>NC_047557.1:39738507-40972288 GCF_012275295.1 Melopsittacus undulatus | reverse complement strand
GGCTTGTCAGCTACTGAGTGATATTTTGTCAATCAGAGACTTAATTTCTATGCTCCAGTTCAACAAGCAGCAGCCTGTACAGACATGATATGTGTATTATATGGAATGGACATGGTCATTGCTTTCTTCAAAAACTTTATCTCATCTAGCTGAAACTTGCTTACTTGCCCAAGTAAACAGAAATTAAGAAGAGAAAAGGTTTTGGGGAGGCTTCACCCCTGTAGCAGCAAATATCTTTCTTTGCAAGAATTTCATTGTATGTAATTATGTGCTTCCTAATGTCCTTATATTAAATTATAAGCTGTCTCTTATTTGTAGGTAACTTGGGGGGGGGTGCGGAATAGGCTCAGCTTTTTTTTATGGTTCTCCACCATTCTCTGACATCTATATATTAATTAGATTATACAAGAAACCATAGAATTACAGATCAAAAACATTTTTTAGAGGTTGTGCGGCTCCAAATATTTGCTGTGGGTCGAACTTAGAATGTTGTATTAAATGATTTTTCCTCAGTAATTGCCAGGTAATTCGTCCTGAATGTATTTTTAGGGGAAGAGAATTTGGTTACCACTTTTCCTTACTTTGAAATGACATTTAAGATATCTTTCCTCCTGATTAAATTATCCTCTTTTGTGCCTTTTCCATACTCTGTAAGTCTCTCTAATCCTATTCATAGAGTAAGCTGAAAGAGCAACTGTGGCAGAGTTCTTCCTCTTGTGGAGAAGCAGGCTGCATTTAAGCGATCTGGTTTTTGGGAGTCGGAATTAGCTTCTCAGTCTTCTGTAAAACAACAGAAAGTTCCTTTTCAATGTCATTTCATATAAAATTTGATTGTGTAATTTCAAACAAGAACTCTAAATGCAATAATGTTTTCTGAGCCTGAAGAACTTATTAATGTATTTGGTTATCTCAGTAAAACTGTTATTATGCAATGATAAACAAAGCAGAAGACAAAAATTCATCATCAATTCTTACACTATTCATAAAGAAAAATACATTGTGAGGGTCAAAAATTCAGGTGGTTATAGCAATGGACAGGGTGAAAGAATGAAATCCAATATTGTCTGCTTATCTAAGTACTACATAATTGAAAGGCAAATTATATTGGAAGCAACAAAATCCTTTCCTATTTTTCCTAAATAAAAAACATTATCTCTACCTAGTTTTAAGAATAAGATAATTCACATATAGACAAAGTATTGAAAGATGGACCACCTTTCCCTTGCCAATCTTCCCTGTAAACCAAAGACTTCATGAGGACCTTGTCTTTCCTACAGTGCTACAAGCAACATTCCATCCTACGGCGCTACTCTCTCTCTTCTGCTTTTTCACCCTTTTCTCAGAGTGCACCCACTTGCAAACAAGACCTGTAACTCTTGTATCAATCTGTAGGACTCTATCCTTTTGTATGTCAGGCAATGTCAGCTTTTTTTCATACTCTCTCCATCCTCTGGTAGCCTGTTGAGCTGTTAATCTAAAAAAAGAATATGGCAAACTGGAAAAATTATAAGCTCAATCAAGTTCCTACAAAAGCAAGTAATCAATGAGAAAATAATCTTAAAAATGTAGTGCCAAAAACATAATAAGAAGTGAAACTGGAACCTACTCTATAGAGATAGCTTTCTATAGTGGAGGTAATTAAACAGCAGAACCTTTTACATTCTTTGTCAACTGTATCCTTATATCAAGCCTTGGGCCTCTTCTAAAGCCTGCTCTGGTTCAACAGGAATTACAAACTTGAAACACCCGTAGAAAATTCTGCCATTTATCACTGTACATCTTCTGGCCTTGAAACCTATTACTTTGCTATCTACTTCCCTTAACTATATTATGTTGCTATTCTTGGGACAGCTAAACATACTTTAAGTTAACAAAATAATCTTCAATGTAGTTGATGTATTATACATAGTTTGATCTAACCACAGAGAAAAGGAAAGGAGTTACAATTTGAACAATTACCTAATGAGCATAAACAGGATGCCCTCTCGTTTCAATAGCCATGTGCTGAGCTGACTGCAGAGTAGAGTTTAGGAGAAATGAGAGATGAGATAGATAGAGATGCTTGAGATCTGTAGACCTCTAATATTACACATGGTTATACACAAGGCATGTCCTTCAGCAGTTTCTCAGTATATCTATCCCCAAATAGAGAAAAAAGGTAATGAGAACTTTTGTTTCCCAAATTAGGCTTTTTTTTGACTACTGGCAATGAGGCTTTATTTGAATATAGAAAAAGGAAATATAACCACTTATTATCCTTGCATGAGCAGCAGCTCGGCATGTTTCTTGATTCTTTTATTCATTTCTCTTCCTGTACACATTCTTCCTTGATTCCCTTAATATTCAAAAATCCAAGAAACTAGATGAATACTAAAAGAAAGACCGACCTAAGCATGGCCTTGTTTGCAGTGAATGAACTGATGAAGAGGATAATTGTCTTTTTCATCTGGATCTGGTGCTTTTTTAGGTTTAAATTACTTACATATGAAAATACTGGTATTCCAAACACACTTGATTTTTCTAGAAAGTTTTAATAGAAGCTAACGCTTTATCTACGACATGGGGACAATTTTTTTTCATTTTTACACATTTTTCTTCAAATAATGTCATACAAAATACAAAATTCAGATTTGATCAGCACAGGAATTTTTCTTGGACTATTAATTCCAGTTTCAAAGACATACACTTCATTGGTCATAATATATATGCAAATATGCAAAAGAAGAATACAGTGATTCAAATTTCACTTGCTTAACAAATGAATGTTAGCTGTATTTTTAAGAACACTGCAATATTTCTTGTTGCTTTCATTCCTTAGTGATCTGCCTATTTTTAATTATACCTACCACATTGTGGGTCCATTTTAACCAGGATAGAAAAAATTAAATTAGAATAATAAAAATAATTAGTAAATTACAGACAAGGAAAACTAGCATTTTGAGGGACATTCCTGCCCTAATTCCAAAGAAAAAGTTTGCTAAACCCACTTTTCCCTCTTTGACTTGATTTTTCTTTAATTAAAGTGTCTATTCTTCTCTTCAAATGAATGACAGTTTACAAGATACAGAAGCAAATTATAGGGGATAATTTCCAATAAGAATGAAATACAGGTTAACAAATGCATCTGTTTATTAATACATAGTTTTGTGGAGGATATTTGCAAATTAGATGAAGTGGTGTAATTTTAACAGGGTGGTCTGCATTCTGAGTGTAAAAAAAGAACAATCAAAAATTGTCCCTGACCTTGAGTCAACTGCTAATTCTAGAACGACATAAGTCAAGGTGAAATACCTAATGAGTGTCTGTTAACTACGTTTAATGCCAGCATGTGTTAATTCACTGAAATGTCTGTTTCAAATTGAATTTATAACTTGGGAACATTGGAGTTCTTTTTTAATTATTGTTTTCTCTAACAGAAAATTCAAGAAATACACCAGGAAAGACTACTCTGGAAAGAACTTCTTCTGTGTGCAAAGGCTATCACTACACTTTGACTCAGCTTGAAAATAGACTAAAAGCACAAAGAAGCACGGTGACCTGCTTTGTGCAAGCAAATCAAATTCTTAAGCATTTGTGTGCATACGTATGGCTTTCAAAAGCACTCTCCTTATTTTTTGTTTACTCTTCTAATGTTTTAGCAGGAATGACTCAACCGTTTGTATAGTGAACTGTTTTCAGTCTTTTACTTGTTCTAGGTGTGTCAAGTGTATACAAAAAGCAAGTTTTTTGGTTTGGCATGGACTAAGCAATACTTTTAGCAAGAAATATTAGCAAACAAGTTATTAGACATTGTTACATGCTTAAGCAATTTTCAAGGGGATTGAACATACAAAATGCTGATAGCACAAGCAATAATTGTTACGTATATTCTCTGTCAGTATTCGTTAGTTACAGTGAAGCTGCAGTGAAAAACAAGAGGAAGTGTATTAACTGGAGAGAATGCTTCCTATTCTATGATTTATTAGGATTGATTTTTATTTTATTAAAATTATGCTTATTTTTACTACCAATAAGAATTCATTATTTCTCTCTTGCCAGTCTCCACAAAATTTTATATTTAAAAAAATTCAGTGGTTGTGCAAACACAATAGTCTTCAAAGAGTTTATAACAAATAGGGGAAATATGAATAAAATCACACTATTTTTTAAGATATAACCCCCTAATTTTCAAAAGTCCCTTTTTTTTATGCTGGTCTATTTTTATCAATGTTTCTTATCATAGTAAGTGCAATAAATTGGACAACAGACTGTTGTGAATACAGTCTTACTTAATCTTTTCAACACCATGATGCATTACAAAAAAAACTCACCACAATTTGTCATTTTACCATGTATTTTAAACACTTTACATGATTTGTAAGTGATTTATTACTTTTAAATACTGTTTTAAGTTCAAACACTTCAGAAATATATGCCTACAGATTGTAAAGTCATCTTGTATGGTCACTTTCTACAGAGACCCAAGAACTACATTTACAGAAGCTCTTTACTTGCAATGTACATAGTGCAATTATTTGGATACATGCCATAAAATAGATGTTTTTTAAGAACTGTTCTTTTAATTACATTTATTGGAGTAGTATTTGATAATATACAACACTACAAGAATCAGTTTCACATATTACTCTGATTGAATAATGTGCACATGAGGTCTGAGGAATAAAAGGCAAACAAATTTTAATTGGAACTTCACATATGAAAACTGCTGTACCAAATTGATGTTATCATCGTGAAGGCCTTATTTTATGATAATAGTAATTGATTAGTTTTTCATGATTTTAAATTAAAACATACACAGACAAAACACTTTGAGGTAAATTGCCTTACTCACTGATCTGATTGAAATCATCTTAGATCACTTGTAAAGCTTACTTTTTCCTTTTAAAAAATGGAAACTGAAATGTTTTGTGCAGTTCACTTTGCCATGTTGCACAATCTCCTTCCTTCTCTTTATTACGCTATGAACCCAGCTAATATTGGGTTGGATGTGCATTTGAAAATACGTAATTGCTGTGTGAGCATTGGATTAGAACTTCTGTCAACCCATTTTTTTTTTAATTTTGCCTCATAATATCATGGGTGGGGGCTTACTGGGCCTTCTACCCTGTTTCTCCCTAAAAGCCATCTCATCTCTGTTTTATATATAAAGCACAAGGCACAAATACCTTCCTATATTCTTATTCCCCATCTCTGTTCAGGGCTCTATACTGCTACTATACAAAATTGGAGCTTATTTTAAAGTAAAGGATTTAGACTAATTAAAGGTTCTTGAAAATGGAGGCATAAGAGAAAATACAATAGGCTGAGTTTTGATATGTAAATTATGCTAACTTTTTCCAAATCACAGAATCATAGAATAGGTAGTTGGAAAGGACCTGAGATCATCTAGTTCCAACCACTGCATGGCAGTGCACCAACCTCTAATCCATGTCACACAAGGCTCTGTCCAACCTGGCCTTGAACACTGCCACGGATAGTAGCGCATTTTAATATCTTTGGGCACGCTGTTCTAGTGCCTCACCACCTCACAGTAAATTCTTGCTTACATCGACATGAAATTCCTTGTTTAAGTTTAACCTTTACCCCTTCTCCTGTCACGGTAGTCCCTAATGAAGATCCCATCCCAGTGTCTCTATAGGCCCCCTCTTAGGGAAGGCTGCTATGAGGTCTGCATGCAGCCTTTCGCCAGCGGAACTCAACTTCCTCAGCCTGTCTTAATATGGGAGGTGCTCCAGCCCCCTGATCCTCGTTGGCCCTCCTCTGGCTTGTTCCAACACTTCCATATCCTTTTTATGTTGAGGACACCAGACCTGCACACAATACTCCATGAGTCTCACAAGAGCAGAGTAGCAGGGCAGATCATCTCCTTCAACATGTGGGTTGCGCTCCTTTTGCTGCAGCCTAGGATATGGTTGGCTTTGGTGGGCTGCAAGCCACACTGCTAGCTCATGTTCAGTTTCTCATTGATCAACATTTCCGTGTCCTTCTCCACAGGCTGAGTTACAAATGACCTTTGTAACTCAACCATTCTGCCACTCATGAATCATGAAGTCATGAAAGTTATGTTATAAGATTTTTAACATGCTACTATTATTTATGGATTCAAATAGCACTCGATTTAAATAGCAAGGTTTTACTGAAATGTCACACTTCCATCATTCATGAATTTCTTTGACCATGATTTTTACAGGGGAACTTACAGATTTTAGATCACAGTTTCCAACTTAAGCTGCTTCCCACTCTGCCACTTCATTCATGATTTTAGAAGTGGGGATCTATCAACATGCATATGCTTAGATATGTGCAAAGGCAAAACTATGAGTGTAAATTTACTTCTAAAACAAAAAAACCATACCTTTCAAGCCTTTACCATGATTTTTGCCGCCCTGGAATCTGCATCCTAAAGTAGGAGTTACCTGAGACCTTTTGGCCTGGTTTTGAGCAGTAGCAGTCATTTTCTCCTTCCTGGTAGCTGGTGCAGTGCTGGTTTTGGACTTTTGGGCTGGAACGTGCTGATAGCAAGCATTTTTGAGTTCCTGTCAAATGTTTGGTTTGTCCAAGCCTTTTCTGAGCCCGGGAGCCAACCGGGGGAGGAAGACAACCCTGACCTAGGCTAGCCAAGAGGTATCCAGACCATAGCACGTCATACCCAAATGTAACCAGGAGACCCGAAGGGCTGGAGCTCTGGGGGGATGGGGGAGTATCAGTCGGTGCTCGGTCGGGCAGGGTGGGGTGAGTTATGGTCGGTGGCGGTGAGATGTTGTATTCTCTTCCTTGTTAGTGCTTTATCATTATTTCAGTAGTAGTGATAGCAGTATTGATATGTTATATCTTAGCTATTAAACTGTTTCTTATCTCAACCTGTGGGGTCTACATTCTTTGGATTCTCCTTCTAACTCTCTGGAGTTGGGGGGCGAGGGGGGGGAGCGGCTGATGACCTGGCAGTTTTTGTTTTAAACCACAACACCTTTGTACAGGTAGGGAGATTGCTTTCTTGATTCTGCCATTGGAGCTTTTGACTTTATATTGTTTTACTAAGCCTCAATACACCACATGTTTCAGCTACTAAAAACATGTATGTGTTGCTTAATGTCTGGGGTTGGGGTTTTCTTCAATCTTAAAACAATCGTGAGCATGTCTTTTTTTCTTCTGACTACTAGCTTTTATGTGTCCATGAATAATCATCTACACTGCCTGAGGAAAAGCAGAAAGTAACACTTAGAAATCCATTTGTTTAGCTGAATTACTTCAGATTCGTTGAGAAACAGTAAAGCACTTCTTATATTTATTATCCCATTTCCTGTTATTGTGCACGCACATCTAAGGTTTCCATGATGACTGCAGAAAAAGGACCTGAACAGTTTGTACTGATTATTTATGTGAGAGAAGCAATTTATTATAACAAAATCCTTCATTAGTTGCTCTAGGTCTTATTGATCAGTAATATGAATGATCTTGATTTATATGAAAGGGCATGTATCGTGGTTTAAAAACACAGCCACGCACTCTCTCTCTAATCCCATCCCCCCAACCCCTTCTTGCCCTCCCCCTGCTCCTGGAGGGATTGGGAGGAGAACCAAAGAATGCAACTCCCACGGTTTGAGATAAGAACAGTCCAGTAACCAAGGTATAACACAAATCACTGCTGCTACTACCAATAATAAACAATAGTGATAAAGTAAATAACAAGGGGAAAAGACAACACCTCACCACCCGCCAACCGATAACCACTACACCCAGCCAGACCGAGTAACCAACCAATACCTAGTCCAACCCGCAGTGAACTAGCCATTCTGGGTAACTCTTCAGTTACTTCCTGGGCATGACATGCTATGGTATTGAATACTTCTTTGGTCAGTTTGGATCAGGTGTTCCTGTTTCTGCTTCCTCCCAGCTTCTCCCCTCCCTGGCAGAGCATGAGACCCGAATCCTTGGTCGACTAAACATTGAGCAGTAACTAAAAACATTTCTGTTATCAGTGCTGTTCCCAGGCTGCAGTCAAAAACACAGCACTGCACCAGATACTAAAGAAAAAAATGACTGCTACTGCTGAACCGAGGACAGCATGTCTTCTTAAGGCTAAACCTCAAAGCTCATTCTTTTGTTATCCCTAAGAAGACATACAGGGTCATGCAGTTGGGGTACTACAAAATAATTTACAATACAAAAATACTACTTTCTGTGTGTTTCATTTCACTTTTGATATTTTAGGTTTGAGTTCTAAGCAGCAGCAAAAGCAAAAAGTGTGCATGTAATCTTTGCAGATATGTCTTTTAATGCATATGTTTGAAGATCACGGTTCCTTTTCATTTAAATCAAATTCAATAAAAATATGTCAGAAGAAGCAGATAGTTATCCCTTAGCACAAGTTTTTAATTGGATTCATGCTCCAGATACCATGCAACTCTTCGGCTGCTAGCAAAAGTGCATGCAAATAAACAAAGCCATATAGCTAGATGAAAAAGCTGAAAGGCAACCATCTACAGATTTTTCTGGACTTCTCTGAGAAAGGAAGCCCTGGGTACATAAAAAAAAAAAAAAAAAAAAATAAAAACAGAAACAGAGGAGGAGGACAAATAAAAAACACAAAACAAGGAAATTTCATGCAATTAATGCCCTGGGGATTTTAGGCCTTACTTATAAAGTCCATTATAAAAGTCAGTCTTTCCAAGTGCACACAGGAGGAACAACATCCTAGATTTTTCTGCTAGTTTTCTCTAGATAGTTTCAGCATGGGTAGTGGAGTATGATAAAGTTGCTATCTGGTTTCTTTTGCCACAAGAAAGTGGTTTCATAGAATCACAGAAACATAGAATCACTGCGCTGAAAAGAACTTTTAAGATTAATAAAGTCCACTGTTACCCCAGGACTGCCAAGTCCAGCACTAAACCATGTCACTAAGGGCTTTCACACAGTTTTTTAACACTTTCAGGTAATGTTTTCCACCACTTGCCTGGAAGCCTGATCCAATACATGACTACTCTTTGGATGAGGAAATTTTTCCCAATACCCAGTCTAAACCTCCCCTCAGCAACTTGAGCTATTTCCTCTTGTCTTATCACTTGTTTCTTGGGAGAAGACTAGCCACCCCTCACTCTATCCTCCTTTCAGGTAGTTGTAGAGAGCAATAATCACAGAATCCCAAGGTTTGGAAAGGACCTCAGAAAGATCATCTAGCCCAACCCCCCTGCAAGAGCAGGGTAACCTGGAGTACATCACACAGGAACTTGTCCAGGCGGGCCTTGAATATCTCAAATGGTGGAGACTCCACACCTCCTGGGCAAGCCTCTTCCAGTGCTCTGTCACTCTTACAGTAAGAAGTTCTTCCTGATGTTAACGTGGAACTCCTATGCTCCAGTTTACACCCATTGCCCCTTGTCCTACCACTGGATATCACTGAAAAGAACCAAGCTCCATCATCCTGACACCCCCCTTTACTATTTGTAACACTGATGAGCTCACCCCTTCAGTCTCCTCCAAACTAAAGAGACCCAGCTCCCTCAGCCTCTCCTCATAAGGGAGATGTTTCCACTCCCTTAATCATCTTCGTGGCTCTGCGCTGGACTCTTTCAAGCAATTCCCTGTCCTTCTTAAACTGAGGGGCCCAGAACGGGACACAATATTCAGATGCAGCCTCTACCAAGGCAGAGTAGAGGGGGAGGAGAACCTCTCTTGCCCTACTCACTACATCCTTTCTAATGCATCCTAGGATGCCATTTGCCTTCTTGGCCACAAGGGCACATTGCTGGCTCATGGTCATCCTCCTATCCACCAGGACCCCCAGGTCCCTTTCCCTTCACTCCTTTCCAGCAGGTCAACCCCCAGCCTCTACTGTACATGGGGTTGTTCTTCCCAGATGCAAGACCTCTACACTTGCCCCTGTTGAATTTCATCAAGTTTTGCCTCGCCAGGTGGAGGGGAGAAAACACCGATACGATGTAGGTTTCACAAAAAACTCCGTTATTGATTACAACGCTGCTCTAATATACTGTCCTACACGCGATCACGCATTACTTTGATTGGCTGCCTCGCTTTGTCCACGAGGCATACACGCTCCCCTTTACCTTTCCTGATTGGTTTCAAACATTCGTGTCAGCTTAGCGTTACATCATGCTTTTGCAATTACTGGCATCCTGTTATTGCTTCCTGTTTTTGCTGATCTTGACCTTCTTCCTCTTTTACCTGGGGTCATAAGTTCACTTTCTCACAGCTTGCTATAGGCCTGTTCAGTGCCCATGCTCGAACCCCCAACATCTCCCCCTCTTTTTTCAAATAAACGTTGGTCATCTGCTGCACTGCAGTGATAATACATTTAAACAACAAGGTCCAAAAAACAAATTACAACATAATCATTATTTGGTCCCTAAACATCATGATTAAACTCTTAACCAACTACTTATTCCTAACGATTTTAACCAAGAGACTATAGGATTTGTTTCTACAGTAAGTTTTTTTCATATTTTTCTTTAAGTTCAAACAACTTCTTGTGAATAGATTCAGAATGATCTGTGAACAGTCAAGGAGTTTGCTCCATCATTACACTCCCCCCTTTTTTTTTTTTTTGTCAGACAGAAAGCCATTTTTTGCAAAGCCTTAACTCCTTATCTACTATTACTTACACACCACCTACAGCAATTTGGCATATCATGATTGGATCTTGTCTTCAAGACCCTTAGTGACTAACATATAATTGGTTAAGCACAGGTGGGAGAACTTGACCCCGAACGCTGCCACAGTCCACAGTTCTCAGGACTCAGTGAATTACAGCTTCTCTTATCTTGCTTGCTTTAGGCTTCCTCAGGCTCCCACGGCCTTGCTGTTCTCTCGGAGTTATTCAGAGCTCATGTACCAAATATCCATTCTCCTGTGAGAACACTGTCTCCACATCTCCCCCTTTTTAGTTTTATTAAAAAAGTTTTTGACAATTTATTGTGTCTGCTCTATCACTGCTTGACTTGTGTAACATAACAACCCACTACTCTAGGCAGCATTATTTCAGTAAGACTGGTCTGATTTGAAGTCACTTGAACCTTTATAACATTTGGCATACCAGTGAATCCTACACACCATGTAACAGGATGGAATAATTGGGATTTAAACAGATGTGCTCTACTGTCCTTACCCATGGTCACGCATATATAACATAGATTTACAAAGATTTTACACAGATTTCTATCATTTGCTGTTTCTTTATGTTGTTGAGTTCTGCGGCTTTGTACTTTTCGCTGGCAGCCAGTATGGTCCTGTTGATAGCTGTACACAGCTGGGCCTACCCTTTTTCTCCTGGATGGCTCTTATAACAGTGGAGGCCATCCTCACATCAAGGTCTGGCATGGCATGTGTCTTCACCGCTCTATGCCTGCTGGGTTGCAGCCAGCAGTGGAGGCTAAAGGTTCTTCTTGGTGGCAGACACAGAGGCCAACCCAGTCTTGCCCTTGACTGTGGTAGCAGGCATTTGGTCAATCTCAGTCCTTGCACCTTGTTGTCAATGCAGAATTTCACCTGCTTCACCAGTAACAAGTCACTACTACAGCAAAGCACACGCAGATTACATTAGCAGAGTAACTATCACAGAGTGCATCAGTATGTTGAAGATGCTGATGACAGTGGGTGACTAACCAAAGAAACTTCCTACCAGTGGATTTCTCCACCCCTTTAATTTGTTCCATTAACCTGCTTTGTAACAGTACCATCATATTAAATCTTTCTAGCTTTTGCCTTAGCATTTTCTAGCAGCTGCTGCAAATTTGCATGTTCTAATATCTCTTTTAAATCCATACAATACAAGGTATAGTTTCTTATTAGCAACTGGCTAGTAAATACAGGTAGCTTTATACACAAAATCACAACCTCTAATAATAGCTACTTTACAAGCATGCAATTCAGCTGTTACTTTTCAGTTGCCCCCAAGTGATGTTTTACAATCATTCGTTTCTCTCTATCTCATTCTGCTTGGGGTTTTTACGTCAGCTTCTGTAGATGATGCATCGAGTTCTTCCCTCATCTGTCCAGCTCATGGCAAGGCTTGACAAACTTTGCAGGCAGCTGCCATGGACCTTGGGTAGGAGGACACAAATATACCCCTTCCTCCGGGTTTATCAGTTCTTGAGAAGTAGGCAGGTTAAAGTGACTCCTTAAAGCAGAAGTAAACTGTACAGTGTTAATAGTCAAGTTTGCTGTAGCATTACCTTTTTTTTTTTTTTTTTAAAGTCGCTTACCCTGCTTTGCGCAGCTGAAACCACCGGCCTATCGGCAACTGCACTTTTGCATTAACCTTTTCTTGCCCGAAAGGTTTAACTGCTACCTGTTAAAACTTTTACATGAACTGACAACAAAAATATACAGACACACTGTCTGCCCTCATCACACACACACACACCACACACACTTGGGATCCCACAAGCACACTCCACACAACTACAATATTTGAAACACAAATCCAGACAATCATTGCTCCCCTGCACATTCCCACATACAGGACTGTCACAAGGACCCTGTAAAAGCTACCAGAAACAAGCTCCGAGAAGCATCATCGCAGTGCGAGGTGGCAGCTCAACCTTAGCGGGTGTCCCCACAGAGGCTCTGCCTCCCTCACATCGCATGAGGCTTGGGCTTTTTTACTGACCAAAATGCCAACTCGTTCCGACACAGGTGGCAGCCTATGTTGGAAGAAGTTGCCAGCAATACCTCTAAAGGTTTCCAAGGGTCGATAGAAACATGGACATACTATATTTACCAACTTCAAGTACATGAGTATCACAGAGAGACTGTATCAAAGGGGGTTGTATATGGGGTCCCAACTCCATGGTCTGACACATTCTGCCCGATACCCCTGATAAGAGCATACAAGAGACCTTCCCATCTCGGTGGGAAGCACACACACCACGGAAACCGTGCAATACATCCACATCCCCCACCCATCTCACTTCTCCCTTTACAGCTACCCATTTATCATGAGGATATGGGGGATATAAATCAGGCTTCTTTTCCAGATGAATAGGCTCCAGGTCAAAAGCACCATCCAGGTCAGCATCGGCATTATCAGGCATCTCAGGAGCAGCAACAGCAAACTGATGAACGTGCACAGGCTCCTTCTCGGGTCAATAGGGTCTGAGTCGAAAGGATCATCTTCATCCCCGACATCAATCTTCGCAGCCATAGTGGCCAACTGGCGGAGGTTCAGGGGGAGGGGGGGGGGGGGGGGGGGGTGGGAGGGGGGGGGGGGGGGGGGGGGGGGGGGGGTGGGGGGGGGGGGGGCGGGGGGGCGCTTGGTTTCCATGATCTCATTTTTTTTTGACTTTAATGTCTCTAAACACGTTCTCCAAATGACTAACAAACTTTTCACAGCATCATTGCCTTCTGTGGCTGCATTCCACGATTAACTCCTGCCCCATTCACGAAGAGATCTCAAGTCCGGTAGACTCATCAATCTCTGGGTCAACTATTTCAGCATTAACTTTAAGTCTGTCTCTTTAAAGGTTGCTCCCTTCACCTTAAGAAGGACTGAAAACATCCATAAATCAGAGCTTCTTCCTTAGCATTTTCTCCCAAGTCTCGAGATTAAAAGCTTCGCTGACTCCCACAATTAACTCCTTCTTACGCCATTGATCTTGGAGAATAACTGTCCTGTATTTTCTACAACCCCCCTTCATCGCACCAAAATAAAAAGTCCACAAGTTCCTGTCGGGGTATTGAGTACCCTGTTTTCTTCGCTACGCTTCTATCGTAGTCTTTTCTATCGCTGATACAGCGAAACCCATACCGAACCAGACCGCAGTCTGCCTGACTCACCGGTCAGCCGTGGCCACGTAATGTGAGCTCCTTTCCTGCCTCTCTCGGGCAGCCGGGGATCTCCACCTTCTCTCGTCCGTGCTCTCTCTCATCCTGGTATCACGTCGGGGTCACCAGAATGCCGCGGCCAGGTGGAGGGGAGAGGAAAACACCGATACGATGTAGGTTCACAAAAGCTCCGTTTATTGATTACAAGGCTGCTCTTTAATATACTGTCCCTACACGCGATCACGCATTACTTGATTGGCTGCCTCGCTTTGCCACGAGGCATACACGCTCCCCTTTACCTTTCCTGATTGGTTTCAAACATTCGTGTCAGCTTAGCGTTACATCATGCTTTTGCAATTACTGGCATCCTGTTATTGCATTCCTGTTTGCTTGATCTTGACACTTCTTCCTCTTTTAACCTGGGGTCATAAGTTCACTTTCTCACAGCTTGCTATAGGCTGTTCAAGTGCCCATGCTCGACCCCCAACAAAGTTTCTCCTTGCCCAACTCTCCAGCCTGTCCAGGTCTCGCTGAATGGCAACACAGCCTTCTGGTGTGTCAGGCACTCCTCCCAGTTTAGTGTCATCAGCGAACTTGCTGAGGGTACACTCAGTTCCTCATCCACGTCGTTGATGAAAATATTAAACAGCACTGGTCCCAGCACCCACCCATGAGGGACTCCACTAGTCACAGACCTCCAGCTAGATTCTGTGCCATTGACCACAAAACTCTCTGCCTTCTTCCTTTTAACCAGTTCTTGATCCACCTCACTACCTGATCATCAAGCCCACACTTTCTTATCTTATCTATGAGAATGCTGGTGGAGGCATTATCACATGCCTTACTGAAATCAAGAAAAACCACATCTACCGCTCTACATCATCCCTCTACCTAGTCACTTCCTCATAGAAGGCTATAAAGTTGGTCAAAACATGACTTCCCCTGGTAAAACCATGTTGGCTGTTTCTTAATAACCCCTCATCCCTTGATAATAATGTCTCCCTAAACCTTTTCTTCTTCAGACTAAACAACCCTCAGCCATTCTTTTAGCCATTCCTCACAGGACTTGTTCTCCAGATCCTAGACCACCTTTATTGCCCTTCTCTGGACCACTCCACAGCCTCAATGTCTCTCTTGTGAGGGCCCAGAACTGAACACAGACTTTTGAGGTACAGGCTCACAAGTCCCAAGTACAGGAGAAAAATTACTGTCCTCCCCCTGTTGTGTACACTAATTGTTGATACAAGCCATGATGCCGTTGGCCTTGTCTGCCCGGACACAAGCTGGCTTATGTTCAGCCTTCAATCAGCACCCCCAGGTCCTTTTCTGACAAGCAGCCTTCCAGTCACTCTTTCCCAAGCCTGTAACATTGCATGGGGTTGTTGTGGCCCAAGTCCAGAACCTGGCACTTTGCCTTGTTGATCTGCATGCCATTGGCCACAGCTCACCGATTCAGCCTGTCCAGATACCACTGCAGAGCCTCCCTACCCTCCAGCAGATCAACACTCTTGCGAAGCTTGGTGTCATCTGCAAATTTACTGAGGTGTACTCAATTCCCTCATCCAGATAATCAATAAAGATGTTAACACACGCTGTAATAGTGAGCCTTGACCACTGGTGACCGGTTCTCAATGAGATGTGTCAATATTCATAGAGTAGAATTATAGAATAGTTAGGGTTGGAAAGGAGCTTAGATCATTCAGTTCCAAACCCCCCCTGCCATGGACTGGGACACCTCACACTAAACCATGTCACCCAAGCTCTGTCCAGCCTGGCCTTGAACACTCCAGGGATGGAGCATTCACAACCTTCCTGGCCACCCATTCCGTGCCTCACCACCCTGACAGTAAAGAATTTCTTCCTTATATCCCATCTAAACTTCCCTGTTTAACTTTTAACCTGTTACCCCTTGTCCTATCACTACATTCCCTAAAGAAGAGTCCATCCCCAGTGTTGCTGCAAAACCCCTTCAGATACTGGAAAGCTGCTATGAGGTCTCCACACAGCCTTCTCTTCTCCGGTTGAACAGCTCCAATTTCTCAACTGGTGTTCATATGGGAGATGCTCCAACCCCCCTGACCATCCTCGTGGCTCTCCTCTGGACTTGTTCCAACAGTTTCGTGTCCTTCTTTTTTGGACACCAGAATTGCACACAGTACTGCAAGTGAGGTCTCAGGACAGCAGAGTAGAGGGGCAGCATCACCTCCTTTGACCTGCTGGTCATGCTTCTTTTGATGCAGCCTTGGATACGGTTGGCTTTGTGGGCTGCGAGCACATACTGTGGGTCATGTTCATTTTCTCAACAACCAACACCCCCAAGTCCTTCTTTGCAGGGCTGCTCTGAATCTCTTCTCCTCCCAGCCTGTAGCTGTGCCTGGGATTGCTCTGACCCAGCTATAGGACTTTGCACTTGCGTCCTGGGTTTAGAAGTAGCAGTCATTTTTTCTCCTTCTTAGTAGGTGGTGCAGCGCTGTGGTTGGAGACTTTCAGTCTGGGAACAGAGCTGATAACACTGATGTTTTTAGTTGTTGCAAGTAATGTTTATCTGACCAAGGACTTTGTGAGTCTTACGATCTGCCAGGGAGAAGGGGATGCCGGGAGGAAACAGAGACAGGACACCAGACCCAAACTGACCAAAGGCATTCCAAACCACAGCACATCATGTGCAGAAAGGTAACTGGGAGTTCCCTGGAAAGGGCTCGCTCTCTTCTGGGTCTGGCTCTTTTCAGCAGGTAGTATTGTATTCTCCCCTTGTTATCTCTCTTATCATCATCGTTACTGGTGGTAGCAGTAGTGATTTGTGTTATACCTTAGTTACTGGATTGTTTCTATCTCAGCCTGTAGGAATGACGTTCTTTTGACTCTCCTCCCCACCCCTCTGGGAGCGGGAGTGAGGGGAAGGAAGAAAGAAAAGGGGGGGATGTGAGAAAAGAGACTGTGGGGTTGGGTTTAAACCACAACAGTTCTTTTTGGTGCCCAACGTGAGGCACGAGGGGGTGAGATAATGACAGATCTGACCAGTTTCTAGTCACTCGTCACAATGCTGATTATTGGCTCTCAAAAGTTGTTTCTCTTGATCTCACAGTTTCAGTATATCATTAACTTACTTACAGCCAGTATTCTGTTTTAGTGTTTTTCAGGTGTGGAGTTTGGGCTAAGGTTCTTGTCTCATTGTACTTTATGATAACGACTTGTAATACAATAGAAGCATTGATATCATGAAACTGATCTGGCTTGTGTTCCCAGGGTGGTCACTACCTTATACTTTGGGAGGTATATAATAAAAGTGCTTAGCCATTACAAATCTTTTTTCTCTTCTTGGGTGGTCAAACTGTGAAGGAGACATTCCTTTACACTCCCAGCCTGTCCCCCACTCCCCAGACAGCTTACACCATTATTTGAGAGTTTTGAAGTTTTTGAATGGCCTTTAATACTGTTGAGACCTGTTTGCTGATTGTGATGGGGATCACCATGTAGGCACACATATAGAGTGTGTTTTTGCCCATGACCAGTTCGTCTGATTTCAAGAGTTAAGTACAGTCAGGTTTGGGCCTTCTCTGGGGTTAAAACGATGATATAGGAAGACCAAGTTGATTTTCCCCGAGCTAGATAGCCGTGAGTGGTGTGGTGTGTGGAAATAGTATGGGCAAGTATCTAGGTCAGTGGGCCCCTCCAGTGCTTTCAAATTTCACCACCGAACAAGTGCAAAATCAGAAGAATTAGTAAAACACTTAAATGAGGTGTGTTGTCATTCTGGCCATATCAAAGACGGACAAATCAGGGCAAATGTGCTGGGGCTTGGCCTATGCTTACAGGGCCTTGTTCAACACTATCCTCACTTTCAAAAGAAAAAAAATGTCCCTGGATCTGAGAGCAAAGCACAGTTAGGGCACCTACTCCAGCTCCAAGCACAGCAGCTACCCACCCCCAGCAACAAGTACAGTCACTACTCAAACCACACAGTGATAATCACTGCCAGCTAAACCAGAGGACCAATTGTACCAATATTGGTAGTCCTGTACGCAAGAGAAAAAGCAAAAAATTATGTAAGAAGGGTGAGGCAGCAGGCAGAGGTGATGGCAGGAGAGCTGAGCTGTGGTGGAGGCTCAGTGGCAGCACTATCACAGGGATGGTGGAACAATTCTGGCCCATGTTGGGTGCCAGCAAGAAACTGTTGTGGTTTAAACCCAACCACACAGTCTCTCTCTCACATCCCCCCCCCTTTTCTTTCCTTCCTCCCCTCACTCCCCGCTCCCAGGGGGTGGGGAGGAGAGTCAAAAGAACGTCATTCCTACAGGCTGAGATAAGAACAATCCAGTAATAAGGTATAACACAAATCCTACTGCTACCACCAGTAACGATGATGATAAGAGAAATAACAAGGGAAGAAATACCAATACTACCTGCTGAAAAGAGGCCAGACCCAGAGAGAGCGAGCCCTTCCAGGGAACTCCCAGTTACCTTTCTGCACATGATGTGCTGTGGTTTGGAATGCCTCTTTGGTCAGTTTGGGTCTGGTGTCCTGTCTCTGTTTCCTCCCGGCCGCCCCTTCTCCCTGGCTCGATCGTAAGACTCACAAAGTCCTTGGTCAGAGTAAACATTACTTAGCAACAACTAAAAAACATCAGTGTTATCAGCTCTGTTCCCAGACTGAAAGTCCACCACAGCGCTGCACCACCTACTAAGAAGGAGAAAATTGACTGCTACTGCTAAACCCAGGACAAATTGTCATGGTTAAACTTCATAAGGTTGGTATGGGCAACTCCTAGCGTGTCAAGGTCCTTCTGGATGTCATTCCTTCCCTCCAGTGTATCAACTGAACCACACAGCTCGGTGTCATCAGCAAACTTGCTGAAGGTGCACTCAATCCCACTGTCCATGTCACTGAGAAACATGTCAAACAAGACCAGTCCCAACACTTATCCTTGAGGTACAACCACTTGTTATTGGTCTCTCCAGCTGCGCATTCAGCCATTGACCAACAACTCTTTGCATTCGGCCATCCAGCCAGTTTTTTATCCACACAGTGGTCCACCTATCAAATTGATGTCTCTCTAACTTAGGACAAGGATGTAGGAGGGACAGCGCCAAACTCTTCGCACAAGTTGAGGCAGATGACATTTGTTCTGTATAAGCCCATCATAGAAGGCCACCAAATTGGTCATGCAGGATTTCCCTTCGTGAAGTCATGCTGGCTGTCACCAACCACCTTGTTGTTCTTCATGTGCTGTAGCATGCCTTCCAGGAGAATCTGCTCCAAGATTTTTACCAGGCACAGAGGGAAGACTCACTGGTCTGTAGTTTCCTGGCTTATCCATTTTCCCCTTCTTGAAAATGGGGCTATATTTCCCTTTTTCCAGTCCTCAGCAACTTCACCTGACTGCCATGATTTTTCAAATATGATGGACAGTGGCTTAGCAACTTCATTTGCCAGCTTCTTCAGGACCACAGAAGGATTTTCATCAAGTCCCATGGACTTGTGTACCTTCAGGTTCTTAAGATGGTCTCAAACCAGATTCTCTCCTACAGTAGGCACAAGGTCTTCATTCTCACAGTCCCTGCATCTGCCTTCCAAGACTTGAGTGGTGTGGTCAGAGCATTCGCCAGTGAAGACTGAGGCAAAGAAGTCATTCAGAACCTCAGCCTTTTCAAAATCCTGTGTAGCCAGTTCTTCTGATAGCTTCCGGAGGGGGCCTACGTTGCCCGTAGTCTGTCTTTTATTTCCTATGTACCTATAGAATTCCTTCCTGTTATCTTTAACATCCCCAGCAAGTTTAATTCTAATTGGGCCTTAGCCTTCCTGACCTGGTCCCTAGCTTCCCAGACAACATCCCTGTATTTTTCCCAGGCTACCTGTCCTTGCTTCCACCTTTTATAAGCCTCTTTTTTCCTTCAAATTTTCCTCAGCAGCTTCTTATCCATCTGTCGTGGTTTAAACCCAGCCACACAGCTCATTCACTCACTCCCCGCTTCCTCCCCCAACTCCTGGAGAGCTGAGGAGGAGAAGCAAAAGAATGTTGCTTCCACGGGTTTGATAAGAACTATTTAATAACTAAGGTATAACACTAACACTACTGCTACTACCGTATAATAATTAATGATAAAAGAAATAACAAAGGAAGAGAAGACAGCACCTCACCACCTGCCAACCGATAACTCACCCCCCCCTGCCTGACCAAGCACAGACTGATACCTCCTCCAGCCACTCCAGAGCACTAGGCCTTCTGGGTAACAATCAGTTGCATCCTGGGCATGATGTGCTATGGTATGGAATACCTCTTTCATCTGTTTGGGTCAGGTGTCCTGTCTCTGCTTCCTCCCAGCTTCCCCTCCTCCATGGCAGAGCATAAGGCTCACAAAGTCCTTGGTCAGACTAAACATTTGAGCAGTAAATAACTGCTGTTATCAGAGCTGTTCCCAGGCCGAAAGTCAAAAACACAACACCGCACCAGCTACCAAAAAGGAGAAAAAATGACTGCTACTGCTGAACCCGTGACACTATCCAAGGAGGTCTCCTGGCCCTCCTGCTGCATTTCCTTCTACCTGGGATGCAACACTCCTAAGCTTGTAGTAGATGATCCTTGAATACCAACAGCCTTGGGCCCCCCTGCCCTCTAGGACTATATCCCATGGAACCTTACTAAGCAGTCTCCTGAAGAGGCCGAAGTCTGCTCTGTTGAAGTCCAGAGCAATGAGCTTGTTGCACGCTCTTCTCACTGTCCTGAGGATCTCGAGTTTGATCATATCATGACTGCTGTAACCATAGCTTCCATGGAGCATCACATTTCCAATGAGCTCTTCCCTGTTGGTGAGCATTAGGTCAAGCAGGGCACCTCTCCTCATCGGCTCCTCTACTACTTGCAGAAGGAAGTTGTCTTCCACACAATTGAGGAACCTCCTGAATTGCTTGTGCTGGGCTGTACCATCCCTCCAACAGATATCAGAGTGGTTGAAGTCCCCCAAGAGAACAAATGCCTGTGAGCATGAAGCTGTTCCTACCTGTCTTCTTCCAGAGACCACTTGATCAGGTGGTCTGTAACAGATCCCCACAGTAATGTTGCTCTCCCCCTAAACCTGACCCACATACTCTCCATTGACTGCTCACCTGTTCCCAGATAGTTCCATACTCTCCACCCTATCCCCAACATAAATAGCAACTGCTCCTCCCCGTCTGCCAGGCCTGTCTTTTCTAAAGTGCCTATAACATCCTTTCAACACTCCAGTCATAGGATCCATCCCACCATGTTTCTGTGATATCTATTATATCATACCCCCATAGACATGCACACAACTCTTAATTCCTCTTGTTTGTTCCCCATGCTATGGGCGTTTGTATAGAAGCATCTGAGCTGAGCTCCAAATGAAGCCAGCTCACTGGCGGGAGCGGCTGGAATATCTCTGCATTGCTCCGAGCATTCATTATAGGTGCTGGCAACTGACTAGATGTGTTGGAATGTAATGATGCCCCCCTCCCCCAACACATTTAGTTTAAAGCATCCTTGATCAGTCTGGCAAGCCTCCTACCAAAACCATTCTTCCCCTCCTTTTTCAGACCAGTTCCACCAGCCCCCAGTATACCTGGCCTACTAAATTGAGTCCCATTTTCTAGATACGCAGACCCCTGAATCTGGCATCATCCTTCTAACCATTTATTAACCTGATCAATCCTCCTAGCCTTTTTAAGGTCCGTCCCTGTATCCTGGAGAATTGATGAAAAGACAATCTGAGCTCAAGACAATCTGAGCTCCAGAGCCCCTAATCACCTCTCCCAGGGCTCTGTAGTCCTTAATGTTCTCCAGGCTACTGCTATCTATTATCACTAGCATCTACATGGATCACTAGAAGCGGGTAACAGTCAGTGAGACTTACTAGACAAGGCAGCTTCTCTGCAACATCACTGATCCATTCCCCAGGTAGGCAACACACCTCTCTTTAGGCTGTATCAGGCCAACAGATGGGTGCCTCTGTTCCTTGCGAAGTACCACTAGGACCCACCGCTTTTTCCTGGTAGCACCAGTAGTGATCTTCTTTACCACTGCATCAGCCAGTAGTTTCTGGTGCAAGTTTGTTTCCTCATCAACCCCCTGCAGGACAGCAAAGCAGTTCTGGGTGGGGACAACAGGTTTAGGAGCAAACCACTTGCTTTTAATTGTCCTCTTCCTCATTTTTTTTTTTGTTGTTTTTTTTTTTGTTATTATTTCCCAGCTTCCTGGGTTAACGGTCTCCTTCTTTCCTCCATGAGTTACAGTGGACACTTAAGGCCCCTGCACAGTTTGGGCCTGGAGCAAGCAGCCCTGCTTCCTCTCAGCTTCCCTGACATCTTGCAGCCTACTAATAACATCCCGCAGCTCAGTCACCTGCTGCAGGAGGACCTCCACCAGGAAGCACTGAGTGCAGCCCTGCCCATTCTGCACCCTCCCCTCACGAGACCAGTGCAGGCACTCTCTACGCTCTGAGATCTGCACTGCAGCCTCCCGTTTCATCAGCTCTGTCTGAGTGCCCACGCTGGCTACCACCAGTGCAGACAGGCCAGTGTTTCAAGCAGGCCCTGGTCATATGGTGAGTGCTCACCATCCCACTCAAACTGCCACGCAAACTGCCTCAAAAGCACCCTGTTCACCTCTCTCCTGGTCACCCGCGCTCCCTGGGGCAGGTTTTTAACTGCTCAGGGCTGGTGCCGCTCCTCCTGGCTCCGCCCCCTGTGAGTCCCTTCTGGCATCAGCTGAGCTGCCGGCTCCTGGGCAAGTCCTGTCGAGGACCTGAGACTCCCTTGGTGGTTCTTGCTGCTCTGAGTTGAGGCTCCTGGACACTGAACTTCCCCCCGCTCTGGTGTTGAAGGTGCCCTCACTGAAGCAATTCACCCTCAGTCTCTAGGGTCAGCCATCCAGCCAGTTTTCAACCCAGTGAAGATTACACCTATGAAATTTCTTCAAGATAACATTGTGGGAGGCAGTGTGAAATCCTTTATTAAGGTCCAAATACACAAAATCTAGATTGCTTCCTTCATCAGCCAGGCAGGTCACCTTGTCACAGAAGAAGATCAGTTTGGCCAAGCAGGACCTGCCTTTCATGAACCTGTGCTGACTGGGCCTGATGACCCAGTTTTCCCGCACATGCTGTGATCTCCCTTGGGGTGATCCATTCTATGACCTTTCCTGGCACTGAGGCAAGGCTGACAGGCCTGTAGTTTCTGGGCTCCTCTTTCCTGCCCTTTCTGTAGAGAGGCATCACACTGGCCAACCTCCAATCCCCTGGAAACCTGTCCTTTAGACCAGGACTGATGATAGATGATGGAGAGTGGCTTAGGAAGTTCCTCTGCCAGCTCCTTCAACACTCTTGAGTGTAGTCCATCTGGCCCCACAGATTTGTATATGTCTAAGCAGGGCAGCGGGTCTCTAACCACTTCTTCCTGGATTATGGGAGCTCCAATCAGCTTCCTATCTTTGCCATTCAACTTAGAGAACTGAGTACCTTGTGGATGGCTGGTCTGACTATTAAAGACTTAGGAAAAGGTGGCGTTATGTACTTCAGCATTTTCTTCATCCTTGGTAACTAGATTTCCAGTGGAAAGAGTTTACTGCTCTTCCCAAAAGTCTCAGATCTTCCAGTACTTATATATATATATATGCACACACACACATATATATACACATATATGCATGTATAAAATACACTTCAGTAAATTTAACATCCCATTTAAAAGCTGTGTGAAAAAAATATTTTCTAGTACAACGATGACATAAAATAGTTGTAAAGAAGGTGGAATTAATGGAAGCTTATCAGACTTAAGAATTTACATGTCATACACACATATTTGTTGTATATAAAAAAATAGCGGAATGTTCAGAATGATTTCTGGACTGTTATTGCTAGATAGTTAACAAAAGAAATCATCACTGCTATATATCCAATTTTTTATTATAACTAGGATAAAATATTTTTAGTGAAAATAAGTTTGAAAGGCTCTGTATATCAAATCAAACTTATTTATTCAGTGAACGTTTCTTCTTTGTTTGAAGCACGTGGATGCACCTGATAAATAACATGGACTAAGCACAGTAGTTACTTCAGTCCTGTACATACAAAGGTACATTCCTTTGATCCCACTTTTTTATATTTGATTAAAAAACATATATGAAAAATCAAATCTAAAAACACAGGTTTGTTTTTAGCCTCCTCAAATCTGGAAATTTTTCTTGTTTGTCCAGAATGAAACAAATGATTACTATTGATTAATCATTGAAGTTGAAATGGATTTTAAGAATACCACCTGAAAAGTGAAATTGCTGGCACCTATTTGCTGTAAGGCATAGAAATTGAGTACGTATAATTTATGCAACCATTACTATGTAACTGGGCAGCTTTTTAAATGTTTATTCAATTAAGCTGTTTATTTTTTTTTTATTTTTAAGTGTGAGAACGTCTCAAAGACCATTGATGAATGCTAGCAACAGACATAAGAAAAAACTCCATCCTTAGAGATGTTCTTTGTTCAATATTTTGCCATTGTTCAAGCAGATAATGCTACATCATAAATACATATAATAGAAATTATATAATAAGAAACTTATCAGAGCTTTTTTACCAAGATTTTCCTGTGTCTCACAACTTTGTTTATCAGGTGTCATACTGACATGTTGGATAAGCCGATTAGTTACAGCACAATGCTTACAAGCTCCCTTCATGCAGTCTTAGTCCTGACACATCTTTTAAAGTTAAACAGGAGTGAACATTTCTGTCTTACGAATTTTCATTCAGATTCTTCTTTAATAAACCTACAGTAATTTTCTTTAACCTGGTTGAAGCCTTTTTTCCAGTATTCATGCATGTCAGGGGCACTTAACAGCTCACCAGTGTACATGTGGTTGTAAATGGCACCTTGTCTGGGAAGCTCAAACAATAATCAGGCATCCCCACATCCACAGCCAGACTCATCGGATTTATAAGTACCACCAAGAGGACTCACTGTGACATCCTGTCCCTCCACCCCTCTGCAAAAAGGTCCATTGCACTTGGAAGTATCTGAACAGCCGCTGTGTTTAGATTAGAGTATCATCCATCAACTGTTCAGTCAAGAAAGTAAGTGGAGCTACATTCTAGGCATGGCAGGAAGCAATTAATTTATTTATCTATATTTATTTATTAGCTTATGATAGTAAATAAATGCCACAGCTGTTTTTCTGTTAATACACCTTTCATCGTTATACGCTTTTTGTGCATGTGTGTTTCTTTTCAATTGTGAAAACCCCTAATCATTCCTGCATGATAATGCTTTGCTGAGGAAGAAAATTAGCATTTATCATAAAAAAGGGTTAATGTTTGAATGGAAAAAATAATGATAGAAAAAGTAAAAGTATTTTTCATATTGGGTACATACAGATTCACAAAAAATCCTCTTTTTATACCAGCTCAAATAGCTAGCTGAAGCTGATGTTTAATGGCAGGATTTCCACCATAATTTTATTGATTTTTACTATGAAGACTCACAACACTAATCCTCATGTGTCTAAAACAGAAATTATCTTTGAAAAAGAGCTGCATGATCTAATTATTTTTACATAATTCACTAAATATATGAAAATCTACAGCAATTACTACTTAAAGATCATAATAAAGCTTAAAGATAAGACTAGAAAACTCATCGTTAATAACAAATAAAACTATTCTCAGCAAATATAGCTTTTCCAATGGCTTTTGACTTAAAAATAATTAATCTACTTTTTATATGCTTCCCAATAGTTTACTTAGAATCAGAAAATAATGTAAGACCAGTAATGAGTGGTGTTCCTCAGGGGTTGGTGTTGGGACTGGTCTTGTTTGACATCTTTGTCAGTGACATGGACAGTGGGATTGAGCGCACCCTCAGAAAGTTTGCCGATAACACCAAGCTGTGTGGTTCAGTCGATACACTGGAAGGAAGGAATGCCATCCAGAGGAACCTCGACATGTTTGAGATGGGCTGATGTCATCTATATGAAGTTAAATCACGCCAAGTGCAAGGTCCTACATATACAGCTACAGGTTGGGCAGAGAAGAAATTCAGATCAGCCTTGCGGAGAAGGACTGGGAGTGTTGGTCGATGAGAAAATGAACATGAGCTAGCAGTGTGTGCTCGCAGCCCACAAAGACAACCATGTCCTGTGCTGCATCAAAAGGAGCGTGACCAGCAGGTTGAAGGAGGTGATCTTGCCCCTCTACTCTGCTCTTGTGAGACCTCACTTGGAGTATTGTGTGCAGTTCTGGTGTCCTCAATATAAGAAGGACACGTAACTGT
Organism: Melopsittacus undulatus; assembly: GCF_012275295.1. Lineage (NCBI taxonomy): Eukaryota > Metazoa > Chordata > Aves > Psittaciformes > Psittaculidae > Melopsittacus > Melopsittacus undulatus. Next base: position 40,946,235 of record NC_047557.1, on the reverse strand, counting down.
TGGAACAAGTCCACAGGATGGCCATGAGGATGATCAGGGGACTGGAGCACCTCCTGTATGAAGATAGGCTGAGAAAGCTGGGGCTGTTCAGCCTGGAGAAGAGAAGGCTGCATGGAGACCTCATAGTAGCCTTCCAGTATCTGAAGCAGACACTAGGTAACTAGTTTGAAAGAGTAAAAAGAGGTGCAGAATTAAAATAGTCCTTCTTTGTCATGAAGAGGAGAGAAAGCTATATCGTCACTGCCTTTCTGAAGAGGCCACGCAGAACAAGAAATAAGCAACTAAGATCCTTTTGTCCAGGGACAAATGATTCTCATTTTTAGACCTGAACAAAATTTCAGTTTCAGATAACAGATAAATTTTTTGTAAGTTTCTTGAGAAAAATTATTGATTTCCATAACACATCTATTTCTATTGTGTCACTGATATGTCCGTATATAGAGAATAGATGTATGTACATTTCCGTGAGGAAGAATTCTTACACAGTTTCCTAAAAAGTTTTTCTGTGTGACAAATTGCCATGAAATGAGTTAATAGATTGTTATAAGTTAAGGATGTTGTTCTTAATCCATTATGTTTGTTTTGTTGTTTTACACACTAATGAATAGAACCCCAAAGAAAGTAGCATCAGTGATAGAAAGCTGTAAACCAGAGTTGCTGTAAATCCCTGAACTGTTTTCTTAACATGAATCAAGGGATTTTCACTGGGCTACCTCTTCAGGTAAGATACCATGTACAGAATACTTGCTTGAGTCCTAAAGACGCATATACTTCGCCTAACTGGGTCAACATGCTGGATAGCCTGTATGACTGAGTTTTTAACTCTTGTCAGTTTAAGATTCCAAATTCCCCACAGTGAGTCTTAAATCTGTGTAAAATCATCTCAACTTCACATCATGATGAGTTAGTTTCAGTTTGCTTATTTAACTACTTTGAATGTTTCCACTTGATTTGATCTTTAATTGCACCTTTTCATTCTGTAGATTAATCATATATGTGTTTGTCTACTTGCTTTTCAATAAATTCCTGGAAAACACACTCACTGACTTACTCCATCAAACTGCAACATGAGTTACAAACTCTGCAGGCACAAGTTCACTCAGATATTTGTATTCTTTTAGGCCCTGTTTCTAAATCAGTATTGAAATGCAACTGTAACTAATTCAAGAATTCAGGGAAAAGCACTACCAAATGAACTGGAAAGACATCATCACATTTTCCTTCCTCAGCCGGTAGAAAGAGCTCTTAAATTTTTAGACATTCATATCAGCCCTAGGCAACATGAGATGACATCCTAAAGAATGACAAGTGAGATTAGGTCCTTAAGTCATAGAATCACAGAACAGTTAGGGTTAGAAAGAACCTTATGATCATCTAGTTCCAACTCCACTGTATAGTACTGCAATGAATCTTTCCAGGGATCTGACTGTTGAACTTGGCATAGTATTGTAAAAAAACACTATGTCAAATTTTGCTTGAAGCTTAGTTTTCTTTGGGCAATACTGTGCTTTCGGGTAAAGTGGCAGAAATAGTTTTCTATAGTTTTCATGCAGTTTTGTCATTTCAGAGCACCAATTTACTTTGATGACAGAAAGGAGTGAAGAATTAACAAATTTTTAGAGATATTTAATGATTCTTATATCAAAAAGACAGTCCCAGTACTCCTCAACCCTATGCTTGTCTTTCCAAAGATTTGGATGTCCAGCTATTTGTTTTTAAGGAGAAAAGTAGTGATGATGCTGAATACCATTGGTAGCTGCCTGGGATACATGCCAGCCAGGGAGGCAAGAGCCACAGAGACCTTTTCAGAGCCAGCCCAGCAGGAAGCCCTGGTCTTTGGCCAGCACCGCTGGAGAGAGAGAGGTCTTTGATTTTAAATCCTGTCACCAAATGTTGCCTGCAGCACATTTTGACTTTGAGCAATTGGACTAAGGTACAAGGCCCAGCTCCAGCCTTTACTGCCATGCCATTTATTTAAACAGATTGAACCTGAGGTAGGAGGCTAGGAGACAACCTTTCAAAATCTCATGTCCTTGGAAATTGTTGCTTCCTTTACCCCGTTTTCTTACTCATCAATCAAGAAGACACCAAAGCAAAAAAAAAAAAAAAAAAAAAAAAAAACCAGAAGAGGAAAAGAAAAATAGCAGAAGAAAATTTAAGCAAGTCAGGCTCTGTTTTTAAAGAATAAAAGGAGCAGCAGAATTTCTGAGCACTCCAGTAAGTTACTGGACCAGGGCAGAGCAAAGGGCCTGAATACAATCAAAGGTATTACAGAATTGCTGGCAGTAGCTCTAGGTAGTAAAAGCTTTGTCTTTTCCATTTTGCCATCTGTTCCCAATCCATGGGAGGGCTGGCTGCTCCTCAGCTACACTGGGGAAGAAGGTTGTGTTGCAAAGTTCTGCCTGTGGTGTCCTCTGTGAAATGACAGTCATTTCTGCTAAGCTAACTCCATCAATATCCTGGCTGATGGGAAGTCTGAAACAGGCAATGCCAAACATCTTTGGCCATAGTGCAGCTTTGGACAAGCTGCCTTTTGGCTCCAGTTCCTTTTTTTAATGATCTGGGGGGTTTTTTGGTCCATTTTGAAAGCTGATGGAAAACTGCTTAATAGCAGGCAAGTCTATGAAGAAAAGTTGATGTGCAACATCCTGCCACTCAACCTGAAATGATGCTGCAAGAAATAGTCTGTCTTGACTATCTGAAGTCATTAGGAAGAGCCAAAATCTGCCACAATTATTAACAGTGCCAACTTCTGCCTTCTTAGATGATCTGTAACAAACACCTAGTGAAATAAAAAGCTGAATATGGTGAGCAAACTGGGAAAGTTAGAAAGAAAAGTAATAAGAACTGAAGAAGTAAGATACTTATTATAAGTTTGTATTTTATCATATCTGCAAATTGCAGGTGTAGATAATATATTCAGGATGCCCTTCAAAGCAGAGAAGTCCTTCTGGACCTCTTTTAACTCTAAGTATTTATGTGTGAAGTATCAGAAATTCCACTTGATTTTTAGTAAACTCCAACTACCCTCCACCTGAAACAGGCTCAAAATTTCTCACTAAGCTTTCATGATGGAAATATATTGAAAGGCTGGGAGGTGATCTTTTTGAGATTGGAAAAGCTCCCATGGACTTAAGAATTAAGACTAACTATGTTAAGCATTTACAGACTGAAAAAAATACCTAAGAGATTTCATCTTTTGAGGCATACAGGTATCTTTATAAAACTTTATAAAACTTGCTGGTCTTCTATTCAGTGTGAAAGTATGTTTCTAGATTTCCTTATATACGTTTCCAAACTTATGCCTCTTAAAAAATGAAAAGCATTTGAATGTAGTAACAACATTAACTATTTTAACTATTAACTATCTTTTTTTTTTTTGTTTAAGTACTTCTCTATCAACTCATTGACATCCCTCAGGATACATAAATTTTTTAATGAAGTGCCTGAATCTCTCTTAATTTTTTACTTTTCAAAATGTAATTTCTGATAGCTTTCAAGATTGAATTTCTTGTGACCAAGATAAAATGTGATTAAACTAGGAAGTTTCCCAGCAAAAAAATAGTACCTTTACACTTTTGTCTATGACACTTGAGGAAAATTGTGTGACCTGAATTTTGTGATAACAGTGGTATTAGGTTTATTCTGTGTAATTGCTTATTCTCATACCCAGGCAATAGTAATTCAGAACTCTTGGCATTTTTAGATCTATTTGTGTATTTTAATTTTTATAATGATTCTTTGGATGATTCAGTCTTGAATGGAAAAGTTATTTAGTCATTCCCACCTTATGTTCTTCCAAATTGTCTTTTGGCATGAAATGGTTATTGCATTCTTTAGCATGAAATTACCTAGATTGTTAACACAAAAAATTGTGATGTGCTCATAACTCAAAGCAATGAAATAATCCAAAAATTTAAAAGTGATTTTTTTTTTAGAAATCAAAAAAAAAAAAAGAAAATCCCAGTCCAATCACTTCTACACAATTAGGAGAAAAGTGTTTAAAGTGAACTGTTGAGTCTAATAAATTCTAAAGATTAATGACATGTTAGGATCTGAATTTACAGTAAATCTTTGTTGTCCTCTTCCCTAACTACATCAAAAAGCATTCTTCTTTCCTCTATTTTTTCCACATTTGTGAGGAAACACAAATTTACACACCTGGACTACTCTCTTTGTAGCAGTGTGAATAGAAAAGGGAAAGTGGGCACAGAAAATCATAGGACCAAGAATTTCCATATAACGATTGCCATCTCTTGGAACAAAGTTCCATCTAACCTAGCATCCTGTCTCTGTTGGTAACCAGAAGCAAACACAGAGGAAAAAAATAAAATAAGATATGCATAATGTGATCCTTTTCCCTGGCATATCTTCATGTCACTGGGTGACTGTGTTTTACAAACTTGCTGGTCCCCATATTTAATAGCTGCGTTGGACTTATCCTCCATTAATTTTTCTAGTATTTTTGGTAAGCATGTACATTCTTAGTCTATACTACAATCTGGAGTGCTGAATTCCACAGAATATTCCTTATCTCTGTTATTTTCATCATTATTTAATTAAAAATTTCAAAATAATTTTTCAGAACTCCTGATTCTCAATTAGAGTGGATTAAAATATTTCACATATGTTATATCATTACCTTATCATAAAACTTCTCTCCCAGTATCATCCCTCCTTCTTACAAGCTCATTATTTTACTGTATAGATTTCTGGGACAAACAAGCACAACATTTGAACTCAAAGACAAATAGACCACAAAAAATTTTTCATTTTCAGCAATGTCAGGACTTTCACTTAGACCTATCTTTACTGAACCATTCCTAGTATGTTACTAGGCAATGTCATCCAAAGTACTGGACTAGTATCTCATTCTAAAATATGCTGATATCTCCCATCACATAGAGACATTGGAACTTCCTAAACTGTTGCCCTTGCTTTAATTTCTTTCTACCAAGAAGCAGCGGCCTCACAGTGCTTTGAGAGGAAATGATGACTTAGTGTCTTAGAGTTATAGTATCTACAGCTTAAACTAAGATTGAAGTAAAATTAGCTTTGGATTAAACCATGAGACAAATAGGGTTGCTGACCTAATTGGAAACCTTCTGAATCCTCAAATATATATATAGCAATGCTATATGAGCTATAATTAAAATTTTTCTGAAGGGACAAAATGGAAAAATACTCCAAAATGTATATTTTGCAAATTGACCCAGGTAGCTTTTCCTTTGATGAATTATGAACAACTACCAAACCTAATGTGGTTTTAGAGACATTATGTTGTCTGGAAATTTTGCAGGAAATTAAAAAAGAAAACCCCCATCTTTAGAATCACAGAAACAAGAAGATGTATAAAAATACATTATTTACATATTACTTCTGTACAGTAACTTCAGAGACCTTTCCAACTCCTGAATTATTAGTTGCATAGGCACTGCAAAGAATCCATTTTATTTTTCTTTCAAAAGTCTGTAACTACTCTTATTAAGACATTTCAGCTTATTGGATCAAGGCTTGTAGTGAGAATCTTTAGCTTATGGATCACTGATTTGACAGACTGTAATAGCTTCAGCCTGACAAGTCAAATTCAATGTATCATGCCTCTTTATATCACCTTTAGGAAAAAAATAAATACCACTATAGCCAGAAAGAGAAACATTGATTTTACCTGGCTATGCCCTTCAAGTATTTAAGCTATATTTCAGCCTGGAGTTATATTATCTCAGTTCATTGTGTGACAGTTCACCACTGAGTTGTTTTATAAAAGGAAAAGTCAACTGTCATTACAGTGCCATTGTATTAATGTTAATAAAGAACAATGATTTGTTTATAGAAGCAAAGCCAAACAAATATGCTGCATTTAAAAGAAAGATATAAAGTTCAGTCTAAAGTCAGGCAAAGTAGTCTTGGTTATTTGGTACTTAGTGATTTAAGTAGTTAAATGTGCTTTGTCCTCATTAATTTCTTTGTGATAAATTACGTAATATCCAAGAAATGCATTTTACTCTCTCCAAGAGATATACACTTGGTATTCTCATTTGCTAAACATGACAGTAATACAGCACTTCTTCTAAGATCATGTCAAATATTTATTCACATGGACCTTTTGTACTGCTATACCAGGACAGTCACCTAATGCAGTTAGGAGCTTCGAGACCTTTACATAGCTTTCTCCTTCTCTCTTGGGATGTCACAAATTACTGGGTGCAAAATACAATTTGTTAAAGGATCTTCTGATAATTTCTAATCTTTTCAGCTAAGTCTAGCTAGCAGAGAATAATTTTTGGAGAGGATAACCTCAGTCTTCAATCCATCAAATATCAGGACAGCATCCAGTCCTTTGTTAAACATATTTCAAATGAACTGCCTAGAAAACACACATGCATACACATTTTGTATTTGCCCTCTAAGCACAAATATGCATATAGCTGCATCTTCTGTGGATTCCTGCGCCTTGTATTTGAGAAATTATGCCTGTATTTCTTTCTGATTTCCCTACCTGTGCGAGATCATTTTTCACTACCAGTATTTAAAGAAAAAAAATAAGCAGCATCATAAATCATTCAGCAAACCCAGCTCTATTCATAGACATACATATGTTGCCAGTAATACAGATAAATATAGAGTCACAGAAATATACACACAGACTTTGAGAAAATATGCCTCTAGACAGAAACATATTGTGCATATGCAAATCACTGTCTGGCACTGGAGCCTTGCCCTTTAGCATTCACTTAACTGTATTTCTTTCTTACGCCTGCTCTCTCCCTTTTTTCCATCTGTTTGTTTTTTGCAAACCTCCACTTCAATAGAGTACAAACTCTCAGAAATCAGAAAATATTGTCCTGAAAATGTAACTGCCAGGTATAAGATACACTATTGTTTGTGGGAGGGAAAAAAAAAATACTATACAGGCTACATTCCAGTTTTCCTTCAAAGGTTACAGGAAATGGGTTTTACCCATTTCATCTGACCGATGTTCATTCCTGGTTTGATTTCAGGTCTGGTTGCTATACTTTATAGAAATTGTATAATCCAGGCCTTGCAATCACCTTTCTTAATTTATTTCCCTGGAATGACAGGTCTGGTAAAGGCAAGCTGGCCTCTCAGATGTCTGGATGACACTGTAACTATGGAAACAGGTGCTAAAGTGCTATGAATTTCAAGTTACACTGATATTCTTCACATCATGTTCTGTACTGATGACAGGTTATTTTACATGCTGACCAATGCAACAGCATCAATCTTCCTGATTTATAGGAGATCATCAGGTAAAGAGTATCCAAGATGAAGTGGAGTTTTCCCCAGGTCTTATGATCAGTGTGCTCCTGCACATGTACAGGCTAACACACATGGATGCAGGAGCAGGACCTATTACCACACTTTTTACAAAGTCTTCAGGCCAAGAGGTACAGGCACCTTAAGCTGACTTTCAGTAGCCTTATCAGCTTAATGAGTATTTATGAGGTTTTTTTCTTTCTCAAAGGAAACCAACTCCATATAGAGCACTAACTCAGGACTGAAGCCCTAAAATCCTTTGAGTAGTTTTGCATGAGGCTGTCTAAAAAAAACCCCAAAGCTGTGAAGGGGAAGATAAGAAAACAATGCTTTTTGCTTTGGTAAAAAATTGCCTGTGCTAACAGTGATAACCCTTTCTGTCTCCTTCCTTGACTTATGTAGCAGCAACAGCAATGTGAGAAACCATCCAGAAGAAAATTCAACTCAGAAAAGCAGTGTATTGCACAACTACCCTTCCTCAGCACAAATGATGAAGTCAATAAATACTTTCTGTATCAATTTGCATTCAGACTAACAGCTGCAGAAGTCACAATTTAAAAAAAAATATGTCTGGTCTCCCCTAGGCTTGATCTCACAGTCTTTTTTTTTTTTTTTTTATACTCTCTGTGTTGTCATTTACCTTCTCCCTCAGTCATGTTGTTTTGGTGAAAAATTTATGCTTCTCATTTGTATGGACATTCCCTGTACAGGTGTTTGGGGTTCCGTTGTGACAGTGGTTTTTCTTCTTCCTAGTAGCTGGTACAGTGCTGTGTTTTGGCTTTAGTCTGAGAACAATGCTGATAACAGACTAATGTCTTAGCTGTTGCTCAATAATGCATATCCTGGTCAAGGACTTTTCAGTCTCTCTTGCTCTGCCACTGAGGAGGGGCACAAGAAGCCAGGAGGAAGCAGAGATAGAACACCTGACCTAAACTGGTCAAAGGAGTATCCCATACTTCAGCACATCATGCCCACTATATAAACTGGGGGGAGTGACCAGTTGTTGCCCGGGTCAGGCTGGGTATCGGCCAGCGAGTGGTGAGCAACTGAACTGTGCATCATTTAGTTTTATTGTGGGATTCTTTTTCTTCCCTTTTTTGTTTTATATTCTCTCCCCTTGCTGTTTCCCTTATCATCATTATTATAAGTAGCAGTGGTAGTTTTGCATTATACTTTAGTTACTGAATTGTTCTTATCTCAACCTGTAGGGTTTACATTTTTTTGATTCTCCTCCCCATCCTGCCCAGGGATATCTGGGGGATAGGGAGTGAGTGAATAGCTGCATGCTTCTGAGTTACCGGTTGGGCTTAAACCAAGACAGCAGGTCAACACCTGCTTCCTCTTTTGTGCCACACAGTCAGTCCAGTCCCTCCTTAACCTGCCTCCACTGTCAGCAGGGCCTTTTATTTTTTCCTGTCATTATTATCTTTTTGATATCTCTTATTGATAGCAATGCAAATGGTGATAAAATCAGATTTGGTGTCAGACTACATAACCTCTAGGTTATGTAAACTGAAAGGCTTTTTCTTCTTGTAAGAGTTGAACAACCTCTTTAAGATGATATAGGTTGAAAATGTGCAGTATATTTTACATATAAAACAATCTCGTCAAAGATCAGTCTTAGATTATTTTCTAAAGTATGATAAAACAATAATGACCCTAAAGAATTTAAGAAAAGTGAAGATTTTGCTATACAGTTATACAATTCCTACATGAAAATATCAGTGGGAAAACATAAATGAAATTAGTCCAAAAGAAACAAAGTGCATCAAAAATAAGATAGCTAAACATGTAAACTACATTGCCAATGATGATATGAGCTGAAGTCTGAAATCCTCTATCCAAAATCCCAAGCAGAGTAAATAACTTGTAGAGTTGTGAATCGCCATACCAGTTCCAAAGCTTTATGCTGCTTTTGAGCAGCACATTTCTGGAACAACTCACTTGTCTATTTTACATAAACACAAATGAAATAGCATACAGGAAGTTTTTTTTAAGGTGAGTGCCTCCTCATGGGGGATTGAAATGAGGCCAAAGACTTTCGTGTATGGCATAGCTTGACTACTTTATGAAAACATTTCCAGATATTAGTTGTCTTGAACTGATTTCCAAGTAGAGTAAAAAGTCTCTGCACATCATCAGAAAACTTCAGTTATCTGGTTATTTGAATAAAATATTTTATAAATGAAAAGCAGAAAGTATTATTTCCCATATTTTTAAATATGTGTGCTAGGAAGTCAAAGGTGAGGATAGTTATCATGCTTTCCCCTACTAATTTCAAGAAGCATACCAGCTAAAAGCAGAATGAGAGAAAAGGATCTTGGTCCTTTTTTCTCATGTACGCAGCATCATGGAAGCAAGTTGAATACAGAATTACAGATTTTCAAAAGTTTATGTTCATATTTGAATTATTAGATGAAATATGTTTGAAGGCCTTTCTTGTTTTGCCTCACTTTTAAACCCATTCGGGTTTTACACCAACTGGGACTTCTGCTTTAGTACAGCAGAAGTAGTGTGCAAGTTTTCCTTACTTCATTAACTTAAAATAAGCTGGTGAAACCCAAGTTTTCAGAAGTCACAGGCTTGTCTGGTGACATCTGTGAACTCTCCAAGCTAATGATACTGGGTTTTTTTGCAGCTATTCAGATTTTAAAAAAACATTAGCCACTTGACACAACAGGTTCTACTCTGACTGATCACAGCAGGAGCAAGTATTTAAAGGCCAGTTCAGTTTTCAGACTCTTTTCCCCTTCCAAGGTCTTATAGCTGATGTCTCAAAAGATTTCTGTGTACAGACAAAAGATCTTAGAACCGCTACCTCTACGGCAACTGAAGTTTTAAAAAGTACTTGTTACTTCTAGACACTTTTTTTGCATTATTATATAAAAACAAGCTTTTCCCTAAGGAAAACCTGATTCTATTACATCCAGTCAAAATAACTACACCATGTGACACATGGTTTGCTCCAATAAGTCCCCATTAATCAGCCTGCAGTGGTTTTAGGCACAGGTCCCAGAGGTTAATTAATGGATCATTAAATCTACTGTGCAATCAGTCCTCAAGAGTATGCCCACTCTTTGCCACATCACTTGTTTAAGGAAGCATTCTGCTTAATGACAAATGCAGAAATGATAATCTCAAAAGCAGATGATGCAAACAAATAGTCTGCTTCCTTTTAAAATCCTCTCTGCAAGTATTTGGCAACAAGATGAAAGGGTGATAAAAAAGAAGGGAAGAACAATTTTGAAAGGTGTGTCATAAACAAGTTATTTTTTTTTTTTAAGCAGTTATTTGATCTCCCTCAAACACTCACACCCATTCCCTGCAGGAAACTAGAGATGCCCATCTGGATTGTGAGACACACATGAAGAGTAAAGTATCACTGGCTCCTGCACAGAAAATGTCATCGTTCCCACTTCCCAGTTGGTGTCTTTAAATAGCTCACTGTATTTATGGTGTACATAGTATTAATGTCCTTCAGTTGCTCTGTTTTCAAGGATGGAAAAGCAGTTGCTAAGCATTTCAAAATGACAGCCCCAGGGTTCATTAAAAATATGGCAAACATTTGCTAAGCTCATTAGGTGCAATTTTTGTGCGTGTGTGTATCAGATTTCTCCTCTGCATGTTATGCATGACCAAACTTCTATTAACCCTAATCCTATTGATGAGCCAGATACATTCAAACCAGCAATTAGACAAAACAAAAGGGGTATTTATTGAAAGACTAATATATGGGCTTTCATATTGGTCTAAGCTGTTGCAAAATGACAGTTGAATTCCCTTCTGTTAATTCCCACCTACCAAAGTACTCCCTTTGTTTGATTATAGGTTGTCAGATGTGGGGATTCTGATTGAATCAAAATTCAAAGTAAAGTGGAAATACACAATTATTACACTTGCTAGGCACTGCTGCCTACCATGTAAGCAGAGTAAATGCAATACAAGTTAAAAAAATATTAGAAGAAAAAAAAGGATTTCAAGATTCAGCTACTTCAAAAAATAAAGGTATATATTGCCTTCATTTAAATACACAAAAAAATAACTTCTATTTTCCTGTGGTATAACACCTTTTGATACTATTACCTGCTAAATACATTTTTCTAGAACCAAGAGCATTCCTCCACAGCCACATGGGAGGCATCTCACCCATCTTAAACAGAATGACCTTTCTAGCCCACAGACATACCCTTCTCACACCTCTTTTCAACCACTACGGAGCACAGATCTTATTATGAGCTCCGCAAAATTTTTACACAATTAAGTGTCAGGCAGAGAGTCCTGTATGGAAAACTCGGAAGCATTTGTTAACATCTGCATACATTGTTACATGCAAGTCTTTCAATAGCATTGTAAGCACCACTTGAATAAGCAGTACACCATATATATATAAGTCATGTGTATACATATATGTATACATATATATGTGTGTTGCATGCAACATCTAAGGGCATAAGAGGTGGTACTGATGTATAGATCACAAGTTTGTAATGAGGGTACATCATTTGTTCTATGACAAAGTAATATGAAGTTTTCACAGCACATTGACTATGTTTTGCATGTGAAAACTTATGAACTTTATATAGTATACATATAAAAAGAATGTAAGAAAACTCATTCAGTTCCTATTCTCTTAAACTTCTTGTAAAAAAAAAAGCTTGCTTTCTACTGAAGAGATTTTCCTTGAAGGCAAAAATGTTACATTTGAATTTTATGCGCACAAAAGGAAGGTCATTAATAATGTGAAGTCATTCTCAAATAATCTCCTCTGGTTTTCCAGAAATTCCACTTCTACCTAATCAAGGGCTTCTAAACAGTGATTGTACAGACAATCTTCAGAGGTAAATAATCACACCCAGCAAAGATTTTTAATGAATTATTCTAAGGCTTATTAAAACAGGATAGCAGCTCCTCATCTCAGAAGAACTGTAATAATTATCTATGGAGAAAATATTTGTGTATGTCTATAAATAAACACTGAGATGGTGTCAGTCAAGTATTTTCAGTTGTGTTCTTTTTTCCCCAAAAGCTTCAATAGGAAAGAGTTTGTTTTCCTCTAGATGCTGCTCTACAATATTTATTTATGTCTATTTAATGCTATGACGTAGTTCTTTCAATCTACTAATGTGCATGACTGACCTAAATCTTCTATTTAGTAGTTCAAAATACATATAACTAAAAACCACTACCTGACACTTCTGTTACCCACCCTATATTGTGAAACCCATAGATTTATCCCCTCTAAGGTGCTGATAGTTTTGTGATTCGAACAAACCACCTCTACAGAAATATCTACCACATAAGTTGTCACCTTCTCTTTCCCTCAGTAAAACAGTATATCACCATTTCATCAGTATATTTACAGTAGGTATGATAAAACTTTACTACGTGGTAAAGGGGCTGGAAAGGTCTACAGTGCAAAGGGTCTTGCTAGTGCTGAAGTGTGTGTATGTTTGGATGTACTTCAGCTTTAAAACCATTCTAGCTTCAGATTGCCCCACTCATAACTAAACAGGAAGTAAACAAAATCATTATGGATTTTTAATAACCTAAAATCAATAAGATACAGTGAGCATTAATGCCTTAACATTTACTGCATTTAGTAGTAGTTCTTTCAGCAGAAGAGCATGCTCGTGCATTTATAGAGCCTTAAGATGAAATAGCAATAAGTAAATAGTTCATTAAAATCAAAAGCAACAAACTAAGTCCCAGCTTTTTTTAAACTTCTTTTAAATTAATTATTTTTATTAATAAATTGCTCACTATTCCTTGCCTAAGGATTTAAAAACTGTCTGAGTGTGCTTTGCCTTAAAAATACTAAGCTATATATAAATGCAAAACGCATTGTGTTTTTAGGGCTGGAGAATAAACCTGAAGACATTTGGGTCTGTAGATGATGAAGCTGATGCCAGTTTTGTTTCTTGCAGTGCTGATACTCCAAGTCTATTGCTCGTAAAAGTTTGTCTTTGACACAACTCCCAGCACAGAAAAAACACTCTCACACCTCCTGAGGAAAAGAGATGCCAAGAGTGATCAGTTCTCAAAGGCCATGAGTTTTTTATTATGGTACCTTTGAGTTTATTTTTCTTGAGTTTTAAAACAAAACTGGAACCAGAAACTTCACTGGTTATTCTTTATCACTCTTTAACAATTCTTTATAATTCTTCACCAATTCTTTATGCTGTATTTTATCTTTGGTAGAAGTTTTAAGCCAAGGTAACCTATTTATCAAGGGGATTATCGCAGATAACAGAGGTATGTACAAGTAAGATCATGTCAGTACACTGAGAACAAGATGCATAATTGCTTCTGAGAGTTCGGATTACATTTTGAATGTCTTCTATTTGAAATCTTAAAAAATCTTAACCACATCTCCTTTCCCTAATATTTCCCTGAAAATACACCTGTAAAGGTGTAGAAGGATTGGATCACAATATTTTTGTCTTCTGGACTCCAGAAAAAAATTTATTACATATGATATTTAGAAAACTTATTTACAGCCACACTTTCATTTAAAAAACAGTTTAAAAAATTTTGGTTGTTTATGTCTGTGATTGTTGGGAGTGTCTCATGTCTCACTGTCATTTTTCAATTTGTTTTTCTTTGCTTTACAGCATTCACATGAAGTATTTGCCATGGGCATGAGTCACAGTACTACCACATTAGACGTTCCTTTCCACTGGGCCTGTGCTTAGAATATTTTCAAATTGTTAACATAAATCTTTATGAGTATCATCAAAATCCAAATCATGAAGGTATGTAACTGCAGATAGCTTCTCAGAACTACATATTTAAAAAGGTCTGGATTAATGTGTTGGATATACCCTCCCTGTTTTACTGCAGATTGCATTTATTAAAAAAAAAGTTAACTTGTCTTCAAATATTGTAAAGTATACTATTTTTAAGTATAATAAAGTATCTGTGGCACTATTCTTAATCTTCTAACAGAAACAGGATTCAAAAAATGAGCAAGAATAATTTTTCATGATTTTACATATATGGAGGTGTAACAAACACCACTGATGATAAAAACTATTCATAAATTCTGCAATTGAGCTGAACAAAAGTTTCTTGGCCTTTCTCAGCAAAGAGAGTAGTGTTCACTATGCTATCATATAGCTTTCTTACAAAAAACTTATTTTGTGTAATGTTGTGTTTGACAGCTTAACTCACATTTCAGTAATTGAATATGTAAAACAGGATTTTTAAATCCAGAAGAGGTGGACCAGCACCAAGTGGAACTTCTGTAATGACAGCTTGGTTGAGAGTACTGCAAGGGTAGGAGAAGGATATACATACACATCAGCAAGTGGTGAATTTTAAGCTCTCACTCCTACTGCCTTCTACCTCCCTTCTTATCATATATATCTGGAATATAAAAACTTTAAAGTAAGGACTTTCATTATTTTAATGAAAGAGTACCTCAAATTTAATGGAGAAACCTTGAGGCTTCCTGTGCATATCCGCATTAGAAGTAATGCTGTATTAGAAGTGTTTGTGTAGCAGTTTTCTTGAGGTGTAATTCCATGTCCTGTTGGAATGTCTTTTCAATGCAACTAACAAAAGGTAAATGTTAGAAAAAACATAGCAGAAATTAAAAAATCTATCCCCAGATCAGTTGTCTCAAAAGGGCAAAATACTCTGATGTGGGAAAGTCCCTCTTTGTATCTCTATACTGATGTGTCCAGAAGCCACCACCTGAAGCCTAAGTATTAAGAATAACTCTCCCCCTGCCACCACCCACCTTTTTTGTTCCTTTTTTTTTTTTTTTTGCTATAGATATGGTTTCACACCCTGGCAAAATCCAGCAAAAAAAACTTCTTTTTCTAACAAAATTAAAAGTTAAATTGCTTTAAAACAATGAAACATTTCCTAACCAATATTTCCATGCATTTATTAATGAAATGGAACTTTACTTTCTGCAATATTTTGCATTAAGATGCAAGTCGTTTTCCTACTAAGAACTGTTTCTGTAACTGTCCCTCTATGAGCTATTTTGTACATATACCTTTGAAATTCTCCTCGACATTAATATGATATAAGCTGCTCTTTTGCAGCACTTCTCACACAAGGCTACTTGTCTAAGGCACTTTCGAATCTCACAGTAAAAATACATAGCAATCTATTTCCCTTGTTTATCAAGATTCATGAAACATTCTGAGCATATCTGGCCTTAATTACATGACATAATTAAGAAATCTGTTTTTTTCCTTCTTTCCAAACAAAAAAAAAGAAAAAAGAAAAAATGAAAGAAAGTAGGAAAGGAAAGGAAAGGAAAGGAAAGGAAAGGAAAGGAAAGGAAAGGAAAGGAAAGGAAAGGAAAGGAAAGGAAAGGAAAGGAAAGGAAAGGAAAGGAAAGGAAAGGAAAGGAAAGGAAAGGAAAGGAAAGGAAAGGAAAGGAAAGGAAAGGAAAGGAAAGGAAAGGAAAGGAAAGGAAAGGAAAGGAAAGGAAAGGAAAGGAAAGGAAAGGAAAAGAGAAGAGAAAAACAGAAATGAAGGAGAAAAAAGTACTGAGACAGGTGTCATCCAAGACATATTAAGCTTTAAATCCAAACTTTGGAAATAACATCTTTCTGAAATCATAATAGTGGAAATGATATGTTACAAAGGAAGGAAAAATAGGATTTATTTGGTATGTTTTACTGCTAGTGGTGTGGCAGAAACTAAATATCTACATTAAATACATAATGTTCTTTGCCAGCTTTCATCCAGCCTCTAAGCCCTTCAGGTCCAGACATAGGGTTTGCAGATTTTTCAGTGGATTACTGAAAATGATGCTAACATGACTGCGTTTCAGCTCACAGAGCTCTAATTTAAATGCATATCCTCTTACAATCGAACAGCGAGTTTCTAGATCTCAAACATGCTGGTATTTGCTTCAGAGAACTATAGAACAAAATGATCCATAAAAGTCTCATTCATGTTAAACTGGCTTCTACTAAAACCACGAGTTACTTCTTAGTCACCAAGTCACACAGCGGGAAGCCCACAGTCAATGAGCTTAGGCGGCACCAGTGTGTCAGGACCATACTGCTAAATGTTCAGTGAGGTGTTCTTGAAGCCTCAGCTAATCTAGTTCTCTCAATGAAATGAGATAAAAAGCTAAAATTAGATACATTAGCAGAACAGATCTCAAATACAGTTGTTGTTTAGGTACAGATGCAATATTTCAGACATACACATCTTGGGTTAATTTTTTTTTTTAATGGTGTGCACATGGAGGGTTACACATTAACAACCAGTTCCGGTTACTCCTAATGTGATTTCTGCACCCTGCTTTGAAAAGGTAACCCTCACTTTACAGTTAGCATACCAAGTAGCTGCTACAAACAGCCAGGAAGACTGAATATGCAATTAAATAGCTGCATTTTCTGAATCAATGAGAATTGACTGAAAAATAACTCTTAATCTATTACTGTTGTATAAAATTGCTCTTCTTCCTAAGTGGCATTACGAAATTTTTCTTGACCTCTTATGTCTCTGTGGCTAAGTGTCTTTCAAAGAAATGAAAATTTGCAAATTCTGTGTCGTCCAGAATAGAACAATAACAAAAATTGCACCATTTGGCTGAATTCAGGTCTGTATTACTAAGCATATTGCATCCATTTGCAGACATCTATTAACAGTGAGCCACAACAGTTTCACCAGGAACAGTATATTACGTCTACAAGCCCATCAGGCCAAAAACTACTTGGCGTCTAAAATTTGTGTAGTCTATGTGCTATTCATACAACATTCAAACCTAACCTGCAGAACCAATAGGCATGTAGCCACTGGCAAAACAAATCACTATAATTTTACTTGAAACAAGATCAAATACATGTAATGTGAGAAAGGGAGCTCAATAAACAGCAGTTTCTTAATGACATTCAGAATAGAGCAAATGTAGACATAGCAGTTGTTGGAGTAACTCTAAGACCCATAAGCCAGATTAGTTAAAAGTAGGAAGTCATGTAGCTGAAAGTTGGAGCATTTTTTCTTAGTTATTGGGTTAAGATGTAGAGTACACATAGCCTAGGAGAGGAAAGCTTTGCAGGCAGTGACTGATGACACCAAGCCCAGACAACAGTCCTCATGGTGGCTGATAAGAAACATTCTTCTTTCTAAAAGGGGCTTTTCCCCTATCAGCCCCAACAATAAAGCCTGAACCCCATGCTGGGCAGCATTCAACTACACATGGTATCTGTTGAGCCAAAAGATTGTTTTGTGATATATGTTGCATAGAGTTTTCCCACTGGGTCAATAGGATTTCACAGGCTCTGTCATAAAATTGCTAAACTGAAGCCATACAGTTAATTAAAACAAAAATTATACTGTTTTTATTATATTGCTGTTGCTTTTTTTTCTGGATAATAGTGGAAGACTGGGCTCAGGAGGCAAGCCACATTTCTTTATATTTTATAGAAGCATTACAGCATTTTATGCCTTTCTTGACTTAGGTGCCGGACATTTAGGATTTCATTGCTTGAAGTTTAGTAGCACAGATTTCCAATCTTACAGTTAATAGAAAAGACATCCTACAGAGTGAAATTAATGCTTAATTATTTTTTTTTTAAACAACAGAGAACTCCTGCTCACCCAATACAGTGCTTCTGTTTAAATGGTAATGAAAAGTTTGTCAGTCTCAAGCTTTCATTCAACACCAAATCTTAAATTGTTGGAAGTCTGTGTAACAGCTTGGGGTTTTTTTTTTTTTTACAACTGCGTAGGAGATTCCAAAGTAGAGTAGTAATCCATTATGTTTATTGTGCTTATCTTTTTAACATTGGTTGACAGACCTTAATAACATCATTACTTCTTTAATTTCACAAAATGATGTCTACAAATGAAATTTTAGAAAATGTAATAAATGCTTATTAACATGCATACAATTTTAATATAACATACAATTTTGGATGAGTGGCTAAAAATAAAGTAATAAGAAACATAAGTATTGATAAGTAATAGCTGGTTTTCAGTCCTCACAGTGAGATGGGTGTATATTTGTGTTAATTATAGAGGGAGTCAGCCCACAACATTTAAACTATAAAACCAAATAGGATTTTTTAAATCATTAGAAAGATAGGAAAAAAACTTGTTGGTTTTTTTGTTTGGTTGTTTTTCTGGCTTCTTAAAAAAAACAAGCAAACAAAAAAGGAGTAATGTTTAACCTGGAGTCAATAATATTTTAATTTTTTTCATTGACATCCTGGGAAGCACAGTACTCAGTAATGCAATTTGTAAAAGCCTATGGAGCGTGAAGCTACCACTCCCAAAGAATACTTCTACCTTCTTGTTTGTACTTCAGTATTGTCAAGTGACCTTATATAATGCAAGGAGCAACTTAGGTAAGTATAAACTCTTATTGTATAAACACTGGGCTTGAGTACAGTTTCCTCTTAATTGTCCTTTCACAGCAATTCCTTCAGAGCTGTTGCCAAGCTTTCATGGATTGTGAGGAAGTGAGGAGGTACAAGTACCAGTGCAAATATAATGGGTGAAATGCCTGTAATCCTTTGCACTCCTCCATAAGCAAAGTTCTTGCAGTCCTTATTCAGATGAATTCCCATTGAATTCCCATTTCAATTCCACTGAAAACAATTTGCACTTTGCAGGTCAAACACATTGTTTTACTGGGGTTAAAGCAAAGAGGGAACAGCTTATGTCCCCACTTTGAAACTACCAGAATGGAATTTTTCCTGCAGTATAATCTCTCGCATTTGTCTGTGTGATACAGGAAAGAGGATGTGGAAGGAGTTTCTGTGCCAGCTCTCCACATGGTGTCTCAGACTAACTGGGGACTTGAGCTTCAAGAATTTGTGACTTTCTTTTTTTTAGCAGCAAAATTAAAGTTGGCTTTGCAATGTTTTAAAGCTCTATTAAATTTGACGCATGCCAGTATCCGATGCGATTTACTACTGAGAGTACAGATGATATGCAAATCTGAAAGAATACAAGATTTGTTAATTAATAAACAGTGCAAAGAAGAAGCATTTTAAATACTGGGCAGAAGTGTGAAGAAACATCTATATCACCACCCATATGTGTGTGAATGAATACTTAATGAAGGGTAGGAAAATGTATGGTCAGACCAGAACTACTCTGGTGTAATCACACTAATCCCTATAAAGGTAAGGGAAAGCAGGACTGACTGTAGTTTTTGTCAGGTGAGAGGAGGCTTCAGAACTGCTCCCAGAGGAGTACTGGAGCAAGGTCAGGACCTGGGGATCAGAGAATCAATTTTGTAATTCTTCTATAAACGTGATCTTTCACAGTCAGCTGCTTTGTATTCCTGGCTTGTGCTAGGCGCAATGCTCTTGCCAGATGCTCTCTTCCCCTTCCAAAACTTTTATTTTTTTTCAGACTTTTCTGGCTTACCTCTCGTACAGTTACTCTACACCTGCTTTCAAATCCCTGCATGGCAGAGTCCTCATTATTAGTAATTCAACTATATTGACACCTACAAGAGGTTATTTTGAAACAGATGTTACTAACCAAAACATGTAAAAATAAGAATTTATGTTATTTCATTACACACGTAGAAACAAAGATCTATATGCACATGATGTGTTGGTTTGGCTGAGATAGAATCAATCTACTTCATTGTAGCTAGTATGGACAATGTTTAGGATTTGTATTGGGAACAGTGATGATAACACAGGAATGTTTTTGTTATTGCTGAGCAGTGCTTACTCAATGTCAAGGCCTTTTCTGCCTCTTATTTTGCCCTGCCAGTGCCCAGTGAGGAAGGAAGGGATATTTGGAATTCCCAAGTTACTGTTATGCATGATGGAGTCCTGCTTTCCTGGTAATGACTGAACACCTGCCTGACAATGAGAAGTGGTAAATAAATTCCTTGTTTTGCTTTGCTTCTGCATGCAGCCTTTGCTCTGCTTGTAAACTGTATCTGAACCACGAGTTTTCTCACTTTTCCTATTCTACCACCCATCCCACTAGTGGGGGAGTGAGCGAGAAGCTGCAAGGGCTTTAGTTGCCAGCTGAGGTTAAACCATGGGCAAATGTGGTGCATGTTCACGTCCCCTGAGCAAAGACCATTCCTAAGAAAATTAAAATGCCTTTGGGGTGTTTGGAATGTGTAGGCATAAAACAGAAAAATGCTCAGAGAAAACAAGTTTCAGAGAGTAACTAACTTACCGGTGAAAAAAAAAATATGTGGAAAGACCACACATAAAAAAATCGGATTATCGACGTCATCAAAACATCAACCACAACATTTTTAATTAATGCAAGTATGGAGGAAAATATATATAAAGTGCTAAAATCATTGCCATACCAGATAGATGTTAGTAACATAGTTTTCAAGCTTTCAAGTTTTCGTAGCTGTATGCTGAGAAGAAATACTCTAATGTTGAACTGATAGAAAAATGTGCCAGACTGCACATTCTGTTTCCCTGATAGACTCCATGGGTATACATAGATAGAAATTACAATCATGTATAATGATGACTTTTCGTCATGACTGATATATCAAAAGTGTTGTTAATCTTTCATGACATAGGATATTGTCCGATTCTTACAAATCATAGAATGATAGAATGGGTTGAGCTGAAGGGACCTTCAAGGGTCATCTAGTCCAAGCCCCCTGCCACAGGCAAGGACACTTCTCATCAGATCAGGTTCTCCAGACTGAACAACCCCAACTCTATTAGCCTTCCTTTATAGGAGAGATATTCCAGCCTTCTGAACATTTTATGTCCCTCTTCTGGACTCCATATAACAGGTCCATGCCTTGCACTGGGGATTCCAGAGCTCCACACAGTATTCACATGATATCTTCTGAGACCAGGGTGGGAGAATGGCCCCTCTTGACCTGCTGGCCATGCTTCTTTTGATGCAGAACAGGATAAAAGTGACTGGTTTTCTGGTCTGCAAATGCGTATTGCTGGCTCATGTCCAATTTTTAATCCACCAGTATCCCCAAGTCCTTCTCCAGATTGCGGCTGTCAATCCATTCATCCCCCAGCCTATATTGATAGTGGGAACTGCTCTTACCCAGATGCAGGACCTTGCATTTGGCCTTGTTGAACCTCCTGAACACGTGAGGTTTTTATATGTCTACTCCTCAAGCCTTGCAAGGTCTCACTGGATGGCATCTCTCCCCTCAAGAAAATAAACTACACCAATCAGCTTGGTGCCATCTACAAACCTGTGGGAGTGCACACAATCCCATCCATGTCATTGATGAAGATACCAAGTAGTATTTGTCAAAATATACTTCCTTGAAGAGCACCACAGTGCTACTGATCCACTGTTGTTATTCTTTTGACATGACATCTGGACAATTTCTTACCATCTAATACTCCTTCCATCCACCTATATCGCTTCAGTCTACAGACAAGAATATTGTGGTTGATGGTATCACAGGCCTTACAAAATTCTGGGTAGGTGACATCAGTTGCTTTTTCCTTGTCTATTGATGAAGACCCTGGATGGCAGAAGGTCTGATTTACCTTTAGTGAAGACATGTTGACTGTCTCTAATCACCTCCCTGTTTTACATGTACTTTGACATGTCTTCCGGAAAGTTCTGTTCCATGATCTTACCAGCCACACAGGTGAGACTGACAAGTTGGTACTTTCCAGGGTTCTCCTTTTCAGCTTTTTTAAAAGTAAGAGTGATATTTCCCTTTTTGCATTCACTGAGTAATTCACATGACTGCCACAAATTCTTGAATGTGGTTGAAAGTGACCTGGCAACTATATCAGCTAATTAGCTCATGACTCTGGGATGTATCTTATCAGGTCCTATGACTGGTTTATGTTTAGGTTCCTCAAGTGGTCTTGAACCTGATCTTCTCCTATAATGAAGTGGCTTAATTTCCTTTTTTTTCATCTTGAGTATCAGAGGCTTGAGAGATGTGGGAAGAGAGTTTATAATTACAGATTGAGTCAAAAAGAATTACAAAGTACCATGTCTATTGTCATCATCTCCTGTCTTACATACCAGGAGATGGTACATGCTTGTAAAAACCTTTATTATTATTATTTTCTCACCCCTCACCAAACTCAGCTCCAGCTTAGTTTATGTTAAGTTCCTTAATTCTTCTAATTCCATTCCTACACATAGAATCATAGAATGATTAGGATTGGAAAGGACCTGAAGATCACCTAATTTCCCTCTGCCATGGGCAGAGATGCCTTCCACTAGACCATGTCACACAAGGCTCTGTCCAACCTGGCCTTGAACACTGCCAGAGATGTAGTATTCACGACTTCTTTGGTTAACCTGCTCCAGTGCCTTACCACCCTCACAGTAAGGAACTTCTTCCTTAGATCTTACCTGAACTTCCCCTGTTTTAGTCTGAACCCATTACCCCTTGTCCTATCATTGCAGTCCCTGATAAAGAGTCCCTCTCTGGCATCCCTGTAGATACCCTTTGGACATCCATGAATTTTGCCTATATTTTTCTCAGTATACACATACCTGGTTCTACTGCTTGTGCATCTTCAGTCTGTCCATGAGGTGCTTTCTGACCCATGCTGGTCTCCTGCCCACAAAACAAAAACAAAACATAACGTACATTTTAATTTTCATTTTCAAGTTAATGGAAATTGTAAATCTAACTTTCCGGTCTCAGGGTTTCACTTATCTTACAGCAGCTATTATTCACAGAAACTCCAGACCTTTGGTGCTGAGGGGCATCTGATTTGCTGAGTTACAGGGCCTTTCCCAAGGGACATGCTACTACAGAGATCCCTCCTGGAAAGTATGGCCTCAGGCCATGTACCCTCGATGTTTCACTCCTGTAACAGATGGAAGTGCTGCCACCTTCAAATTAACAACCTTCTGTAACAAAAACAAGATAAAGGCAAATATTTTGTTTCAATTGGACTTTTTTCTGGTAGCAATGCAGCTGCTTTGATGAGTAATAAAGGCACAAAGACAAAGTGAAGTTCAGTTAGCTTACAAGAATACAGTATTTTTCAGTTTTTCAATGACTTTTCTTATTTTTTGATGCCTGAAAGATTCACTTGCTGCAAAGCTGCACTTCATGAGAGCTCCTATGTATGAGAACTGGTGTTGTGGGGACAGGAAGACAGAACTGTGTCTTCAGGACAGAAGGCAACACCTGCAAAACAGTTTCTCAAGACAACTCTTTCTAGAAGGAAAGCCTTCCACCGATGTTTAAATTCCCACCTACAGGAATTCACCGAGCTGTTGAACAAGAGTAATTATTCCTACTTATCTCCACAGAATTCCTGGATCACAAAAGAGTAGCAAGAGAGATCAAGGTTCAGATTGCAGGAACTATAAACCTGCTCTTTTTCATTTTTAAAATTTTTCTTTGTCTTGAAAATGTTCTTGATTTCAGGCAGCTTGTTTGTTTTTATACTAAAAAATCAGGCACATGCATTTTGAAAATTATGAACATATGTGATTGGATTGAAATGTGAAGAAGAGAATAAAGCAAAAAATATACATCATAGAAGCCATTATAACATCTACTTCATGGCTGCCCACTTCTCAAGTCTGGGAGAGCTTCCTATTTCTGTACCCACTGGATATTCTCAAAGTAGGCAATTTCCTCACATACTCATTTGAGAGAAGCAAGTAATCCAAAAATGGAAGTGTAATATTAAGTCTGAGAATCACATGTGTGATGATCCCTTTAAAAAAACCCAAATGTACCTCCAGTCACTTTGTTTCCAAATGTATTCTTCACTTTATATGATTTCTAGGAAAATCAACTGTAGAAACCATTGCTACGGATAAGACTTCTTTTTCTTTCTTTTCTGGTGCCGTTTAGAGGTTTACTTATGGCTCTGTATAGAGGAATAGGAGCAACCACAGCCATGGACTAGAGATGGCTGGGTGTATTCTATATGCCTAGGATGGATGACAATATAACATTTTGGTGAAGGACCATAGAAGGTGTGACTCCCAACACTTCTGTCTGTCCCTTCATAAGGTACACACAGGTACAGTTAGGGGACAAGCAGAGGGGCTTGATCATGTCTCTAGAGAGCAGAAGTCTCCATGCCTTTCAGATAGGGTTTTATTTTCCACAGCAGCAAAGAATTGCAATGTCTGCGCATGCCCAGTCATACACAAGGTGATGGGTAGTCAAGAGAGGCATTATGGGAGCCTTGCACATTCCCTGTTTTAGTCATTTCATATACAGTAGATTTCTTGAATGTACCTTTCTGTATATATCCAAGTATTCTTTTTTTTTTTTCTGTAGGATAAATTAGCTGTAATTTGAATTGATCATTTAGACAAATAGAATTTATATTTAATTTTGTTCTGAGCTTAAACAGTTATGGGAAAAAAAAAGAACACAACAAAGAAAAGACTGTTTGTTAGAGTACCATTATTACATTTTCTAAGCAAAATATTTCTATTTCTTAAATTTGAAACCAGTTTTCAAAGTCAGAATGGATTTACTTTTAAGAAGTGTTAAAATTGTAGAAATACAATGCGATGTTTTATTTCACTTTAAATAAAACATTCTTATTGGATGATTAATTTTTTTCCTTGGCCTCATTTGTTTGTTTATATTTGGTTCTGTCTGCATCACAAATAAATAAATAACTGAATTTTTATGGATTTTTAATTCACTAATCTGGTTGAGAAAAAAAGTCTTTTGGCAACTATCTTGGAGAGTAGGCATGCTAAATGTTGCAAATTCAAATACTCATACAGCTTGTATCCGTAACTGCATAGCATTTAATGATAATAATAAAAGAACTTTTTATAGTTGTGATGGTCTAGGTATAAAAATGAGGAAGTGTTTAATGCACCAATAACAGCAGTGCTGGAAGACTGAAAACAGCCTGTTTCCCTATCTGTTCCATCCCAGGCCATGAAGTCCCCAGTACCACAGTCCAGTCCTGAGGACCATGACAGCCTGAGTACCTCTGAGAGCAGTCACCAGGGCTGGGCTCAAAAGCAGCCTTTGGACAGGTGAAATGAAGCATCTGTCTGAGCTGACAGTCTGGCTGAGCCTCATGTGGGTAACAGCCTGTAGAGTGCAGCCCCACATTTCAGTTTGGAAGCTCCCAGTACTACTAGACCCCTACCAAGTTTCTCTCATTGCAATTTTATATTCACTAATAAATCTGTTTTTCACTAATGAGAGAATTAACAAGAGAGACAATCTCATTTCAGACCTATTAAAAACAAAATTAGGTGTATTAAACAAGGTATACAAAGTGTTGTGGGAAATTTTTTTCACCAATAAACATGACTGCACCCAAAGTAATCCAATCCAAACTGCTATTGAAAAACTGTATCCCACAGTTTCCTTCTTTCTGAAGGTCACCAGCTTCTCCAGCCTAGCCTTTCCTTAATGTCACTTACACTAGTTTTCAACAGCAAAAGTGAATGGCCTTCAAGAGAGTTACTTCTGTCATAAATTCATTTGGATAAAATAAGGATCTGGTTAACTAGGTATAAACATACAGATGCAGATCTTGTCTTGTTGATTCTGGTAGAAGTTCGTGGTGTAAAGCACTTCAAGAAAAGTCAAAATCAGTAACTCCGATGCGTGGATAGACTCCACAACTAGTTAAAAGTTGTAAAGTAGGTATACTTTTATTCAGCACTGAGATGCATGGGGATAGCTCCTCCAAAGTATGCACACCTCAGGGTTGTTCTCCCTTTACATTTATTCTCTTAAGGTATAAATAGACATGAGGTTGCTCAATACGCCTATACACATTTATTATCTATCCCAGCTTTGTTTAAGCAAAAGAATTCCTTTAACCCCCTTGTACAATTTCTCTGTATTACCCCCCTGTACATTGGTTACCCCTGTAACAGCTCTGCTTGTGCTGTGGTGCCAAGCATGTCTGATTATGTTGAAAGGGCTTGTAGCTCAGGTACAAAATGCTAGATTGCAAGCGGAATATTATGTCTAAACATGACATGTAATTCATTGCACATTCCCTTATCTCACCTACATCTATTGTCAGCTCTATTTTTTTGGTGGGTTTTTTTTTTTTTTTTTGCTTGTTATGATATGGAATGAAGATGTGGTAAAAGTCAAAAGGTTGAATTTTAAAGTTACAGTTCTTATGCAGATGTGCTCATTTGTTAAATGTTAGCATTTAACCACAGGCCATGACTAGAATTTATTAACTCACTAAAAAATGGTAGTGTTAGGTCCTCAGCCATGGTGTAGTGACGGCTTGCTTAATTATCCATATCTAAAGAGTTAAAATGGTAGTTTTTGCTGATTTAATAATATTCCTGCTTTCTCCTACTGTGCAGTGTACTGTGTATTAACAACACAGGTCACTGAATACTCACTGAAAGCTCTCTCTAGAAATACCTGAAGGGCACATTGAACTCTTCAGAAATTTGTGTCATAATACTTCACGTGTTAACAGAATATGTGGCACAGTGATGCATAGCAAAGGATCAGCCTGGGGTGGGCATCTGAAGTGCTCTGTCTTGTCACTGAATGTTAGAGTGAAGCATTGTAATTTTATTCCAATTATACTTTTAGTGCCATGATGTCACAGCATAAATTTGTACTTTAGCATGCAGCTCATGCTACTGTGATGACAGCTCTTAAAATATTGAGTGATTGTGGGCCTGTCAGCATAAAATTATTCTAACATGGTGCCTTTATTAGTGCTTCAATAAATGCCTTTCTTCTTGTCCTAGGTGGCATTTGCAAATGAGTTAATTTCTTGGCAGTAAAATAATTGTGTTGCATTTATTTTGTGAGGTGGGGGTGGAGGAGGGAGAAGAAAGATTCTGTTACATAAAAGGGGATCTTTTGCCATCAAAACTACATTCACTGTACTTAGGCAAGTTTAAAAAAGAACACATTAACTAAATGACTGTACAATTATTTAAATAAGCTTGGTGCTTTATAAAGCCATAGAGGGGTATAAACATTTTTTCAAGCCGTATAACAAAAGATGTGACAGCCCTCTCACAAGAAACATTTCCTGAAAGTTAAGTGCAAACTGTTTGCTGACTGATGACAGATATTTTGGGGTTCAGAACACATCTATTTCAACAAACTAAATCCAAATAGGATGTCAGCTAACCTAATTCACAGGGCAAAAACAGATAAGAAGTTAAGAAGCAATTTTAAAATCATATGTGTTGTCTTTTCCTGTTTGTGTCATCTAGAAAATAGGTAAAATGATGCAGAGAAAATGATGCATGAATAGAACTCTACAATCATAGTGCTAACTTACCAGAAAAGCCTCAGATTCACCATTTCCTTGATGCATCCAACAATTTATTTGAGAACATTTTGTGGCATGGTATGCTTCTCATTTCTTTTCTTTTAGTTATTTAGCCTTAAAAAAAAAAAAAACAGACTTCCCAAACTGGTGTTTAGAATGCATCACTTGGTGTTCACAGATCTGAAATTTGTTCAGTCACTGAAAGTACTTAAATTTAAGCATGTTGGTTAAAAAGATCTCACCATACGTATTTTTAAATCAATTATTCCAAGAGCTAAGCTGCAACTGTTTTCAGTGTCATAAGTTCCCTTCTTTTCCATCTTCCATCCCCAACTAAAACTGATACTAAACTTAGAATTTATTCATATCGAAGCGCGGATAGACTCCACAACTAGTTAAACTTATAAAGTAGGTATGCTTTTATTCAGCGCTGAGATGCATGGGGATAGCTCCTCCAAAGTATGCACACCTCAGGGTTGTTCTCCCTTTGCATTTATTCTCTTAAGGTATACATAGACATGAGGTTGCTCAATATGCCTATACATATTTATTATCAATCCCTGCTTCCTATTATAATGAGTCGGAAGGTCCTTTGCACCTGCATAGTGCCCCTCTGGTCATGGGCAGGGGTCTCAGGATGAAGTAAATGAGTCTTCCTCTTGTGGGTAGGGGTCTTCAAGATGAAGTAAAAGAGTCTTCCTCTTCTTAACTTCTCACCTTTTAATCTTCACACATGGCCTTAGGGTTTGGTCGACACCCAGTCTGCTTCTAGCCCGCTTATCAGTAGAACCAAACATCTGCTTTTGTCCCTTACCAGTAGAGCTAAGCATCTAGCTAAGCATCTGCTTCTCCCCCTCCAGCAGTAATTTGAAAATAAAATGCTTAATAATATCTGCTTGGCTCTCCTGTGGGCCTGAATTTCAAGAATCTCAGTGTTTTTAAGGCAAAGCTACTCAGAACATATCTGGGGTAAATGAACAACTAGTGCTTCAAACAGAATACACCTTCAAGAAAAAACTTAATTAAAGCACATTGAAGAAGGAAGTGGAAGTTCAACAAGTGGAGATCTGTTTTTCCCTTAATGATGCTTAAAATGTATGTCTTTATTTAAAATATTGGTTACTAACAAGGTTGGATTTAACCAAAGCATACAACAGTATTTTCTGATTTGTGAGTAATATATTTAGACATGACCAAGCACAAGCATAAAAAGCAGAGAAACAGAAAGAATACCGATATAGAACATATTGCATAACCCCAAAATTACAGAGGGGAATTTTCTGAAACAGCATAGAAGTCGCCTACTATATATTAAGTGCATTTCTTTAGCCACCTGGCATATCTAGCTACAGTTAGGTATCAGAATGATTTACTGCTTGTACATGCCCGGGTATTATAAATATAAAAGCAAATGGATCAGTATGTTTATATTAAATATTACTGTTTTAATTAAATTGCAAGAGTTTTGCTACTAAACTTGCAATAACAGAGGATGTTAATGACATGTTTTATAAAGAATTTAGCTTTCAAGTGAATGCATTTGTTTCATAAATAGCTGAAGTATTCTGATTGCTGGTAACAGTAATCTGAATGCCTCCATAGGAAACAACTGGCCATGAAACCGTTTCCCAGAACTGTTGATTTATGACTGATTTGGCCTTAAAAGTCTTCAAAGAGTGACCTTATCTATTAAGTACAATGAGTAAAAATACATAGGTAACTATCAGTCAGTCCAAATAAATCTGGCAGGATCCCTTAGCATTGATAATATTCTCTACACAAAACCAGTAAATTTTACTGATAAAAATGTAAGCAACCACACTACATAAAAATACAAAGACTCTCAGGAATTTTCTCTTGACAAACTAGTGAAAAAACTGATTATCTTGGCTTCAAGATTTCAGTTTATATGCCTCTTAAATTATTTTTATTTCCCTCAACATTTAACAATGTATTAGAGCTGGGCTTATGTACAGGTGTTTTAATATCCACACTAATAAATTATCTGAATAACAAGTAAATTGCCTTTTTATTACCCTGTGAAAACGTTAGAGTATTGCTTCCCTCCATAGCTGAGGAAGACTTGCAGTAAGTGCGGGGCAGGGGGAGAATCGAAGGGGCAGAGAGAGACTAGGACACAGAGGGGAGCAAAGCAAAGCCAGAGCAACTCTCAGGGGCATCAGAGTTATACTAGAGACATTTCTGATCTTATTATTCATACTTTCTACTCTGCGAACTACCTGAAAACAGGCAAGGGAGCATTGAAGTCATCAAACAGACAGATTCATAGGGAACAAGGGACAAGGGAGAAAACAAATGCATAACATACATTATTGACAAGGTAGAAGTTTAGATTATTAACAAAATCACACATCCTGACAATGTAATCCAAAACTTAAGCATAGTGCATGATGATGGTATATAAAAGTGATGAATAAATGAAGTATTTTTTAAAATAAAATAAAAATATTTTTCTTGCAGCTGGAAGGAAAATATGAAAAAATATTCGTCAGCTGAAACTCAGTATTTTAATCAA
This sequence comes from Melopsittacus undulatus, assembly GCF_012275295.1. Lineage (NCBI taxonomy): Eukaryota > Metazoa > Chordata > Aves > Psittaciformes > Psittaculidae > Melopsittacus > Melopsittacus undulatus. Next base: position 40,916,277 of record NC_047557.1, on the reverse strand, counting down.
TCCATAAACAAATGTCTCTTCTAGCTATCCTTTTTTTAGACTTCTTATTCACAATTTTTTTTTTTTGGTCAAATTTTAGTATAAAAACTATGTCATGTTTGATTTGGTAAATGCTAAAGTGAGATATTTTGACCTTTTGAAAGAAAGCCAAAGCAATTTAAACTATTTGTATTGATTAATATACTTTTGTAAAGATATTTTCACTGGGGTTGAATACATGTTTTTTTTTTGTTAATAAGTTGCCCTCCTGATAACCTTGATGAGCTTTGGTTCATAGAAGAGTAAATCTATGGCAGAATAAGCACAAGACTGAGAGAGCTGGAACCGTTCAGCCTGAATCAAAGAATTGTCAGGGGGAACTGATCTATGTTCACAAGTATCTGAAAGGAGGATAAAAAGAAGATGGAGCCAGGCTCTTTCCAGTGGTACCCAGTGACAAGACAAGATGCAATGGGCACGAACTGAAACACAGGAGTTTCCCCCTGAATACTGGAAAACACTTCTTACTGTGAGTATGAGCGGGTATTAGAACAGGTTGTCTGGAGAGTTTGCAGAGTCTCCATTCTTTCAGGTATTCAAAAGCTGTATGAACATGATCCTGGGCAACCTGCTCTGGGTTGACCTGCTTGGGCAGGTTGTTACACTCAATGACCTCCAAAGTTCCCTTCAAACCTCAGTCATCCTGTGTTTCTATGATTCTGTGAAGGTGGGAAAAGGGAGTCTGCTTCAAAACTACCAAATGATGGTATTTACCAGCAAAGACTTCTTTTCCACTAATTTTCAAAAAGAATACACATATTTGTATTTGAAAGTAATGTTTATTTATGACTTTCAAATCTTTGAAAACACAAGGGTTCCTGCAATAACAGATTATGTCTTTTTAGCCCCAGGGTTGAAGATATTCTTAAGAAGTTAGAGGAAACTATAGAATCCATCCATGTACTTCTTACAGAAATCTTGTGCTTTGAAAAATTCCCTTTGCTTTGAAAGACTGAAGTTTCTTACTATTCAAGAGGAAGAGATGTTCCAATGTGAGAGAAGTAACATGACCAGTAAAAGCCCTAGTAATGAAGTAGGGGCCCTCTGAGGACAGGGCAGGTCATTTGCAAAACATGTGGAAGTAAGGAAGGTCTGGAACTGTGCCCAAAAAATCAATGGAATATCAAGGGACTCCTTTGCAGAAAGTTTGCATGTGGAGAAAGGTAGAAGGCCAAACCATTGATCCTCAGAAATTAGGAACTTCTTGCTGGAGAGGTATAAGAACGGCAGAAATATAGAATCATAGAATAGTTAGGGTTGGAAAGGACCTTAAGATCATCTAATTCCAACCCCCCTGCCATGGGCAGGGACACCTCACACTAAACCATGTCACCCAAGGCTTCATCCAAACTGGCCTTGAACACTGCCAGGGATGGAGCATTCACTCCCTCCCTGGGCAACACATTCCAGTACCTCACCAACCTAACAGTAAAGAATTTCTTCCTTATATCCAGTCTAAACCTCTGCTTGTTTAAGTTTCAACCTATTACCCCTTCTCCTATCACTACAGTCCCTAATGAACAGTACCTCACCAGCATCCCTGTAGGCCCCCTTCAGAAACTGGAAGGCCGTGATGAGGTCTCCACGCAGCCTTCTCTTCTCCAGGCTGAACAGCCCCAACTTTCTCAGCCTGTCCTCACAGGGGAGGTGCTCCAGTCCCCTGATCATCCTCGTGGCCCTCCTCTGGACTTGTTCCAACACTTGCATGTCCTTTTTATGTTGAGGACACCAGAACTGCACACAATACTCCAAGTGAGGTCTCACGAGAGCAGAGTAGAGGGGCAGGATCACCTCCTTCGACCTGCTGGTCACACTTCTTTTGATGCAGCCCAGAATACGGTTGGCTTTCTGGGCTGCAAGCACACACTGCTAGCTCATGTTCGTTTTCTCATCGATAAACACCCCCAAGTCTTTTTCCGCAGGACTACCATGAATTTCTTTTTTGCCCAACCTGTAGCTGTACCTGGGATTGCTCCGACCCAGGTGTAGGACCTTGTACTTTTCATGCTTAAACTTCATGAGATTGGCATCAGCCCACCTCACAAGCATGTCAAGGTCCCTCTGGATGGCATTCCTTCCCTGCAACATATTAACTGAACCACACAGCTTGGTGTCATCGGCAAACTTGCTGAGGGGACACTCAATCCCACTGTCCATGTCACTGACAAAGATGTTAAACAAGACCAGTCCCAACACTGATCCCTGAGGGACACCACTCGTTACTGGTCTCCAGCCATACACTGAGCCATTGACCACAACTCTTTGCATGTGGCCATCCAGACAGTTCTTTATCCACACAGTGATCCACCTATCAAATTGATGTCTCTACAATTTAGAGACAAGAATGTCGTGTGGGACAGTGTCAAATGCTTTGCACAAGTCCAGGTAGATGATATCAACTGCTTCACCCCTGTCCATTGTTTCCGTAGCCCCATCATAGAAGGCCACCAAATTGGTCAGGCAGGATTTCCCCTTAGTGAAGCCATGCTGGCTGTCACCAAGCACCTTGTTGTTTTTCATGTGCCCTAGCATGCCTTCCAGGAGAATCTGCTCCAAGCTTTTGCCAGGCACAGAGATAAGACTGACTGGTCTGTAATTCCCCAGGTCATTCACTTTCCCCTTCTTGAAAATGGGGGTTATATTTCCTTAATCCTTTAGTTCCCACTGATTTGCATTCTCACAGCTTCATGAACCAATAGTGTTGTCTTACTCTTTAGTAACCCACTTTGGATTTTTTTAAGGACTAGTACTACAAAAGTACTCGGGGAGCTACTCAAGTTACTACATCAGCAAGATTCACAAGGTAAGATCCTCAAAAAGAAAACAAAGCCAAAAAACATGAGCATGGTGTTACTGAGAAAATATGATATGTTTTCTTATATCCAGGCTAAGCTGACTGTTCATCTTAAACATGCAAGGTAGATATACTCTTTTGGCAGCCACCATTGAACAAATAAATGTGATATTTATAATAGACTGTGGCATCTACTGAAGTCTTGATTTTCAAAATATAAGACATTCATAAATACCTTCCAAAGCAGTATGATCTACAGTTGTCAATAACTTACAAAATAAAAGGTTTCCTATCCCTTCAGTCTTACAGATCAGATGTTAAAAACCAAGCAAACAAAATGCAGGCAGCAGTATGCAGAAGCACAGTTGAAGAAATAAGGAACAGCATCAGGCAGAGTGAAACCTATGAATGCACTAATGAAAGCCTTTGATGTATTGTCTTAGAATCCATTCCAGTTCTCTGAAGCAGTTTTCCTTTTCCTATCTACCAAGTGCCCTTAGTCTTCTTTTTCAAATTTCCCCTAAAATGTACCTCTTTGTGCAGATCTTCTTCCTTAATTTAAATCATTAATAAGCCTTACATGGTGCCTTTCTTGAACTGTTGTCTTGTGTTTTGCTGTGAATTTCTCATATCTCATTTAGACCATAAGCTTTTCAGATAGGGCATGCATCTTGTAAATTTATGGGGCTGCATGTGTTTTTAATGTTAATAATGTGTAGTGACAGGGCAGGGCAGATTCATAAGCAATGCCCTGAAAAAGAGGCAGCTACTGAATTCATAATCTGGCACTTCATATTCACAAGAGAGGAAAAAGATGTCATCTCAGAACAGGGGTTCTGCTATAAAAGGAATGTTTTTTTGCACGAATGGTTATCAAGAATTCATACACTGCACTTCATTATCACATCCATATTGTGACTATTTCCTAATGTTCCTCATACCATACAGCTATTAAGTCCATGTGATCACTCCTGTTTGTTAAGGGAAAGGTTTCCCAAATAAGGAGTACACTAGATCCAAGGCACATGAACATAACACACACACACTCCTGTCCGTCAAACTTCATAGTGCAAGGAACAAAACAACTTGGTATGTAAAATAAGGTAGACAAGTACCTCAGTGACACTTAAGAAACAGCATCTGAGTCATGCAAAGAGGGAGAAAGGAGCAAGAGTACTGGGTGGGCTAAAGAAAGGAAATGCTTGGGAGCTGTAGTTTTTGGAAGAACTATGAAAGATTTATCAAACACAAGGAAGACTTGTATGAAAAGTAATCTCCTGACAAAATAGTTGAGGAAAAAAATGCAATTTTTGGGGAGCCTGTTTAACTACAGCTCTGATCTTACAGTAAGCTTAGTGCTCCTGGAAAAATACTCACATTTGTGCTCATTTTTCAGTGGGTTGGCAGCACTAGGCTGCTGCCTCTTCTAAGGGCCATCTAAGAATTTACTTCATGATACAGGGATGCTCTGCTGAGCATGCTCAGATGCTTCTTAAATACAGTAACTAAAGGTAGCATTAAAATGAATGACTCCCAGAAAAAAATGAAGAAAAGAGGCCTGCACTGATCCAAGAAAACATAAATCAGAGACCGAATTTACCTGGGGACTCCATGGAAGAGAATATGAAATTTGATATTAAAAGCATCCCCAGCTGCTCAGTAGGAATTGCTTGCAGGCTTGCTTGCTGGAGCTCCAGAAACAGCAAGAGCAGCAATATCCTCATCTGCCAGCTTGGTCACCTGATTGTGAACCCACAGGAAACTTTTCCCCAGGCTCCCCACTCATACCACCCTCTCAAGCTGCCTCTCGAAGGAGAAGAACTTGTGGAAGGCCTCCACAGACCACATTTTCCTCAGCCCTCCTCCCTAATCACAGCATAACAGAGATCCTGAGTCTGGCAGTAGACAAAGCTCTGGTAATTGCATTGGACATCACATCTGTGGTCTTAACATTTTTCTTCTTTTCATTTATTGTCATTACTTTCCACCTTGCTAATAGCCAGCCCTCTGCAGTAATCAAGTTACAGCCAACTGAAATTTTTATGCTAAGGGATACTGCAAGCTTAGATAAACATGGAATCAAGTACAGATCTTACTTGTTTTTTTTTTCTTTTTCTTTTTCCCTTCCCTTTTCCATTTCATTTTCCTTTTCCTATGCCTTTTCCTTTTTCTTTCTCTCTTTCTTTTTCTTTTTCACTAGGAACAGCTCTTGTCTTGCAGTTCAACATAGCCAGCCTGTACTCTTGAGCATAATGAATGTAACTTTAAAATGTAGCATAAGCATATCTAAAGAACAAGGTGAAAAAAAAAGAACAAAACTGTTCAAGAGAAAGAAAGTTGTAAAAAAAAAACCTTATTTTGAAATGAGACATCAATCTTTCCTTGGTTAGGAGTTTAGAGTAGGCCAATGAAATGCTTTGTGAGCAGGAAAAAATACATCAGCCAGTGAAGAGGACCTTGGACAAATCCCAGCTTATGAAACAGGTCCCTTTAAAAGGGGAAAGCTTAAGGACATGTTTTAGAGCATGTTTAAGACCTGTACTAGGATATGTCTCTGGTAGTGGCCAAGAGGGGCTTGTGTTGTGAAATATAAATCAAGCAGAAGGCTCTTGACATCCTAACTCTCTTCTTTTGAAGAATAAATGGAGATAAGAGAGCTTAGGTTTAGTATATGTGACAACACCTATAGTCATTTTTACTGCCAAAAATTCCATAAAAAGCCTTTATGATCCTATTCACACTAAGGTGCTTTTTTTCAAGGCTATTTGTAAGAAAATAACCACACAGTTTCAGTTAACATCTGTGAAGGCTGAGCAGCTGCTGGTAATTTCCATGCAGTTCTCAATAAGAGTTCCTTCTGTGGGAGCCGATTCCATCTGCAGGAGATCACAAAATAAACCAGTTCCTTTTAAAATACAACAGAGGAGGAAATGCTGTTTCCCTCTTTTCATGGAAGTGATATCTCCCAGGAAGTAAAATAGAGTGAAGGCTTCTTGGCAGTGTATTTTCCTGCTTAGTTAAGACTCACCATGATACATAGCCTCAAGAAAAATATTTCAGAAAGTCTTTAAAAAAAGTTAATCCAGCCAACTGCAGAGTTTAGTCACAGGAGGTCATTTTAATAACACAAACTCAAAACAGGGAGTAGAGCTAAAGCTTTCAGCTGCAGCTTTCCAGCATGGCTCATTTTTGTGCTGCTCCTTCCTCCTGGCCCAGCCACCTCCCAGTGTCATTGCAGCTTCCTGAATGTCTTTTCATAGGTGACAGCTTCCCCAGTTTCTACTCTTTATGAGAAGTAGCCTTTAACTGTGACACTTTTTTTACCTCCATCCCCACCTCCTCCCCCATGGAAATTTAGCCTTACATTTTGATTTAAACACAGCAATGGTATAACCTATGAGCAATGTAGATAGAGAAATGTGATGGATCAGCTGCCTTATGATGGAAATGGTCACATGAGAGCTAGCAATGTGTCAATAAACTGGGCTTCTGAAAAAATAAAAATGGAGCTTCTCCTTGCAATAGAAATAGCAGGTACTGTTGAACAGTACTATTTTGCTATTCAGGAACATGTTCTATATGTAAGAGGATTACATCATGTTCTTTCAAACAGGTCAGAATACACAGAATCATCACTGCCATTAGAAAATTAACATGCATGTGGACAGACTGTTCTGTTCCTAAAACTCACCTATGGCTGCTGTGCATTTAGCTGAAATGTTGTGTCTGTATTTTTTGAACAACTGCCTAACCAGTTTTCCCCTTGAGTGAGAGAATCAGTTAAGAACTTAAGAGTGCAAAAATAAAATGTCTTTTTGAGGACTTTTCAGTTCTCTTCTGATAAAGTATCTGTAATGCTGAGAAAATGAATACCTGTAGTTAGCAATTGACCTAGCCAGGTTTTCCAAAACAAAATGAGAATACATACTTATAAATGTAATTCACACAATATGAAGAAGCAGAAGATACATTTTCTTCTTCTCTAAAAAGTATAATTCTGGCTTTATTTAGCACCATGTCAGAAAATTTGGTGTATGCCATCTTTTTTTGTTCTGGAGTTATTTCATATAGGATGAAATGAAAATTCTGCTTGCAATGTACAAACCAGAACATATTATTTCAGTAATTCCTTTCTTCACTCATTGCACTAAATGAGTTGGAACATAAGTAGTTAGGACATTAGGTGTAGTGAAACTTTGACTATCATTCAGATTCATGGGCGTTATCTGTTTGTAAGTACCAAAAAAAAAAAAACAAACTTTTTCTTAAAGCCATGTTGAAGGATAAGTATGTAATAAGTAAATCTGAGGTAAAGTGGGATGACAGGGTACTGCTGAAGTCAACAAAATAAAGATGTGCGCATATAAATAGTCAAGTAAAAACATTTTCAAGAAGTTATTATCTCTTCATAAGATATTGTAGTTTGAAAGTCTTTTATTAAAAAAGTGATTATTTAAGGTAAAACATTTTATTTTGCAGCTCATTAGATTAGAGGCACACATACCTAATCATACAATAAGTATCAGTGTAGAGAAACAAACCTCCTAATGTAGGTAGATGAAGAAGTCTTGTGATATGAATTTTGTTGTTTGTAATTATATGACTGTTTATGCCCTCATAGGAAGATAAGAATCTCTACCATTATGTGAAAAGTAGGGCTGAAGATCTAAATTGTGTTATTTTTCCTTTCTATTACTTTGAGCACTTAATTTCTCTTCTCCAGATTCCTACCTGTATGTAGGAACATAAGATATGCATCCAGGAGCTCATCATGGGAATAAGATCGCACCATTGTAAATATTTGGGAATCAGCATGGCTTACAAAATTTGTATTACCAGTTATTTGAAAGCAACATTGAACCAAACTCTGACCATTTCCCTGTGGAAATGGCATCGTATTTTTCATCTCACTAATTTCATGTCATGCAGATTCTTCAAACACCCAAAGGCTGGTTAACTAATGTGATGACGAACAGAATAATAAATTATTTAATACTGCACCAGTCTAAAGAGATGCCATTCAGCAAACTTTTGCCCACAGGCAAGTTTGTCATTCATAAGGTCTGTGCCATCAGTGAACCTGCCCCAGCAATGTTCTGCTTTCATGGCACATCAAAGCTTAAGGCACAGATCCAGGGAATAATGTTCAACGCATCCCACTGAAGATCCTATTTGTTGTCAGTATATTATATATTATAGTATGATAACTGTTATGAAAGCACTCTGCACTGTCTTGCTCCCACTGAAAAGTTGCTTTTCTCTTTCCTCTGCAGTCTTCTCCCAAACAGTAAAAAAATTCCATGTACAACTACCTGAACAGTAAGCATATGTCCAGTGTGGGAGACTGGATTGAATCTGGGTTTATACCTGGACTGAAATAGTGGGAGCTGTGCCTTGATGAAACAAAGCCTCCATTCCATCCTTTGCCACCCGTCTCTGTTTTACCCTTTTCGAGTGGAGGGGTTGGTATTGAAAGGTGTTGTCTGCTAATACCAGTTCATTGCTGGAGTATTTCACTAAACTGTCTCAGTTGCTAAAAGCTTGCATTTTAATCCCTCATAAATACTGACTAAAATCAATTTGTTGTCAGGCAACAGATGTAAAATTCACTGTCACTGGTTCCCAGAAACGTAGTTAATTCTGAAAAATATTAGTAGCTTTCAATTGAAAGAGTTAATAATCAAAATTTTAATTTACTCCCACTTTTTCCCCCCAGAAAGTTTTAAGACAGGTTAACCTCTCAGGAGCAGCATTGCTACTGATCCAGCTGAGGCAGAGAGGGAGGTTGTATATCCTTATTATTACCATAATTGGCATCTGGAATCTCCTCAAAAACTCTGATTTACTTTGAAAGAGAGGATTTGGCTGAATATGAAGTTCCTTATGGTCTGCAGAGACTTGTGAAATTCAAATATAAAAGCTGTCAGTTAAACATTTAATGAAAAACCTTACCTTATACTAATGCAAAGAAACATGAACAAGTGCTTGAGGGGATGAAAATCCACAGTATGTTTTGGTATCTAACCACTTACAGAAACATTAACATTCTTGGGCGGGGTTTCTCTGTGAGCTTCTGAAATAACTTAGGAGCCAGCAGGATTCATTTCTTAGCAGATTTCCAACACATTGAAAAAATCAGTCAGTCAGAAGCCTCTCATATTTATGAATTATTAATGATGGCTTTCTCAGTGGTTTGTTTGGGTTTCTTTTTTCCTTACTTTTGCTTTTGTGTGCATGTTCAGCTGAGTAATTCAATAGACTGATAGAGACAGGAATAGATATGCTAACTAGAACCAAGGCTAACCTTTACAGTTCATTAAAGCTGTCAGCTTTCAATGAAATATTTTCATTTTTCTTTTTCTAAACTGGAATACAAGCATTTGTACAATTGGTGCCAGCAGCGCTACCCCAGGAACCAGCTTTTAAGATATTTTTTGTCAATGTAGAAAACAGATTCAAGAAAGGTGTCAATTTTACAATCTTCATTTAAAATCCCTGTCATGGGAATGTAGTCTTGTTGTGCCAGTAGTTTCTCTCATTTTTCATTGCAGTCATTGTCATCTACACAAGGTATAAATATTTAAATATCTCACACATTGTCTTCCCGTAACAGTAAGATCCAAAGGGTGGGGGAAGAGGACGAGAAATAAGGGCGACGGGTTGGGGACATGAGGTGCTACACTAGCACATGTATTGGAAGTGGAAGGAGAATTTTTTACATTTAATAATTATTTTTTTTTACCAATTGAAGAAAAGGCAAATTCAATCTCAATTTCCCACTTTACTCTTCTAATAAGTTGCTCCTTTTAAGTATTTTAATGTGTCAGAAAAAGGATCATGACAATCCAGCAGTGATTGTGTTGCGTTCTTAACGGTCACTATTAAACGATGAATATAGATAGCCATGAAACCCAAGTATTTGAACCTAGAAGCTAAAGAAATCTCAATATTTTTCCTGTTTGGCTGAGTTAGACACCAAAATACACGAAGTGGAAGCAATGGGAGCAAAGTTACAAAGATCAAATTCCAACTTCTAGTAAGATACAACTGAACTCTTCTACTTTTTTCCCTTCCTCCTTTTTCATTACATTTCAGTAAGAAGTGTCACAAAACTTCTCTAGAGTTCAACACTGATTTCTGCATCCCTGTTCAAATGAATGGGTACTCTGAAGCTAAATTCATAACTTGCTTTGAGGGCTGAAGTCAGTCATTCGCATGAGGGATTCAGACCTAACCATTTTGATAACACCTGTACTTTAGGCCCATCTTAAATTGCAATTACAAGGCCTGGGAGGAAGCCTGAATTTTTTGCTATAAACCTAGGCTTCTTCTTAGGTTCACAAATAGACTGCCTAAAGAAACTGCAGTTTTGCTCTGTTTTACTTGACTTTGCATAACCAATTGATTGCTGTAAAATGGAGTTTTTAATCACAGTGATAAAAATTTTGTTTGGTTTGTTGGTTTGTTTTTGTTTGGGTTTTTTTTTTTCAATCAAAATTTATATTATCCTAGCAGGGTAACTATACCAGAAAACTGATTTACTACTTATAATGAAATAGTCAGATTTTCAAAGTATGCCTTACCTAATTATTATCATAGTTAGGCACAGCAATCACTCTCCTAGTGCCAGGTGTTGTAAAGAACTTAGGTACCAGCACATCAGGCAAGGGCTGAAGTCAAGATCTCAAGCAGTAAGTAAATAAAACAGACAGACTGACAAAGTGCAGTGTAACAGTAAGCCTTCACTGATCCCATTATAAGCTGAATGCACTTTTCCTTTTGCAAATATTTTTATGTTGGTTTCTGACAAAATTATTCAAATTTTTTTTAGTACCAGTCTTGGCTATCTTGTGATTTCATAACCGATCAGTATATTTTACAGAAATAAAAACCCTATAATTACACACTGTGTGTGACACAATGTTCCCATCCTGAAAAAACTCTTTCAATCTGTGAACTGTACTATAGCATGAAAATGCAAAATATATGTACTGTATTACATAGAAAAGAGACTTTAGGGAAGAAAATGCCTGTAACATCAATCATATTAAAGATTCTTCCAAGTCTGAATAATTTTGTATATAAGAAGAAGCACTGGGGTGGAGGGTAAGAAATTAAGGATCTGCTCATACTCAGGTAATAAATTGATGTTGCTCACACTGCTATTCATAACAAGATTACTACTGCAGTGAAATGAAGGTTTATAAATGAAAGTTATGCAATACTCAGCATCTTTCCCAGCATTATTTGTATCACAAAGACTCCTCTTTCTCAGCGCAGTTTGCATTTTATTTATCTACTGCTTAGGTCAGTTTTACTCAGTAATTTGCTCTTGACCTTTCCTCTAAAACAATGAAGAAATGTTCTTTCCCAGTCGAATATGTAATTTTACTAGATGCATGGCATTTTCTTCTGACAACTTGTTTGTGAAGGATTTTCTGACCTTCAGTTTACTGCAGTTAATTGAACCAAGCTGAAAAATCTGGAAAAGATACCTGTCTTTTATAAGTGATATCCAATGAAAAGTACATCTGTCTGTATGTATGAACAGTCAGCTAGTTCAGCAGCCAGATTTTCCTCTCTTTCCACATATTTCCTTTACATCAGTATGAACAATTAATTCCAAAATATTAAAACAAAATATATTTTGGCTGTAGTTGACAAAGGCACTTCTTAAGAACTAAGCCTATGGTAACACCATAAGGAATATCTAAAAATATTATATATTATTGGATCAGCTAATTGACTTATTATAATTTCTGGGTAATTATCTTTTACTGTCTCTTAATTTTTCTTCTTTCATATATAGTGAAAAAAAAATAGAAACAAGCAAGAGCAACAACAAAAAAAAAAACCAACCAGTATTTTTCTGTAACTCCAACCTAAAGTTTGTTATATTCATAATAATCTTTAGAGCATCTCAGGGTTATGGCCAATTTTGTCTCTCAAATTTATTTATTATTAATATTTCCAATAAACTAATTACATTTAGCATTATGCTGTTTCATGTAAAGAGTCATATCAGGCTGAAAAATAACTATTACTCTTTGAAAGATTAGAGAATCTTCTACAAATCCTCACTTCTTCATGCTCCTCGTAGGAGAGAAGAATGAGGATAGAACTGGATAGGCTGACTAAAAGTTATCACAGGGTAACTTACTTTTGTGCACAGGTAGAATAGAAACTTGTTTGAAAGTAAATGTTGCCACTTTTCTTATCCTTATCAATTCACATTAGAATAGACTACTAGAATTCATAAACCAGAAACCTGCACAAAAAAAGCAAAATTATTTGACCAAGGCCACATACTAGGCAATTGAAAAGCCTGGAACACACTGAACAAGTTTGAAAACAAAATTCCCCATTACAACCCGTTCAAATACATATTCCAAACAGATGATGTAAAATATATTTAAAATTCCCATACTACTTTTCATCATAAAAAATATAAAAGGCATTTCCTTTGTAAAATGTGAATGTAACATTGTAAATGTTACCTGTAAAATGATAAATTTCCAAAGTCAGAAAGTAAAATTTGCTATTTTTCTGTTCAGCAAAACCAAATACTACATCATGTCCTCCTTTATAATTTTATTTTATTAACTACTGTGGTTTTACAATTAATTTACACCAATAACAGGAATGTATGTTTTGGAGCAAGGAATGACTCAGACTGTATACATCTTTGTGTTTTACTTTTATGCAAATTTTATTATTTTTATAGTAAAAACCACATATGTCTGCACTTTATTTTCAAGGGCTCCACACCTACTATGTGACTTGAACTCTTGTCCCTCCAGAAGCCATCCAGAGCTACACAAGTTAGGAAGCAAGATGACTGAGAGTCATGAAATCATAAAATACATACAGTTGTAGAGTGTGGCAAAGTCACACAGGTATGTGTAGAGTTCAAGTATTCTCACTCCTATCTTGCCTCATTTCTGGAATTCTCTAGACCATGTTGCTCAACAAAGACATAAATTTTAAGGACTGTGGTCCCATGAACAATGATTCTAACAATATATTCCTTCTCTAGCCCAGCGTGGGATAACATCTTCTGTTCTATTTGATTTGCACAAATCATTATCATAATGCAGAATGACTTTAGACAGGTTTGACAAGACTGAATAATCTCTTTTCTCAATTCCTGCATGTCTGCTCATGTCTGGGAGTGTGCATCATTTGTTTTGAATTTTGGTTTCTCACCTCCCAGGGAAACACTGAGTTTTGGGAGTTTGTTCTTCCTCCTAGAAATGTTGTTGAAGGGAAATTAAAGAGTTCACCACTGTCGTTTGTGACCAGGAACTTGTGTTCAAGCAGAATCATTTGAAATAGAAATTGACAGTTAAATATGCATAGTTATGAGCAATATTTTTCAGACCCCACAGTAATCTTCTACAAGTTCTAGATGGGCACACAGTATTGGAACATTATGGCTGTGATACAGAATTGCCAGATTTGTAAATCATCATAAAAACCTATACATACTTAGTTCTGTGATAACATATTGTATTAAAGGGGAGGCAATGTATAAATAAATATACTGCACTTAAAACTCCATCATAGCTGTAAGACTTCACATAGCAGGCCACAAGAATGAACAAAAATATTTGATTGCTAGAATACTGCTAGAATTTGAGTTATTAAAGAAGTTACCTATTTACTCCTTTCTCATGTTAACTCTGACCTTCCAGACATTCATTTCAAGTCAAAATGTGCTATTCTGATGAAGTTATCAACATCAACATTGCTATTAAAAATCATTAATTTGACAAAATCTCATCATTAAGATCTCCAATCACATATGTTAAGTTCTCCTGTAGTGCGTTAGACGGTATGATTCGTGATCACACATATCATGTATAACAGTTAAACTTTGCAACTGATATGGATGTAGTTGCAACAGACAAGATGGACAAGATTACACGATGAAAGTGTTCCAGTATCTGTAACTGAATGAAAGTCATATTAGAATGTTATGCATTTTTATTTTTTTTTCCAAAACCCTACAGATTCATAATCCTTTCCTTAATGAAATTTTCTCCTGCCTGTAGTGGACAGTCATGGAATAGGGAGGAACAGGCTACCAACTAAGAACATGTAAGGATTATCTGTCCAAAAAGGGAGGCATTGGCAAGAAAAGAAAGTTAGTATTTGGTTCTTTAATTAAAAACCTAAATAAAGCTTCTGAACATGGAGACCTAAATGAAGCCAAGTTACACCCTGAAAAATGAAAAAAAAATAAGGCAAAAAACAAAGTTAGAGGAAAACATCATCAATCAAGCATTATTGCACAAAATGAGAATCAGTATCACAGCTGAGCCTCTCTAATGGAAAAGGACAACCTTTGCTAGTCAAACTAAGCAAGCTTTGCCCCTAAAAAAGGTTATAGGAGCTGGGCTGAGTTCACCTCACATCAACAAAAGTATATTTTTGTGGTGATGTTTTCATTGAAAGGCAGATAAAATTCAGTCTGAATAATTTCTTGCTGTCTTTCTAAAACCTTCAAACCGTAGTTTCAATTCAATATGTTAGCAATCTTCCTGCCTTGTCTCCAGGAGCAGACTACACTGGTAAACAGCTGATCTGTTCCACTCAAACAGTGCTGCACTTCACTCATCAATAAAGTAAATTACTTAATATTCTAGATATTTCCCAGAAGAACATTCAAACATGCAGGTCGGTCTTTAAAACCCTACATACAAAACAGCCTGTTTTAATGTACAGTAATACATAAATACAAAGGGTACATACAACTAACAAAAATGCAATAGATGACTGTACAGATCCCTTTTGCAAACAAGGACATTCCACACTGCATATATTAATGCGTATTATTCAAATTCCTACATGTAAAGAAAAAAAAAGTTAAACATAAACAACTTAATTAAATTATTATCTTAGTGGATTTATGCGTAGAAATCTCAGTAAATTAGTAAGTTGTAATAAAATACTGCCTAACAAGAACAGGACTTATATATATTTCAGTTCTTATATAATCTTTTTCACACTCCTTTTGCATAGAGCAACAAGAAACTGGATGTACAGATGTTAATTTAGGTAACAATTATCACGATTCACAATTGCATTAGCACCTATTAAGAATCATTGTTCTGTGGAAATTTTAATAATACATTTCTGAGTGAATAAAAGCAGAAGATGATTAGGAATAAAATTATTTCTATGTATGCTGACAGGACTGCTGAGCTTAATTATACATTTCTAGGGCGTCCTGTTTGGAGTTTACTCCATAATTTTATGTAAATTTTGAATAACTTCATTTTTTCAGGTTAAATGGAAATATGTTATTTCATTGTACAGTTGAGTTGTATGAGTACTAATGGACACATATTGCAATTGATGGAACTGGCATCAGATAAAATTCTAGACCATTTTATAATGATGGACTTTTAATTAATTGGGTTTTTTTCTGCCACATTCTTGTTCCTAAACGTGCTGCCAACAATATCAGTCAGTTACTAGCTATCAACTATCCTGTCTATATTGAGAGTAAAGAATCCATTTCAGGAAAATATTCTTCGAAGTTTTTATTGTTATTATTATTATTTTTCCTCTTCTTTTACTCATTTATTCACTGCATGACACATGCTTAAATCAGCTTATACAGCTTCATGTTATACACTCGCAGTAAGCTGTACAACATAAAAAGGCAAGCATCAAAAATAGAAAAATGGAATACATTGAAGACAAATGTGTGGGATCAGTGTTGTGCAAAATCTGCCTATTTAGATTTGCCTAGGTTTCAATTAACCTTGCTGCAGAAATCCTGGGAGAATTGAATGATTCTCTTTTACATTCACACTGGAAGAGAAAACCAAAACAAACTTTAAGAAGCTTTCAGGTTATGGATATGAAACTAAACAGATAATGAAGGGAGGAAAAAAAAAACCAACCAAAGAAACCAAAACAACCAAACCCAAAAACAAAACCACAAAAACCAACACAGAGAAAATATCACAGCTGGCACCTATTTTCTCCAATTCCTTTCTAAATTCTGACCACATCTTCATATTTTCTTCAATCTCATCCATATTGAGCTTAAATCTATTCAAACTGATGACAGATGCCCACTATCCACATCCAGGCAGGAAGATCACACTTACCTTTCACCAGAAGAGTTGCGTACATTTTTTTTAATGATCAGGTGTGAGTGATTCTTGTTTCTACATATCTGCTTCATTTTACTTATCTTGTACAGCTGCTTTCAGAGACGCAGAGGGAAGGCGAAATCTGAAGTAGCAAAGTTGAATTACTCTATTATTATTTGATATTAAGATGTTCCAGACCGAGTGAAACAGTATTTGCCCAGATATCTGTAACCTGAATTCTTTGTTGAACATTACGAATTAACACAGCAGGCCTTTCAGCAACATAAATTTGACTACCATGAACAAACATATGGGATCTGAATTATACCTTGACAAAAAGCTACTCAAGTCAAGAAAACAAGACTTTAAAAACTGGACAATATTAGGCTACAAAGACACCATGTGAAGTTTCCCCAGCAGATGCTGCAGAGGAAAGATCAATCAGCTGTCTTCAGGCCTTTTTGAAAAAGGCTTGATCAAAGTCAAGGAGGCTGTTGGGAAGTGGCCTTGTGCTGAAACTCAGTGATTTCGTTGCAACATTTTGTCTTACAAGCTTTAGGCTTCTGATGTCACCCAAGTATGTGCTTGTCTTTCTTTCTCCTTTTGCTGCAAATGAATCCAAGAATGTCACCTGTCCCAGTAGCAAACAGGCAAAAACTGTGGGGTTTTAAGATTTTCTGAGTTAGACTATCTGTTTTACTGGGATTTACCCATATTTATACAGAAGAGATATGAAGTAAAACTGCTTTGATGAATTTTAAGTGTAAATGAATAAGCAAGTGTACAAGTGTAAGTGTGATGAATACAGAAATTATCTATTTCCCTTCAGCAAAGTAAAAAACAAAACAGCAGTCATTGATGGCTGCAACTGCACTGAAAACAACAAAGTGGTTTTGATTCCCTTAAATGTTTGGGTTTTTTTTTTTGCCATGTGACACTGGGTGGATCTGCACCTAAATTCCAAAGCTGAAATGTAGCATTCTCTAGCAATTAGTTTCAACCCATCTGTCATTCACATGATCCTAGAGTTCGTCATCTCAGGTGCTGGAAGTAGCTAAGATGTTTGATGCAATACTAGTTAGAGAAAAATATCGTTCATATATGATGTCTCATCATATATGAAGAAATTATTTCAGTAGAAATAATTTCAATTCAAATACTGAATTCTAAAGAATTTTCAAATTACCTCAGTGCCAGGGAAGGTCATGGAGCAGTCATCCTGAGTGGAATCACTCAGCACATGAAGGAAAATGGGGGTATCAGGCCCAGTCAGCATTGGTTCATGATGGTTAGGTACTGGTTGACCAGCCTAATCTTCTGCGACAAGGTGACCTGCCTGGCTGGTGAAGGAAAGGATCTAGATGTTACCTATTTGGACCTTAGTAAAGCGTTTGACACTGTCTCCAAGTGTTCTCCTGAAGAAACTTTGTATATGTATTCTTCACTGGGTTAGGAACTGGCTGGATAGCTGAGCCCAAAGGCTGCTGGTGAGTGTGACACATTTCATTGGCAACCAGTCACCAGTGGTCAGGGCTCAGCATTATGGCAATGTTGTTTAATAACTTTATTGATGATCTGGATGAGGGAATTGAATGCACCCTCAGTAAATTTGCAGATGACACCAAGTTTGGCAAGAGTGTTGATCTGCTGGAGGGCAGGGAGGCTCTACAGAGGATCTGGACAGGCTGATTGATGGGCTGTGGCCAATGGTATGAGGATCAATAAGGCAAAGTGCTGGGTCCTGCCCTTGGGTTATAACAACCCCATGCAATGCTACAGGCTTGAGGAAGAGTGGCGGAAAAGCTGCTCAGTGGAAAAGGACCTGGCGGGTGCTAATTTACAGATGAACATGAGCAGCTTGTGCCCAGGCAGACAAGAAGTTCAATGGCATCCCGGCCTGTATCAGCAATAGTGTGGCCAGCATGGCCAGGGCAGTGTTGATCCCCTTGTACCGGGCACTGGTGAGGCCGCACCTCGAACACTGTGCTCAGTTCTGGGCCCCTCACTAGAAGAGAGATATTGAGGTGCTGGAGTGAGTCCAGAGAGGGGTAGCAAAGCTGGTGAAGGGTCTGGAACACAAGTCCTGTGAGGAATGGCTGAAGGAACTGGGGGTATTTAGTCTGGAGAAGAGAAGGCTCAGGGGGGACCTCATTGCTCTCTACAGCTACCTCAAAGGAGGATGGAGCCAGGAGGTGGTTGGTCCCTTTCCAAGAAACAAGTAATAGGACAACAGGAAACGGCCTCAAGTTGCAGAGAGGTTTAGACTGGATGTTGGGAAAAATTTCATCACACAAAGCATAGTCATGTATTGGATCAGGCTTTCCAGGGAAGTGATGGAATCACATTCTCTGGAAGTGTTCAAAAACTGTGTGTATAAAGCCTTTAGTAATATGGTTTAGTGATGGACTTGGCAGTCCTGGGGTGATGGTTGGACTTGATGATTTTAAGGGTCTTTTCAAATCTAGTTGATTCTATGATTGTGTGTTTAATGATATCACAATGGCTCCATGACAAGAATTTCTAGCTAAACTTCCTGCCTCTACTGCTTACTGGTATCCACATGTAGTTATCCCCTTTCTTCAATTCTGTCTGTACTATACTCCATAGAGTAAGTATTAAAGTGTGTTTACCAGCTCTGATGATTTTTACAGATAATTTGATTCTACATTTGGTTACAAACAAAACAGCTTTAATGGCATGGCAGTTATCATGGATCTTACAGAAAGACCAATTGTTGGTGAAACTGTTGGTGGTACTGTTCAAACGTAAAAGCTCCTTTCTTGACCAGCAGGCAGATGATTGATCAGTTTGTATGGAAACACGAGGACACACATCAAAAGGAGCTAATATTCCTAGGACTTCAAAAACCACATATAACATTTTAAATTATATCACAAATACTCCTTCAAAGTAAGAAACAGAAAAAAAAAAAAAAAACCAAATGAAATAGCCTGAATTACTCATCACAAGCCTGCTAAGCAGCAACTTTTATTTGGGTTTTACTTGCTTTGGACTCTGATTTAAAGTATGTTGAGAGAAACTGATGCCAATCATTTAATTTCTGTTTGCATTTTGTTTGGCCTTCAGGCAGAATCATCAAACAGACCCCAGTGATTTTCTAGTCCATACCTCTTTCTGGTCATAGACTCAATTATACTGGTGATGTTCTATGAGAGAATTTTTTAATCTGTTTAAGAAAAGTCAGCAAAACTTCACAACTTCTTCAGCATACAGTTTGTTTTTCAGGCATCCAGTCTGATTCTTCCTTACTCCAATGCCAGCCAACCATCTCCGACTCTGTCCTTTGTGCCCAGGTAGAATAGACTATTCATCATCTCCAGGCAACTTGTTCCAGTGTCTGATCACCCTCACAGTAAAAAAAAAAACAAAAAAAAAAACAAAACAATTTTATGTTTATATGAAATTTCTTCCATTAAACTTGTGCCTCTTGTGTCCTGCCACAGTGTATCACTGAGAAGATCCTTGCTCCACTTTCTTTAAACCCCCTGTGAGGTATTTAAGCACTCTACTGAGATCCCCCATGAGCCACTTCTTTTCCAGGCTGAAGAGACCAAGCCCTCTTGACTTCTTAACATGTCAAATCCTCCGAATTCTTTGTCTTCACAACAATTTGCCCTTCAAGATGTCCATATTTTTCTTGTACTGGGGAGCTAAGACCTGGACACAGATTGGTCTCACCAGTACTGAGCAGAAAGGAGGGCTCATCTCTGTCAACCTGCTGGTGAGGCATATCCTAATGGAGTCCAGGGGGCTGCTGGCCTTCTTTGTCACAAGAAGACATTGCTGGCTTACAGGCAACTTGTTGTCCATGAAGATCACAGTCTTTCTCTGCGAGCTCCTTAGCATCCAATTGGCCCCAGGCTTGTATTAGTGCTAAGGCTTATTTCTCCATGGGGCAGGACTTTATGTTTTCCCTTGGTCATCTTCATGAGGTTCTTGTCAGCCCAATTTCACAGCTTGTCGAGAACCCTGTGGATGGCAGCACAAACATCTGGTGTATGAACCAGTCCTTCTAGCTTTTTGTCACCTGCAGACTTTCTGAAGAAGCACTCTGCTTCAGCATCGAATTCATTAGTGAAGATAAACAACACTGGACTCAATATTGACATGTGGGGCACACCACTAATGCCTGACCTCTAGCTGGACTTTGGGCCACAGACCACAGTCATTTGAGCACCACAGT
The DNA here is from genome assembly GCF_012275295.1 of Melopsittacus undulatus. Taxonomy (NCBI): domain Eukaryota; kingdom Metazoa; phylum Chordata; class Aves; order Psittaciformes; family Psittaculidae; genus Melopsittacus; species Melopsittacus undulatus. The sequence continues at coordinate 40,896,131 of NC_047557.1, read as the reverse complement.
GCATTCACTTTTCAGTGTACCTCACAGTGCACTTATCTAGTCAATACTTCATCAGTTTGTTAAGGAAGACAGAGCTAAAATCTTTTATTTAAACTTGTGATGAGTTACAACCCCTAACCTTTCTTCTGTTTGATAACTGCACTCTCCAACTTCTCCTATCTTGCTTGTGTACAGTGATCATTACTTGAATGTACATTGGTCATTCCTTCCCCTTGATTTGCATCTTATATATTTTAGCTCTTCTTCCACACTGACAGAGATGTATTGGTCTCAGGTTATGGTTTCCCAGCAAATTTTTACATCTCCTTTCACTAGTTTCATCTAGGCCATGTTTACTCAATTTTTTTTATTAAAATGTTATGTAATATGTCCAGAGTTTCACCATCTCATTTTTTACCTGCATTTAAGAGCAAACCTTTTTAGGTTTGATTGCTACTTTCTCCCGATAGACGGAAACAAAGGCTAGCAGCTCTGTTTCTCTGTAGGTTGGTCTAAAAAAGGGAGTCAAACTCATTTTGGTAAGACAGTTAAAATACATCTTTAAAGACAAGCAAAAAGTAGGTCAGGGAAAAGGAAAGTGGGTACAATATTACACAGTAGAGGTGGTGAATACTAATTATGGAGTGACAAGGTGTTTTTTCCATAAAGAAAAGACAATGTGCATAGTTAGAAACTCTGCTTTTTTTATAAAGCCTTATCTCATAATACATTTCTTACCTGATGAGATAACATGTTGGCAAGATGCAACATAAACAGGACTTAACTGAGGCAGAATAATCACAGGACAAGCTTACCCTTCAGCTGCAATGTTAAAAAAATAAATAAATTGAGTACCCTCAGAAATATTCAGATGCACTATAATAAAACCACTACTCCTAAGTGCTGTAAATCAAATGAGTACAGCTGCACATATTGTCATTGCTGTCGTTCTGAGCCTGTCAGCATTTCTGCTTCCTCTGCACTGTCTGGATGTGCCATATCCCCAGAGCTGAAATGTGACACACAGATAGCCAACCAGGGCATTCTTTCCTTTTTAAAAGTCCAGTGGATTTGTTATAATGGATTTACCCAGGGGAAGGCTCTGTTCACAGTCCGGCATAATGAAAGAGTTAGAAACTGTTCATCATAGATTCACTGTAGGAATAAACATACTGAAGGTAAAACACTGTGAAGAAGAGTGACAGAGGATTTCAGCGACAGAAAGTGTCGAACTTCAGTATTTACTGTGACACTTGTGTCTGTACCACTTTTGTCTAGGCTATATACAAGAGATGAGGTCTAGAGACAGCATGCAGGACCGTCTGCAAGTCTGTGATCATACAGCTTCATCTACCATATACCTAAACTTGACAGAGTCACAAATTAGGGCAAATTTCAAATAATTTCACAGAGAATAACGAAGAAAAGTTTCTCCCAAGTCTATTTTTTCACTTTCTTGACATTAAAAAAAAAAGAGACACCAAAACCGAACCCTGAAGTTCTTGGCTTATTCAGTATAATGCTTTTAGTAAAAAGGGAAGATGTAATATTTTTCCTGTTTTACAACAATACAGCCCAGAACACAGATTCATGAAAAGGGCTGAGGAATTGTTTATGGTGGTGCCACTTATTGTAGAGGAACAATGTTGTAAATGCACTTCAGTGAATTCAGAACCAAACAACAGCACAACTGTGTTGTGGCACTGTGGAAATGTTACCAAAACTGAATCTTCAGTGATTTAAGGCAGTTCTGTAAGTGGGCTTCCTCTCATGTCTAAATGGGTTGTATGAACCTTCACATTTCTGAGTAAAGACAATTGCACCTGTGATTTAGAGGCAGGCATTCATTAATTTTGCAAAAGGTCTTTCTAAAATCCTTGCGTTTTGTAACTGTTTTTCAGACTATATCTGAAACAAAACTTTTGACTCTGACAACACTTCACAGGCAGTTAGGTTGCAAAGTAAAGCAAAAAAATTCTAGTATTACAGTACATATTTAAGTAGTCAATTAATCTGAAATGCAACTATATGTAGAAATGAATGTTTGCCACATGTAATGCACATACATCTGAGAGGGCATGCAGGAACAATGAGCAGAGGAGATCAAAGCAGATCACTCTATCTCCTATCAACTCCGCCTGCATTAACAGACATGAGATGTCTCCAGTCATTATGGAAAGAAGACCCTCCCAACAGTAAGTGCAAAGCATCTAGTATTGTCCACTTCACTTTACAAAGAGCTTAATCAGTAACCCTCAAACACAAACTATCAAATTTGTTTCACCAACACTTAACACAAATATTATGGTCTCATATTATTAGTGCTAACTACTCAGCTGTTCAAAGAATAATGGTGGAAAGGGCAGCATTATATTGTCACTTGTGGAAAAACTTCAATGGACAGCCTGTAGAGAAGAATGGGGAGATATAAATTATACTGACCATAGTCTGAATGATGTACAGTGGACTAACAGAGTGTAAGGAAGAGCAGCTTCACTTTTCACAAGCTTGAAGAGGCTAGAAATTAGTTTTCAAATCTTAGGAAACACTAAGGATATATTTGAGCTAACATTTCCTGCTAAGGGAGGACTGTACATCACCATCAGGTATGGCATTGCAGCATGTCCTACCTGGCCTAGCCTTATAGCTAGCAGCTCCTGGTACTCAAGACAATATTTCAAGGACATATTTTTCCATGAGTTTCTTTGTGGGAGATGATTCATCTCCTGGTCCTTGAAGCAGAGCAACTAATACAGTTTAATGAAAACTGAAGACACACTGTTTAACAGCTTGGGGATTCTGTTTCTGGGGAGTGTGGGCAGCACTGATGGAACTGCTACTTCCCTGTGGCACAGGACTGCCCAGCTTTTTGGCAGGGAACTGGTGGTGTTTGCACTTTAATTTATGTTCCCTGGCAGGTGGGCCTTGAAAGAGCTCAAAAAAAACATTACCTCTTCACCTTGCTCACACTGGTGCTCGGGGTACACAACCTGAAGAAAGAAAGCTCTAAGCTGGACTGTCGCTCTGCATAAAAAGCCAAGGGACCAGACCCTGACTCACACTTTCATAGTGTCATTTAAACTTTTCCTTAAGAAAGCATTCCTGGGAAAAATGAGTGAAATATCTATTCTAACTGTAATCTTGATATAAATCCAGAGCCTGAACAGATCACTTTTTGTCCCTTTCCTATGTAATTTTCTTCACAGACTAGTGAAACAGAAAAGGCTATTCTGTGCATGAATCAGGGGACTATCCCTACTTTCCCCTGCCCCAGCATGCACAAACACTGGCCAATATAAAATGTTAAAATGAAAGAAAAATTCCTATGTATGAAAATATTTCCTTACCAGTTGTCAGGGTGCTCACAGGCCTTAACATTGGCTGCAGTTCAGGAAATGGATGGAAAAGCACAGGCTGACAGAGGATGTTGGAGAAGGCAGCTTTTGCTGTAAATGGTATGAGTTGGCAGAAGCAGTTGATCACTGCTCCAGCAATGGGAGAAGTGGGGAAGTGGCATATCAGATTTCCTTCCACAGGCTCTTTAATCAACAGACATGTCCTTGTGTTGTCAACCAGCAGTAAACATCTACTTTCTCTGCTTCATAAGGGGCCTTATTATGTTAAATTAATTTAAGCAAAGGAGCAGAGGTTTTTGTTTCTTTTGTTTTGAAGAACAATGCTAAACAAAACACAAAAGCAGGAGAGAGATATGAGATTTGCTGCACGCACTCCAAGCAGTGCAAAACACAGCAAGAATACCAACAAAGCCTCACTCAGGTTGCACTGCCTGCGTTTGATGACAGACAAGATTTCTGAAGCCAGTTCAATGAGGATGTGAAAAGGATGTTTTAAGATCCACCTATTTCAAACAGTGTTATCTTTTGTCTGTCTAAAGATTACGTTACTTTAATCTGCACCTCATACAGATAAAAAATAGTAAATTCATCATCTTCATACAGGACTGTTGTACGTGTGTGTGTTTTCTATGAGGAAATCTGATTGAGGTTAGGCTCAGAATTTACTGGTAAAAAATACATAAATTATATAAATAAATAAAATCTGATGTTGTAGCTTTTTTCTGGGAAATTAATTTCACAGAGGCAGAATGTAAATTGTCATCTACACAATGGGGGGAGGGGAAGAAAAGAAAAATACCTCACAAAACAGGAAAATCAGAAATAGAAAACAATTACTAGATTTCATCAGTATGCCTCTACAATTGCCTGACCTCACTTCTGTTGTGCATCTCTTCCCCATATTACGTCTTGTATTTTTATTATCAATATGTTATAGACAAAATATTACGTACAGTATAATTCAAGCATCTAAATGTGTGCTTGGTTAGGATGACTGTGTCTATTGAGACTCCTAGATTACTTCTATTAGGGGGTGAATGTCATGCTATTTGTCATCCAAAAGGTAATTTTCCCTAGACTTATATTAAGGTGTCATATTTTATGATAACCTCTGTATTATGTTGATCTGGGCATTTTTCATGAACCCATTCATCAGACAGGTATCTCCAATGGTAACTGCAGCCTTGCAAAATTTTGGTTGCTTTCAGGGTGAATAAAATATTTTTTTTCAGCTTCATCAGTGATACCAGAAGAACATTTGAGTCCCCGTGAACGTGCCAGTGAAATTCCAAAACAAGCTTTGTACACATTAAGAAGCATATATGTGGGAGTTAATTTATTACTCTTAGAAAATGCTGTATCAGAAGGGAATCAAATTCAGCCTTGACTAAATGTTATTATCTGGCAGCAGTCTTTTAACAATCAATCTCTAACTGGCCCAGAATTTGACTAAATATTATTATCTGGCAGCAGTCTTGTAACAGTCAATCTCTAACTGGCCCAGAATTCAACTCCAACACAGGCAAACAGTTAAGAGGTGCAGTGTCTGGGATTTTTGATGCGATTCAATTTCATACATTTGTACATGGATGAATGGGTAACTGTGTGAGAAAGATGACCAGGTCTGAATTAACTGCAAATTCTGCTTTATACCTGCTATAGCACAAGGAGGAGACCCACTGAAAAAGTACGGCTTGCACATTCTAACTAATAAGCATTACAACATTTTGCAAGATGTCTTATGTTGTTTAGAAATTGTACCAAAGCATCACAGTGTAAGGGTCAGGGACTGCCTTCAAGGATGGCATACACAATGGTAATTAACCTTTCTGATACGTTTTAGGTTTCAAAGCAACTTGCAATCCTAATTGAAATTAAATTGAGGGAAGAGGAGTGAAATGGCTCTTGCCAAACTATAAACTGCAATAAAAAGCAGCAGATTTAGCCATGTGCACTAATTTATTCTTGTGGAGCACTCTGAGGAGCTGATATAGACACTAAATCAAATCCACATCTTGATCTGACTAGGTGAGGCCTCAGCACTCCAGTCAAGAAGCAAAACAGATGCAGATCCTTTTGGCAAGAGCATGCATTTCCTGTGGATAAAGGGAGCGATTTTCTATTCCCTCTGGTGCTGCTCTGTGTTAGCATTCAGTGAGCCTAACAAAAAATCCCAGCTGCTCTCACCTCAGAGGAAGAAAACACAAACAACTCTAAACAAATCAATCTAACATTTCCCACAGCTTTTAATGTGGAGCACAGTCAATTCTTTTCTGCCTCCTTCCCTTTTTTACATAATAAAAATCTACTGTTCCCATCATCCCCAGTATGTTGGAAGCCAGCAAGTGTAAATGCAGCCATTCGTATAATTTTAATGATAATCGAAAATAAGCAGAAAAGGAGGATAAATTTATCAAACCTGTGAGAATATTCTAGGAAAAAAAGGAATTTCCTGAGGTAACTGTGCTTGACCTGGCTCTTTAATCGAGTGAAATTTCATCACTTTATCTAATATCATGCTTCATGCTTCAGGCTCCCAGCAATTCTATTTTAGTGTGGTCTAATGGGCAGCTGACACATCCACTCAGCACCAGACTGCATAATATGTGCTGATACACTGTGTGGTGAGCACCCTATTGAGAGCTGTTTATTTGTGCCTGGCAAGTAAAAATTTCATCCAGTAAAGTCTCTTCATAACAGTTTTAGTCTCAGTTTTCAGGGCCTCCATAGACTCCAAGTTTCAAGAGGTTCAGAAGCACTTGCAAAGAAATCCAGTCACTTATTTGGGTGCCTGTACATTATCTGACCTTAGGTGAGAGGTTGTGAAAGCACTGGTTATGGTTGTCTGAAACCTGAATCTAGATAGTGTAATGAAGAGCATCATTCTAACTGCTTTGGAGCCAGCTCTTCTCAGAACCCCTGATTCAATCTGATATTCTGAAGTTAACACACTGTGTTGGGACTGAAAATAGGAATGCACATGAAAAGCTCTTATATTTATTCAGTTCAGTAAGCATGGCAAACTCTTGAACAGCTATTTGTACACTGTAGCATGGTGGGACTTACTTTGATGTTCTGATTTATGCTTGCTATTTTTCCTGCAGTATTACTTTAGAGTAGAAATGGACTTAAAAAAATAGCAGACATGGTTCTCAACATAATATTATAGCAAAGGACATTTTCATAAACAAACAACACGAGAAAAGAAAGGAGTTATACAGTCACAGACATTTTGCCTTCTCAACTGGAAAAATCAAATTCACCATACAGAGACTAAGGGATGTATTTTCTACACACATATGAAGAGCTAACATACTAAGATATTTCCTTACTTTTAAGCTACGGTAGACAGATAGTCTATAAAGGAAGATACACGTACACACAGATAAGGCACACGGACAATAAAGGGGGTGATCAGTAACAGTCAACATGGCTTCACTAAAAAATTGTGCCTGACATATTTGGTGTCTGTCTACAATGGGGCCACAGCACTGGTGGATGAGGGAAGAATGACTGACATCATCTACCTGAACATGTGCAAGATATTTGACACTTTCCTGCATGATATCCTGGTCTCTAAATTGAAAAGGCATGGATTTGATGGATAGAAAACTCGGTGAACAAGGAATTGGCTGTAGTCACACTCTGAGAGTTGTCAACAGCTTTATGTCCAAGTGGACACCAGTGACAAGCGGCTTTCCTCAGGGCTTGGTAATGAGACTAGCACAGCTCAACATTTTTGTCAGTGACATGGACAGTAGGATGGAGTGCAGCCTCAGCAAGTCTGCTGATGACATCAAGCTGTATGGTGTAGCTGACACACTGGAGGGAAGGAATGCCATCCAGAAGGACCTGGACATGCCTGAGAGGTGGGTCTGTGCAAACCTCATGAGGTCCAACAAGACCAAGTGCAAGGTCCTGTACTTTGTCAGGGCATGAACAGGTACATATATAAACTGGGCAGAGACCAGATTCTGAGCAGCCCTGAGGAGAAGGACTTGAATGTCTTAGTGGATGAAAAGCTCAACATGAGCTGGCAGAGTGCACTTGCAGCCCAGAAACCAACCGTGCCCTGGTCTGCATCAAAAGAAAAGTGACCAGCAGGTCAAAGGAGGTGATCCTGCCCCTCTGCTCTGCTTTCATGACACCCCACCACAGTAATTTGTCCAGCTTATTGGCACCAGCACAAGAGGGACATGGATGTGCTTGAATGAGTCCAGAGGATCACAAAGATGCTCCAAAGGCTGCAGGACATCTCCTATGGAGACAGTTGAAAGAGTTGGGCTTTTTCAGCCTGGGGAAGAGCAGGCTCAGGGAGGCTTTAAAGCAGTATTCCAGTACCTAAAGGGAGCCTACATGAAAGCTGTATAGTGACTGCTTTGTAAGGGCAGATAGTGATAGGGCAAGGGTAAATGGTTTTAAACTGAAAGAGGGCAGATTAGGGATTAGGAAGTTGCTTACTATGAGGGCAGTGAAGCACTGGCACAGGTTATCCAGAGGAGTTGAGGATGCCCCATACCTGGAAGTGTTCAAGGACAGGTTCGATGGGGCTTTGAACAATCTGGTCTAGTGAAAGCTTTTCCCTAACTGTGACAGGGAGGGATGGGACTATATGATCTTTAAAGTCCCTTCCAACCCAAACCAGTCTATGATTCTATGATAAAGTAAGAATAGTGCACTTAAATAGAATTCATTAAAACCTATGCTTTATCAACCCAGCAAAATTGAGAGGTACACCCAAATTGTATCTAGACACAAAATTACTAATCACCTCAGTACTTGGAATGGAAACAGTATTTATTTTGGAAACACAGGAAAATTATTCCATGATTCTAGGAAAAGCATTTCTGATCTTCTATCTAATCTTGCTGTATATTACATAATACATGCATTTGCTACAAGGAAATATGTGACATGCCCACACAATCAATGTACATGTATTATCCACAACTGTATCTTGCAGGAAGTGTATTTTGACCTTGACAGGGTTATAAAGATAACCTTGGCTTTTTCAGTTTGTACTTCAGAATATTCAAAGTCAGAGTTTTTAATAATTGACTAGAAGAGCAGCGGGAGACATTACTATGAGGATCTGTTACAGACCGCCTGATCAAGAGGGCTCTGTGAATTAAGCACTCTACAGACAAACAGGAACAACCTCACACTCGCAGGCCTTTGTTCTCATGGGGGACTTCAACCACCCTGATATCTGTTGGAGGGATGGTACAGCCCAGCACAAGCAATTCAGGAGGTTCCTCGATTGTGTGGAACACAACTTCCTTCTGCAAGTAATAGAGGAGCTGACAAGGAGAGGTGCCCTGCTTGACCTCGTGCTCACCAAGAGGGAAGGGCTGGTTGGAAATGCGACACTCGAGAGCAGCCTTGGTTGCAGTGGTCATGAGATGGTTGAATTCAAGATCCTCAGGACAGTGAGAAGAGCGTGCAGCAAGCTCACTGCCCTGGACTTCAACAGAGCAGACTTCGGCCTCTTCAGGAACCTGCTTAATAAGATTCCATGGGATATAGTCCTAGAGGGCAAGGGGGGCCAAGACTATTGGTTGATATTCAAGGATCGTCCACTGCAAGCTCAGGAGTGTTGCATCCCAGATAGAAGGAAATGCAGCAGGAGGGCCAGGAGACCTCCTTGGATGGATAAGGAGCTGCTGAGGAAACTTCAGGGGAGAAAAGAGGTCTATAAAAGGTGGAAGCAAGGACAGGCAGCCTGGCAAGAATGCAGGGTTCTTGTCCAGGAAGCTAGGGACCAGATTAGGAAAGCTATGACCCAGTTAGAATTAAACTTGGCTAGGAAAGTTAAGGACAACAGGAAGGGATTCTATAGGTACGAAGCAAATAAAAATAGCAGAATATGGACAACGTAGGCCCCCTCTGGAAGTTATCAGGAGAACTGGCTACCCTGGATTTGGAGAAGGCTGAGGTTCTGAATGACTTCTTTGCCTCAGTCTTCACTGGCAAATGTTTTGACCACAGCACCCAAGTCTTGGAAGGCAGACGCAGGGACTGTGAGAATGAAGACCCTAGGCCTACTGTAGGAGAGGATCTGGTTCAAGATCATCTTAAAAACCGTGCACAAGTCCTTGGGACCTGATGAAATCCATCTGTGGGTCCTGAAGGAGCTGGCGAATGAAGTTGCAAAGCCAGTGGCCATCATATTTGAAAAATTATGGCAGTCAGATGAAGTTCCTGATGACTGGGAAAAAGGGAAATATAACCCCCATTTTCAAGAAGGGGAAAATGAATGACCCGAGAAGCTACAGACCAGTCTGTCTCACCTGACAAAATCTTGGAGCAGATTCTCCTGGAAGGCATGCTACAGCACATGAAAAACAACAAGGTGCTTGGTGACAGCCAGCATGGCTTCATTAAGGGGAAAATCCTGCCTGACCAATTTGGTGGCCTTCTATGATGGGGCTATGGAACTGATGGATAGGGGTAGAGCATTTGACATCATCTACCTGGACTTTATGTGACACTGTGCCACAAGGCATCATTGTCTCTAAATTAGAGAGATATCAATCTGATAGGTGGGCCACTCAGTGGATAAAGAACTGTCTGGATGGCTTAATGCAAAAAGTTGTGGTCAATGGCTCAATGTCCAGCTGGAGACCAGTAACAAGTGGTTTTCCTCAGGGATCGGTGTTCGGACTAGTCTTGTTCGACATGTTAGTCAGTAACATGGACAGTGGGATTGAGTGTGCCCTCGGCAAGTTTGCTGATGACACCAAGCTGTGTGGGTCAGTTGATACACTGGAGGGAAGGAATGCCATCCAGAGGGACCCTGACTTGCTTGTGAGGTGGGCTTACACCAGGGTCAGATCAATCCCAGGCACAGCTACAGGTTGGGCAAAAAGGAAATTCAGTGCAGCCCTGCGGAAAAAGACTTGGGGGTGTTGGTTGATGAGAAAATGAACATGAGCTGGCTTCAGTGTGTGCTCAGAACCCAGAAATCCAAGCATCTCCTGGGCTGCATCAAAAGGAGCATGACCAGCAGGTCGAAGGAGGTACTGCTGCTCCTCTACTCGGCTCTCATGAGACCTCACTTGAAGTATTGTGTGCAGTTCTGGTGTCCTCAACATAAAAGGGACATGGAACTGTTACGACAAGTGCAGAGGAGGGCCACGAGGATGATCAGGGTACTGGAGCACCTCCCCTGTGAAGGTAGGCTGAGAAAGTTGGGGTTGTTCAGCCTGGAGAAGAGAAAGCTGCATGGAGACCTCATAACAGCCTGCCAGTATCTGAAGGGGGCCTATAAGGATGCTGGTGAGGGACTCTTTATTAGGGACTGTAGTGACAGGACAAGGGGTAACGGGTTAAAAGTAAAGCAGGGAAAGTTTAGATTAGCTATAAGGAAGGAATTCTTTACTGTAAGGTGGAGATGCACTGGAACAGCTTGCCCAAAGAAATTATGAATGTGCTACTATCCCTGCAGTGTTCTAGGCCAGGTTGGACAGAGACTTGTGTGACATGGTTTCATACTAATTGCCCCTGCCCATGGCAGGGGGCTGGAACTAGGTGGTCTTAAGATCCTTTCTAACCCTAACTATTCTATGATTCTACGATTCTATCTGGGAACAAATCACTTGAAAATTCTGCAAATAGAAAAAAAGTCAAGCCTAAAACTTACATACATATGTTGATTTGTATATATACATTTCTAGAATCAGAACAGTTGAGTTTGAAAGCTACTTTACTAGAGACCGTCTAGAGTTTTGAGGTAAAAAAGTTGTGTAAACTACTAATACTGTAGAATTGCTGTTAGCAAAGAGCCAAATTTAGAAAGACTGGGTTTTGGTGTTTTTTTCCAGCAAAAATGAGATTCCAAGGGACCAAATCCAGTTTTTGATGCTTCACATGGTATCAGATTCTGATTATTATCTGTGCCAAATTTATTTGTTTTCCATAACTGAGCACCTTCCTGAAAACATTTACTTTGAATCTTTTTTTTTTCTTCAGGTAGAAAGGGAAGTCAAGAAAATAATTTGTACCAAAACTGTATTTGTCCCAGTTTCCACTATCTTACATATTTCAAAGTTACTGACATGTAAGGAAAGATTACACAACTGATAACTTAATTTACTTTTAAAAGACAGTAGTATTATTTACTACCAGTACAGATGATATATGCACTCAGTAAAAGATGCTCATGCTCATTTTTGCCTTCAAACACATATTCTTTTTGACGTGTATGTTGATCAACCCACCTCTATGTAAATAGGCTAGTCCATATACAAGCATGAAAGTCTCTATCATGAAAAAAATAAAATTAATCATTTAAAAATAAGAAAACATAAATGCAACAGTTTCATTCCCTACAGGAGCAGACTGTAAGCTCTATTTTCAGTGTGTGTAAAATACTTGCAAGTCTTTATCATAAAATAGACAGGGTGTACCATAAGCCAAAAAGTAATGTTGAGAACATTTTATTTTTAGTTTAAATTTTAGTCATTTTATTTATGTCTGTAAACTTCCTTTCAAATTAATATTATTTTGTTTCAGTATAGTCTCCAATTATATAGAGAATCCTTTCAGGGCAACTGGAGGAAGACCTAGCTTTTAATGAAGAACAAAGCTATATACTATGAGGTCTGCAGCAGATTTTCTGTATGTGCTCTAGAGATAAGCTGTCTCTCTTGCCAGTGCTTGGTCTCACTTTCATCTCATAGTTGCCATGCACAAACTCTGGCAGCACCAGTATCTCATCTGGCATGTGGCTGAGGTAGTAGGGTGAAAATTATTACCCACAAAGAGGATTCTGGGCCATTTCTGAGAACTGGCCCTCCTTCCAAGAAAGCACCTCCTCATCTGTAAGAGAAGGAGATAGCTTAGCTCAGCCGTGTGGGTTGGACTGTCCTTCCCGGTCAGGAGAAGCTCTGCTCCAACTCATCAGCTTTACGACAGCAATATGGGTTTTCACACACTGGTGCAGCAGTGTCACTTTCCAGACACTATTCCCAAACAGTACATTAAATCTCAGGGGCATGAGAGGCAGAGAATAAATTTAAGATGTTGGAGATGAACACCGCGCAGTTGTACACAGGTTCAGTGTCAAACAATAAGGTTGACCTTGAGCTTGCAAGTGGAGCCATATAACCAAGAATGTAAGCTATCATTACCTTCTAGAAAGGGAAAAAATAAGAGAAAGTACTGCCTATGTACAGCTTCAGCTCTACAAAGCAGACACAAGTGATATCAGACTAGTACCTCATCAAATAAGCTTTGCATTTCTACCTGCACACGTTCAGAAGCAGCCTTCTGCAGTGTACTTGAAGTTCCCTGGAGTCACAAGCTACACAGAACTATTTTTTTTCTCTGAAGCAATAGTTTCACAATTCACAACTGAGCAAGTTTTACAAGGAGAAGACACACAGAAACTTTCAGAAGATTTCTCAATAGCTTCCCACTAGAAGAAGGGTACATTTGTTCCAGATTTCTTCATCTGTAAAAGTGAGTCACAGCATGCTTCAGCCTTCAGTCAGATAATATATTTATCTTTGCTGCTCAACCAGGTTAAGCATTTAGCAGTAAATTGCAGTTTTCAAGGTAGAGAACAGTAATTGTGAACACATGGCGCGATCTTTGGAGGATGAGGTAATGTGGAAATGCCTTTTAATGAGCTTGGAGAAGGAAAGAGAAATTCGGAGATACTAAGTAAGTTATTACAATTCTATTCATGCACAGAACCCTAATGAAATCTGCATGCCATTTATTCAGATGCAAAACAAAGAAACATACAAGCGGTCGAAGGAGAGCCAAACCAACAAAACAGTTTCTAGCCTTGTATGTACATCACTCTAACAAAACCTAAAAAAGACAAAAAATTCTGTTATTCTAAGGCAGAAAATTCTCTCATTCTGAGACAGAAAATTCTAGCTGTATCTTCATGTGAGGCCATACATGAAAAAAAAGTGGAAATGCCACTTAAAATTAATATACTTACAACAACCAGGAAAGCTTGCAGAGAAATCTGTTGTGATATATGTATTTGTATGTGCATATATGCCACAATGTAAATGTATTTAATTTAATTGTTATGTAGAATTTTTCCTAGTTTTGAATTTTGCATAATCTAGCAATTTAAAGTATGTTACATGGAGTAATTTCTGATGCCTAACTAACCTAGAAATAAATTTCTCTTGCACTTTCTGGAATTTCCAGTTAGCATATGGTTTGGACTGCAGTCCCTGAATTCCAGTCATAAACAGACTCATGGTTTAGACTAATACAAGTAGAACCTTCCTAAAGGAACAAAGAGATTAAAAAGGGCCAGTGAAAACTTATTTATTTGGTGTTGAAAGCATGTTTCATAGCAACGCACACATATTGTATTGCTTCTGCTTTTTGGCCAGCTAATTCCATAAATAATGAATTTAAATTGCACAATTAATTAACAAGGCCTAGGGTTCAATGTGGAATCAATAACAATCTTTTCTCTGTAATGCTTTAGATTAAGATCGCCAAATAAACATTTAATTTAGATTTTCATAAGGGAGTTACCGTGTGTATACTGAATGATTATTAAACATTTTTACAGAATAACAGATTAACTGTATAATAGATGAAACATCTGTTAAACAGGTTTTAATTCTATTATCCATTTCTGCCTGGTTTTAATTCTAACATCAATTTTAAACTACTATTTTACAGGAGCCGTATTAATACATTTTGCTTGGTATGTAATTATAGACTGGTCTTTTACCATATAGTTAATAGCAGGCTATACGGAGGAATGTGGTGTTGATACACAAGCTTCCACAGAAATACCACACACTCACATAAAACATACCAGAGGGTGGTGTAAAGGTCTGTTCTCTGCTTTGCATGGGACAGCATGGAGGCAAGGCTGTGGATGCTCCTCAGCCTTACCTCCTTGGGATTTTACAGGCAAACAGAGGCACAGCATTAGGCCAAGCTGTGGCAGAGCATGCACAGTCACTTCACAGGTTGTTTCATCCATTTGCACCTCCACCCAATGAAAGAATCTCTGAATAGTGACACAGGATTCTGTTTGCAATGAAAAAAAAAAATAGACAGAAATGTAACTGCATATTTCTCTAGGTTACCAAAGGAGCCACGTTTTTATAACTGTTCCATTTTATCCTCTAAAACAGTACACTACACTTTCCCTAGCAATAGGGAGTAACTGTTAAAGAATTTTGAGTACTACTGGGAAATGATGAAACAAACATTAGACAAGGCAGGTAATATATGATCTAAAAACTGAGGGAGCTGAATTTTTTAAAATGTGGAGAGGGCAGGAACAAATCCGATTCCACCCCAGCAGGCCCTTGACAGGTGCTGCTGCATTTTAAATAATGCAAGAATCAAGCTAAAGATCTCCAGGACATGTTTAACTTTGTCTTACATTAAAGTGATTACTAAAAATGTGGAAGTAATCTGTGTTAAATGAAAACTTTTGGACATGGGTCATGGGTCTGACTGCCCTAGCCAAATGGTTATTTCAAAATTGTCCACTGTGGGATTTCTTGTGCTTTCACTGAAGCATCTGGTACAATCCATTGTCCAATATAGAATGCAGGGTTGGATGGAGCCAGTATTCTTGTTAGGTATGGATATATTTCTGTGGTAATTGAAATGATCTTTTGATTAAAATTCATTTAAAACCTTTGCCTCCATCTACACCCAAATTTTGCTCAGTTTTTCTAAAATGTTTAGCAGCTTTTCAGTTGGCTTTTTAGTGGCTCAGGCAAGGTGGTAGAGGTAGAAATCTGTGTAGCACTTTGGACAAATGAGCAACTCAGTTTCTAGATTTAAAATCAATTTAAAATTAATTATTTACAGTTTTTTCAATTTCTAAATATCTACAGGGGTATCAAAATTTGTTTGATAAGGAAACATAATTCCTCTCTTACTGTAAATGCATTTCAAGGATATAAAATCTTGCCCTAGCTGAAGGCAACAGAATTTCATCACTCACTTCATCGTAGTACATTCAGGATTTACTAGGAAAAACAATTTGCTCAAGACATTATAGTGAGCCCATGACAGAGACCCAAATGGTGCACAGTTACTTGAAGTCCCAGTGCAAAGCCTGAATGACAAGGACATATTTGCTAGTGCATCTGCTCCCTGGGTCTGGTTGAATTCTGGTGCTCTAGGTTTTCTCTTATGTTGGATCAGCAAAATGATTTCAAAAATCTTTTGAAAGTTTGATCAACTTCATTAATGAATGTTTATAAAGCACCTCATATACCTTTAAAGAAAAGTACTAGAGAACCATAACGAATTACTATGTCCCACTTGCATTGTGAACAAACACAAATGCTTTTGTGGAAACTGACATTTTCACATACATACCAAATTGCTGAAAAAATCCCAGCTTCATTGTATTAAATGTTTAGCAATTCCAGTGTTTAGCATGGATTTCTTCCCCTCTCTCCCTCCCAGAATTCAGTACACATGTGAAAATGTGAAAATGCCACCTTCCACAAAAACATTTATATTAATTTTGACAGATGTTTGTCATATTGCAAGATACAATGAAAAAGGTCAAAGTCCAAGAAAAAAAAATGCTTTCTCTAAAATGAGCTTAGTGAGCTACAGTATTCTAAAACTAAAACAAGTTCCTTTTCTCAGTTAAACTCATGAGTTCACACACAAGTCACATACTGAAAAGGTTTTATGGAAAATCATATCTCAAATCTAAATTTAGCAACTCAGATCCTATGGGAATAAGGAGGAGTTGCAATCAGTTGAGACTTCAATCCTGTTTATGTCTGTTTGCCAGTATAACAATAAAAGCACATAATTCGGCCACAAGTTACCTTGCAACATGCAGGTGAAAACCTTCCATTCTCTACATTGAGATATATTAGAATCATAGAATCATAGAATAGTTAGGGTTGGAAAGAAACTTAAGATCATCTAGTTCCAACCCCCTGCATGGGCAGGGACACCTCACACTAAACCATATCACCCAAGGCTTCATCCAAACTGGCCTTGAACAGTGCCAGGGGCAGAGCATTCACAACCTCCCTTGGCAACCCATTCCAGTACCTCACCACCCTAACAGTAAAGAATTTCTTCCTTATATCTAGTCTAAACCTCTGCTGTTTAAGTTTCAACCCATTACCCCTTGTCCTATCACTACAGTCCCTAATGAACAGTCCCTCCCCAGCATCCCTGTAGGCCCCCTTCAGAAACTGGAAGGCCGCGATGAGGTCTCCACGCAGCCTTCTCTTCTCCAGGCTGAACAGCCCCAACTTTCTCAGCCTGTCTTCACAGGGGAGGTGCTCCAGTCCCCTGATCATCCTCGTGGCCCTCCTCTGGACTTGTTCTAACAGTTCCATGTCCTTTTTATGTTGAGGACACCAGAACTGCACACAATACTTCAAGTGAGGTCCCACAAGAGCAGAGTAGAGGGGCAGGATCATCTCCTTTGATCTGCTGGTCATGTTCTTTTTGATGCAGCCCAGAATACGGTTGGCTTTCTGGGCTGCAAGCACACACTAAAGCTAGCTCATGTTCATTTTCTCATCAGCCAACACCCCCGAGTCCTCCAAAGGGCTGCCCTGAATCTCTTCTCTGCCCAACCTGTAGCTGTGCCTGGGATTGCTCCGACCCAGGTGTAGGACCTTGCACTTGGCATGGTTAAACTTCATGAGGTTGGCATTAGCCCACCTCACAAGTGTGTCAAGGTCCCTCTGAATGGCATTCCTTCCCCCCAGTGTATCAACTGACCCACATAGCTTAGTGTCAACAGCAAACTTGCTGAGGGCACACTCAATCCCACTGTCCAAGTCACCAACAAAGATGTTAAACAAGGCCAGTCCCAACACTGATCCCTGAGGGACACCACTCGTTACTGGTCTCCAGCCAAACATTGAGCTGTCGACCACAACTCTTTCCATGCAGCCATCCAGCCAGTTCTTTATTCACCAAATATTGTTATAGCTTGTCACCCTTTCTTCTTTCATGAGATGAATTCTATCTTAGCCTATTACCTAGGAAAATTCACTCCCTGTGAAAATATTACTGAAATCTAAATCTGAGAGGATAGGGGGAGAGGAGTGGATAAGGACCATTGGAGTGCCACTGTAATTTAATCCATTAGTATTTTTTTTTATATTCTTTTCTATATGGCCAGCTTCACCTGTTTTCTAATAATTTGGAGACATCTAAACTACCTTCATTTTCAGTTAGGGAAAAAAAAAACAAAGGTTCAAAAACATAACCTCTGAGATAAAAAACAAAATGAATGACACTGAATAGGGACTATGAAGCAGTTCATTTAAGAAATCAAAACAATCAGGATACCAAGACTATGAAGCTAGAAATCAGCTACTGGTCTCCCCAGATACCATTTTCTCAGCCTGGACACATTCTTCTCAGATATCATAGAGAAATAGATAAATAGCTCATCTAACTTTGTCATCTTCCCAAAGCCCTTCCTAAGCTTCTCAGCTGTTCTCACTGGTTTTTGAGGGTGGTTGAGGAGGTAGAGCTAATTGTGAAGGGCCTGACACATAAAGGGGACATGCAAAGATGTTAGTGGGGTCACAAAGAGAAACACAGCCACAGATAGAGCTTTCCATGCTTCTGTTTCCATGCTCTGTTATCAGAGATATCCTTGACAAAATGGCCTGTAATAGGCAAGATAACCAAATTTATTTTATAAAGTTGAGAAAATACATTACCCTAACATTGATTAACCTAGAATATTTTGAAATCTCTCTTTCAGAAACAAGGAGGTTCCTTAGGCTAGGCCAGAGATATTATTGTAGCTTACCCAGAACACCTTAACTCGTATATGTGGAGAGAGATAACTTGACCTATAAAATCAGGAAAATTAGTGAAGCTTGAGAAAGGGTATGATATGCAGAGAAGGAGGAAAGAAGGAGGACAGTTGACACCAAGAAATGAATGCTCATGTTCTGAGAGGTCTTAATGCAGACATGACTCAACAGGATGGGGATTATGTGGAGAAGGGGCATAAAAGGTAATTCAACCTTTTCTGATATGAGGTCACTTTAAAAAAATTGGAATAAAGCATCCAAAAGGTCACACCATGAGGACAGGAGCTCATGAGATGTTTAATAATTCTTCAGACAAAATCTTAGACATGTCCATTGTATTTAAAATCACTAAGGTTCACCAGGGGTAAGAGTCTGAACACTTTAATCCATAAAATTATAAAGCCACCAAGGAGAAATATAATCTCCAGCAAGGCTAAGTAAAGCAAAAGTAAAGATCTTTGTTCTATTAAATCTGCACAAATGGATAAAATTTGATAGATATACTCCCTGCTATATACTTTCCTTTCATCAAAATACATCAGTGCTCTTCATGGATCTTTTAATGATAAAATAGTAACAATAAACACAATCAGCATGATCAGCTACAGTGGCATTTCACACCACCCATCAGCTACAGAGCCTGAAACAGGAAGCACCGTTTTCCAAATTGAAAATGTTTCAATGGGCTGTCAAAAAGCCTCTCAGTAAATGTGTTCCACCCAACAGAAACAAACCCTGTGCAAACAAATCAAGTGGTGCAGAAATCCTTTGCACAAGATGATAGGCGAGGCCTCCATGCTGACACTGTATGCAAGCCAAGTTTTCATGTACTTTGATGGCTGACCTCCAACTCCTGACATATTCATTATATTCAAGCATGTTGGGTGCAGATTGCATTGAAGTGATGACAGCTACAAGACAGCCAACAAGGAATATGGGCATTCTGGCAACAGGTGGCCTTTCATTTGTACTGGGAAAGTTAACCTAGTTTATCATCAAAGTATATTATGTTCAAGGAGTGTCATGTTTTGAGAAGTCTAGTGACAGATCAAACAGAGGAAGCATTCCTCCACAGACTGTGACATTTTTTGTAGACCAAACCTTTCAAATTGCTCTATTGTTTATGCTTGACTTAGGTCAGTTAAAAGTTATTCCATTGTCTCAGGGTTTACATTGCTGGCTCAAAATTGCAGCTCCTGCTCCATGTCAAAGGCTGATGGAGGCATACTGTAAAGTATGCAGCCCTGGGACCACCATCAGCTGCACACTGAGGAATACTTTATTACCTTGCAGAAGGTGATTTTAGAAGGACAATACTCCTTAAGGAAACAGGATAGGAATATTCCCGGGAATGTGCATGTAACAACCTCTGACAACCATATTAGCAGCAAATCAGTCCTGAAAAATCTTACTCCCCTACCATTTTGTTTATCTATTTCAACAGACTGAGGAAAATGATGTGTAAAATTGAAATAATGTCAAAGTCTTATAGCTCAAGTGGCTGACGTGATCTCTTGGTTTAATTTCACTTCTTCTTTAGAAGGTAGGTCAGAGAAATACTGCACCACAGATAAAGCAAACCACTGATTTTACACGTGAGAATATAGCCACAGAGCTGACACTGTTTTTTCTGTTGAAACTGTTTTGGGTTAACAAAGTGGGTTTTAATGAAGAGGAATCTCAACAATTAAATTAATTTGCCATGGAAATTACAAATAAATATAACCAGGAGACATAAATG
This sequence comes from Melopsittacus undulatus, assembly GCF_012275295.1. Taxonomy (NCBI): domain Eukaryota; kingdom Metazoa; phylum Chordata; class Aves; order Psittaciformes; family Psittaculidae; genus Melopsittacus; species Melopsittacus undulatus. The sequence goes on along the minus strand of NC_047557.1, from coordinate 40,876,284 downwards.
AGCAGAAAAGGCCCCAAACCTAGAATACTTAAATTGGAAATGGATATCTAGAAATCCCAGGACAGCCTCCGAATATTACAGCTTTAATAACCTAAATCACTTCTTCTCTACTGACCACTTTCTGGGATGCAGACTTACCAGATGATCTTGGTAGTAAAACTAGACATATCATGAAAAATGTGATCTACCCAAGGAAACTGAGACACCAACAGAAATGGCAGACTAGCAGGGCTCAAACTACATCTCCTGTACCATGGGCACCATGGCAACATTTCCAAATCAAAATATCAGGCTTTCAGATGAAATACTTATTTTATTAATTTCTATCAAAAATAACCACTTAATGGAAAATGTAGACAAGTGGCTTAACTTCATAAAATAAAATTTGCCAAATAGAAGGTGAAAAAACATCTTTTCTAGCATGTGTTGCTAACAGTGCAGTTAAGCTTAAATGATTGTTGAATAAGGATCCAAATGTAGTTTGACAGCAGAGCAGTCTGAAAAATCCAGGCATGTCTATAAATATTGTTTTTGTAAAGATGAATGTTTATTGGGAATCTCATAATAATATTTGGGTTTTGCATTCAGGGAACATAATATTTGAAAGATTTTAATCAATACAGCTTCATTGCTGTTTTAGGTGAAGAATATGTTCCCTGAAGTCATCCTCGCCTACTGCACAATGGTTCTTAGTATGGAGTTGTCATTGCAGAGGGGTTGGACCAGGTGACCTTTGAAGGTCCCTTCCAGCCCAGGCTCTAGACTCTATGATTCTATGATTCTGTGATTACATGAACCAAATTAATTTGAGGTGCAGCTTCATGAGAAAATGTGTTTCAGAAGAGCACAGGCCAACTCCATCCTTTAGTCTGTGCAAGCAGATCAGAGGTAATCCAAAGACTTTAACAGCCAGCTTCTAGCTTCCCAAGCAAAAAAGTAGCTAGAGCTATAGGGAGGAGTTCTTTGGTTGGTTGGTTGGGACTTTTAATGAAGGATACAAGGGAGATAATTTCTCAAATAGCAGAGCCTTTAAGATATCTCAGCAGCTTCTAGAAAATGTGTCATAGGTATATGATGTTTCTGACATGACCAAGAAACCTGAATTATTCTCTCACATGGCTTTCATATATATACAATTATTAACAAACTGAAAAAAATTTATTATTAGTCCCGAGAAAACACTGGGGTCTGATAAATACGGAATCCTCTTTCAAGTTAGGAAAATATGCATCATGTTGAAAGGTACTAAAAATATATATAGGAAATAAATTACACAAGTTTGCAGAATGTGACAGATTAAATGGAATTCAGGCCATTGTCTAATAAGGAAAAGCAGACAAACAAACATCAAGTACTCTACTTTTCATAGATGAGTACACCCAGATTACCACCTCTTGCTGTTACAATGGCCATTGACACCATTAATTGACAGCTGTGAATATCTTTACTTCTGTAAGTCCTTTCTTGCATACTGAAGAGTGACTACTGGTTCATCAGCTGCTTGCCCCAGCCTGTCTAGTGGATTTATAGATTCTGATTATGATTGCCTTTACCATGTTGTGCAGTTAATTAAGATATATGTGCATTCTACTCATGTGACTGAGAACAGAATCATGCCCACAGACTCTAATTTCTTTCACATTCCAACAAAATATGTATCTATCAGAGATGCCTGGTTTTGCCTCATGTTCTCTGCCTATTGCTCATGTTGGTCTAAATCCTTACAAGTGATTTTACAAATGGCTTTTAATTAAGAAAGATGTTATATGTTTCCTTGTCCTGCTTTCTTATCTTTCCCTGTGATCCTAGTTGTCAGAAACAGAATATTTTGAAATTTGAATTTAATTTTATTGCAAAATTCTTCCAAATTTTGTCCTTAATCCCTGTAGCTAGCTTTTGAGTAGCTGGAAGCTGGAAATAACATGCAATTTAGTTAACCAGGTGATCTTGCGGGTCTCCTGCATCAAAGAACATATGACAGAATTATGCCATATAACGCTGACTGAGCTAAAAATTAAATAATAACCATTTAAAATAATTTTTTGCTTGCTGTTTCGTAGACACTCCACGTTCTCTACACTCACAGTGTTGCAGTTAGCTTGTGAAAGCAGATCTATGGAAAACAGGCTTTGTAATGGCTTTCTGCCTCCTGAAAGGGGGAAAAGTGTAGGCCCGGATATGAAGTTTAAATGTCTTAAGTCCAAGGTGGCTGTTCTGCTTAAGAAAAAAAGGCAGTTATAAGCTTAATTTGATGTATGGGTCTCCTTCGGCTGAAAGGGGGTTTTGAGTCTTGATCCACAACATTTTTAGAACACTCTTAAAGGTTAAATTTGCTTCCTTCTTCATAGCCATTATTCCTCTAAACCTTGGATACTCAGAGCATGGTGAGAAAAGGTTTAAATTGCAGTCTTACAAAACCTGGGAGCTGTGCTGCATGACTTTCAGTGTGCACACAGCATGTTATCTATCATATTAGCCTCCTGTGCATACCTAGGTTCTACAGAGCACTTATTTTTGCAGCGTGTTTTACCGACAGAAACAAGACTGAGGAAAGTAAATTTGGTTATAAACATCATACAATTTTATGACTTCTAATGCATGGACTAGCAGAATTGAGTTCTGGCTCACAAAGGTTTGTTAACACTATCTAATAAAAACAATATGCAATAACACTAAAAGACAGAAAATAAACTGCAGATGCACAAAATAATCATGACAAGTTCTCAAGAGAAATGTATTTCTGGAGACAATATATTTGCTGTTTCTGTCACATTTGAGTAAAAACTTTTGATTCTTATTCCAGTTTAGTGTTGCCTTAGTTTAGTTGATCATTGAAAACTTTTCCCTAAAATAATATTTCCTAAGAATAATGATTAAACTTAAAATAGGCCACAGTTGCTCACTCAGAAGCTCCGGAGACTGAGATACCTTTGTTAACAGGACAGAGGGATGTCATGGCATTCAATTATGGGAAGTAACACCTAGCCACAGGTTTCCTGTAAAAATTCTCACAATTTTTAATTATGCTTCTCAGAGTTTGGGTTTTTTTTCAATGAACACTTCCTGTATTTCTTGAATGTCATTTTTGCATCAATAATTTCAACCAGCAAATTCTTCTGAGAGTGAATTTATGAAGGCAAACACGAAGGCTTTCTCTGGACTCACTCAAAGACACTGTTTTTCTGTAAGTAGATAACAGAAAAACAGTGTTGTCTCACTCAAAAATCCTAACAGCAGACGATGTGTTCACTGTTTCCTGTGAAGTACTCAGGTAAGTACCTTACCTCTGCTGCTGACCTCATCTGGTTGACCTAGTGCTAACTCAAAAGTGCTCTGTTTATAGTACATTTTTGCACAATCAGTCAATGCGTTGTTATCTGCATGTAAAGCACTTTTATACCGTGTAAAGCAACCACTGAAACTTACAGGACTGGAATTTACATGATCCCTTCACTTAGAGATGTTATCACACTGGTCCAAGGGCAAAAACTTTGTGGAACACAGTTGTACTTGTCTGTCCCATTCTGCTGCTGCCATAGAGAAAATGTTGACAGAAACACTACTATTGTTGCAAAACTGCACTAACACAAGTAAAGTGAATTCCTCTGAATATATTGTGGGAAAAGAAACCAAAGTGAGTTGGCTTTCCCAGTCACACACAGAAGCAGAAGCTATGTAAATTGGGGAGAAACTATTCCTTTTCCCTGCAGAAATTTGTGATATGTTTGGCTGAGAGGTACTGATTTACATCTTTGTACTGCTATATTACCTGTCCTGCACTTGGCCTGTTCGTTCTCTAGAACTGTGTTTCAGATGTTTACAGATCTGTAACACACATCCTGAAAGCTTATATGTCAACCTTCTACCGATGCTGTCACACCTCAAGTAAAGATATTGTAGACATTATCAATACCTAAATCATTATAAGACACTGACTTTTATAAAATAACAGTCCAGAACTAGAGAAGCAATAAGCTTTTCACCCTAAAATATACAGTCATCATGTTTATAAAATGCATTGCAGGTATCAAATGCATGCTAATGTCTCAAGCGTCTGCAGTAATTTCATGGCATGAGCTTCCAATGAGCTTCTGTGACATTGCCACTAATTTTTCTCATTAACAAAAATTATTTCTACATTCTATCATTCCACTTTCTGGAGGTATCAAATAAGGAACTAGTGTACAGTAACTCAAATGTACATGTCTTTGCTTAATTTACTTCATGCTGTTAATTACCCATCTAGAGAGTTTTTAACGATGTCACTTTTAATAATCCAGATCTGTCTATGTATAAGCACACATTTAAACTTAGTGGAACTTACTTTGTTCTGGTACATGACTGGCAATATGAGACATGACACAATTGAGTATTTTATGTAAGAGGATGTTAAATAAGATACATTTTACTAGTTCTACTGTAAATAAGAGATTGATAGTGTAGAAGGGTGCAATAGGAGACACTTTTTCCTGCCAAGACTTTTCTGTGAAAAGTAGAGTAACTTTTTATTTTGTAGTTCAGAACGAAAGGTCCAGTCACATGTAGTCATGGTCTTAATGTATACTCTGCAAAGAGCTATGCTGCAAAGGCAGTTGCTGCATTTTTCTCACAGCACACCCTAGACTGTATTTCACCATCTTTTCACTGCTGGAAAAGATAATTGGTTGATTAGAGTACTTCCCAGCAAAAGAGTGCTGTGAAGTACTGGCCAAACACCAGACCTGAAAAAGGGTGAATGTAAACATTTCAAAATGAGTTTTAATATGATGACACAGTTCTATGTGGATTGTTTCCATGTTTCAAGTCAAATACACGTTCTGTTACTTGCTGGATTAGAGCCAAGGATTTTGTCTGTCTGTAAGCTTTTTAACGAAATCACATTTATGACTATTTCATTCATCTTTCAGATGGTTTACTTACACCTGGTGTTCTACCAGCAGTTCTGTTGGTGCAGTAAGGATTCCTGCTTCAGTGTATGCACTCCATGAATAAGAACCACAACTCAGATCATATTTCTTCAGCCAGCCGATCATGCCCAACATGGTCTGTTGCCCTCCATATGTGCCCTGTAGACCAGGAACACTTGATTAAGTAATAATTCCTGATACTTTCTGTGTCACTGCAAGATTTCAACCTATAAGGATATTTTTAAAAGATAAAATAACACATTTATAAAGACAGATAAACTCCAAATAAATTAACAAAGTGCTCATTCATCTGTGCATCTGCTTAGCCTGATGAGGGCAGGAAACTTGATGACTTTATGGTGTTTCGTCAGTCATAAAGATGAAAGTAAAGACTATACAGAGACCGTTATTTTAACTACTGCATGAGGAAATGTGCTCAACTTTTTATTTAAATGCAAATAAGTAATAGTAGAAAGATTTGCAATTGATTTTACAAATCCCACAAATAACTTCACAAATAATTATGTTAATCTACCCAGTTTACCTCTTATCATGCTCCATACTTTGGAGTTTTATTTAATGTTCTGAAATCCATAGGGATAGCAAAGTGTTTGAACATGAAAAAAAAAGAAAAGGTTAGGAGTTTAAACTGAAGTTATGCTAGTATACAAAACAGCTGTGCAAGATACCAAGGAATCATTGCTATTTCTTTATCCAGAATATTGGTATTGCAAACGTCTTGCAGCACAAAATGTGAAAGCACAAAACTTTAGAAAGCAATGAGAATGATATATTGGAACTTTCAAGCAATGAGAATGATATATTGGAACTTTCTTTCAAAGTCTCATTAATCATAATAAACTGGGCACAAAAACTGACAGTCAAAAAGAATGCAACCATTTACATAATAATCACAATCCTTGAAAAATACGAACACAGTTTAACATGTCTTACAACCACTTAAATTTCTCAGTTCCTTTATCTATGTGCTAGGGGAAAAGTTGCTGCTCCTTCATTATTAAGTCATATTTAACAGCTTTGATCTTTTTCTAAGAGTGAGGTAACAATTTCTAAAGTAACAATTCTGTTTACATCACTTTTGAGACATTTATTTTTTCCTTTTATGTAAGTTAGAACACCTTCCTTTTAGTTCCTCTGTGATGACAATTCTTTTGTTTCCTGAGGACATTAAATAAAATTGTTATTTATATACATTTCCTTTTCTGAAAGAATATGCCTGCCTTCATATTCCTAACAAACTACGCTCAGTTTCAGATGTAACAATATTCTATTGTGTTGTTCTTGACCTTGCTTACTGAAGTGTTCCTTGTAAGACCAAATGAAGCTTAACTGTTCAATGAACGAGGTATATTCTGTCCTCCATACACTTTTTTAAAGGTTTTAATTCAGCATTTACGTCAGGACCCTTTTGACTAATACATTCACACATCCCACTTGTTTAGTTATCCATTTGTATTTGAGCAGTAAAGAAAAATTCTTTTATGGATTGTACCACTCTTAGTCAAGAGGCTTTCTAACTCTCTGGTGGTTGGTAGGAATCCATTATCTCTTACCAGTGTTTAGGTGACGTTTCTTTTTTTTTGGGGGGGGGGAGGTGAAAACCAAACAAAGCCAAAAAACCCCAAACAACTAAATAGAAAATTTATGTGATGATTTCTGTGCTAGGAAGAGATTAAACTATTGGTTTGGACATCCAAATCAATCCATAGTTAATTCTTATCCAAAAGTGTTTGAAAGTACCAATAACAGTAGAATTTCTCTTTATCACCTCTTTAACAAAATAAAAAGCATCAAACTGCTTTACTAAGTCTTGCAGTAGCTTGGTATTACAATTTCTTTCACAGGTAAAAAGATGAGACTGTGATACTACACAATTGTAAAGATAGGGTACATATCCATATTTTATTGGTAAGAAAGAGCTTGACATCTAAACTCACTCTTTATCAGATTCTACCATACAACCAAATTCAGTTTTGTACTATCACTCCAATTGGGAAGCCTGCTCTAGAATTTCATTCATTCTAGAATTTCATTTGTTGGTGAACAACTCAAATGAAGTAATCAGGGAGGAAACTCTCATTGATATATTCCCTCAGCAGTACTTTACACAGTAAGCGCGACATTTTTAAGCAAAACTTGGGCAAAACTTCCTTTAAATTTAATATGGACACATTTTCACATACAAGTATCATCTAATGAAACTCCTAATTCTTGCAATTGTGTCTTTTAGACTCCACTTCACTATCACCTTAAGAAGGTTTCGCACTTCCTACACTAGTAGCAACTGATAGACAGGACATGCTTGATATCTGGCAGGGTCAGAATACATGGGCAACATTTCAAAAAAGTATCTGTACTAAATTTTCTGTGGTGATTGGCACAGCAGGAGGTTGAGAAAGGTGGATAATTCCAGCCCTGTGATTATAAGAGACAAAACTCCACTTTCCTGCACTTTGTTTCATGTTCTACTCTGCTGACAGACCCAGTAAATTGTGCTGTTGGGAGTCAAGACCATATTTTTCTAAGCCACTAGCGCTTAAGAGTGAGGTTTTGCCTTTCCTCATGCAATATGTACTATTGCACAAAGGAGGGTCAGAATCCAGGGCCAGGAGTCATCAAATAAAAATTTCTTTATGCAGGAGCTTCTTGCCTAGGCATTGGTTTCTTAATTATTACCTCTTCCCGTAAACTTGATGAAAGGTTTTGACCTTCTGGGGTTCTTACCACTTTCACAACAAAATAGTTCCAACAGAGGCTTTTATCAGAATTTGGAAGATTTGCATTACGTGGTTTTACCATATCAGGTGGTTTTCTGGGTGGAAAACAAACAAACAAACAAACAAAAAAACACCAAAAAAACAGAATTTGCAATCACTATATATATATATATATATATATATATATATATATATATATATATATATTTATGAAGTCTTAAAGAGAATAGCTAACTTGTTCACAACATGAAAAACAAACTGGAAAACACTGGATGTGATGGAAATCACTGGGTTTATGGCTTATTATAAGCTTCTTAGATACTTCACATACAAGACCAGCTAAGCTGACCTATGATTTCATGTTGACATCATACAGATATAACAGTTTCCCACTAACAGGAGAACAGATAAAATTCAGCACTGGCAGATCTGGCGTTCACCATGAAAGATGTGGGAAAGGAAGCCCATTTCTCCACAAATCAAACAAACTGCTTGCACCAGTTTTTGGGTCATGAAGCTTCTGAGTTGTCCCTGGTCTGATTCAAATTCCATTACTTCTTTCAAATCAGCCCTACTTACAGTTTTGATTCACCACTGTAGTTGTAGAAATGTGTCATTCACATATCTTTCATTTTTAGTCAGCTATTTAAAACAGCATGCAAAATGGGTTTTGAAAATTCATGTTCTATCCCAGTTCTAGCAGTATTCCAGGGCCAGGTCATTTATATTCACAAAATAAAAAAGAAAAAAAAAAAACAAAAAACATAACTCACCAACATCACATAGCAGATTTGAGAAAGAGTGTAGAAACACCATCTAACTCCTGAAGGTCAATGAAGAGTTTAACTTGCCTACTTTTCAGAGATACATATGTCAACATGTTGCAAACATATTTTCAAATTTTCTGAGTCTTACATGTTGTAACATGGATCTCGCACTTCATGTGCCTCATCAGATGATTTTCTCTTTTTGAAGTTTTTACTTTTATTTGGCCATTAAACCTGAAGGCTGCACAACATAGAAGATGTCTAAAATATAACTGACCAATGCAACCTGGATAAGCCACCCACACACAAAGAAAATAAATAAATAAGTTAGAGTAATATTTTCCTTGTTTGAAAAGCCTGTTATATAATGCTGCTGAGATTCTGCCACAGATTTTGAACTCAGTTTTTCCTGCAGAAATTAAAAGGGAAAAAAATAATTTTTAAAGCTCTAGAACATAACTTTATTGTTAACAAAATGCAAGTTGTTCACATCAGTATCAGAGAGATATTTTGAGAGAAACTTTAAGATATTTTGAGAATGTTAATTATCTAACAGATCAGTGGTGAAAAAGAGAAAAAAGGCTATGTGTAGTTCAGAACTATGTTTTACTTCTTTTCTATTACAGTTACTGAGAAACATAAGTCCATCCAGGAACCTATTTTGAGCAGAAGAGTGAACAATGGCTCACAGACCATAACTTGAACTTCTGTGACAGATTTGATGTCACCTTGACCTAAGAAATTACATAAGAGTCATTCCTCCTTTGTTGTTATGGAATCTTGGATCTTATCCTTTCAACTATAACACATTCATGCTTTATGCCATTGTGCGTTTTTTAAGAGGTTGGTTTAGCGAACAATAGTTAAAAGCAATATTTTTCCTGGCACTTGTTTTTTCTACTGAGGACAAGCAATGAGTTCAGACTCCTATGAATTTAAACAAAAGAAGGGCTTTATGACAATTAATATGCTGGGTTTGTGTACAAAACACAGAAATAACTAACACCTCTTAAAAGGACTAGAATATATATTCTGCATTCGGTAATTAAAGTTGAATTCATGACACAGATTGCCACTTCTAAGGTATATTTTCTAATTCTTTCTTTTTATTCAGAAATTTGTAGTTGATTCCCATTACTTTCAGATCTTATATGCATTTGAAACTGAAATATGTTGGGAATTAACAAACTTACTGATTGTCAGAATTTAAGCTTACTCTGCCCTGTAAAACAGGACACTTGACTCTAGAGAAGGCCAGCACCTTCAGTGCAATGTGGAGTCTTTTCTCTTAATCATTGCCTTACATGTATAAATGGAGAGTTTAGGGATTTCAATTTTTAAAAATATATAGTTAAAATAATTTAAAAAAAAAGCCAGTAAGGATCAGGCTTACTCTGAAATGTATATAAGGCGCTAGCACTTGAATAAAATTGTCTGCAAAGGGATTTTTTAGCAAAAGAACAGCAGTTCTTTCACCCAGCTTAAGTAGTTAAAGTAGTTAGTTAAAATATATGCAACTTTGATAATAACACATCTTAAGTAATACTGTTTTACAGTTTACAAAATAATGAAGAAATACAAATGTAACAAATCATTCTCCTGAAATACATGACTAAATTATCTCTCTAATATTTAGTCAGTCTTAACGCATAAAAGGGAATTGTTTTTTGTTGATACTAGTAATAGAAAAAATGAATTTTAAAATATTGTTACACATTTTTTCTCCTTAACTCTGTTCTGTTTTTATTTAACTTCTGAAAACTGGTATATCTTTTGCTTTCATTTTGGTTTTGCACCATATTCTTGCAATGCTTTCTTGAGACAAATCTATAAGGCTAACATAGTTAGAGTATCTGAAATAATGTATTTCCTGCAGCTCACCTCCTATTTATTAATAATTTGAAAGTTCAGTATTTTGGTTAGTTTCAGTGTTTGTTTTTTTATGAAGTTTGAACCTCAACACTTGTGTCAGTGACACTAGATAATGGACCACGGTGAAACACACAAAAAATAGAAGAGTACTGCTTATCTGTGGTACCTCCCCCCCAAAAAAGCCCCCCTTTGACTCCTCCCTGGAAGGCAGTGTTTTGGCTCTTCTCTGAAAAAGTCCAGACCCTGGGAGACCTTTCTAGATCCAGCTGGCCACTTCTTCCAATGTAGGTGTTTCCATACATCAGAATGAGTGTGTGGCTTTGCTAGTATAAGAGTGTGGAGACAGTGATCTCACAGGAGAATGAATATTTGGTACATGAACTCTGAATAACTCTGAAAGATACAGCAAGGCCATGAGAGGCCCGAGGGAGCTTAAGCAAGCAATATATGAAGAAGCTGGAATTCACTGAGTTATGAGAACTGTGGACTGTTGGCAAGCGCTCGAGGTCAAGTTCTCACACCTTAACCAATTATATGTTAGTCACTAAGGGTCTTCAAGACAAGTATCCAATCATGATATGCCAAATTGCTGTAGGTGTGTGTAAGCAATAGTATATAAGGAGTTAATGCTTTGCAATAAATGACTTTTTGTCTGATCATATTGATCTCTGACTGAGTCCATTCCACGGCATAAGAGCCCAATCCTCATGTTATGAGGGGAGGCAGAACCTCATACCACCCAGGTCAACATTGTCTCCGCAGGGATGCTTGCTAAGGTTGAGCCAGCAACCTTGCTCTACAGTGATGTTCCTTAGAGCTGGTATCCTGATCATCATTACATGGTCTTTGGGGTTGGTAAGATAACTAAACATCAGAGATATCCTTTACTGTATGTTTGTTACTTCTGTATTTTCCCTGTATTAATAAACTAGTTATGATTCTTTATTGTGTTGCATTTCCCTCAACCCAGTATCCTCAAATCCTGGAACAACACTGTAGTTTAAATGATGGATACAATTCTGTATCTCTTTCCTCAGTTGTTGTGTCTGAGAGAGAGCAAAAGAACTCTGATTGCATTTCTACTATTGGATTGTAAATTACTTATCTTACCAAAACTACCTGTATAGATTAACCCACTCAACAAGGTTATCCACCTGCCAGTGCTTTCCTCAAGGCTTTACTCTTTTTGACAGAAATGGTAATGTTCTGCAATAACATGTTACCACCAGATCAAAGGATTCAAGTTCAAAAATTGCTTAGTCCATTGAATGAGATTCTATGGTGAGCAAGCTAAAAATACTGGTCCTTCAGACCCCAAGATCTACCTGGACTTGTGCAAAGTGTTTGACACTGTGCCATAAGACATCCTTGTCTCTAAGTTGGAGAGACATCGATTTGATAGGTGGGCCACTCGGGGGATAAAGAACTGACTAGATGGCTGCAAGCAAAGAGTTGTGGTCAACAGCTCAATGTCCAGCTGGAGACCAGTGACAAGTGGTGTCCCTCAGGGATTGGTGCTGGGACTGGTCTTGTTTAACATCTTTGTCGGTGACATAGACAGTAGGATTGAGCGCACCCTCAACAAGTTTGCCGATGACACCCAGCTGTGTGGTTCTGTTGATACGCTGAAGGGAAGGAATGCCATCCAGAGGGACCTTGACACACTTGTGAGGTGGGCTGATGCCAGTCTCATGAAGTTTAACCATGAAAAGTACAAGGTCTTACACCAGGGTCGGAGCAATCCCAGGCACAGCTACAGGTTGGGCAAAAAGGAAATTCAGAGCAGCCCTGCAGAGAAGGACTTGGGGGTGTTGGTCGATGAGAAAATGAACATGAGCCAGCAGTGTGCACTCACAGCCCAGAAAGTCAGCCATACTCTGGGCTGTATTCAATATTGTCATATTGCAGGAATCCCCATAGCTGATACAGCATTGACAGACTGATGGAAAATGGTATACCCTGATGTAATTTATTCCATTTCAAATTTAGGATTATTAATTAAAAAACAAATTACTCTTTATCTTGCAGAAGTTTACCTACTGTGTATGAAACAGTGCAAATAGCCATGGTGATTATAATTACAATCTATCTTCTGCTTCAGGATCAACTTCGTTTTATACCAAAATTAACTATAAATTCAGCTTTTTCTGAATGCAAGCTAGTATTAAGAGATTGATAATGTGTCAGCTAACATCGAAAGCTCTCAAAAATTTTGCTGAGATGGAATGCAAATTCTCACAGTTAAAAATTTATAGTATGAGAAAAGGCCCATTCCTTCCTGAAACAGGGTATGTGAGGAAAGGACAAATTTTTAAGAGAGGGAACCAACATGAATGAGGCTTGGTGAGCTACAGAAAATGAAAACATACATTAAAAAAAGATTATTCATTACTTAAACATACTCATGGGTGTGTATCATCAACCAGATTCAATAAACACTAGAGCACATGTTTAAATTAAAGCACTGACTGCAAAGTGTCTTAGGTGTATGCTTAAGTGCTATGCATACCAGAAATCTTGCAAGTGAATTTTGTTTGCTTCACTCGCAACCTGTTATATTTTCTACAAAGAACATCTTACAGATGTTTTACAATCAGATACTTTCATCATTGCCATCATCCCTTTTTAACAATGAAAATGAATTATTATAAACAAAGAATCTTGACACAGATAATATATTGGACCCATGCATCCTTTAAAAGCATCCTCTCATGTTACTTGGAAAAAAACATAAAGGAGGACAGTAACAGTAGCACTATACAGTTCTTCAACAATTAACAAGGCTAAAAGGATTAACATTTAGTATTTATTTTGTGAAGGACACAATGGTATTCTGGAAGATCACGTACAGAAATCACTTGCAAAAACAAGTCTCAATTTTTTTGCTGAATAAAAATTTATGTTAGCTCTACTTGTAATTTCAGAATATATGGCTGCTGGCAACCACTGAAAAAATGACATCATCTTTGACCCCAGAAATATGAGTGATAAATATAAGAGGATTATAAACCATTTTCCATAGTGCTTTAATGCTACTTCCTAGCTTGTCAGAAATTATTGCCTTAGAAGTTAAGTAGTAAATATTTTAAAGTCTTTGTTGTTGGCAGATTTAGCCTGTTAACTGTGAAGGCAACTTTAGCATAAATGTCTTCTAAATAGCACCATTATAGCGCTCTGGCTGTTCATATGACTAGGCCAGAGATGAGCTGAGCTCATCACCACCCACCACTGGGAAAGACCTTTCTATACATTTTGGAAACCACTTCTTTTCCATGGTCATGGCTTATGATCCCAGCCTCTTTTTTCTTTAGGTTTCCATTCCCACTCCTGTATTTCCAAAGCCTCACAGCTGTGATGCAGTGTACACTTGATGCCAACCAAACACCTGTGCACATGCTAGCATCTCCATGCTCAGCCACTTTAATACAGAGGAACTGAAGACTAGAGTAGATGGGAATCAATCAGATGAAGAGGAACATCTAAGGGATCTGAAATTTGCATATGCCACGTCTTGTAAAGGTTTGGAAACTTCACAAAGAACAACAGATGACGTAAAATATAGTACATGCTTGAAGGAATTAAAATAAAAAGTTATCACCTCAAAGCTAAGAAAAGTACTATGCCTATATATGTCTGTTCAAAAGTGGTAACTGTAAGAAAGCCAAAAATTGTAAGCGGAAATAAGTTCAGAACAAGATCAACTGTCAAAAAATTCTAAACAAAACCAAACTCCAGCAGCAAAGGATGCACTGAGACAAGTGAGAAGTATCTGATGCAGCTGCCTGATTTAAACTAAAGACTGAAAACGTGCAACAGCAATGCCTTGTGAACACTAAAACAAAATATGGAGCAAAATGTACAGAGATGATCAGAAGTTTTCAATACCCCTTGCCTAAAGATGATTTTTAGTTGGCAATACCGAAAAGGCTGTGGTGATAGCCAACCAGGACTATGTATAGATTACCATCTGGAATGCTAAGGCTGGTGGAAAACTTGAGAGCAGATGACTACACTCAGATCTTACATAGCAACTTTATAAGCAAGAAGCAAAAATGTTATGGACCTTGTCTATTATAAGCTCAAAAAATATCAGCAGTCTTCAAACTAATTCTTGCAAAGAACTTCAGCTGGAGAATGAGATGAAGAATCTGGCTCAAGACAGATGGAATGAATGAAAGAAACGAAGAACAACCTATCTATTCCACACACCTCCTATATATCATTTAGCTAATTTCCCATTTCAAAGGCTAATAATACAAATAAGAATGGAAACGGAGACCTACATGAAAAGTAGATCCTAAATCTGAGTGTAACTACAGCAAGGACTGTTCATGCTGTATTCGGCTTTCCTGAACATAAATAGACAAACTTATGTTGCTCTTAAATATCTTTTCTGTATAAATTATATTTTTCAGTGGTAAAATAGAAAGCTAGTAAGGCTGAAAAGGTAATATTACTTGGGAGAGGGACTGGCAGCTTTAGTCATGAAAATAAAATTCTAGTATTTCTGATATTTTTATTTTGATTGACTGACAAACAACTTCTTATGGCTTTAAAGCAGAAAATTATGTGTACGTTTTTTGAGATATAAAATACGCTGGCTAAGTGCTTAAAAATAACAAATGTGTAACTCTGCCAAAATCTCATGTGTCCAATTAAAAGGTATACTGTAAACAAACAAACATTCAAATATGAGAAAAAAGAAAATATTTCATAAATGCAACAAAGAAAAGTAAGACTAATTTACTCATCTAATGGCAGAACAACCATTAGAAATGAAAGCATGACAGATCTTTCTATAGCTGTATTATTTGAATATCTCTTTACAAAGAGCTCATTACAAAGAGCTGCACTGTGTTACCCAGAGAACACTGGATCCGTAAAACACCATGTCTATGCCAACAGAAGATGCAACCACTCCCTGCTTCTCAGTATTACATGCTGCCAGATGACATTGCTGCTCCCAGATGATCATCTCATCTGAACCTAAATTATCCAAATTAACTATAAAACCCAGGCTCAATAGTGGGTCTTTCTGTCATTTGGCTGAAAGAGCTTAAAGAATGTTCACCCAAAGAGCTGTGCCAAGAAATTTCAAGGAAAAGTTAGGACTGCTAGGGAGCCAGTAATGACAGTTGATAGTATGAACCAATTGGCAGAGATGCGTTATAAAGAGGGTGTATTTTTATAGTAAGAAAACTCTTGTCTTGGAAAGCTAACAATGCAAGTGGACCATGCAGAAAAAAGGGGATAGAAAAGGCCTGGTGGTTTCCCTTGCTTTTTACGTGAGAAGTAGCAGTGGGATTATACCTTCTGTTCCATGAAACATGTGTTTTTTGCAATCACTGAGACGTAAATCTATTCTTATCTTTTGTCAAAATGTGACCACAACAATGTGCTTGAAGAAATTCCTGTTAACAGCAAGAGCAAATGCTGCATCCCAGGTCTCAGACCAATGTTTTACTAGAAACAGACTTCCTCTTACCAAAGAAGTAGCTGAGCATGGTGCAAAATATCTGTTAATTGGAATATCCATACTCAACTTCTTGTTAACTTCTAACAAAGGAATTGCTGGGCTCTATCATTCTTTACAAATATTGGAATCCTTTAGACAAACTTTAGACCAATCTTCACTTAGAGAAAAGCAGAGGCCTGTCTGCTTTGGGAGAAGTCAAAAAAAGCAAACAACTGGAGCAGCTAGTGCAGGACACCTCCTTTGGCAGTCATTTCTGGAATGGAATGTTTATTGACCTTAGTTTATTCTGGAAATACTATGATCTTCACAAAGCAAGGATACAGTGTCCTTAGGGGGAGCTATTTTCCAAAAGTTACTTCAGTAGTGTGCACTATTTTGAAGGTATAAGTGAACATAGACTGAATAAGAAAAGGAATAAACAGACTGTTTAAAGAATACGCCCATCTGAATCTATACTAAGAATTACAAGGTCCATTTACTTACCTAAATATTTAAAACTCTTAAGATTCAACCCACACTCTTTTCATTCAGAAATACTGTATTATCTGTAGGAACTACACAGAGGTATATTCAGTGTTAGCCAATTCTTGATTTGGCATGCAAAAGTAACATCTGCTCCATGTCCATATTTTTCATTCTTGTTTTAACAGTCATGAATACTTTCCCAAACTGAAAAAGAACAGGGCTGCAATTCAGATAAATTAAGATTTCTGAACTCTGAAAACTGCTTCAAGATTTATTCACTAAATTAGAAGAAAATTGATTTTATTCCTGAACTCTGTACAAGTACTAGACAAGATTTCAGCAATTTTGCTCATCCATTTGCTTTTGAGTTTTGCAATCCCAAGAACACCACTGATGATAAGCATTTGGGACCATACAGTTTAATCACCTCAGCCACCTATATCACGTAAGCACTCTAAAGAGCTGTTGAAAACCAAGAAGTCCTCATACTAAGGAAGTTAACTATAGGAAGCTGATCAGTGACATCTTGGGAGTAGTGGACCTTAAGGAAACTAATCAAATCCTGAATGTATCTTCTCTTCATACCCACACTGTGAAACATTATAAATTGAGATGTATTTCCAAAGATAAAGGAGTAAAGTAAAATCTCTTTTCAGTTTCAGATTTTTATGTCTCATCTTCTCCCACTTTGAGATGGGAATTACGTAAATATTTATATAAGTTATACAAGCACTGTGATACACTAACAAGGAACAAATGTGATTGTGAGGCAAATAGAGTGTTATATAAAATGACAAGTTTTGTAGAACATATAAAACCTTCCTTCACTTCTAAGTACAGGTGTTCCATGGATAGAAAAAGATCAAAATATGAGCTTGTGTGATTTCCTGAAGCTGACTCTTATTTAAAGGAAAAGGAAGAAAAAAAAAAGAACAAACCCTCTTCTATTACAACAGAAATAACACACAAAATATGAAGCTCTTTTCCAACATAAAGAAATTTCCTATCTCCTTTATCCAAGATAACACAAAAGTTCTGACACTTAATGATTCTCACTGAGAACAGACTTTTGTTTTAAGAACTGAAATCACTTCAGCTTCACTTTTACTTTAAGTGCCACTGCATTACAGCACTTAGATGTCTAAGACACAGTTCTCATCTGAAATGTTTCACTCACTCACTTTGCAACAGATGGAGCAGAAAGATTGAACCAAAGAACCAGACAAAAGTCCTAAGAAATCTAAAGCTGTTCCACATGGTTGAAACACACACACACTTTCAGTCAACAATACTACAATTACAACCTCATAGAAATTATAGCAGTAAAAACAAGGGTGAGTTAAAAGGAAGAGTAATATTTTTACTCTTGATGTAATAAAAGTGATATAAATTAGATCTCACCCAGTCTAGAGATATATCATCTAATGCAGCCTTTAAGCACCTTGAAGGTTCAGGTTGTAATTAGTTTGGAAACCCTAGTTTGAATGGGGCAAACTCTCCTACACCCATCTCCTTCACACACCTCCAGCTTATGTCCTGTAGTAAAGACAAACCAAAGTTTCAAACTTTGAATCAGAGTTCTCGTGAATTTGTATTATGAACTTCACCTACCATCAGAATTCCTTCTTCTATCTCATTATTGTAGCCAGTTTGGTGATCAGGTTTCCTGAATTCTTTCTACTTGCCTTCTTTTAATTTAATTCTATCATGAATAACATTTCTTACAAGTCATTAATACTTGTTATAAAACTAGTAGGAGTCTAGGCACAGGTAAAGGACTATTTTCTTTATTTCATTTCCAGAGTATATTGTAAGCATTTTCATACAATATCAACAGCATAAAATAGTGCATGACCTAGAGTAAGTCTGAAGAATCTCATTATATCATATTAGCAAATATTAAGTTTTCACACATTGAAATGTTGTTAATGAAAAAAAAAAAGAAAAGAAGAAAATACAAAAGAAAAGAGAAGAGAAAAGAAGGGAAAAGGAAAGAAAAGAAAATAGAAAAGAAAATTAAAAAATGACAAGACCTAAACACTAAAAGGACTCAGTGAATGCATTTAATTGTTTTTCCACAAACCAGGATATATTTCCAGGGGCAAGTGTTAGTCTTTCTTGTGGTAACAGACTTTCTTTTTGTGGATCATTCTCCTGAAGTTGCCAAAAACATTTGCCCCTTGGCAGGCACTGATTCTAAGGCCATGGTAAGAGATATTCTCTATTGCAGTTGCTTTCACTGAGAGGAGCTTTCTTGGGGTTGTACTGGTGGTTGCTGCAACAGTCAGCACATTCCTGGAAACATGCTTTAGCTCTAAATTAGGGATGAGATGGTGGAATACAAATTTTACACACTTGCCAGCAGTAGCTTTTGAAGCTTTGAAAGTGCTGCAAGATGATCCTCTCCCTCCATTTCCTTCCTGCAATTCAAGGTGTCCTTGAAACTGGCAGCAAATGGCATCAGGGCCAGGTACCCACTCACCCAGTCCACCTTCCCAGGGGAAAGCCTCTTCCTGCTCTCACTTTTCATTTGCCCTAACAGTCCCCAGAACTGACAGCAGTAAGAACTAGAGGGATGTGTGAGAGATAACAGGTCTTGTGTGGGTTTCTAAGAAGGCAACTATCCTAGAGTGCAGGATTCCAGAATGGCAGGTCTGCTCTGCTGTATAACAGCACCATGTATGTGTTTGGAGGCTTCAATAGCCTCCTCCTGAGTCACACACCCTGAAGTACACACCTGAGAAATGCGAAGCTTCTGACAATGAAACAACCTGTGTGGGAGCAATACTGGCTGAAAATCAGTGGATTAGCAAGGAATAGACCTCAGAATAGCTTCAGGTTAGGTGGCTGGCTTGTTTGTTTTTTTTTTTTTTTAATGCAGAGAAAAGCGTGAAAGTGGTAATAGTTGAGCTGGGGAACAGAAATTATTTTTTTCTGGTGGTGAAGAGCAATTTGAGATAGAAACTACCTGTTACATTTATTGATCTTCCAATGGGCAGATTACTGCTGTAACACACAATTCAGTTATTGGTAACATCTAGCAACAGATTTATATGCTCATAACTCCTGCACTTTTGAAAAGGTAAGTTACCAGGATTCCAGTGTAGCTTTTAAAGCATGTCTCTGTATTTTGGGAAGATTGCTCCTCATTTTTTCACAACCACTCAAGCTGATCTAATCACACATCACTAGCAATCACTAGGTATCTGTTATTCCAGTAGAAGGAAAGGGTAAGAGACTGAATGAAATACATTTTTGTTAATAAGTGTAGTTGTAGACAAATTCAATTCTCTGGTACAAGCTCCAGCCACTTGTACTACAAGTGTGGTTTTGCATGGCTTAGCTCTTGATCTTCTGCTGTTTCTGTGAGTTGGTTTGACCTAAAAGTATTTCAGGTTAAGTTTCTTGGTGAATGCACGCAACAGAACACCATATCATAATTAATAAGTAGATGTCTGAATGCTGAGAAAAACCTCAAACTACTCTCTCTAGAAACTCTGGCAAGAATTCTCAGGGAACAAGATCAGATAAGTGGCATTTATCCATTCTCCTTCTGCTGAAGAAAAGAACATGTCTGCAAAATCTGTTAGAGAAGAGCTATTCACATTCTTGTCTTTCTCCCTCTGCTTTCATCACCACAAAAAAATACACTAAAATGGCCTACTAAAAAATTACTGTTTACAATACTGCAGGGGGAAGTGATCAAATGAGGCCTTCATTCAGTTGGGCTTGTCTGCAGTATTTTTTTTTAAATGAATGTTTAATAAAGAAGGGAAGCTTCAAAACTACATTCATCTGACAGGTTATTTAAGAGAAGAGCAGATAAACAGAATAATCCCATTCCACTCATGTTTGGCTTAAAAAAAAAAAAAAGCTCCTTCTTTAACTGTGAATGTCCTTTTGTATTCTGTATTTCAAGTACTTCATGGCAAGTAGTTAGATGGATCAAACTGTCTTGAAGATTGTTGGTTGCCTTGTGAGAGGACGCCTGAAACTCCGGAGAGGAGCCGGGGGAGATCAGCATCCAGGAGCCTCCCTTCAGAGTGACAAGAGCCACTGAGGAGGGAGCCTCAAGTCCTCGACAGGACTGGCCAGGAGCCGGCAGCTCAGCTCCCGCAAAGGACTGAGTCACCGGGGGCGGAGTCAGGAGGCTCAGTGGCAGATTCAAACCAGTCATAATCGGCCATTCTCAGTCAGTTGCTGAGGGGAGTGGCTTGTGAGAGGACACCTGCAACTCCAGAGTGGAGCGAGGGGAGACCAGCGTCCAGGAGCCTCACCTCTGAGCGACAAGAGCCACTGAGGAGGGAGCCTCAAGTCCTCAACAGGACTTGCCCAGGAGCTGGCAGCTCAGACTACACGAGGAGCTGACTCACCGGGGCCGGAGACAGGAGGAGTGGCACCAACTGTGAGTAGTTAAAAATTTACCCAGAGAGCACGGCAACCAGGAGCACGGTGAACAGAGCGGGTCGAGGCAGTTTGCGTGGCAGTTCACGTGGGCAGGTGAATGGGATAACCGCCTCATCAAGAGGACTCGCCTTGAGTGCAGGAGGAGGAAGGAGTGCTTGTTTGTGTGGAGAGATGTAGATGGATCGATCGACCAGACAGGTCATGGTTACAACACAATCAAAAGCTGTAGTGAGGAATAATGTGGGTATCCAGACTGAGCCTTTCTGCAGACATGCGGCCGTGCAGGTCTCTGGTTGCAGTGAATGCCTGAGCCTGGCAGTTGTATTGGAGGGAGCCAGTGACACTGCTTGTGTTCGCCGTGAACAAATAAATGATCTGCTCAGGCAGGTGGTTGAACTGAGGGAGGAGGTAGAAAGGTTGAGAACCATCAGAGAATGCGAAAGTGAAATAGATTGGTGGAGCCACACCCTAAGGCAGGGGCAGAGGGAAGTGGTTGAACAAGTGATGGATCCCCTTCCCTCCTACCATCAGACAGAAGGAGAGAACTTAAGGGACAAGGAGGTATGGAGGGAGGTCTCTCCTCGGAGAGGTAAGCAAAAACCCTCGCAATCCCTTCCTCCCTCCCAGTTGACCTTGAATAACAGGTATGAGGTCTTGGAACTACAGGGCCAAGTAAATGGAGATGGAGAGGTACATCTATCTAGTGAGTCATCTAGGGCTTGTCACTCACCCCCATGGCTTAGAACTTCCCCAGCCAAGAAGAAAAGAAGAGTAATTGTGGTGGCTGACTCCCTTCTGAGAGGAACAGAAGGGCCCATTTGTCGACCGGATCCATCCCACAGGGAAGTCTGCTGCCTACCTGGGGCTCAGATTAGAGATGTTAAAAAGAAACTCTTTGATCTGGTGCAGCCCTCTGACTACTATCCACTGCTGGTTTTTCAGGTTGGCAGTGATGAAATTATTACAAGGAGGGCAAAGGCAATGAAGAGAGACTTCAGGGCCCTGGGACGGCTAGTTAAAGGGTCTGGAGCGCAAGTGGTGTTTGCCTCCATACCTGTTACAAGCAAGGGTGAAGAGATAAAGAGGAGGAGTCTGCAGATTAATGTATGGCTACGTGACTGGTGCCAAAGGCAGGGTTTTGGGTTTTTCAATCATGGGCTGCTGTATGAGATACCTGGTTTGCTGGTGGCAGGTGGGATACACCAGTCCCAGCGGGGGAAAAGGGTTTTGGGGCAGGGGTTAGCAGGGCTTATTGACAGGGCTTTAAACTAGATATGAAGGGGAGAGGGGATTGAACTGGGCCTGTAAGGGACAAGCCCAAGAGAAACGTGCTAGGGCTTGAAGGATGACGGACTAGGGAGGACTATCAATCTATTGTTTCATCTGTGTGAAAAGATAGTTGTTTAGACCCTGTCCCACAGGGGAAAAAAGGTACTAGGACAAGAGTTAGCAGAGCTAACTCACAGAGCTTCGGGTTAGATTCAAAGTGCGAGAGGGTCGTAGCTGGGTTTGCACTAGTGGGCATTGTTCTAGTATTAATGAAGACCAGAAGGCCTCCTGCCTCCCGAGGGTGCCATCAGCGTGCTCTGCTTGCTCCCTGAAGTGCCTGTACACCAATGCACGCAGCATGGGGAATAAACAGGAGGAGTTAGAAGTCTATGTGCGGTCTAAAGGTTATGATTTGGTGGCACTTACAGAGACATGGTGGGACACCTCACATGACTGGAATGTGGTCATGGATGGCTATGTCCTTTTTAGGAAAGATAGGTCAGCAAAGCGAGGTGGTGGAGTCGCCCTTTATGTGAGAGAGCGACAAGAATGTATCGAGTTCTGTCCAGGGGCAGATGAGGAGAAAGTGGAATGTCTGTGGGTACGAATTAAGGGACAGACTGGTACGGGTGATACAGTTGTGGGGGTCTATTATAGACCTCCTGATCTGGACGAAGAAGTTGATGAGGCTTTCTACAGGCAACTGAAAGTAGCCTCATGACTACATGCCTTGGTCTTCATGGGGGATTTTAGCTACCCCGATATTTGCTGGAAGACTCACATAGCCGATCATTCACAGTCTAGGAGGTTCCTGCAGTGCATTGATGATAACTTCTTAATGCAAATGGCGGACAAACCAACTAGGAGAGGAGCGCTGCTAGGTTTAATACTCACCAGCAAGGAGGGTCTGATTGAAGTGGTGATGGTCAATGGCAGCCTTGGCTGCAGTGACCATGAGATGGTGGAGTTTAGGATCCTGTGTGGGAGGAATAGAATACTTAGCCAGGCCACAGTTCTGGATTTCCAAAGGGCCAGATTTGGCCTCTTCAATCAACTGCTAAGGGAAGTCTCATGGGAAATGGTACTAGGTGGTAAAGGGGCTCATGATAGTTGTTCAGCACTCAAGGACCACTTCTTCCAAGCTCAGGATTGGAGTGTTCCAATGGGCAGGAAGTCAAGTAAGGGATCTAGGAGACCAGCGTGATTAAACAAGGAACTGCTGGGCAAACTCATGTGGAAAAAGAGAATCTATGGATTATGGGCTGGCCACCTGGGAGGAATATAGGACAGTTGTTAGAGGATGTAGGGAGGCAATTAGGACAACTAAGGCCTCCTTGGAAATTAATCTTGCTAGTCGTGTTAAGAACAATAGAAAGGGCTTCTTCAAATACATAGCAAATAAAACTAACACAAGAGGCAATATAGGCCCATTGTTGAACGAGGTGGGTGCCCTGGAGACAGAGGATATAAGGAAAGCAGAGGTGCTGAATGCTTTCTTTGCCTCTGTCTTTACTCCTGAAGACTCTCCCCGGGGGCACCCCAGATTCCTGTAGTCCCAGAAGGAGTTAGGACAAAGGAGGAGTTTGCTTTGGTAGATGAGGATTGGGTTAGGGATCAGCTATGCAATCTGGACATCTATAAATCAATGGGTCCGGATGGAATGCACCCACGGGTGCTGAGGGAGCTGGCGGAGGTCATTGCTAGGCCACTCTCCATCATCTTTGGTAAATCGTGGGAAACGGGAGAGGTGCCTGAGGATTGGAAGATGGCAAATGTCACACCAGTCTATAAGAAAAGCAAGAAGGAGGACCCAGGTAATTATAGACCAGTCAGCCTTACCTCCATCCCTGGAAAGGTGATGGAACAACTTATTCTTGACTCCATCTCTAGGCATATCAAGGATGAGGGGGTTATTAAGAACAGCCAACATGGTTTTACCAGGGGGAAGTCATGTTTGACCAACCTTACAGCCTTCTATGAGGAAGTAGCTAGGTGGAGGGATGATGGTAGAGCGGTAGACATGGTTTTTCTTGATTTCAGTAAGGTATTTGATATTGTGATGATCAGATAGTGAGGTGGATCAAGAACTGGTTGAAAGGAAGAAGGCGGAGAGTTGTGGTCAATGGCACAGAATCTAGCTGGAGGTCTGTGACTAGTGGAGTCCCTCAGGGGTTGGTGCTCGTATCAGTGCTGTTTAATATTTTCATCAACGACCTGGAAGAGGGAACTGAGTGTACCCTCAGCAAGTTTGCTGATGACACTAAATTGGGAGGAGTGGCTGACACACCAGAAGGCTGTGTTGCCATTCAATGAGACCTGGACAGGCTGGAGAGTTGGGCAGGGAGAAACTTGATGAAATTCAACAAGGGCAAGTGTAGAGTCTTGCATCTGGGGAAGAATAACCCCATGTACCAGTAGAGGCTGGGGGTTGACCTGCTGGAAAGGAGTGAAGGGGAAAGGGACCTGGGGGTCCTGGTGGATAGGAGGATGACCATTAGCCAGCAATGTGCCCTTGTGGCCAAGAAGGCACATAGCATCCTAGGATGCATTAGAAAGGCTGTGGTGAGTAGGTCAAGAGAGGTTCACCTCCCCCTCTACTCTGCCTTGGTGAGGCTGCATCTGGAATATTGCATCCAGTTCTGGGCCCCTCAGTTTAAGAAGGATAGGGAGTTCCTTGAAAGAGTCCAGCGCAGAGCCACAAAGATGATTAAGGGAGTGGAACATCTCCCTTATGAGGAGAGGCTGAGGGAGCTGGGTCTCTTTAGCTTGGAGGAGACTGAGGGGTGACTTTATCAGTGTTTACAAATATGTAAAGGGTGGGTGTCAGGATGATGGAGCTAGGCTTTTTTTCAGTGATATCCAGTGGTAGGACAAGGGGCAATGGGTGTAAACTGGAGCATAGGAGGTTCCACGTTAACATCAGGAAGAACTTCTTTACTGTAAGAGTGACAGAGCACTGGAACAGGTTGCCCAGGGAGGTTGTGGAGTCTCCTACATTATATTCAAGGCCCGCCTGGACAAGTTCCTGTGTGATGTACTCCAGGTTACCCTGCTCTTGCAGGGGGGTTGGACTAGATGATCTTTCGAGGTCCCTTCCAACCTTTGGGATTCTGTGATTCTGTAATTATTTTTAAATTCATGAATCTATCCTTGTTATTGACTGCAATTAAACATTCATTTATAGTCTGGAGAGTGCAGACCTAGTTTTTTGTATACAGGTATTACCTCTATGTTTGTATCTTTGAATTTCCAGATCCATATTTACATAACATATGGATTATATTTTTGAGCACTTTCTTCAACAGCATTTCAGTTTGTGAGAGGAAAAGAATTTTTTATTACCACCTCTCCCACCTGCACTGTACTTCACGTTTGGCTTGTTTCTTAAGAAAATAAACCAAAAATCAGAGTCAGTTCTCTACCTGTTTGTTATTGTTGTTCTGTGAATATTGAAACAGGTTGGGATGTGTTTGTAGCAGGAGAGAGAGGGGAAGTTGACAGTCTATATTAGAATTCAAAGAAGGCACTTTTCAAAAGCATTTCCTATACTAACTAATACCCCAGGTGTCGTGGTTTAAACTAAATCTGCACAGTTCCCCCTTTGTTTCCCCTCCCCCCCCCCCCCCCCCCCCCCCCCACCTTCCCACTCCCGGAGGGATGGGAAGGAGAGCCAGAGGAATACAACTCCCACGGATTGAGGTAAAATCAGTCCAGCAATCAAGGTATAACAGAAAACACTACCGGTACCAATAATAAATCAATGTTAGAGGAGACAAACAGGGAGAGAGAATACCATACCACCTGCCGCCACGAGGCCCGCCGGGAAGAGAGAGAGCTCCCCCCCTCCCCTCCTGGCCAGCTTCCAGTTGCCTCCCCGAGCCCAGCCCGGAGTGTTAACCCCTTCCCTCCCGTCCAGCTTCCAGTCCCCTCCCCGAGCAGGACGTGCTGTGGTATGGAATACCTCCCTGACTAGCCCAGACCAGGCGCCCTATCTCTCCCTCCTCCCTGGCAGAGCATGAGCTACTGCTGAACCCATGACATTATCCACCCCTTATTCCATACCATTCACGTCATGCTCAGATCCCACATTTTCAATATACCATCATATAGATATATATATATATACATCTGCATACACCCAGACAGATAGAAAGAAATAATTTCTTAATACGTGGACCAATCCCTATAATGCAATTAAGTCAATTTGGTCCATGATGTTAAGTTTGTAATAGTCTTTTGTAGCAGGAGAGTCTGTGTGCAGTGCTGGATTGTTGCCTGCCGAAGTTGATCATCCCTTTACTGCAGAACTCATCTGGTTCTATCAAAGTTCATTCTCTGTTGGGACGATGGTTAGAGGGAAGTCAGGGCCAGTCGCTGGTGACCTGAAGACATCTAGTTGATGGACTATAAAAATATTACACAGCAAGCAACAACATATAAGTAAGTTCATTGGCTGTTTTCCCCTAAAATCAAATCTCCTTGAGGTATACATCAGACTTCCCCATCTTCCTGCATTACCCACCAAGTATATCCGGGTCCTTGAGCAAAAGCAATCCCACGAGTGGGTTTGCCTTGGCCTGAAACAGGAGTAACCCAGACTGTCTTCCCTAGCAAATTTCTCATGTGCACTACAGGAACCTTGTCCCCCTCTACAATATGTAAAAGTTCTGACTGGGCTGGGCCAGCCCTGTTAGCAGATCCTCTGGTGTTGACCAACCAGGTGGCCTTTGGTAAATGTGTATCCCAGTGCTTGAAAGTTCCCCCACCCATTGCTCTCAGTGTAGTTTTTAACAGCCCATTGCACCGTTGAATTTTCCCAGAGGCTGGTGCATGGTAGGGGATGTGATATCCCCACTCAATGCCATGCTCTTTGGCCCAAGTGCCTATAAGGTTGTTCCGAAAATGAGTCCCATTGTCTGACTCAATTCTCTCTGGGGTGCCATGTCGCCACAAAATCTGGTTCTCAAGGCCCAGGATAGTGTTCCGGGCAGTGGCGTGGGGCACAGCATATGTTTCCAGCCATCCTGTGGTTGTTTCCACCATGGTAAGCACATAGCGCTTGCCTTGGCAGGTTGGGGAGAGTGTGATATAGTCAATTTGCCAGGCCTCCCCATATTTATACTTCAGCCATCGTCCTCCATACCAAAGAGGTTTTAACCGTTTAGCTTGTTTAATTGCAGCACGTCTCACACTCATGAATAACCTGGGCGATAGTGTCCATTGTTAAGTCCACCCCTCGATCATGAGCCCATTTGTATGTTGCGTCTCTGCCCTGATGGCCTGAAGTGTCATGGGCCCACCGGGCCAAAAATAATTCGCCTTTATGTTGCCAATCTAAGTCCATCTGAGCTACTTCAATCTTAGCAGCTTTATCCACTTGTTGGTTATTGTGGTGTTCCTCAGTGGCCCGACTCTTAGGTATGTGGCCATCTACATGGCGTACCTTCACCACCAGCTTCTGTACCCTGGCAGCGGTATCTTGCCAAAATGCAGCAGCCCAGATGGGTTTACCTCTGCGTTGCCAGCTGCTCTGCTTCCATTGCTGCAACCACCCCCACAGGGCATTTGCCACCATCCATGAGTCAGTATAAAGGTAGAGTACTGGACACCTTTCTCGCTCAGCAATGTCCAGGGCCAGCTGGATGGCTTTCACCTCGGCAAACTGACTCGATTCACCCTCTCCTTCAGCAGTTTCTGCAACTTGTCGCTGAGGACTCCATACAGCTGCCTTCCATCTCCGATGCTTTGCCACAATACGGCAGGACCCATCAGTGAACAAGACATACTGCTTTTCACTTTCTGACAATTTATTATATGGTGGTGCCTCTTCGGCACGCATCACCTCCTTCTCTGGTGACATTCCAAAATCTTTGCCCTCTGGCCAGTCCATGATGACTTCCAGAATGCCTGGACGACTGGGATTTCCTATCCGAGCTCGTTGTGTAATTAATGCAGCCCATTTACTCCAAGTAGCATCAGTTGCATGATGTGTAGAGGAGACCCTGCCTTTGAACATCCAGCCCAGCACTGGCAAGCGGGGTGCCAAAAGGAGCTGTGCATCAGTGCCAATCACTTCCGAAGCAGCTCGCACCCCTTCATAAGCTGCCAATATCTCTTTCTTCATTGGGGTATAGCTGGCCTCCGAGCCTTTGTATACCCGACTCCAAAAACCAAGGGGTCGACCTCGAGTCTCCCCTGGAGTTTTCTACCAGAGGCTCCAGGTAGGACCATTCTCCCCAGCTGCGGTGTACAGTACATTTTTCACATCTGGACCAGTCCGGACTGGTCCAAGGGCCACTGCCTGAACTATCTAGTGTTTAATTTGCTCAAAGGCTTGTTGTTGCTCAGGATCCCATTTGAAATCATTCTTTTTCCAGGTCACATGATAGAGAGGGCTTACGATTGAACTGTAATTTGGAATGTGCATTCTCCAGAACCCCACAGCACCGAAGAAAACTTGTGTTTCTTTCTTATCAGTTGGTGGGGACATTGCTGTTATCTTATTGATTACTTCTGTAGGGATATGTCTACGTCCATCTTGCCATTTTATTCCCAAAATTTGAATTTCCCGTGCAGGTCCCTTGACTTTATTCCGTTTTATGGCAAAACCGGCTTTCAGCAGGATTTGGATTATTTCCTTCCCTTTCTCAAAAACTTCTTCTGCTGTATCACCCCACACAATAATGTCATCGATGTATTGCAAGTGTTCTGGAGCTTGCCCCTGTTCCAGTGCAGTCTGGATCAGTCCGTGGCAGATGGTGGGGCTGTGTTTCCACCCCTGGGGCAGTCGGTTCCAAGTGAACTGGACACCCCTCCAAGTAAAAGCGAAATGTGGCCTGCACTCTGCCGACAAAGGAATTGAGAAAAATGCATTGGCAATATCAATCGTGGCATACCACTTGGCTGCCTTTGACTCTAATTCATACTGCAGCTCTAACATATCCGGCACAGCAGCACTCAATGGTGGTGTGACTTCATTCAGACCACAATAGTCTACTGTTAGTCTCCACTCTCCGTTAGACTTTCGCACTGGCCATATGGAGCTGTTAAAAGGTGAGTGGGTCCTGCTGATCACTCCCTGCCTCTCCAGTCTACGGATCAGATTATGGATGGGAATCAGGGAGTCTCGGTTGGTGCGATATTGCCGCCGGTGCACTGTTGTGGTCGCAATTGGCACTTGTTGTTCTTCGACTTTCAGCAACCCCACAACAGAAGGATCCTCTGAGAGACCAGGCAAGGTGGACAGCTGATCAATTTCCTCAGTCTCCAAAGCAGCAATACCAAAAGCCCACCGGTACTCTTTTGGGTCTTTGAAGTACCCTCTCCTGAGGTAGTCCATGCCGAGGATGCATGGAGCCTCTGGACCAGTCACAATGGGGTGCTTCTGCCATTTCTTCCCAGTCAGGCTAATTTCAGCCTCTAGGACAGTCAACTCTTGGGACCCTCCTGTTACTCCAGAAATATAGATGGGTTCCACCCCTTGACAGTTCAATGGCATCAGGGTACACTGTGCACCGGTATCAACTAGAGCCTTATACTTCTGTGCGGCTGATGTGCCAGGCCATTTGATCCACATAGTCCAGTAAATACGATTGTTCCCTACCTCCACCTGGCTGGAGGCAGGGCCCCTCTAATAGTCATCATCGTCACAATCTTGGGCACCTAAGTTGTGTTGAAAGGGATTATTCTTCTTTATCACAGGAGCTGGAGTAAAATCAGCTCTTCCACTCCATCTGGGAAACTGTTCACCAGAGACTGAAGCTGCAGCTCTCATGGGGCGATCAGTCTTGGCCCTTGCTCCTCTCTTCAATTCACCCACACGTTCCTCCAAGGCTGAAGTAGGTTTTCCATCCCACTTTGTCATGTCTTCTCCGTGATCCCGCAGGTAAAACCATAGGGTGGCCCGTGGTGTGTATCTTATATATTTTCTCTCTCGAGCAAAAGGACGCCTTTTGTTAATAGCTGAGATGTGTGTTGGCACACGTGAGGAGCTAGATAAATCAGACAGATCATCCCTCAACTGTTTGAGATCATGAGACAGTTTTTCCACAGCTGAGATGATGGAAGGGGTAAGATTGTCTTAGAATTCTCGGAGTTTATGAACCTTTTCATCCACTGTTAGTGGTGCTATGTCATTCCAGGTTACCGTTGCCAATGGATGGGCATATGACGACGGTGCGTTTCATGTAAGCTTTCGCCACATGGGTCGTGTGCATTCGACTTCATCTGGGTCTATGGGTACATTCCCATTATTTGGCTTGATGTGATAGATCATCTCTACGATAGCTGATTCCCTCAGGGACTGGATGCCTTTGTCTATATTAGTCCACTTGGCCGAACGACTCATAACATCATCCTTGTATGGGAACCTTTCTTTCACAGCTGCCAAAAGCCGCCTCCAAAGACTGAGCGACTTTTTCTCTCTTGCAATTGCTTTGTCAATTCCCCCTTCTCTAGCAAGTGATCCCAGCTGCTTGGCTTCTGTAGCTGCTAATTCGTGACCATCGGCCCCATTATCCCAACATCGGAGCAACCAGGTGATGATGTGCTCCCCTGATTGACGGGTGAAATCTTTTCGCATATTCCGCAGCTCAGCTGAGGTCTGAGATCGAGAAGTCACCTCTTCTTCTTTGTCGTGTGATGATGACCCCTGTTCAGATACTAGACCAGGTAGCGGATGCATAGTTTCTTCATCCTGCCTCTTCCTTCTTGCTTCCTTTCTGTTTTTTCTCTTGTGTACAGGAGCAACCGATATTGGTACGAATTGGTCCTCTAGTTAAGCTGCAGTGATTATCACTGTAGTTTGAGTAGCAACTGTACTTGTTGCTGGGGTAGCTGCACTGTCTGTCGCAGTCGAGGGTTGAATAGCCGCTGTACTCGTTACTGGGGTAGCTGCACTGTCTGTCACAGCTGAAGTTTGGGTAGCAACTGTACTTGCCGCTGGGGATGGTGTAGCTGCTGTACTTGGAGTTGGAACAGCTGCGCTGACTTCTGTATTGCTCTCAGATCCAGGGACATTTTTTTCCTTTTGAAGGTGTTGGGTAGTGTCGAACAAGGCCCTATAGGCATAGGCCAAGCCCCAGCACGTTGCCGTAATTTGTCCATCTCTGGTATGGCCAGGACGACAACACACCTCATTTAGGTGTTTTACTAATTCTTCCGGATTCTTCACTTGTTCAGGAGTAAAATTCCAAAGTACTGGAGGGGCCCACTGACCTAGATGCTTGCCCATACTATCCCACACACCCTGCCACTCATGGCTGTCCAGCCTCTGGGAAGATCTCCTGGTCCTCCTATTTCGTCGTTTAACCCCAATACAGGACCAGACCTGACTCTGCTTAACTCTTGAAATCAGATGAAATAACTGTGGGCAAAACACACTCTGTATGCGTGCTACTATGGTGATCCCCATCACAATGAGCATACAAGTCTCAACAGTATTAAAAGGCCATTCAAAAACTTCAAAACCCTCAAATGATGTTGTAGACCATCTGGAGAGAACACTGGGAGGATAGCAGAATGTCTCCTTCACAGGTTGACCACCCGAGAAGGAGAAAAAAGATGTGACATTGCTAAGCACTTCTATTATATACCTCCCAAAATATAAAGTTGGTGACTGGGAGCATAAACCAGATCAGTTTCATGATCAATGCTTCTATTGTATTACAAGTCATTAACATAAAGTACAATGAGACAAGAACCTTAGCCCAAACCCCATACTTGATAAACACTAACACAGCTAATATATATGAAAAGTAATTGGTACAATCCTGAAACCATGAGATCAAGAGAAAAAACTGTGAGAGCCAATAAAACAGCATTGTGACAAATGACTATAAATCCTGTCAGATTTGTTATTCCGTGGGTTTGTGCCCCACGTTGGGCGCCAAAAACTGTCGTGGTTTAAACTAAATCTGCACAGTTCCCCCTTTGTTTCCCCTCCCCCCCCCTCACCTTCCCACTCCCGGAGGGATGGGAAGGAGAGCCAGAGGAATACAACTCTCACGGATTGAGGTAAAATCAGTCCAGCAATCAAGGTATAACAGAAACCACTAACAGTACCAATAATAAATCAATGTTAGAGGAGGCAAACAGGGAGAGAGAATACGATACCACCCGCTGCCACGAGGCCAGCCCTGAAGAGAGAGAGCTCCCCCCCTCCCCTCCTGGCCAGCTTCCAGTTGCCTCCCCGAGCCCAGCCCAGAGGCTTCCTTCCCTTCCGTCCAGCTTCCAGTCCCCTCCCCGAGCAGGACGTGCTGTGGTATGGAATACCTCCCTGACTAGCCCAGACCAGGCGCCCTATCTCTCCCTCCTCCCTGACAGAGCATGAGCTACTGCTGAACCCATGACACCAGGTATTAGCTGCAGGGCCATATAAGTTGTCAAAAAAGTGCAAATACAAAGCCTAACTCTTTACCCTAATCTTGCCTCTAGACCTGAGGCCTTGTCCCTAAGTAAAAGTACATTGAAGTAAAAGGTAACTTGCCCAAGAGACTAGATGAAAATCAAGACTGTCCCTTTAAGGAAAACACATCATCCTTTATCACTCAGAATGGTTGCATTACAGCTCTGCTACTTTTGTGCTTCAGTTGAGCAAGTTACAGATATTAAACAAAATGGCACATAACAATAGGACATGAAATGAATTATAGCATAATGAGTGAACACATCTACATTATTATTATACATAGTCACCTTTCATGTATTATGTAAAAGAACCGAACTTGAGAGATCTAGCTTATTTTTAATTTCAAAAGAATTTTGTAGAGAACACTTATAGTGTCAGTTACTTCAGTATCAAATAGAAGATCTTTTGAAAGCTGTAAGGTGCGGGAAGGTCCAGCAGAGGTAAGTACATCACCAGTCACTTGGACAGCAGTGATCTTAACACACAGCAACAAAAGGGAGCAATAAGAAATTTCAACCCTTTTTGCTATCCAGCAGCACGACTACTCTGTTTGGGATAAAAGACAATGCAGTGTCAGGGCTGTGACAGGCAACACAGAGGTCCTACGAATGTCTTGGGAGGACCCTCACAGTTATACCAACCATCCTATCCTACAGGTAGCTGCCTGCACTGACAGGTTTTTATTTAGTAAAACCTGTGTCCTTTAGAACACAAGGCAAAGCAAAATGGAACAAAATACTCCTTTCCAGGAGGAAATGCCATTCTCAGCAGTACCTTGCAAAAATAAGGTTGCCTGCAAAGAGGGAGGCAGGTTAAAATTGATTGCATCTTTAAAAAGAGATGGCAGTGTTTTCAGGCTTCTGTTACTTCTTCTCAGAACAAAGAGTATCAGATTCTTCAACTATCAGACACATGTTCAAGCTAATACCTAAGCCACCAACAGACCATCCTGCAGAAGCTGAAATATATGTCCATCAAAATTTACAGACGCTTCTACAGGAAATAGAATTTTACCTTAACTTCTTAAATTATAATGGCTCACATGACCCTGTGATGTTTCAGTTATTAAAAATAATAATTCAGCCATAAATAAACCATCAGGAAAGCATAACAATGGAAACCGTAGGCTATATATGGTGTCCCCAAATGAAAATTATAGTCTTTTTTTTCAAGATAAAATATATGTCATTCATTTGTACTTTATCTTCATGCAAGCAAAAAGACTATTGGATTGGTGAAACACTTACATAGGCTAACCTTTTTTATACAAATGTTAGTGGCTTAAGAACTGCAAGAAATATTGTTATCTTTAGAGGAATAACTTCAGAATCTTTTATCTACTGAAGACCAAATGCATTTTAAGGAAATTATAAATATTCCTTTTACCTTACCATGATAAAGAAGCTTACTTCAAATATTAACATACCTACTCACAGCACATAATTTATAACAGAGAAAGAGCTTGAAATGCTTTTATGTAAATAATCATGGATTTTTCTATGGTTACTAAAAGGTTGTTTGAAACTCTTTAGTAGCAGGGGACCTTGAAAAACACAGTTTCTAGCAAATTTCAGTGTTTTCTTTCAGTTTTGCACAGGGCTTGCCCAGCTGGCACCATTTTTGTCTTAAATCCTTACATAAACAATGTTTGTAATAAAAGCAGATTTCATAAAAAAGTTCCATATAAGGCAGGCTTTGCAATAGAAATGCAAACATAGATATTGGTGTAAATGAATGGAAGCATCTTCCATCTCCTAGAGCTCATCGAGTACCTTCAAGTATCTCCATTCACTGAAAATGCCACATTTACCCTAACTGTCAGAACAGAAAATACACAGGCCTCCAAATATCATACAACAGCCAGACTCCCATAACTATCACCACCTGTTATTATAACTAATGAGCAGGGATGCACTCGAAAGAAAGAGACACAGTTACACACTTGCTCTGTTTCTTCTATTCATATAACAATGGCTAAAGAAGGCTTTCAACTACAGTGCAGGTTTTTGTCGGAGTTCACCCATCCAGAATATGGGTTAAGAAAAGTAAAAAAAAAAAGACTGCAGTTGTGATAATCTATTTATTAGAAGGATGTTTAGAGATTCAGAGTAAGCTTAATATTTTAAATTTCTGGTTTGCCTGCGAAACTACGACAATCCTCCCTGTTACATTAAGTCCTCCTAAGAGAGTAGTACCTCCAAGAGTAACATCACAATATGCAGCAAACACCAACTGACAGACATTGTGATATCCTTTAGGGGAGGTACCTCACTTTATACACGATTCTGCATAATGAGACACAAAATGCAAGCATTCTGGATTCTGGAATATCTATAGATGTGTCAGGTTTTCACTCTAGCCTGTCTTTCAATCTCAAATTTCCTGAAGCAGATATATTAAAAATATGTTCCTGTCCTTTATGTAATCTTTCAGATATAATGTTATGTAGCTTGTAAGTGAATCCCTAAGTACAAGGTAATAGTTACACTTCCCACTTTTAATACAAAGATATCGGAAGTTTCTCACAAAACACCATATTATTAACCATATTTTAATAAAGGATAAAATCTAAGTTAAAGCAGCCTCATATTAAAATATCCATAGATTTCAATGGAGGACATTATCAGAATATTTGATTAAGAGCCACCTTGGAATAATTGATCCATTACAGCAATTATAGAAAAAAGAAATATGATTAATGTCAGAGCCTAATATCCCATACACCAAATGAAACTACAATTGTAGGCACACGTAACATAACAGAAAGCAAATCAAACATGCTTTTAAGATCTTCTAGTTTGGCCACAATAGAGTTGAAGGACTTGATATTGCATCACCTAACCCCTAAAACAGGAAAAAAAAAAAAGAGTTCCAGATATACCGTAGCCAACTGGTGGAAGTTTATTATAGCAATCAACTGTAAAACACATTAAAATTTGGAATTTAGTTCTGAGGGACCCTTATGTTCATGGTTCAGTCTAGACACTCAGAATCAGCAACCAGGACACAGTTTTATTTGTGTTCTGGTAAAGTGAGAAGATCTAAGAGAGTCCCACATACTACACACAAAGAAAGGATGACAATCCTCGCATCCAGAGAGGCTGCAACTTAGGAAACAATGAAAAAGACAAGTAGCTAGGGTCAATAGCCTTCAATGATCACGATGGCCAGTGCACAAGCTCTTGCTCTGAGTTCATCAGAGAAGGGAACTGAGTATATGTCTAAAATAGAAATTTCAATTTAAAAAGTGAATTAGTATCACTTATCTGAGGTTTGCCATAAAGGTAAAATGTATAATTTCTCTTGAAGTACTTTTAGTTTATCTGTGGACTTATTTTTTTTTCCTTCTTTACATTTTTAACCAGCTGTAACTCAGAATCAGAGCTCTGCATTTGGAAGGGACCCACCAGCAAAGACTCAAGGAACTTGTAAAGACTCAAAATGCTCCCATTTTACAACCAATAGAGGCCATTACTTTTTTAGGACTAAGGCAAACTTCCTTGCCTCTCATGCCCATGCATAGGAACGCCCCTAAGGCTGGAAGTCATAGACCTGCAGTGAGATGAAGTGGATGAAGATCATCAAATGACGTGAAGGTGAAAGCCGTATAGCATGGCCCTGAAGTCAGAGTCCCTCTGTACCCACGCAGAAAGACTGATGAGTCCCTGAAGTCTCAAATATTTCACTGACACCAAAGTGGCTCAATATTTTAGTAAAAGATAACATGAGAAACCTAAATGTTCCACAGCAATTCCATGTCCTTCCTTCTCAAGAAATCTTACTGCCACAGTGTGAAGGACTGGGTGGGGAAGAGATGTTAGTCATGAGGGATTATCAAAACCTGTTTACATGACCAGGTACACCATGGAACACATCTGTACTAACAACAAGAAGTAGCTAACCTGTATTTTCAAACTAATGAGTTGCTTACCCACTAATGTGTATGTTTCCTCTGCTAAGTAGCTGTCCAGCCCACCAGTCCAGCAATGACTGGAATCCAGCAATAGTTTTCCCAGGACTGTGCCTGTGTTGGCTTTTTTTGCTTTGTTTCGGTTTTGTTTTGTTGTTTGTTTTTTGTTTGTTTGGTTTTTGTTTTGCTTTTTTTTCACTTTTTGTTTCTTTCAGGTTTTTAGGGGTTTTTTTTGGTCTTTTTTGTTTCTTGTTTTGTTTTGTTGTTTTGGTTTTTTTTCGGTTGGTTTGGTTGAGTTTTTGTGTTGTTGCTTCGCTTTTTTTAGGGTTTTTTTTTTTTTTTTTTTTTTTACTGTGGCAGGTAAAGTAGTCAGCCTTGTGACTATTTTCTGAGTAAGAAAATTCAGCTATCCACTTGTTCATTTTTTCTGGGTGCTCCCTACCAACCTGCATTCCAGTTGGGTACCATTCCAGGTACCTAACTTTGACTGCATCTGTATATATTTTTCTTGCCTAAAACTGGTGTGAGGCCACACAAAGCTCAGTTCACAATTTTGTTGTTACCATTGAATATTGGTACATTAAATAAGTTCTTTTAAAAGCTATGCAGGATGGGTAACAATGATTTCTCTGGTGGACTCATGTTCAGCTTCAGAAAATATTTTGTTTGAAAAGAAAAAAAAAGAAAAAGGAGGGGGTGTTAATGCGAAACTGCTCTCATAGTGATCCTTCAAGCCTGTACATGCATGTTCACATTCTTCCAGCTGCAGACTTGCTCAGCCTGAAATTTACAAATACTTGTGGCAGGATCAGCAATTTTTTTTTTTTTTGCTAGGCATTAAGAAAATAAATGCCTCACCTAGATGACAAGCCTAGTAAAATTTTGCCTGGTGCAAGATGGCTGCCTGTTTCACATGGAACAATTTGGCTTTTAATGTCATTTTTCCCTACCCTTCCTGACACAGCCAGTGAAGGCACCTTCTGTAATCCTTGTCCTCAAGCTACATCTCTCACAGCAGTACACAGTAGCAGCCAGTAAAACTGACTACCCTGAGCTGTAATATCTTGCCTTCTTCCTATGCAGCCAAAATCATCTTCCCTCTCTTCCCTTATTATTTTGAGGACCTTAAAGCTATCAGTCTGCATAGCTGCAGTCTGGGATACTCCACTAGAATCCAAGTGCTATGGATGCAGGCAGCAACAGATGAGGAAGAAAAGCATCTGCCATATCTCCAAGCAAAAAAAAAAATGCAAACACTTTGATTTATGAAAGAAACCAGATCACCTGCCTGGGTTGATGGTGTATGAACTTAGTGAGTTAAGTAGGCTGGAATATGCTGCATTAGAGCTTGAACAATGTGCAGTTTGCTTTTTAACCACTGTTTTTAGGTAAGCAGTGTCATAATAAATAGATCTAGGGAAAAGTGCTTGTTTTTCAGCTGAAAAGAAACACTCCAAATGACTGTCTTGACAGCCCTTCTCTCTCTCTACCTATCCTCCTCCTCCCCCCTTTCTTACACAAAACTTTTTTCAAAATAAACATTTAATTCCATTATCATTATATATATGCAAGAAAATCACATATGAAGGACTGAAAGAGACTTAAGGAATATGAACACCAATGCCCTGCTATCACATGCACCTCTTCATTAAAGCATCATGTTCAATCTTAGAAGAAGTCTGCTTTTTTCTCAGTGGTCTCTGGATTGGAAACTTACTCCAAGGCCACCCTGCTCTAATGGGAACCTCTTTAATTCCAGGCTACCCTGTTTTCCTCACTTGTTTTTAGTGGTAGCGTTATCTCTCAGTTGTCACACCTTTTCACTCTTGATGAATAGACATTTGACGCATTTTCAAATGACATTAACTGCTCTGGGCCTGCCACTTTGCTGGTTTAAAAGGATGTA
Organism: Melopsittacus undulatus; assembly: GCF_012275295.1. Taxonomy (NCBI): domain Eukaryota; kingdom Metazoa; phylum Chordata; class Aves; order Psittaciformes; family Psittaculidae; genus Melopsittacus; species Melopsittacus undulatus. Next base: position 40,838,159 of record NC_047557.1, on the reverse strand, counting down.
GGCTTTTCTTACATGACGCATCCTCCATCCTCTAGACTTTCCAGTTTGCCGGGTAGGCCCTTCTCCCTATCAGTCCTATTTTCAATTAAGTTTTTGAGCACAGGTGACCAAGCTTGTACTCACTATTCCAGGAGAGGTCTCGCCAGTACCTCGTATAATAGCAACAATATTTCCGTATCTCTGCTGCAAATGCCTCTCCCCACATCCTAGATCACATTTGTCTTTTTCATGGCTGTCTCCTGCTGGCATGCTGAGTGCAGCTAAGAGTCCCACCTCCTTCTCCTCCTCTGTCATTTCCAGCTGATGACCACCTGTGAAACTTGGTAAAGGAAAAGGGTCAGCTAGATAGACTGCTCCTACCTCACCTCTTTATTTAAGACTGCTCAGAGGAAGAAAGAGGCATAAATAAGTCTGTAACAGCTGTCACAGCAGTTGCTACAGCCAGACAAATCCTGTGAACACTTTCTATTCCCATTCACTGAACAACGCCTGAGATTAAGACCATGCCACAAGCAACAGCATCTTTTGAGCAGTGAACAACAGACTCAGGAAGGTTCTCACTGGGAGAGACAGGAACGCATGAGAAAATGGCAGCATGATCACACACAACCCCAAAAAATCCTAAAATGGGTATGCTGTAGATAAGCTATTCTAATTGTTATTCTGAGGCTAATTTGCAATGAAGGTGTGATTTTTTTTTTAATTAAGCAAAAATGTGCGCATAGGTAAATGGGAGAATGACATTAATGTTGCTTTGGAAAAAAAATATTTTTACTGAAATACTAACATCACTGTCAACATTTCGATTATGCTGTAAAATGAGCAAGGTTTTTTCTTACAATATTGCTTCATGTGTTGGAGAGGAGAAAACCTGGTAACTATCCTTGTTTTCTCAACATCACTGTTTTTTTCTAAGATGGCTAGCTATACCATCATTAATATCACAAAAGGATTCATGCTTATTTATTCTGAAAGGAATTTAAGTTGGACTGCATACCTAATACCTTAAAGCTATGCTGAAACACAAGGAAGTGTATTACCTTTACACCATGTACTTTAGGATTTGTTTTCTCCCCACTCCAGCAGAAGACTGACAGTTTTTAACACAGCAGTGGAACTACATCATTTGCACATTTATAATGCTTGATAAGGGGTTTAAATACTTTATTCCCCAGAGGTCATCTTTGTTCTTTCCCCAACAGAAAATGCCTCCATATATTTCAATACAGCTGTGACAAATTTTTATAAAAATCATATATCTAGCCTTTAGATAATGCCTTTCATGCAAAAGAATGTAACAAACACTTCACATGGGGCTTATGCAAATAATTTCACTACATGCCAGGCAGCACAGAACAGAGCCTGGAATCAGAACTGGAGCAGCCCATTCCACATGGCATCTCCTGCCCATGGCCCTGGGACTGAATTCATCCCTATGCACCATTTCTTGCATCAAACACCTCCTACATAACAGTAAAAAAATCAAGACAGAATGTTTGAAACATCTCAGAATTTCCCATACTGGACAAGACATCCAAATGCATTCAATTATACTGCCAAAGATCTATATTGCTTTTGCTCAGGAAATGAGGCAATACCTTTGACCACCAAGTCACCCTGTCTTTTTTTATGCCAATAGCACTGTCCAAACCTGGCTGTTAATAGCAACCATACCACCTACCCCCATTTATAGCATCATTGTGGATTGTGCCACAACACATTTGTTATAAAGTTCTTCAAGAATAATGACAATAAAGCCAAGACAATTACTACTTCGAACACTAGTGTTGGGGTACTTTTTAAAGAAGAGATTTGATTGAAAGGTAAAGATTAGCTTTAAATTCCTCCACCCCTTCTTTTATCTGAATATGAAAAGAAGGCGTAATACAGATGCTTACCTTGATATGACATTAAAAGACAGTTTGGGTCAATATAATTACTGCAGAATGGCAGATTTTCTTTAAAAAACCTTAAATATTTGTACTTACTGTTTTCATCCTTCAGATGCATTTTAGCATGCTGGGGTAATTGGTTAAAGCCAAACCACAGATGCAAAAGTAACTCGTAGGCAGTCCCTCCCTTAAACTATATACTGTGTACACAGTATCATAGGTTACTACCCCCCCCCCCCCACCAAACAAGAAAAATGTATTTCTGCAACAACATTTTAGAACACAACCGTATGAGCTGAAGTGACCCCCAGAAGAGCTTCTTTGCAGTTGACAGCAGGTTCATGGACACGTTGTAAACGTCAGACTACACCATTTTTAATAATAAAAAAAGACACATTAATACGGTTTCCTTGTAACCAGGACAGAAAATCATTTGGTAAGAGTAAGAACATTTATTGGTTTTGACATAAAAATTTCTTGCTGTGAGGTGGAAATGCTGTACTCCAAATACCGGAAGAAAAGTGAAATCTCCAGGGTTATGTTCAGTAACTCTTGGTTCAAAAGCAGACGTGGTAGGTGCATTATTTAAGAGCTTGTCAGAGATAATCATCTACAGCACACTACTGCAGGATTCGTCTCCTGCTATGTCTGGGAAGGAGACTGTCATGTAAATACATGGCAGAACTGGCTGACTGCACATCAAGCCCATAATGCCCAGCCCTCCTCAGTACCACTGTGGTCACTACAAAATGTTAGTATCAGAAAAGGTCTTCAGTCCTGAATACAACCACTCCTCCCACATGCCCCTCATAAGAATAGTTCTGTGGCTGAGCTCTTCAGGATGCATTGGCTCTGAAAAATGCAAAGCAACATTTTTCTCAGTAGCCATACTTGATGTTCTAAAGCATACGGTTGTATTGCTGTATCCAGTGCTAATTTGGTGCCACGAAGATGCAGTATATTCAATACAAATGACAAGCAGTTGCAGCCCAAGCTACTCCTTTGAATTTCCTGACTCCTGCACATACAAAAACTTGAGCATATTTTATTAATTTTTTTTCCTTTTCATTCTTTCAGAGCATAAATCCTTGAGTAAAAGTTAGTGACACTAGGATTTCATGGGGATGATCACAAATAAATGTGCTAGTAAGAAAACAGCACAGGCTCAAAGGACCACACTGTTAAAAAACCAAAAAAACCCAATCTGAACGGGTTGATCGGGTCCTCTATGCCTATAGCACTAGCTATATTTTCAGCTAGATTTTCAGCTGTGTAAGCTATAGGAGCATTATTGTCTTCAGCACAGATGAGCTTGTTTGTGCAAAGGATCTGGCCTGTACTTCTGTAGAAGATACTCCAGGCATAAGTAGACTTGCATAGCTTCCTTCCTGTTTCTCTTACACACCCATCAACATTTCAGGAAGAAGGAATTTCCTATGTGTTTCGGACACCAGAGTGAAAACAAACACAAAATCCAATGTGAACTACTCCAGTACAGACTTAAAAATGCCTCATAGAGGAAAGTCACAACTGATAAAAAACCTTTTTTTTTTTTTACATAACTGAGTAGGTTAAAAATAAGGAGAGAAAAACCACTTCCAGCTAAGAACAAGGAGGAGAAATACAATTTAAAATTGTGTATTTTTATAAACTACTAATTTGATGTTAAGTGTTCCGTTTAAGCATGTTTAGAGTGGCCAGTCAGAAAGACTAGAGAAATGGCTTTTTTGATGTACTGTTGCACTAAACATTTGAGAGGGGAAAAAGCATATGAGAAAACAATCGTCATACCTTGAACAGGGAGTATGCTGGCCACATCTGTGGTACAAAAACTATCTGTAAAAAACCTTTTTGCATAAAATTGTACTCTACAGTGACAAGAAACAAAATGAAAAAGATATGTGACCCTATACATGAGTAACTGAAAACCATAAAGGAGCTCTGTACCGTCTCTCACTTGCAGTGAACACTGAAAGGGAAAGTATTATGATGATCACACATGTAACTGCAGTAATCCTGGATTAAAGCATTTAATTCCTAGACTGTTTACAAGCCATCAATATAAACATTAATAAGGAGATATATGGCAGACTGCTTTAAAAGTATACTACTTTGCTGTCAAAACTAGCTCAGGTACAAATGCAATATTTTATTCTTTCTAAAGGAAGGCTTTGTCTTAGGGGTTCTAAGTAATCACTAATGCCTGAATTGCTACATAAAAATATAACATCCTCTGCAAACATTAAGTAGGTGGTTTCTCCTTTGTTAGCAAACAGTACACCCTAGCCTTTTAAATTTTTGAATGTCTTTGGAAATAAAAGGTGTCTCCAATGTAATATTTATAACAAGTAAATTAGATTTCTTCAGACAAGAGTTACAATTAACAGAAAGCATCTGTACCATGTTTATGAAGCATTATTGTACTAACTAGCACATAACATCAATATGAATGAAAACTTATATTATTCTGGGGGCCATCTGGAAAAATCTTCACAGTTCACCCTAAGGAAACTGGCAGCTATAAGGGAAACATGCCTCTACACTCTGCTCCATCAAAAAGGATTCCCTGCTCACTCACAGTACAGGCAAATGACCTCATCAGCTTAAGCCTCGTTTTTCACTTTTTGAACAAAAAAATTTCTGGGCCTTTAGTGACCACAGTAGTGACCACAAGCTGGCACTTCACATTGGTGTTGGGACCAATCTTGTTCAACATCTTTGTTGGCAACATGGACAGTGGGATTGAGTGCGCCCTCAGTAAGTTTGCCAATGACACCAAGCCGTGTGGTTCAGTTGATATGCTGGAGGGAAGGAATGCCATCCAGAGGGACTTTGACACGCTTGTGAGATGGGCTGATGCCAACCTCATGAAGTTTAGCCATGCCAAGTGTAAGGTCCTACACCTGGGTCAGAGCAATCCCAGGCATAGCTACAGGCTGAGCAGAGAAGAGATTCAGAGCAGCCCTGCAGAGAAGGACTTGGGAGTGTTGGTTGATGAGAAAATGAACATGAGGCGGCAGTGTGCGTTCACAGCCCAGAAAGCCAACCGTATCCTGGGCTGCATCAAAAGGAGCATGACCAGCAGGTCGAAGGAGGTGATCCTGCCCCTCTACTCTGCTCTCAAGAGACTTCACTTGGAGTATTGTGTGCAGTTCTGGCATCCTCAACATAAAAAGGACATGGAAGTGTTGGAACAAGTCCAGAGGAGGGCCACAAGGATGATCTAGGGGAGTGGAGCAACTCCCGTAGGAAGACAGGCTGAGAAAGTTGGGGCTGTTCAGCCTGGAGAAGGCTGCGTGGAGACCTCATAGCAGCCTTCCAGTATTTGAAGTGGCTGGACCTACAAGGATGCTGGTGAGGGACTCTTCATTAGTGACTGTAGTGATAGGACAAGGGGCAACAGGTTCAGACTTAAACAGGGGAAGTTCAGGTTAGACATACGGAAGGTCTTTACCATGCGGGTGGTGAGGCACTGGAATGGGTTGCCCAAAGAAATGGTTAATGCTCTATCTCTGGTCGTGTTCAAGACCAGGCTGGCCAGAGCTGTGGCCAACACGGTCTACCGTGATGCATCCCTGCACATGGCAGGGGGATTGGAACTAGATCATTTTAAGGTCCTTTTCAACCCTAACTATTTTATGATTCTGTGACAGGGAATTTCAAGCATGCACGACACCACTTTTCAGAAATGGGTCATGTGAGACAGATTTAAATTAAATTTTCCCCTGGATTTTTTCAGTTTTAATTTCTGTTGTTACAAATAGCCCAACTCCTCCCATCTGCAACCCCCACTAATGTATAAATTCATTTCTCATGGTTCACTTTAACCTGTTTTAACTCAAAAGAAGTTGGGTTAAATTTACACCTAAAATCCAACTGGAGTCAAGAGAAGCCCTTCCACAGGCATGAACAGGTTTTAGCTCTGTATGGGGAATCCCAGGAGTGATACTGCAGTGCAACACTACTCCACACATCCTTTGGAACTCTGCATACTTAAGCAGGAACAAGACCAGGAGCTGTCCCCAGTGCCACTCTCTTTCCCAGGTACTGGACAGGGTAAAGTTTTGTACCAGAAGGGAAACCATAAACAGGAGGTGGCAAACTCCCAGGTGATGTAGCCAATGCCTTGTGGCCAAACCTCCAGGCATTCAGAATCACTGCAGTCACGTGACTTGAAAAACTATAAATTCATTGAATTTGCTAAGTTGGACGAAATTTTGTGAAATTCTATGTTGTCTCTCAGTGACAATACTGTGAAGTCTATAGCAGTACGCTTTACAACTGCATGCCTGTTATCCTTACAAACAGCATTCTGCAAATGTAACTGAGATTACCCCATGCAGAAAGAATGAGGGAGGAGGACAATAAAACCAAAAGAAAAATAAATCTTAGAAGTTACTTATGTTTAATGCTTAAAAGTCTGAATGCACAAACAATAGTCTACCATTATAGAAGTACTGGTGGTCAATACAATGCATTAGAACTATGTACAATGACACAGTTTAGTATCAAAACCTTTCTACAATGTAGAGTATTACGAAACTGTTAATGACATCAAACACTAAGCACTTAAGACACAATTTTTTGCTACCACATTTGGAACTTCAATGAACAGTCCATTTTAACTTGCAGCATCAATCCATTTCTAGTATGAAATTAAGTAATTTTCTACTTATACAATAAGATTTATCTACACGGGTCTTTTGATTTTGATCCATAGCAGCAAAGGCACTGTACATCAGCAGATCCACAGACTTAAAAGATTTTTTTTAAAGCATTCAAAAAAAAAAAAGTCACAGATCATAGTTTAACAGCAACAACAACAACATAAAAAGGTAACACTTTGTCTCTGGCACAATGGCTCAGTCTGTGTCCATTTTAGGGACATCCAATCAAGACTTGGATTGGACTGCTGGCGAACAAAGCAAGTCCTTACCCCAGTGAGAATCCATTCCTTTTTGAATTTCGGAATGAGTACTCTTGTAAATCCTACCTAGGAGGTCATTGCTTTTGTAGTTTGTATATTGGTAGGCATCCATTCTTATTTCAGTGCAGTTTCCAAAGAACATATCAAATATTTTCATAATCTCTTGTAATTGAAAAATTGCCCAAAGACACATATCCCCATTTTCAAGGAAACATTGCAAAAGTTTCCAGAAGTAACAAAGGTGATTCTTTGAGGCAACTTACTGTACTCTCTACAATATAACAAAGAGAGGTGTTTATATTAAAAAACCTAGCTTGACACCAAAATGCTTAATGTTTATTAACAGAAAAGCATTGAGAACAAATCTGTACACAAGATGTTCTATTAACATTGCAAATATATAAATTAGCACATTCTTACTTAAAGTGAATTTAATTTAGATGTGAACTGAATTTGCCATTCATTACAGTCATGTAGATCACTGGCTACAGTTTGCAATTTCCTAAGTTTCCAAGACTGTCTAAAATAGTTAAGATACAGCATCTTCCCACGAAATAATTATACTGTAGTAACACTTAGAGGTCTTATCCAAGAACAGGACTAAAAAATATAACAAAGTTTATTTTTTTAAATAGAAACTGCAAGTCTTATTTAGTGTAATTTTAACTATCTCCTGAACATCCTTCTCCAAGATCCCCAATTTATTCACCTGCAAAATCACAAAGTATACAATGTATCTTTCAAACTAAAGCCGGGCCAGACAGCTTTATTTAGTCAGTTCATTGTTAGAAAGCTTTTTTAAAGAAAATAAATACATTACAGCTATAATACATAATTAAAGAGTCAGGTTCACTGTTAAGTATGCTTATTCCATCTTCTTCCAAATAGATATCTGACAATTTGATATCACAAGCTCTTAATGAGCATTCACAAATCAACAGCAAGTTAAGAAGGTAAAAATAAATTTCACAACTGTGATGGATGAACATTTAAATTCTCAGTTGAGAAAGAAAAAAAAACGGAATATACAGCAAAGTGCTAGGAGAAGGAGTTCTGTCTGTATTCAGATTTGTCTCTAATAAATAACTTCGTAGACTGTAGCTTTCTTGTCTCCAGAGCCAGTGACAATGTATTTGTCATCCACAGAGATATCACAGCTAAGCACGGATGAGGATTCTTTGGACTACAAGAAAGAAGAAGAAAAAAAGAATAAAAAAATACAGCTTTCCAATCCTTCAATCCAGAAGGGCTTGAAGGTTAATTGGAAGAGTTTATAGAAAGGGAATACACCAAAAGCTGATTTAAATATCAGTACCATAGTGGCAGCTTTTGCTACAAGACTGTTTCTCCAAACTTGCTGTACCTAAAGCTCTATGGCAACAAAAACCAGCAGCAGAAAGAGAAGGAAATGTTATGAACCTAGAGATAAACTATCAATCAAGAGAAAAAAAAGGAAGCAGTCCTTTCTATACCCTTTACAAGTAATGAGTATTTATTAATATTTTATACATTAGCTTTTGCATTAAAAATGAAGAGCCATATTCTTGATGTTCTTCCTTCCCTTTTTTATTGTAAACCAGAAATCATTATGGAGTAGCACTATAAAGCCCTGCTCACCCATAGGCATAAGACAAAAAGACTCCATAGAAGTAACTGTACCTCCTCTCACTATTTCCCCAACTTAGAAGTCTTTGTGCCTCGCACAAAGGAATTTACATTATCAGGGATGATGCAAATATGAAAAGATATTATGGTGAAATAGGATGCACAACAGTGTACAGCAAGTGAATGGGAGACAGAAAACATCAAGATACAGTAACTCTGCCTCTCAGGTCTTTTCTGTGTTTTCCAAGATGACATGTATGTTCTTGTCACTTTATACCTCCTGTTTCAGTGCATGTCTTCTTCACATAACATATGTCCATGTTTTTCTCTATCTGTCACCATAAGAGCTAAACACTTCCCAATCATGGTAAGCTTTTGCCAAGAAACCTCTGCTGAACTGCACAGGAAGTTTTTTTCTCTACCCCTCACTAAGAAAACTACACTGGAGTATTAACATCACTTTTAAGGAAGATGTGTTTTTGTTAGGATGATTCGGGCTTTCTGTGGGAGGTGGTTCCAGAGCTTAATAGCCTCCACTAAATAATACCAGACCTCAGCATTCCCTTGTCAAGGCAAACTGTGCTGTTCCGAAAGCAAATTACATGGCAGGTAGCACAACAGGTGAGACCTGACCATTTCAACCTGAACACCAGTTAGGTAATTAAAAAATACCCACCCTAGAGGTATCTGTAGGTGAAAGAAGAAAATGTCATGCCAAAAATCCCACTTTTGTTTAATGGCACACACTGAAGTGCCATTAATATTGGGTACAGAGGGACTGAAGACTATAAAAAGGTTACAACTTCCAGTTACACTCCACGGGGCTCCTCCATAAAGATAAAGTCTTTTGCTTAGAAGTCTGACTGCCCAATCCACTCACTTTACACATCTTGTCCAAAAAAAAATATACACATGTTGAGTATGTCTCTCACTGTTTTAGCTTGAATTTTGGACATTAGGAATGCTCACCTAATGACATTACTTGGGTACCGTATTACAGCAATATGCACTATAAGGTGAGAGAGAAGGGTATTAAAAACAATTATGGATTAACAGGCCATTTTATTGTAAGAGCTAGGTTATTCAAATGTTAGAAAGGACAAGAGCGCATCTCTCTTTAATTACAGAAAAAATCTTAAAGGAATACAGTAATTAGCCAAAAATTCCCATTTAAAACCTCCTTAAGCTAAAGACAGACCTCGAGATGTGCAGCTCCACTGCACTGTAATGTACATGGAAAATAGCTTTTAGGAGATTATTACCTGGAATATACTGGCTCCATAAGGTGTCCTCCAGGCATTAAGAAGATTATCCTTTCCAGTGCTTACAAACCATTTGCCTGCAACAGATTGTTTAAATGTTATTGTTGCATTTTGTTTTCAAGGAATGCACCTCAGGAAACAGATTAATCATAAAAACCAAAGCATTCACACATATCCAAAGGACAGTCACGTATTTATCTGGTTGCACGATAATATTCAACCACAATAGTAGCAGTTCACACAAAAAAGCAGTCATATAGAATTTTACAATCATTTTAATACTTAAAGATCTAACTTCTAATTATAGCCTTACTTTCATTTAAAGGTAATCTTGAATGAATTTCTCAGGAGGGGAAACATTGTCATAGAAAGATTTGCTTACCACAGTGAGCAAATTTGAGTGACAACACGCAACTCTCATGAAGATGCAGCTGATACTTGTCTGGCTTAGTAACATGCAGCACCTCAACATTGCTGTTCTCCATTCCTACTGCCAACCACTCACCAGTGGGACAATAGCCCAGTGAGAAGATCTGGAATAAGCACAGCACATGCTTCAGTAAATAGAGGAATGAGCTTCAGATATCAAAACCAACTCTGGCTACACTGTTAACACTGAATAAAATTATACTTTAGTCTACTACGGTTTTAAAAACATGATAATCCAATTACTATAATAATCAAGATAAATTAGTTCAGGTAAACAAAGCTCAATTAAAACTGTAACAGTAACACACTGAATCAAGCTATCAAAGTTAACATTCTACCCTGACAGCATTAAAAAATATTTTTGTAAAATATTTTTGATCAAGAACATACAGAAATGGGAACACATTGCACATAGGAATACTTCAATCTGGCAATTCCTTTATAAAAAAGTTTTTCCACTGCTCTCACTGAAGAAGAACTAATCTGTCAAATAGTCATAATCCAGAAAGATCTTTAACTGCCACATTGATATAAAAGAAAAAATGTGAGACTAAGTGAAAAATTCTTTGGAGTTCTCTTTGAGCCTGTTTTTTTCTGAAAATAAATTAAAAATATAAAAAAAATAAAACCCCCAAAAGTGCTTGGTTTAGAAAACCGTGACAGATTTTTCTTAACATTCCACAGCTTCTAAGATTGAACCTGTGATGTGAAGTCATGTTGCTGTAACTGTCTTCCTTCTCTGAGATCCCAGGATCTGACTGTATTGTCCAAGCCCCCTGTCCACAGTTTGGTGCCATCATTAGAAATGTCAATACAGCTCGCTCCATCTGTGTGGCCCTGAAATTGCCTGAAAACATTGAAACAAGACACACACATTCTCACACTGCAAAGAGCCAGTTCTGATCATGTATACAAAATATCTCCTTTTTTCTTCAGTCCTTAACACACAGCTATTAACGACAACAGCAACAGTAGATTCCAATAGCAATCTGGGATTAAAAAAACTCTGGGATGACCATGTGAGTTTTGTGATAAATTGATGACGCAATCAGGCCAGACAGCCAAACATTAATTTGATTTTAAAAAGCATGCTTTACAAGTCAGATGCTCTAGGGAACTTTGCTGCTGAATGTGCAATACCCACTATTTGACTGAAAATACCCCACTCCCTTCAAAGGAATGTAGCATGATCACCAAAATTAACTGAGCTTAAGAAGAATCCTTAGGCCACCAACAAAGCTGGGAAAAAAAAAGACCATGGGTATAAATGGTTGTATCAGGGAGTAAAAGTTTGCCTTTATACACAGTACTGATATATTACATAAAACAACATACATACTGCAGTGTACAGTGCAGCTTTGTATGACGGGCTCCTAGCTTACTGTACTTTAGTGTTAAGCAGCAACCTATACTCCTAAGATGCTAAGTTTGCAATGCAGTAATTTACATACATCTTTACCCAAGGCACATTTGCTGAAGAACTGATTAAAGAGATTGGAGTGTGAGCACAGTGTATTGCATGGAGACAAAGAAAACCATCTGTTCAAAGAACATACAGCAGTGTCAACACCAGATGATCTTAGGAAATTACAGTTATGGGCTGCTCAATAGGCCTGGAATTATCAAACTCTCAAAACCTACACAAAATTATATAGACTTTTGTCAAGGTATTACCATGGCTATTGCCTAGCAATGAAATACTGGAAACATCTATGCAGACACCATGAAGAAAATAGCATACATATGCAGAAGAGCACATAAAGCCGTGTCTACTTAATTCTTCACTACCTGATGATCCAGTTCTGTCGACCTACCTTACTAAAGTCTGGTTATGCAGATCCCACACTGCAATGTTCCCATCGCTACAACAAGAGAAGCAGACCTTGGAGTCGGGGCTGATAGCTAGGGCATAACAAGCCGGAGCAGAAGATGTCAGCTCTGCTTTGATACGAGGAGTAGGAGCTGCCAGATCCCAAATGGATAATGTGCTGGCTTCCCCACCAACAATCAGGGTGCGGCCGTCGGGGAGCAATCTGCAGGAACGGATGTAGTTATCTCTGTTCTGTGGAGACAGAAGCCATCAAGAGATTACTCATGAGGAAAGGAAAACAGCATTAACATGAGAGCAGAAATCCATAAAAGTATTGTATTCCCTCCTGGTTTTAATGAGCCATTTATACTTACAATGATAAAGTGTATTAATGCCACAAAATTACATGACATTAGGGAAGTACTTAAACTTGATCTACAAAATTCAGCACAGAAAGATATTTAATCTTAATTAGCATCAAAACACAAAGACCTGAACCCAGTCCAAAACAATTCAAGATAGCTGTATTTGACAGCTTGTGTAGAAAGTTGTATTTTCATACTCTGTTTATTTCAGCACATTAACCTCTCAACATGGGGGAGTACCAAATTCCCTGCACACTCCCCCGCTCTGTTCCGGTGAGACTTGCTGCCACCATCTAGATGTCAGAGGAAAATATTTGGGCAATTTTCTTCATTTGTGTAGCAACTTGTGTAGCAGTTCATTATATGTCTACATGTGCTGAACAGTTTTCATTTTACTGCCTCTGTAACAAGAAGCAGCAACTTACCAAGGACTGGTAAATAACATCAGAAAAGCTGTTAACAATAGTTCATCTCGTTAGCACATTCGAATAATTTGTCAATAACACTCAGGAATATTTTTAATTGTCACATTAAGACAGGGCAATGCATTCACATACATACGCAGACATGATATACATGATATTATCTTCAAATATTCTGGAAGAATATAGCTGCAAGACAGCAATTTTTTGCATGATAGGATATCAAGCTTTAGGACTGCCAGCAAAAGTCAAAGCTATAAATAATTGCTATTCTGTCTTTGATCTTTCCCCCTACCAATTCACTTTTAGGCCATTAAAGATGTTTTGATTTGCTAAGGGTGGGGAGAAACCCAGAAGTATAACAAGGAATGTATTTCAAACTTGGTTCTAAAACTAAAAAAAAAATTACAAACGAAATACCCAGCTTTGATACCAATGAGAGCATTCAAGTAGCCAATGGTTTTTGCACCTTAACAGTAGCATTTCTATCCTAACACAACCTTCTATATTCTCCCACTGTCATATTCTGTTATTCACATACCAGGCAGTCCAGCTGGGAGACAGGGCTCTTGTTGCCAGGGTGGCTGATGTCCCAGACTTTGACGCACCCTTTCCCACCTGTATAAACATGTCTTGTGGGGTTGCTGATGGTAACTGCACACACAACTTCCCCGTGGTTCAGAGTGTTGATCTGACGGGCATGGCGAGGGATTCCTGGACCAATGAGGGCATCAGGAGGGAAAGGAACTGGCTGCATCTGACCATCTGCACTTACATGAAATGAGTATGCTCTGAGGGTAGAAGAAAGATAGAGGGTGATTTAAGAAGTTTTCCCTCAAGCCTCTTTAAGAAAACAGAATTAAAGGTGTATTTCCACTGCAGGCATTCAGATTGTACACTTGGCTCCTTTTGCGATCTTTTTAAGAATGTGAATAAGAAATAATTCATTTATCTATAACAGGACCATCAAAGTACAAACTTAGGTACTCTTAATGGGCAAAGTTAAGTACCATCTACCAATCAAATGAGCTTTAAGAACTCATGCAATGATGATTTCAGGCATGCATGAGGATACACAATGCTACTCTCAAACTTAGGGCATGCATTTCAGGGAAGGAAGGTCAGGTCAGGGATCCCTGGAAGACAGAAATAGTTGGCTGGCCACTGCAGAACAATGAAGAGAGCAGAGTGACAGGGATCATTTGGTTTCTCAATTACTGACTCTAATGTGCACACTTGCAGCTGTGTGTGCTGCCAAGGTGGCCCAAACTCATTGCAGTTCCCACACTCCTCAAGCCAGACTATCCAGCACTGTACCTAAGGGTGCAGTGAAACCTCCACTGTCAAGGAGTTAAGTCTTCAAGGCACAGTTGCTGACATCTGACATGACAGACCAGCAAAAATGCACTAGATTTTTTTCCCACTTTGGAGCTTGCTGTCTCTTCTTTTTTTTCCATATATATATATATATTTTTTTTTTTGTGTGTGTGTGTGTTCATGTGTACCTAACACAATAGCTACAAATCCCTATTTCTCTTGCCAACTAGGGTTCTTACTGAGAAGGAATGTGTTTTGTGACTGCCAGTTATGCTGCCTGTGAATAACCTATCCACAGCTTCATCTCAAAATATTTTCCAGGCAGAACAGTTAGGTTATGAAATTGTCTTATTCTGAGATGCTACCTGACACATCACATCTATTACAAAAGCACAGACTTCATAAGAGGGTTCACCTACACATAACAAGGTATGATTAACAGAAAGCTTTAATTTCCTTAGACCTAAAAATTCATCATAGTACTGATGAAAAATCCATTGTCACAATGGTGGGATGAGAAAAGCTCACAAAAAAAGAAAATTAAGAGAATACTCAGGTATTCACTTCCCTAATTGTTACTTCTAAGTCACTGAAGAAAGCAGTATTCAACTACTGAATTTGTTATTCAGGATTCATTAACACTAGAACAGTAATTTTCAGTGGGACAAAAGGCAACTGCATTTCCACCTTTCTGCCCTATTCCCAGAGCTTTACACACTCTTCTCATCCTACGCTCTGTTTCTTGTTCTGGCAGGTCTGAGTGACAGATCGTATAATCATTGTCCATTTTTTGACATTAAATATATTCAGGAAAGGGTAGGGCATTTCCGTGGTTGTCAGAAGCAGCAAACTACCTCTATAAGTAGAATTAGGGTTCAATTATCACACAGAAATCTGAAGTATCTTCTTCATTATCTCCCTAATTCCTGCTTGTTGCAATAAGGTACTGAAAAAAAGCAGCTGATGGTCTCCTGAAATCTCTAACAAAACAAGTGGAACTTCATTAACATCGTTTCTGATTTCTGTACGCAGTCATTCTCTACAGAACCATGTTGAGCCCTGACTGTACAGTACTTTTATTAGCCAAAATGATTTTTAGCATGCTTATAGAGTACA
Source organism: Melopsittacus undulatus (assembly GCF_012275295.1). Classification (NCBI taxonomy): domain Eukaryota; kingdom Metazoa; phylum Chordata; class Aves; order Psittaciformes; family Psittaculidae; genus Melopsittacus; species Melopsittacus undulatus. Next base: position 40,823,014 of record NC_047557.1, on the reverse strand, counting down.
CAGGAAACATGTTTAACAATTACAGAAACAAAGTACAGATCTGAAGTGATCTGTGATGACATTATTCTCACTCTATTCATTGCAGCATACCAGCACATAGGATTGAACTGCTGCTTTGTTGCTTAGCTTGATTTTGTGGTGGTTGAGTGTTTTTTGAAGTTTTTTTTTTGTTTGTTTGTTTTTTCAGTCTGAGAACTAACACCTTACGTTGCTTATTTGAAGTCCTCTAAATATCTGATACTATAAACACCTGGCAGGCACTTTTTGCTTCATTTCACGTTAGCTACCTTTTGTATCTGCATATTGTACAATTCTTGTACAGTTCTGCTGCATTTCAACAGACACTCAACAGTGTGGAGAATTTACACAGCTTCTGCTCTAAGGGAAAAGGAACAATGGATGAGAAAGCAAAAACCCTGGACGATAGCTGCGAAAAGCACCACACTTAAGATGAAGAAAAATCAATACAATTATGCTAAAACGACCACAGATCTCAAAGGTTTCAGGCCTATGGCAGAGAAATGGCAGTTACAGTTAAATCTTTAAAGCAGTCATCAATACATCAACAACATTCAAAAACCTTGGAGATAAACCAGAATTGAATTGGTTTACTTCAGTTTGCCTGATGTTTTATTCTCCCTCTCTCTAACACAAGTGAGATGTGAGCAGGGAGATCTCTGCACCCTGGTATTGGTGTTCTCAGACCACTGCTAAGTCTCGTAGAACTGGACACACTTCCTCTCGGGCAACCGACACCACCAAGGATGAACTTGAACCCAGCAAACATTCTATGTGCCTGATGCATGTACAGGATGAAGGTCTGTGCCCCACAGGATTTTTAATGCAAGCAGTTGGTCTAGAAGCTGCCGTACAGGGATTTTTGTACTTGCCTTATGCAGCCACCTAAAGGGCGTGGCAAGTAGCAGAAAAGTCAATTTAGGGTGCTGACGAGTGCGTGATGTGCAAGAGAGCTGAACATGATTTAAGATTTGTGTGATACATCACCCTGGGTTCAGCAGTAGCAGTCATTTTTTCTCCTTCTTAAACCACAGAGGAGCTACAGATGCTAGGACTGATTGCTTGTCATCACAATATGTTATTAACCTTGAGCATCTGCAAGCTCACTGACAGGTAAGTATATGCATTTACTCACATTTATGCAACCAAGTGACTACCCCCTAGCTACTCCTCCACAATCATATCCATACATACAAAAACAAAAGAAGAAGTAGCATAAACATCCCCTGCCCTTGAAACTCTTAAACTCTTATCCAGTGTTAACTGGTCACAGTTTCCCATAAGAGTCAAACTGGAGGACCCTTACATAAAATCTGGATCAATATGGTTTGCACAGCTGTTTTATTTTTTCCCTTCTCTAATTCAAGAGAGATGTGAGCACAGAGTTCTTCCTATCTGTGTAATTTTTTTTCTGAGGCTTACAGCAAACGGTGCCTGGTAGAGCAGGTCACTCTACGGTCAGCTCCGTCAAGGATGAATCTGAACATTATGATACAATTATTCTTTTCAGTACTTTCAATCAAACAAAACATTACCATACTCCTTTCTCTGCACAATGCTGCTTATAGCAGCTGATAAGTTTGCAAGTAACTTGCAAGGATTCTATGAACAAAGAAATAATTTTTTTAAACTGAGGAACAGAATACAGTAGAGATGGAAAGCTGAGACCCTGTTCCAGTTCCAGTTTGCATTTCCATACAAGACAAACCAGTCAGATTCAGCATGTAACATCTCGAAGTTCAGCTTTTTCTTTTTCTTCATTTATTACTGTCTCTTTTACTTTGTATCACCCAGTTTTTGTCAGCTGCTATTAGTCTCCAAAGCAAATTTACAAATGCAACTTTAAGATTAAATAGTGTTTCTCCTGTCCTTGCCAAACAGCTAGATTTATTTCTATTCACACAACAGTTTTCAGTAGTTGAGGGGAATTCCAACTGGCAAGGGAACACAACTTCAACAGATGACTGACTTTTGAAGTTGTGTGTTTGATACTCACGGTTTTCCTCCTGGGATGCCTGTGAGATTGGGAGGGATGCCTGGGACTCGCATGTGATGATGTGGATCAAAACCAACCTATAGTTGTCCCCATGTAAAACAAAAGAGTGTATTAAAGACAGAGTTAGCTAAAGGAAGACTGTTTAATTCACGTTCTCCATAGCACACTCCCCAAATTAGAGAGACTGAACTAGATTTAACTCCCCAAATTACAGAGACTGAACCAGATTTAACTCTGCAGGTCTTACATTTACTATAAGCTGCTCTCAACACCAAATGCACTAGCATCAAACACTTACCACTGGAGATCTCCCATAAGCTGCTGCTGCTGCTGCTGCAGCTGCTGCACTCATTTGAGGGGAAATATTGTGCAGACCGGCGTAGGCAGCTCCAGGGCTAGTCAGCTCCCCGTTCATACCAGCATGTGGCACAATCCCAAATGGAGTAGGATAAGGACATGGCACTGCCATAGGTGTCCTTAAACCTGAAGCTATTGAGGGGGAAAAGAAGAGAGGTCATACAGCCAATCCAGACCCACGAAATGACACACAAGGTTGGTAAATGCACTGTACTGAAGTGTTGAAGAATCAGCTCTGCATCCAGTTTAAGCAGCTGTAATATAATGCCCCATCACTGCAGGTTTAAAGGCAGTGTATTTAGGGACAAATGGGCAGTATTTCACACCATCGAAATACACAGAGACTAACCTAGTGGGTCCACACCTGGGGGTTTGCCAGGCACTGGCCTCAGTCCGGGAGTGGAGTTGCTGCCGGGAGTTGGGGCATCAGTCCGCGGAGTTGGGGTATTTGATTTAGACACAGGAGTGGTAGATTTCTCATTCTAATCACCAAAAAAAAAAAAAAAGAAAAATGTTATTTTACTTTTTTAGCTACCAGCTAGAAAAAGAAGTGAGGACAAGCCAGAATGCATGTGATTAGAGGTATTTAGCTTTTAGACTGGGGTTTCAACAGTCCCTGTCAATGAAGAGAAGGGGCAGAGACACTGAAAATGATGGAATGGCTTTGAGAATTATCTACAGCCTTCACAGCTTTCCTCGTCAGGAGCACCGATATCATCCAGAATGAGGTCAGTGACTTGAGAATCATTGCTGACAATTACGCTGGCAGCATATGTGAAATCTGTCAGTGGTCTCACTCTGCTCATAGTGGACCTGCTCCCAGTACACGTTTCTGTGAGAGGCCACTGGTGGGTGGACAAGAAGAGCAGACCCCCACATACAACTGGCCAACAACTCATGCCCAAACATGGTGCTGTAAACACAGGATGGAGACGGTGATGGGTATAAAGTCAGGAACTATGCAGTGCCACTCTTGTGACAAGCTTGTTCATCAGGCAAACCACACTGGGCCTGAACCTGTAATTCCATCACCTTTTCTGAGCACTACATTCTCTTTAAGCTTTCTTTTTACTTATTTTATTCCTTTAAATAATCATGTACTCTGACCTGTGAAGAATAGAGAAGGAGTCTCTTTGCAGTTCATGAAGATGATTAACTGTGGTCACAAAAAGGAAAGGAAAGAACACCCCTGACTCGCAATCAGCTCTTTTTTTTTTTCTTGTTGTTGTTGTGATTTGAGATACAAGCCAAGGAAGGCTCTCATAAATGACAGATTACTTTTTAGATAGAAAATAAAAATTATTGTTGTTGTATATGGCCTGGTAATTCAAACAAAGCTTACAACCAAATCACATCCAAGCAGGGAACTGAATTTGCTATAAACCACAGCACAGGAAAACAGCTCAAGAAGCCCCTGTGTATTTTTATTTATTCTCAGAATGACAGTATTTCATATGGGGGAGGAGAAAAAACATCTCTCAGTACAGCACATCTATCATCTACCTACACCACCAGTGAAAATAACCTCTTCCTATAACAAGAAAAAGCTGTGGACTTTCTCCTTACTCTGTTACTAAACTCCAATGAAGAAACAAATAAAACAGATTTTAAATTGATGCTTCACAGTGCTTTACTGTTAGCTGTGGAAATCCAAATTGTGTCCAGTCAGAAATTTGGTAAACATGCATTTTGGCATATGACCGTGGTCTAGAATATTCTGAAGCACTTACAAGGCTAAGTTCTTTGGATTTGGAGGAAGGAGTACTGCTGGAGGATGCAATAGATGCTGGACTAATTGGTGCATCTTTCTTCAGCAGCCGAGTCTTGTCCAAGCCATTCTCCCGTGGAGAGTGTGCTGGGCTCCCCCGAGGAGAGGAAGGATCCTAAACATCAGCAATATGAGTTAGTATAAAAACTCTGTACTAGCCACTAGGGCTTGTCTTGAGCAATTTTCACTTCGGAATGAACCTGTCTCATAAAAACCTGACATCTTCTTTCCATTCTTAATTGATTTAACTGATAAAATTGTGACATTGAGATGGATAATGACAACTTTTTTACATTTTTTTTAAGAGAGTCTGAAAAGTTGATGCCGTTAACCATGAAACATACTGCCCAATCTGTGGATATTGAAATAGTCAAGTAAATGTAATTTGTCAGGCGACAGATTGAAAACGTTTGAGGCACTTGGCAGATCTGATAAAGTTCACAAATGAAGTCATGGCCAGAGTGAAAGAAAACACAGATACTGCTACAAGCTGCCTACTACCTGCTGTGCTGTGCTGGCTTCAAATATCTCAAGCAGACTTTTGGTTCATACAAGAAGTAAAAAGCTCCTTTGTACAAATAAGTGTTACAGATCTGATTTGCATTCTAAAGAAAGATGACCTGACTGAATTCCCTCAGGCATTTGAAGCTCCTTTATGAAGGCAAAGGCTGTAATCTTACTCATTTACCCATACACACAGAAACCACTGAAGACACCCCTACCACTAACACAGCAAGGTAGAAAAAACGCCATTGTGCGCACCTCATTGGAAACATCAACAACCAAGTTGTCATCACTCTTTTCACCATCGCTGTCCTGCAATGATAAATCAATGTGTCAAAAATATTTATTTAATATCCTAAAATTTTTTAAGTACTAAGAAAAAAAAATCAATGAAATGCAAGGCTGCTCACAACTATGCAACACAGCATTTACTTTTACCAACTTTTATATGGTAATACAATTGCAATATTCAAGTCACCTACAGTCCTTCTGCTGAACTGGTAGCCATAGGTTATTCCCAGTTTTCACAAGAGTGAAGGACACAGGATTAAAATCCTCATCCTAAATTGCATTGCACTGAGAACCAGAGCCAAGCTACAGTCCAGATACACCAAGTCCCAGCCTAACTAATGCTCAGTCCTCTTCTTGCATGTCTTCCAGGTGCTCTGTATTTGTATTGTTAAAAAAAAATATCAATCCTACATACTGAAACCTTCAATATAGCACAGATGTGAAGAGGGAGTCAGTAAGAAGCTGCTAAAAAATTGATGCTTCTTTTTAAAAGTAGTTATGCAGCAGGAATGAGGTGAAATTACAGAGGAAATTAGAGAAATTACTTAATTTCAACAATGTACAATGTAGACAATTTACTCACATAACGAGCTGCTATTTCCTTCTCTTCTGTTTTCTGTTTTTTACTATCTGTAGAATAATCTGTTGAATTTCTGTGTTTTTCTGCTGTTCTGAAACTGGCTGAGGGAGATACTGAAGAGCTCTGGAGTCAGGAAAGAGAGGAAGAAAACATTAGATGCTCGCTCAAAACAGTGGTTCATTTGTCACTATCCTTCAATACAACTTAACCTGATAATAAGATTTGGAGTTGTTGTCACAGGTAGCACTTTGGATTTTAATCAAGTGATAGCTACCCAGCAAGTGTCTTGTATTAAAAGTGCACAATGCATTGCAAGAAACAGAGATCAGCCAATGGATCATAGTTGCTATCTGCTGGTGTTAACAGGAAGAATGTAGAGCTACTTTGGACCATTTTATGAACACTGTACATTGACCTGGTTTTAGCTTGTTTCCTCTACAAATATGCAGAGCTAAATCAATACTCCCAGAAGAGGCTGGGTGTGTATGTGTGTACATTTGACAGTGTAAATCAAGAAGAACAAAGTGCTCCAGGTAAGTTAGACTTTAGCAAACATCTGAACAAAGATTTTTAGCAAAGAAAGAAGCAAGCTTCTTTCTAAACAGTCTCAAAGCAGGAAAGAAAAAGGGAAGCACCTAAGCTCATTTTATTTTGGTACCTTTTACAATTACTGGCTGTGCCTGCAGTAGATGGAAACACAACTCAGTGGCTCAGTAAGTCTGGCTATTCTGCAGCCCTCACTTAGCAATCATCATTAAAGAGCTCATGCAAAGTACAGGAGAGAAACAGACATATTATGAAGTTTTACGCATTATCATCCAACAATTCTGCTCTACTCCCTTAAACAAGGCAGGCAATACTTACTAACTCCTACCATATTTCCAGATTTTGGTGGAGCCTGTACCTTGGTACACAATGAAGGCAGTAATGGAAGATGCAAAGCTCCCTCTGGGATTGACTTTAGCAGCAGCAGCAGCTTTTGGCCCTAGTTCAAGAATGCATTTAAGCATCCACTAAATATTCTCTCATGCTGAAGTCAATGTCTGAACGTATGTAAGTAAGGATGTGTTCAGGCGTTTTGCAAATTGGAGCTGACAGAAATGAAGAGGCAAGTAATCCTCAGTTGAAACCCTGCAGTTTCCATCTCTCTACCTCCTTATATAAGGGTGTGGGAGGAACAACAACCAAAAAAGTCCTTACTGACAGATTTTAGATCTCCCATTCATCCAGAGCATAGAGTTTGGAGTTTTTCCTCCATGCACTACAGAGAGCTATTATTCTGCATAAAACTGTACAACACAGCAAATTGGTTTTGGAGCTTTGAGTGCACACCTCCCTAGGTTTATTTTATAGCTATTACCAGGAGTGCAAACCAAGAAATTAGCATTTACATTATGCTACTTCTGTTCCATCGCTATTACCAAAGTTGTTCTTTTCCTTATTACACCACAGATTTCTGGAAAGCATTAAGAACACTGAACCACACAAATTAAGCTGTGGTTGTTGCCCAAATAATGTGAGCGAACATTTCTCTTAGCTGTGGCACTCAGATCATCCTCTGCATTTCTCCAAAATTTCCAAGTCCTGTGAACAGCAGCTCAGATTTATGAGTGTGGAATTTGCAAAAACCTTCCATCTTCTTGAGTGGTAATTGTTAATTACCCTCTGAGAGCACTGAATGGAAATAAAAATTTTACAACAAAGCTAGTGCTGAACACAGCCTGTGCCTTTCCCATTTGTCTGCTGGCCTGCCTGTCTCTTTCTCTCTGACAGTATAAAATAGGTAAACAAGAATTTCCCATCCTCAGCAAATAGATCTTAAAATACATTCACCGATTCAGCTTTAAAGCAGATCATTAATCAACAATTCTAGTAAACGACACAAACAGTGTTATTTTTTGCTCTGAAGAGACAACACATGTTAAGACACTGGAAGAGAGCAGTGGCAGTAGGCACAGAAGTGTTAAGTAGAAATGCAACATTAAATGAAGTGATGGCTTGAAAAATATATCTGTTTACTGCAACAATGTAGCATAGAATTTTGCAAAAGACTTTAACAGTATGCTCCTATTACATTTATATTCATAATTTGGGAGGCAGTAGCTTGTAATATGAATTCAATTCATTATTTCTCAACTTCACCCTACTGTAAGTAATTTGCTTTAAAATTAAGAAAAATAATCACCAGTAAACTACAAATCAGAGTTGTGTCTAAAGAATTAAACTACTGCACTTATTTAAATAGAAATATTTATTTTCATAAATTTGAAACCATAGTTTCATATTTCACAATCTAGTGAGCTCAGTGCTATAGATGCCATTTTAATCTTTGATTTCTCTGCTTAATAAAGTAATAAATTAAAGCTCCCTACTAGAATTATAAAGTAGCTAATTATCACTAGCGTATACAGGATGAGTATCATGTTGGGGAAATGTACACTGCTTAACGGTTTTATTGCTTCAAACATGGACCAGACCTGATACCAATATGGAAAGATCTTGCTCTGGTATCTCACCTGTATTAGCAGAAAAGTGGAGACACTCCATACTGGCAGCAGTCAGAATCTCATTTCCCAGACTCAAATTTGGCCAGTGTACTAGGACTAACATTATTTTGCCCCAAGAGCCAATTACTACAGAAAAAATCAAAATATTCTCACTTTTAGCTGTCCTACCCCTTTCCTTGCACGGAGCCAGTCAATCAATACCACTGCAATACTAGCTTCTTTTCCCTTCAACACATATATGTATCTGCCACATTAGGATCTTTGACTTCATAGAATTTCTGGTACTGGTGCCAGACAAAATTTATTTGCTGAGTAATAAAGATATGTCATGTACATAGCCAATGAGCTATTGTCTAGATCTTCCTATGGACCTAACACCTACTACTTTCAAGGGACAACATTATTACCCATACTGGATTCCCACTATTGCTTGTAATAGCTTATCAGGCTACAAACACTATCTTCAGTGAGAAATATCAGGATGTAACAATGTCCTCATGGTTTCCACTGACATCAGATTCCTTACATATAATCCTGTGCCCACACACACTTTGGTTCCTGAATGTGCAAATCTACATACTCCAAGAGAGGTCCTTACATTTGCAGATTGTGGAAGAAAACCTCCTTTGAAACACACTGTTTAGTTGTCAGACTCTGCACTATTCCTCAATTTAAACATTGGTGCTCTCCTAACAGCTGCTTTTGAAAAGCTGCAATAGGATAGCTACTTAAAGAAACCAAGTGATTCAGCATTATGACTTGGCAGGCTGTAACTTAATGGGCCGGAGTCCTCATTTTAGTAACTATTTAAATTTGTAGAGAAATAAAGTCTTTTCTCACTGCTGTTTTCTTCAATAAAATGCATTAATCTACTAGAGAGTAGCATTTTCCTACTAACCAACACCTGACTTTGCTCAACATATAAGAATTAGATCAGACACAGGAAAGTAGGTTATGTTTAATTTCTGTTTTAGTGAAATGTACTACTTTTTCATATTCTGCTTAGGTAGAACATTTTTTATTAATGTTAAATACACTGCAAAATTCTGACAAAAACAACTGAACATACACATTTATAGAAAGGATGAGCATATTGCCTAGTTCACAGAATTTGCTTAAGAAGTGGAACAGTCTGTTTCTAGTGCTGGACCCACAGTATCTTTTGCACTAGGCTGCAAAGCATGGCATGCTATGCTGCAGTCTCTGTTTTGGGCAATACTGAGCACAGTGAAAACTGAACAGGTCTCCCGCCACAAGGACTACTCTGCTTTCCCTCCAACATTGGCAGGGTGCTGCTCCAGGTGGAGTACCAGTGCCACCAAGGCACAAATCAAATAAACATAAGAGAGGGTCATACAAGCCTTTTACGTAGCCCTAAAATCCTCACCAGGAACATTTTACGTAATTCATGCTTCAAACTGCTAGGAAAAGAAAAAAAAAATCACCATTTTACCTCCAGCTTCCACTGGAAGTTATGACTCACACTTTAACGTGGCAGAAAAGGAATCAATATGGTCAGGCTGCCATCCAACTGCTCTCAAAACCTGCAAACCCCAAATCCCTATATGCTGGCTCCTGCAGATGAAGACCTGGCCTAAGCAGACTAAGTGATAATCAGTGTTAATAGTAATGACTAGAAATGACAAGATGAAAAGCCCTCCCACATGACGAAGCTGGTAACTCTTTAAAGCATTCACGAACATGACTGTTCCCAAGTGTACCCTCACTATTATGCCAAAATGATGTATTTGGAGTGTCATAATTAAAACAGTAATTCCCAACAAAGTGGGAATTATGAGATAATTGACCGTCCTGAAGTATTAAGCAAACTGCAGTAAAAGCCAAGGATGCTCAACAGTAAGGTCAATTATGGTATAATTATCTGAATGACATTATTGCTGTTATAAAGTCTGTTGAAAGTATAAAAGAAACTATAAAAATGGATACAATATGCATTGCTGGGAAACGATCAGGCAGTAATGCTGCTTGGATGGCTGGTTCCAATGTTATAGATGGACATTCCAGCACCAGAGCCTGGATTCAGGCATGGCTCCAAAAAATACAAGGTATGAGTGCTGTGACTTCTGACACACCAGGGATGAGACAGAGAACACCCTCTGGTGAGTAATATGTGGTATGAGGTAGGAGAACCAAGCAGAGAGGTGACAGGACAGAGAGCATAAGAAACACCCAGGAGAGAGGAAGGGGCAGTCCCAGCACAGCTCTCTGAGACCATGTGCCCAGGGAGAAAAACTACAACCACAAGCTCGGCACACCAAACCTTCTGCAGGGCTCTAACTAAAGGCAATATCCATCTGTCAAAAAAAAACCCACCATTCATTTACATACACTCGTAGGCACAGGTACATTAGTTTTATTAAACTGATGGAGACGGTATGAAAGGCTGTGGGCTGCTCTAAAAACACCATATGGAGCGTTTGCATAAGGTTTGTGCTCCTGAGGTCACCCACACCTACACTGCTACTATGCCTTTTTGTTGTTATTATTATTACATTACTATTATTGCTATTACTACACCTCAGTATCCACTCCAACCTCACAGATTTTGTGGTCTTTGATTTCACAACATCCTCCCTTTTCTGTACTTAGGCAAGCAGATTTTCCTTACCATATCTTTCCCTTTAGATATATGCAGTGGGTCATGACCAGGTTGACACAGGCAGGCAGCAGAGCCTGGAGCGCATCTCTTCCAAAATGGCTCACCAAAGGAGTGGGGGCAGGTAGCCAAGTATAGTTCCCACATATATTACTCATCATGACAAGCTTTTAGTTTTTCACCTCCCTTCTTTCCACCCTGTTTCTCTACTTACACAAGCTGAAATCCAACTTCCACTCAGCCACCTGGACATCAGTTTTTGCAGTTTTATTCACTGCCTTTTCCCTGTAGCTGCATTTTCAGATATGAGACAAATTCTCATTAACTGTTCGTGAAAAATGCCACTAACCAGGTATGAAATATACAGAACAATGATGGTTTTAGTAACACGTAACCCTTTCTGAGCTAACTGGATTGAGTTTGGTAATCAAACAGCCTCATGCTTGCAGGCCCTTGTCTTCATAGGGGATTTCAACCACCCTGATATCCGTTGTAGGGACGGTAGGGCCTACAATTAACGAGGTTCCTCGATTGTGTGGAAGACAACTTCCTTCTGCAAGGAATAGAGGAGCCAAAAAGGAGACATGCCATGCTTGACCTCGTGCTCACCAACAGGGAAGGGCAGCCTTGGATGCAGCAAGCATGAAATGGTCGAATTTGAGATCCTCAGGACAGTGAGAAGAGCATGCAGCAAGCTTACTGCCCTGGACTTCAAGAGAGCAGACTGTGGCCTCTTCAGGAACCTGCTTAGTAAGGTTCCATAGGATATAACCCTAGAGGGCCAGGGGCAGAAGAATGCTGATTCAAGGATCACTTAATCCAAGCTTAGGAGCGTTGTACCCCAACAAGAAGAAAATGGGGCAAGAGGGCCAGGAGGCCTGCATGGATGGATAAGGAGCTGCTAAGGAAACTTAGAAGTTAAAAAGAAGCTTATAGAAGTTGAAAGTGAGGAGAGGCAGTGTGGAAGGAATATAGGGACATTGTCCAGGAAGCTAGGGATCAGGTTAGGAAAGCTAAGGCACAGTTAGAATTGCGTCTGGCCAGAGATGTCAGAGATAACAGGGAAGTCTTCTATAGGTATGTCGCTAACAAGACAGACTAGGGACAATGTGGGCCCTCTCCAGAAGCTATCAGGAGAACTGACTACCCGGGATTTGGAGAAGGCTGAAGTTCTCAATGACTTCTTTGCCTCAGTCTTCACCAGCAAATGCTCTGACCACACCACCCAAGCCTTGGAAGGCAGATGTAGGGACTGTGAGAATGAACACCTTGAGCCCACTGTAGGAGATAATCTAGTTCGAGATCATCTTAGGAACCTGAATGCGCACAAGTCCATGGGACCTGATGAAATCCATCCGCGGGTCCTGAGGGAGGTGGCGAATGAAGTTGCAAAGCCACTGGCCATCATATTTGAAAAATCATGGCAGTCGGGTGAAGTTCCTGATGACTGGAAAAAGGGAAATATAACCCCCATTTTCAAGAAGAGGAAAATGGATGACCCACGGAACTACAGACCAGTCAAGTCTCCCCTTTGTGCCTGGCAAAATCCTGGAGCAGATTCTCCTGGAAGGCATGCTACAGCACATGAAAAACAAGGTGGTTGGTGACAGCCAGCATGCAAGAAATCCTGCCTGACCAAACTGGTGGCCTTCTGTGATGGAGCAACAGAACTGATGGATAGAGGCAAAGCAGTTGATGTCATCTCCCTGTACTTCTGCAAAACGTTTGACACTGTCCTGCATGACATCTTCGTCTCTAAATTAGAGAAACATCAATGGATACTCAGTGGATAAAGTATTGGCTGGATGTCCACACGCAGAGAGTTCTGGTCAATGGCTCGATGTCCAACTGGAGACCAACCAGTGATAACTGGTATTCCTCAGGGGTTGGTGTCAGGACTAGTCTTGTTCAACATCTTTGTTGGTGACATGGGACAGTGGGATTGAGTGTGCCCTCAGCAAGTTTGCTGTTGACACTAAGCTATGTGGTTCAGTTGATACACTGGGGGGAAGAAATGCCATCCAGAGGGGCCTCGACACACTTGTGAGGTGGGCTGATGCCAACCTCATGAAGTTTAACCATGCCAAGTGCAAGGTCCTACACCTGGGTCAGAGCAATCCCAGGCACAGCTACAGGTTGGGCAAAAAGGAAATTCAGTGCAGCCCTGCGGAAAAAGACTTGGGGGTGTTGGTTGATGAGAAAATGAACATGAGCTGGCTTCAGTGTGTGCTCAGAAACCAGAAATCCAAGCATCTCTTGGGCTGCATCAAAAGGAGCATGACCAGCAGGTCGAAGGAGGTGATCCTGCCCCTCTACTCTGCTCTTGTGAGACCTCACTTGGAGTATTGTGTGCAGTTCCGGTGTCTTCAACATAAGAACGACATGGAAGTGCTGGAACAAGTCCAGAGGAGGCCACGAGGATGATCAGGGGTCTGGAGCACCTCCCATATGAAGACAGGCTGAGAAAGTTGGGGCTGTTCAGCCTGGAGAAGAGAAGGCTGCGTGGAGACCTCATAGCAGCCTTCCAGTACCTGAAGGAGGCCTACAAGGATGCTGGTGAGGGACTCTTCATTAGTGACTATAGTGATAGGACAGGGGTAACAAGTTCAAACTTAAATGGGAAGTTCAGATATAAGGAAGAAATTCTTTACTGTGAGGGTGGTGAGGCACTGGAATGGGTTGCCAAAAGAAGTGGTGAATGCTCCATCCATGGCAGTGTTCTAGGCCAGGCTGGACAGAGCCCTGGGACACATGGTCAAGTGTGACACATCCCTGCCCATGGAAGTAGATGATCTTTGGGTCGTTCCCAACCCTAATCATTCCAGGATTCTGCAATTCTGTGACAAAGCTTGTGACAATTATTTTTAATATAAACTATGATTAAAATGAGCATTTTGAAGTTTTAGATAGCATTTTTACCCACTAATGAACTTCACTAATTGCAAAATTAATGAAGCTAATTAGTGGATAAAAGTGTCATAAAACACATCAAAGTCTAGCTGTGCAGGGCTGCTGCAAGAGCAATGACATGGCCACAAAGAAGTCCGGAATAGAAAAAATGTGTGGGCTCAGTAGTTCTGGAAACACAAGTGCTCTCAAAAGTTTTGCACGCATAGAAGTATGCACATGAGAGCAATTTCTTAAAGAGTATCTGTGTAACTGTTTAGCAATCTGCTTGCCCTGGCAGTACCATTGCGGTATTTAATCTAAGCTAATTAAAAATATCAAAGTCTAGTTGTTATGAACTGGGTTATAAAATGAGCAATAAGCCACTACAGCTGTACATGTTAATTCCAGTCATGTATTTCAACACACATTTAACAATTTACTGGCAAAACTAAGCACGCCACAGAGCAGGAGCTGGAGGTACCTAGCAACTCTAACATATAATCCTATCAGCATGTGCAGCTGTTTCTCCCGCACTCCTGGTGTACAGGTGCATGGTAGTGGCAAGAAAACTAGGTGTTTAAAAGCAACGGAGAGGGCTGCTGACTAGCCTTTCACAGATGGATTTTTGCAATAAATCCTTTAAAATACAGCTTCTCCAGTAATCGTTGGCTGAAGTACATAACACACATAAGGTCTAATCACTATGGACCTTTCAAGGGTCAAAGGATAGAGAGAAGAACCAACGCATCTTAAGTACAAGCAGTCAAACAGTAGAGGAACACAACTGTGAGGCAAAAAGTAAAGACAGGTTTAGGTTAATGTATATCTTAGCACAGGCACATGGAGAAAGTGAAATCAAGGAGTGTGGCAAGAATAACAAGCACCCTTTGGTAAGCAAGACAGTTTGAACAAAGGACCTGGTTTCAGCAGGGAACATAAAAAAAAAGAAGCAGATAGGCAGGAGAAGGAGTTAAACACTTCTGTTAGGTTTACAGAAGCTTCAAAGTTCACAGATTACATTTACCATCAAGCCTGCTCTTGTCTGAATCTGCCAACTTGTAAATATTGAATTTAATTGATGGTAACACAGCCCAGGTATTTTCAAATATCCTCCCCTCTAATCCACAAAGCAATTCACCTGATCCGTTCTCCATTCACCACCCAGCATACTTCAATCTCTTCCCCTCTGCACAGACCCCAAACTAAGACCACATTCTTCTGCACACAGCAGAGCAGGTAATATGGACAGAATGAAAAGATTTGCTAGAAGGTGTTAAGGCACAAATTGCAACTGGTATGGACAATGCATCAGGTGAGCCTCAGGGCATGTTCAGGCTGCAAAGGAATTCTGTCCCTAATGATCTCAGGAAAGATAAGCACTCCCACTGCAAACCTGGAAATGCTACCAAGGAAATGCTTCCGGCAGTTTAGACAAAAAAAAAACCCAGCGAAAATCAGGGGCAAACCTGCATGCTGGTCAACACATCGTACAAACCCCTAAATGTTACTTTTACCAAGATCAGACACACTGAAATGCAGGGGTCAAAGACCACCAAGTTACAGAAATTCAGAACTGAGGGTAAATATAATCCTCAGAAATCTGAGGAACAGAGCAGGGCCAAGGAAATTCAGAACACTACAGCTCTCCTCTCCTTAAATATTTATTTGAGGTTCCAATTACTGATCTTTCATGCCATTTCCTTCAGCAGAGACCTGAAATATTTTCAGCAGCTCTAGCAAGAAACAAAAAACAGAAAGAAAGTATTGGGAGTTAACTAGGAAGAACAAGGGAATGCATGCCATCACAGGGTAAGAGAAAAAGCTCAACTAGCTGGATCATTCAATGCAGCAATATAATTGTGGGCTCACCACCATGAGAGGGAGAGAGGAGGATAACCAACAGCCTGCATTACAGGCTTTGATGCAGTGATGTGCCACAGTGCAAGGAAAAGCAGCAGCACTCCATCAGCCCTCAATCAAAAGGCGATGATGGACACACAGAAAATTCCCAACATCCCACACATTTACAGAATATTAACACTAATTACATTGTCATAGTGGCTGAATTTAAACAAAATGCGTGAAGTAATTTGAGTGTTAGAACAGCAAGAAAACATTAACAAAGGAATGTTTTATGATAGCCATTAAAGGCTGTGTCAGTATGCTTTACACTTTGTCAAAAAAATTCCTACAAGAATCACAAAATCCCTCTGAAGTTTTGCTTAGAGCCCTCTTTTCAGACTATACACCACAGTAAAACTGTTATCCTTTCACTTTGCACAGTGATTAAAATGGATGGTATGGCATTGTGCCATGCTGAACGCAAACACTTTCCTGCAGCGGTTCAAGCCACAGGGGTTATAAAAATGTTGTCAGTACTGGCAATACAGGTTAGGAGGCAAGAAATACACACACCTACAACCCACAGATTTTGCATGTTAAACTAGCATTGATTGTACTTTAAGCACTGCCTTCTTCTGGGATAGCTTAGTGGATTGTTTTCATATGACAGGTCCTAACAACCTCCTTCTGGGAATTATGTTCCCGACTCAATACTTCATTTTGACCAGAAGGACATAACCTAGCACTAATTAGCCTTTTTGTTGCTTTAAAACCAGAGATCATGTCTGAAGACAGGCCCATGAAACACTCCATTCAGCTGCTTTAAATCAGGTACTGTATCCCATTTTTAGTTTTGGTTACATCTAATGTAGGCTATATTCATGGCAAAGGCATCAGTTTTGAGTTTTCACATTTCTGTTCCCTTCCAATCTATCCATATGTACCAAGCCCTCAGAGAAAACCACTTTGTCTTTTCTTCTGCCTGTCTCTAAAGGATTTTATAGTTCTTCTGATGCAGAGATGACCTAGGAGATGATAAGAAAACAAAGCAAATTATTGTTTTAAATGAACGCTTCATGAATAGAGCTGATGACCTCCTTCCACACTTTCTGAATTGTTCCCTCCCTTCCCCCCATTTTCAATACTATCCATTCCTGATCTGACCAGTAAGAAAGTGATGGGAAAAGAGGTAGTCTTCAAGAGGCTACCAAAATTACAAAAACATGCTAAAATTCAACAGAAACATTCACTCTACCTCCTGATCACCTCAATAGATAGAAAAGTATTCATTCTCAGGTATTAACTAAGACATTGGCAATTCACTCATCTCTTCCCTGTCACATCTTCTGTGACTTCTGAAGGGACAATAGATTTTATGTTTTTCTATTATTCTGCATGATTTAGGAAGCCAGAGCCACTGCTAAGTGCCCAGTGAAAACACGTATCTTTATCCAACCAGTCTCCTAACTGGGCAGGTGGATAAAACATGGTGAGGTGCTATTTAATTTTTTGCACATTCCAGTTGATGATGATTTTAAAGCAAAACATTTTCTCAACCATCTATAAAAATATTTTCCAGAAAGAAATCTTTGAGTACTACTGTTTGCCTCTCTGCCCAAATAACATCCAAGCCCATTATGTCTGCCTCACTTCATCTACACTCACTTGTGTTCCCAAGATCCTTGTTCAGGAAATTATCCCATTTCCTATTCAGGAAAGCACTTGAGCAGATGCCAGATATGAGGCACATACTTTGATCTCAGGAAAGTCACAAGACAGATAAAGAAATCAGAGGAAAGTACATATGTGCTGAACTTCAGATGCCTACTGCACGCTACCCTGAATCTGGACCTCAGCCTCCTGCAAAAATAATTGCCCCCAGTCTCATTCTTCAAATCAAGGATTCTAGTAAGAGGAATGGACGGAGGAGTGGCAGGAACACAGATCCTGCAGTCAGCTTTAAGGCAGTTACATCAGTATATAAGAGCACATTATATGTACAACACCTACTTTGAAGACTGAAAAAATAAACCACACAGTTCTTTCTGACAGATTTTTTAGATGCATTTCAACTCCTGAACATCCTAAAGCTTCACCATGAGAAGCTGCAGTAGCTTTTATTTTTTCTGGACTTTTCATTATTTATATTTGACAGGTCATGCTGTTAATTTTTTAAACATTAAAAGCACAATCAAATACTAACTTCAGGCTAGCTGTAAATGTTTTGATGTCAGCAATGAGCAGCCAATACATTTTTAATTCAGGCTAGAGGAGAGGAAAAGCAAAAATCTCCCTCTTGTACTTCCCTCTTACAGTCTGCCAAGTAGTTAAGTGTGGTAACCAGCATGTACACACATGACCTTCTGTTCTATTCAAATGAATTATCTTAGATAATTTGCGAAGACTGTTCTCCCTCATTTAAGTACTTCATAATGCGATCCATCTTTCCCTTTGCTTTTGTTAAGAGAAGACTCCAGTAATCTCCTGAAAACAGCATTTTGGCAAGCACTCCCGAATTATGTAATTCACTAGGTTCAACTCTACTGTTACAATCATTTTCAAGGAAGACAGGTATAATATATTATCATTATAGCTATACAATCCTGAGTTGAATTTTCCTTGGCTGAGTTCCTAGCACTTTAATGTTGAAATTGATCTGTTTTAAAAACATCATTTGAAAGGTTTTTTAAATACCATACATGCTCAAACTCTTTATTTTAAACAGTTTAGAAATGAGCTGTTGAAACAGAAGACCAAAAAAAAAAAAAAAAACCCAAAACAAACAACTCCAAAAGAAAACAAAAGAAAACCCAAAAACTAACCAAAAATTCTTGTGTTCTCTAATCTAGCGTTAAGCACATTTTAAAGAATAACAAGCAGACAAGAAGCATGTTTCCAAACAAACTATTGCAGTGTACAAATTGCCCAGCAGGGATGGAGATAACAATACCTATGGTGTGGGTTTAGATCTGAGAAGAAGCTGACATTTCATCAAGGTTGTCTAGGAAACCATTTTAAAAATTTGTTTATAAAACAAAATGCATGATGTTTATTTTGTTTGGAATGTGCCTAGAGAAGCTGGCAAGTAACAAGTTTATTAAAATGACAAGTCCAATGTACTTTTCTTGTTGACTGTAAAAAACCTCCCTGTGAGCCAATTAGGAGTGTGGAGATCAAAGGCCTGAGCAGCACTATAAAACCAGGAGTTACAGGGTTAAGGGAAAGCCTCTCCAACCTTCCTCAATATGGAAAATTTCCTCTAACTACAATTCACTCAGGTGGTGCAACATCAAAGACAAGTATTTTTTAACTTGCTTTGGAGTACGTTACAACACCCGTATTTTAATGGACACCTACCCAAGCAACTTGATTTTATGCACAGTTGGGAATTATTTTAGTTGTAAAGACTGATCCAGATGAGACTGAAGCAGCTAGATGGTGAGAAGGCAAAAAAAAAAAAAGATGCTGGGAAGGATGCACGGGATAATTTCTGAAATAGGTTTTTCAGTTGGTAAGGGTTACTGAATCCCAGACTGAAGAAGTTTTGTCAGTGCATTTCTTCTTAGTAGCTGCCAAGACCTTGACTTTTTAAGGCAGAAGTTAGAACAGCTAGCAAAGTGTTATCTAATGCAAGGATTGACTACTATGATGATCTCTGCTCACACCATCTTCAAATTTTACATCCATGTAGGGCACATTTGTCCTGATGAATGTGGGGACTTTATGTCAAATACACAAACCACTCCCAGCAAGTTTCTACCTAGAATTTAAGAGGCTGAGTTTTAAGTCACACCACTGTTTACTAACCAACACGTTGGGCTGCTTTGACCAACTACTGACTCAGTTTCTTTGCAATGCCACCTTGCTTACTGTCATTAATGAGCTAAATTCTGCCCTAAGACAGAGAAAAAGCCTGATTTTAAGGTGAGTCTGCATTGCCGTTTCTCACTATGATAGGGACCGATTCTGAATCTGCCCAGTCCATACCCCTTAATTTCACCTCTTCCCTGGCCCTTGTCTTACATGTGTGAACTAAAGGACAGGCTTTCTGTTTTTGTTGTGACTGGTAAGACCATCAGACAGCTCATTGTGAGTAGACTTTTAGTTCTGACAGTAAACGTAAATTTCCACTTAAAGACACCTAGAGCACCAGATGGAGCCCTTAGAGTGAGAAAGTGTAACAAGCTCTTTCACAGCAGGCACAATTGTATCCGGAGCTCCAGCCCACAGATGGAAATCCTTCTTCCCTGCCTACACGTTCTCCCCACAGGGTGCTTTCACTACTGACAAAAACACATTCCCAGATCCACCTCTGGGGCTGCTCTCTCTGCAGCAGCACTGGTGGAAGCCTGAGAGATTCCTCCAGCCATGCAGCAGCCCACGCTGGGCACCTTGCTAGCTGGCAACAGGGCAGCATGCAGACAATCCTGATCCTCCGCTGAACAATCTTGCTCCATGTAATGCAAAGCCCTGCTGCCGTGGCTCTTGGCCAGAGGTAATGCCATGGGGAACAGCTCAGGGACAGTGCTGGGCTGCCAGAGTCATGTTGCTGGTGGGTGGTGCTCTACCATGAGGTTAACATTAGCCACAGGGATTCAGCACTGCTTGGTGGCATGGTGTACATATGCTGTGCAATGGCTAGTTAGCGCAAGGGGGACATTGCATACACTCTCCCCTTGCCATAACCTTCCCAACAGTGTGGTGGGCTTCCTCCAATTCTGCTGCATCTAAAACCCTCTGTGATATTGAAGGATCCATACCACTGAACGCCAAGGAAGGATGAAAATTCAATGAAAGCTTCTCTTCTGAGAACACATGCAGAGATTAAGTAGTCAACTGAAATCAGAATTAGCCCAAAAAGACCGAGCTGGCAAACTAGCCCACACAAGCTACCACCAGAAAGAAGCAATTGCTCATGTCATGCATAGGACTCAAATCCACTGAGGGATGTTTAAAGGAAAAATAAGGTAAAAATGGATCACAGGGTAACGCTGATGCCTGAGCAAAAAATAAAAAACTGGGGAGGTGGAAAACTCTGTTTATATTTGGGAAATCTATGTTCAGTAGTCTCTACTCTTTTGTCTGATTGTGTGAAGTCAATTAAGCCTCTTCATGCCTCAGTTCATTATCTATAAAATAAGGATAATTTCAGAAGCCTAGAGAGCATTTCTTTTCTTTTCAGGGTTGTTGTGAGGATTAATGTATTTAAGATTTGGAGGTTCTCCAGTATCAGAGCATGGATCCATTAAATACACTAGACTGAAACAGAAAAGTAAGAGCAAGAGAAGAAGGGACAGAGAAAAATAAAAAATATAAATCAAATCTTCCTTGTTTTAGAAAAAAACACAACTAGATGACTAGAGCAATCCAGCTACTGTAGCAGACAGCCTACACTGAACTCCAGAAACTAGTATGTCTACAAATAGTAATAATAACTTTAGCCCATTTTTTGTTTGCATAAATCTGTATCACAGAGACACAGGAAATGTAAAAGAGGAAACACTTCTGCACTGTATGTAAAACTGTCCTCAGCTAAACTCACAAGACCCTAAAGCCACTACATCTGAGATGTAATTAACTTAATGTTCTTAATTCCAGGAAGAAAATACTGCTGGTGGTTATTGTTATTTTTAAAATTACCCATGGGCAAGAGAATTAGCCAGGAAATGTGCTACCTGCAACCTTGTCTTTGAAATTATTTTTCTCAAATTAACTTTATGTATTTGAAATGTGAACAAAGCCAATGTTGCAGCTGCCTAATAAACTCAAACCTGTACTTCAGAATGTATAAGGCCTTCTCAAAGACAGACAGATGTCAAATTAAACTCCCTGATTTAAAAAATGCAGAGCTGGTCTTCCGATCATCACTCTTTTTACTATAGCCCACGAAGTATTGTGTTTTATTGCTTTGTGCTATGAAGTGTTTGTACTTAGATCTCTCCATAAACAAGAAAAACAATCAGGGTGTGTGCTGATCTGATTAAAATCTGATGTAAATGATATGCAAAATAGGTGTGGCCCACTGGCTCATGGCAAGCTGCCAGTAAAGACCTGTGCTGAAGGTTGTGTATCACTGATTTAGGGCATCATCTCCATCATACTTCTACTCGAGCTTCTTTATTTTACAGTTTCCTACTCTACATTATTGAATGTTCTTTCCCATTTTCACTTTTATTCCTACCTGGATAGTTTAACTCTCCATTTTCTACTATCTGGCAGCAGACCATGCAAAAAAAAATTTGCACCATGATGTATAATCACTTTGTGATTTGGGCAAGACCAACTCAGCCTATGTAGTACACCACTTCTCTCTCTCTCCTGTTTGCTCCTCTAATCATTTAAAACTATTCTTATGCCAATGTAAGTTCTTTCCAGAACCACTTTCCTACTCCATGTCTCAGCTTCCTGAAACTCATGCCTTATCCTGGTAAAGCACAGCTTGGGGCCCTCTTTACAGGTCTGCAAGCAAAGCAGATTAGCCTGAAGAGCTAATTCTGTGTGACCAAGTACAGGGTACATTTCACGTGAAATCAGGAAACTATCCAAGCATGATTCAAAAGCATTCAGGCAATGCCGCAGAACATTCACAAGTTATTTTCTTCTGAATTCATACACAATTTAGAGGATCCAAAACTGGATTTCCCAAATGCTGTGCAGACATGATTAAGGAATATTTGTTTTGACTGGGCTTTAAGTCCCTACTTTTCTGATATTTCTCATTTTTCCTTCATTCAAGGTTGAAATTTGCTATGATAATTTCTTTAGACCCCTGCAGAATTGTTCAAGGTATTTCCCAGAGGGAGACAAAAAAGAATTGGGGATTCATCACACACAAGCTGATATTTACAGTAACACCACTCCCAGTACATGTTTGCTGGAAATAGCTTGGTATTTCTTTAATATTTGTAGGATTAATAAAATTCAGGCCCTGATCTCATAGTATTCAACATCTGGGCAAAACACTTCTTGCTGACGTTCACAGGGCTGTGGTTTAGCAAAACAAACATGCTGCATCTTACAAAAAACCTTAGTCATGGCAGCAGTAAAAGGCAATTTCTTCCTTATCTCTTTTTGTGCTTCCTTTATCTTATTGCAAGGAGACTAGGAACAATATGGCAACCGTAACAAAGGGGGAATAAAGAAAACGCGGATGACTGCTCAAAGTAGGTGCATAAATGTCACTATTACCTTGCTACTATGGTGTTTGGTTTTAGGACAACTTGAAACTACATGAAGGCAGGCAACAAAAAATCCCTGCATGCAACAACTTCGGTGCTCTGAAATCCTGTGGGTACCTCAGATACCACCAGATGCACACATGACAGCAGAGGCAAGGAATACTTTTGTGTGCCTTCAGACAGCAACAAAAAACATGTCTTCTCCTTTCATTGCAGTGGTGTCTTCACCCTTGTGAATGATCTTTGCCACTTTCCAGCTGACCTGCACTCTGAGGTTGACTGCTACAAGAAAGCTACAGCCAGAATTACAAATCTGAAGCATCGCTCCTGCCAAGTGTTAAGACCTTCCAGATCATACACTAACTTCCTCCATGACCAGCCAAAGTAACCATATTTCACAACAATTAAATGTGTTAAGGGTTCCAAGCAAACAACGCTCAGGCTCAAAATTCAAGAGCCAGAGATGGACAGGACATAGTTGCATCTTCTACAGGGCCATTCTTTTCAGGGAATATATCCTAAAGTGACTCTATTCTTCTGCTTCTATTCTTTGCCATTCCTCAAGATGGATTTGAAAAGAAAGGACAGCTGGCAAAAGAGAAGCAAGTGACAAAACCATGATCCAGACAGAGGTAAAAAGGTTAAGTCTCTGGGAGCCAGAATCCACAAGGATAGGCATCTTAGACACGTATTTCTAAATAACTTCCCTCCTTCTTCTCTTCCTAAAAGACTAAATGCAAAATGAAATCATCTTACAGAAGGACAGCCGCTTCCCCTCTGTGCTCAATCATTCCAGTCACACTATGTTGTCCAGTAACCTGCATTGATAATTCCTCATGAATAAAATGCCAACATTATCATCCACAGCTATGTTGTTGACATGCTTTTGCTATTTCACTAAAAATACCATTAATTTTCTGGCTTCACAACAGCTGAGCTACTTCCCATTTGAATATACAAAAGAGTATTTTGTTTAAACCAAATTAAAAATGTTCCAGTAAATGACTTCAATTTTGCTGGCTATACTACTTAGTGTATACTGTTCTATTTAATCCTCTCTTTTCTCAATTCTATGCCTTCTACCTCCCCCTCCTTTTCTTTCTTTCAATTTTTTTTTTCCATTCTCCCCTTCCCTGTTTATACTTAATCCTTTCATGCCAGGAACTGGATTGGCCCAGCAAGAGATCCACAGTTTCAAAAAAGGTGGTGCCAAAGAGTTAAGGAAGCGGTGAAATTGCCTCTGCTCTGTTTTTATTCACCTGTTTGCCAAAACATATTTAGCAGTAAGGAAAGGAAGGGAGAGGGGAGAGGGAAGCATACAAATGCTGAGCACACTGTCCATAGCCCATCTAGAGAAGTGTTGACATTCTCCATTTAAGTCAGAATGAAAACCACCATTACTGCCAAGCCCTCCTGGCATCTCACCACTTTATTCATTCCCATTTGTATCTAATGCTTTTGTCAACAGTTCAACAAAAGTCAAAGCAAACAACCCACTACAAACACTGGGGGTAACAGCAACAAGCATGAATCCTTCACTATTATCCAGCCCAGCTGCTCAGTGCCTGTCCAGGCTGCTTTCATTTACAACAGTGTCAACAAAAAGCTGAAACCCAATAACTAGGTGGGCCACTACTACCACTGCAAAACCTCCGGCAAAGGAAATGCTATTCTCCTGCTTAACTGCTTCAGCAAACATGCAGAATAATTCAGTTAGATAGACAAGTGCTTGCCTAATCATTTGTTGTGTGAATTATTCAAGGCTTTCCCCTTAAACTACTAAATGATGGCTCTTCAAATATTTCTGAGGAAACACCAGATGTTCGACAGGAGAAAAAGAAACATTAGGCAAATTCTGACATAACAGAGGACAGTGGTAGCCTACAATCCTGGAAAGAACTAATGTTCAGAGTATGAACGCTGTCCTACACCTTGCTTCTGGTGTCACTCTATAGAGAGCAAACTGCTTCCAGCATACAAGCGCTAAGCATGCCCCAGGCTCCCAGGTGCCTGATCTATATACAGCATAATCAAGGCTACTGCCTATGATTTTTCGTCCTCTTTTTCTGTGCAAGTTGTAAAAGAGATCTCTCCAGAGAGTATGTAAAATGTGGATAAAAATAAGCACTGTAGTTAGTCAGGTGGATGCAGAGAGGAAACATGCACTTATTCCCACACCTCTCTCCACCTCCCCTGAAGCCCCTCATTTTCATTTGGTCTCCTCTTAATCACTCACCTCAGTGTTTTTTTTCTCTCCAGTCACAAGGTGAATTGTTCACATGCTTTTCTCCAGAGGTTTCACAAGGTTTCATGTTTACACTTTCAAAAAGCAGGGCTAACTAGTCACATAGCACAGAACTAAGCATTACATCTTTTACTTCAACTGCCTCTTTAGTCTGGGAAACAGCCACCTCCAGATGTCTGCTTCCTCATTTTTGTTGGCTTTTGTCACAACCATATCATTGCATTAACAGGTTACTTTTAAACTTTAAGTAAACTTTAAGAAAACAGGCAAATTAGATAACAAGTGGTGCTTGTTTTGATTTAATCTCACTGTTGGCAGGAACAGCCCTGGATATGAACAAATGTTTTTCCCGAGACCAGTTTATATATACATCAGAGTTCAGTGCTGGACTTATATGTATCTTGAGCCAGAACACAATATCTAATACACTTATAAATATTTTAATTTTGACATCTATAGTAGCAGTTGTGCATACTGAATAACTAGCATTCCAGAGAGAATTCCTGACAGTTTTTAAGACTCAGCAAAATAGTAAAAGAAATTCTGTTTGTATGTCAAACTGAAGCACATATTTTTATTTTACAATAAGAATCTGTAACATACTTTGTTTGCAAAACAAGCGGTTTTACAGTGATTGCTCTGTAGCAGTCTCTCAATCTCAGGATTTGTGTGCTGTCAACGTAAAGAGCCTTCTTTAATCAGTTTTCTTCCTCATTCTGTCTAAACCAGTTATGACCACTTGCCTACTACGTAGCTGCAGCTGTGACTTTGTGATTGCCACAGCTGTTGGTACCCATTTCAGCCCTACTCCACTTGGTGGGAAACTTCACTTAAATTTACTACTATAAATCAAACTTTCAACACTAAGTTTATCAGGATGAGCGGGACTGTTACAGTCATTAGCAGTATCTGCAAAATGGTTTAGGTCCCGAGACCAAAGGCAACATAGAGAGGTACTATAGCAGAGAAAACATTTGGTATCAGAAGGGCTGAAACATGTACAGAGTAAATGGAAGAAAACCTGCACAGCCTGATGCTAGATACAATAAAAAGAACAGGGATGAGACAACACCACAATAAAATGTCTCTTCTTCATCATCCCCTGGAGCAGGAAGGGTCCAAAAATGGCACCTCCAGCCTTTACCATGGTTGAGGGCAACACAGTTACCAGAAAACCTTCAAGAAGCATGCAGGACTCCTACAGAAGGTCTGCTAAGCATGTAATTGCTTTCAAATACCTGAAGTGTGATACAAACCTTTTAGGCTACCTAGATGGCAAGCATACAGTGCTTTTCATAAGGTCACCAAACTGACCCTGGACAAGGCTGCCTTTTTGCTGAAAGCAGGGTTGCCTATACTACTTTAATGCTACTCTAATGCCAATTATGCATCCTGACAGGGCACCTGGAAAGATGCTGCACTTCAAGGAATGGCAGAAAAAAGGTTTCTCACCCTACAAAGTTACTGTAATTAATTTTAAAGCTATTATTCTAAAATCATTCAGACATTGAATTCCTTTCATATTTTGCAGTATGAGACAGCAAAGCTCATTACAAAACAGTATTTGCAGGTCATTACAAGGAACATTTTTCTCGAAGCAGGGGAGGAAAAGAAAGACATCCATTTCCTCAAGGGCTAAAATAAATTGCAGTTGGGTATTTTTAAAAGAAATAGAGGTGAGAGAGAAATACAACATCAGCAGGTATGGTTTCAGCAAACTTATCAGGGAGGGACAAGAAATATAAACACACAGCTATATTTACTGCAAGCCAAATACAGTGATTTCCTCCACTATCACAAAACAAAGCTTCATGTTATTTAGGTCAGCACTGGCTTTCCAAGTCAATGGAAGCAATAATTTCTATATAGTCTGGCCACTTAATTATTAAAATAAAATGAGCAAAGGACTGAAAAATATGATACTCTAGCAGCCGAGTTTTGTGTTGTGTGTGGTCTGTGCCAAACTTAAACCACACACTCCTGCAGACGACTCTTTTTCTGGGGGTAGTTGTGTTCGGAAGCATCTCTCTTGGCCCTTCCATACATCTGCATGGCATGTCTACCGTGCATACCAGTCTGATGAAACACAACACCACCAGCAAAATTAGTGTTATTATATACTTTATCCTGGCAAATAAAACATCTAAGAAAATATGGTATGCCCTCTTTCAAAATCTAGAGTGGCCTGAAATACACCAGCTTCTCTGCACAGAGAAGCTACAATACACCACTCACCCTGCGAACAAAAAAAGGAACAAACTGTTGAAATTCTTCTGTTTTCGCTCCCCTCTGCCCCACTTACTCATAAGTAAAATTAAGGAAACCCCCACAGCTGCTTTCACTGCCTCTTGAGAGCCAGAAAAACAGAGGTACAGCTGTGCCTGCTAATATTCATATGCAAACAAATAGCATCTGACTGGCTGCAATACCTCACTTAAAAGCACCTCGGTACCTTTTGATAAGCTTGCAGCTCAGAAAGAAGTGATACAGAGCAATCTGCCATCCTCTTAATGCAATTACAAGATTAAAGTGGCATTTCACTTCCAATACTTCATTAAAACACTGATTGCACCCAGCCTTCTCTGGTGATATGGCATACTCTGTGTTCCCCCTACAGTATTCCTGAAGACTTGGTAGAGCATGCTGGGGTGAGCCCAGCACTTGCAGCCAGTGGCTGGCACAGCTCCCGGAGCCTGGCATGAGATCTGTGGAGACAAGGGAAAGGAAACCCTGCACACCTGCTAGGGTGATGGTGGGAAATTAATGACCCCCACACTGGTGCACCCAGTAGTTGCTCTGTGAGGCAGTGGAAAAACTACTTTCCCTCGGGATCTGCCTCTCTCTCAAGTGGCCAGGTATCCTGTCACGCTGCTGATTCTCATCACACGTCTCCATTTTGTGGTTTGAATGAGAACAGCTACCCCTCAACTTCTGCTTTCATGGCAATCCAGCGAGAGTACAGCATGGGAGTGGAGAGGTCCAGTAAACTGCAGTGTGGACATGAGCACTTATTTCACTTTTCCCCTCATGTTACTTTTCTTTCAAAGCAGACTGCCAAGCCAAATAAATCCTCAACTTAGGAGAAAATTTCTTCATCTGTTTCCCTGTGCACCCAAAAGCAGGCCAACAGCATCCTTGTGAGAACTCATCAGGCTAACCCTTTCCACCATGGGAAGCACTGCTGGAAGGGACCCAGGCTCTTGGGGCATCCTGGGGAGACCCTCCAGCTCAGCCCCCAGCACTGCCGGCCAGTGTGTCCTCAAGGAAAGAACAAACTAAAAAAGATTAATTCGCAGATGTTCATGCATTTCACACACAGGGTGCCCTGTGGTCCGTTGCCAAGGCAACAGGAGACCACCAGTGAGCGCTTTATTGGCTTTATGAAGTGCATCTCAGTGGCTATAGTCCGAGAAATGCTGCATGATCATCAGGCTTTTCAGAAGCCTTGTTTTGTGTTTATCCACATTTAACCCTCTGAGCATTATTAAGAGCATCACTATGCACATCTGGCGCACCAAGCAGCGTAGAAAGGGGAACAGGAGGGACACACACACGTGGTCTCTGCTTCCGTCCTAGAAACCCTGGAAAATCCATCCTTGGTACCTGCTCCTGCCTGCCCAGCACTGAAGTTCTCACCCAAAGGCCGCAAGTAAGCTGGTCCCCAGGCTGCAGTAGTGCAGAGCTCAACACAGCAGGACCTGGGGATGAAACTGACCCTGTCAAGTGCAAAGGCAATATAAGTGTCACATTAGACTAATACACTGTTCACAGCAGCCACAACATATTTTCTCAGTAACTTTGAGAGAAGGGATTAAAGAAAAAAAGTTAAAAAAAAGCAGCCCACCAACTTCCTAGACACATTATGATAAAAACCACTTCTTAATTCAACTCCCAGCAGGTGACACCAGCCACAGTAAAACCTCTACTGCAGCCATCCAAAGCTGTGGTCCCTGTGAAAAAGGAAAGTCCTGTGTCCAGATGATGCTCGGTCGCACAGTGCCATTGGCTACAACATCATTCACAAAATTCACACAAACGAGCCAGAGAGAAATAAGCCGCCCATGACTATGCAGCTCCATTCCCCTCCTCTCCTCTCTCCAGGCAGGCAATGGGCATTTCCTCCAGCTGTCCTCTCACTGGCTGAGGCAGGGCTGGGGACTGATGGGGGTTAAAATCACAAATGCCACAATACCTCAAGCAGCAGCAGCAGCCAGTGCCAACATCAAGTGCTAATCCACCAGGAGAGGAGAGGAGAGGGAGAAAGCAGGGTGGTAGGGGAGATCAATAGAAGAAACGGCTTGCATTCAGGCTCACAGGAGAAAGAGCATGCAGAGACAATCATTTCCTGGGAAAAGCTAAAGCCTAACGAGAATTTACTCTGTCTCCTTTATTCAGACAACCAACTCTTTTGTGGCAGGGACTTCCTGAGTGACAGGAACCCAGGGCCCCTTAACAGGATTTCCATATTATTTCCAACACCTGCCTAGAAGTTATTTGTTTACATTGAAGGAGCTGAGATTCTCAAATCAGACATCTGCTTCTGGTTCAGGCATATCTTAGGAAGCCATCTAGAAAGAAGCTTTGTTGCTATGGAGACGTTTTTATTTTTCTTCTCTTAGTTGACTGGAAAACATTAGCATTTCCAGTTTTTTGTTATTCAAAAGGCCAAATGTCGCTCAAAAAAACACAGAACTTTTCAAATTGCCAAGCAGAATAGGCTAATCGAGCTTTAGATATTTAATTAATCATTTGACTCAATTAGAGCTGTATCAGAGAGAGGCGGGAGACATGGTTTAACTTTCCTGCGAATTCCCCTCAATGGCTGATTCCTGCTGCCCAGCCTAATTGCTTCTTCCCTCAAAGCACGGTTAAAACTTTGTAATTCATCATGCACTAAACAATCTTGCATAATAACTTGGGAAACAATCAGACTACTCATTTCTTTCATGTTCTTCTAAAATCAGCCTAACAGACTGAGAACACTTTGACTAGGAATACAATTCTTTCCCAGTGCCAGGGAAGAGACACAAAGAGCAATACAAACATTAACATAAATATTAACCTACTACTAGCATTTGGTGACTTTAGCCAAGATGACAGAAATTTTCAGCACAAATCAACCCTGACACTGGTTCCAGAATGTAATCTGTCCTTCTTCCTTCCCTTCAGCAGATAATCAGCATACCTGAGGAATCCACTAATTTGCATAAAAATAAGGGATGTTTCAAGTGGCTTTGGATCTAAGGGTCTGAAAGACAACTCAAAATCAAAATGTTAAGTGCTCAATACAGCAACAAAAAATTTGGAGAAAAGCAGCCATATAGTTTGTGTCCCACTCTGACAAAAGTTAGTAAATATTATTTATTTTCTCCCACTACTTTGACTACCAACTATTTAACCCAACCACAAAAATGCTCTTCATTCCAGACACATTCACTGTGAGTAAACTGGTATAAACCATGAATACCAGAATTCGAAACATGATTTTAATAGCACAGGCTTACAATAAGGAGAACTTCAAAAGCAATAATAAATTAATTCCCTCCTTTACTTCTTTTTCCCCAGCTATTACATTGTCAAAGCCCTTGCACTGGAGAAGACCTTTCCACCCACTTCCTCACCTCAGCAAACTTCCTCTTCCTACTCTATGACTTGAAGGCATAATCCTGTGTTATCAACATCACCGTCTGCTGCCATGGGAATAATTAGACATCTCTGCTCAGGTTAGAAATTGCAGCCCATCTACGTATTTGCCTCCTTAGTGAAGAGAGCATCTGGAGAGGGAACATCTGAGTTACCCTAAATCACCAATTAGTGAAATAATGTTTGACAGTGAGAAGCACTGCAGAAGTTTGTCCAAATGTTGGCACACCACCAAGTAAGAGTCACCTGTGACAACTTGCAAAAGGATGCAAAGTAAGAGACCAGTAATATACGGTTAATACACAGAAGTGGCAAAAAAGCTAGTGGGTAAAGGAGGTGAAGCCATGAAAAATGGCAGAGGCAGCTAATTTTTGATACCAGAGTACATGGTGCTACTTTAGTATGAATACACTAAATTAAAATTCCCAGACAACCTCATTAAAAAGGCAAATTATGAGACACTGAATGAAAGAAATGTAAAACTCAGTTGGGAGGGTACAGGGAAGTGAGGAGGAGGGGAAAAAATAAGAATAAAAATGCACGAGGAAGATATATGCCCTCATACACCTCAGGTTCAGTTTCATGTTCTGAAATCTGTTAAAAAACACCAGCCTGGATGATACGCTACAAATCTAGCCACGAAAAGGTTATTAAGAAAAAAAAAAAAAGCTGTGCCAAAAAATCAGCTCCATAAGATAGACTGAGACAACAAACAGCACACTGCTAATTAATATTTGCTCTGCTTCAGCAGCCAGTTACTGGATGAGACTGCAACAAACAAGCATGTCTCACCCAATCACATAATTTATACATGCACGTTCACCACCTGAGGACCAACTATGCCCCACAGATATTTATTCATCTGTTCCACAAACAAACAATTACAATACATTTTCTAGAATTAGGGCACCTGTTACATTCAGCACAGCTTACGTGCCCAGAGGCAGATATCAATTAATATTGAAAAAATTACTGTATCACAAGACAAGAGAAGTTACTTGTATTTTAATAACACTACTCCCAAAGCACCCATGAAGATCAAAACCACAACTCTTGTGGAGCAAAGCTTAGTTCAAACATGCTAAGTTTAAAACTACCATTTCATCACTATGGAAAGCAAAAAGCATCTAATGCCTCATTTCCAAACACAGAAAGGCACAAGCAGAATCCATGACACGAGTGTGAAATGTCTGAATTTTAACAAGTCTATGAAGTGCTTTTCAGCTGAATGTTATTACAGTGGCAAAGTAACAAAATGAAATAAATTTTGTAAATTTCTTAAGGCATTTAACAGGTAACTACGTTTCTTTGGCTTGTTTAATACACACTGAATGCACACATTTGGCAGAATACTCATGACAGTGGAGGAAGTTTCATTTAAAAGAAACCTGACAAGTCCGCAGCAGTAGACCATTGGAGCTTATGTGGTGTTCCTCTACCAGAAGAAGAATAAAGTCTGAGCAATGTAACTACATTTGATAATATCTCACAGTTTTAGATGTTGGGCATTTTGATTTCAAACTACCTTGTTCTTTTCAGATGCATTACACTCCTACTTTTAATTTAAGTATCAAATTACAGCTGCAGGAGTAAGCTGCTTACTCTTACTTACATACCAAATGAACAGAGGTCTAAACACTCAGTAGCGGCTAGCAGCTCAAGCAGCTAAATTGAGAAGCGCTGGAGCACCTGCCACCACAAATGTTAATGGAATGTGGGAATCGCACCCATCTGCTTTCTCTGTATCAGCCATGTGTAATTATTAGGCTTCACACAGATTAAGGCAAAAGTAATCTTATTGCTAAACCCACTTGAATTTTCCCTGACAGATTTCTCACAGTTCACCAGCATGTTGGACCTAAATTCACCACAAAACTGCATTTGATATCTTATTTCAGAACCTTTATACATTCCTTCCCACCCACCCCCAGGAATCTCAAGTTATTTCATTCCTGCCACAAGGCCTCATCTTTTAACTATTGGCATTTCTTGCTGCTGAAACAGTAACCCCAGCATCAAAATAAACAGTCTTCACAGTGTAGGCAAGTCTTACTATGAGCAAGGTTTCTTCCACAAATGATTTACAATTCAGACTAAAACCACAAACAAACAAAGGCAACATTCCATCAGTGTAAAGAACAACAGATCTGGATTAACAACAGATGAGGTAAAAAGGTTACATGAGCTGAATCCTGCACATGGGGCAGCAATTCACAAAATTTCTCAATAACCCATTCAGGATCATCCTGGCTACCCTGGGCAGACATCTGGAGGCTCCTTTACTGCAGCTGCTGCAGTGAGAGCCATGGGAAGAGATCGCAAGCACTAAGGCTACTTTCTGCCAGGTGGTGCTTTTGCATACAAAATGCTTCTTCAGCTTCTTCACAAGATATGCTTGACAGAAGGGACTTTGTTAGGGACCAGAGAAACTTCTGCCACATCTGTCTGAGAGAGGGTGCCAGGGCTGGGAAGAATGACATGCCTCCTACACCAGCAGCTCTTGCAGGAGGTGGAAAAATCCTTGCAGGGTGCAATCAGTGAGCAAGATCCACTGCAGAAAAATACCTTTTTTTGTTGTTGTTCTAGACAGAGCAGTTTTACTGCTTTGAAAAGGTGACACCTCAAGTTCCCTCTGTAAAATGCTGCTCAGTTTATTTCTCTGTCTAAACACATTATACTCCCTCATAACCCTTAAGCCAGAGCTGCACTCTGAGCACAGCCCTGTGCTTGTCACCCTTCCTTTCCCTTTGTCCACTCCGCAGCATTGCCACTGCACAAAGAGTGCTCCCATGACCCAGTTTACCGTGTCTAGTGTTTTCCCACACTTCAAACTTTGCAAAGGATTTGGAGGATTCAATCCAAGACGAAATCAAAGAGTTCCCAAAGCCCCTCTTCATGGAGCTTGCTGTGCTGATGCTGATCTATTATTTAGGAATAGCTCCTGGACAAACTTGCATTATCTGTAAGGTGACTACTCGGCTTCAGCCATGAAGTACTCACTACTTCAGGGAGATGCTCAGAAGGATGTGAGCCTAGTCTGGCTTATCAGGCAGAAAACAACATGTTTAGAAGGGTGAGGCAAATTCTCATTTTCCTTGGCCAGAACCAGGAGGAGAATTAGGACCAGCACAGTGAGAAGACCCCAAGTTTCACAAAGACAACTGCCCAGCAAATCCAAAGCACCTGAAGCAAAAAGTGGGACACTTCAGCCAAACTCCTTTCTCTGTGGAAATGGGTAGGGTATCTTCATTATCTTGATAGTACACTAAAGCGTAAATTTACACTTTATGAGCTATTCTAAAATCTGCCCTGCTTAATAATCTGTATCAGCAAGAAAACACTTTAAAGTGTCTCTCACAATTAAACCCAGGAACAACCTTCTATGAATCAAAATTTTGCTACCATATCAAAACGTTACACTGGGGCTGTATAACATTGCCCATATCCTCATTACATGCTACACTAATTACTACCAGCAGACTCAGAATTTTCTGCACATTAGAGGCTTTTAGAGGAGCTATAAAAAATTTCAGGCACCATTAATTTAAATTTGTATTGAAATTTCCTTTTGACAGATGGCCAAAAATTACTTACTATTTAGAGTACCAAAGCTGCCTGTTTGCACATTGGAAGAGGAAAGGGAAAAATTAAAAGCAAGAAGAAAATTTATGTCACGTTCATTACCTGTTAAATGTTAAGGAGCATTATCCTGCATGAATAAATTATTTCATACAAGCACACAGACTCCAGCTGCTGGCAACTGGTACGTTCTGGCTGACAAAAACCATTTCAAGTCACAGACCAGACAATCATAAAAAGCCTCTCTTAACCAGGAACCACTTAAGGGAGGACAGATCGATCGAACAAGCGACTAACTGCTACTCTGGGTATCACTGAAAACATTTAAGGAAATTAGCAAACTATTTTACCTTGCAAAGCTGGCAGCAAGCTAATGCTGACATACAAGCCAACTCACATTCTGAACACCGTGCAAGACAAACATCTACTTATCATTTTGAAGTAAATTGGCAAAAAGCAGTGACGCCCTCCTCTCCCTCTGGAAGCCGTATAATAACAGTGCCTTTTAATCATTCCCAGACAAAATCAGCTTTTTTGGTATAAACACTGCATGTAACACCCACGCCAGCATAAACACGCCAACATCCCACAGGCATTACAGAAACATGACTAGCAAATTTTGATTAGAAAACTCCATCAGCATATACTAGAGCAGTTATCCTCATACACCTTCTTGAGAGAAATGCTCATGGTTCCAACTGTACAGGTATGTAAACATGCTAAAGAAACTAGGTTGGTTTGTATTCCCACATTTAGGTATCTGCCTTACTTGTGCTTGCATGTTTGAATGCAGGCAAAAAAGAGAATGAACTAAACCTATCTGTTCACAGTGAATAGGGGCTGTTCTAGGGAAATCATCATTAATCTGCACTCAGCCTCGCCACATAAAGCCATAATCCCAGTTTCTAGCCCTCATGACAAGGAAGCTGAAGTTAAATCTGATGCGCTGTTGTCTTATGTCAGCAGATAGACAGCTTCAGTGCCTCTGCTGCTCACAGTAAAAACTGACAGTTCCTGTCAGCTCCTGGTTGTTATGCAGAACCCTGTGGGTAATAGCAAAACTGACAACCATCAGCTCAGTTGCGCTCAGCTGGGACATGGCAGAGTTGCCAGTGGCAGAATGGGCACACTGGGGAAAGCTGTGGGGCACATTCCCATCTGGAGCTGACGGAGAAGCAAAAGCATGGCCCCTTGTGTGGCAGTGCCAGCCAGACAGGTCCCTGGTTGGGGCAAAGCCCGTGTCCATCACCATGCTCCTCCCAGAGCTGTATAGGGCACACCAGATAACATCTGACTGGCAAACTCTGGGTGATCTTGTCTAATGCACCCAAGACTCAAGCTGTGAACACCTCTTCTACCTCTTCCTGAGAAAAACACCATGAAAAACTTAACAAATGTGTTACAAGCGCTCAGTAAGGCAGGCACTGGTCTTGCCCTTTGTAAGGGAAACTTATCTTTCATTTCACACTGACCATCACCTAAAACGGGTCCTGAAAACTGTGCAAGCCACTCTATAACTACATCTAGCTATCCAGAGCTGGGCAGGTAATTGTGTAGCTGGCAACAACTGGGTCTTCTGCAAGCTAGTAAACCGCCAGCAGCAGTGAGGAGAGCAGACTAATCGAGGAGAGGACAGGGCCAAGATGCACCTCCTCGCAGCATTAAAACCATAGGAGCCTCTGAGAGGCTCTGGTGGCTATCCAGTATGTACAGGCATCCAGGCACACACGCTGAATTGTAGTCGCATGCGTCACTGAATGCTCAAAATTACATGAGCAGCAAGGTGTGCATTGAAGCTACTTATAATACTACCATGCATAGGATGGTGCACACATATATGCTGCAGAGTCATTCAGAACCTGAAAATTAATTCCTGGAAAAGGAAGGCAGAATTCTCAGGGCAAGTACCACCTTTGTCAGTCTACAGAAGAGCAGCTCTCTCCTCTCAACTGCTTTGGCAAGGACAGCAGGCAGGCAGCACCCCCCCACTCCCCTGCGAGCAACAGAACTCTCCTTCCACAACTGCATCATAGGGGTGTATCAGAATTACAGTTTACAGCTTCCAAATGACTTAAAACTACCGCCTAATTCTTTGTACCTCAGACGCTTGGGCAGAGATCCTGGGCAGCCCTTTCTTTATATCCAGGAACAGCCCCCGAGTGCTGTTCCACCAAACTGCCTAGAATCCCAGCTGCCCCACTACCTGCCACTTTCTAAGTGACAGCCAGTCTATGCAGGGCTCGGCTAACATAATAAATACGAGCGTTACAACCCGGTTTCACTTTGTGACTTTTTCCACCACCCTGGGTCATGCTTCAGGAAACTGCAGTGTGCAGTTCTTCTGAGCTGCCTCCTTCACCTATGAAATGGAGTCCTACCTTGATGGAGTCTCTGTCTGCATGCAGAGCAGCCCCCATGCACAAGAAGGGGAGGAGGCGGTGGCAAAGAGAAAGAGAAAAGTACTAGTTAGTTTACATAAAATTATACATTTATCATACTTGGAAGGAAGAATCCTGATGTCTCTTAAATAATAAATTGCACAGATGTTAACTTTTCTGTACAGTTAATTATTAATACTGTACAGCCACATTTATAAAACTCCAGCATTTGAACACAGTTTCTGGTAGCTACTAAGTAACAAACACTGATGTAATAACCTTGCGAATTCTTGTGAAAACTAGGGTTTATTTTTACCCCCCATCCCCATTTTTCTGTTTCCTTCATTTTTTTAAGAGGAAAGTTTAAGAAAAAGAAGAAAAGAGGAATAGATGAAAGTACACAAGTGGCAATGCCTACCTCTTTGGTGGTCGTTATCATGGTGCTTCTTCTCATCTTTAATTGGGAGGTGTGACTGCCCCCCCAGTGCACTGGACAATGCCAGAAGACCAGCACTGCTGCCAATGGGTGGGATGGCTGGAGGCTGCAAGCCTGAGGGGTGTGGAGTGAGCGGCACAGGAAGACCATGTCCATGTGACAAATGTTGGGCCTGGAGTTGTTGCTGCTGTGAAAAAGGAAACACAGATATTGAATTTGTTCAGAGAGCTGGGGCTGTCCAATTGTACAGTAGTACATCAGGCATGACTGGATCAGATCAACAGATGCAGCTGATTGATCCAGGTATCAACTTCCACCAACATCCTGGCATTTTAAAATTGCCCATATGCTCGGACACAACACAACCAGTAAACTTCAGTATGAATTAAAGGAACAACAAAAGGAAAAATAAAGAAAAAGGAAAAAAAAAGGAATAAAGGAAAAGCATTTTACAGTTCTGGTGATATTTTATTTCTCTGACAGAGGTATTACATTTTACTCTTCTATTTTACTCTTCCTATCTGAAGCACACCATGTACATGTCTAACCAAAACATATGTAACTATATAAAAGCAGTTATATAATGAAGAAAAAAAAAAGCTGAAAATTGAGAAAATTAGTGTTAAACAGTTCTCCCAGCGCTACTGCACAGCATGTAGTGAGAGTTAATTTGAAAGAGAAAACCTGAATTAACAATCCAGAAAAGGAAACTGGTTTCAACCATCGTTTTAAGCCTTTTAAGGGTCCTCAGCGATACTTCAGCAAATTACTAAAGAAAATCTAATGTAGCAAGGCTTGGGTCTTCCTGTAGGCTTGCTCAATAATGCTGAAATAATTGGGCACTCTGTGCACGTTTAGTGATGCTCGAATGAAAAGCTAGAGGCCTGCCCTCGTACTCTTCTCTAGCTGCTGACTCTGTGTTGTGACAGGTTTATTTGAGTGGGACTGTGATGCATGCACCAGTAACTGCGCTGACAAGAGTTTAAAGTCATTTTTACCAGTACACTGGCAACACATACAGAAAGCCCTTGAGAGGTTCGAATTGGAGTGCTTGACCTCAACCAGGGCTGCATCAAGCTCTGTGCTATACTAACCATTGTGGGGTAGATAGACTGTTTGTACTCATAGAGAAGGAAGGAAAAACAAAAGCAAACGAGTGAAAGAAGTTATGTTAAATATATCCCAGGAGAGACCTGTTCAGGTCTAAGGCTTGCTCACTAACTGTCCAACTAATCTGTGTCCATACAGTAACTAGATTAGCTCTGAAATTTCCTTTTTGTTTTCAAACAGTCACTGCTCAAGACTCAGGGTAAATTGAATCAGAAGTACTCTAGGATTGTTCTTTCCTCCCCGCACGTCAGCATACACGACTTTGGAAGAAGAAGAAGAAATAAAAACTTAACTTGCTTTGCATAAAAAATCAATTTGAAATTCCTAATTGACGAGATGCAAGTCCTACTTTTGTTTGATTTTCATTTGAACCTAAATTCACTTTCCACCTTGTAACCCAGCTCTTTACTCAATCAAAAGACAATATGCTGTTAACTTGCTTCTCCCCTTCCCTTTCTAGCATAAGCCTTTAAGTAAGGGTGAGATGAAAGTAAGATTGAGAGTCACACTGAGCACACTAGGTAACTCATGCGGCACACTGCACACCCACCTCTCTCAACAACCCCCTGTGAAAATGCAGATCATTCTCTTACTCTCGGAAATACAATCCAGGCAGCGGAATCGGATTGGTGGTGGCATTAAAAAGTCATTTGACCCACATCAGTACCAGGGAAAGGAAGGGAATGAACCAAACGGAAGGTAAGCAGGAAAAAAACCAAAAAGAAAGGGGGGAGGGGAGGCAAATGGAAAACAGACAACAAAAAAATAGAAAACTGGAGTATTTTTCCAAGTGGAATCCTTTCCACCTCAATCCTTTCTCTGCTTGCAATCCCATGTCATTCCAGCAGGTGCTCCTTCTTGTACAAAGTATCAAGCACATTTTCTTGCTTGATGCTCTTATGGAAGATGCTTAATTTCTCAGAATTTTTAATTAACTACAACAAAATGAAGCAAGAGCCAACAGCGTATTGTTTAGCTTCAGGGTTGGAATGCAGCTGCCTTTCACCAAGTGAACAATCTGGCATTCCTGACTTGGGGAAGGGGAAGGAGGACAGCAAGAGAAAGAAGGGAATGGACAAAATAATTTGTATTCTGGAGTCTCATTTTAAAACAGGAATTTCCCATTTGTATTACAGAATGTGCTATAAACCACTGCAAGAAGATGTCTGCCTGAATCTGCTCGTGAAAGCAAAGGCTTTGAGAAGAGCCCAAGCGTATCAACAGTGACAGAGGTTTCCCCCTGTTAACTAATCACACCGTTGACCAAAGTATACCAGGTATACTCACTGACAGTTCACACTGTCACACTGAGTTCACTCACTGTACAATTCACACATATCTCCCTACTGACCTACCCAATTTGCATTATATGACCTCCTCTATCAATGCAGGATGGTTTCCAAAGAGCTTGAAGAGAACTGCCCTACAAATGTAATCCACTTTTTTACTGGTGTTTTTTAGGAACATCTCTACATAGCACAGAGAGCACTTTGGATGTACTCAACAACATTAACGCCTCCCAGGCATAATACAGGCATTAAGAGTACTATGGGTAATGAATCCTCAGTGTGTAGAAGCTTGAGAACATTCTGAACAGCATGGCTGGCCTCTTGGCCAAGAACCAATGTGTTTTCACTGCAAGCTGAATTGTAGAGACCTCTGAAAATAACTGGAGAGAGTAGGAGGAAAACAAACAAACCAAAACAAAACACAACCTTCCTGCCATAGAGAGCTTTTCTAAAGAGACCAAGCTCTTTCATGGAAAGTGATGGGAACATGGAATCTGAAAAGAACATGGAACATGACCCCACAGTCACAAAAGGTTCATTCACTGGTACAGCAGAAATTTGGTCACATTGTAATGGCACAAAGAAAACACTTCATTATGAAAACTAGACTGTTAAGCAAATCTAAACTAACACTCAAAATTCCAGTATATAGCCCTGAATGCCTGTGCCACAGAGACAACGGGCAGCGTTGTGCATGTTGTTAGACTGCTGTGGGAATAAAAAGTCAACAACGGGAGGATGGTTGAACTGGTACAGGAAAGGACTCTGAGTTCCCCCAACACAATGAGCAATGGTGTATGGCAAAAGGGAGGCACTGGTCTGAAAACAGAAATGACAAAATTCAAGTCAAATACTGGGTAGACTTTTACTCTCAAAATATGATAGACCAAACAGGGGAAAAAAAGTACATGATCGCATAATTAAGCACTGTTTGCTAACAGGCATACACAAGAAGGTAAAGACAAAGCGGTACAGTATCTCTGTCATTTCCAGACCTCTGATACCTATTACTATATTCAAATGCTCACAGCATTTACAACTTGGTTTTGCTTTTCCACTGCCCACGGGTGTCACCAGACACTTAGTTACAGCAGAAACTACAAAAACATAGACAATTCCTTAACCAACTGGGTATCACCTTAGTACTGCAAAGTGATTAAATAAAAGTGGGCTCCTCCAGTCACCAAAATACCAAATATATGGAAGAGTAAGACAACTGACAGATATTCTCCACACAGAAATATTCTACTGTGGAAGAAAGTTTACCTTTGTTTCTGCCTATACCATGAATTTAGATCATAAAATCTGACACAATTTAAAAACTTGCAAGCAAAGCCTGAAAATGAGCCAGCTGAGCAACTACATAATTTTTTTTTGATGTTGCTGTAATGCTTTCACTTCCCACTCCTCCATCTCCTCTTTAATTTGTCATCCTTAGTCATGTTATTTATGAACTCTTAGCACGTGGTTAACTGTAGACAATCCTATCACAGTTGACTACAGTATGCATAAGGACAAGCATACATTTTCAGCATCAATGCATAATAGGTGAAAACTTGCAAAGGCAGTACAGCAGGCTTATTATGTTATACACTTTGCAGAACTATTTAAAAATAAAACCAGCATCAGTTAGCTATCAAGAAACATGCCCTACAGAATCGCAAAATAGACTGAAGTGTTTTTAAGAAACATCCAACATACAAAAATGTAAGAGCAATGGTGAACCCAGCAATCAGAAAGAAGTCAAACAAGAAGACTGCATTCTTTTTGACAATAAGTTTAGGACAATGATTATTTAAATCAGTTCAGTAGTAAAGACTGAAGTAAAATTTTCAAGACGTATTGACACATGTCAAGTCAAGATAACAGCTGGTTGCTACTGATCTGTTAGTTTTTAATTTTCTGTATATTCTCCTAAACAGCCTACATTGAGGAGTAAAATAACTCCAAAGCCATGTCTAAACAAATGGGCAAAAAGGCTTTGCAAAAGCTTCTTATCTGAGTATTACCATTTTTTACAACTGCAATTCTAAATATTGATGCTTAGCTTAACTCTTTTCCCAACACATCTTAAGAGATCAAATTTAAAGTAAAGTGCGATAATAAACCCACTAACAAATTAGCTTCAAATGCTCTCTTAGTCAGCACATTCAAAGCCTGTTTTCCTGGAAAAGGTCCAAGTTTTCACTGGATACTTTCCAAGCAGCTCTGTGTCTCAGTAATCTACCACTTTTCCTTTTGCAGATCCTGAAAACTCATAGGCATTATCCAAACAACCTGAACATACTCCTCTAACCTGAAGACATTTATAATGTTATCAAACTAATGTCTCAAAATTACATGCATGCATGCATACATACATGCATACACTACCCACACCTCCAGTCCTGGGAGAAGATCTTAAAACATCTGGATAAAATAGCTTGTTTGTTTGAAATTTGTGTAGATGAAGTGATGTATTGCTCAGAGTGAATCCTTAATAGGATAGCATACAGACAAAACAGTAACCAAGATGAAGAGGAAATAAAACCAAAAAACCCAACAGTACTAAGTATCTATGACAATGGTTTAGAGACCATCAAGAAAAGGAAGTCCTTTGGCACATGCAGTTCTGAGTGTACTTAGGATAATACATATTGTTATCTATCATGCCTGTTTGCACCCCTGATACTGTCTGTACTTCCTTCTGTACGCTGTCTGTACTTCCTTTGTACATTTCTGTCTCTGCTGGCTTACCATTACAGAAGTCATTTTTCTGATGTTAAGATACAACACAGCAAAAGACCGTACGAAGAGTCATGCAGCAGTTCCTTCAGTGGAACGATCCTGGAACTATATACATATATAGCATATGGTAAGCATGCCATAAAGAGACTGTGGCACAGATGTAGGGTGGAGCTACATACTATCCTTAATCCTTAAGCGATTATTTTGCAAATGAACATGCCTAGTGTGAAAGAAAGGTATCAGAGATTGGTGAGAATTCTAAACACTCAGACATAGCTGATCTACTGGAAAACACAGCTTCTGTTCACAAAGGAGAATGAATGCACAAGTTTAGACAAAATCTAGGAAAAAGAATGAAAAACAATAAAAAGGAGAGAAAATAAGGAGACCAATAATGATAATAATTAAAAAAAAAAAACTAAAAAAAATATAAATATAAAAATAAAAGAAAAGCAAATGCCAAACTTCTTACTCTCTGAGAACAGTGATTTCTGCCTTTGCAGATACTGATTTACAGGAGGAAAGCAAGCTCCGCTGAGAAAACTATGGGGGGAAGGAAAAAAATTAACAGCTGTCATTAATCAGAAGGGGAGCATTTAGAACTCCCACATAAATAACAAAAGAAACTATCAGAATCATATCTCTACAAATTGCTTCACAGATCTTTTAAGTGATCTAGGAACAAAAAGTCATCTCCCAAATCATATTGTGAGATGAAAGGCAATATATGCAGAGCACATTTCCGTTCTTAATCATACATATAGGAACATCTATCTGTCCAAATACATGTTTCACCATTTGTCCTCCCTTACCCCCTTATGACCCTCCCTTACCCCCTTATGACTTCTCTTTACTCAGCAAAGCAGCATAAACAGAGAACAAAGATAACAAAAAATTAATACAACCCACTAGCAAATACAAGATCTGTGGTAAAAAGGTCAGCATTTTAATAACAGAAAAACCTAGTTCCTTACAAAAGGCCAAATGCACCTGCCTCCAGAATCCTGGAATTCAGTAGTTCCTTCTGCTCACAGGACTCCTCTCCACCTCAGTTTCACTCTGGAGGTGGATGGAGAATAAAATAGGCTTTTTTAAATTACTTTCTATTATCACCTAATAAAGGGCAGAAACTCTTGCATAAATCATGCCACTTAAGCTCCCTTCTTCTTCCTTCTGTCCCATAAATTGCTAGCTAAGGAAAAGAAAATCCACATCTGCAAGAGAAGGCAAAAAGCACCTAATGCCAGTAAAGCTCAACGTCTTACCATACCAAGCACCACTGGTGTGAAATGTGCTACACATGCTCTTCAAAACCATTTCACAAGAACAAATGCAGAGAAAAGAATAATGATCTCAGCAACTGGGTGTGTTCTGTTACAGATGAATAGATGGCAAAAATCGGCTTAGGCTACCTATGTATACAGTGGTTGAAGTGCTCCACAAATCCATCACAGACACTAGCAAGAGAGTTTCTCTCTTATGGCCTGACAGTAGGAAAATGGTGTTCCTCTTGTGTCTGCTTGAATCTCGGTCCTTTTCCTTAGAACTAGAAAATGAAGAGTGATGCCTATACTTTTCCCAGCAGAGCCCTAAAGAACCTTTTCTATGGTTCTCACATGAAAAAGTTTCTGAAACCCTGGGCTATATAAACACATCTGGAAAGTGGAAAAAGCACTATCTGAGATGTATAATGTATAAAACAATAGAAGCTAGAAGAAAAGTAACACCACTGGTCACAGAGACCCGAGTTGCTAAATCTATGAGCAATTTTATCACCGGAGCTTTTAATGTGGCAGCTGTAATTTACTTCTAAGCTTCCTCACAAGTTATAGTCTAAGAGCCATGCAGTCTTAGCATAAAAGAGATGCATATTATGCACTTCACACATGCATTTCTTTAATGCATTTTTTAAAATCAATCCTTAGCAAGTCTAATTTCTGGATAGCAATTACTGAGAAGCATAGGCTTTGTAACTCTGTAAGTGCTAACCTATGTTTCATCATGCTTACAACACACAAACACAAAACAGTATTGGACTACAGCAAATTGTCTTTGCTTGGGT
The DNA here is from genome assembly GCF_012275295.1 of Melopsittacus undulatus. Taxonomy (NCBI): domain Eukaryota; kingdom Metazoa; phylum Chordata; class Aves; order Psittaciformes; family Psittaculidae; genus Melopsittacus; species Melopsittacus undulatus. The sequence goes on along the minus strand of NC_047557.1, from coordinate 40,778,998 downwards.
TGCCTGGACTGATCCATTCTTTCTTTGTCTTTCGACATCTTTAAAGACTGACATTTCTGGTGAAGCTCTGGCCCCATCCAGAGCACTGTAATGCCTTGCTTTAGTGAGGTTACACTGTTCAGCAAGGGTTCATATTTATAGGGGTTGTACCTCCACTGAGTACATGAAAACTGCTGATTTTGCAATTAAGCATTTTTAGGAGCCCCTGCCTCCACAATACTTCAAAACCAAACAGATCCTTTAAACACCTTTTCTTCTTTCCCAAAGCACTGGTATAGGGCCATCACTGAAGGTAATATATAGCATATAATGGACCAGGAGTCTGATAGGCGTATGGTAAATCTGTGCTTGGTTAGAGACAGCTTCCATACACTTGAATACAGACAACCCTGGCAACAGTGTTTTCTCCTTTCTACTGCGTGTTTAGTGACAGCATACAAAAATAAGTAATAAATAAACTATTGCATATATTCATGCTGTAAAATATGAAGAAATTTCTCCTTAGGACCTCTGTTATCTTCACTGATTAATCATAATTCAAAAAAAAAGATAAGGTGGTCACATAGCTTTAGTGCCACGAACTGTAAAACCCTGAAAAACATGGAGGCAGAAGTCAGCTTTCCTGCCTGATCAGATACAGTATGTGAGCTATAACACTCATGTCATACGCACTTACTTAAGCGTAACGAGTAGAGCCTCTGGCATCGGCATATTGGCAGTGAGATGTAATAAAGTGGTCTGCACTTCACACTGCAATGTTACTGACTGCTCATATAGTGACAGACCAATATAAATTCAGTAGCTACCACAGCTACTGGAAATAAGTGAAAAAAAGGAAAACAGTGGCACCCCATTCCACATGTAGCAACAGTATTTAAAATCCATCCTCAGAGCTTTTTTTTTTCCAGTAAATATGGAACCTGGAATTATTTCCATTCCAATTCCCTCAAAAATCCCTAAAAATATGATACTGCTCCTTGTTTTCAGCTTGATGCTGCATATGGAAGAGATTTATTTAAATTAGGCCTCACCTGCAAGGCTCCCTCTGAAGCTGATACCCAGGAATAGCAGGAGAAGAAGAAAAATCCTTAGAAAACACATCTTTCCTCCCAAAGAAAAAGGTGTCTTTAACCTAGACAGATTTCAGATGAATAATTCAAACCCAAAAGGCACTCACTAAAAAGCCTTGTATAATTTCTTCTGCAATTCAATTTCAGGGAATAGGCAGAATCAGAAGATTTGCAGGACCTTAGGATCACACATCCTCAATACAAAAACAGCAAACAAGAGCAATTAAATGGGAAGGAATGAATTTCAACATTTTAGGGTACACAAAAAAACAACTCAAAACACACACCCACTAAGTCAACCCTGTCTGCCACTTTTCTGCAGTTACAATCTGTGTACAACATACAGCAGGTGACCAACCTGGTTTACAGCATTTCAGCTTTAATCACAGCTAAATAAGCCTTTGAACATTCAATACAGAAGGAGAGATGAGTAACTCTTGCCCCTGAGCTACACACACTTGCTTGTTCTACTACCTTCCACATACTCCCTGAAGCTCCCATTTCTGAATGCACTCACTTGCCAAGAAAAACTTTGCCATGCAAACTGGAATCAAAACATTTCTCCTTAGCCACACTGCTCCAACCAAAACCCCTTGCTGCTCCTCACAGCAAAAGCAGAGACCAGAGGCAGAAACAACCTACCCTCTGTGAGGACTGGGAGATGATTCTGTATGTTACACACCAAGGCAAAAAAGCATTTTGGCATTTGGCAGCAGGAGCCCTGGACCACTGATGACATGCCAGCGACAGCATGTACTAATGCTAAGCTTTTATGACAACTAGTGTGCTTGTATCTGTATCGCACAGCCTCCAAAGGTTTCCTCACCTGCGATGGCACACTGGTATTTCTTAAACAGGTGTTGTTATCTGCAACTGTAAAACGGACTACTCACTTGAAAGCAACAAAAAAATTATGCACCTTTTGAGGTGGGTCAAACAAGCTCCTCACCTTCAAAAACATGGGCAGAAATTGAGACAACCAGTGTATTTAAGAAGGAAGTTTATAGCGTGGTGACTGGGACAATACAGGAGTCCTTTCTTTCAGTAACTGCCATTTTCTTATTTTTTTTTAAGAAGAAAAGTGACATAATAAAACAAATTGCTTAGAAATTAAACAAAAGCCTTTTTTTTCATTCAGATGTACAGAATGGTAAAGAAAAAATAATTTAAATCATTTCCTCAGCAATACAAGTAATATTTAAATAGATGTAATAGCACTGCTCCAAACCAATGAATTATGAGTTTAAAACCTATTAAAATGTAATGTTTTTTTTCCTGAGCTGAGGGGAGAGAGATTTAAATCCACTGAATTTTAATATTTCAGCTTGAGCTGCAGGAGGTAGAGAAAGTCCAAATGAACTCTTCCATCAGCACCATTCAAGCATGAACATTTTAATCAGTTTTACTTCCTTGGAGTTCTCCAACACAGTTTACGCTGTCATTCTGAAAGCACTTAACACAGAGGGTGTGAAAAACCACCAAGGCTTGTTATTGCCTTCACAATTGATGGCAAATAATTTTGCAGGCTTCCTATCATTAAAATGTCACTGCTAAAAATTGAGGTTCAGCATTTCTTGTACTAAACTGCATTTTCTTTGAACACCATCACATGCCTGTTCTTAAGGTTTTGGTACGTTTATGTCTTTCCATGTGATAAACAGAGACACAAGCAGTAGCCTCTATTTCTGCCTTACTACCTAACTGCAGCAGAAAACAGACTATTTTAAATGGGGATGGGGGGAAGGAAACACTGATAAAATTCTTATAAAGTTACAAGTTAATTCCCTAGTACTCTTATTAAAATGTAACCACATTCACACAGCATGCTCTGATTATATAGTCTAATGAATTTAAAAAAACAAACCCAAACAAACCAAAACAAAAACATTTTAAGAGAGTTAGATGACTCAATTTAATAATACAGGAAATGAAAACATCACTCCTAATTATATCAGTGTACTGATTTAAGACTACAGTTTGTGTGTTGTTCCAACAATGTAACCTTGCAGATTCTAATTCTAAAAACATGGCAACTATGACACATGACAAGATCAACCGGATAACATCCCACTGCTCATTCCAATATGCCCAACCTGGAAAGGAGCTCTGGATGTGCCATACAAATTGCTCTGAGCAAGAACTCTGTACAATAGTGTCCAGGGCAAACACCAGATGCAGAGTCTGGATGCCTGCAGGTTTACAGTCCTCCTGCAGCATGCTTATGATACTTAAATTTGGTATATTTTTATTCCCTGCATCTCTCTAGAAGAAGATAGATGATATTTAACTTGTTTCAGCCCATCAACAGTTTGAAACTGAACATGACCTGTGAAAGAAGTCATTATAACTGTGTTTCATTCCATTAAACACAACTAGTTTATTGTCAGGAGAACAAGCATTCTCTCGGGGTTCCAGGCTCACTTCAGTATTTTGCATTTAAACTGCATGGATCAGTGATTTCATTCATTTACCAATAAAGATAGAATAATACTGCAAAGTTAAAAGGTGCTTCATCAGATTTCATTAAATCAGAGCACATTCACACAAAAACATATACATGTGAAACACAAGGAGAGATATGATTTGTGCACATTCAATTCTTTTCTTGCACCTTCCTCCATTCTGGTAAAATCCATTCAAAACTCAAAACAAGGGATTCCCTGTTGGAACCAAATGGGGTTTAGTGAGGTGACCTGAATTGGGCCTCCTAAAGCTAGAAGAAGCTTAATATACAATTGCACTGCAAAAACCCGAACACTTTCCTTTCTCTGATACACAGTTCAATGGGTAACTAAAGACACATTTTTAAAAACTGTAAAGAGAAAAAAACTTCGGAAGTTTTTAAAATACCACAATGTTAAAAGAACACAAACTCCATCAGACTTACCAACCAGTAAAATAAAATAACACAACATAATCAGAAACATAGAAAAGCAAGGATTTCTAATTATGTTGGTTTATTTTTATTTGTAACCACTTTACAAAGTATGAAAAGCCTTTTTTAGTCCCATGTTACATTTTCAGACTTTAAATCTAAGTGCATACATATTATTATTGTGAGTACTCATGCAATCAGAACTTAGAATCATAGAATAGTTAGGATTGGAAAGGACTTCAGATCATTCAGTTCCAACCCCCCCTGTCATGGGCAGGGACACCTCACACTAAACCATATCACACAAGGCTTCATCCAACCTGGTCCTGAACACTGCCAGGGATGGAGCATTCACTCCCTCCCTGGGCAACACATTCCAGTACCTCACCACCCTCACAGTAAAGAATTTCTTCCTTATATCCAGTCTAAACCTCTGCTGTTTAAGTTTCAACCCATTACCCCTTGTCCTATCACTACAGTCCCTAATGAAGAGTCCCTCCCCAGCATCCCTGTAGGCCCCATTCAGATACTGGAAGGCTGCTATGAGGTCTCCATGCAGCCTTCTCTTCTCCAGGCTGAACAGCCCCAACTTTCTCAGCCTGTCTTCACAGGGGAGGTGCTCCAGGCCCCTAGATCATCCTCGTGGCCCTCCTCTGGACTTGTTCCAACACTTCCATGTCCTTTTTATGTTTAGGACACCAGAACTGCACACAATGCTCCAAGTGAGGTCTCACGAGAGCAGAGTAGAGGGGAGGATCACCTCCTTTGATCTGTTGGTCATGCTCCTTTTGATGCAGCCCAGAATACGGGTGGCTTTCTGGGCTGTGAGTGCACACTGCTGGCTCATGTTCATTTTCTCATTGACTAACACCCCCAAGTCCTTCTCCGCAGGACTACCATGAATTTCCTTTTTGCCCAACCTGTAGCTGTGCCTGGGATTGCTCTGACCCAGGTGTAGGACCTTGCACTTGGCATGGTTAAACTTCATGAGGCTGGCATCAGCCCACCTCACAAGCGTGTCAAGGTCCCTCTGAATGGCATTCCTTCCCTCTAGCATATCAACAGAACCACACAGCTTGGTGTCACTGGCAAGCTTGCTGAGGGCACACTCAGCATTGTCCATGTCAGCGACAAAGATGTTAAAAAGACCGGTCCCAACACCGATCCCTGAGGGACACCACTCGTTACTGATCTCCATCCAGACATTGAACCATTGACCACAACTCTTTGAGTGCAACCATCTAGCCAGCTCTTTATCCACACAGTGGTCCACCTATCAAATTGATGACACTCCAATTTAGAGACAAGGATGTCATGTGGGACAGTGTCAAACGCTTTGCACAAGTCCAGGTAGATGACATCAACTGCTCCACCGCTGTCCATCACTTCTGTAGCCCCATCATAGAAGGCCACCAAATTGGTCAGGCAGGATTTTCCCCTAGTAAAGCCATGCTGGCTGTCACCAAGCACCTTTCTGTTTTTCATGTGCCCTAGCATGCCTTCTAAGCTTTTTTTTTGGTAATGAATCTCTTAAAGATTGGTCTAGATCACTTCTCTTTAAACCTGATGAACACAGTTTTCAGTCGGTATCGCTCCTGTTTTTCTAAAACTAAAGTGATAGCTATAGGATATTTCCTAGGTCAATGCAAAATAGGAGTAAAAAAAGCCAGTACAGCAAGGTAAAAATCGGTCTTATGAGGGATGTGAGAGCTGTCCAATTTTAATGCACAAAACTAAGTTCAAACATTATGAAAATTTGAGGCCACAGAATTTCAATTGGCTTGAAGAGATAAATTCAGACAGCAACAAACAAACCAGAAAATTTATTTCTGTCTGGTGGGGGAAGACCAACAAAAGTTATTGCCAGGCTCCCAGACAGGTATCTAGCCTGCTTATATTTATTCTGTGTGGTTTAGTGGCTCATGAAAGCAGGATAAACTTAAGTAATGTTGCAACAGCCAGTATCTATAACATCACATTAATAAACACAGTCTTACTAGAAAGCAAACTGCTTTTTGCAGTCATCTAATATTTACAAAGGTGAATGGCAAAAATGAACACAAGTAGACTCTGAAGTATTGATACACAAGTGTGTACACACACACACACACAAAACGGAATGTGCAAATATACACACACACTACATATGCACACATTTACAAACTTCTTTAACAAAGAAGCTAACCTTTAGCTACTTACTTTATGCAAAGAATGTTAATAGAAGGCAATATTTTTGTTAGGTAATGAAAACTAATTGGGAAATTATTCATCTCCCACTCTCCCCATGGAGCGTAAAAGACGTACAACAAATGCTATTCACGATTCTACATGACTCGCTCCAATTCACCCCCTTCTTTCTAATGGGCACTTCAGAGGAAATAAAGGTTACTCTTTTTCATTTATATCTTCTAATTGACTATCAGTGTTTTCTTGTGGTCAAAGGGATACAACACAGAGTTAGAAACAAGCTATTAAAAACAAGCTAAAATCAGACCACTGCTCTACACTACCGTCAGCAATGATCAGAGAGCCCTGATTTCCTTGTTAAAAGACAGAGGCATAATTGAAGCAATATCTTCACTTCAGATTGATTATTTGGCGACCCTTATCCACATCTTCACTCAGCAATTTGAATTTTAATGAAAGTAAATGGAATAATTAGCATTTCAAAGTGTGTTTGATATACTGAATAAAAAAAGCAAAAAGACTTTTATGTATAATCTATACACAAAAGAAAAAGCATTTGGGAGGGTGCAGAAGATGGGAAGTACAGTTGTAGTGTCTTCATTAGAATAACTTAAACAACTGCTTGCACCAGCTGCATAATTATACATGTGAATAATGTGCTATTAAGCTGTGACTTCTCACCTTTATTTTATGTAGTGTGAACAGTCATGGCTTTTATTGTTATGCCTTTCCTCTCCAGCTGTAAAATGTAAACACTCATAAAATCTCACAGGACTGCTCTACCATGCTAATGGAGCTGGATGTAAAGCTTTCACAACAGGGGCTCCATATACCCTTGTTTTGAGATGAGTAGGAAGGAGCAGACACGCCTATGAGTGTACTGATGACAGGTCATTTTGTCACTGATTTGGGTTGGCAGTTTGGTTTATTGTTTTGGTTTGTTTTCTTTTTGCTCATAGGCTTTTTTTCTTTTAAGTAACATCTATTTTTTTCAGTAAAAATGAAAGTGTGGTGAATATTCACAGTCCAGAGACACATCAGATGCTGTCCAAAGAGATGCTGGCAGTAGTGATGTGAAAAACCCTTCTAAAGCATAAGTGTGTCTTATGAAGGCTACCTGTTACCACAGCTGCAGAAGCAGATTGGCACACAGCATGCAAAGGAAGCAAAAAGCACAAAAAAAAAACAGATTCAGACCAAGCTTCAGGAAATGGATACAACACAGACATTAATCACTCCATTAGTTTTTTCAACACAGTGCAAATGGAAGTCTTCAGGTAGTAACTAGATTTTATCAAGATCAAGCTACTGAACTTCACTACTGCCCACTTTTGCCCATCAGAAGAAAATGAGTTCATACATGAAAGAAAGAAAAACTATTTATAAAAGCTATTAGAGCTAAAATGGAAAGACCACGTACCCCAATGATTGCGTTCAGTTCTGCCATGGTCACTTGCTTGGCACGCTCCACAGCCTGCACTACTTGTTGCTGGTGCTATAAATGAAGATCAGAAACAAAACAAAATTATTTGTTTTGTAAATTATTAAGTAGAGAGTCTTCCTTTTTTTTTTTTCTTTACTTCTCAAACACAGAAAGGGCTTGAAATAATTTCTCTAGCAGACAGTCATGTTTTGTGTTTATCTGTGAGACTTAGGTAAGGGGAGGAAAAGAGTTTATGCTGTTATTTGCCAGGAATAACACCTTTGCTCTCCAAAGAGCTATTTTACAACCTGGCTAAAAAAAGAACTGTTCTCCTTTTGTTCACCTTTTGTTCAGTGTGCTTTTGAATTTACACACCAACTCAAAAGGCAAGCCACTTTCCTGACAGCCATCGAAACTTTTTCAATAAAAATAAAAAATAAAAAACAGTAAAAGCATACTGAAAAAGAGAGGTATGTATTTTCAACATGCACATAACACCCACACTGACGGATATAAAGATTCTCCTCCTAGGTACATTTCAAAGCAGCTCAACCGTAAGAAACAAATTTAAAATGCCATTCACAATTCTGTCAAACACGTGAAAGAGAACTAATTATTTTCATCTCCAACATGTAAATTTTAATAGCTTTAAAAAGTCCATCAAACCACATGGTCTAATTAACAATACAGTTTACAAGCTTCAGTGGTGATATTATCTCAGTTTGAGTGATACTGTATTCCTGCAGTAAATTCAAAATTGTTGTATACTGAAAACTGATTGATATTTATTTGAAAACACCAACTACAGATAAAATAAAGTCCTCTTCTTGCAACCAGATCCATGCCTATTCAAAGCTCCACTGGTGGCAAATTCATATACACATGCAGCCTTGCAGGACTGGGATTACACATGACAAATTGGTGCAAGAGGGGTGTCAGGGAGAACTGCATGCAGGTTGTGTGATCTGTATGATCTTCACTGGGAGTGTGTCAGCCTTGATTAATAACCACTGGTGGATCACAGAGCAAGGCAAGCTCTTGTCTATCTTGAGAGGTGCTGAAAACATAATGATGAAACACCAGCTCTGCATAGAAACCAACATCTAGATGTTCTTTAGTGCAAAGTTTCAGGAAAGGGCTGAAAGGATGTCTATAAAGCCTTCAGTTTGCCCTCACGCCTGTGTATACAGGCAGCGCAGAGCTAAAGAACAGACCATGCAGCAATACCTCCTGCTCATCCTTACCTGGGACAGAAAGCTGCACACAATAAGGTGGGGACCCAAGCCCTTAATGCTCCTACCAACACTTTCAAGGGTAGATGAAGAGCACTGGGAAAGACTCTCTCAGCCCTGGTAGGAAAAGGGGCCATAACAAAGGGCTCCACTACCTCCAGGACTTGGCAGCCTCAGATTCCTAATGCAATGCTGATTCCCAATGCAACGCACAAACAAAAATGGCACTTTCACTTATGAACTCTCTCCAATAGAAGCACTAAGAATGGGGCAAAGCCAGCCTAAAAATCTACCTGTAACTGTAAGGAATGCTGGCCTCAACTACAAAAAATGGATAAATGCAAATAATAAAGGAGAAAATTTAGAAACACTCTGGAAGAAAGAAAATTATTTTAAGGTTTGCTTGGTTTTAAGCAAAGAATTAAATGAAGGAAATGCCAGGAGCGCAAATAACATAATGCTGCAAACAGAATCACAGCATTCCCATTTAGAGTTTTGTAAAGCTACAGTGCTAAAGTAAACCAAATCTGTCACTTATAAGCAGACAATGCAAAACCATAAAGCAGGCTGAAAATGCACAAATGTGTTCTTGGCATTTAGGAAAAAAAAAAAAAAAAAAAAGATACAAATGCAAAAATGCAAAGCTGTGTGCTGCCATCAAAGATAACCAGCAAAAAGGAAATTACAATACTCAAGACTCGAGTTTCTGTGATGTGTTATCATCTCCAGGTCATCACATGTTAAGGACACATACAGCTTCCATTGATTATGTAGCCGAAAGCCCAGTGACACGTGGCTCTATATGGCAACACAGTGATCATGAAAATTACACCACCATTTTTGGTGTAGGTCTGTCACACTAAAAATGGGTCATAGTATTTTTGATCAAGCCATCCAAAAAAAAAAAAATGGAGAAAACCAACATGGGTTTTTAAAATCTTCATTAAAAAAAAGTTAACAAAAATATCCTTTATTTAGCTGTTTACAGTAACCTCTGCTTTCCTACCACTTCCTAGGCAATGCTTTTCGCACTGAGGTAAAGTAAGGAACCTAGCTTTTGATTTGTATGTCTGAGCATTCAATTCCAATGCCCATTTACTTAAATTCCATTCCTGGGGCCACAGGCAGAAGAAAAACGTTCTGAGGGACCTAAAGAAAGCCAGCCTGAAAACATCAAAATTATTGTAGAAATTACTTCAATTCTCATCCAAGTTTTGGAAAAATAATTCAGCTCCACAACAGTTTGAGTGGTTTGCTTTCCTTTACAGCAACCATACAAATAATAGCTCTCAGGATTATTCGGCAAAAATACTATTTCATTCCTAGGTGAGGGGAAAGAAGGTGGAGGGGTTGAGTACCAAAATCTCACCTTAACACTCTTGCTAAAAAGCCCTGTAAAACAGAAATTCCCTAAGCAGACTCACAAGGCACCTTTCACTGATTCTCACAGGCTTGGGATCAAGTCTGCATAGAGAGGAGAAAAACCATGGGCCTTGTAACACTGAACCTAAATTAGGTACCGTAGAGACAATTAAAACTCTCCTATTGCTAGCTGCTTTAACATTGATTTAATCATCACTGGCATAGTATGCAAAAGACACAAAATATATGGTCTGTAATTAGCCTCTCCATCATTTCCACCTCATTGCAGCAGCTGTGCAGACTCTCAGTCAGCACCCTGAAGCCCCATGAGGGGGCCTATCCCCAGTGACACTGGGGCTACTTCAAGTCAGAGGCACAAACCACACACTCCAGTGGATAGAGACAGGAAAGCAAAGTCATGCTGTGGTGTGGCAGAGTAATGAGCAAGGTTTGAAGAGCCCACTAGCTGTCCCTTGGGTTTCTGAACCTGAGGCTGGCAGGCAGCTCCACATTACCAGCTGAAGCTTCAGTAATGTGTGCAGATCTCCAGGCACAGAGAAGAAGACTGACTGGGCCCCAGAGACCCACTGCTATTTGAAACCAAGGTGTAGCCAAGTGGGGCTGGTCCAGCCCGCAGGGGTACCTAAGGATTAATGACTCCAGCACTTACAGTATGCTTGAATGCCTTCCCTGGCCAGCATGCCAGTAACAAGCAGCATTATGCTAAAACCAAGCAGTACACATTAGCCTGCCCATCAAGAGATCATGCAGTGATTTACAGCCAAGTAAAAAGAGCAACAATAATAAAGGGTTACTTTTTCCCAACCAGAAATAGACAGGGCTCTAGCTTTCACACACATTTAATGTTAGCCTTCCACTGTGCACACAAGCAAATGACAGACCCACTTTCTTCAGTTGGGGGAAAACAGTATTTTGCACTGCATTTAACAGGCCAGAGCATTGAACTCAATACCCTGCCCCGCCTGTTATGAAGACTAGTATCATTTCTCCTTTTTAACTTCTTCCCTGTCTCTTCTCTTCACCCCTTTTTGCCTTCTGTAATAGGAAACATGTCCACGCTTGCCTTGTGTTGGAAAATAGTCTCCTTTCAGTCTCACAGTGGGTAGTAACAACAGAGACCACAAGAAGGATGTAGGCTTTTCCCCCATCACACTGTCTTGTCACCTAGCCCTGGCTCCTGTGCAGTCATCGAAGCAGAGTAGAAAATACCTGGGTTTCTTATACCGTGTCAGAGCTACCCAACACCTCCCACTGACAGGTGGCCAAAATTCCCCCTGGTATGCACACACAGACACTGGTGTTAGAAACACCTAATTCCAGCCTGTCTCCAGCACTGCCAACAACATCCAAAGCAAAAATCACTGACCGATTCACTCTGCAGCAGCAAGCAGGCTCTGCCATGTTTTATTCATATTATTTTGTTGTTGTATTATCTGTTTTGTTGTTGTATTTTCTGTTTAGAGGGAGTACAGACCAACTCCTGCTTAAGAACTGCAGCAGTGCCATTCTGAAAAGCTCTGTCTAGAGGCAGCATGATGAGGCCACACCAAAAACACTACTGAGAACCAGATGGCAAACACACATTTACTGTGGAATACAGCACACACGTGGAAACTAGAAGGAACCAGCAGTTTGACCAGACAGGAACCAGCCCCAACTTGAAAGCCACAGAGTTGTGCTACTGTGCAGCCGGTAAATTCAGATGAGAAGAAGCATCAATTAGCAGAGGCAACATCCATGGCTTTAGACCCAAAATGAATTGCATTCTACCGGCTAGATCATTCAATGTTATGAATATTGAACTAACTATACCAACTGCAGGAGATCAAAACTATGTTAACTGTGTTCTAACAACTTCCAAGTATTTACCTACAACGTTGCAGGCACCCCCTTCACCTGTTATACAAGAGGAACTATTTTGAGCACACTGGTATCTCCCCTCACAGGGAGCTGGAAAATGCTGCAACACAGGAAGCCTGCTTCTGCAGCAGAAATTGAACACACATCACTGCCCTAAGAATGGACTAAGGTCCAACTCATGCCTTGGCCACAAGTTACTCTTTCTTTCCAAAATGGGAAGCCTGTATTTCTTGGTGCTGTTTTTTCACTGCCTGCCTGAGTCAGAGTCTACGTAAAAAGAAGGCACCATTTGACAGTGTATGTAGGCAGGTTAGGGACTTTATTTTTAATACATGCTTAGATGATGTACAGCACAGTAAAACTGACTGAAGCCTGCAGAATTCCTGAATTCTTTACTGGATTGCCCCCTGAAACAAAGCAGACACTAGTACACAGTAGGATGATGTATTATAATTGCATCCTTTTCTCAAGATCTCTAGCAATTTTGGCCACGATTTCTTACTTCTAAGTGAGTTATCACAAGCCATTGATTTCTTACAAAGTTAACAAGCAATAAGACAAGTTAACCTGGTGCTATTATGAGGCAATAAAGTTGCCATCAGTGCATGTAACCACTGTATTTTGTTCATTTTTCCCTCAGGCACAATACAAAGGAGTCTGATCACATTTTTCAGCCACTATTCCACAATTAGACTCTATGCAAAATGCATAAACAGCAAAAGCATGCTGCAATTCAATTCTCTATTAATCTAGATGATGAAATAAAGAGACTTACATTAAGACACTAACTTTTAAAAGACACAAATTAGATAGAAACCAAGTCTAGCAGCTTACTCAAATCTGGAGATCAGATCTCTTTTTCCTCGTAAGCACATGCCAATATAAACTCATTTAAGAACTGTTTCTGCAAACAGAGGTCAAGCAATTACTAAGATCTTCCTATCCCTAGTACGAAAACTAGCAGGATCAGAGGCACTGTCAAGACAGACGAAAAGTTTTTTTGTGCTTCCTCTTTCAATCCCTCTCTGCTGTATCATCCCCCCCTTCCTTTGCTAGGTGAACTAAAAAGCACCCTTGCCTCCACACATGATGAATGTGCACACTGGCTCTTTGGAAGTGCTCCCTTTTGTCTTTGTCAATGCATGTGAAACCGCTGAAGTTGGGAATTTTTTTACTTCTCCATCCTCTCTGTAGCCCAAAGAGCTTTGATGCCAGGCAACATGCGCAGCAGAGGGGCTGTACGACTTGGCAAATGAGATGTGTAAACAGGTGTAGGAAACCTTATGGGTCACAGATTTAAAAAGCAGATGCCCGCTAGCATGCAAGCCATATGAGAGTCTTTTTCAGATCTAAAACTGCTTAACTCAAAGCTCTGATCCAAAGCATAAAAAAGTAAACAGCAGTCGTTAGGTACACTGATGCTGGTGTGCTTAAGCCCTCACTGGGTGGCACTGTACTCATGACAGAAGTAGGGCAACATCATTTTCCAAATTTACAATCTGACCATCTCAGTTGTCTACTTACATAGTTCTTGTAACTAGTGATTAATGACAAGCTACTGCAATGGCTGGGTTCAGAATTACTGTAAAATTGCTCTCCATGCCTAGCTTGATGGCCAGGACGCTGTTAAACAGTGATCAGGGCTCTTGGCTCACAGTTCACAAGTTACTGCATGAGAGCACCATATGGGAGATTCTCCTCAGTGGAAGAAAAGAATGAAGTACAATGTGTAGCCTTCACAGCTCCTTCTCCCTCTAAGACAGGGACTTAAAATGTACCAATATCAGCTTTCAGGAGAATGACTCCAGGGTGATCCAGTTCCGGGGACAGCAAAGCACAATGCATGGGGAGCAGATAAAAAAGGAGACAGACTGTGCTTACCTGAGTGGTATGCCACTATGAGCAAAGTTCCAAAACTATTCTTTTTTGTTTCCCCCCCTCGATTCCATCTGATCATGTAGAGGAGGTGGAGGTCAGGACTTCCAAAATCAAAGGCCAAAATCTATCAGTCACTGTGAATCAAACATATCTTTTGTTTTTTCAAATGTATTCTAAGCCCATCTAATCCTTTTGCTTGACTAATTGTCAAGAAACACCTACTCAAGAAAGCACATGGGCTGCATTTGTAGAAGCAGAGCTAGCAGAGCAGTGTGACCTGTATATGATAATAAAGTTTCATTCAGCACTTGGCTGAAAACAGCAGTACCAGTGCCAGCAGTAATATACCAGTACATAGTTTCTAAACACAGTACCACATACTCTAGAGAAGATTTCTCTGCTGTGCAAATGCTGATCCCATGTCTTTGCCAAAATTACAGCTTTGCCTGCCAAGTACTCACCTCTGCCTTTGTTTCAAAATCATGTCAGTTTAGTGCTCACTTTAGCATGAGTATGAATCAGCTTTACACCTCATTTTTATATGCTGTCCTATTCCTGCACATCAAATAAAACCCAGTGACTAGATATAGAGATTCTGTAGCAGTCAAAGTACAAAATCAACAGCTATTCAGCTCAGATCCATGCAGGACTTGAGCTTGGATCCACCAGCAATGTAACTAGATCATTACACACCATCTAGTTTCCACTAATCTGTCTTTATTAAGCAGAGAGTAGAGCAGCACTCATGAACATTGCCAGGTTCTAATTTTGATAGCATTATTTTAATTTCAAATACACAGAGATATGAACGTGCATGCACACATGCATCACATCAGCTGAATGCTGATACAGAGCACACAGCCTCTCATTTGCTGCAAGATGAGCAGCAACCTTGAAACGCAATGGCATTTTATGGAACAACTGAAAAGGTGGGAGTAATTGTTGGAGAGTGTTCTCAGGCATGGTATTTTACAAATGCAATTCACAGAAATACACCTCCCAGCTTTGGCTTTTCAGGTACTAGTTCTAGTGAAATGAAGCCATGCATTAAAAAGATTCATGCCAGCCTGCACCAGCAGACCCCAGTCTCTAGACCCTTTCCCTTAACAGAGTGGGCAGGGGAAGCAGTTATGCACCCAATATCTCCCTTCATGAGCCATGCTGTCATTTTATTTCATGCATATCTGTGGCTCCAAGGCTTCCTCACCAGCTCCCTCTGACTCCCCCAAATCCCAGTGCCCCTCAAAATATCTACAATGCACTCAAGATAATACCAGAAAATTATAATTTGGAGAAAATTAGTCCTTAGAGAAATTACCTCACAGTGAGTTTCAATCTTCTGTCTATATTCCCAAATATGTAGAAAACATATAAGGATTTAAGGTAATTAAGTAATCTGGGATGTAGAGAGAAAAAAGGCAAGAGAAAAGCTGCATTTGTGTGCTTACTGTATTGAACATCCACCAAAATAGAAGTTTCTGCCAAACTTTAATGCACACTACCAGGAATGTAGCACAATCATGCATTTTTGCAAGCTGCCCTCTGATTTTAGACCAACAGTCATAATTTTTATAAAAACTGCATTCTGCATGACATCAGTATATTTAAACAACTAAAATCTTGCTTAGCATACTGCAACATGTTCCATTTAACAAAAATACTGAAATTATATTACAACAGATTTGGAAAAGATAATGAAGTTATAGTGACAACAGCACAGTGGAAAGTAACGTACAAGGATCAAAAGTTTCATAAGGTATCAGTCTCAACACAAAGTCCCACTTTTGTAATAGATACGATAAGGCAATTGTTCAGATCAGCACCAGTACAAATGACTACCTACCTCCTGGGACAGGAAGGGAATGACTTGTGCACATATAGCATTCAGCCTCTTGACAATTTCTGCCTGCAAGTGACAAGAAGAATGAAGTTCAATTACATAAATTCTCAGATGTAATTGTCAC
The DNA here is from genome assembly GCF_012275295.1 of Melopsittacus undulatus. Classification (NCBI taxonomy): domain Eukaryota; kingdom Metazoa; phylum Chordata; class Aves; order Psittaciformes; family Psittaculidae; genus Melopsittacus; species Melopsittacus undulatus. Next base: position 40,763,126 of record NC_047557.1, on the reverse strand, counting down.
CTGTGAACACAGATGATACATCTCTTTGGAGTTATTTTTCATCTCTAGTCATCCTCCAGCCAGGACGTACTATCTAAATAGTAAAAACATTTGGACACCAATTAAACAATACATAGAAAGATAGTAACTTCTAGCTAAAAAGTTTTCCTTAAAAAAGACACCTTAGAACTGACACAAAGAAAAGTTAATTCTGATTATGCAATCAAAGGGATTTAAAGAAAAAATCTTCAGGAGATGTAACAAAAAAAAAATAATAAACAAAACATCGAACACTGTGTTTTGAACTAAACTCTCTCCTAAGAAGCAAAAACAAGGATCATTTCATATTACAGAAATGTGACTGTAAGCAAATGCAACAAAGCAGTTACTTAACACTGCATATCATGAGAACATTAGTAAAACAATATACAACTACATTGATAATCATTTTACTATGTATTTTAGAAAGAGATACTGCAGTCTTGTATCATATTTATGCTGTTATCAAACCCAGGGTTAATAGAGGTTACTTTCATATGGCAATGGTGATCAGAAATGAATAATACACATTGTTTTATTTCCATATTGGAGATCAATTCTTATTCTGTGTATTTAATCTGCAGATCTCTATAGAGACTGATGAGATTTGTAGAGATAACATAAAAATTACAGTTCCAGAAACAGAATATTTAAAGCCACACACTTTCTTACAATAAATCATAACTTTCTTACAATAGATTGTAACCAGGATCATTTCCTCATTATACAGTAAGACAGAATGCTCTTCCTCTTGCAAAGTCTCTAACCATAAGACAGACACAAACTTGTGCAATTTATGCTTTCTACTTTTAACAGCAACCCTTCCAGCCTTTTTGCTATGCTGTCGTTTAAATTGTGAATGCTTAGAAAAGTACCTATAGAACAGAAAGGCTCAGAACTAGCAGTAAAAAAGTCAGAACCACAGATAAAATTGATTTGGATTGAGGAATATTACTTTTACACAGCTCTGTAACTGGAAGACATGGTACACTAGAGATAAGGGTACATGTGAAACTAATTCTGCCCCCTTGTGAGTACTGCAATACACTCGAATTAACACAACTTTGCAATACAGTTTCTTCATTTTCTCTGAAATGTACCTAACTGCTGCATGTTATTTATACAGCAATTCCTATGTTACAATGTTCTGGTATCTTCTTCTTGTCTTCACTGTTTATGCAAGTCCACACATTGTTAAAATTATGCATTTTAGCACACCTACGGCACCTGTTCTGCTTATTCTGCAGCACAGGTACCTTAAAGGACATTTGAGAACACGTTCTGTTCAGCACAAAGCTAAATCACCTACTAATTTCAAAGTCTATATATACCTATAATATCAGATATGCCACAATGTAAAACTTTAATACCCTTTTAAGTAGACCGTGTTTACTATACTAGTTGACACAGAGATTTATGAACTGCTTGTACACAGAGCAGTACAGGAAATGAGTAACAAGATGTGTGCATCTAAGCTTAAGCCAGACAGGCTGCAGCTTGAGAAACAATACTTGATTGAGGAATTGCAGACTGTAATATAATGCAGAGCTGCAAAGTAACTGTACTGCTGTGGTTTAAGCACCATTAATTTACTAATTATCAAATTTCAGGCCTTAGCCACAATGCACTTTTTTTTAAAAGGAATCTCCTGAGTGCCTTAAAACCAAGGAGAAAACCAGGCGTCCTGCTCTTTAAGGCTTTTTTTCATATCAAGAGAAAACTTGCAAGTGTCACCATGCTGACTTGAGCTGAAGCCCCTCTGATCTGCCATTTAAAACACACATGCCTTCGTAAAGAAAAGGCACACAATGTTTTCCTCTGCTGCAAAACAACTCCTCCTACCCACCTTTAACATACGTGTCACAACTTCACACGCCTCCTGTGCAGCACCTGGAGGGAGCCTGTGCCATTGCTGTGCTCAGCAGACCATTTTTCCACCACAGGTATGTGAGCTGGATGCCTCTACTGCACTGCTTAGGAACTGAGAGTAGAACTGTCTCAAAGTGCCACAGAACCACAGAATCATAGAATAGTTAGGCATGCAGGAGCTTGGTGTGTGATTTTAAAAGGCTTGTAGATCCATCGATTTTAAGGCCAAAAGGAACTATTGCAACTGTATTATATCTCACCTCCTAAGTAAAACAGGCTGTAAAACTTCACTGACTTCTCCACTAAACCAGTAAATTCTAGTTCAGCTAGAATATAGTTTAGTTAACAAAAACAATTTTATTCAACTCACTTTGAGGCATTTCTTCTTAATTAAGGTACTCAATCCCAGCTATTTCAAGCTATTTCAGCTATGATGTTTTTCTTTTGATCTCTTTTCCTCCCTCCTCCCCAATAGAATAATTATGTCTCTCTTCTATTTCTCTTCTGGCCACAAAAATGGTTGAAACATTATCTGCTCAGTGTTTACACAAAAATTCACCTCTGGCAAACCCTGCGCCTGGGAAATGTTAAGCTAAAAAGCATCTTCCAAAAAAGCTGCATGTAACTGAAAGCAGGTGCCTAAATATGAATGGTTACACAACTGTAATAAACTTCTTGATAACAATCTCAAGGGAGTGCAGAACTGCCAGTCCTTTCATGTTGTATGCAGGAAAGGGAGCTGAAGGAGAAAGCACCCGGCTCAACCCACAGAGAAGAAAAAACTGCTGGCTAAAATAGCTCCAAAACAATGCCGACACATTCCCAGCAGCATTTCTCAGCTTAGGCAAGGGGCCTGCTAGGCCAGTCACAACAAAGCTGAGAACACCTTGGTAAGCTGCAGCAGGCGTTTACATGGTTTCCTATTAAAATGGCCTTCACTTCCCTCAACAATGACCTACTCCAACTGAGTGGTTTTGAGTACAGTTAATTTTTATCACCCTCAACACTTGGGCAGCAAGGGAACAGCCCAGCTGAGGTGCAGTGGACTGCAAAAGCACCGCATGACCAGGGCACAGACTGCCTGCCTTTGGAGACCACCAGCAGCAAGGAGCGAAGGAACATAAAACACTGTGCATGTGCACAGTGATAGGAAGGACATAACACATTCTGTACCCAAAATGTCTTAAATCAGACATTTTCACATAGCAAGTACAAAGCATCCTCTGCTTTGACACTGCAACTATTTCTGCAACTAACTGCACAGCATAATGCCACAGCAACCAGGTTGGCTGTTTACCACAGGACTTACCAAAGGAGTTAGCTAGAGTGGGCTTCTTGCAATGCTGCCCTAAAACTTGAAGGTGTAGGTACTGATGACAGAGGTTAACATCTCGAATACGAATTCCTACTGCCATCAGATGGGGCTCAGAAACTCCATTGCATCAGGTACAAAGACACAAAATAAAACACGAGCCCACTTCACATTTCTAAGCTCATACAGATTTTTAAAACCCTACACTTAAAGATCAATTTAGGATATTCTCTTTTCTCTTAAACATCAGGCCAATGAGTTTTTCATTATCATCCTAATTACCAGGAGAAGGAAAAAGTATGGTTTCATAAAATCAGGCAGCCAATTCCTGATAAGAAAAGCCAAAGTTGCCTCAGAAACACAGCTGTTTCCGCAGTCATCTCATTTGCCTCCTTTGTCCCATGAGACCAGGCTTTAGAGAGGCACCATTTATTTACAGGCCTTTCCACTGGGCTTCAGTTATCAGCCAATAATACTGCGGACACACACACTTCTAATGGCCTATGTTTTGAAACCAAGTCTAATCTTATGGCACAGTGCCCAAACTCCTTTTCCATACCCATTAAAGAATGTAGGTTATTGCTGTTGTCATCATTGATATTTGTCATTGTAATGTAATTAGGGCCCTAAAATGATGTGTTACAGCACTTGGCACAGATTCTATTAAAATTTTTTCTTCTGCTCACTGAACTGCGAACTGTTTTCTGATGAATAACGGACAGGCAGCTTTAGGGTGAGGAACAGATTCATCAAAGAAGTATTTTTCAGCTCTGGAAATTAAAAAAATAAATAAATAAATTACAGAGGGCAACAAAAGAAAAACACAAGGAAGGAGTCGGGGTGGGGTGGGGCTTAGGAGGCAGATACAAAGACCACAGTGCATTTGAATTTCTTACCACTTGAAATTCTGATTACATTGGATGAATCTTTCTTAGGACAATATACTAGCAGGCTGCGAATCACATGGTTAATCAGGGCTCTAATCTGCTATCCATCAGCCTATGCCAGTACTGTAGCTTTGAATCAAATTTATAGGTTATGTGGGTCACGCATCCGTGAACAACTTACATTCAAAGATATCCCATTTAAATCAGCACAGATTCTGAAATGTCATTGGTAGGGTTACTGAATGTTGTAATACTATTCAAAGCTTTATGAAAGCTCCTGATAAACAGCTGCTAAATTATTGCCTGTGGATACAGCATGATGCTCTGAAATAGCATTAATGGCCCAATAAAACGGCGATTGTTCATGCCAAAATATAAAAAGGATAGCTTTGCTGCCATAGTTTGTCAAGTATGTCAACAAACACCAACACTTCTATTACTCCTTTCCCTGAACACAGGAAGTGTTTTCTTTAAAGTGTGTGCTTTAAAACACACCAGCATGGACCCAGCAAAGATGAGAGACAGGCAAGCAGAGAAGGCTCTGGTTGGAATCATCTTTTTACTTATAGAATGCAAGTGTATGTTATTTTCATCATTTGGGAGACATCTACAAAAGACACTGTTTTAACAGTTCTGACATCTTTTTACAGCCACTCATGTGACACCATTTTTAAAAAGAGAAAGAATAATTAACTACAATGCTATTACCTTTTTTTAGTTTTGTTATGCATATAGACAATAATAAAGATCACTGTGCCAGAATCTGATCTCACTAAAGGAACAAAGACCCGTATCAGTTAACAGTCCCTTGGCATTACTGCAGTGATCCAACAGAAGAGCAACAGCTTAGGTACTTGATTCAGCCAAAAACTCTTTTTGAACAAAGCCAACAGTTAAATGGTACTTAATTGTCTAACTATGCCTAAAACCTGAACCTTAAGTTCGTAAGTGCTTATAATGCATGATGAAAAATGTTTAAAGATAACCCTGTGGGCAAGGCTACACCTCAGGAACCGTAAGGTAACACAACCCCTCAAGGGGGCTCAGCAAAGCTGGTCCTTGGGATACCACCACAGCTACCAGCTGTACTCAAATGGGAGCACGTAATGCACCATTAGACTCCTAAATCCCTCCAAGAATGGCAACATAGGGTTTTAATTCAATTAACCCTTGCCACACACAACTAAAATAGGATATAAGCATATGATAAAATATAGAAATGTATTTAAGTGTCTTTCTAAGTATTATAGCGTATGTCTGAATTCTTAGTACAAATGGGAGCTAAAAGAGAAACCAGAATCAAATTAACTCCAAAAATAAAAATAATTAGAAATGTTCTAATACACAAGGAGTTCATAACTTTTTTTTTTTTTAATTTCCATCTGCGTTCTTTTGTGGCGGAAAAAGAGAACTGTGATTTTATATATAGTATACGTACTTCAAAAAATATTTCCACTACATTTCACAAAGTTCATAATTATTACAATTATAAAAAATTGCTGGTAAAGAATTACCACTGGAGGCTGTAGGCCTGTCAGTGGAAGGGAAGCAAAACTACTATATATGTATTGTTGAAATAAAACAGAATAATAAAACATTATTGGGAAACCCATTTCAGCAGCCAGTAGGAAAAAAAATATGCAATTACACTTTCAGAAAAATAATCTGAAACAACTGTTATTTCAGGTTTAATTTATTCTACACAATGCAGCCTTTGCCAAAAAGATCAATCTAGTTTACTAAGTGCTTACCAAGAACACAGGCACACACCCATAACATCTAAACAAGCATTTCACAAATTAGTGAGAACAAAAAACATTATTACACTGTATGAGACATATTTCTGCAAAAAAGCTAATCTTAGTATTTCACAGAAAATTAACTCTTCTTTCATAAAGAAGAATGTGTTTTGTTTTAATCACAGACTGTTGTCTGCAAGAGCTTACTCAAGTTCTACAAAACTGGAGGAAATTCTGCAAGCCTTGAATATCAAATGTCTTTTCAGCCCTAAAAGAACGCTGTTTGGCAACAGCTGAAGAGTCTAGTCTTGTAGTCAAAGACAGTGGAGGCAAAAGTTCTTTGGTGAGGAGGATACTAAACAGAAAACTTCACTAGGCCAACTGCTCAAGTCTAGGAGATAAAAGCTGAGCAGCACAAATATGAGTTGAATGCAAGTGGGACCACTAGACTGTGCCAAATAATGCAGGTACATTCTCCATTTTCCCACCAACCTTCTTTACAAACATGTCAGCTAAGCACATGAAGTACTGTAAACTTGATATTTACCCTCTGTAACTTAATTTAGGTTCTTATTTTGCACAAAATACTGCAGACAGCAACATAAGCAATAAATTGGAGTGGCAGAATTTTCAAAATCAATTTTCTAATGTACATCCCATTCTGTGGGCTGCTGAAGTGAACTGATAAGACATGGCTTTTATTTAATGTCTCAAGAACCATGTGGAGCTCAACTGAGCAAGAAAGGATATATACTGAATCATTCATGATTAAGAAAATAAAAAGCAAGTAAAGTAAGGTGATATATAAACATGTTTCAAGCCTGTCACTTCAGGAAGTCAATGTTTTTTGTTAACACTGACTTTTATCAGTAAGTTACAAAAATGCACAGACTATGGATCCATGTAGTCCTTCAGCTGTGCAGGCAACCAGGCTGCAAGCTGCATCCTGCCCTGCCACAAGCACCTACAGCCCATTCAGGAAAAGGGCTGCAAGTGGAACCTGAAATGGAAGAGACTGGCTTCAATCTCACTTCCTTAAAGGCAGCAAGAAACTCTTCCTGAAAATGCAGACAGAAACATCTAAGGGGACACTGCAATGGGAGGTGTTGTTTCCATCTGTAGAGCTTTGTAGTCCTCTGTATGGTACTATCCCTTCACCTACCAGCAATACTCAGCATTTCACAGCAATATTTGTTTTGTGAAATATAGCCTTATAACATAGGGATGAGAATTTTCCACCACTTTACCCACTGATGGAATCTGACTTCATAGTTTCAAAACAAAACAAAACTTTTTTTTTAAGCTTATAAACCTGACATCAAACTAAGGCAGTTTCAGCTCCATGTTCAGTCACTTGTGTGTCTCCTAGCTGCAATTAGGTCAGAATTTCCCACTTTAATCTTTCCTGAAACACAACAGTACATCCACAATCACCAGTTTCTTACTATTCTATTCTTCCCTGCACAAATCACCCTCCAGAGTGTCTGACCACAATTCTTCTGAGCCTGCAGAAAATGGCACAAGCCAGTGTGAGCCCGTCCTTGCAAATACATGCACACAGTGTTTTTAGTGAGCAGTGTTAATTTCATTGGATGCAGAATGCCCCTGTTTATTTATATCACAAGTTCATACTCTTTCTCAGGGGTAGGAGGAAAAGTAATCAGAAAAGAAACAAGACAGATCAGTAGTTTCAATGTGTACATTGCAAAAAATTTAAGAAAAAAAAAATAGGCTTATCTTTAATTTCAAAGAGGTTTCTGACGCTCTTTTTGAATATCACCGCAAAATAAACAGTAGAATTGTGCCCTCTACAAAATAGAGCTATCAGTGTTCAGTTCTGATCCCCAGCAGCACTTACCTTTCATTTGCAAATACATATACACGAAAGCCAGAAACAAGGCACCATATAACCTACTATCCTACACCCACTCTCTCTGTTATAGCTACAGTGCTTACTCTGGAGCAGTATGTTCCAAATGTTAATTGCCAAGAAGCTGATACGCTATCTTGGTTGAGAACTGTGATGACTGTGCCATACTTCCAGTTAGATCTATAAAGTTGTACTGCTCAGTCTTGAAGCTTTCAGAAAACCCTGCAACCTGAAGAGGTAACAAGTAATAATCTGACAAGGAGGAAAATTAGCTTCTCCAGCAAGTATTGTGCTGTTCCAGGCTTTAATGAACTACATAGAGGTGATCAATAAACTTAAAAAAGCAGCCAGCAGAAGTCCCCCATAAAAACAGGGAAAGCAACGTGACTGCTAAACACTCTATTTTATTTTTTTTTTGGGGGGGGGAGGGAATGCTGGGTTGTTTGTTTGTTTTTTTTTTTCTCCAGATTCATCTGAAGGCCAGGTATCTTCCCTTCTGCATCATGAACAGGATTGCTTCTCTTCCACCTCTGGTTTCATTACCCACCTCAGCCCCGAAGGTCATGGAAGGTGGAGCCCTTAGCCTGTCTGACTCATTAATAATCACACTTGATTATGTTTGCTTCCAGAGAAGGGAACTATTAGGAATCAGCCCACTGATCTTGGATTTGTTAGGCCTGGTTAGAAGAATTCATACAGTGTTTGAAACTTTGTTTGTTTCACCTTCAATCCTTTGTCTATTCTTAAATTTTACACCACATGGTGAATAGCCATCAATTAACTTAAGAAACCCAGAAAAAAAAAAACTTAGTATTTATTTAAAGTTAAAGTAGTCTACACAAAGGAAGTAACATTTTAACTTCTCTTCCACTGCAACTTCCCTGTTGCACTATGAAAATCACCAACAGATGCAATTTCCATATATTTTTGTGTTTGACATGATAGATGAAAATCCTGCCCATTTTAAGCCAGTACACAAAAGCATGATTTTAACAACACCTGAAAGAAATTAAATAATAGTGCAGTAGATTTTACAGCAATGCTATAATCAATTTTCAATTCTGGATCCTTGCAATGACACAAATTCAAAAAAGACATGCTACTGTCTCCACCTTTAAACCAACTTAAGTATGATACCTGTTAATTCTTTCTGAACATAAATATTTCATACTCCTTGGTCGTATTTACCAAGTCCCAGTTTCTGGAAATAAGTGATCATCTGAGAATTAAGTGATCATCTGAGACATTTAAGACATCCTTCTCCCTTTCCCACCTTGAGAGTTTTGGGGTTTTTGTCGGTGTTTTGTTTGTTTGTTTGTTTTTAAATCAACATCTAACAAGTGAAAGTTATCTGTAGCACCCTATAGATGGGCAAGCTAGGGCAAACAGTTACCAGCCTTGTCACTCAGGGCTTATACCACATTGTATATGATGACACAACCAGTCAGGATCCCAGTTTGTTTTCTTTGGAGCAGGTTGCCCTGAGAGTGAGAGGGACAGTAATGAGGAGCTGGTGAACTGAGCACATTCCTCCAACAAGGAAAAACTGGAAGTTCCAGCATTTCACACATCTCTGACACCAGTCAGATGATACTGATTCATTTGCATATCTTTTTAAATAAAACACTTGCCGCAATGACTAGCTCAATGGGAAGCAATTCTTTATGCAGCAAAATGCTGCTTTTCTGAGAACAAGAAAAAAAATAGTCTGTAGCTCTGATTTCTATTGAGGACAAAATATTGATATGGATTGTCATTGCTCATAATTTCAATCATTGTGGATCACAACTACCATTGCTGCAAGTACCTCTATTTGGATTTCACTGGGGTGTCTTGTTATTTTTCCCCTAGGTGAAGGAAGACAAGGAAACAACAGGTAATTTTATCCTTCAACATGTGAATATCTAACAACTAGCAGTTTCACTAGGAAAGTACATCTAAAATAATCAGGCAGTTTACAATTCTCATTTTAGCCTTCCTAAGAAGATACATTTGCAAAGCAAATGCTAAGACATTTGTAAGACATGCATGCTTAAAATGTTCAGGAAATTCACTTGTCCAAGACAGCTGGATATACTAAGTACATCTTGAAGTTCAACTCATTTGAATAGCACTCCCCCAGTAAAATTCTTGCCAGGACAGACTCTGAGGCAAGTAACACTAAAGGGCTTTTATCTTTAAATCACTTCAGCATTATTAAAGTTTTCAAATACTCTTCATCCAACAGGGATTTCACAGAATCATAGAATGGTTTGGCTTGGAAGGGACCTTAAATATCATCTAGTTCCAACCCCCCTATGTAGGGACACCTCACACTACACCAGAATGCTCCAACCCCTATCCAGCCTGGCCTTTGAAGACTGCCAGGGATGGGGCAGCCACAACTTCCCTGGGCAACCTGTTCCAGTGCCTCACCACCCTCATAGTGAAGATTTTTTTCCTAATATTTAATCTAAATCTCTCCTCTTTCAGCTTAAAGCCATTACCTCTCATCCTATTGCTACAGGCCCTTGTAAAATGTCTCTCTCCAGGTTTCTTGTTGACTCCTTTCAGGTACTGGAAGCTGCTCTAAGGTCTCCCCAGAGACTTCTCCAAGCTGAACAAGCCCAGCTCCCTCAGGCTGTCTCCACAGCCCTGATGTTCCAGCCCTTGTAGCATCTTTGTGGCACTGCTCTAGACTTTGGTCCAGCAGGTCCACCTCCCTCTTGTGTTGGGGGCCCCAGAGCTGAACACAGTACTGCAGGTGGGGTCTCATGAGAGCAGAGAAGAGAGGAAGAATCACCTCCCTTTATCTATTGGTCACACAGTTGGCTTTTCAATGCAAAGTAACTTTGTAAAGAAACAAAGTTTAAAGAAAATGCCATAAAAAGCAGAACAGGAGGCATGGAGCAAAGGAGAACTCTCTAGCTGGGAAATGTGAATTTCATGAAAACTTTTCCACTGCTGTAACTTTTTGAGAGATCATACTTTGTGTGGAGAGCTACTATGCACTGCATTAATTCCAGGCAAATTCTCAAGATGCACCATATGTTAAGTGTGTTTTTCATCATACTGCACCTACAGACTTCAACAAAAACATGCAGAACACGGAAAAGTATGTCAAATGTATGCAAATGAAAGGGGTAAATAACCAACTTTGTATACAGATTAACCACATGATAATATCAACACTTTTCTCCTTAAACATGTCTCTATCAGAAAAGGCATCAGTCAAACACAATTCCTCTATAAAGGTAGTCCAATTGTGCACCCATGACCCCCTGTAAAGATGTCTGGGCCAAAAGTACAGATAACACACCCACCAATTATGCTGTATCTGCTCTTTAGAAAGAGAAGACTTTTGCTGTAGTTTCACATGCACTTTAAATTGGCATTAAAACAGGCACTGAAGAGGCTCTCATCTAATCCAGCTACTCCTGCCCACCCCATCCTTCTGCTGCTAGAATTTTTGTGGGTATGTGGTGAACTAAGCAATTAACTTACCAGAGTTAAAACCGAGCTCCCCGTTGCAGACCCAGTTTACCACGGGATTAACCCAAATGTGGAATTATCTCGTTCATTACAAATGCTACCTTCTACCCACTTCAGAAAACTGAAGTCTCAGAGACAAAAAAACTCTAGGCTGAGACTATCTTGTGAACACCCCTGTGAGTCAGAAAACAAGAGCATGGCTAGGAGAGCAAACCACACTTGGCTAGTACTCTTGGCTAGCTGCTCATCTTGTTACAGATACTGATAGTTCTCTGGGCATAGGAAGGAATTCCATTTCACTTCCTCCACCCTGCAACCAAGACATACTGCTGTCAACCACATTCTAAACTTTTCACTTCTTGAGTTAGCATCACAATCTTGGTTAGCTGCAAGTTTTGACTAGTCTTTAGATCTGTTAAGCCATCTGGTAAACCTAATCACCAATACCCAATTGCACAGTGACCTTACATCAATACATAAATAGAACCTAGTTTACATTAATGGTAGATGTACTGGTTCGGCTGTGGTCAGATGAAGAAATTAAACACTGTGGTCAAAACTGTGAAAAACACAAAGGCATAAACCAATGCATGTTTAGTCAGTTACAGCAGACAGCATGACAGACAGCAAAACCACATTTCCATGACTGTTTTTTTTTGCCCTCAGGTAATTCTATGGTTTACCAAAGTGCAGTCCCTGGGTTTATTAATTTCATGTTTAGTCTGCTAAGTCTGTAATCTTGCCACCCTTTTAATCAAAAAGGTTTCAGGCAAGTACTTATATGAAAAATACCCATTCAAATCTTAACATTTTTACCCACAAAAATACACAGAGGCTGTACCTATTTTGTTTTATGGGACTCTGTTTTGCACAAACTATTATAATTACTCCTTCTTGTAACAGCAGCTTCCCATGACAATTGTCAGTTGTGCTATTTTGTTTGCATTAGAAATTTGCCAAAATACGAGAAAGGAAACCCTAAAGTCATTGAACTACCTACTGACTGTTTGTAAACCTGTTTGTGTAAAATCACTGTCTGTTTTTCACAAAGACAACAGAAAACACTGGGAGGACAGGCAAAATAGGTTTGATGACTAGTGTATATCTCAGACCGTGTTTCCTTTGAGCTTCAGTGAAAAGTGTAAGTTGGAAAATATTAACCTTTGCTATAAAGGAAGGCAGTTCAAAATGACTGATGTCTTTACTGAAAGAAGTCAGTTCACTACTGCAACATACTATGCTGCATAGGTGAAAGCAAAGGAAAGAGAAGTACAAAAAAAATTATTTTTTAAGTCATCATCAAGATTAAGCAAACCATCTTAGTATTCAACAGTGAGGATCACAGCTTTGGTTGAGTCTTCGCTCCTTGGCATATGAATACCCCACCCATGTGAGAAGCTGTAAATGTAGTTACGATCATACATGCAAGTTGGACTTCAGAAAAGAAATACCAGTATGAGGGCTGTCTTCAGCATAATTATAGGAGGAAGGTTTGACAGCAGGTACTCTCCATTGAAACACTGCTCTGCTTTTCCCCTTTGGTGAAGCAGTGGGATTTAGATGGTAAAGTAGGTCACCGACTCTAGCCGAAAGCCACTTTGCCACTACGTTTCTTGGTTACTCTTCCTCAGAAGGGTGCCAATTCTGGAGGCAGAACAGCTGTGAATTTAGCAAGACTACAGTATTTCTGAGTGTCTAGTCTAGCTTAGTCAGTAGAGCTGCAGAAAGTCTAATTTTCAACCATATCAAATGGGACATGCTATGACAAGATGGGAAATTTTGTTTTGGTCTTTCCCCAGAAATCCCACCTAGGTAAAAATGGAGTATCATTCCTTTTTCCAGATGAAGAACAGAGGCTGAATTGATAGATTACAAAGGGCAAGTTTCCTTACTACAAATCAAAGCGTTGACTGCATTACCACTGAAAGGTACATCATTGGAGCATGCTAATTGCTACATAGATGGAAAAGACAGCAGAATTTACATGAGAGGGAAAATGAGGACAAAACTGCCTTGGGAAAGAGCACCCTGCAGCAAGCATTGTACAATCAGAAGAGATAAACACAGCCAGTTCTAAGTGACTCCCATGTAATAATATTTCACCTCCGATTTCTTAACATGCTGCTCTTCAAACACTCCTCTGTGATAAGGGTTATGCTTCAAGAAATAGTATTACTTCCACTTCCCAGACAGAGGAGCACTGAAAGCCAGAAGTGAAGTCTCTAAAAGGTATGCAGTGGGATTTAAGAAAATAACTAAACAGACTAGACATGTAATTCAAGCAGAAAGCCAGAGGCAGACAAACGCTTAAGAAGACTTTCAAGAATTCCTAAGCACAGAGGGGCCCTTACCCATACCTAGATACATAAATGTACCTTTGCATCTCACAAAAAAAGAAAAAAAAAGGCACATCATGTATGAGGGCTAGACCACCACAAGAATTTAGGAATTAAAATCTCAGACTACAACCCTCCCTCTCTCGCCTCCCCACTCAGATACAGGGCAGTGCTGAAGCCAGACGAAACCAGAATAGCAGTCTCCAACTCCAGCACTGAAGCTCCCCATTAACGCTGCGGAGCCCCCTTTCCAGACATATTCAGAGGAATCTTTGGCTTCACAAGACCAAGCTCTTTGGCATTCACCTCAGTCGTGCAAAAACCCTGCCCCTGTAACTCTCTGAACTCAATGTTCTTCAACCATGACCCCCAGAGAGCTGAGAACCACTGCCACATTCCCACGTAACATACAGCAGCAGCACATTTAAGAATAAATAAATAAAATGGCGGAGAACAGGCAGACTTCTAAATAATAGGTTAGTGGCTAAAGAGTCTAATCACAGCACTATATACAAGACTTTAATTCTTTCTCTACTTCTCCTTCCCACGTCCTAGGAGAACACCCTGTTTAATAAACAAGCTTCTGTAGACTCTGGGAAATACTCCCAGTTCTTCCACTGGAGAAAGTCCGTTTTATTATTGTACATAAAATATAACCATAGGCTAAAACACGTAAATTGGGGTTTAGGCAGGGACTGGAACCCTGCACAGCTTCTTCAGCTGGCCAGAGTCTTTCCAGGATAACAGCACACCATGCATCACTCCTCTTTCAGCTCTACTGAACCATTAAAGATCTCATGCAGTCCAGAAAGTTTTCCGCTGGGTATCTTAGTCATTCTGCTGAGAGAGAAGGAACATGGGTCTCACCAGCAGACAAACCAAGAGTGCCGCTTTCTGTAGCTTTTTTGTTCATTTTTTTTGTTTAAGAAAAATGTGCACTATGTTTACAATAAAGTTTAGGTGCCACTAGTTCTGAAACTACCAAGGCAAGGCAGCATGTCCTGGCTGCACCAGCTCTGGTGTCTCAGCTGTTAAGCAGCAAAACGTTTAAGACACACCCATCACCTCAACACTTCCCCGTGAGCTACCCTCTGTATGTGCTACATTTCTTCAGCTCTATGCTGAATCCCTTAATATGCCTACACACCGCAAGCATTGTCCTGCCCTCATTCAGCTGGCCCTACAGCATCACTCCTGTCTCACTGCCTACAGCAATGAAAGCAGCTTCTCCAAAGTCCCATGGGAAGCCCAAGACCCTGCCACTGGATCCCTCCAAACCCCAGACCCTGCCAGTTGCATCCTGTCTACCTGGGAGTCTTTTCCTTTTGCTTCATATTAATACAGAGAGGTATTTCCTGCCCCTACGTATTTTCAGGCTCTCCAGGTTCTGTCGCAGGCTTAAACAAACCTTAATATAGTGCATACTTACAGTGGCATTTTCCTTTGAAAACATGTAAACTCAGATTATCCCAGGATTCTTCTCATCCACACAAAAAGACTTGTTAAAAATCACTGCTTTAGAAAAAAATATACCTCAGTTCCAAGTGGAAAACAGAGATAAGTAAGCAACAACTAAACAAAGTACAAAGCATCACCATTTCATACATTCACACAGCCTGTATGTCCATTTGGCTGAAGGCCGTTTTTGGAAAAAATTGTTCCATATGTGAAGAAGCTGGATGTTTTTATCTGCAAAGGAAAATCTTATGTCTTTCTACAGAGGTAGGTTTTTAAAGTGTGAAATAGCAAGGGTGCTAATGTTTGTTTGAAAAGCATCTTGTACATGTTTGAAAACCCACCTTCAAGTGGAAACCTACCATCTCACAAAAAAAACACTGCACAGGTGTGCCTGTGGGGGCTCTCTTCTTGTACAATCTTGTAGAGCTGTTGCTCTTTACATCTCTATCTATATGATCAAGCCTAAGTACAACTGTCATCCTCAGTCAAATACGGTTTTAGAAGAGATGTCAGTAACAAGCCATTTTCCAGAAATTTACAGGAGGCCACGAGCACAGAACTGTAAGACTTTTTTCTTATGCTTGCCTAGAAGTGAAACAGGATGCATGTTTTGATGTCACCAGTCTGCAGACACAACCCAGAGAATGCTATGAGCGGAAAAGAACCGAGGATCCTGTAGAGATGCATGGAAAATGTCTTTCTCCTCATGTCCACATTAAACACACATTATTAACTTTGTTTTCCTTAATAGCTATCTCTACAAGCACATGGAAGTGAAGAGGTGCAAAGGAAGCAGGACATCACTCTCGAATTAATTAAACCAAGAGCTTATACACAATTTACTTTTTACGAGTAACACCTCTATATTTGCATATGGGCACATACATAAAAAATAACTCTGACATAAGAAGTCCTCTGATGTTTGGATGTTTGATGTTATTTCACTGATGATGTCTTGAAGTAACAAATATGCAAGAAACTCTCACCAATACTTAAGATTTTGTTGTAGTTGTTGCTTAGGACAAGACTGAGAAAGAAAACAGAAATTAAGAAGGACTGACAAAAACTGTAAATAAGCAGCACACTTAGGCTGCAACAGCTTTCTACAGTTAGGACAGAAAGCCTAGTGCTTAAATTAAGTAGAAGAATACACATCCTATCCTTTGTTAACCCACTGACACAAAAAGGGGGTGAATATTATGCAGAAAGTCTTTCCAATCTTGTGTCATTCAAATGCTACGGACTAATATTTTAAGAAAAGGTGCCTACTTTGTATCTTGTCACATGTTTTATAAAATTACAGAAAGCAGAGAGTAGTGGTGGTGTAGCTGACTCTCTTTTACACATGAGCACAGTGCTATCTTTCAAAGGGGGCACTGTGAAAGTGTATGGTTGTCATATAGAGTGAATGGTACTGCAGGGAAATAAGAGACATGAAAAGAAAACCAGTTTATGAGCTCCCTCCAATCATTCCTTGTTTTCTGCTTCCTTCCTCAAAACAAAAAATCCAGCATAAGCATTTTGGCCAGCTTTGGTCTTATTATCTTTGCTTGCCTTCTTCAAATGTTATCACATGACCAGCCTCTTCCCATTTCCAACTTTTATCTCCAAACACAATGAACAGAGTAGCAGGCAGAAGGACAACTCAAGTACCTTTATCTCCTGGTAACCTCTGTGGCATAAGGACGAAGGAAATCCCATAGCAGTTAAGGAACTGCTGGACCTTGTTAGAGAGTACACACAGGTTTGGAAGGAGTCCTCTTCCCTCCATAGCAAAGACATATTCATTCAATATTCTGTAATTCTCTAGAGCTTCTCATCTAATAATGGGTGTTAACAAATTAAATCTTAGATCACTTCCGTGTCATGTAAATATTCTCACTACTTCAGAGGGATACAAAGGCACAGAAATGCTAAGGGGCTTTTCACAAAGTGCTGCAGAGCTTGAGCGTGCAGACAGAGAAACCACAACTGGTAATCTGTCACATGCTTTAAATTAAAAACAGCCTCTTTCCCAGATCCAAGGCAGACAGGGCCCCAGGTAGGCATCTGCAGGTATCCCGAGCAGAAAACAGGACAGATATCAACACTGACTTTTCCCTACAGACCCACAGTGCTTCATGAAGGATGAGTTAACTCATACCCCTCCATCCCGCGGCTGCTGTACACATCCAGTGGAGCCCCACATCCCTCTCGATGCCAAACCATTGACACAGTTTGGCTCAACTGCTGGATTCAAACTTCCAGAGTCCATGCTGCCAAGGCAGACAAAAGGTGGTCAGAGACACTACCAGAGATGCCAACAGAAACCCAGCTCTGCACTCCCCTCAGGGAAGTGGCTTTCATGAGAACACATAGAAACGTATTGCCAGGTCCACGCCTGCACCCTTCCCCAAGCCTTAGCTGGGTACTCTACAGTTACTTTGTCTCCCTTGCATTCATTAATAAGAAAGCCTAATAGGGAAACAACACAGAAGCATTTCAGCTATGAAGCACAGCTGAAAACTCCTTACTCATCCCTGTGGAAAGTTAGAAATGGGGAAAAGTGGTTGTCCAAAGGTAAAAGTTTTCCTCAGTGATTTCTCCATTTTCCCCACAGGTTTAAGAGGTAAAATTTGGATGAAATGCTACACAGGAGTAATTGGTTGACCACCAAATACAAGTTACTGAGATGGACAGGTTAACCAGATATCCATGTATTTCAACCCAGAAGCCCTCAGTTACCTATCTGTATTATAAAGAACGTGCAAAAAAAAAAAATGTTCCACCTCTCCTGCCAAGAAGAAGAATCATTAGAAATAAAAAGTTATCAAAATGCCTCTTTTCCCTCAACCCCCAGCTAGAAACTCACTCCAATTTCCCTTATGATTAAATAATGCTGTCAGATTAGCATGCTAAGTGACAGCTACAGCCATGGAGCAACTGCCAAAAACATCCTGCAACCAGACTTTCCAAACACTGATGTCTGTGCACCATCATGCAAGCCTCCCCACAGCTCTTGCAAAGGGGATCCCCACAGCTGCTGCAAGGGGGATCAAACTGTGCCAGCTCAGTGGGCTTCATGTTACCTGCTCTCCCCTCATTCCCTGCTCAGCCTCCTATTGCAACCCCATGGACACCCCACAGTGAGTTTTGAGAAAACTCACTGCCCCAAGGACACAGTAGACCCAGGCTAGACCTTTCTGCTGTTGTCCTTGGGTTTAAAACTATTAGTGTTAAATTTCAATAGCATTTGCTATCACTGCCTAGAAGTACCACAATGTTTCACAAAGTATTTGCAGACCATGTATGTTGGCCCTGCTGCATTTTGATTTGTCAGTCTGAGGTTCAAAGCGGAAAAGAGAAGGAGAAAGAGGCCCCTTTGCTTTCCAAATTACTCTTCTGTCACAGTAAATGTGCATCACTGGCTATGCCTGTAACTGAAACCCAGGTGATGTCCCAGCAGCAGGATCATCATGCCCTCAATACGGTGTCATTCCATCACCAGCTACCTAGTCCAAGGGCAATCACTTCTCTCTTGAGTACTGCAGAAAAGGGTCAGAGGGTTTTATTCACATTTGCAAAACCTCCAAACACTTAAGCATTAAGAGAAGCCAAGCACATTAAGCAGACAGAGTAAGCACAAGAGAAATTTATTGCATTTAAGATGGAAGAAATAGGATTTTTAAAAACTAAATGCTCTCAATGATCATACACAACATGTACACAGGACACAACATGTGCCAAACAAAACCTAGTAGCACGACTTATTGTTCTGCAGATCCTTTACAGCATGAAGTGGACAGATTTTGATTTGTGCTCAACTGTGAGATGTTCTGCTGAGGTTTTCAGGCAACCACAAGAAAAAAGAAAAGCACACATTCTTCGTGCCAGTGTTCCACATCCCAAACATAACACCGAAAGGTTTTTCTCCTTTGAAGAAGTTGAATCTGATCCAGCAAATGTCAGAAACCTTTGGCAGTGTAAGATCCTGCAGAGAAACCATTTAAGTAGACCAAATAAGGGAGGACAAGTTAAAAGATCTCAATTCAAAACTATGGCCTATGTTTCCCTTCCTTCTAATACAGAAAGGGGAACTTCCATCAGCGTATCTGTGCCATCTTACAATATATAATCCACAAAAATTTAACAAGCAATTACAGAGAGAGTAAGTACATATTTTTAATTTGGTATTATTTTTACCTAGGAGAAAACACCTCACATATTTCTCCAGAATAAGAAATTATGACAAAAAGTTTCCAGCAGTACCTCATACCCAGCTCCCCTGTCTTTATCATGAATCTTGGGATATTTCACTCCTTACTTATGAAAAATTATTATGGCAGAATACTGGTGAAAACCTACAAAGCATGAGCCAAGCACAGTCTGACAGCTTAAAATTAGAAGGGAAATAAAAAGAACCCCAAATTTATTATTTTTATCTCAATGATTAATTTTAAGCCAATCTCACAATTTTCTGGGGACTAGCAAGATTTAACATTTGGAGTTGGCAATACAACATACCATACAAACACATAGCCATAAAGAGACCAATTCAAGTTTACTGTGGGGACTATAACTTTGACATGCTTGACATTTGCACATTTAAACATCTCAGCCATAATACCACAGTGTTCAATACAGGAGCATTATGTACCTGTCCTGGACGTCGAAAGATGATTCCTTATGTCAAAATCCTATCCATGCAGGCAAAAAAGCACTGTTTAGAGTTCTTTTTATTATTTGTGACATATTACAGTTATATTTTTTAAAAAATATTATTAAAATATATGGATACATGCTCTTGATATTGCGCCAAAATGCTTTCTGCTACACTGAAAGGGTTTGTGCTACAGGGTTTGTGCTACCATTAAGATAAACAATATCAAGGGGGAAAAGAAAAATTACAAAAATAGTACTTCAAGATACCAGCAGAACTGTAAAAGTATCATTTTGAAAAAGGCAAAAGGTGTAAAAATATTCAGATGAACAAGAGAGGCAAACAGATGTTCTTAAAACCATTTAATATCTTTATATCTTAAAATAAAGATTAATTTTTAATTCAAACATTCAGTTTCTTTCACAGAATACCATTTTTTGGGTATAGATAGGTTTTGCTTCAAGTGTATTGTCTGTTAGTTACTGTAAGTATCAGTTTATACATCCTGTGCTTCACATTATCATCTTTGTTTTGTTCCTGCTGTGCCTTGTGGCTAAACAAGTTTTCTGAAAGTCAGTGACAAGATGTGCTCTATCTATAGACAGCAAAAGAGGTGACTTCTGTAACAATTACAATCACACTGCTCACAAACTGGCCCACCTATTTGATAAACCCAATTCCCTCTTATTTCAACAAGTAGCATTTTCTCATTAAAAAAAAGAATCATAAAAGTAAAACCAAACTGGTAACTCTGAATTCTCAACTTTTTACAGCTTTTTCACAAAATCTGTTTCCTAGCTTTAATGCAGAGTCCACAGTATACACAGTACAAACAACTCCTTCACTTTTTGTTACACCAAAATCAGAATCCCTGCCTCAAGGAGCTTACAATGGTAACTATTTCATATGCCTGAATCTTTATGTTATTTCAGTTCCTAAGTTAAGCAACCAGACATTTTCAAGCTAGATTTAGTCACCTCTGCAGCCTTAATTCTACTTTCTTAATGTATTTTGTGCACTGGAAGAGGTTCTCTAGGAAAACCAGTAAAGAGATCAGTGAGTGTGTAACTGAAACCTGCACCATGATGAACATACACAATGGTGCAGGATCAAGCTTACACAAATGCTGCAAGACTCAGGCACCCTAGCATCCTGATACCTCACTTTGAAATCTACCTGTTATTTTTTTCCTGTGCTGAATGACCTTAGCACTTTTTTTTTGCCCCAAAAGGTAGGCAAGTCTCACACCACAAAATGGTGCAGAAGTACTATATACAAAATGGTGACACAGATTCCCTTTTCTGGCAGGTACTAAGTTCTGACTGTTAAGCAGGAGCCTTATGGCCAAGTTTTCAGCTGGGCTGGCTGACCCAAGAAGCCAGCAGCCGAGCTGGCTAGGAAGAGGCTTCCCACCCCAGAGCTCCACATCGCCTCTCTTCCTCTGCTTTCCCTCTCCCCCACTACTGTTCAAAATAGGCTGGGGCTTTTCACCACAACGGTGTCACTTACTGAGAGTTTCTGGCATTCAAAAAGAAAGGAGAGAGAAATAAAAAGAAAAAAAAAGAAAAAACAACTTGCAAGAATTTTTTATAGGTGAGGGTGTTAGGCAACCCTAACCACAGGGTCAGCAATGGCCCCCTCTGTAATTACAAATCAGCTCATAAACTAACACAGTCAGTGAGGCAGCATTACGGCAATTAGCCTCTTTCAAAGACAGCAAAATGCTTTTATGTTTAAGCATTGTAGAGCAGACTTTTGCCAGTAAAAACAGAGCACATGTCTTAATTTAAAAGTTTGCTCAGCATGCTTTGTGCTACTTCCTGTGTCTTAAGCATCTGTCTGAATTGCCAAAACAAGTGGGAGAAAATGACACTTCACTTTGCTTATGAACAGCAAAAGGAGGGTGAAATGGAAGTCCTTGTCCACATGCATGTTATTGTGCAGTTGCAGGGGGAACAAGGTTATTTCAACAGTAACTCGAAGAGAAGTGTCAACAATAAACTCCACAGTAATTAACAGGACCTCTCCACATAAAGGCTATCTAACATCTGTACCATGAGGAAAAAGAAACTGCAGAATCTTGTTTCAGAACCTTGCCGTTATTACCAAGTAAAAGGTTTCTGGTTTAACTGCACAATAATACATTTTCTAACTATTCATAAGCTTCTAAGCTTCTCTGCTGGCTTCAGAGGCTAAATAACCTAAAACTGAGACAAACAAGCCTCAGTTGTCAAACTGACTTGGCAGCCTATTTTTTACATTTTGCAACTTTAATGGAAAAGCCACTTGTTTTTCCTCTTCCTCCTTAATAGTCCTGTGTCAGCTGCAATCTTCAAAATTTCACTTCTAATCTCTCTCATTTTGAAGTCTTCTAGTTCAATTCTGACTACCCACTTCCTGTATCTCTATTAAATCTTTTACACTGTTTATAACGGAGAGCAAATTCAGCCAGTATAATTCTAGTTGGCTCTCCAGCTATTCTTCAAATGGAAGACAATATATGCTCAACTACTAAATGGGTTGAAACAAATGTGCACAAATGAATGCAAACATATTCACACCAAGCCCAGATTATTGCCGAAAAAAAAAGAAAAGTGCGAAAAAATAACATTTTTCTGTTATACAGGTAGTGTACACACAAACCACTTCTCTGTGATGTATGCATTTTATGGCCATGAAGATGAAAAACAGTCAAAACTCTGCCCTAAATTAAAAAAATTGATTCCCATCTTTACCCCTTTACCAAAATAATTTACTAAGGCTTAAGCAGCAAGCAGGCTCATGGCTGGGATGTCATACAGCCCATACATTAACTAAGTCAGCAATAAATCTGCCCTTACTCTCCATACTACTTTCTTAAATAGCTCACTATAAAGCCCCAACCTAATTAAAAACAGCTTTCTTGGCATCAGTGGCCTTGATTTCACTTATTTACACATTAACTGGAGCCTCCGTTTGGCTAATCCAGTCTATTACCTGGACCATGCAGGGTCTTTTATCTGCCCTGGACAGCATTTTCTCCAGCAGATGAAGTAGATGCCGATTGATTTGCTGTCGAGCATGGTAAATTAATAGCAACAAATTGCTGAGGGCCCCATCTCGCTGCTCCACCATGCTTCGGCAGTTTTGCTTTATTTGCTCCATGATGGGCAGCAGTCAGGCCTCTTCAAGTCAATTTCTTCTTAACAACCTGCAATACTTTTCAATGGTGAAAATAGAGCCGTTCCTTGTAAGTCAAAAATCAATATCCTATTGCACTTAGAAAATGCTAAACAAGCAGTATTGGCAATCCACTTGGTGCTAGAGGGTATCAGATATAATGCAAATCCATACTGCTTCCCTCCTCGTAGTTATTACAGTTTGCTAAAAGGTTCCTAATGCCATTTATCATCATTTACCATCGACTACTGCAGTTATGATTATGATATCCTATCAGCTAGCAGAGCCCTTTCATTTCTCTCCAATTAATATTTTAGCAGCACTCAAATGGTTGTTGCCCAAGTCTTGTAATAAAATTTACATGGATTGGACTGATTTTTTTTTTACTGTGATTTTAAAAAGACATTTATTTTTTAATACCCGGCTCCTCAAAATACTTGAATTTTCTCAAAAATGCTGAAATCCAACATTCTACCATGTGAATTTATTCAAAGACAGAGGCCTAACCAAAAAGAGCAACCCAGAATATACATAACACCACCTCCAAAAAACCGCAATCAAAGTAAAAAGTGAAGGCTGTACCCGATTTATGCTTCCCATCAATCCCATCCCCAAATAGCTGTTGTCTGTAGCCAAATACAGATGCTTATAATTACAACACTGAATTAAAACCTTCAGCAAGCATGTTTGATTACAGCAATTTAAATAAGCTGTTTACTATAACATTAACACAGCCTTATTTCAGAAATTAAACCAAATGACCACCACCAAGTAGCAGAAGTATATTAGAAACACAAAGTAGCACATCAGGTATTCATTCATAAAACTATCCGCTGAGCCTCTTAAAAACAATCATTAAAAAAATCAACTCAGTAAGATACTGGCATCTTTAGATCAAACATTCATATACATATATATATATATATATATATATATATATACAAACAGTGAAATTGAAACTGTAGAGAAGTATCTGCTCATCCTGTGTCCCCAAAACCCCCAACTCTGCCTTTTTTTCAAGACTATGTCTGTTTTGAAGCTTTATTGATCCTAGTACAGAATACCAAAAATTAGCTTAGAATTTTAGGCTATCACACCACGTCATAACATACCCCACACTTAAAAAAAAAAAAAAAGTAACTAATTCTACCAGTCTAATGCTATTTACTCAGTTACCAAAATTTAAATTAATTATGTTCTCAAACATAATTGTTAAAAATTGGCAACATTATGCAGGCTTAATTAAGATTAAATCCAATTTACTAAATGTACTTTAATTGGTACTAATTACATTAGCTTTCCTTTCAGAATGACAAATTCCCCATAGGTTTCACTTTAATAGTCTTCTATCAAAATCAACACAGGATGACTGATGATGAGTATCACACAAGGAGTGGGAAAAGCGATGTTCTTCCCCCCCCTCCCCTTCACCCTCCAGACACACAGGCACACTCACTACCGCTGCTCTGTGTGCGTTTACCCTTTTATCAATTTGCTAAGTCACAGAGTCATGACTCCATCACAGCCATCATTTTCTGTTCCAGTGAAAAATTTCTCTAAAAATAAATACTCTTTGGCTGGGAGCAGCCAAGAAGAACAGAAGCTTTAACAGAAAAATACACAAAGGTTTCAAATATCAGGGCCACCAATTACTAGGGTACTTCCAAGGACTCCAGGGAGTCCTGCTCTTGAACCCTTTGAGACGCAAATCTAATAAGTGAATAAGCCTAACCTGATCTTGAGAAGTAGGCCCAATTACGCCGAAGGGCAACTTCACTGCATTATTGCCTGCTTTCCATTACAAGGGCATCCAGTGAGTACATCTGGAAAAGAACCTGAGAGGAACCAAGGCTGCCTGCCCAGAAAAACAAATAAAGACAGATATGCCTCTGTGCTAAAGTGAAAAAGAGAAAGAAAATATAATAAGTAGGTGGTTTGCAGGGCTGTCTGTATTTCATAATGTGATAAACTGCCCACAGGTTTTTTTATATGATTGAATTTAGAAAGCTGGGGGGAGGAAAAACAGGAAAAAAAAAAAAAAGGTGAATTGCTCAATTTCAGCTGAGTCAAATTCAGGGATGGAAGAGAGGGGAATTTAAGGTGGAAGACTAAAAAAGCCTCATACACAATCAAATGAAGGAACCAACGCTATCTATATAACATACCAAATTGGACCTTAACACTGTGACCATAAAGCAAGATGGGAAACATTTTGCAGTTGCTGAAGAGGAGAAAGGAAAAAAACCCACAATTCTGTGCCAACAGATGGGGAGTAGAGAGATAGGAAATTTATATCAGATTTAAGAATGATAGCGAATAAGTTTCTTAGCCACAGCTAATTAGAACCAACATCTGACAAAATATTTAACCGCTCTGCATGAGAGTATGAACTACTAATTTGAACAGACCGAACAGTAATGAAAAAGGGTGTTTGATTAAAACTCAGTCCTTTGTAATCCCCACACTTAGTTGTAACTAAGTATTTAATTTCTCCAGAATATCACTGATAACTCCATCATCATAACTTTATGCAATTCCTGAAGCAAAGCATTCAGAAATTAAAAGTAAAAAGGGCTTTTGCTGTTTTTTTCTCCCGCTTAAAACAATTTAATTCCACACTGCATTTTCAAGCTGATTTTGTCCCATGCAATTTTGTGCAGACAATGCAAATCTACATACATCTAATTGCTGTAAAAACAGGTTATCTAGAAATATAAATGAGTCTGGCTGCAATGCTTGCTTTCAAACACCTGTAAAAATTTGTTACATTGGTGGTCTGTAAGGACTCTGGCCTTTTCCAGTATCTCCTACTTCAGTGTTTTTATTTATTTATTTTTAACGTGACCTGAAACAATCTAGCTATTCATTTGAGAACAGACCAAACACCTCTGAGTCAGCAATGAGTCTGTCCACCAGCACCGGGAATCTGAATCAGGTCCAGAGAGACATCATGTACGTACAATCTGATCAGATGCAATCACAGCCTCTTCCTCTCAACTATTTGTTAAACACTCTTGTGTTTTCACAGTACCTGTAAAGTGGGCATTTGAAATCAACAGGTCTACATATAAGCCTGTAAAATAACACGTATATACAAGGTCCCCTAAGTTTGGAACTGCAGATGCAAAATGCTTTGAGGCAGAAAATCCCACTGTCTTCACATGTGTTTGCCATCTAGGACAAATAACCCTAATCAGTACTCTGGCATTTCGAATGTTAACGGAATACAAAATATAATAAATAACATGAGAAAAAAACCCACACATTTGACTTGTATGTCTGCTCCCAACAAGATAATGAAATCCTATTTCCACAACCCAGAGAAGTTCCAAATCCCTAACTTTGAACAGAAATGCATACAAACCAATTTTCAAATGGTCTTTCTTCTCCCATCCAACATTTCTTTATTTCTTCCATTTACACTCCCCAGCAATGCTGGCAGATTGCTCAACGGTTCGCTAAAATGAGTTATCGGTATTAAACTCCACCACATAAATAGTTCCCTCATTGGGAAAGAGGTCAAATACTTAATTTATTCTCCTCTAGAGAGGTTAAAAACACACATTATCAAATAAGAAACTCTGATTTACACTACCATGTTCCATCTGATTAATCTCCTGCTATCTTGGTCTAAGTAGTAGACTTGTTCGAGGCACAAAACTGATAGCAGCCTTCCAGTACCTAAAGCAGTCCTACAAGAAAGCTGGAGAGTGACTGCTTTACAAGGGCCTGGAGGGATAAGACAAGGGGTAACAGCTTTAAAGTGAAAGAAGCTAGATTTAGATTAGGTATTAGGAAGAAATTCTTTATTGTGATGGTGGTGAGACTCTGGAACAGGTTGTCCAGAGAAGCTGTGGATGTTCCATCCCTGGCAGTGCTCAAGACCAGGCTTGACAGGGCTTTGAGCAACCTGGTATAGTGGAAGTTGTCTCTGCTCATGGCAGGGGAGCTGGAAGTAGATGAGCTTTACAGTCCCTTCCAACCCAAACCATTCTATGATGATATGCTAATGTCCTTACAGAAAGTTCATTTACTCTTACATGTTTGAGATGACAAGACACTGGTTTTGGACAAAGGTCCAAGTAGCAGCCTGAGCAAAACAAAAACACAGCTGTGCAGTAATCGCTTTTGTAGCTCCAGCTTAAAAATAGCCCAGGTTCACCAAAGAGAACAGTCTTTTTTATATACAAATACAAATCCTTCAACACCTAATATGCCTTCATCACATCGCTATCATCCCAAAAAGTACACCCCAAAAGTTTGAGGTCAGACAGGTCTGAGGCCACAACCTACATACCCGTCCCTACACATATACACCCTCCCCATGCAATATAGGACCACTTGCTGTTATGGAGACTGCATGTGGAAGGTTAACCAAGTAACATATAGCTGGCAGCCAAGACCATAACCCTATGCAAAGCGTGTACACCACACGCAAGGCTGAGGCTTCAGGGCCAGGTTAAGTACAAAAAATATCCAGAGCACTCAAGCATGCAATTAAAGCACATCACACAGAACACACATATTTTTAAACACTGATGGGAGAACTGTACAGAGCATTCTTACACAAAAACTATTCACCTACCTGTTTATGCATCTCTATATTCAGTCCATATGACATCTCATAATACTGAGAAAGAAGAAAATTACTCTATTAGACCTTGCAATTGTTAAAACTATGCGAAAAATCACTTTGAATCAAACATCATCTGTACAAGGACATACAGACTTACAAATATTTATTGGCCTTGAATTGCTCTTGGAATTCAAAACAGCATTTCACAGCAACATTTTTTTTTATTTTTTGCTTTATCTACATTGTTTCATGGGAAAAAAAAAGACCATAAAGCAAGAAAAAAATCACCCAGACAATAAAAAAAAATCACAAAAAGCAATCAAAACCAGAGTTAATGATCAGAAGCAGCAAAAAGGCCACAGAGAAAACTCTCAAGATTTTACTCCCTAGCACACATAAAAGATGCTAAAAAAACACCCAAAATGCTTGAAGCCAGACACACATTTAAATCAGCAATGTCTAACAGACCAGTTATTCAATATTTTAAATTAAACACACAGAATTCTATAATTAAATAGCAAAGTTGCAAAAAATACAAGAGCATGTAAAATCAGAGCCAAAGCAGACACACCAATCTAACTATGCCCTGTTGTGCTCGAGTATCGCAGGGAACTCTGTTCAGTATGTAATGTTAGCACCAAGCAATCCCCAAGACTTAGGTACATCAGGGATCAAAAAGACAACTGTGAGCCTTAACATTTGCCTGTACCCTTGGTTAAGAATTTCTCAAGGTTATTTACTCTTTTTGTGAATACAAAGAGTGTCATTCAACATGTACATGTGGAAAATGGCTAATTCCTCATAGATGTACAGGAGAACAGACAGCAAGAGCTCCTCTGAAGTTATCATGATCCATCATCCAATCATGTGTTTACAGATACCTTCCTACGCACATTATTTAACCAGGAAGACCATAACCGTTGAGGAAATCTCTCTCACAGATGAGATCCCTGCCCGTGTAAATTCAGGGAAACAATGAACCAGCTGCCCAGGTACAACAGTTCTTCTAAGAAGTAGGCTTTGGGTTTGTATCCATACAAGTGCAATTTTGGCTTACTCCCTTCACAGGAATAAATATTATTCCAAAACGATTTAAGGAGATATGATCATTGGGAGAAGTCAGCAAAAGTGAAACATCATCCCCAGGTACACTATGAAAGTTGTTCACAGCTTTAAAAGGCTGACAAATTATCTGCTAGCATTCAGAAGAAACAAGTTGCTGACAAAGGCTGAAGCAGGTGTCGCGCAGAAACTAGCTGCAACAAACAAGTTAAAAACCCCTGAAACTAAGAATTTGTAATGGAAGCACTGATGCAACCTTAACAACAGCAGTGATACTATAGTCTTTTTGTTCACCTCCAGCAATCTGAATGTATTTCGGTCTCAGTTTACCAAGTCAATAGACATTTTGAATTTGGTATGCAGCTTGCTTACCATAACATAATGTCGCTGCATCTCTGTCTTCTCACTGGCCAGTTTTTCACATTCTAGTTTTAAACTGTTCAAGACATAAAAAGGAAAAGCATTGGTACTTCATAACACAAACATGGTATTCTTCTGAACACAGGTTACTCCCCTTTTCAAGCATTTCTCCAACACGCAAATAGAAATAGGCATTCCAGCTCTTGCTTGGGATTCCAGGGTGGGGTCTGTACTTTTCCTTTTTCAAGGGACACTGTGCAATACCCTCATCCTGATCTAAACAAACCGTATACAATACATAGGAGAGTATTTTTCTCCAACTAAAAAAAACCCAACACTAGTTCACAGAAGCACATAGGGGCTCACACCTACAACACTTAAGCTTGAGAAGCCACTTACAAATCCATAATTTGGGGTTTGGCATTTTTATTGCAAAGAGTTTTAGAGACACCTCTTGTTTTCACTCAACCCCCAGGAGAATCAAACACGCATTACTACTTCAAGGAGCAAAAAGTTGATGGATTTTTTTTTTTCTTTTCTGACGGCAGAACTGCAAGGAAAACACGGCAGGCAATTTATGGAATACCGTGGTAAACATGAACACCTCCGCTGTTGGAGCTTTTTTGTTTGCTTGTTCTAGGAAGCCGGCTAAGCAATCCTGCCAGAAGTCACTTGTCACTCTGAAGACACAGCACTCTTCCACCTAAGGATAATGAAACAACTCGCCACCTCACTTCCAGGTTATCAGCACTTGACATGTCAATGAAAGGCGCGAGGGGGCCGAGCCAAGCCTAGATGCTTGTCCTAAACGGCATTTCGAAGGAAAGCAAAGAACACGAGCCCAGACATCCACACATTTTTCCATCAACCCCCAACACCACCCCTCCCTGCCACAGAAATCCCAAAATCCTAAACAAAACATTAAAAAAAAAAACAAATCAAAAAACAAAAAACAAACCATCACACACACTGGAGTGTGGGGAAAGCAAGAAAACCCGCTCGCCCCACGCCGCTGGGAGCCCTTTCAAGCCCCCGTCCCGGAAGCCGGAACCGGCGGAGGGAAGCGGACGGGCTTTGTAAGCGGTGGCCAGAGCGGATGGGTCGGCTTTGGTCCCGGCATCCGCGCGGACCTCGAGTAAAGTAGGCTGTGTTACCTGTGGTACTGAGCCTGCAAGAACTGAAACTCCTCCTTAATTCGATCGCAGGACTCGGAAATGGTGAATTTAAAGGGCTGCGCTGGCTGGTGTGGAGCCTGCAAGCAAGCAAGAGCGGGTCTTTTAATCGCCTCCTCTCGCCCGCCCGTGGCTCTCCCCGCCCGGTCGCCGCCCGCCGCTGCGCCCGGCTCCTCGGAGACGCCGCTTCCCTCGGGTCCCCACCCGCCCTCCCGCCTCGGGCCGGCGACGCGATGCCCGAACCTCCGCAGGCTACTGCCCCGACGGGGCTGCCGGCGGAGCACGGCCTGCGCCGGAGGAGGCATCGCCCGCCTGGAACCACCGCACCGGCCGCAGCTGCGGGACGCGGGGCGGGCACCGCGTCCGCTGCCGGGAGTGCCGGGCGGGGGCAACACAGAGGAGTCAACCCCCGTCCGAAGCGGAGGCGGCGCGGCGGACAACAATAAGAAAATGGCTACAACTCCGCGGTGCCCGCGCTGGAGCGCTGCCCGCGGGGCCGCTGCCACCACTCACCGGGTGCCGGGTCTGCGGGTACATCTTGCTCAGGTCACGGATCATCCACGCCGCTTCAGGGGGCGCTGGAGGCCGGAGCGGCAGGGATCAGCGCTGCAGACGCGGCGGTGGCGGGCAAGGACGCCCCGGCCCTGCCGCCCCGGAGCTGGCGGGGCACCGCCGACAGCAGCGGGGCGCGGCGGCGACGGCGGCGGCGTCCGCGGCGTGCAGGGGCCGCTGCCACATCCCCCGGGGGCGGTCAGCGGGTGGCGCCGACCGGCTCTCCGGAGCGCCGCCGCTCCGCGGGCTCTGGCGGGCGGTGAGCCCCGTGCGGTGGTGGGCGAAGAAGAGCGGGAGGAGGAGGAGGGAGGGGAAAGCCCCTCCGCCGGCGCCGGTGCGCGCTTCGGCGGAGATCCCCACCGGCAGTTTTCTCTCCTTCTCCAAACTTTTATTGCTGCCGGCGGTTCTCCCGGCGCCGGGCGGAGCTGCCGCCCCGGCGGGGAAGGGCGGCTCGCGGGGTGGGGTCAGGCGGCTGCCCGGAGGTGCGGTGCGCTTTTGTGTGGCGGGCTGGTCCTCGCTGCTACCGGCCGGACCGCATCTCCCCTAAGCGCTGTCGGGCCGCTCTTTTCCCGTTCTTTTTGTTGTCGGGTTTTGGATTTTTTGTTTTAATTAAAAAAATAAAAAGAGAGCGGGAAAGATGAAGCAGAATATATGCTCCGGGCTGCTTTATTAATGTCTTTTTTTTTCTCTTTCCCCTCCTCGCCTTTCGAAACTCCGGTAAGTGGCGGCAGCAGCGGCAGCGCGTCGCAGGACGGAGCCCTGTGCCCGGTCCGCTTCGGTTCGGTGCGCTGCAGCCCTACACTGCTCGGCGCAGCCCTGCCCGGTCCGTTCCGTCTGGCCCCAGCCCTCAGCCACTCCGCGCTGCTCGCACAGCCCGCTGTGGCGCGGTGACTCCTTTGACCAAATTTAGCCGCGGCTTGTCATTAACATTCTGATACATATTCAGGCAGCCGGAAGGGCCGCCGGCGCCACTGCGCATTCTGGGAAACGCAGTCCTCCCGGCAGCACCGCTCTCCTCCCCACTCGCCCTCTGCCGAATACAAGACTTCAACTCCCGGCGACCATCGTGGGGCCTCCCGCAACACCTCACCCGCGCCCTTCTGCCGCTCCGCCCATGGAGGGCGTCGCCGTCAACCAATAGGCGGTGGCAGCACATTAATCGCCGTTCTGTATTAATGCCCATCATTTCGCCGCTGACAAATGGGCATGCGGGCCCGGGGGTGGAGGGAGAGAGGGGAGGGCGGCCCCGGGCTCGGCCCCCACGTGGGGGCCTGACGCCGCGCGGGCCCGCAGCCAACCAAGCGGCTCCTCCTGCTTCGCTGCTCTCGTTCGCCCGCCGCCCAAGGAGGAGCCTCGAGATCGCTGGCGTTCCGCGGCGCCGGCGTTCGAACAGGGGAAACATTTGTTCAGCCGTCAATCAAAGTAACGTGGGACGGTGTCGGCTGTCGCTGCCGCTGCGGCTGCTGCTCCCGCCGCCTCCTCCGGGCGGGGCGGTGTCGCGGGGGGGGCGGTGGGGGGCGCCCTCCCCTGCCTTGCGTCCGGCGAGCGGCTACCGCCGGCCGCGTGCGCTAGTTAGGGGGGGACAATGTCTGCTTAAAGAGAGAGGTGTCCTGCGCCTCGCCTCGCATCAGTTCTCCTGGCCGGGCCGGGCCGGGCCGGGCAGCCCCAAGCGAACGGTGCCGATGCAGGCCTTCCTTCGCAGCCACTGGTGCACCCCGCCGTGTCCCAGTCGTGCCCTCGGCCCCGCGGCGTTTCCCGGGCAGGGGAGCGGTGCCGCCTTATAGCCGCTTAAAGCGACGCGACGTGAGAGGTTTTTCCGTGCTGGCTTTGCTTAGGGGACGCAGCGCTTTGCTGCGGGAAGCGGTTGCAGGGAGAGGGTCTGAGCTAAAGAGTAAGGCATAAAAGGCATGACCTTTACGTGATGTACTGTACAGGTACGGTGGCATTTGACCGGGCATTTACTGCCGGCACCGGGCTGGCGGAGGGCGGCTGGGCGCAAAGGGCCCTGTTGCTGAAGGGGCGGTAAGCGTCCTTCGGAATTACTCGTGGAAGGGAAGGGGCAGGCGACGGCAACCGCCGCTTCTGTGAGCTGCAGGCTGAGCCGTCTCCGGAGGGTCTTTCTAGGCCCACACGCCTCATGCCTGCTGCACCACTGCCCCACCGCCACCGGGTACCTGCGACGGGAAGGCTGCCTTTAAATAAGTAACCAGATACCTCTGCACCTAGGGGTTCTGTGTCCTAAAAATACCCCGCAACAACTCTACTGGCGAGTCCCACCGCAGACAGTGCCGTGCAGTGACGCACACGTGAGGGATAGGCTCAGGCTGTGTGGTTTTTGCTCTATGCCTGTCATGCTTAGATTTGCTTTCAAGCAGTTTGTATTCCTGATGAGCTGCAGTGTAAACCTGCATGCAAAATAGATGGCGGTTTAGTCACGTCATTTTTGATGCTTGCTTTCCGAATCTACAGTCCCGGAACTTGCACTTGGCAATTAATGCCACAACAATGATGGCTCAGTTTAGATATACTTAAGATTTTGTGGTCATAAATTCTTTCTGCTGCCCGCAGATATCTGGCAAAGGCATGCAGCTGCTGAGCACCTTAAGGCCTTGATGGGACATGCCTCTGAGGTTTTGCCACAGAGATTTTTGCCTTGTTTACATGACCTCTGAGGACTGGTACTGTAGTCAAGAGCTCAGGACTAAAGAGCAGCGGTGATACCTATGAAGGTGGTAATGATATACATCTGCACTACCCAGACACCGAGCTGCAGTAGGTGCGGGATGAAAATCCCTCCTCTTGTGTAACCAAAATCTGCTTTCTCTGTGGTGAGTGCAGTAACCACTAGCATCTTGAGTGGGTTGTGGCAACTGATGCTGAATCCTTTTGAAACAATTTTTTGCCTAAAATGATGTGTGGGAGGTTCACCAAAACATGTCCTTTTCACCTTCTGTTTTTATACCACTGAAAATGTCTTCATGTTGGGTATGCAGTACTCAGCCTTCATCCCACTTGCGTATTTTGTTTCTGCTGGAATTTTCTTTTTGCCAAGTTCCTAATCAGTGTTCCAGTAGGATTTAGACCTCTAAATATTGTTCAAGATCTGGAGGTAAACCACCTGCCTAATTATGAAAATACCACTCTGGATTTTACCGTGGAATCCCCAACCTGGGGAAGGACGACTCTGGTTGTAAACTAGACACTATATCTGAAGAAATTGAATTCTAAAAATAACAGCAGGATTCGTTGTTCCTTGTTGCCATGCATGAGTTTGGCATGAGGTACAGAGCTCCAAATAAAAGTATTCAACACCTTGGAAGGCAAAAAGCAATCGGGTTTTTGGTCAAAGCAGTCTGCTGCCTTCTTTTGAAGGACAATTTATTCATTGAAGCTGAAACACTGTTCACTCTCGCTTTCCCATTAGTCTTCAGTGAATTTGTGTGCAGTTTTGCAGCATTCTGACAAGATCCATAAAACCCAGAAGTTTAAGAGAAAGTGTGCTATAACTTGCCACTTTTAAATTATGTGAATTAAGATCAGAACGTTAGTGTCATTCTATTTTCCTGTCTTCTGTCACTTCTGACACAGCCTTGATGGGTCTTTAAATATAGGCTGTTTTGTATTTGAAGTTCCTTGTTTTTTCCTTCTTTTATGAGAAATCTTTTATGGTAGGTTATATAACCTG
This sequence comes from Melopsittacus undulatus, assembly GCF_012275295.1. NCBI lineage: Eukaryota > Metazoa > Chordata > Aves > Psittaciformes > Psittaculidae > Melopsittacus > Melopsittacus undulatus. The sequence continues at coordinate 40,728,961 of NC_047557.1, read as the reverse complement.
TGCTATTATCTACCAAGTAGAGAAGGTAGCTTTTAAATGTTTTACACATCTTACTAAAGATTTCTCATAAGTGAATCGACTGCAAGAAATATTTAGGCAGTTTTATATGCACAGTAAGTGTGCTGAGTTTTGACTGGTGTAAAAAAACCCATATGAAATATCACAGATGAGCCAGGGGTTACAAAACATATCCATTCTTTTTCTCGTGGTACCAAGAAAAGCAACTGGTTATTTCAGTCCTACTAATTTATAACTAATCTGCATTTGTTTATATTCAAAGTCTAAGGTTTGAAATGAAGAGAACAATGTGTGCTTATTTATGTATTTTACAGGATAGATGAAGAAGAAACTCTTTTCCAGCTGAGATTTTCTAACCCACTTCTAGACTCTGGTGATATATTTTTTTTTTTACATTTTTTTTTCTTCAGTCAAGTCATAACCTTAATACAGAGATTTATCAGTGCCAGAGGACTTTTAATAAAGGGTCCAATCCTGGGGCCATTTTGTATGTAACCCCACAGATTTCCTGTCTGGAATGACTAGCTGAAGACCAAGAGAGTTGTGCCCAGCACTGTAGGTTATTACGGTTTATTTTGGGACCAAGTTACTAGGTCACCATGCTTTGTCAGCTGTGTGCTCCACACATACACTCACTTGCAAAAATGAAGTGTTAAACTAATAATTCAGTCATTTCAAAACTCCTCAGTCTTACAGCAGTACACATATTTAAGTGTACTGTGTGACAAATGCACTTCTTTTCAGAAAGGTAAACTCAGTGAGGTTTTCAGTTGAATTGGCATCAAGTTCTCAAAATTTTTAATTATGGTGTTAAGCCAGGTTTTACCGGTAGAAGAATGTAACAGCATGACACGGTTTATGTTCTCGTGTTTTACAAGTGCTGTCAAGTGACCCTGTCTCAGTATGTTTTTAAAACACTCCCTACATACAACTTTCTAAACTAGTCATTAGTGATCTTAGGGATATGTTGTAGCTAGTAAGAACATTAGGAGAATTTATGATACTAAGTATAATACAATTATCTGTAAGTCAATTTATAGATAGCTCTCTCACAAAGCAAGAGTTTTGCATGTTCCAAACTGTTTTTCAACTAAGTCCTTACATTCTTCTTATTGCCAAAGTCCCATTTCATATTAATAATCTTCATAATCTTCAATTATATATTGAAATTGACTTGCATACTGTCATGGTGCAGATTCAGCATGCAGAGGGAGTCGGGAATTTAGATTGTGAAACAGTTTTATTTTCTTTACACCTTTTCTTAAGAGCAACATTCATGAGTAAGATGTGCACACCTTTTTTAGTAGCTATGGAATTACTACGTGAAACATTGTGATTAGCAGAGAGTGATTTAAAAAAATAGCTGCTATAGATACATTGTTCTAAAACAATGGAAAACTCTTAATTTGACAGCAGGGTTTTTCCATATGATGAACAGCTAGGGCTGTTTTCTAAATACACGTTTCCTTTCTAAGAAATTGGAAGAATAATTCCTTTCCAGAATGGAAATAGTCAAGGTGATGTGCTTCAAGTAAATTTATTAGTTGCAGTGTAAACTTCTGCTGTCTTACCAGAGTCCAGGAAGGTTTGAATTGTTAGTGTATTCAGCATTGAAACTTTTAAACAGTAAATGGATTTTGAGAACCCCTAAATGCATTCTGTTTCTGTATTTAATGGATAGATGTACAGTGACCATATATATGTACATAGACATATCCATGAAGTCATCAATGTTTTCTTCAGAAAAATGGTCAACATTAGGCTTTTGTGGATCATATGCATATTTTTAGGTGATGTGAAAAGTAGTGCCAAGTCATCAGATGTGTCAAAGCAGCGTGTGAGGTTACCTTTCTGTTATGACTGTTGACCTGGGTCTGGAGAGTTGAGACTTCATGCTCTGCTAGCATGAGTTACATCATCGTGGGGCAGCCTTGCTTTTCTTGTTCTTGACATATTTTTCTGTTCCTGCCCCTGATACCAGAGAGGAGCCCAACTGGGAGTCCAGAGTACCTTCCATTGGATGCAGAGATACTGTGAGTCTCCTGGAGTGGAACAAAATGGATTTTGGAAGTGGTAAGACCCTGTCCTGTGTTATAGGTATGACTTACAGTAGGGGTCATAGCCTCATCTCCACAAAAACTGAATGCAAACAATGCAGTTCTCTTTACTGGATGCTAGGATATAGACTTTCACAAACCACAGTTAAAGTAAAAATGACTGTTATTTGAAGGACTGTTTCTGTCTTTGTAACTACATCTGCATACAATGATCCTCACTCCAGGTACTCCAGGTATCAGCCAGTCCTTTAACCTACACCTGTCTCAAAGGTAAACAGTGATGGTTAATCCTTTTGATGAGGCAATCTCACCAACCTTTGAAAAGTTTACTTAAGAGAACAGTGACTGGGGATTTACTCCCTAATTTCTTGTAGCTCAAGTGACTCCATCAGGTTTAATGACACTGCTTTGAATGAACACTGGTATAAAAGAGAGATACACAGGGTCAAACTGACTGGGAAATAAACCTAAGGGGCAATCACATTGCTTGTTTTCTGAACAACCTGCAAGATATATTGGGTTGAACTTGATGTGAGCTGGCTGAAAACAAAACAAGGAATAGTTTACTAAATAAACATTTTTTTTTAAGTATTGAAACAGTGCCTGCCATAACAGAGTCACTATGAGAAAAAGGAGGACTAGAGTAAAGTTGAAGATAGCAAATGAACAGTACCCCCTTTAACAGCAGTCAATCACTTCCTGCAATCAAAGCCATGCTAGCATGTGGCCAGTTCAAATAAAAATTACTGGACCAGAGCCAAACATGAAGAAGTAATTGATAACATTTTTTTTCAGAACTTACCCATCCATCAAATGTGTCACTCCTCCATAATACTTTATTGCTCCTTCTGAAGATCTTTAAAATTCATTTTGTGCACTTAAAAACAAAGTGCCCTTGTCCTGGTTTATAATGTTTCTCTTATAGTTTGGGCTTGTTTTGTGATTTAATTACATTCTCTGCTATCGTGCATTTTTGTACAGATAGTTGCTGGAAATTTCTGCTGTGCTTAAACAAAGAATCTTTTGTGCTGTATCAGCTTGCATTTTCCTTGGATTGTGTTGTGCTGGTGTCTTTTCACTGACTTCAGCACTTGAGTACTGTAGTCATAGCTTCACTAAGTAGACTGTAACAAACAGATTCATTGGCCTTTTCTCTGTGCTGCATCTTATTAACTAATCTGTGGCAAATGTTCTTTACATTGTTAACGGGTATGCACTATTACAGACAATAAATTAGCCTTAACTGGAGGAAGCTTTAAGACTCCTAATACAGTAGCCTAGCAAAAAACAGTGTTTATAAAAGCTTTATACTACCAAATGTCATGGATATTTTTGTTAAAAGGTGCTATATCAACACCAACTAAAATGTGCTTTTCTACACCAACCTTTTATTATTGTCTTTAGCAAACAGATATTATAAACATGCTCTGTAATTTCTTAGTACGAGATAGCAAGGAAGAAATAAACACTAGATTCTTTTAATTAAACTGATACTTTTTTTTCCCCATACAGTTAAAGAACAACAGTGGACACAATTGCAGGAAGATTATTACTCTGAACAGTGTTCACAGAGCTATTGTACCACTTTTATAGGGGCTGCTAATGATAACCCTCCAATTACATACCACAATCTAGTTAAGAGGTCAAGTACTGTGGTGCCAGTTAATTCATAAAGAAGTGCTTTGCATTCTAGCGTTTTGACTGCTTTTTCATATTATAAAGTGCCAGAGCTCACAACATGTGTACTGAAAAGAATGTAGGTACTCATGACAACACAACAGTAACAACATCTTGAGCAGGCAGAGATGAGGATAGACATGCAGTTTTGGTAACAGAGAAGACGGGGCATACTTGAATAAAGAAAGACCCTCCCCTTTAAATGAGATGTGGATGGGGTCTGTGGGTCTGGGAGGGAGGAGTTTGTACTCACACACTGTCTCTAACCCATTCTTTCACTTTAGGGAATTTTTTAGCTATAAATTTTACACTGGGTATGTTTCTAAATCAAAAAGAAGTGTTCACCTCCCTGGAAACTAAAGACTCAAAAGAATAAAAAAAGAATTTTACAGCTCTGCCACCCAGGATTGGTTAACTTAAGTGCAATAACCTCAGTCCAAAGTCTGATTTGTCAGACAGAGTGTCTAGCTCTTTAAATCATATATCAAATCAAAATAGAGAGCAAGTGAATGGATATTAGAATTGTGTTACCAGCTCCTCCACTCACTGCCTGACTTTGGACAATTTATTTTCACTTTTTCTAGAGAAGCGTGGTAGAGAAATATACTGTAATTAATGTTGTACAAGGTTGTGGAATCTGTAAATTATTTATTTCAGGAAGAGGAGATTCAAGTTCAGTGTATGTAAATCCAGGAAACCCTGCAAAAACATGCAATTTGTGTGCCCCGTGGCTTTTACAGAATTGCAGGGGTTTCCCTGACATCAACACTTCTTTTAATCTCACACAAATTACAAATCTGGCAGTGTCTGAGAAGCAGCCTGGAGAAATGCTAATCTAATAGTTGCAACTAAGTCAATATAATGCTTTAAGCATTTGCTTACTTCAAGTCCATGATTTGTGCTTTTAATTCAGTGGAGTTAGTCACTAAATTAAGCTCATGCTTAAATGCCTTGCTGGACTTCTACCAGATTATTAGGTTTATGGTTTAGGTATATTTCTTAACCTTGCTGAGATCAGATCTCCTGAGTTAAAATGGTCTATCTAAAAGTAGTGGTAGACTTAGATTTCTATGAAGGTCAGTTTGGGGCAAGAGATCTCTCAGTTTTCACAGGTATTTTTAATTATCTAAACATTAATGACTTTATGTTCAGTATTCTAAACTTTCCAAATGCTGCTGTGTCTGACTCATACTCTTGTAGCACATATTTAGTTATTTTATTTCTCTCAAAGCGAGGCTAAAACCTATAATGCTCTATTACGTAGAAATATTTGCTGCATCTTTGACTTATGGAGCAGTCTCAAATTAATTGCAAGGAGCCTATTGTATTCAATAGACATTACTGAATAGTGTATATGGCCTATAGTATCAGGCTTGTAATCGCTGTTTTAAAGCTGAAATATAAGGCTTTTACATTAAAGTAGGTATTGGGGGTTTATCTCCATAAAAACAAATCTCTGCATAGCTGTAACATTCCAAGGTGTAATGTAAAACAATAGAAGGTAATAAGTAGCAAGAAGTGTTCGGGTTTTTTTAGGTAAAAACAATCCTCTGGTGTTTTACCCAGCAGCATTCCAAGCAGTAGTCTGAAATTTACTATCGCAGGTCAATATTCAAAAGGTGAGTGATCCGTTTGCACTGTGGGTTGCTTTGATTTATACTGAGTAGGTAAAAGTGTAGACCCCTGAATGTCTATGATACAGGAGTATTTGTACAGGAAAGGTGCTGCTTCTTTAAATTGTCACACTAAAATATCAGTCACTCAGTATGCTGTAAGCAATTTCTATTTCTTTCTGACTAGCTTCTGGGAATACGGTATTTACATTTGACATGACAATTTAGTTTTTAAGAAATGTGCAGTATGGCCACAATGAATAAAAATTTGTTTCAGCCTTTTGGGATAAAGGGTCATATTGTTATACTAAACAATAGAATATCAGGTTTTTGTTTTGTTTTTTTTCCACCGATAGTAGTCTCATTTTAATGTTTTCATTTATCAACTCATTTCATGTTTACTGAAAAAACATTTTCTGCTCCCTGAAGAAGTCCATAATACACTCAGTAAAGAATGAGCATCAGAAAAAAATGTACTCAAATGACAGAGGAAAAGCTGTTCTAGTTTTGCATTGGTGGATATGCATGCTGCTTGTCGTGGTTTAAACCAAGTCCCCCAACTCCTGGAGAGTTAGGAAGGAGAATCCAAAGAATGTAGCCCCCACAGATTGAGATAAGAACGGTTTTATTGCTAAGGCATAACACAAAACCCCTACTGCCATTTACTACTACAAATAATAATGATACAGCAAACAGCAAGTGAAAAGAATACAACACCCCACCAGCCACCGACCCATAACTCACTCCACCCTGCCTGGCCAAGCACCGCGTGCTCCCTCCTCCATTTTCCTCCAGAGCTATACCCCTCCAGCTCTCTTTCCCAGTATGCATCCTGGGCATCTCGTGCTATGGTATGGAATACCTCATTGACTAGCCTGGGTCAGGTGTCCTGTCTCTCCCTCCTCCCGGACTCCCCTCCTCCACCTGGCTGGAAAAAAACCTTGAACAAAAACACCCTCAAAACATGCTCAAACCATGACACTGCTGAACATTAGTGATACGCATTTTGTTCATACATGTCCGGGTTTTGAATAAAAGAAGGTACCTTATTCAGATGGCCATAAAAGAAAATGTATAACTGACTGTCAGAGTTTGTCAAAGTATAGCATTTGAAGATACTACTGCTGTGTATTGTAATATTAAAATCTTGGATATTTCACCTGAAGAGAAGAAGTACAACTTTGGAGAACCATATATCTTTTTACCAGCAAAACTGCCTGGGAAGTTACCTATGAGTAGACTGGAGTTAGGGCATTTTCTTAATAGTAAATTTGATAAAATCCAAATAGTTTATGTATGACTTAAGCTTTGCCTGACTGGAAAATGACATTGCTCATTAATGAATAGCAAATCTACACAACAGCTTAGGACAGGTACTGAAGAATACCTATACGAAGTTACAGAGGGAATTTAGGGAGTGAAAATGCAATTATTAGAAATGGAAGACGGCCAAGATCTTTGGGTTTACTTCTGTGTTCTTATTAGAAGCTATATATTATATCCAATTTATTATTGTTCTTTTCTGTACAGTTGATGTGGGGGGATTTTTTTTTGCTTTTTTGGTTTTGTTTTTTTCTGAAATATGGTTATTTGGGGTTTTTCCCCTTTTTGGTTAAAAAAAATGGTAATTTCAGTGACTGGATTTGAAAGTTTGAACACATGCAGGTATGCTTGGTCTTCAGCATTTAAGCAACCTGTATTGAAACAGTGGTGCCAGTTTAAAAACAGTGTTACTAAGAAGTTACCAGAGCTCTAGCAGAGAGACTGAAATGAGTAGATATGGTCAAGACTTACATAGTTTTATATTGCCCGTAAAAACATAGCATGAAGTCCTTATTCTGTCAGGTCCTCAATAAAATTCTCAATGACCTTGGTGAAGGGAGGACTTCAGCATGACACTGTCAGTGCTTACAGTTTTAGCACCAATCTTGCAGTACTTGGCATTTTTATTATACTTTCAGCTCTGAGTCTTGTTTGTCGTGGAACTCCCAACTTCATTTTTAGAAAGTCTGTGCTGGGGTCAAATCTACTAAAGATCAACAAAAAGATTTGATGCCCTGTGAAGACCTGTTTGTGGATCCTGATTTTAGACAGCCACACCTTGTCTCTTGCTCCCTCATTAGTCACCAAATCCACACTTGCAATGAGCTGAGCACCGGCACAGCTAAAGCAAGGCGGTGCCTTAGGTCCCCAGGTTGCTCTGGCCATGGTATACACACTCTCAGTTTGCTCATAGTTTTTTCCCAGATGCACCAAACAGTACCTCTAATGGCAGATCTAGACAAGCTGACATGCACTCTCCACCTAAACTTGAAAGTTTCTAAAGTAACTGGAGCTGTAAATTACCAAGAAAAGCAATATTCAGGACATTTGGGCCATTTCTCACTAGCTTATTTTAGGCTGCTTTGTCAAATTGGCTGTTGTGAACATCTTTATGACCAAAACACATCCCTTCTGCAGGCACAGAAACCGCCATTCTGCCAGAACTAGACATATAAGGGAACACAGTACAAACCCAGCTCTGATAGTACATTAGAAGAGTTGTGGACAGTGCTAGCACAGCTAAAAGTAGGGAGACTCATGCACCCTTCCTCTAATCTTCTCCATTTACTGGAGACTAGGGAATGGATCCAGAGCTGTGGGTCTGCTAAAGTGTCTGCAAATTTTTACAAATTAAGGAGAAAATTAGTTGCTTACATTCAATCCAGTTATCCGTGCATATGTTTTTTCTGCACTAGTCACTAGAGCACTAAGTCTGAGCATTTCTGTGATAGCTGAGAGTATCTTCCTGGAGTGCAATCAGATTCCTACCACTGACACACATCTGAAAGGTCCTGAAGTTTTTAGCTTTCCCACAGTAAACAGTTAACTTTTAATTGATACACATCTTAGCCACAAGAACACTCAAGGTTTCTTATTTAAAGAACAGACAGAAATGAAGGACTAAAACCTAAAGAAAAATACAAGCACAGATTTCTTTATACCTTATTTGAGTGAATGTGTGTGGTTCCTTGATCATATCAAAAGAAAACTGTTGATGACGTGCTGAAAAATAAAACAACATTAACATATGGCTGAAAGCATATCAGCATATTACTTCTGATTTTACACCAATTTCTACTGAATTTTCCTGAAGTACATTTGCTATTTTACAAAATGTATTGAACTGTTCATATTTTTGCTATTTGCTGTTGTGACAGTTTTGGAAAGAGCTAATTCTTTTAAGTAGTCTACTGTCATCATACAATTTTTTAAACTTCTTTGACACTGAATTGCTTGCTAGGCTAATTGCAAAGCAACAGCTGTAATATATAGCTTCTGAGTTTTAAACAAGGTATATATCCTATACCATACTCCCAGGAGTGGCTGACTGCAAAAGTACAAGATAAATTCCTTTCTATGGAATCTCTGGAAAAGTTTCTGTGCAAACACCATATGATGAGCTGGGGTGTTTCACACTCTGATGCTGGAGGTATGAACTTCTATGGAAGTGAGAAGAAGTAGACTGTTCTCAGTCACTGTGATTAAGGACATCTTCACCTGTTCAACTTGAAAAACATAGTGGGAATCTCCAGACTGTGTATGATAGTCTGGTATCTGACTCTGTTAAAGGCTGTAGTTTTTTTTCGTTTTTATATTATCCCCCCTTGTTCAAAGACCTTAAGTAATAATGTGCAGGGTGAAGATCACCAACATACTGTATTCAGGCAGTTTCTAGAATCCATTACCAGACTAGCAGAATTGCAAAGTCATGTAGCTTTCAACAACAGGAGGAAGTTTAGATGATGAGTTCCTTTGGTTTTACTGCTAACTTTAAATAAACTTATGTAGTATAAGTATTTTATACACTTAAGAAGTGCTGATCTAAATAAATTGTGCATAATTATCCACATTTAAATTCTTATTAGCAGTGATGTTCATTATGGTGGATTATCTTCCAGTAGAAGTATTATTATGGATTTCAGTCTCAAATTTAGGAATCAATCTATGTTTTTAACAAGTAAATCCAATTTTTTTCCTTGGAGAATTTTAAAACATGGGCAAGTGGGGCTGTTGCTATTTGCATAGCAGGGAACCAGCAGTAGCCAAACAGAGTGACCTGCTTGTGGCAACACAGGGAGCTAATGACATAGCCTGGAAAAGAAATGGAGCATCACAAAGGTCCATATCCTGCCCTGTGGACTCTGCTGCTTTTCACTGTTATATTTTCCATCTGTGTAAACTATTTTTTTATTTTGATTGTTGGATTAAGTAGTAGTCAGGAACTGTTAAAGAAGCAAGGAGATTAAAAAGAAGGAAAGTTTAAATTTTGCAATGGTTCTGTTCAAAAGCTGTATGTGGAAGAAATACATCTGTTTCACACTCTGCATTTTAAAAAGCCACTATACAATGACAGCTTGTACCTTTGTGCAATGCAAGAAAACTAATAATTGAAAACCTCTGAAGGGCTCATGTCATGTTTTTAATGTATTCCTGTTCAGTGTTCTGAGTAGAAGTTTTGTTGTTGCTATGGGTAGGGGATAGATTGAGCTGATTACATACTGTGTTATAAATAAGTGTATTTTGTTCCCTGAGAAATGATTCTTCCTTCAGTAATAGGAAAAATAAACAAAGGACAAAGGGTACATTTAAGGTTGCTGTCAAGTCTTAGCTGTTCCCAGACTTTCAGATTTCTGTTCTCAGCTACCACATTATGACTGTAAAATGTTTTCCTTTTAGTTTGAAATCCAATTTCTAAATCATTTAAAAAGAGAATTCTCCAAATAATCCTGCAGCTACACAATTGCTTGATAAGCCTTTTATCTACCTGAACTGCAAGGAAAGGTGGGAAAAATGTAGCTTGAATCTGCATTTGCACTCCTGTGACTTTGGGACTGGCAGGAGCCCAACTGGGTTTTGGCATAAATTAGAGCCATCTATAACTGTTCTGTTGTTGTTGACTGCCTGAGACTCTGTGGGATCACTCATAACTGAAGGTCAAGTATAGTGGGCCAAGCTTTGGAAAGGTGCTTTAACAAATGGGGAATCCTCAACAAGCCAGCTAGATTAGTTTTCCAGATGATTTCTACCACTTGAACAGAGGTAAAAAATGTCACAGTCCAGATGTGACAGCAGCATTTCCAGAAACATACAGTTCTGCTTGGAATAAACTTGCTTGGGGAACAAATAGTTGCAGTGGCTCTCGAATTCAGTGAAAGGTGCAGATCATGGGCAAATGAATCTGTTTAAAGCCTTTATCCTGTTGGAAGTTCACACTGCTGCAGCTACACTGCCATTGAGATCACAGTTAATTTAAATCTAGCTTAGCCACATTGACACAAATTGCAGTCACATCTTGTACTGTGTAGACTCAGCGCTGGTCATCCAATATCCAGCTGCTTTTTTTTTCTTTTTTGTGAGACCCCTCTTGTCTTTTCAGTTGAAATGTGCAATTGATCTTGTTATCTATTCTGCCGCTAAGAGATGTATCACAATTCAGATAGTGGCTGGTAATGCCCATGTCAATTCATGCGACAGCCTTACAATTAAATCTTTGCTGCAGTCATCACTAATTATCAGGGGACTTTCTTGGTGTATTTTCTTTTATTTAGAATTTTTTGCCTTGCTTTATATGTAAACAGTATCTTCATTTTGCCAGTAATTATACTGAGTAAAAGAATGTGGAACTTTTATAGCCAAGTTATCTCAGTGGGCTTCTAAAGCTGCACAGCACTTCAGGGAAAAAACCCCAAAACCAAAAAAAAACCAAAACAAAAATCCTAAAACATGCAAACAAAAAAACCCCCACAAAATCAAACAAACAAACAAACAAACAAACAACAACAACAAAAAAAAAAAAAAAAACACAAAAAAAAAACCCAGAACAAACCCCCCAAAAAAACAACCAAATAAAACAAACAGAAATAACTGGGAGGGATGATATTGTTCATCTTTAATTTGTCCACTGAACTGCAGCCACAAATAGCACAAGACAAAATGTGATAATTACTAGGCTGCACAGAGTTGAACTACACAGAAATCCTGGAGCAAAAAGGAAGCAGACAACGTCACATGGGGAAGTTTAGGTAGACCTCCATACCCAAGCTGCAATTTAGCCATGACACAGACATTCACAAACATCTCCTTGGAAAGTACCATAATGTCTTTAGTGACCACAAATATATGTATTTTCTTTCAGCTCAAAGGCAGTTCACCCAAAGCAACTGTTAAGATGTTAAACAAAGGAACTGTTTACATGACCAGCTGTGCCATTTCCTGCAGCATTTCAGTTTCTATTGATAGCTCCTTAAAGCTCCTTAAAGGGTTATGTTTACCAAGATGAAAAATGGTGGTTACATTAGTTCATTATAACGAGGTAAACTTCTGTATGTGACCTCATATTAACGTGTTCCTGGAAGAAGAGAAAGATATACCACTTACTCTCTGCTGTGTATTTATTACGTATATTCTCACATATACTATAGTAGTGCACAACACATCCATTTTGGGCATAAAAGAGAAAGATTATGTAATATTCACAGCATGAAACTAAATGCTCATTTTTTCAATTAGGTATTTCCTTCACAGTATTTTCCTCAGTGGATCTTATGTGGCATTAATATGATGTGTTTTCTGCCTCTGTCTTTCCTCTCTTTCGAACTTGTATTTTCTTGCTTGCACGGCCAAAATTGCCTATTTCTAATGCAGGATCATATTTGCTTCCTCACTTGCCTGTTTGTCCACTTTAGGCTAACGTTAGTAAACATTCCTTAAAGACAATCACTTTTAATCTTGTCAGAGATGCCTGTGTTGTGAGGGTGAAAATTAGTTATTAGCTTAGCTTTTCATCCATGTATAATAGGATGTTAAAATTAGAGACATTTGCTTGGGGCCATGAGAAGCATCCCACTCTGAGCTTACAAGTTCTGAATTTATAAATGCAGTGCTTTTAAAATAAATAAGCAGATGGCAAATGCCAGTGTAAAATGAGAAAAAAATCTGTTTTGTGTATATTACTGTTTGTGTAAGGAGTTTAAAGCATCTTCTTGACTGCAGTAAAAGAAGAAAAATGTGCTGAACCTTTGCTGATTCTTATCTCTCCTCCCACCTTTGTTGTAATAGCTGATCAACACAAAAAAAAAAGAATGCCATGCTCTTCTTACATGAAGATGGTTGTCATCAGCTTGGTCACTGCAGCATTAAGTATCTTAAGTGCTCATGCTGTAATTATTAAGTCCAGGGAACAAATAGTACCAAGAGAAAGCCTGAAAAAATCCAAATGAAATCCATCTCTCACAAAATAGTGGCAAAGCCTCTCCTGGCACCTGTATTGCAAGGTAAAGGTGACATACAACCTAAGGGGTCCTCTTTTCTTTCTGCACTGGAGCGTCTATGGCAGGACAGGGAGCCAGGATCTCTCTCTACAAATACCCACAGAACAGTGACAACTTCCCATTTTTCTTCATTCTTAATCCACTTTACTTATATCAGCCAGAGGAAAGGATATAGAGTAGGTGATAGTTCCCTTGGGAATATCTACATAAGAATCATGGTAATTGGCAATGAAAGCAATCAGTGAGTTCAGACACTTTCAGAGAGACCTCTGAATGTCTCAGTGCTCTCCTTTGTCATTCCCTGTACATGCATAATAAAAATGCTAACTGAAGAAACACAGGTAGGCATCTTGGCTCTAAATGCATGTATAATATAAAATGCAGAGTTGTACAGCAGTCTGCTGGATGACAGGCTTGAGTATTTGGATTGCCTTCCAAGTGTTGATGAAAAGCCACACAGATTCTTAATTCAGAAACTCCAATTCTTCCTCTGTTCCTGTGTTCATTTTCTGTACCAGCAGGGGATGACTTATACTTTCAAAACTGATTAACATTTTAAAACTGTGGGAGCACTTTATGTGGCATTTCAAATGATTTTAACCCTTTAGCTCTTCGCTGGAGTGCCTCCTTGGCGTTTTTTCTCTTTTTTCTTTTTTTTTTTCTTTTTTTTTCCCTCTTTCGAATACAGGTGTGCCAGTACATCAAAAGTTCAAGAAAGTAAGTGTTTTTCACTACACATAAGGCAGTGGAGACATCAGTTACATTAACTAAATTTTGGCAATACAAACGGGGAGGTTTATCAGTTTCACCTCATTGTCTAACTTACCCACATGGGTGAAGGAAACAGCCTTCCCCTAAGGCTTTGAAAAACACAACAGTTTCCGTAATCCTTTCCATGTCCTGTTTGTCCCCAAAATAATGTCTCTGATATGGCTGCTTGAAGTCAACACGACTTACCCTTTTCAGCGCGTTTTTCCCTTGGTCAGTTTTTTTTTGTTATGCCCTCTCTCACATGCTTGAACACACTGATGTACAGGAAAAGCAGGGACCTGCTGGTACCCAAAAATCCATCTTCCAACTGTGCTTAGAGCACAGTTGTGCTCTAAGGCAGTCAAAGCCCATTCTTCTAAAGCATGGCTTTATTCACTTAAAAATAGATACAGTACCTGAAGGTATTTTTCTGTTTCCATAGACAAACATGTAGCTGCAGTGTACGTATAGTCATTTGCAACTGAGGAAAACTTAAAGTGATGCCTACAGACTTGTCTTTAGTCCCCTCACAAGTGCTGCCACCTGTGAATTAAGAAGGTCAGCATCTGTTCAAGTCCACTAATTGGGTTGGTAACACAGCTAAAGATAAATGGAAAGAACCCAATTCCAATGCTGCTTGAGTAAGGACAGTCGCTGTTGACCTTGGTGGGGCTTGTGTTGCAGGACCCACTTTGTGTCATGACTCCAAGTATGTAAATATTAATTTATTTTGCTTCTTACTGATTTTCAGCAGACAGAATTCCAGTAACAGGAGAGTTACATTACAGTTAAGAATGCAGGAACAAAACTACATTTCCATTTTTCTACACGTTGTGATAAAAAGATGGGCACAGGTACCTCTAGCTTTTCAGTTTTAGGAACTCAGAAAAGTTGTGCATGTTTGAGTAGTCAAGGACAGGAAAGAAGAAAACACAAGAAAGGCATATTACATGTGCCTCTGAAGATTAAGTATACATTTCTCAGCCTACATGTGTTTTAACCTTTCCATCTTTCACTTTCCAACTCCACGTTAGCTGTGCTTCACTCCCCAGTGCCCAGATTCTCCCTAGGATTCCTTGCTATTACCCCTGTCCCTGCATTCAGGAATGTGGATGTTGGTTTTAGCATGTATTTTTGTAGCTCATTTGGTAATGACCTGCTACCATTCTTCAGCATATGTTAACCAATAGATACAGTAAACAAGTACAGTCATGCTAATAGAACAAAATAAAATGTAAAATGCCAAACAGTGGGAAGAATGAACCAGGGATGTACTTACTGCTATCAAAATTCACATCGACTTTCTGAAAATGTAACCATTTTGACAATTAGTCTTTAAAAGAAAACTTCTACTATACTCTTTTTCCTGTAAGAATATACAGCATGTGCTACTTTCAATCAGTTTATCTTTGTTTCATTAAGCAGGATCAGGTAGGAATGCAAGGAAGTAGAAAATTGTGCTTATAGCACTGGAAAATCTAGTGCCTTAAAAGATCTTCCAAAATATTACAGTCTTGAGCATTTCTCAAAACACTAACCCTTTGTTATTTTTTCACATAACTAGTATCCTTGAAGTATTAGTAGCTTTATGAAAATCAGTAGCTTTTTTGGACATTTGATTAACAGGTGTGAGCAGCACATTTTCAGGTTTTGGAGGTAGGTAATTTACAGTTTATTGTGGGGGAAATGGAACAAGAAGAAAGAAAAGTAGGAATTTCTACATTTATTCCTCCTTTCTTTTAAAAGCTTCATGTTAATATTCAGAAACAGGTTCCTTGTTCTAACATTCTTCCACTAGTCATATTTTAGTTAATTATCGTGGTTGTCCATTGTAAATAAAAAGTAAGAAATCTGATAGTTTCCTTTGATCATGGTTCTATTCTTTCTTGCAATGAAACTGACACACAAGAGTTTTTTCTTTTGCTTTCCTTCAGAGGTGAAAAGCACTCCTCGTTAGAAAGAGCTGTTCATCCTATCATAGAAGCTTCTTTGTGTATACAGAATACAGTATAACATAGAAGTGTTTGTGTATACAGAATACAGTCATTGAAAGCTCAAAGCAAACCATATGTATGAATAAAAAAATGTATTAAAGCTTAAAGTCTAATGAGGACGTAGTGCAAATAATCCTCATAATCATTTCCCCGCCAACATCCTCAAGGGAGTTAGACTAAAGGAGTTACATCAGGAGAACAGGCACAATGCAGGGGGTGTCAGTATTTTCCCTTAATCTCTGCATATAATAGTCAAGAAGAGCAATGCAAAGCCTTGAAAATTTCTTCTTGCACTTTTCTGATAATTTTATTTGAAAGAAGTTATGAACCCGTATTCCTTTTCATACTCATTCATATTTTGAAAGTTTGTTCTAAAATACTTTTCAAATTAAACACATTTCCTGGGGACATACATATAAATTATTTTGTAAGTCTACAAAAGCCAGCAATACAAATATTGCAGGCATTTAATAAATACAGGGCTGAAATCACAGAATCATAGAATAGTTAGGAAATTATATACCAAAATTACGTGTCAAATAAGATCTTGAAACAAGGGAACTATACTCTTATTCAGAAAACATTCTCATAAAGTTTGCATATATCCTTTTTTCCTTTTTTCTTGGGAAGTTTTAAAGTTCCCCATACACATGCACTTGCTTGGAGCCTTATGAAACTGAAATGTCAAGTGAGAGTTGCTTTATATCATGTTCTGTCAATCAAAGTAAGCAAGGCTTTATGCATCTGTTGCTAGTATATTGGCACTTTTTGAAGAGTGTTTCGGAGGGAGCGAGAATAAATAAAGATCCTTCAGGCACTTTCTCATTTATGGATGAGGAATCAAAGCAGTCTGAAACTTCATTTTCAGCCTGATACCCTGAAGATTGTCGGCTGATAATTCTGGATGGAACAGCTTATCTGGGAGGATTAGGGAGAACATGGGCTTCCTATTACTGTTGGCTTCAGCCTATTCAGCTGGGCAGACTCTGTCACACATTATCTGTGCCTTTACATATGTCACTAATCTTATCTATATCTTTTCAGCTCCTTCTGTTAGTGCTGTGGTTTCCCATACCTAAGCCTTCCATTTCTTCATTACACCAGCTGTATAGGCATTAGACTTCTCTAACAGCCTTTTTGCACCATGTTATTCAGTAATGGCTAGTAATGCAAAGGTAAGAGAAGGCAATGGTTGTGCTTTATCTCAGATCTTACGGGCTTCACATCAATATATTAAATGTATACATCCCTTCCCCCCCCCATCATACGCCATTCTCCTCCCCCCATTTTTGACCAAATCCACTTAGAAAACAAAATCTCAACAACAGAGAATCTCTGCAATCATTTAAAATAAAGGGAGCTGGTGATTTGGGGATAGGTATATATGCTGGAAGGGTCAAAGTAGTTTGCAACCAGCAGAACAAAAACATTAGCACCAGAATTAATCCAGAGCTTCTGCCATTCTCTCCTGGATTACTAATTAGTGTTACAAATTCAGTAGTATTGGTCACTAGGACAAAGCAGCTCGGACAAAAGAAAAATAGACCCTCTGAGACCCCCTGCCCTTTTTAAGTTTTAGAGGGAAGTTCCCTCCCCACACCTGCTCCCAAATACCTCTCTAGCTGCAGCTGGCTCCCTGCCTGCTGAGCTAAACTCCATCCTTTCTCTCCTATTCTGCCTTTGACTTTCAGTCTTCTTTCCACACTGCCACTCTGGTGTCCTCTTTCCTTCCTAATTAATTTTCTGCTGTTTCTTCACCTCCTTCAGCCATTGTCAACTTACTTAATTCCCTGTTAATGTAATAAAAATGACAATAATTGAATTTTAAAAGTGAAAGAAATTGAACTAATGAGATACCACTTTGCTTGTTCATCTTCTCTCTAATGGTGTTTTTGACTGTAAGGTCTTCTGGGCAGGGGCTGGTCTTGTGTGTTTTTGTTGTGCCTGATACAGTACACATCAGGAAAAAAAATAAAAATTAGTCATTATTTTGATGGCTTTTTTGGGTATCACCAGACTGCAAACCAGGTAAGCACATGTCATTAATTTCTGACTAATAAGTCACTCAACAGTACTATCTTTAATTGCAATTAGTAATTCAGACAGTTTTAGATATGATTAGTTTAAAAAGCATGTAAGTACAATTTAAGCAATTTTAAAGCAGGGAAATTTTCCTTCCTGTTTTTACTGTCTTCATGTTTTGTTTTCCTTTAAATTGCCGAGTTATTAGGGATCTGTATCTTGTCCTCTCAAGGTTGAAACAATAAGCTTTATCTATACCTGATAAACATAATTTCTCTTCTCCGTAAATGAATGCCTTGAATGTCATGGTTTCCCCACCTTGCAACCACAAGCCTACTCAGGGCCATGTCATTTAACACAGACCCATTTTTTATTCTGTGACAGGCTGAAGCAACAAGAAGTGTAACCTATATCCCAAAGCTATACAAATGCTGCTGAATTATATAGGTGAGACAGCCAGAGTTGTGTTTGCTTCAGCAGCACTGGCAAATGCAGGAAATAACGTGTTGCAGCAATGGACAATTTTCTTGACTACTTGCTGACTTTCAGAGATTTGGAAAAGCTTCTTACTGCAGATCCTGAAGAGAACTGCTGATTTTTGTTGTGCACAGGACAGTCATAGTCACTAAGGACACAAGGAAGAGCTTAATTTCATATGCTCCCAGGGAAACTGTTTTTACTGTTCTATTCCAGTTGATTTGTTTTTCCAGAGGCTCTTGTACATGGACATTTTCAACAAGCCCTAAGATAAACTGAACATTTAGTATAGAATTCATTTTGCCCATGATGTTTGGTCAGCTGTGCATGTTACTATCTGAAAAGTACAGACCTAAAGAGGGTAAGGCTAATTCTCAACACTAAAGCAGAATCCAGTGTTTCATCAGGTATACCTGAGCCCCTTTATAATACATACAATATGAAGAGATATATAAAGAATCTCTTATCTACTTAATTTACAATCAGCCATTCTCTGAAAATGTGTCATTCATGAAAGGGTAACATGTGGCATGTGGACTCATCATTAGCCCAAGGTAACAGAGGTTATGACTTCTAATTCTGTTCTCAGCCCTGCTACAGAGTTACTACATGACCTTGCACAAATCACTTAACCTTTATGTGACTAATTTTATCCATCTATAAAATGGGGATAATAAAATTTTTAGCTACACACAGCAGGATGATGAGAATTAATTAATGCTGTAAAACTCCCTGAGAAAGAAGGCTTAATATAAAGGGCCTAATTCCAGTACTATTCACTCTCTGGCTCTGTTTTGAGTAGTTGCTTCTAGCCAAGCAAAATTAGTGTAAAAAGCTAACATCTGGTTTTGTTAGCATTTTTCAGATTCACTGCACTTAGATATAAAGCTCACACAGAATACCCTAGAGAATCAACCCAAGAGAAATCTCAAGTGATTAATTATTAGTATTAGTTGTATATCCACATACATAGACTACAATCAAAAATGCTTGAGCGTTCAGAATTTCATAGCAGGGGGCTCCGAGTCAGCATATGTGAAAATAGTCATCTGATTGAATAGCACCTGCCTGTGTTACTGAAGCTCCAAGTACCAATCAGGTGGACATATGCCCACTTGCATTCAAGAGAAAGAGTGTGCATTGCTCAGAGAATCACAGAATCATAGAATGGTTGGGGATGGAAATGACATTAAGATCATGTAGTTCCAATCCCCCTGCTATGGAGAGGGATGCCTCACACTCGACCAGGTTGCTTAGGGCCTTGTCCAACCTGGTCTAGAACACCGCCAGGGATAGTGGGGCATTCATTTCTTCAGGCAGCCCATTCCAGTGCCTCATCACCCTAACAGTAAAGAACTTCTTCCTTATATCTAAACTGAACTTCCCCTGTTTAAGTTTTAACTCATTATCCCTTGTCCTATCACTACAGTCCCTAATGAAGAGACCCCCTCCAGCATCCTTGTAGGCCCCCTTCAGATACTGGAAGGCTGCTATGAGGTCTCCATGCAGCCTTCTCTTCTCCAGGCTGAACAGCCCCAACTTTCTCAGCCTGTCTTCATTCGGGAGGTGCTCCAGTCCCCTGTTCATCTTCGTGGCCCTCCTCTGGACTTGTTCTAAAAGTTCCATGTCCTTTTTATGTTGAGGACACCAGAACTGCACATAGTAATCCAAGTGAAGTCTCATGAGAGCAGAGTAGAGGGGCAGGATCACCTCCTTTGACCTGCTGGTCACACTCTTTTTGATGCAGGCCAGGATACAACTGGCTTTCTGGGCTGTGAGCGCACACTGAAGCCTGCTCATGTTCTTTTTCTCATCGACCAACACCCCTAAGTCCTTCTCTGCAGGGCTGCTCTGAATTCTTCTCTGCTCAACCTGTAGCCGTGACTGGGATTGCTCCGACCCAGGTGTAGGACCTTGCACTTGGCATGGTTAAGCTTCATGAGGTTGGCATCAGCCCACCTCACAAGTGTCAAAGTCCCTCTGAATGTCATTGCTTCCCTCCAGCGTATCAACCAAACCACACAGCTTGGTGTCATCGGTAAAGTTGCTGAGGCGCACTCAATCCCACTGTCCGTGTCAGCTACAAAGATGTTGAACAAGACTGGTCCCAGCACCGATCCCTGAGGGACACCACTCGTTACTGGTCTCCAGCCAGACATTGAGCCGTTGACCACAACTCTTTGAGTGCGGCCATCCAGCCAGTTCTTTATCCACTGAGTGGTCCACCTATCAAATTGATGTCTCTCCAACTTAGAGACAAGGATGTCATGCAGGACAGTGTTGAATGCTTTGCACAAGTTCAGGTAGATGGCGTCAGCTGCTCTACCCCTGTCCGTCAGTTTTGTAGCCCCATCATAGAAGGCCACCAAATTGGTCAGGCAGGATTTCCCCCCAGTGAAGCTGTGCTGGTTGTCACCAACCACATTGTTGTTTTTCAGTACAGTATTTTCTGGGCTGTGAGCGCACCCTGAAACCAACTTATGTTAAGTCTCTCATTGACCAACACCTCCAAGTCATTCTCTGCAGGGCTGCTTTGGATCACTTTTCTACCTAACCTGTAGTTGTGCCTAGTGGAGGTGTAGACCCAGGTGCAGGACCTTACACTGTGCTTTGTTGAACCTCATGAGGTTTTTGTTGGCCACCTCTCAATCACAATGTCCTGGTTTGAGCAGTAGCAGTCATTTTTTCTCCTTCTTGGTAGCTGGTGCAGTGCTGTGTTTTGACTTTCAGGCTGGGAACGGTTGCTGATTGCAAGTATGTTTTGAGTTACTGCTCAAATGTTTGGTTTTGTCCAAGGTCTTTTCTGAGCTCATGCTCTGCCAGGAAGAAGGGAGGCCGGGAGGAAGGAGAGACAGGACACCTGACCCAGGCTAGCCAAAGAGGTATTCCATACCATAGCACGTCATACCCAGGATGTAACCGGGAGAAACCCAGAAGGGGTGGGGCTCTGGGGAGATGGAGGAGATATCATTCAGTGCTAGATCGGGCAGGGTGGGGTGAGTTATGGGTCGGTGGCTTGTAAGGTGTTGTATTCTCTTCACTTTTTATTTGCTTTATCATTATTGTTTGTAGTAGTAGTAGCAGGAGTGATTTGTGTTATACCTTACCTATTAAACTGTTCTTATCTCAACCTGTGGGAGCTACATTCTTTGGATTCTCCTTCCTAACTCTCTGGGAGTTGGGGGAGCAAGGGGGGGGGGGGAGTGAACGAGCTGTGCGGACTTGGTTTAAACCATGACACACAATACTTCAACTTCTGTTTATTAAAATTTGACCTTCACTTCTTCTGGGTTGTGGAACAATTTTCTAAAATAAAAGCAATATAATTTTTATTATTTCATTCCAGGTTGAATGGGGCTTTGAGCAGCCTGGTGTGGTGAAAGGTGTCCCAGCCAATGGCAAAGGGTTTGGAACTAGATGATCTGTAAGGTCTTTTCCAACCCAAAACATTCTATGATTCTGTGATTCATTAGAAAACTTAAGTTGGAAATATAGTATTATGTCACTTACTTACAGATTGCAATATAATTGGATATAACTAGCTAATATCTATGTCCAGCATTTGGAATGAGGAGGGAAAGGTAGACTGAAGATGACTGCTCTCTTCCTTTTGCTACTGGCATGCCGTTTTAGACTGAGCAGCCCAAATTCATCCAATTTTCACTCCCATATGTTGAGACATAAAGAAATCCCTATATGGCATAGAATAGTGCCATGGTTTAAACCCAGCCAGCCACTAAGTACCAAACAGCCACTCTTTCAGCCCTCCTCTCACTCTCCCTTTGCAGGTTTGGGAGGAGAATAGAAAAAATGTAAAAACCATGGGTTAAGATAAAAACAGTATAATAATTGAAATAAACCAAAATATAGTGATAATAGAAATAATTCCAACAATAACAATACTGATAATAGGGAAGAACAAAAAAAAAAGAGAAACAAAAATTCAGAAAACACAAGTGGTGCACAATATCATTGGTCACCACTTGCTGACTGATGCCCAGCCTGACAAGAGCAGCAGTCAGTCACTATCCCCAGTTTAATATACTGGGCATGATGTGCTGTGGTATGCAATACCCCTTTGGCTAGTTAGGGTCAGTTGTCCTTTCTCTGCTTCCTCCCAGTTTCCTGTGCCCCTCCTCATCAGCAGAGCATGAGAGACTGAAAAGTCCTTGATCAGGGTAGGCATTACTTGGCAACAACTAAAACATCTGTGTGTTACTGTCTTTATTCTCAGCCTAAAGCCAAAACAGAGCACAGAAACAGCTACTAGGAAGAAAGCTAACGATGTTCCTGCTGAAACCAGGGCAAACAACCAGCCTTCACAGCTTTCAGTATTCTAATCTGTTGTTTTACCTAAAGTATGCATAGATTTATGCTCAAAACTTCATTTCTTTCCATTTTTAAGGCTGTTTTCAAGTTACTGTGCTTATTGCAAACTTCATAAAATTAATCATATATTCACATTCAAACCACAAGATCAGACTGAAGGCATAAAAACACCAAGAAAGCAGAAAGCACCAGTCTTGTTTGTAGGTATTAGTAATTAGTAATACAATTGCCTTATCCTAGACCAGCAGCAAACCAACAGATTAATGATTCAAGATCACATCTAGTGTAACTTGAAGTACTCCATGTCAGGCCCTAACTCAAGTGCCCTTTCAAATTAGCCTCAGAGGATTTTTCATCATAAGGAAAAATTCATTCTTTATGCAATGTAAGTTATTAACCTTGAACCTTCAAAGTCAAGAAGATTGGAAGATGTGCATGTGTCGGGAGGGATTCTGCAATCTTCAAGATGTTTTAAAACTGATACATTAGCAAGAAAACAGACACAGTAAATATGTGTGTTTTCTTAGTTTGCCATTGCAAAGCATTCCGGCATATTTTGCTGTAAAACCTTTACTCTTCTAAATGACCAAAGCAGCATGGGATCCAATCAAGTAATCAACTACAGCAAGACAGAACAACAGAAATACACTTAAATGTCCTGTTCACTGAAGATGTTTATTGAAGATAATGATGCATAGATCCCAAGCGATTTTGTGAAAAATAAGTAAATAGAATGTAAAACCAGGTTGATGTTGTCTATAATAAGGTGTATAGAGAGGAGGAGGGTGACGATGACATTTTTCCCTTTTGTGTTTTATTCAGAATAAGAAATTTGGAGCGGGGGATGGGGGGGAGGAGGGAGAGGAGGGGGGGAGGGGTTTGTTCCAAATTTTCTATTTACAAGAGCTGTCTGAAAAACTAGTCTGAAAACTAGATTAGTTTTGATTGTAGAAATCTTTATTGTGAGCCAAGAAACCTTTATATGCATACTACTAAAATCCCTTTGCACCTTAAATTCTTATGTTAATTTCAGCAGAATAGAAGAATATAATGAAAATGGCTAGCAATTGCAAAAATAGTTTACCTCTAAGCATATTTCCCCTTGGGTCAGACAAAATAAATGTGCTCTTCAAAGAAAAATAATAATAATTAACTAGTAGTAATAATAATGCAGGACAATATTTCTATGAGAAACAAGCAAAATTCACACACAAAGAATTAAACATAGGGTATTTTTAGGATGTTTTGGTTTTGCATTTTTTTTTTTTATAATTGCATTGAATAATTTCTTCTGTGGCTTCTCCATTTATTCTCTCTCACATGTCCTTTATTCCCTGTATCCCTTGATCCATTTCAGGAGAGGATTTAAGGAAATGCTGATTATTAAAGCAGATGAATTTTCCCATTGGTTCACATGAAATATTAATGAAAGGTTTTCTGATGCTGGGCATTTAATCTCTGAGGCCACCCCAAGAAGGCACCCTCCTTATGGCCTTGCATTAAATTCTCCTGTTCCCACTCTGTTATGCCACAGCCTGAGCCAGTCTTCTTAGTTGTCCATACTGATTCACTCAAGCTCAATGAGGTGGCTGTGTTTTGGTCTTTGTCTGGTAATACCCTTAGACTGTACTGCCTCCAAAAGTCTTCCAGCTCCAGAAATAACCCTTTTCTCTAAAATTTAGAGAAAGTGGTCTATCTCCTCTTACCCTTAACTTGCTCAGGCTAGTTTGTAATCCCACCCATTGCATTAACGAGACTTCTGCAGTGTGGCCTTTAAAATGACAGGAACTCAACGATTTCGCACATGCAGGTGGTGATAGAGAGACTTATAGTCTTGCAGCCTATAGCATGGAGTTAGCTTATCTCTCCTTGGGCTTGGTTCATTTTTAAAACTTTACTTTTAAAACCAATTGCTGCTTGGGTTGAGCTGAGTATCGGTCAGCTGATGGTGAGCAATTGTATTGTGCATCACTTGTGTTTATTGTTTGTTTCCCTTTCTCCTTTTAGTTTTATATTTTCTCACCTTGTTATTTCCCTTATTAGTATTAATATGATATTATACTTTATTTTAGTTGTTAAATTGTTCTTATCTCAACCTGCGGGGTTTACATTCTTTTGATTCTCCTCCCCATCCTACCCAGGGTGGGGAGTGGAAAGCGTGGAGAGGGAGTGAGCAACTGCGTGTTACTGCATGCTACTGTTACTGGCTGAGTTTAAACCATGACACCCTAATAACTGTAACGGCATTTCTTGTTCATTTGGTCCGGTGTAGTCTTAGCAGCAAGTCTTTTGTAGTACACTGAAATGCAACTGATGAGAGGGTATGTTGTTTGTAATACTCTGAAGTGTATTCCAAGGCGCTTGCCACATGATGTAGTGAGCCAGAGAGTACAGGTGGTCCTGAGTGTGCCATTCCACTTTTTATTTGTATCTTGAAACAACATTTTCTTAATTTAATAGCACCTTAGTTAAAATAAGTCTAGTTGAAATGATCATTCATATATGTGCACGTGCCTTGAATCCAAAATTAGTAAGACACATTTCTGTATCATTAGATGCCTATTTTCAAATGCCTCATTTTGATAATTGGTGCTTATCATGAGTCAAATACTAGAATCACTGTGGAAAGGAGAAAGGTGACTCGTCCTACCTGAGACCTCCACATGCACTTGGTAAACACTTGTTTTTTATAGATGACTGTAATCAGATAAACACATCTGAATGCATGGGTGAGTAAGAGAGTGTGCTCAAGTGCCTGGAAACAGTGTGGCTGGCACTGGCACTTAACTGTGATGGCTAGGAAAGATGCCTTTATCATTTAGAGATCCTGGATGTATCTAGGAATGTGGTCCTAGTAAATGCAAACAATTCTAGAGTGATGCCAGATGCAAGGATGCTGTTGTCATTGTGAGTAAAATATTAGAACATCTTCGACAGACACAAGTGAAGCAATAATAAAATACCCAACACAATAGATCAATCCTGATAACCCCCCTTCTATTATCCCCATCTGGTAAGGTACTTACTGTTGCATTAGCATTTATGTACACACTATCGGTGTCTTTCCAAAAATTTTGCTAGTGTTTTTTTCCTGCCTCTTAATGTGCAGGCTTCAGAAATCATGTTTCTGATGAATTGAGGGTGGGTTTTGAAAAATTATGTGTATTCACAATGGATTATTTTAAAAAATATATACTGTAGCACATTTTATTTGCTATTCACTAATATTGGAGGACAGACAGTACAATTCTTCTCATGTTTTAAAAAAAAGGGTGATATTACTCTTTTGAATTAATCCTGTATTTGCTGTCAGTGTTTTACCACATGTAGGATTTCTTATTAAAGAAGTAATCTTCAAACTGTTCTTCTGGATTTCTTCCCTAAAGAAGGCTATCTGACCCCCCAAAACCTTTTTCTAGCCTACCATAAACTACAGTCACTTCCTATAAAGACTTCTGGAAATTATGTAGCCAGATATTTTGTGGTGAAACTGCTGTTGTGGAAAATGACCAGTGTGTTCTGTTTCAGATATGAAATGTCAACAGTTTCATATTCTACTATTTGGATTTTAAAGAGTCACCAAAAATAGCTATTCTACTTATTACAATGCACCTGACTTGCTTGCAGTAGGGAGTATCTGTGTAGTTGAGTCTTTACACTATTAGATTCTGTAGGAAAGTTCCCAGCTATGTTTACATATGTAAATCATAGCAACTTCAGTACAGTTTTACCCAAAGCAAATAGTCAAATACTCTGGATGAGCACAGGTCATACTCTCAAATCACGACTCAGTAGAATTAACAAAACTTTTACATGTACCTTAGAATTGTCTTTTGTCAAACAAAAGAGCCAATTCATCCTAAAAAATTCAAAGGATGATTGGATTAAATTGATACTTACCTTTCCTTCTACTTTGATTTTTTTACTAAAAGCCAGAACTGCTGGATAGTTTTCTCTTTTCATATTGGAATGTGTGTTAGGAAGAAATTAAGCTACATATTCTGGAAAGTATTAAGCTATGTGCAACACTAATATGTCTTTGAAGTGAAGCAGTAAAACAGAACAGCACAGATCTATCGGTAACATGGATTTGCTTTAACTGGTAAATAATTGTTAATTCAGAAAGTAAATGTAAGGTGTGTAGAATCTTTCAAATTCATGAATATATTTTCACATACAGAAATTCCATGACAAAAAGAAAAAAAAGAAAAAAAGCAAGGTGTAGCAGGGTTGGTGGATTTTGTTGAATGCTTGATGAGTTTACAAATCTTTTATCTGAACATTTACTTCAGTTTGAGACTGGTGAATAATTTGCAATGAATATTTCATCAGACATGTTTCCTTCTTTCTGCAAACAGAATATCTGCAAACAGCTCATAGATTTTTTCAGATTAATATGTAATTTGAAATTATTAAAAAAAAACAAAAACAAACAAACAAAAAACCTTCTAGATTAATGCAAATCCGTTATCTGCAAATATTTGGCAACTTGGTTGGACTGGTTAATTGAGATGAGGCAGATGATAAGTCACAAGGTATTCTTTCTGTCTATGGACTGGACCACAACAAGCATATACTTCTGGAAGAAATATTTACACGTGCAAAAATTACTTTTAGTTTCATTGAATACCTCTACTTGTGATAGGGGAGCATGTGTTCTATGACCATTTGTGCCAGTAAAAGGCAATCATTCAAATGTCTGTAGAAAGCAAACACAAAAGGATTTTGATTATCACGTAGCCAACAGAAAATACAATCTCATTTTTAAACAGGGGAATGAATTAACAATATGCTATTGGTAAGGCAGATAAATGACACTGAAGAGAGAAAGACAACCCCAGTGGCAGACATTTGCATACTATTTGTCTCCTCTTTTTGTAATTGTTTGATGCTCTTGGGTACCTTTTGTTAAGATGAAAAAATAGTTCCTAGGAAGTAACAAACTAGGCCAGTGACAGTAGCAACAGATATCCAATAGTCATCCTCAAAATTGATTTTGTTCCACACTGTGCTGGCTAACTATTGTCCTCGGGGTTGCTTGAGGAGGCGGAAATCACTTCTCACTTTGTAATATACTTCTTCTATAACAAAGGCTAAAAGGAGCTGGGTCAGAAGAGTTGTGGGCCCCTTAAATAAGTGGAGGATCCTTCTAGACAATGAAATATCCCATAACTGGATCCAATCAATTTATAACTATTTAACCTATTAGGTGCAAAATTATCTGTAATCCAGTTTAGAAACTGGCATCTGCTTTCATAGAATAATAACACACTGAAACCTGTACAAGGTTAGAAATTTCTCCCTGCCTGCCACATGTACTTTTTCCAAAAAACTGATCCAAAATGGACAGTCCCCATTGTTGTCTCCTTTTTATGTAGAGTGGGTTCTCACTCAGTCACACCTAACATCTAACAGCTAGTGTGGTTTTGTCTGTGATGGAAGTGGTGAATCCCACAGAGTATGCTGTAATGCACCAGCTGTGCATAGACTGAGATTAGAAAACAGAGATGCCACAGTCAGCTGTGCCTGTTTTTTATCTAGAGAGTTGTCAGAACTGGTTTTGTTACTGATACTTTCGTCCACATTATACTAAAAGTGTGTGACTATCACATATGTTCAGTCCAGACAGATAATAAGAGTATGATAATAGCAGGTACTAGTATTAACACATTTAAAAAAATCCATTATAGACAAGAGCACAAGCATCTTGATTTACAGAGGTATTTGAAGTACTGTCACTCGATTTCAGTGGGAATTAAGTACCTGACCTGTTCAGGCATTGAGGTGAATTTTGCTAAACACCCTTCTTCACCTCTCTGCAGCTAAAAACCTCTATGTGTTGATTTATAACATTTAGAAGAGGTTACTGAGGCTTTAACTCAACTCTGCCAGCATGTTAGAGACAGATCCTAGCCTGTATAATTCTCTGAAAAACAGTTAGCTAGGAAGTATTAGCTAACACAGGCTAATTACATGGGCTATTACCTTAAATCTTTGCCTCCAGAGGTTCTTGAAGGGTAAAAGAATTTGCCCTCTCAATAGTGGTGTCAAAACCATGCTTTTGATTGTCCAGGAGAAAGAAACAGAAACCACAAAACCTTTTCTGAGCCACAATAAAAACAGTGATTCTCTTACCCATAACTGAATTCCAGTATAAACTATGTGGTTGAATAAATCTCAGCCAAACTTGAGCATATTATTCTTATTTGAGGATTTTTTGTTAATACATAATGTGCAGACAACCCAGCTGCATAGACAAAGTGCTCAGATCTGAAAATATACCTGTGTATTACTCTATAGAGTAATAGCTGTCATTAGAATCATGAGAGGATACTGTTTCCCTTGCACTGACTACACTCCCAGTGAGTCCCTCATTCCCCGGTAGAGAGAATGGCTTTCAATGAATTCCTTAAAAAAACAAACCAAAAAAAAAAAAAAAGGAAAATTAAAAAAGCAGCTGCAGTGTGCACATGGCATAAGCAGTTTATGAAGGCATTACAGTAGTGTCACGCAGGCTGTTAAAGAAAATCTGGTACTCTGGTGATAATGTGTATATTCATTCAGTATAAATTACTTAAGTTCAAAAAACCATACAATGAATCATGGTTGCAAGGCCAGACTTGCTTTGATTAACTACACTGGTATAATGAAATCCAACAGAGCAATCACTGAAACATTTAGCTCCAAATGTAAATCTTCTTGAACTCTGAAAAAAAGCATGTTAGGCAATGAGAGGTGGTATATAATACAGCCATATTTCACATAATGAAAGTGGAAGCAGTCGTAAAGAAAAGTGAATGTTAAAAAGTTGTTATTCTGTGTTTGGCAAGAGTGAGTAATTCTGAATGTGTCAATCATGATAATCCAACATATTTTTAATCTAAAGGTCAATAGAAGCAGTTGCTATAGTGGTACAATAGTTATGCCAAATATGAAAGCAAGCATTTATAAGATGACTTCAAGCATTAATACAGTACCATAATGTGTCTTGGAGAATTAATCTCAGCTTTAAATTGAAAGGCATAGATTGATCAAGGTAAGAGAAAATTTTATTAAAAATGTACTGATATAATTCATGACACTCATTTCAGCAAGAGTGCCATGTTGAATTCCCATCTCTCAGGCATGTCTTCACTATATAGATGGAAAGCATCTTTTCCACCAAGAAGCAGAATGTGCTCTGTGACAGGGAAACTTGGGATCTACTGTTAAGCTACAGAGCATGAAAATTTCCTCATAAGGTTGTTGGTCATGCACCTGGACACAAAGCTATGTTTTTTTTCCTAGGAAACACATCTGCCTAAGTACCATTAATGCTAATAGAAGATTACATGCACCAGGGGAAATCTAGTCTTCAGGAATTCTCAATACACACTTCAACACAAAAATCACTGAGTTTCCTCATGTCATCATTTCCCTGCTGTTCTGTTCCTTTGTCCCTGCAGCTGCCTACAGTCCTAAAGGACAGTTTTTTCAGCTGTCAGTAGAATTGTTTTAAACACAAAATGCAGAGCATGGACAAAAAAGCCTAGCCAAGTCAAGCAACTCTTGACTTTGGCTTGTATGAGCAACACAATCAGAAGGAAAAGCTTTCCCCTCTACTATTGCTTGCCCAGAGGTTTTAGTGGGAAGAGTACAGAGAGCAGAAGAATTCTACTGTTACAGTGAGGGAAACTAAGGTTGAGGGCAGCAGTGCTGGTGTTGAAATGTTCTCCACAAAACTGTGTGGCCAGAGGTAGTGAGGCCTTGGAGGACAGGCCATGGAAATGCAGAAGTGAGGAAGCATCTTAGTCTTTGGTACTTCTTCACATGATAAGTGAGGGAAAGGAAGGAGTTCCTCTACCCTGCTCTTCCAACCTTTCTGCCTCCAAGTTAAAATACTGGGTTTGCCATAGAATAAATATGCTCTATTACATACAGATTACATATTGACTATTGATTAGCTCATACAAAGAAGTTTACTCTTACCACTATAGACCATGGTCAAATTTGGTGTGAGTGGAAGAAATTTCCTCCAAGCTCTACCCACTAACACTGGATCTGACTAGGTACTGCAGGATTCATTACTCCAGTGTTTAAATTAATGCTGAGCTTGATAAACTGAAAATGCTTACAAAAAGCAGTCACACAGAACATCACAGTAGTCACTGCAAAATCCATACAGTAAGCCTTAGTGGTTTACACTGCTTTTGTACAATATTTCAGCACTTGCTTTGATTCATAACCTACATGCGAACTCTTCTTCAAAATTACTCCATTTGAAGAAGTAGAACCCTGAAAAAATCGTGCTTTCACCAATGAAATACTGCATTTTGGGCAACAAGCCATAACTATCACAGCTGTTGTTAAGACTACAAGTAAGTCAATTAATTTGAAAGTGAATGTGCACATAGGCCTTCATGTTGGCCCAAAGGCCTTGATGTAACATCAGCAGGCCTCACACACTGAGTGGAGTATGAGCTGAGACAGAGTGAAAATTAATAACACCTTGCAGTGCTTAACAGGGGATGAGAGTCTACTGAAAAAGAAATGAAACCTTTTAGGATTATTATTTCCTTAACACTAAGTAATCTTTTTACAATTAAATATCATAATTTAATCAAGGCAGAAAGAATACATTTAAACCTGTTTGCAAATCACAATCAACTTCCAAGCACCAGTGTCCAAAGATAGCCACTAAAATCCATGTTCCAACACCAACATAAGTATCCTGATCAAAGTTACTTGTTCGCTGTTGCTATAAATTTCTTTCAAAACACTGAATAGTTAACAGAAGATGTGCTGCTTAATGCTGCTAAAATATTTTCTATTATGCCTTTAAAGTTCTCATTAAGTTTTTCCTCTCATCAATTGTCTTTGTTAATAGGGAGCTTGAGACTGAAGTGAACTGAACAGCTCTTTGATTTCTTCATCTTCTCTCCCAGGCCTTTGCAGAGAGTGTTGTACAACACTGTGGTTTAAAAGGAGAAAAATAAGCTGCATCTGAAAACTTCTTTTCCTAAACAAATTTTGTAAAATGACACTGGCTGAAAAATTACCTGCATCTATACGAAGAATTCAACCCCATCACTGACTGCAAAATATTATGGAAAATGAAACACAAAGATGTTTGTTGCACGCTCTGAATATCTATATCGTATCAAGTTCATAGTTTTATAGGTTATGCACTCTGGAGCTCCACTCACAAGATACAGGTTTCCTTTACCCCCACAAAACCCCTCTGACTTGTAACAGTGCTATGGGAGCCTTCCCATGAGCAGGGAAATAGAGACAGCAGATTCCTTAGGACTCAGAGAATTAGCTAATCAAGGAATCCTTCTCACACAGGCTGAATGACCTTCAGCTCTGCTCAAGAAAATATTTAAGTGTGTGTATAAGTGAGAGATTAAAGCACAGGTGTAAGTGCCCTGCATAATTAGGAAATAGTACAAATGAGAACCCTAGGAAGATATGCTTCTTTTTGTTTCACTTAGTTTCATGGGGCACATGATTGTTATTTATTAGAAATGAATAAAACCAGTTCAGCCAGCCTGTCTCGACAACTTGATTAGTCTGTTTCTAAATACTAAAGGATTTCTTCACCTGCCTCTGATTTGTATAAATGGTATCATGTGATACAACTGAGCTGCCTGCAGGCTAGAGGAAGGGTTGATTTGGAACATGTGTCACGGGCGTCCTGTGTATTTTCCCCCTGGTATACCACAGAGGGGAAGGATGGCATCACACAAAGTGTGTCTGCCCTGCACCCCCTGCAGTAGTGAGTCTTGCAGAGACCTCTCCTGGCAGAGCTCAGAAAGTCATGCCTGGTTCTCGGCCACGGAGAACCTTCACAAGCTAAGTCTAGATTAACCTGAAAAACCTCTTTCCCTACCCCCCCCCCCCCCCCCCCCCCCCCGTTTGTTTTTTTTTTTTTTTTCTTTTTACGGGTTGTTTTTTCTCCTGGATCTTTTGTGGAGCTATTTCTACAAAATGACGGTGGTTGATTTAGCTGTGATGGTAGTTGCTGATAATGGACAACTCTAGATTGCAGGTTTCCATAAATCAGATGCTATGATGTGGGGTAGGTAGATTACACCTATTATACACTCTTTGACATGTACCCTGACCAGTGAACAGTGAAAATGTGTGAACATTTAAAAATTAGGACAAGAATGTTAAGAAGTTTAAATCAGAGGGTTGCAGCAGTATTGAGGTAGAGCACAGTGAAATGAATTACTGCTCTTCCATTTTACAGTGGCAGCAGATTAAAGCAGTGGGGGGAAAAAAAATCCCAACAGAATAACATATCCGTGATAAAAGTTCAAGAGCCCCAGTGCTGGAATAATCTCAGATCAGGCAGCAATTTGTGGGCTAAGTTTGAGAAACCTTAGAATCTGTACTAGAGGAAAAAATCAGCATGAGAAAGATTTATGTAGGTAGCACTGTCTTCTGCCAGTATTACTGCTGCATCTGTGTCCCTCATTTCCTTGAGTGATTATGCCAATATCTGCAGTGTCAAAATTGGACACCTATTAATCAGGGTGAGCAAACCTTCACATCTCTTCTGTGAAGAATTATAAACTGGGGGACTAAATACAGGAAAACAGATCCAATAACTTCAGCCTTACAGCAGAGTGACATAAGCAAATACAAATCCCACTAGTGTTATTATAATGTCTGCTGAACTAGTTGAGAACGTATTCCTTTCTTCAACTAAATAAATTACTCTTACAAATATATGACCTGAAGGTCATCTCCTAAAGGAGATGCCTAGCACTTGAATTAGCTATTCAACTCTTCACAGTAAGTGGCCTCAGCCAATCATTGCCAAATAAATACTGCTGAAATATCCATTTAATTATCCTAACACTCTAGCTTCTAAACCCAGCAGGGTTGTTTGGTTTTTTTTTTTGTTTTTTTTTTTTTTTTTTTGGTTAGCTGGTTGGGTTTTTTTGTTTGCTAATTTATTCTGGAAGGGTGAGAGATTTCTGACTCGAGTCTAACCCTAGTCATTGTAGACTTTGGTCCCAAAAGAGGTCACTGCCAACCCTCACAGACAAAACTGGTTACAAACAGGCCGGGTTTTTGATATGATGGAGCAACATTTTTTTATCCATATTTTTTCTTCTATTGATTGCAGGAAGCAAACACAGCTGGCTAGCCTTTGTGAAGCTTCAAAAGCAAGCCACTCCAATCTGTTCTGCAGGTTAGCTAAGGACAAAATGCCTCTTGTAATGAAGCATCTATGTTTTGCAAAACTCAGAGTCACTACTGCTGAATTAAAACTGACATGTAAAATGTCAGTGAGCTCACTACAAATTGCTTTATTTTAAAAAGTGATGTGATTCAATTTGCACATCAACTAAAGGCTGCTACAAAACATTAAAATATAAGTTCTTCTGAAAGCTAAAATCTGCTTTCCACCCTCCTGACTTGCTAAAATTAATCCCAAGGAATAGAGGTATTGTAAAGCCTGTGCCCCATACCTATAAATACAGCTTAAGCGCTGTACAAAGGCTTTGCATGGGACTCCTGCGCTAGAGCACATCTTCCCTTGAGGAACACACAGTAAGTTATAATTTTGACTACCTGTTTTATGTATAGTCCCTGGAAGTAAGAAAACCTCTAACCATTCTGCTGTAAATTGCAACAGAATTAAGTTTTCCATTTACTTACACCAGTGTAAACAGGAACACAACTTGGTCCAAAATAATTCCTCCATAACTACAAATTACTGTCTTTTGTACTCTTTTTTGGATTTTCCATGTTTTTTCTTGTAAATAAACAAACGTATTCAAATTGCAGTATAAAGACTCTCATTTTGCATTTATTTGTGATCTAATTTTCATTAATATTTAATTCTTTTAAAGAGGAAAATAAAAGTGATGACACCCTGAGGACTAGTAGACTTCATACCTTCTGAAAAAAATGTTTCATTAATTTTTTTAAAAAAGACATTCATTATTATGCTTTCTGTGACAAGACTGCTTTTTTTTTTTTTTTAAATGATGTCCATAATTAAGCCTCTCATAATGAGCACTGCTATTACTAAACAGCACAATTTATATAGTGTCTCCACTCTAGGAGACTTTGCCTATTTTATTGAGGAGAAAAAAAAGGATAATGACTGAGATTATAGTATAATACTATTTTTTTAAGGGTATTGCACAAAACATACATAGATTATATTAATCTTTAAGCGAAATTTAATCAGACTGTGGCTGTTTAGCCAGAAAAAGAACTGAATGATTTGTCATTACTCTAATGCAATGTTGATGTTTCTCCTAGTTCTAGAGAAATGTACAAATTAAGTTATGCCCAAGTGACATTTTTACACAGTGTAAAATATTTTTGTATCATTCATGTACTTAATCTAGGGCTGGCAGAACTCTGCATAGACAAAAATTACTTGTATCTGCTATCTGTCAAATGAGGTACATCTTCACAATTACTTGCGTTTCTATGAAGCCTTTTATTCAGCTGTAAATACAGACTATTTTCAGCTTTGCCTGTAGAGGTCTTTGGAGATGGCCTGGTCTGGCAATCAAATACTTTATTTTTTTCTCAAATAAGGGTATTTAATCGATATACGCTTTTATTTTTCCCAGCAGAGGAAAACAAAAACAAATGATGACCACTTTCAAAACTTGAATTCTAAACAGCAACATCTGAGATTTCATAGGAGAAGGTACGTAAAGAATGCTGATAATTTTCTTACAATATAAAGAATGCTGATAATTTTCTTACAATATCTATTGAATACTTTCAGCTGGGTTCAGAGGTGCTTCATGAAACAGAGAATTAAATTTTGCTGAGTTTAAACTGCTCAGCTGATGACAGTTCCTAGGAAAATGCTGATTTAGCCACAGTTCTTACATGTAGCACATTCTTTTGCTGTTTCTGTGATGAAGTATGTGGCTGCAAATTCCTATTCATATTATAAAATGTGTTGCAGAATTACACAAATTTAGGGGGGTTTTGCAGTGCCTAAGTGACTTTGGAACAGTAGTCTTTCTCATATGGCAAGGAATTTATCCTCCTAAGTTATCTTAAGAGTTAGAATTTTGGAAATCCTGCTGAAGACGTTTGTACTGCAGCTCTATGATTTTTTTTCCAGCTGTGATTTTGGTGAAGAGCAACAGTTTTATGAAGCCTGTTCTGAGGAACAAAGCAGTGTGATTGGGAAGGACCTTCTGGTACACGGATTTGATTCAATGTGACATTTTAAAGTTATACCCCAGGCCTGCTGAGCTTTTGGTCCAGCTGTGCAGGTCAGATTATGTTCTGTGTCATCAGGGAGTCAGAGAGGGCAGCAAAGAAGGCTTTTCAGTATTTGCAGTTTAAAAATATGTTTTATGATGACATTAGTTGAAGATTTTAACAATTAAAAAACTGGAGTTGGACAAGTATTTTCTGTGTGACTCATTACATGCTATAGAAAAAAGTATAATAAATACCCATAGCATAAAGCCCAGAGGTTGCTATGGAAGGGGGAAAGATTGTTTGTTTTAGAATGAGAAAAATTAGAACAGAATGTTTTGTTTCAGGCCAGCTCAGCCCAAATCAAAAAGTCACAATCTGACAAACTGAAAAGAAGCTTTTCATTTCACATCAGCCTGACATTAATCGACGTCTGTCTGAAGTGGTGTTACATGCCATGAGATTTGTGGTGCTTTGCGCTGGCAATCTGAAAGCATGTTTCAGCTGCCAAATCCAAGTACGTGTCCTAGCCTTGTCCTAATAAAGCCTGGGTGTACATCATCCATTTCCCACTTTTCCCCGGCTTTCTTTACCTTGTTTTCTATAGGAAAGAAATAAAGCTTACAGAGAGAAAACTGTGATACAAAACCATCAGTCCTCTCATCTTGCCAGCTGTGGGAACAGGGCTGCAGACTATGCTATGGAGAAAACGTGGCCTTTGGTCTGAGCCATATCCAGCTGAACAGTGACTGACTTTGTCTTACCTCCACTAAACAGAAGGATCTTCGTGGGCAACTGGATAATTTTAAATGTTGTGGTTTAAACCCACCCACTCAGCTTGTGCACTCACTCCCCCCCTTGCTCCCCCAACTCCTGGAGAGCTGGGGAGGAGAATCCAAAGAATGTAGCTCCCATGGGTTGAGATAAGAACAGTTTAATAGCTAAGGTATAACACAAATCACTCCTGCTACAAATAATAATAAAAATAATGACAAAGGAAATAGCAAGTGAAGAGAATACAACATCTCACCAGCTGCCGACACATAACTCACCCCACCCTGCCTGACCGAGCACCGACCGATACCTCCTTCAACCCCCCGAGTCCTAGCCCTTCTGGGGAACTCTCGGTTACATCCTGGGCATGACGTGCTATGGTATGGAATACCTCTTTGGCTAGCCTGTGCCAGGTGTCCTGCCTCTACTTCCTCCCAGCCTCCCCTCCTCCCTGGCAGAGCATGAGGCTCAGGAAGTCCTTGGACAAACCAAACATTTGAGCAGTAACTCAAAACATACTTGCTATCACCAACCATTCCCAGCCCGAAAGTCAAAACACAGCACTGCACCAGCTACCAAGAAGGAGAAAAAATGACTGCTACTGCTCAAACCAGGACACCAGAGTATGGCCTACTTGTTTATAAAGAATCATATTCTAATGTTCATTTCTTAACCTGTAAGGAACTTCGAAGAATTTTGTGGGACTACCGTGAGATAGAAGGTTCATGAACTGTATAATGACAGAAAAGTAGGATTCACCTATTTCTATCTCAGTGATGTATTTTGCATGTTAGCTGCTGAATTCATAATACATCTTTTCCATATCTAAAGTATTTTTGAAATCAAATCACTAATGCAAAATTGTGGCTCCCTACAAGTATAGAAAGTTACTGCTACAAGATATTTGGATATGTAAACCTGAATGTTAAAGGCTAAGTCTGAAAAGTGATGAACTGACATTGCTAATAACACATATTTTCATTACCTATGAGGCATAAAAACACATGC
This sequence comes from Melopsittacus undulatus, assembly GCF_012275295.1. Classification (NCBI taxonomy): domain Eukaryota; kingdom Metazoa; phylum Chordata; class Aves; order Psittaciformes; family Psittaculidae; genus Melopsittacus; species Melopsittacus undulatus. The sequence goes on along the minus strand of NC_047557.1, from coordinate 40,691,750 downwards.
ACAGCTAGAATGAAAGATTATTATTGAAAATATTTTCTAAAATATTTTACATTTTGTGTAACAGGCACAGTTTTACAAGGAGTCTAAATAGGTTGTAGATCTTCTGCTAATGGGTGTCCCCAGTTATAAAGCATGCACACCGAGTTATTAGAATGAAAATGAACAATGCAGCCCCACAGCCTCTGAATCCTGCTTGTGGCTGCATTTTTGTACATGTTTACTTATCAGCCTTGGGTCAGCTCAACAGACACTGCTTGTCTTCTGCAGGACAAACTAAGTTGAACAGCTTTTATCATCACCTGGACACATCCAAAATACACCCTTGTGAAAAGAGTGCATTTTAGGTGAAAAAAAGATCTAGCATGCAGTGTATATCATACAGAATACTTCCTGCTCCTTGGCAGTGAAATATGAGCACACTTTGCAGGAGCTGCCCTCTATTAGGGTTTAAAGTCAGGAAGAGACCTACAGCCCCGACAGGCTGTTAACTATTGCCTTCTTATAGGAAAAAACTTTTGCCACAATGGGCTGTGGCCTTTGCTGAGGACTGTAGTGCTCATGGATGTAGGTTGGCTGTAAGCACAGGTTGTAAGTACAGCAGATAGAGGCAGAAAATTACATTGGTACCATGTGTCTTTGACTCAAGTCGTGTCTATGAACAGAAGCATGGCTTTCACAGGAAAGTAGGATGCTCTAAGAAGTCCTGTTATTCCTCTGGCAATCAGGAAATCAGTGGAGTGCAGGATAGCCCCTGGAGTTACCTTTTCCCAAGGAACAGGTAACGAGGTTTGACAGAGCTTCCCACAGCATCAGGTCTAGCTGATGCTGCACGAGAGCTGCACGAATGGTGTGCTTAGCATACAGTGCCTACCCCAAAGTGAGGACAAATAGTGAAACATAAAGTGACCCTATCTGCACTGCTCTTTTTTAAGGCTGATGAGAAAATCATATTTTCCTCTTTGGGCACCATAGCGCTGAGGGTGCAGGTGCTTTGTAATCATTCTCAGAAACTGATGCTGGTTCATTAAATACACAGAGGGCATGACAGAAGTGAGAATGAGCTGCTATAGTCAGACAAAGAACCCTTGGCAACGTTTTTTAGTGGAAGGATGGGAGCCTTTGTATTTGCAGAACATGATGTCCTGGTGGTGGTTCAGAGAGGGGGGAGGAGGGGAGAGGAAGGAAAGAGGGAAAAGATTTTAAAATTTTGTTCAATTGATTAAAAACAGAATAAAAAGCTAGGACAGACATAAGGCACAAATCAAAAAGTACCTTTTTTGTATTCAACCAGAAGTGCTCTGCACCCATTTTTGCACTTTCTGGGTATGACTGCCATATTAGCAACAGCTCAAGTTTAAAATTAATTTTCTTCATTGTGAGGGTGGTGAGACTGGAACATGTTGACTAGAGAAATTGTGGGTGTTCCATTCCTGGAAGTGTTCAAGGCCAGGTTGTTCAAGGTTGGACTTGAGCAACCTGGTCCAGTGATAAGTGTCCCTGCCCATGGCAGGGGATTGAAACTAGATGATTTTTGAGGTCCCTTCCAGCCCAAAGCACTGTGTGATTGTATGATTCTATATTTCTGTGATTCTATGATTCTGTGAAACAAAGGAAGAAAAACCATCTTTTATTGTCTCATCTACTCAGGAACAGTGTTGAAACTGTGCTTGTTCATGGCTAGAAAACCATGTATGCTTGCAGCAGTGTTTCTCTATTTTTACAGAACAAAGGCCTGGATAAAACTTCAAGTCTCAAACATTTGTTACTATGTTTTTTACTTGTGACAGTGCAACCATTCACTCTACAGCACTGACACTGAGGGAAAGCAGCTATTGCTGAAACTCTAATGTTTTAGGAATTCTGGAAGATGTTTTTTTTTGGTCATGGAATAACTATGAGGTTTTACTTGCATGAAAAACCCAGCCAGTTGCTGGAAAACCATCAATGCAAAAATCAGCCAGCAGTGTTCTGCTGTCCTGATTTGAATATATTTATTGCATTACCCCAAAAGAACTGTCTGAATCATTTCTGACAGACATGCACTCGAAGTTCAATATAGAAATAACAGTTATGTTCAGTGCTATGAAGATACAAAGGCGAAATGAAGGCATCCCAGAATGAATGAGAACACTTCCGGCCAACAGACTGAAAATACTGTTTGTCATAGCAGATAATCTGACTTGAATTGCATTATTTTGGAAGAACTTCACAGGCTCAGTTACGTTTTACCATTGACAATGTTGTGACAGCTCTTGCTGAACAGAACAACAAATTGGTATTAGAAAGCAGATAGTTTTAGGAGCAAATGCCAAATATAATGTTCAAACTACTTTTGTAAAGGAGGAAATACAACATTCTCTCTTCATATCACCTGAGTAGTTGGGCTTTGCTCATGGCTAATAGTGAGGACGAAAACTGCAATTTCAAATTATGTATAAAGGTTCCCCTGAAATAGTTCCAAGCAATTCATTCAAGGCTTAGGGCACACTGACAAAAACCTACTGTTGTCTTTACCTCCTACTCTTTCTTGCTGTTACCCTCATATCCTCCCACAAAACTGTATTTCAGGGTAGCAACCGAGCATCAAATATGATGAAACATTTCATTAAAAATACAAATGTTCAGTGAAAAATATCCAGTACTTACAAAAAAAAAAAAAAAGAGCGCAGCGGTTTCAGCTCTACTTTCCACCAGGTAAGTTGCTCAGGTTTGATACAGAAATTGATAAAAACCAGGGAGATAGCTATCATTTAATGTACATACCCAACCCAAAGAGAAAAGGGATCTAGAGCTATGCCACAGCCAGCCTGAGAGTTCTGGATATCACAGCTGTCCTGTATTCATATGGTTACACAGCATGTATTCTGTGGCCCAATGTCAAGGAAAAAATGGGAAATAAAGGGTATAAGCATGAGTCCTGTGTATTCAAAATGTCCTTACTGACTTTGTGCTACTTCTCCATGAAATAAACACACCACTTGTCAAAGATGCTAGTGTTACACCCATAAAGAACAGGAGGTACTGCTACTCTCTCAGAAAGTACACAGGAGGAAAAGTTGTTTCCAGTCTGGTTTACTTACTGTGTTTTCCATAGATTGCAGGCTTCACATTTTCTTAACTATTCAGAGTTATCCCTTAGCTAAAAGGTGTGTGTAGGATTCGTGAAGACAATAGGAGCAAGCATCACTAAACAGAAAGATGGTGAACATTTTAAAACTAGTAGCAAAAGAATAGCCAGGAACCATCTAGTAGAAAAACCACATCACTAGACAAAAGCAATTAGAAAACTTAACCTTTCACGTGATTGAAGGTAAAATAACCTGATGTAGGTTTAGCTTTTCCCTTTGTTTCTGGTGATGTGGTACAAAATGCCAAGAGTGTAAAAATTTACTTGGAATTCTTACAACTTAGAGGGAGGTACAGTAGCTTATAAAACCTATGCTTTCCAAAAAACGAGCTTTCATTTAAAATACCTGTGTTGCTGCACAGGCTACAAAGTGCAGTTTGTTGAATAGCAGTATTATCTTTCGACAAGTTGGAAAGTCCCTCACACAGAAGCTTCCGTTTTAATCTGCGATATCAGAAGATTAAAAAAAAAAAAAACAACCGTGATATCCAAAGACAAGATAAAAACCTACCATATGACTTTCTGGCCGAGAAGAGGGATTGTTTTGAGAGATGAGAAGTACTGTTAGCCCCAGATCTGAATGCTTCACTGATGCAGCACTTCCAGCAGCCTCCTTCCAGGTAGTCTAAAGTAGTTCAAAGGGGAACAACTGCCAGAAGCAATGGCCAGAGAGAAAAGCACAGGGAATTACAGTGCTGCCAAGGCTTGCTATGGAGCAATCTGTCTTATACTCTCTCAACCTCCAAATACCTTTTAATCTCTAAATTTTCAGAACTGGTTTTTCAATGATCTTCTTTTTTTTTTTTTTTCCTTCTGTTTCAGGTATTATTGCAGAGCCTCTACTTGCCACTTCTTCTTTTTTCCCCTCTTCTTTTTCCTCATTCAGACTTTTCTACCTTGAACCCATTGTTATGTTCACTGGAAGGGGAAGGAGAAATAGTATTTCTAGGCTGGTGCCCTTCATTTAGATCAAGTAGAGACTGGTCAGCAACACCTCCTGGACTGCAGATCTCTGCCTAGGAAGTGCAGGCTATGTGAAAGATACTGTGAAAAGCACCAGACAAATTCTTTCTTTGCTTCTGATTTCTTCTTTTCACCATTTCATGTTTTTCCTCTACCTTTTTTTTTTTTTAATCCAAGCACACATAGAAATGTATTACGTATTTTGAGCAATGGGAAATGGGGGGAAACAGTCACAGGCCCAGGTGTGGCTCAAGGTGTGCTCCGTATGTGCAAGAAGCCTAGCTGTATAAGCCAAGCTTGCAAATGAAGCTTGAGAAATCCCAGCAGTTAGCCTGGTGGTGACCATAAACACACTTAACTTTTAGATTTGCAAGGTCCACATAAGAAAAACAAAATGTGTAAGAACTTTGACGAGCACAAGACTGAAACACAATTTGCACTGAGAAATATGAAGCTATGGCTGAAGACATCAAAGACTGCCCTTCATTTTAGAGGCTAAAGCTATGATCTGCATTTAGCAGAAGGTTCTGTTTGGCTTTTTGTTATGAAGTACATAATAATTAAATTATTTAAATGTTAAATAGAAACTGTTTGTGTGTTAAAAACAAAATAGAAACAAAAACAAAACTAAACAATCCATGGCAGCCAAAAGTATCCATTGAGAAAAGCTACAGTATTGTTAGAATGATATATTTAGTGCAAATTGGTCTACAAAATTAGTCTCACATTTAAATGCTTTAGAAATATTTAAAAATAAAGAGATTATGAAACTTGTGTGTTAATGGCCAAAAAATAGCTATGTGTTTTTTATTCAGGTAGATTTGTATTTTCCAGTTGGTGCAATTTTTAATGTTATTTTTCTACACACCAATTTACCATCACAGTCAAGCCAATATGCAGAGGATGCACATCCTTCAGGAGAATGCTTAACCTCTTAATAAGAGAAGTTAACTATGAAGAGAATCCAATGCTGATGTTAAATTAAGGATTCATCCACTGAGTGTTCAATTACTGAGTAAATATGCACTAGGCATATGCTGTGAATACTGAAGCATTGAATTGCTTCCTGAGGTGAGATAATTCTGTGCTCTCTCTATTAGCATATTGTGCTTCGTTTTGTGCATTCTGCCACCTCAAGCTCTTTTTCAAAGTATGTTATAAAAAGCTCAAAGACCTGGGTTGTATATAGACTCTTTTAATGAAGAAATAACTTTAAACTCTCCTGACAGTTACTTCAGGAACTACTTTTGAAAAAGTCCTCTTAGATAAAATATGCCAAAGACACTATCAAAAATTGGAGAAACATCAATAGATGAAGAAATAGCTCACAGTGTTGGCAATTTTCAATATATGAGACACAAAATTATAAACAGAGGCCTGAAGACACAGCCCCCTACAGTACTAAGAAAATTCCATGTGCTGTGTCATTAGTCTACACTCCAGCAAAACTTTCTGCCCCTGTAAAAAGGGGATCGTAGGCTTGGATCAGTATTGTGATTAAGTGAAACTTCCCCTAGGAGAAGGACCTTCGTATTTCTTTTGTGTCATTTGTGAATTTGACTTTGTGGCAATACTTACTAAGACATGTTAATTTCTCAGGTCAGGTAGCCATTATCCCATGGAAAGAAGTCAGGCATGTATGAATTTGTAGGCTGTTAAAGCTAAAACTCTTGCTCTTACACTGAGAGAAAAGTGGATTTTATTGACTATCGGTCAGAGTGCTGTGGTTCTCAGACAGTGGTACTAGCATTGCTTGTGATTCAGAGACTCCTTTGTTAATCCACAGAATTATGCATGTAGCAAAAATAAACAGCAGAATTTGATGTTAGGAAGGGAGCTGTTCTACCACCATCTCCTATTAGAATTCTGTCAGACTAAAGGAAAAAGGGTCGATTAGAAAAAATATAATCTCAGTTTTGAATTTAGTGCTAAAATTAAAAAGGGACAGTAGAATATGTAAAGTGTTTACTAAACTATTATTAAATATAGTTCATTAGTTTATTGTTTATTATGAAATATAGCATACTAATAATTCAGTAAAACATTTTGTGGAGCATTGTAGTATTCTGAACCAATTGCAACTACAATCCTTCCTTTCTCCCCTCCTTTCTTTTCCTCTACTAATTATTTTCTATTAATTTTTTTCTTCCTTCCTCCCTTCCTTCCTTCCTTCTTTGACAAAGAAGGGGAAGTGGGGGAGGAAAGGAGGAAGAAATTAAGGGAGGAAGGGAGGCAGGGAGAGGAAGAGAGGAAGGAAGAAAGGAAAGAAAGTAGTATGTGGCTTGCCAGCTCAATGTAAAATGAAGGCAGGCTGAGAAAGTTGAGGCTGTTCAGCCTGGAGAAAAGAAGGCTTCTTGGAGACCTCATAGCAGCCTTCCAGTATCTAAAGGATGCCTACAAGGATGCTGGGGATGGACTCTTCATTAGGGACTGTAGTGATAGGACAAGGGATGATGGGTTCAAACTTAAACAGAGGAAGTTTAGGTTAGATATGAGGAACAAGTTCTTTACTGGAAGGGTTAATAGATGATGCCCAGCAGTACTTTTCTTATCTGGCTCCTCAACTATATAAGCAGCAGCTGGCTGTTCGCACTCTGAGAGCTTTGCTCCTACAGTTTCAGGCAGAAAAACTAGGGTGGATTGGCATGTTGGTGACACTTGCAGAGCTCACTTGATGTTGGTGATGCTCACCACCAGCTTTCTGCTCTGGCTCCTCCACTGTGAGAGCAGGGTATGGAGCATTCCTCATGTTGAGGTGAAACTTCCTGTGGTTTAGTTTATGGCCAGTGCTCCGCATCCTGTTGCTGGGCACCATTGGAAAGAGCCTGGGACCATCCTCTTGACACTCACATTTGAGATATTGGTATGCATGAATGAAATACCCTCTCAGCCTTCTCTTCTCTAGATAAAACAAGCCCAGATCCCACAATCTCTCCTCATAAGACAGGAGCTTCAGACCCCTGATCATCCTTGTGGCCCTCCACTGGACTGTCTCAAGTAGTTCTTTGTCTTTCTTGTACTGAGGAGCCCAGAACTGAACACACTGCTCCATTCTTATACAACAACAACAGGAGAGACAATTTTATTAATGGCAGTTCTCTTTCCTGGTACAACACACAAAATTTTGCCTGTGGCTGCACACAGATCTATACTGCTGTCAGCAAACTTACTTAGTGAATGGATTTGATCCAGTGTTTTCATTTCTGTTTTCAGTTACCTTCCAAAAATTAAAAAATAAAAAAAAATTCTTAATTGTATGAGTAACCATTCATTTTTATTATTCTGCTCTTGAGATAACTTGTTAAGTTAATCCTGTCTTCATTTATTTTATCATGTCTTCATGTTTAAATGCTGATTTTGTGAACATGTTTCAATCACTGTTGCAAACCCATTACTTTTATGAGCCTTACATATTTTAGATAGATTTACTGTTGACCTTTCTTCAGAAACTGAATGTTTTTGTTGTTACTAACATATCTATCATTGATATTGTTGTTAGTGCCACCATGGTACTTCTGTTAAATTAAGTGTTGTGTCTTGGCTGATAATCTTGCTTAACCAGACTAAATCACATGAGTATTATTTAACTTTTCTTGGCTTTGAAAAAAAAGCTGTTATTGAACCCTTCAGTACTAGACAACTATAAATTGCCAGTAATTTTAAACACACCATTGACATAGTTGTCAAGTTTTATTTATTTTTTTTCTGCTTGTTTCTTCACTTTCCTTGCCATTGTACAATAAAAATCAGTTATGCTCTTTAACTAACTACTCTGGGACTGTTGAGAAGCCCAACACTTAGTTTAAGATAAATAATGAACTATTATCAATCCTAAGAAAAAAAAAAGTTTTCTCCACACAAAAGCAGTATGGGTGAATTTGATTTTGTCATGGGTTCAGCAGTAGCTCATGCTCTGCCAGGGAGGAGGGAGAGATAGGGCACCTGGTCTGGGCTAGTCGGGGAGGTATTCCATACCACAGCACGTCCTGCTCGGGGAGGTAACTGGAAGTTGGCCGGAATGGAAGGGGTCAACACTCCGGGCTGGGCTCGGAGAGGGAACTGTAAGCTGGCTGGGAGTGGAGGGGTGAGCTCTCTCTTCTGGGCTGGCCTTGTGGTGGCGGGTGGTATCGTATTCTCTCTCCCTGTCTCCTCTAACATTGATTTGTTATTGGTAGCGGTAGTGATTTGTGTTATACCTTAATTGCTGGACTGATTTTACCTCAATCCGTGGGAGTTGTATTCCTCTGGCTCTCCTTCCCATCCCTCCGGGAGTGGGAAGGTGAGGGGGGGGGGGGGGGGGGGGGAAACAAAGGGGGAACTGTGCAGATTTAGTTTAAACCACGACAGATTTCCACTGTGCAGAGAAATTATCTGAATCAGAGAAAGCATCTACTAAGTTTTGCTCCATGACATATACATCCTGGCGTACTGACTGTGGAGCACTCTTTAGTTTTCTCTGAAGAACGAACTATCTTTACTATGCATCCAATAGCTATGCTGTTGTAAATCCAGGTTCAAACGCATAGCTTCAAACAAACAGCAAGTGTCACTGATAGTTTTCACCTTGGGGCTGAGTTCAACTCAGTCGTCCTTAAAGAGATTTTAAACTAAATAACCAGTGAAAGTGGAGAATATTTTAAAGCCCTTAGTTTAATGAGCATATGAGATGAATTGTCTTTGAGTCCTGCAGCAGGCAACCCTAGTTTAATACATGGGCTAGTGTGTCCCTTTGGTGGTGGTGTCAGACAACAGAGAGAAAATGCCAGCCTGGTGAATGACAGGGTCCCATTTAACCAACTGCCTTTTCCTTTCTGTTTCTTTCAGTAAATCTATGGGCAGAATTGCACCACAGGGATGAGATGAAAGAGACAGGGGGCTCTAATTACAATTTCCTATTGTTAGAGGTGCTTAAAATTTCTGAATACAAAATACAAATTGGGGCTGAAGCTCTGTGTTACCATTAACCAACTCAGGATTAATTCACTGGCAAGTTTAGACAAAATGCTTTAGGTGTTTCTGAGAAGTATTTTGCTTATGTTAAAAATACAACAAATACTTATTTTAAACTCTGAAACACCAACGCTTCAAGTGAAGTACTTTAAATATGGCAAGTATGTCTGCACAGAAAACAAACTTTCTAGCATTTGTAGAGAAATATATCTAACATATCTAGTCAACATATAAGTCTTTGAAAACTTGATGTTAAATGTTCACAGAAGAGATTTTTTCCAATATGAGAAGTGTCATGGTTTAAAACCAAACCACACAACTTGTTCACTCACTCCCCCCCTTGATCCCTCAACTCCTGGAGAGCTGGGGAGGAGAATCCAAAGAATGTAGCTCCCACGGGTTGAGATAAGAACAGTTTAATAACTAAGGTATAACACAAATCACTCCTGCTACAAATAATAATAAAAATAATGACAAAGGAAATAGCAAGTGAAGAGAATACAACATCTCACCAGCTGCCGACACATAACTCACCCCACCCTGCCTGACCGAGCACCAACCGATACCTCCTTCAACCCCCCGAGTCCTAGCCCTTCTGGGGAACTCTCGGTTACATCCTGGGCATGACGTGCTATGGTATGGAATACCTCTTTGGCTAGCCTGTGCCAGGTGTCCTGCCTCTACTTCCTCCCAGCCTCCCCTCCTCCCTGGCAGAGCATGAGGCTCAGGAAGTCCTTGGACAAACCAAACATTTGAGCAGTAACTCAAAACATACTTGCTATCAGCACCGTTCCCAGCCCAAAAGTCAAAACACAGTACTGCACCAGCTACAAAGAAGATAAAAAAATGACTGCTACTGCTGAACCTAGGACAAGAAGTTAAGATTCTCAAAACCCGTGGGTGCTTGAAGCATTTACCATTTACTCAGGATTCTCGAGGCTCTCATATCTCAACCTCCTCGGACTAAGAAACAGTCAAAGAAAATAGAGACGGAAATCTGATGGAGAACTATGAAAGGGAGTCAGTGCTGCTAGCTGGCCAGGATGGAGCAGAAGAGACATCAACAGTACAAATGAGAAAAGACTTTTTTTTTTTTGGGGGGGGGGGGGGGGGGGGGGGAGGGAAGCATGATGGTCATTAGAGACCATTTGAATGAAAAGATTGTGAATAAAACACTGAGTAGGATGTGGTAGCTCAGTCCTGCAATGAAGAGAATCATAGGCAGGATTTGAGAGAAACTAGGCCACGAAGGAGAATATGAGTGACAGTTAAAGTGTCAGGACTGAAACAAACAAGCTGGAATGTTAGTGGCAGGAGTCAACAAGCCAAGCATGTTGCAGAAGAAACTGTGCTTGCTTACCCTTTCTGAAGCCCAAAATTGCCAGCAAGTGCAACAGGCATGATGGGTGTTGCTGCTACTTGGCTACAGTGATGCAAGTCTAGGAAAGGCAATGCCCTTTATGCCCCACTTTGATACTAGGTGATGTTTAGGGTCTGAGGTGACTGAGGAGTCAAGACTACAGGATGCTTTGTAAAACTTTAGAAAATTGCATGTAAAATACTCTCTTAAAAAATAATTGGTGGATTTACGAGCTCTTAGAAATAAAGAAATGCCAATATTAAGGTTGCCAGAGTAATTTCAGTTTAGGTTACTCAAGCATGGTTATTAAATGACCATGAATTTATTTACATCTCATTGTCCCTCAGTATAAAGAAAAAGCTCATTCTGGGAGTATTACTCAAGTTGTCAAGTGCCGGGTCTCCGAGATGCTGATCAGACTCTGTTTCACCTGTTGCAGGAGTTTGAGGGTGCCACTGGATGGAGAATATGGCTAGTAGAAGACTAAAGACAGCTTTACTTCTGAAAGTAGTATTTTGGCAGGATCTGTATTTCCAATCCTGTCACTGCTACAGCATCTTTGCTGTTCCAGACAAGTTGTAAACACCAGTTTTCATAGACAAACACTAACTGTGCATTGCTATTTTATGAATGACAATTTAAGACTATATGGATTAAACTGAATAGTGTTGAGCATCCACAGCTGTAAAGTCACTAATTCAATCCTCTGAATGTATTAAATAACAAAAAATATTAATTATGCTCATAAAGTTACCCAGATAGCTTTAAATGTGATCCCTAAAATTAGCATACTTTTTATAACAGGATTCCCATTCCTTAGTTGAACATCTTTGAGTATGATGTCCAACAGTTCTGAATGAAGAAGTCAGAAGTGAAGCCCAGACACCTACACCCTTTAGGCCATTTTGAAACAATCAGCATGTAAGTGGTTGATCTGGTGATGTAGAAGGTTTTGTTGTGGCTATTTCAAAAGGTAAATCTGCAGTAATATAAAAACCAAAAAACATGGGTAGAGATGCCCAAACTGAAGTCTGCAGGGTGCTTTGCTCTACAGCCAAAACTTGTCTCATTATATGGAGTGGCTTTCTCAGCTGCCTCAAATTACACCACAGACAGCTAAAGCCACAATCATTACCTTGCTGGCTACCAGTGTTTTACATAACCAGTTGCTGAACTTGCCACCATGAATGTGAGCGTGCAGGTATACAAAAAGAAGTGTCAGACCTATCTCTCTGGTAAACCAAGGTTCCTTTTTTCTACAAAATGCTTTGAAAACTTTTGATTATTTGGGCTCAAAACTGTGAAATGCTGAACAGCCTCTGCTGTAGAATAGCATGAAATTCAAACCTACAATTCACTTTTTCATTCTTAAAATGAATCAGATGCCCTAAAAGGATTTTCTCTCACTTCTAGAGATTGAATAAGAATTTATTTTTAAAACATTAGACCAAATGAAAACCAACATGCTACCAAGAGCCTTTTGCAGACAGGGAAGGCACTGGAAATGTGGAAGAACTCTACCAGCATGGAGCATTTTGCTGCATCTGAATATAGTGGCACATCATAAACTATTCTACTGATTAATTCTGCTTGCAAGCATGATTTCTTTGTAAATTACTTACAAATGTCTTAATTTCTTAATTAGTTTTTTCTGTTAGAAAAAGACAACAATATTTTAAATTATATACATAAATCTGAATTTCACTTCTTTAATTTTATTAAGTCAAAATATATTACTGCTAGAATGAGTTCCATTCTACTTTCAAGTAACGGCCCAGCTGCATACCTGCAAAGATGGTAACACTAGCGAGAAGACACACGCAGACATTCTCTAGTTAATACTTCAGTGCTGAAACAGCCCACCTGACCAATAAGCCAACATATCTTTAAGAAATTAATTATGGCTAGTAGAAATACCATCCTTTCAATATGCACACATACACAAAATAGAGAAAAGATAATACCCACTTGCCTTCAGTAGTTTCAGTAGATTGGGTGTTCAATACCTGAATCTAATACCTGCATACAGCTCTGCACAGGCAAGTCCTACCTGATCACAATATAAATAATCATTAGTATGACCAAACAACCAGTATTTTTCACTGATAACTTCATTATGGATTTCAGTGGGGCACAGTACTTTTCATATAGTGATTTGTCTGTAAATACTCATGACAGGGGTTCTAAACAAATTGCTTGATTTAGAGAAAGCTATTTCTAGCTTTAAGGATAAATGTTGCAGCAGCTCTTCAATTAAACAAAGGTACATTCTTCATTATTCTGCTTCCCCTTGAAGTTTGGAAATAGGACACCACAGTCCAGCAGAGACATTTTCTCTGCAAAGTACTCAAGTAGGTTTCTGAAAGTAAAGATACATTCTTTTGTACTCATTATGCTACTGCCTGTAGTTAAATATCCAGGCAGACCAGTAGGAAGAAGAGGTAAGAAAGTCCCCCACAGTGGGGCAAATATATCTGTGAAGCCTTAACACAGTTGTTTTCAGAGAGGTTAGAAAGGTAAACATGGTGTAGAATAAAGAAGAAAGTATGGTTATACTCTGATATGTTTACAACCTCACATACAAGAGTAGAAGAAATTATACCCTAGGGATCAGAATACCTTCCTATGGCTTTGCTTTGATATTTATTTTGATTCAAGATTCGTTTCTTCTGTTGGTGCCTCTGACTCCAAACACATGAACTTTCCAAGGTACACTGAAAATCTCTTCCATTTCAGTGGTGTCCAATCATGGATTTTACTGACCTGCTGGAAGGTATGGGGGTAAAGGTGTTGACGATCTGACCCAGAGCTGAAAGAGAGTTTAGTATGGATTTACTATTACTGCAAATAAAACAGTATCAAAAAAGAATGTTAAATTATCTTTTTCATTATTTTTTTATTACTACCAGAGACATAGTCAAAGTGTCAATATTCAAAAGAACATCCAGGTACACAAATGAGGTTTTCGCCACTACAAAGAGTAAATAAGTCACTCCTGTCCTTCCTGCAGGAAGGATCCCTCCAGTATATTTTCTTGCACTTTGTCCTAACTAGTTTTAACAATCTCATGATAAATGGTTGAAGCTCTGTTGGAGAGCGTAATAAGGTTTTATGGCTGGGCTATATCTTATTGTCTGAATACAAAATAATAAAAATACCTTTTTTGTTTTGAATTACACCCTCTTATTTCTCATTATGAATTTAGTCAATCTTGAGGTTTCCATCTAGCATTTATCATCATATGTGAGAATATAGGCTTTTCTTATTTTTATTCTGGCCATTGTTTATCCATAGAAGCACCATTAAAACTTTTCCGAAATCCATTTTGTAAATTCACTGTGCTATGTTGAGAAGCTCAGTCTTGATTATTATCAGTTTCTGTGGCTTTCCTACAGTTCTCTGGGTTCTCTGGTATGTCTCAAAACATAAAATCCCCGTATAAGACTGCAGATCTATTTCCATCATTTTCACTATTTTCACCTGCTTCATCACTCCACCGCATCAGGCTTTGTTCACACACATTAGAACTTCATGGCATGTTATATATTTCCTTTTCATTAATCTGAACTTTGCTGTTGAATGGTTTGACTATCAATTTGCTTACAACTACCCTGTTGTTTCATCATAGTCTTTGAACACAATTAAAATGGGAACCAGATCCTCACATGGCATCTAATTTGCTATTGAGGATGACTGAGTTGCATCTATGTATCTGTTTTTAATACCGTCTGAAGAGGATGCAAGAACAAAAGTACTGTCCAAATTACATGTATTAGTCTAGAATTAATACATTTTTTTTTCTGAAGGCATTGATCATTAGTTTAATGATTAAAGACACCTTTAACAAAACACGAGGTAAAGCACATTAGACTACATTTTGACTTCCAGATCAAATAAGTTACAAATGCTGTGCCATCAGGTGCTCAGCTAAGCCTTGTAGAAATAGCCTGTCAACAGCCTACTGTTCAGCATCCAGAATTATATGAATGTTTAAAATATGCAGTGTAAAAACAGACTTCTTCCAGAATGGTGGTTTACACCTTGGAAACAAAAGGATAAAAGCAGAATTAAGAAAAATAAAAATATTATGTCCATATAACGGAGACTGCATCACAACACATCAGAATGTCACTAACATCAAGAAGAACTTCTTCACTGTAAGAGTGACAGAGCACTGGAGCAGGTTGCCCAGGGGGGTTGTGGAGTCTCCTACGCTGGAGATAATCAAGGCCCACCTGGACAAGTTCCTGTGTGATGTACTCTAGGTTACCCTGCTCTTGCAGGGGGGTTGGACTAGATGATCTTTTGAGGTCCCTTCCAACCCTTGGGATTCTGTGATTCTGTGTCACCAAGAAGAATATATATCATGATGTCAAAGCTTTAAAAACTACTTGAAAAGTAGTTCCTAGATACATTTTAGACCATGTACAACAAGATACTGTGGGTGGGGCTCATAGGAATGTAGCACTTCATAACAGTTTCCAACTGGACGTAGAAGTGGGTGGAATGAAAAAGCTGGATTTCATTACCCCCTGATGAGATACAACTCCACAGGATGTGGAACAAGGTCAGTTTTTACAAAGCTGAATTCCAGACCATCTCACTTCATCTCCTGGCAGATGTAAGCAGTAATCAGAGAAGGGACAGTGTCGTCAGCGTTGATACCATCTGAGAAGTACAGAAAAAGGACATTTGTAATTTTCATGTTAACTCGCGGAAAGATGAAGTCCTGAGAGATATCAAGGGCTTCCTGAGAATTATGAAGAACTTCTTTTCGCTCTGTAAAAAAAAAAAAAAAAAAAAAAAAAAAAAAATAAAATTTTCAGGTTTGTCTCTCCCAGAGAGGACAGGAGCTGAAATAACATTTATTTTCCTGACCAAAAAAACCCAACAAACAACATAAGCCCCCCACATTTTATCTTTCTCAGTATTAAATGCTCTGGGTTTAATCATGGTGTATTGCAATACACCATACCAAATAAATAAATGTCCAACTCCAAATGTCACCCCAATTTCTGCTGTATCAGAAATATTGGCAGAAGGTGTTTTTGATAACCATGCTGATAAAACAAGACTTGGTCATAAAGAACCAATATCAGTAAGTTAGATTAACACTGGAGTACTGGAAATACCTCTCTAGTTCAGAGAAAATCCATTTCCCATTTAATAACTTACAATTACTTCAAACCAGCAGGGATAGAGGGAGAACTAAAGACAGAGATTTCATTTTTTTTTTTTTTTACATAAAGCGCATTACAAGATCACACAATCGATAATACTCAGCTCCCTGAGCGGGATCCGATGGATGTGCATTAAAATTTAAAGAGGGCAGTGAAGAAGCGCATTTACGAAGATCAAGTCACCCCCATGGCCTTAAACACTCTGACCAAAAAGGATAAGGGTAAGTGAGGAAAATCCCTTGGAAAATGTGTGGAATGAGTGATGATAGAGGCAATAAAGAGTCCAGGAACATCAGGCCGAAAGATTGACCCTTCCCAGACACCTGAATGAGTGAAAATGGAAAACATCTGGAATTAGATGACATCCGTGGCTGAACCCATAAGAAAATAAGGCTGGGATTTTTAGAGCTGCTCTGAAAGTTATAAATGCCTTATTCCCATTCAGTTTAATTAGGTGACTGGCTCCCTTGCTACTGCTTGAAAATCCCAGCCTCTGAACACACTCCTGATTACTTCTATGCCCAAAGTGTTGGCAGCTGATTAGCAGGTTTCCAGGAGTATATTTTGTTAAGTATTGGTGAATTATGTTATAATTATGGCTAATAAATGTCTGATTTGAGAAAGCCAGAATGCAAGACATGGAAAATGTTTTCTAAAATATAGTGTATCCCCAAAAGAAAACCAACTGTACCATCACCACTGAGATTTTTAGTTTACAGCTCCTTTAAGATATATCAAGATTTCTTTGAAATGAAAATGCTCTACCCTAACTTCACAGAGCACAGACTAGTTCAGGCCATGCAGCACTCTTCACCAGAAATAAGCCATCACCAGGCAAAAGGACAGAACAGTTCCTTCCATCCTAAAAAAAAAGTGAAGAAAAATATAAAGGAAGTCATTGCTCCAGGACCACCAAACAGCTGTAGGAATGTCTTAGCAGTAAGCAAGTTTTTCTGAAGAAACAGGGCACTGACTTCCTTTTCCATATTATTCTTGATTAACATGTCCTCCAACCTGCTGTTTAGGGTTGTTTGAGAAGTGTTTGGAACGGAGAGGGAAATAGCCTTAGTACGTTTTTTCCCTCCACATACTGGAAACAGAGAAACACAGCTTTTCAAGGAGGCTTTGCTTTCAAACTAGGAGCATGCCAATCCCAGCTGCTCTGTAGTCACTTAGGGGATATGGACAATCCAGCTTATTATCACACTCTGTAGATGCTTATCTTTTTCCACTAACAAGGACAACCAGATCAAGCAGGCTTCTACCTAAGGCATTCAGCTCGAACATCTAAAATTAAGCAACAACTCATCCACACTCAGTCTTCACTGGTCTTTTACTGGCAACAGTCTGCTAAGGATTAGTAGGATTTGTACCTTAATTATTTGCTGTCACAGCTCACTTTCTGTAAGGTTCACCTTACACTCTCTGAACTTACTTTCATTAAGGATTTTCACTCAAGATTAAGGACTTCCTCTTCTCCATTTTTCTTCTTCATCCATTTTGCCTATTAAAAAACATGAAGTGTCAGAAATCAAGAGGAAATACTAGGAGGCAAAAGTTCTTGTATTGTGTTCCAATTGGAACATAGTGGATTTAATAAACCTTAAGCCCTTGTCCCATTCCGAAACAATAGCTTCACAAGCTATATGAGATGTGCTTTTTGCAAATCAATCTGTGTCAGTACTGGGTAAACAAATGCACTTTTCCTAACATACCTCTCCCTCATTAGTGACAAAGCATGCCAGCTGATGTACGGCAGTGAAGCTTCCATCCATTCACAATTTCTACTTCTGACAAAGATAATCACCTTGAAAGGGAGAAAAAAATATGGAACAAACAAAAAAATTCCAACAAACATAAAAACAAAACCAAAGAAATTCTGAAATATTTCATAGTAATTGAAGGAACTACCAAGGAAGCATCAAGAAATAAGGTGACAGGAATTTGAGTTCTGTGATACCGAAAAATCAATTTTTTATTATTTTAACTTATCCCTACCCCTTGATGCCATGATGGTTTTGTTCAGCAGCAAGTCCTGAGTAGTCTCTGGAAATTAACTTTTTCCAGCTGATCCACAAAGGGTAGAGTTCAGACCTTTCCTCCTAATTCAGGACAACTTCTGTGAGGCCAGCTTCTGACAAGAATTCTGGGTTTTCTGACTTCATCTTACAAAATATTTTTTTACAGCTAAGTTTGAGCACGTAAAGACAAAAAACCTACCTGCTTTTGGTCCAAAGATGCTCCTTAACAAAGGTAAACGTAATTCCTTTTTAGAATAAAATAAATTCAGAGAAGCTGGACTCAGGCATACAAAGGGTCTCTTACCATCTAAAAAAAGAGCTCATGTGATGATGTAGAAGTTACCTGCACCTCATGATATAAAGAGAAAAAGCTATCAAGAGGTTAAAGATTTAAACCAGGATTCAGTATTGTCGTGGTTTAAACCAAGTTCCCCAACTCCCGGAGAGTTAGGAAGGAGAATCCAAGGAATGTAGCCACGACAAGTATATTTCTTCTCAGCTGCCAATGCTGTCAAAGGCTTCCAGTGCAACTTTGTACAAATATTTTTTTTTCTGAGTGTTAGCTGCCATTTTCCATTTTGAAGAAGAAACAGTTTCTCTTCTCATCATTCATCTGTTACATCTATTTAGTTCATAGGGTTTTTAAGAAGAGGGATTCTGTATATAGGACAGAAATTTCTTGAAGTCTTTTGTCACTACTTTGCTATATAAATATTTACTCCATATGCACTATATTAAACTGACTCTTGGGGTTTTTTTCTTAGACATATCATAGAGTTTTACTTTTGTACTCTGCCACTGTTTACAGACTAAACATGTACATGTGTGTGTTTTTTCCTTATTAAAGTTGAAGAATCAGTCAAAAGTGAGAAAATGCCATAATTAAGGTTGTCTCATTTGTTACCACAGTGTTCATTTGCATTACAGTATTTACATGATCCTCAGACAGATTTCTAGGGTCCAGCACTGCTGTTTATTAACAAAACACTGCTAGTTTTAGATTCCATTTAGGAACAAAATCTTGACTTTTTGAAATAAAAGCAGAGAGAGAAAGAGTAAGAAAAGGAACAGATTCCCAGTGGCTGAATAATCTCAGGTCTCTTCTGGGGTGTAGAAAGCAATATGGGAAGTATAAAGAAAGTGCATGGGTAGCATTGGTACTGCCTGTAATAGATGGGGCATAATAAGAAAGGTACATAATGCAGAAGAAGGAGGAGGGCTGTTAGTAGACACATGACATTCAGCCATCATCTACTCCTGTTTGATAGCTTCATTCTCCTATGTCAATGTGTTGCCTAACAACTAAACTGGTGGCCAATTTTGGAGTGTGTCTGCCTCTGTGTGTCTGCCTCTCCAATTTAGCTTTTGACAAGAAATTCCCATCTGGGCTATGGAAGTCCTTTTGGCAAAAACAACATTCAGATTAAAATGTTTCCATAAAAAGTTGCAGTTTTTAGAAACTGGTATTTTCTGTTAAAACAAAGAAACAAAAAAAAAGATTCTTTTTGTCAAAAAATAGTTCTATGCAGTTCCTTTTTTTTAACTTAGACGGTCTACAGCCTTGCTCAATGTATAGATAGAGCAGAGCTTGAAGAGTAATCAGCTATTCACTTTATCTTTATTCTGCAGTATGCAGTCCAAAGCTTTGTTTATTTTCCATTATTCAAACTTTACTCTAAAGCCAGACTCATTAATTTCTTCATGTGTTTTTTATATAGTTCATGAAAGTGCTTGACAAACAGAAATTTATTTTTCCTGCATTGTACTGACAGAGTTGAGACAGAGGGATCAAGGTTAAAAGTGCCATTCATGTTGGGTGCTTGATCTGATATGAAAGCTGTATATCATAGGCTATTTATTATTATGCATAGCTTTCTGTATTTGCAGCTCGGTCCCTGTAGATTGCAGGTGGAGGGGTCAGTAGTCAGGACTTAACAGCTCTGACCTCCCTTTGGGCATCCAGAAAACAAGGAGCATAATTAAGGACCATCCACGGAAAGCACATAGCCTGGACAAGGGACACAGTGACAGTCACCAGGATAGCAGGCTGGTTACCCCAGGCGACCATCTTCCATCAGGCTCTTTCCCCACACAATACCGATTCTTCCACAGGGCACAGCCCATTTGCAGTAGTATGTGAAGCCTTGTTGTGATCCCACTGTCAGGGGACTTTCTCTCCTGAAGCAGTAAACTCATTCTTCCTAGAAATTTCTGAAAACACATTTATTTTACATGTCTCCTTAATATATGGAAAAATTGTAAAACTGTACCAAAATAACATCAGTTTAGTAAAGTTTTAAACCAATGTTGATAACATATTAAGACAGGGCATAGCAGGGAAAGATTTGTTCTGGCTATAACAAATAGAACTTGAGGGCAGCAGGATGTGGGACAGAAGGCAAAAGGGCTGTCACCAAATTGTCATTGATTTGTTACTTCAAATCCTTTCATGCACACCTATTAAGCAGCACTCCTGTGCTACTGCTGTGATGTGCTTACAGAGTGGTTAATCATAATTACACAATGACATTTCTCTCACTTCTCTCACCTTAGTGAGGCTCTGAGTGAAGAGAGCACACCCTCTGCCAGCTGCAGAGAACCTGAAAAACATATCCTGATCTGCCTTTTGTATTTGGCACTGAGGTCAGCTAATGGAACTCCTCCCTGCTCCAGTAATTGCACTGTTCCACATCAAGCATTCATTTTTCAGATGTAGAAGGATGGATGCATAAGTAGAAGACATTGGAGTCTCTACCCAGTAATACTATATATCTCCTTAAATTGCTTCTATGGTTTTATCTGTGGGCCACACAACAGTTATAAACATTGCAAAATATCAAACTTGTCTTTCTTATAGGTAAGAATTACAGGCATCGAAATCCTCTTGAGTGCATTTATAATGCAGAATAGTTTCTACTTTTTGAAACATGGATAACCTTTTCTGCTTCCTGTTAGCAATTCTTTGTTTCCCCCCTTTATGCTTCAAATGGAAACGCAAGTCTGCCATTTAATAAAACCCCAATAATGATCCTGCTTTAAAGGACAAGGGCTAATCACTTGCTGCTTAACATTCCAGACATGTGGCAGTGGAGAAGAATAAATCAGTTGAACAGCAAGATGCAGCACAACTAATTTTCATGTAAAAGGGGGTGATTGCCTTTTTTTTTTTTTACCATTGTGTTTTTTTTTTAAAGCTGTTAAAGCCCAAACATTCTCGTCTATCAGTTTATGAATTATTAATAAAAAAGAGAGAAAAGAGGCTTTCTTTTTCTAAATATCATCTGCTAAGCCACCACAGACTGAAGTGCCTCACACTGATTCCTGATTTACATAGTCCCAGTTGGAAGTTAATGAAGACTGCTGAGCCACCTTTCAACATGCAGATAAACCTTCATGTATTTAAAAGCAGGGAATATGTGCTTGTTGCTGGCAAATTATTCATCTAAGATCTGAAGTTTCTGACACCGCCTGCGTCAGATAAACTGTCACCCAAATTGCAAACTAATTAGTGATTCAAACATTTTCGAGCTGATTGATGACAGAATAATTTACGCTTGTTTCTCAGTTTCCAGCTGGCATAGGCTGCTGACTGGAGCCCTAATTAACGCTAGTACATCAGTCATGTTCTGCCAAGGCAGCACATACAATTAAAAGGCAGTTTAAATGGAATATCACATTAAAAAGGCTGGTAGATGCAAATGTGAGGAAACAGCACTTTAGGATAAAATGACAACAGAACCCCACAAACCAAAACAGAATGGAACAGTTTTGTTTGGTTTTTTTATTTGATTTTTTTATTTGATTTTTTTTAATGGAGAAGTTTTATTCCACATAGGCTATTTAACAAAATAAAACAAGTGTGGAGCCAAAACATACACAGTAAATTCTTTGCTATCATTCTTCTAACAAGTTTTAACTAGATGCTTTTAATATTTGCAAGAAAATTGATGTACACTTGTATTTTGGATTCCAACTATTTAAAAATTAAATAGAGGATGCCAGTGATAGCTGTGAAGCTATTTACAGTGATGGTATAAGACAAAACACAAATATCGATAGGTGTACTTGTGAGGAGTGTTTCAAAACTAGTTTTTAAATAACAAAGATCTAATACAAAACTCACTGAAGTCAAGGGATGTGTAGGAGATTACTGCAAATATCAACATACCCATGATTCTTATTCTCAGGTGAAACTGCTAAATTTTGAAAACAGCACTATTACATGGTAAAGGATCGGTGGTTTCTGGTGGTATTCTCCATAACAAATCATAAAATACTTGGGAAAGACCAGTTATTATGTGGATTTTATGAATTATCATTATTGCTATGGGTACAAATATAACCTGTGACATGATTCTGTATCAGGCATGTATTGCAGCTCACACCTACAGAAAGACAGTCCTCTGTAGCGCTGCTGTTTGGCAACTCTTTTATTTTGTTAGGCCTATTTTATTATATGCATATTGTAACCATGATGTCTGTATACCAGTTGCTCTCTAGCTACCAAGCAGTCAGGTAGGAGAAAATGCATTTTGTCATCTCAGTAATGAGAAATGAGGATAGTTGTAACCCATGTCCTCATTTACATCTGAACTACAAGAGTGTTGGCCATTTGAAACTGATGATGGAACTAAGGACAAAAACAGTCCTCCTTGACGAAACTTGCAAAGGTGTTAAGCCTGCAGTGCCAGACCCATCATGCAATGTATGCTGTATATATGATGACACCGGTTTATCTTACTTTGTGGGGGAAAAGTTTTCATGAATATAAACAGCCCTGGGGTTTGTACCTTGTCTGCTGAGGTGTTTTGAGATTATCTATAGCATCTGACAGATGAGCCCTTGTATCTTACAACACTGGGGCACGGAACAAAGAGAAGTCACTGTAGTAACTGCAAGCAGACCTTGAGACAGGAGATATGTGAAAGCACCCCAATTTGTTACTAGGAGCACAGCAGACTGAAAGCTCACATCACTCAGTGCAGTCACACTCTCCTGTCAAATGCCATATATTTTCACCTTTAAAAATTTTAGATAAGTAATAATTTACATTACTATAGTGGCGGGAGGGAGAGGGGTTTCATACATTGGCTTTGGCAGCTGAGCTATTTTAAGGAGCTTTACAAATCAGTGAATTGTAAATGAAGGGTAAAACTCACCTTAGACATAAATAAGCCCAAGTTTTCTGACTTTGTTAGAACTGGGTGAGATTTTTGCTAAGAGGCCTGGTGAAAGCCATGAGCTGCTGACCCTGCTGTAGCCCTGGTGCAAGAGTCACCAGAAAACCTTGGACTAGGTTTTAGATGCCATGTCATGCAGTTTCTGCCAGCTTGACTGAGATGTCTAGCACTGAGCTTACCAGTAAGCACTGAGACACCCTGTATGTGCCCAAGGACACTGAAATCCTGATGGGTATGCCCAGCAGCTGAGAGAATGTATTTCAGGGGACGATCTGAAAAGGGAGTGTGAAGAGGGTCAGGCAACAGCTGAGTAATAGTTTTCAGGA
Organism: Melopsittacus undulatus; assembly: GCF_012275295.1. NCBI lineage: Eukaryota > Metazoa > Chordata > Aves > Psittaciformes > Psittaculidae > Melopsittacus > Melopsittacus undulatus. The sequence goes on along the minus strand of NC_047557.1, from coordinate 40,668,643 downwards.
TTGATATATAAGATTTAGGGATGTAAATTTTATAACTCACACTTCAAACTCCAATGATCCCCTTAAATGTGGTTTTTGCTATTTCATGTACAAGTTCTGCTTCCTCCTCAGCTGTAGAATATGGTTTAGGACAACATGATTATGATCAACATCCTAAAAGAGATGTCTAAAGCATCAGTCTATAAGCAAAGCAACCAGTAAGACACAGAAACGTGTAAAGGTTTTATTATTAAAAACTCATATTGAGGAAACAGGAAAAATTAGTAACATTTTGTGTTTCAGTAAGAAAGCATATTCTGAATGGCAAAGGACAGATCTGGACTTGTATCAAAAGGTCTTTCTTACAGATCTCAGAAGAAAGACTGACAAATGATAGTCAGCCATTCTGCACACAGAGCATCAGAGAGCAGGGATAGAGCTTATGAGTTAAACAAGTGGAGGAAAGAAACTTTCTGCATCTTGCTTCCTCTTCTTGTTTCTGTGCTGTTGCTGATCACTGTGGTGGCTTGTAACGTCTCCCCAGAGAGAAGCAGTTCCATAAGAGGAGGAATTCTGAATTCCCTATGGAAACTCGAGCTACTAGTGTGCAATGTAAATACAGCAAGTGCTAGTCAGTTTGTGTTTATAACATATTAACCAAGTGCAGTATTACCTCCCCAGTGGGGAACCCAGAAAAGCCTGAGTGCTCAGACTCTTATGAGCTTTCTCTAAAACTCTCTGTCTAGTGCTGAACAAATGCAAATCTTTCCAATATGAAAAATGTCTTCTTCCCTTTTAAAAAATTTTCCATCAGGTTTCCTAATGTGAAGGCTTGCTTTCTTTGATGAGAATAAAGCCTACACAATTAAGCATGTTTATAACATAATTTGTGTCTGTAACCCAAGGGACAGGAAAGCATTCAGGAAAACAGGTTGGGAGGGTTATTTAAGGGGTTTGGGTTTTTAAGAGGTTTTTTAATATTGTCTAGGCTTAAAATGAAATTTTAACCAATGTCAGCAGCAATTAAATAAGAGCAATACTGTGGGAACAGAAATACAGTGTTGCACTGTCAAACTGTGCACCTTGGAGAGCCAATTTCAGTTCATCGTTTTGCCACAGACTTATGTGACCTTTGGGAAGTTACTTAATCCAATGGCACCTCATTAACCAATTTGTAGAGAGTACAATGACATTTTCTCTCTCTAACAATCTTAGCTGTTCATTTGAACTTGCAAAGTACTACTTGTATGAACTGTTCCATTCAAGATGTGATTATCCGTATATACTCTTCAGTGCTTCGCCTGAAAACTCTTCAGGATCGTCTCTGAATATATGAATACCAGAGCCAACAATTTTTTTAATTTTTACCTACATCTACAAAACTGTGAAATAACAAAAATTTTGTACAATCAAAACCTAGATCATTGCAGTTGTTTTGTAAATACATGATTTTTGAGCATTGCTGCAGCAGACTCAAGATTTCTGAAGATTTTTGAACATAAAAATTTTTTCTTATTTCCTTCCCTTAAATGACAGCTTCCTCAGAAGTATGAATCGTGTAGTAGGAAGCAAAACATGTATGGCTCTATGTTGATATGCATTGATTAATGGGAACTGCCATAACCAACAAAATTTGAATCCTGTCTGGCCCCTTACAGACTTAAGGGAGTGTCTCAGTTTCATTCTCTATCCTTTAAGTTTTCCATTAGGCTTTATTTCTTATTCCTCTGTACTTCCAGAAGCAAAATGTTTGAGAAGATCTATAAAATTCAGCCTCCCTTCTGTGGGATTTCAGTCCCCAGTAATGTCAGAAGGCATCACATCCCAGCATTGCTGGATTTTATACCAGGAGCATCTCAACAAGAAGATGACTTTCTGCTGGAAGTGGCGGAGACACAAAAGTGAAAGTTAGCCTTGAGGAACACTGCATGAGTAAGGCGAGAGGAAGATGGGAGAAGGAAAAACAAATAAATGTGTATGGGAAGCTGTGATATTGAAAACAGTCTTATAAGTGTAACCCTTACAAGTGCACCAAGGACAGACTAAAGAAAGTGCTGAGTGGTGTTGGAATGCGGTACTGAAAAGTCCATGATAAAGCAGATAGTAGTAGCAAGACAGGAGCACAAAGAGGTATAGATTCTGAACTGGAAGCAAGCTTTTGGTGTGAATCAGCTTTGGGATTGCTCTTTGACTGTCTTGGCCTCTCTCTTTACCTTTAGGTTTTGCAGTTCATGCTTCACGGGTACATTTCAGGATTATATTTTAATATGTGAATTACAGGGGAATCTGGAGAGTTCATTAAAGCAGTTGCTGTTCATGAATTATTTCCTTCTGTGTCACTTATGGTGGTCTGAAGGTACAAAATTTGATTGCATCTCACCAGCATTTAATACCAAGACAGAACAAGCTGTGCCCAGACCTTGCAAGAGAGAATCTGAGTACTAACAGCAACAATCATTAGCAAGCACAATAGAAGTAACAAGTAGCCTAGAGGCTTAATATAGATAATAGGAAGCTCAAAGAACAACAGACACTCTTCCTTTGCAGGAACAGGGCAGTTTCTAACACTGCAGACTAACAGTACGATTCTATCCATTTGTTTTAACAGAAATATATTTGTTTTATGAAGGTATAGCTGAAGAAAGAATTAGGCTTGTTGCTCACTTGGGAATAATTCACGGTATATTTATAAAGCATAAAACCAAACATGGCAAAAACTAAAAAGAAAATAAAATGGAAAGAAAACATTCAAGAATAGGAACAGCTATCTGGAAGTGCACTGGTTTGGGTACATACATGAAATAGCAGGAGGGAGCTTCTGCTTCCTGAGATACTTCCTCTGATCATTTGACTATCAACCTTTTCCTTCTTTTAACCCAATGCTCCTGAAATTCTATAAATAGCTGTTTTGCCTTCAAAAGGTTTGAAACTGGTATCAACTACCCTCCTTGTAAAGTTGTTCAAGTGTTTCCTCCCCATCGGTATCTTCTGTCCCTTGAAATTGTAGTCAGTGCAGGAAATGGGGCCCCCTCCTACTCTGAGACCTGCTGGTTGTTGCAAAGTGGTACTCTTTCCTTTTTTCAAACCACAGAGCTGCAGATTTTATGCACCATGTATATACCAAGGCTTTATAAATAGTTTTTCAATAGCATAATACATTTTAAGAGTCATAATATTAACTGAATGTGTTCTCAATTAACAAATTTAGTGAAATTAAACTTCCATCTCTCCTTCCATCCCTCATTCTTTTATTTCTAACACTGATGACTTCCAGACAAGTAACCTTGCCACTCTTTCAGCAAGGGAAACCCTAAAAAACAGGATGGCTGTGAAACACTGTGTGCATCACAACCAGAAATAATTAATCTCTAAAGTATATGAAAATTTTTCATTTTCCCAGTCTAATGGAAAACTTATTGGCAGAAGAGAGCAATTGTATGTGATTATGTACATACATGCACAAGCAATTTTATGTCACACACATGTACATATATACACGCATGTGTGTTGCAAGTACATATACATATACATACATATATGCATACAGCATATGGCCAGAAACTCACCTGCTATAAATAACTGACTTCAATGGAATTGCACTGATTTACATTACCTGCAAATCTGGTCTCATGCATGTGTTTGTATATGTACTCACATTTCAAAGTGAGAAGCATTCTATATTCCAAAACTGTTTTAGATATGTTGGGTGAAATCCCAGTCCAGAATGACAGGAATTTTGCTGTAGACTTAATAGAGCACTTTCAATATTGCTCCTTTTTCTGTAAATCACTTAATCTAGGAATGTATTTATACTATCGTAGCACTTGGTGAAAAATATTATGGAAATGGAGGTTAAATTCTGATATCCTGTGCTTAAAAATGGTCATGCTGTCTAGCCAAAGTTTCAGGAATTGAGAACTGCATTGTGTTTCATGATTTATCACAAAAGGAGATGCAAAACTACTGTTTTTTTACATGGCTTTTGAACATGGCTAGATTACCAGTATTCACTTTGATAGGAAAGGGTTATTTTAATTTGTTCCTAATGGCCAGTCCATTTCCTGCCATTGAAACAAGAATGAACAGCTGTTTCATTAGTGGAAGATTCTTATTCAGGCCAGTGGAACTGTGAAAAAAAAAAAAACAAAAAAAGGATAAAATATTTGTTTGTTTCTCTGCTTCTTTGTTTTAAGTTCTAATCACAAACAGTGCTTGTCAATTCAACAAAATCTTATACTCAGGTAAGTCAATCAGTCATCATTCCACAGACCTAATTAGAGCTGTAGGAATCTGGGCAAGTGTTATAAAGAAATTTCTACAAATGTTAAGATATTATAAAAGCCCTCTACCTCTGTTGTTTTCCTTTTCTCTTCAGAAACAACATGTAGAAATGTTTGCTGGTGGCAAAATTGGAGGAAAACAGTTAATTAAATGAAAACTGAACAATATCTGTGAAAAAGAATTCTGAATGTGTTTGAACTAGAAGTCTGATTTTAAGGCTACAGATCAATTTACCCCGTTTTTCTTCGCTTTACCCCCCATCCCTGTTCTGCTGCTCCCTTATTGTTGCTCTTATGCTAATCCCTACATTGTGCTGGTTAAGCATATGGAAAGCAACAAGGTTGCAAGTCTGATCACTGAAAACATAACAGAGCGGGATGAGAGGCATTTTTAGCTGATCCTTTTCTCAATGCAGTTTGCTACTAGTCTGTGCAGTTAGCTGTGCCAGAACAATACAGAAGCAGGGCACATGATGAGGAAGTGTGCAGGAGAAGGTACAGGATTGGACTGCTGCTTGACGTTAATATTGGTTTAAAGGAATGTCACGTAATGGCTACAGAGCTGCTCTCATTCTCTTAACAAAAATATATGTTACTGGCATTCAGCATAATTAGTCTCACAACTAATTAACTGATTATAGCTGGAAATTTAAATACTTTTTATAGAAATCTTGTTGATCAGGCTGTAGCAGTAATTCCAAACCTGTGATCCCTATGTCTCAGATCCAGAGAAGTCACTCATGATTTGCAGAGAACTAATATAAAATGTTACATTTTCCCCTATAATACATTAAAACAGTGCTGTTACCCAGATAGGATAAAAATGTTATCAGGAGTGCTGGCAACCTGCCCTCTGTGCAATTAAAGCAGCTAGGGCTCACGGTGTACTTATCTGGCAAATTTAGGAGAAAGACCTGAAGACATTGGTGCTGCCTGCCCTGCCACAGTGCCAGACATTTTTGCTTCCATGTACAGGTGAGAGTACAGTATGTGCTTCAAATGGACCACAATCTTGAGCTTGTACTTAATATGATCAGTAAATACACGTATCTTTTATTTCAATGATAATGTCCACTGCAGGGCTGTCTTCACCAGAGCAACAAGTTAGACTGCTGCTGATGGTATCATCTTGAGTGTGCCAATGTTATCTATTCAATCCTTGGGCAGTAAGAAGAGAACTGTAGCATGAAAGAGAGACACTTTCACTTACAGTCAATTAAAAAAAGAAATGTGATCCACAGAAATAGCAAAGGAAGAAATATGTGATATTCCTACTCCAACTTACATACAATTATTTGTATGAATAGTCCCATTGCAATAAAAGTTACTGCTTGGGTGGTTAACTGCTCATCAAGGAACAGACACAATTCAAACAATTTAAAAACTACAGGTGCTTTAAAGAAAAATCAGGATTTGCTCAAAAAAGTGCTTCAAAGGGAAAGAATGCTCAAATATGCTAGGCATTTTTCACCATGTATCCTAAACTAAAAAAAAAACAAACAAAAAAAAACCCATAATTTTGTGGTTTGTGTTGTTGGTTTGGTTTTACTGGTTTTGGTTTGCTTGTTTATTTGTTTGTTTTTCCCCAAGGGCAGTCAATGTTATTATCTGCTATGTGTGGGAGTTATTGACTTCAAATTTGCATTGTTAATTTAATTTTGCAAAAATTCCTTTCTTTTCTCCTTCAATTCCTCTCACCCCCCAAAAAATGTGTTTGCCACGTACTTATTTTTATCCCATCAAACACTCTGTTTTTTTTTTTTTTTTTAGAACAGAACTAGGTGTTTAATTCTTCTAATTGTGTAGACAGGTTGCACCCGAAAAAAAAAGATGCAAAAAATGTTTCAAAAAGAGACAATTCATTCTTAATCCTCAGTCAATGTATCCCTTTCCAGAAAACTGGGGAGCAACTTTCCTAGAAAACACATTTTTTGAAAGAGCTGCAATATGACTGTGATAGATTTTAAGTTAGAGTCACAATATCAACTTTCCCCACACTGCCCCAAGAAGTGCCATATAGCATGTTATACAGGTAACAAAAAACCAAAATCAGAGCAAGCCTGTAGAAGCTTATGTTCCTCCTTTTCTAATTAAAATTCCACAGGTAAGTATTTGAAATAGGGAGATGAAAAGGTATGATACATATACTACTCATTTTGCTCTGCTCTGTTACTTAAAGCCAAATATGTTTTGAAAAACAATTTAATAATTTTGGTTAAAAAATATTGCCAAAAATGTACTGTCTTACCAAGATGTTTGGCTGAGCCAATATAAAAACTACTATTGGCTGTTTACGTCCTGTACTAAAAGGACAGTGCTTCAAAGATGCTTTAGAGGAAAAATTTTTAAAATCTAAAATTCTAGGATAACCTGTCCACAGGCAGTTTCTTTAACATTGTCATAGGCTCTGAAGCTTATAAGATTTTCCTTTCATCCAAAACTCATACCTATGTGCCAGGGGAGGTTTAGACTGGATATTAGGGAAAAAATCTTCACAGAGAAGGTGTTGGAACAGGCTGCCCAGAGCAGTGGTGGAATTATCGTTCTTGGAAGTATTCAAAAACTGTGTAGATGAGGCTTTCAGTGACGTGGTTTAGTGGTGGACATGGCAGTCCTGGGCTAGTGGCTGGACTAGATCTAAAGGTCTTTTTTGCAACCTGGTTGATTCTGTGAATCTATGATTCTGTCAGCATTCTGGATTCCCACCAGAGTCTCAGCTAATAGTTGTGTCAGTGAGCACAATACTTTTCTTCTGAATGTCATTTTGTTCTTCTGTTGATATCCACCCTTCTTTACATTCTGTTTGTCTCATTATTTTGGTAAGCAGGGCTAATTATTTTCAGTCCCTTTTTGTATGAATGGTTTTTAGGCTGATGTCTCGGTTCTCTTTAGGCATCACTGAAGTCCTTCTCTTTGGCAGACTATTCTGGAGGTAGGATGACCCACACTAGTTACTGCACCCCAAAAATTTGCATCCTACCACTGTGGTATTTCCTACATCATTCCCCACTCCATTCTTCCCTTGCCAGAAAAGGTTAGTGACACCTGCCTGAACAAGAGTGGAGAGCTCATGGTAATACAGGAAATTGCACCAAACCCACAGCCTACATGCCAGATATGAACAGAACACAGTAACTCCTAGTTGTGATCAGTATAGACTGTTTTAGACCTGCCAAATGCATGTGCAGGACCAAAAATCAGATATGGACAGAAAAATGTAATCTACAAATGTATCAGTTGAACTGAAGTGCTGTGTGTACATGCTGAACCTTAGCTAAAGTTGTGGCACAAAAGACCATGTCTTCTCTGTCTGCTGTGAAATTTTCATGATGTGACAGCTGATAGCACCCACTCAAGGAAAAAGAAATTTGATGAGTACAGATTCTCTTTAAAAAAACCAAGAACAAAACCCCCAAAAGGGGGGTGGGGGGAGTGTGATGGGATAGAGTTGGGGAGAGGAGAGAAAGAAGAGAGAAAAAAACTTCAACCTGTAAAGTACGAATAGCCTGAAATCACATACCTCAGGCTTTCCAAAGTGAGAGCTGCCAACATTATTATCGCTGACAGAGCCTGATTGAGGAAGAGAATTTTTGGCAGAGAATAAGATGTTGCCTCCTATTTCCACTGCTTGGAGCAGTGGTGTCAATATTTCAAGAGCCAGTGTCCATCAAAGAAAAAATCTGTTGTAAAATAAAAGCATTGATCCAGGAGCTGTAAAGGTAGGAGTAAACAATGCAGCTATCAATAAAAGATTCTGACCTGAAAGGTGTATTTAACCTGGAGGTGAATGATATTGTTTTTCCATTGTGCAAGGACAATATTCCAATGTTTAGTTTTTCCAGGAAGGGTGCAAGCTTTGTTTCATGTTTACATAGCACTTTACCCAACATGAGCACTTCAAAACCACATAAGTAATGGTGTATCTCATGCACAGAACAGATGCATCTCACAGAGATCTCTTTATGTGCTACAGTCATCTCAGTCTCTCTTGAACTACCTTCTTAAAACATTTCTCAACAGGCACTATTCTTTTTCTAGTGCTGTTGTCAATAGCTTTTACTTGGTGCTTCCAGGATGCTGGGATTTCCAAAGCTGCAGATACCCACTTTTCATCTTGCTGAACTTCACTGAAACCCAGAATATAGGAGCCAGATTTGCAAGCAGCCATGCCCCACTTCAGGAGCAGCGAGGACCACTCCCGTAGACAAGTCTTTCATCATGGCAGGTCACAGAGGGAAGAGAAGAATGCATAACATGGTCAGAAAAGTATCCATTCTACTGGGGTATGAGTTTTGTGTTGGGGTATGTCAGTTTTGTGTAGAACAGGAGGCAGCATGAAACTCAGATGCAACTTAGCCCAAGTGAAGGCAGGGGCACCCTGGAGAGCTCCAGTTATTACCCCACAGGGGTTTCATTAGGAAGAAGCTTATCCTGCTCACCATGAGGCACTGAGGCATGAGCAGTGAACATCAGACCAGCCTCTGACACTGGAGGTTTGGCAGCATTTTCTGAGCCAGCATGGCCAGCTGATACACCGACATTTACCCACCTGCTGGCCCAGCTCTAAAGTGTAGCTGAATTTATCCAAGTTGCCAAGCTGGGCAAAAAGATGTAAGCTTCAGATATCTCATGGAGTCACAGGGACATCACAAAGCTTGTCTGGCCTCTGGGAGAGTGAAAGAGGGCAGGGACATGGAGGAAAGGAAAGGTTTTAGTCAAAAGGATTGACCAAAAAGCGGCAGAAGGAGAGATATGTGAAAGTGGACAGAATAGGGAAGATGCTGAGTATATAAAAAATAATGAAAACTGTAAGCAAGGTAAAAATACAGTAAGACAGGGTCAGGGTCAGAAAAGAAAGAGATTTAAATGATAAATGACAGATTTTAGAGAGTAATGTAAACCTGTATATGCTTACACTGTGAAATCTTGACATCTTACTCAGAGGATATTCAATACCTAAAAGTAAGTAATACACTGAAAGTAAGAAAAAGGAAGAAAAAATATTAAGAGAAGTCAGAAGTATTTTCTTCCAAAACCCTATATCCACCTAGATATTATACTTCTTAAAAAGGTAGCTTCTGAGCTTTGTAACTAATTATAATTGCAAATATTTTGATTATACTTCATAAGATATAAAAACTCAGTTCATAGACTTATATTGATCATTGTTAACATTGTTAAAGATACTAATGTTAGATTCATAGCTCACTTGCACAGTGGTGAAACACAGGTATATTGGCCTGAGTTGATGCATTTTTACTCATGAGACACCAGCATCAGGCCTCTTCTATTAGAAGTTAACGCTGTTGTCTTCACTGGAGAATGGCTGTGGGCTAACTGGTACCTCTCTGGGGAGAGAAGCATGGCACATGTGGTCTCAATCTTAAGAACCATAAAGCAAACCAACGTGAGAGTACATCACCCAGTCACACCTATACTCTGCTTCGTACAAATAGACAGTGCTTCAAGTTTGTCTCCTTGTAATACTGTCGATAGTCCAGCATATACAGGCCACAGCAGGCATTTACTTACACCAATATGATGTTCTCCAATGTACCAGGGACATTGAGATTTAAACAACAGAGCCAAAATATTGTTCTTGGTACAATATAGTTACTAAAACTACTGTATAACTCAACAGTTTTTTAAAAATACAGTTGGAAACTTATATAGTCTGGTCCTGAAGCCAGAGGAAAGTAGTATTGCTGTGCACTAGGAGTCATAGTGCAACAGGTAACCTGGGAGTGGCCCTATTATAAAAAATAAAATTATTTCAATTCTTCACTCAAATATCTGATCATTCACTGGCATACATTTATTTAAAGGTTAAATCAGAGGTGGGAAGGGAGAGAAGTTAATCTCATATTGGGAAAAGCTGCCAAAATAGAACTACTGAAGCAAATGCCAGGCCAGGCAATGGGCCAGTTCACTTACCTTTGCTAGCCACCTGCAAGCTGTATTATCAAAGCCCATGAAGTTTATTATATCAGTTTATTATCCCTTAATTATGATATAGAAAAAAGGCATTGATGTAAAACAATTCTGACACCAAGTTTCTCCCTGACACTCAGCACTGTAATCCATTCATGTCTGCATGGGAACAGGTTATGGGACAATTTTTTTTCTATCAGTGACAAACCAGATGCTCATGCATATATGTAACTTCTCATTGTCATCATGGGGAGAAAAAAAATTGTTTTTTGCATGAGAAATAGACAAAGTAAAAGAAACATGCATCTCATCAGATAACATACTAAATAATCATAACCTAAGAGGGTAAAGTAGCACCATTGACTTCAGTGGAATTGCACCAAAGAGCTCACTTGCATGCTTGGCTTCAGCAGCTGAGGAAAGATTTCACGGGACAATGCCAGGCAGATGGCAGTACCAATCTCCTTCAAATTTTGAAATGCAACTTAAGACAGCAGGTCTTGACTATTGCTTTTTCCAAGACAGAACTGTATGTTTTGAATCATATCATATGGCATTCGGTGGGCATTTCTGATAATCAGAGATTCACTGGAAAATAAGATCTTGAATTGTTTCTCAGATTAAAATACTCCAGTGCCACAAAGCATGTGAATCTGTTTGTTTTGATTGTTCTTATTTTAAATACAGGGTTTTTCTTTATAGCCAAGAGATCAGACATCCCATATTTTATAGGATTTTTTTTTTAATCACATGGCTGTTATCATCTGTAGCACTGATTTAGTACTGTTATAACTGTAACAATCTGAGAATATTATTAGCACAACAAGTTCTGTAAAGAAAGATTGCATCTGTTATGTAGACTAACTGACATGTTTGTAAAAAAAAAAACAAACCCAAAATAAAAAACAGAGCGCTGCAGATCTGTGTTCCAAAAGGGCTCATCTATTATTTCTGACTACCTCAGGCAGTCTACAAAAGTTCTATAAACTTTACTTACTGTCATTACAAATTTAAACACTGGTGGGTCTAAATTTCTTTCCTCTAGCAAACAGAAAAAGTTCAGAAAAAAAAAAAGATAAAAATACCTAGATTCATGTGTAGTGATTTCCCTGAATTGGGGCATGAGCATCTTCCTCCCTCTCCTACTTTTTGGGCTATTTAGTATCTAGTCTTTAGATGCATTTTCCACAGAAAATGAAGATTGTCTCAATACTAGTATGAAGGACAATGACCTAGAAAATACCTAGGACAGCTGGTCCAAACTCTGACCTCCTACTGAACACATAAGCAGTGGAGGAGAGTCAAAAGCATCACAGCATTAATGTTCTTTTCCCTTTTTCTTTTTTTTTTTTTTTGTGCTACTCTTCATTTTTTGTTATTACATTCAGATATGATGACTGTAGCTAGGGAAAAAAAAAAAGATAATGAGTGCGAAGGTTGTTGCCCAGGAGTGTGACTAAGTCAGGAAGTCCCCTATTAGCACCTTCTCCAGTTTGAAGAGCATTGTTAGCACCTGCATTATAATATTAAGGACACAGCCTTATGAAGACCTTTCCCTAACTGGGTGAAAATAACAGTAACAGAGAAAGCAAGGAACCTTGCTGTACCTGGGGATCATCACTCAGGATCTGCTGCTTAGAGGAAGCTGTCTTCACAAGGAAAATTTCACTTCAATGATCAAGTTTGCTTAACCTAAGGGTTTACTATTCTTTAGGTGCACAAAGTATTTGCTGAGGCTTGACAGTTCTAGCTGCATTTTCTTGCTCTTTGTCATGCTGATGTTTTGTAGCAAAAATTCAGACAAAGCTATTAAGACAAACAAACAAGCAAAAGGATCTTCACAGCCTCGCCAGATTTTACCTATCACAAGATTAATGGTGATTTTTTTGTTGTTGTTGAGAATAAAAGAGATTTTTGTGTTATGAGCAGCATGGCCCAAGTTAATCTCATCTGTAAAAGGACACAGCTCCATCAGCTTTAGCTGCCATTAAACCTGGCTGAATTTTCTGTCACATCTCATTTAGCAAAAATGCAGTTATACTTCAAATTTTACTGGTGTGGTTCTACTGAGAGAGATTTAAATAAATAAGTCTTTTATATATACCTCCATATATTATCCACAAATGACTCTTCTTGTTAATTGTGTCAGCTCGGATACTAGTTAAAGCTAACTTTCACAGGGATGTGTGTATTTGTGGGTCAGGTTCATCAAACATTCATTGTTCAATATAGTGACAGCTGGTAGCTGGCATACATACTCCTCCTGTGTTTGGTTTTCTGATAGAACCTGTCAAGTACTGGCTGTCTGTAACTGAATTTGTCACCCTCTCAGCAAGGTTATATCTTTTCTTACTACCAAATAAAACAATAAACTATAGAAACTCTAATGTTATTTTTTAGACCTCAACTAGCAATGTAAAAGCATTGTTTTTATCAAAACCACAAACACAAATACCCACAGTTCATTTTTGTTTATTAATTGTAACTGATTTTGAGGCCAGAAAATCATGCCTATGGGAGCAACTTCTGATCCCTTCCCTAGAGATAAAGCAACCACTTGCCACAACAGGTGTTATATACTCAGGTATGATAGCACTGTTTTTGGCTTGTCAAGTGTACCCATACAGGAGAACAAGTCAGTGTATACTGATATGATGAGGAGCAATCATTCAGCATAGGCAGGGTCAGTCTTTGCACAGATTTGGAGGCTCTGCCTGCTTTTCAGTCCCCAGGCCTCAGTAAACTATGCACTTGCTAAATTAGCTCACATTTAATTGAGCTAAAAACGGAAGTATTAGTGACTCAGGAGCAGACAGATCTGAATCTGGAGTAGGACTGGTACTTGTGGAAACAGTTAAGAAACTTTTCCAGACCAAGAGAGCAAGAAAAAAGTGACCTGTTTGGGAGAAGATGCTCTGCCTTGACAGAGACCACAACTGTCTAATACAACACAGATGTGATGAGGAGGATGACACTAACACAAGTAAACTTGCCAACTGAATGTGCTTTTCCGAGCACAATGTAAAATCAGCTTGATTTAATGATTCAACACTACATGTAGTATAGAAATAGCAGCAGTTGTAACAGTGGGCTAAAGTACTGAAAAAAGCCACATATAACAAAACTGAAAGATCAAACTTAAAAATACACATAAACATCTCAAATTTTTTTCTCAAGAAATTTAACAAGTGCTGCAATTCCACTGAAGCCAGAGAGAAATATATACTTAGGCTGCCTATATGTTTTTGTAAATTCCACATGTTGCTTTATCAGACTTTATGTTACTTTATCAAGACAACTCTGTGATATTTCAGTTCACTAAATAGACTTTATCAGGACTTTGCTTTATTTCAGTATTAGGTTTCACCCTGCAACTACAAACTAACAAAAGCAAAACAAAAGAGAGAGTAAGCCGAGCACCAAGAAAAGAAGCATACTGCAGTTGAGACAAGTTTAGATTAGGATTCTTTTGAGGATAGCATTAGAAAAATGTTACTCAATGTGCACCTACATCTATGCTAAAAAAACCCCGAACACACTTGTTTTAATCGATTTGAAGAGAAGTAGAAACAATATAGTAATTTCTGTAGATCAACAACGCATTTTCAGTACAAATCCTACAAGAAAAGCATTTCTTCCTCATTCATGTCCTTTGAAAAAGAAAAGAACCACACAGCCAGAAAGAGAGAGAAATGCGTATATATATAATTTGTGCAATGTCTGATTGCAGAGAAAGCCTTCATTTCAGTATCCTAGTTCAGCTGACTAAAGCACAGGGCTAAAGAATTTCTCATAAGCTCAAAACTAGACACAGGCTTAAGTACCTTGTTAAACTGAGACATCTGTTCTCCTTAACATGACTACAAAGAGAACTTTCCCCTTTGTTTTGTGAAATGACCCTGACACAAGAGGAAAAGCTATTGCCGCTAAAAGTTCCATAATTTCACTCTGTATTCAGACACTTAGACAATTTCCTTGAAAAGTTGTTCAGTTTTCGTTCTTGATCTTGAACAGCTACAGGTCACATTCTGCTTTCAATTACTCCATCACCATTGTCTTCTTGAACTATTTGAACAATTATTCTCCTAAGCATTACTTTAAAAGTTCAGCATACACTAGTGAAAAATAAGAAAAGAAAGGCATACTAAACTTTGAAATCTCCACAAAGTACAAGTATCATCCATCAGTCTTGTTCAGAATTGCGTTTCCAAACCTAAATGTAATGCTTCCACTAAATACCTGAAAAATTCCAATTACTGCCTCAGATTTGAGAAGCAGCTCTGTTGTGACTGTTGAAAGTACCTCTGTGGCATCCCGAGAAGCAAGGATGACTTTCAAAGTACTGACATATGTGCCATAAAACCACTCTCCCCTCTACCGTTCTTTATGCATGGAAATAAATAAATATGTTCATGTTTGATCTCTTCAAGAGCAAGGCTTGTCTGCAGAGAAAGGAAAGGATTTCACCTCCTGTAAGACAGACTTGAAAGAACAGGTGGGATTTACAAGGTCTGAACTGCATTTTATTTTTTGAGCATTCCCTGCTCCAGCTAGAGTTAGATTATGATAAGAACTGACTGTGCTACGAAAGCATTTTCATGACCTACAAATTACCCCAGGTTTAAGAGCTGGTGTATCCTACACTGCGAGAGATTCTGAGGGGAAGTGTGCCTACAAGAGACATCCAGGCATTTTTATAAACTCTTTAGGCTTCTGGTGTCTTGTGGTATCATATGTGAACAATCAAATCAGTTCTGATTTGAACGCTGTCACTTGGATTAGGGTTTATCTATCGCATGGTAGCACTGAGTTAGCAGGCTGCGGAGATGAATAGAAGTACTGATTGCTGAACTGACAGTCTTGAAGATGAGTAGCATTATTTTATCACATCCTTCTTTGCAGCATGTGCCAGTGGGTTTTAGCTGTCACATTTTTTAACATTATCAAGACTCAGAGTAAGTAACAGAGCTGCTTCCTTAGTGCATAAAAGTCCCCTTCTCTCCTGATCCTACCAAAGCTTCTGGCTTTTATTTTGTGAAACTGTGTACTTGTAGGTTAATTTGAATAAACAAAAGACTGTTTTGCAGACCACAACATGGCTACTAATTTAGTGGCTTGCTTTCCAGTGCATCTCTTGTTATAATACACAGCAGAAACATTTTAACTCATTTGTGAAGGTAAAAGCCTTATGTGTTTTTAAGCCACTGTCCTCATAACACCTATTAAGGGTTCATTATCTAGGGATATATTCAGAATGCAGTGTGTTTTCTCGCATACTCTCCTGTAGCTTGCCCACATGCGTATATCATGTGCAGTTGTCATTTCTCAATCAGCTTTCCCTGATGCACCTACCTGCCATCTGCCTCCAAACCCCAGGCTCTGAAGACTACCTTTGGCAGTGTTATGAAAACCTACAAAAAAAGCTGAGAGCATTGACTGAATGACCATCAGTCTGCTGTGGTTCCTCTAGAGCCTGAGCCTGAACGAGACAAGGAGAGTACAAAGCCACCAGCAGTAGCAAGCAATCGGACCCAGTGATGACAGGGCTTGTCCCATCCTGTGAATCCATCTACTTCCCATGGTGGACTTTTACCGCTGTTATTACAGATGAAACAATAATGAGTCCCCATAGCCTGTCGGACCTGCATGGTGGCACACAGAGGCTGCAGCAGCGTGGTGCTAAAGCTCTGTACTGCACCAGGGGAACAGGCACGTTCCTGAGACCTCCAGCTGGATGTGTGACCTGCCTGCTCTGTTCTCCAGACACAGTACAGTGATAAGTGGAGACAAAGCACTGGAAACCCATCACAGACCTCAGCCCAGTGCTCTGCCCTGCCTAATTAGTCAGACTGATGGCCTATTAAATCTGCAAATGTTAGACTGCACAGAAAGGACCTGTTAAATTAATCAAGCAGTTTTCTGTTACCATCAATGCACTGCCATTTGTCATTATCCAGCTTAATGCAACCCACCCCAAACCTGTCTGTGTGCACACTGAGGCTGAAACATCTAAATTCCCCTTTCTAACTAAAGATCCATTACAAATAATAAAGTTGCATTCTTTTACAGACAGATAGAGGTTTTCCAAAAAGTTTGTGAATATACCCTTCCTTTAGATACTGCTCTGCAATAAGGAAAACTACACCTTCCAGACATGTGAATTATAGATGTCCCAAGAAAACAACAGCCAAAAAAACAATCAGTGGAAATCTGAATGCTCAGCCACTGAAGGGTCAGACCCCGAGGGAGCTTTCTCTCCACCAGTTCTTAATGGCAGTACCCAAATATTCAACACCCCAAACCATAAAAGATGAGTGGCTAATTAGTTCATTTATCGTGACTTAATTTTCTGTAGAAAACAATTTCATTCTTATCCTTCCTAATAAAAGAAGTATTTTATCATCTCTCTCACCCATCCTGAATTAGACTGCACAGATGCTTCTATGACAGTAGATCAAATGTCATGATATTTCTTCTCTAAAAGGGCACTGCATCTCAGGGTTTCAGGAACTGCACGCACATTAAAGTAAATTCTTTCAGCGCTTGTGCTCAAAAAGATAGCATTTTAAAAGATCCTGTCATTTTTGGAAGCTTCTTAGGCTTAGATCTTAGAATATGTGTAATGATTAATACAAAACACTCTAAAAGACATTTCCTCTGATGGGGAAAGTTAAAAAAAATGCCATGAGGCCACTTACCTTTTAAGGACAGAATAAATGCCTAGACGAGGAATTTAACAAGCTTTCACGAAACAGAAGTCTCCTCATAAAGTGGAAAGAATTTAGCCAATGTAAGAAAAGCAGTTTTTAGCTTCACCATCATAATTCTCCACTGCAGAGCTTTAGAACTTACAGTGGGACAAAAGGAAATACTATTTCTTTTGGGCTGATTTTGAATGGAAGTTTAAAATAGGAAAATCAGATACCCAGCAAGAGAGAGCTGAAAAATCCTAGTACAGTGAGACCCAATTTTATTTCAAGTTAATTTGGCAGATTGCTGTCATCCATTTCCTTTTGAATTAGAACTAGAATCAGTACTATTTAAATCTATTTCTTGTAGTCTGGGATATATTTTAACATGAGGGAAGTCTCTAAATTGCTAAGCAGAGGGCAAACATTTGATAAACTAGTATTTTCACGGACTGTGATTCAATGGGAATTATACTTTTTTCCCTATGACATAATTTGATGATATAAAACAAACAAATTAATAATTCACAGAGGTAGAAGAAAATAAGAACAAACAAAAACTAGATCATGATTTCAAATCAAAGAAAAGACTTAAATACTTTCCAAAGGTCTGTCCACAGCTGCCTGCAGAGGTGCATAAGACTGGGCAAACCTGTATACAGTGGTGCTGGAGAATGGTTCCATACTGGGGAGGAGTCAATATCTAAGTAAGCAAAGCCACCAAAGATCAAGATGGATCAAAAAGAGAGTCTGACAATAATGCAAGAAAAGAGAGACAAGAAAGATGAGACGTCCACATGCCTAAGTCTCTGAAGGTCTATAAATTACCTCCCCTATAAAAGAAGCATGAGGAATTGGGGTGTTGAACAGAGGGATGTCCTTCTCCAGGATTCAAAGCACAAAGCCCATTGCCCTGGTTCTTTCTTCAAAGTCACATGACCTGGTGAAGATTCAGTTTTCCACTTCAGTGTGAATTTGTACTGAGAAAGCAGCAGGGGAAAAAAAATCAAGTGAGGAAAAGTTTGAAAGAGATGTCCCACGTGTTCCTGGCCCTTATGATCACCACTCTGATCTGGGTACACCTCTTTTAGATGGGATATATGGTGAAAGAGATAAGCTAAAACTGTGGGAAGAGGGAGGACAAAAGCTACTTAATTTGCCTGATTAATTCTTAGTGAAGAAACATGGCTTAGCAAGGAGCAGTATTATGGGAAGCTGACTTCAAAGAAGACTATTTTAAACCCTCAGCATTTAAACTGAATTGCAGTGAATGTCTGCAGAGAAGATGCTAAAACAGACAAGAGGGCTGCAAAAACAACTGTCATGTGCAAGTGTCCAGCTGTAGGGGGAGAGGCTGGTCCCTTGGCTGGGCCTTGAGGGGGGAGCAGAGAGACTTCAGAAGCCCCCACAGGTCATGAAAGTGAAGGTGAGGGGGACTGCAGGAGTTTCCCTACTGACATTCCCAGCTAACTGCAAAAGCCCTCACAATGCACAGCAATGACTTGCAGTGCCTGCCAAAACCCTGCTCCAGCTGTGAGGGGGCTTCCTAGGAAAAGACATGCTCAAATGCCTTATTGAGCAGCACCAGCTGCTTAGCAGCTCTCTTGTTAGGAAGAAGCTACCTGTCGAACCTTGATGTATTTCCCAAGACAATGAACCACTTTCTTACAGTCCAAGTACAATTAGTTTTCAAGTGATGAAAGAGGAATGACCTGCTTAAAACATACGTTGTTTTTTATGAATAATAAAATCTGTACATGATATATGTGCATACAAATGGCTAGGGACTTATAAAAATTAAAAATGATGATTTCTGTATTAGTGCTCCCTTTTTTTTATTTTCAAACTCTGACATAATTTTTGCTCATTTTTTCTCCCACCTCATTTTCTAAAGCACTGTTCTAAATTCTAAACTGTATATGTTTACAAGACAGCATAAATTTAAAACAACCCAGGTCTGGGACTGTATCTACAGTTAAGCTTTTTCCTCTTTTTTTATTCAGCAAACAAAAATAAAAAATAAAATTCATATCCGGTCTAACACTGAGTGTAGAAAATATTAACCTGGAGCAAATTTTTATGCAGGCAAGTTATAAATCCCTGGAAATATTACAGTAGCAAACCACACTGACCTTTAACTCTAGGATTGCAAATGGTAATGCTATAATAATTGTGTATGTCCTTTTATTGTGTGACTTCCCACTCCCCCGGCCCACTAGGAAATGGGAAATGATGGCCTTTAGCAGTCCTTTAAATTGAAGGTATAGGGATGCCTTAAGTTTATTCCCATTTTTATATAACCATGTATTATTATTATTATTTATATCTTGCTAGGGGCACCTGGAATGCAGCTGCTTCTGTGGGTTGCCTTGTAAAGGAAGGTGCTATGTGTTTTGAACAAGTATGAAATGTGTACAGGAGATGATGCTGTATAAAATGTTTCTTTTCACATTTTTGTGAACTAATGCTGCAGTCTCTGAAGAGATGAGGATTCCATGCAGCATTCAGTGATACCAGAAATAAGCAGGATTTAATGAGGAGATAGACATTTATATAGTTATAAAACCCCATCACTGCAATAGTTAATGCAAGCTGATAAATGACTTATCAGGAAATATAGTTGGATCTTTAATGTTTAAGTACTCTCTAGCTAAAGTGTTTCAAGATATTGATTGCCTCCCACTAGTGCAGTGTGGAGATCTTTTTCACCTTTTTATGAAGAGACTGGTGCAAGGGCTCTGGATGAGGTACAGGCAGGAGAGCTGACTGGCACCACAAATTCTCCAGTACATATGATTTTGCAGACTGGCACTGCTGAAGGTCAAAGGTGCAATGCAAGTTTGCCAAAGGCAATGAACAAACAGAAAATGACAAGACCCCAGGACATGCTTTGTTTTTGAAAATAACATATATATATATAGATATATATGTATTTTAATTTTTTTAAAAATATTGCTTCCAAGTTTGAACCAGACAGATTCTGAATTCAATAGGCTTTTCTTCTTCTCTTG
Organism: Melopsittacus undulatus; assembly: GCF_012275295.1. Lineage (NCBI taxonomy): Eukaryota > Metazoa > Chordata > Aves > Psittaciformes > Psittaculidae > Melopsittacus > Melopsittacus undulatus. The sequence goes on along the minus strand of NC_047557.1, from coordinate 40,648,753 downwards.
ATGAGACATATATCTAAGAGGCAATCTATGCAGGGGTAAGATTAACACACACGTATAAAATAAAACTATTGAACTATTTTAATACTTTTCCTGTCATGCATTCAGAACCCTCTAAAGTTGTCACCAGCTACTGTTTCATTTAATTCCCTAGCCTTCAGGGTAATGTAGGAAAATTGAAGAGATTAGGAGCTCTCCCTTTCCTGCTCAATGCATTTGTGTTGCAGTAAATTGGCACCAACCTTCAATCTCACGGTCAGGGCTCTCCAGGGTCCTTCCAGTGATATGACAGAGCAGCCAGCTTGATAAATGGTGCACACGCCCTCCAGTGCAATGGAGAAAGCTTTCCTCTCTCTCTGCAACTCTCTCTCACACACTAGTAAAGAGGAAACAGCTGTCTTACTGCGGTAAAGAACAAAATTTTTCTCTTTACATTGTCTGTGATAATTAGAAAATATACATTCCACCCCCAATTATTTTATGGATAGTAGCAAACATAGGATATGTCCTCATAATGAACTGGAAGGAAGGGAAAATCCATAGCCTGGAAAAGACTTTTGATGCAGCGCTTCGTGGTCTCAAAATAAGAGAAAAAAAATAAAATGCCCTCAAATTAGGATTTTTGATAACTTGAAATAAAACATATTCACTAAACAGGCATTTCAGTTAGATAGTTAAATATATGCTTAACTTCAAGCTTAGGAACTATTGCTGATGAAGTAGGGGACTGTGCAGTGTTACATTACACCCCTATACTATCACCTTGTTGATTTGCAGCTAATAGGACTTTATACAAGCACAAATATAAGCTCTGCAATAAAATGTACTTAGTAACACTTAAGAAAATGCTTCTCCCTATTCTGGTTCATTCTGCTTCAGCAGTTCTGCAGTACTTGCTCTCCTGAGCTAGCATTGGGAAGAATGGTCATCTTGGTCCTTCCCCTGTGTGCAAAAATGTAAAGAGGAGATAGTGGGTGATAAAAGCACTTTAAAAGTGAGATTTGAAAACTCTTATTTGCCCAGAAACTTGGCCTTGAACAGCCAGACATGTGTGTGTTTCTGTGCACACTCATATATTTCAAATTTGTTCATGCAGACAGCTGATCTAAAAGGATGTCATGTGAAATTTATGATAGACTATCAGCTGGAGGATTTAAATAAACAAGTCTTAAAACACCATTGACAACAGATAAACATGTGGAGAATTAATCTGCAATGGGACAAGAAATAATTGTTCTGTTCCACTAAATCATAGATCAACTAATTACAATTCATACCTGTTGAAGATCAGGCTGTGTATGCCTTAACTGAGGTTTGATACAGTTCCTTATTAAAAATCTGTAACAGCTTTACTCAAAATAACCCACAACTTTAAATAACACTATTTAGCAGACTAGATGTGCACTAAAATCTGTCATTAACTAACGAGTCCATGGAAAAATGACTGAAGAGATTTGGAAAACCTTCAATTAACAGGTTAATATTGGCCTTGTTTTTCAAAGTCAGTACAGTGCAGATTTAAAAGCCAATCACATGTTGCACACTGAAGTCAGATTTCATACTCTGGCCTATTCTAAGAGCACAGAAGAACAGATCTGACATTTCACTTCAAACTGTGAGTTGATCGCCTTTGCCTATCTCATCCCAATGTACCTCCTGCATCACATAGGGTTCGGAGAACAGTGTGTGGCACAGACCGCACAGTGATTAACAGTTGCTGGTAGTTCCAGTGGGGTGAATTAAGGACAAAAGGAATAATCTCATGTCTAAAATTCTTTGCCCTAAAGCATTTGTCAGAGCCTTAGGGCTACATATTCAATGCAGAGTGTTCTGTGCCTGCTGCCTGCAGCCACTCTTCAGGAACACAAGTTGTTTTCAAATTGCTGGGAATAGGTTGTAGGTGCAAAGCACATACCGGGAATCAAAAGGAGCTGGAGAAATCCTCGGAATCTGGATGGAATTACGATTTGCTTTTTTAAAAATTCATGTTATCCATCCCAAGCTTACAAGACTGTTGTTGGTTGACCCCAGCCAGCAGCAAAGCCCTTACAGAGCTGCAGGGAAGGGAGGAAACAGAAGGAAGGAGAGAAGGCTCATGAGTCAAGATGAAGACAGTTTAAGAGGTGAAGCAAAAGCCTTACATGCAAGCAAAGCAAGAGATTCATTTACTACTTGTCATGGGTAGTCCAGGTGTCCAGTCACCCTCTGGAAAGTAGGGCCTCAGCACAGGTAACACCTAACTTGGAAGACAAACATCAGGACCACAAATGTCCCCTTTTTTTAGATCTTTTCCTTGAAATTTGTTGCTGAGCATGACATCCTGTGGTATAGGATATGTCACTGGTCAGTTTGAGCCAGCTGTCATGGCTAGTCTCTTCATGGTTTCCTGCCCACTCCAAGACTACTCACTCTGGGGACAGAAGGTAGAAAATAGAAGGCCTTGAAGCTGTGTAAGCACTTTTCAGCAATAGTGAAAACACTGGTATGTTGTTTTAGCCACAAAACCAAAACACAGCACATTATAGTCTGCCATGAAGAAAATTAACTCCATCCCAGCCAGACCCAGCACAGAAGAAGGGAGCTGGAACCCATCAATGAAGCCTCTTTCAGTCACATCAGTCTATGTCCCTGGGACAGACACTGTCACAGATAACGGAAAACAATATCTGCATGAACAAATACAGCCCACCACCTGTCAGCTGATTTAGCAGCTTCCATTCTCATTTTTTATTGAGGAAAGTCCATCTCCTTGTCAGTCTGCACCATTTATCTAAACATTATCCTGTCTTCTGTCCTCCTGGCCAGCAACAGGGGCAACATTGCCTCAGAAGTATAGGTCAGGAAAAGCGATTGTTGCATGAGGTGGTGATTCCACAGGCAAGTACTTTAAGTTTCATTAAGACCAATGATTGAATCCATCACATCTTTTAAAAACAGGCTTAGCAAACATGGACTCAGAAGATGCTACTGACGGAAAAGCAGTAGAAGATCTGTACCACTGCTACTTAAACCTCACCTGTAATTCATTTGGCAGCCCAAAGAAATTTAGAGATACTATATGAGGACTTTTTTGACTGAAAATCATGCTTGAATTTGATCTTTTTCTACATTTGTCCCTGTTTGGGACTAGAAAGAATACTAAATTCATTAATCTTGTGATATTAAGGAATAAATAAGATATTTCTACTGGAAGACAAAAATTGCTTGTGATTAAGGAAATTCTACTCATCTACCCACATGTCTAGAGCCCACTGTTTCTCCTTGCTGCTAGTACTGAGCTCTGCAAAATGTGGATTATTTGAAATAGGGAGTTTGAGAGAATTCTAAAATTGGCATTAAAAAACGTACACTGTGTCAAAATCCTGAAAAACATAACTAAGTTTTCTATAGCCACTCTTGTAACACAGGATGATAGTATGCAAGTGTATTACTGATCAAGTTTTTGTCATTAAAGTATTACCTGTAGCTTCAAATTCATGGTTTCCCCAGTAAAACATTAATGAAAATTTCTTGCCTTCTGTTTTTTTTAAATTTTATATGTCACTGCTCTGACACATCATGACATACACCCTGTTCAACATTCAGACAGTAAACTAGCATCTTCTCTGAACGCTATGAGCTCTTTCCAAGCCACCTCATCACATGTTTGTTGCCAGTGCAGCCACCTGATGAGAATGGACACTCACTCACTGTTGATTCTGAAATACTCTGGAGTAGCTCCTGAAAAAGCATTGACAGATGGAGTAAAATATTCATACTTGTAAACCAGGACAGCCTGTTTTCATTCACCAATGCCAGGTCACCGTGAATGCCTTATTCAAACAAGGGGAAATTTTACATGCAGAACAGTTGCTGCAGTTTTATACTACCTGTGTAATAATTCGTTACCTGAGTAATAAAGAACTCATTAAATCTATTTCCTACTTTTTCTTTATACATAGACCTCCCAGCAGTTTAAGCCCTGCATAATGAGTCCAAGTATTTTAAGCGATAGTGTTAAAATTATCTACTATTCTTTTATATCTGAAATGATTCTTCTGTTTTCTTCCGCTACACTGCCAGCATAACTAGGAAACAATAAATTACCCTAATTACATGTTATTTATTAGGCAGCAAGCAAATAAGTCATTCAAAGGCAAATCCCTGTAGTTATTCATGGAACTGCTTTAGATGACAAAGATATAGTAAACCAAGCAATCTTTCACTGTATTTATTACACACTCTTTGTACTAATGAACAATAACAGGCTTTGCTGCAATAATGGCTTCTGTTCTGAGTTGTGGTAAATGTTATACAGGCCATATTCATCAAAAGCACGTCAAAGCCATGGATGGCACGGAAATTGGGTAGTTGGTGAACAACAATGATATGGAGGGCTTAATAAACATAATGTAAAATAATTAGTGTCTTTAAAAAAAACAACATGCATAATGTCTTAGTGGCAGCTTCGACCCCTGAGAAACACACAGTGGTGAAGATGTTGGCAATTTATTTTTATAACCCCTACATTTGGAAGCGCCTGTGCATTTTCTTTGCTCTCAATATGAGACACTCCTTCTCTGCATTGTTAAGCAAGCATTAAATCTGCACCATAGTGGGATGAAAATTTCTCGTTAACTTCACTAATCACTTGGGATTAATGAACGCTGTAAAGCAAAACAAATAAATTTGAACATGAAATCACAGAAAAAAAGAAATAAAAGAAAAAAAAAGATGAGGACTTTAGACTTAAATCTGAACTCACAGAAAGAAATAAACGAGAAAAAAGGAGGACAAAAGACTCAATTGCCGAAGTGAGTAGCTCGAGAGATGACGCCTTCAGCACCGGAGTGGAGGGGAGATCAGCGTCCAGGAACCTCAATTCAGAGCAGCAAAAGCTACCGAAGGAGCTTCAAGTCCTCGACAGGATTTAGCCAGGAGCCAGCAGCTCAGCTGACGCCACCAAGGACTCACAGGGGGCGGAGCCAGGAGGAGCGGCACCAGCCCTGAGCAGTTAAAAACCTGCCCCAGGGGGCGCGAGCGATTAGGAGAGTGGCAGTGTGTGCGGGCAGGCGAGGGGGAGGATGAGTGCTCGATGTATGAGCAGGGCCCGGTCTGGAGCTCTGGCTTGGCTGCCCCGGCGTTGGCCAGCGTAGGTACCCAGAGAGAGAATGAGAGGGAAGGCTGCAGTGCAGAGCCCGGAGTGTAGAGAGTGTCTGCACTGGTCTGGTGAGGGGAGGGTGCACAACGGGCAGGGCTGCACTCGGTGCTCCCTGGTGGAGGTCCTCCTGCAGCAGGGGCTGAGCTGCGGGATGCTATTAATAGGTTGAGAGATGTCAGGGAAGCTGAGAGGAAGCAGGGCTGCTTGCTCCAGGATCACACTGTGCAGGGGCCTCAAGTGTCCACTGTAGCTCATGGAAGAAAGAAGGAGGCCATTAACCCAGGAAGCTGGGAAATAGTAACAAAAAAAAAAAACCAACAAAAAAAAAAGGAGGAAGATGACAATTAAAAGCAAGGGGATTCCTCCTAAATCTGTTGTCCCCACCCAGAACTGCTTTGCTGTCCTGCAGGGAGCTCATGAGGAAATGCACTTGTAACAGAAAAAGCCAGCTGATGAACTGGTAAAGAAGATCTCTGCTTGTGCTGCCAGGAGAAAGCAGTGAGTTATAGTGGTAGGGGACTCTGTTTTGAAAGGGACAGAAGCACTCATCTGTGCATGACCCAGTCTCAAGGGAGGTGTGTTGCCTACCAGGGACACGGATCAGGACTGTTGCAGAGAGGCTGCCTGCTCTAGTAAGTCCCACTGACTATTACCCACTTCTAGTGATCCATGTGGGTGCTACTGATATATATAGCAGTAGCCCGGAGAACATTAAGAACTACAGAGCCCTGGGAGAGGTGGTTAGGGGCTCTGATGCTCAGACTGTCTTTTCCTTAATTCTCCAGGGTAAAGCGGAGTATCTTAAACAGGCTAGGAGTATTAGCCAGGTTAATAAATAGTTAAAAGGTGGTGTCATAGTTAGGGGTTTTGGTGTCTTAAACACATGACCCAAGTCTGTAGGCCAGGTCTACTGGGGGCTGGTGGAGCTACTCTGATAAAGAAAGGGAGGAGTGATTGTAGTAGGAGGTTTGCCAGACTTATCAAGGATGCTTTAACCTAGATGTGTTGGGGGAGGGGTGCATCATTCCATCCCAACACATCCAGTCAGTTGCCAGCACCTATAGTAAATGCTCGGAGCAATGTGCAGATATTCAAGCCACTCAAGCCAATGAGCCAGCTTCATTTGGAGCTCAGCTCAGATGCCTTTACACAAACGCCTGTAGGAACAAACAGGAACAAACAAGAGGAGTTAGAGATGTGTGCAGTTCTACTGGGTATAATAGGTATCACAGAAACATGGTGGGATGGCTCGTTTGACTGGAGTGTTTGAATGGAAGGTTACAGGCTCTTTAGAAAAGACAGGCCTGGCAGATGGGCAGGGCAAGTTGCTATTTATGTTGGGGATAGGGTGGAGAGTATGGAACTGTCTGGGGACAGGTGAGCAGTCAACAGAGAGTTTGTGGGTCATGGTCAAAGGGAGAAGAGCAATGAGAGACATTAACTGTGGGGATCTGTTACAGACTGCCTGATCAAGAGGAACTTGCAGATAAAGCAGTCTACAGACAGATAGGAAAAGCCTTATGCTCGCAGGCCCTTGTTCTCATGGGGGACTTCAACCACCCTGATATCTGTTGGAGGGACGGTACGGCCCGGAACAAGCAATCCAGGAAGTTCCTCGATTTTGTGGAAGACAACTTCCTTCTGCAAGTAATAGAGGAGCTGCCAAGGAGAGGGGCCCTGCTTGACCTCGTGCTCACCAACAGGGAAGGGCTGGTTGGAAATGTGACGCTCCACGGCAGCCTTGGATGAAGCGATCATGAGATGGTCGAATTTGAGATCCTCAGGACAGTGAGAAGACCATGCAGCAAGCTCACTGCCCTGGACTTCAACAGAGCAGACTTTGGCCTCTTCAGGAGCCTGCTTAGTAAGGTTTCATGGGATATAGCTGTAGAGGGCAGGGGGGCCCAAGACTCTTGGTTGATATTCAAGGATCACCTGCTACAAGCTCAGAAATGTTTCATCACAACTAGAAGAAAGTGCAGCAGGAGGATCAGGAGACCTTGTTGGATGGAAAATGAGCTGCTGAGAAAAATTCACAGGAAAAAAAAGGCTTATAAAAGGTAGAAGCAAGGACAGGTAGCCTGGGAAGGATGCAGGGATGTTGTCTGGGAAGCTAGGGACCAGGTTAGGAAAGCTAAGGCCCAGTTAGAATTAAACTTGGCTAGGGAAGATAAGGATAACAAAAAGGGATTCTATAGGTACGTAGTAAATAAAAAACAGATCAGGGACAACATAGACCCCCTCTGGAAGCTATCAGGAGAACTGACTACCCTGGATTTAGAGAAGGCTGAGGTTCTGAATGACTTCTTTGCCTCGGTCTTCACTGGCAAAGGCTCTGACCACACCACCCAAGTCTTGGAAGGCAGATGCAGGGACTGTGAGAATGAAGACCTTGTTCCCACTATAGGAGAGGATCTGGTTTGAGACCATCTTAAAAACCTGAACATACACAAGTCCATGGGACCTGATGAAATCCATCTGTGGGTCCTGAAGGAGCTGGCAAATGAAGTTGCAAAGCCACTGTCCATCATATTTAAAAAATCATAGCAGTCAGGTGAAGTTCACAACAACTGCAGAATGGGAAACATAACCCTCATTTTCAAGAAAGGGAAATTGGATGACGCAGGGAATTACAGACCAGTCAGTCTCACCTCTGTGCCTGGCAAAATCTTGGAGCTGATTTTCCTGGAAGGCATGCTAAGGCACATGAAAAACAACAAGGTGATTGGTGACAGCCAGCATGGATTCACTAAGGGGAAATCCTGCCTGGCCAATTTGGTGGCCTATGATGGGGCTATGGAACTGATGGACAGGGGTAGGGCAGTTGATGTCATCTACCTGGACTTGTGCAAAGCGTTCAACACTGTCTCACATGACATCCTTGTCTCTAAATTGGAGAGACAACAGTTTGGTAGGTGGACCACTGTGTGGATAAAGAAGTGGCTGGATGGCCACACACAAAGAGTTGTGGTCAACTGCTCAATGTCCAGTTGGAGATCGGTAATGAATGCCGCCCCTCAGGAATTGGGTTGGAACTTGTCTTGTTTAACATCTTTGCTGGTGATATGGACAGTGGGATTGAGTGTGTCCTCAGCAATTTTGCTGATGAGATCAAGCTGCATGCCTCAGTGGATATGCTGGAGGGAAGCAATGCCATCCAGAGGGACCTTGGCACACTTGTGAGGTGGGCTGATGCCAACCTCATGAAGTTTAACCATGCCAAGTGCAAGGTCTTACACCTGGGTGGGAGCAATCCCAGTCACGGCTACAGGTTGAGCAAAGAATTCAGAGCAGCCCTGCAGAGAAGGACTTGGAGGTCTTGGTCGATGAGAAAATGAACATGAGCTGTCTTCAGTGTGTGCTCACAGCCCAGAAAGCCAAGCGTATCCTGTGCTGCATCAAAAGGAGCATGACCAGTAGGAGGTGATCCTGCCCCTCTACTCTGCTCTCGTGAGACCTCACTTGGAGTACTGTGTGCAGTTCTGGTGTCCTCAACATACGAAGGACATGGAACTGTTAGAACAAGTCCAGAGGAGGGCCACGAGGATGATCAGGGGACTGGAACACCTCCCATATGAAGATAGGCTGAGAAAGTTGGGGCTGTTCAGCCTGGAGAAGAGAAGGCTGCATGGAGACCTCATAGCAGCCTTCCAGTATCTGAAGGGGCCTATAAGGATGGTGGTGAGGGACTCTTCATTAGGGACTGTAGTGACAGGAGAAGGGGTAATGGGTTCAAACTTAAACAGGGGAAGTTTAGACTTGATATAAGGAAGAAATTCTTTGCTGTTAGGGTCATGAGACACTGGAATGGGTTGCCCAGGGAAGCTGTGAATGCTTCATCCCTGGTAAGGCCAGGTTGGACATATCCTTGGGTGACATCGTTTAGTGTGAGGTGTCCCTGCTCATGGAGGGGGTTCAAACTAGATGATCTTAAGGTCATTTCCAACCCTAACTGTTCTACAATTCTATGATTCTATGACTTGACTAAGTACTCTGGCTTCAGTTTTTAAGTGCTTTTTAGAGAAGAAATTGTAATTCCTATCTTCTCCCCACACAGAAATTCTACACATGCTGGTATGAAAACACACTCTTTCTCCTCCTGCTGAATATTCATGTTCCAAAGAAGCTGATACAGGACAAGACAACATAGAATCATAGAATAGTTAGGGTTGGAAAGGACCTTAATATCACCTAGTTCCAACCCCCCTGCCATGGGCAGGGACATTTCCCAGGAACTGTGTTCAAATACACTTTTATGATGCAAGTATTAGAGAATCTAGCCTCCAACAGTCCTAGTAGAAGTAACCACCTTTCTTGGGCATTTGGTCAGAGTTCTAGTTGTCTTCATGGTGTTCTAGGCCTGAAATTGCAACAACATACTAAGAATGTGTATTGGTTAAATCTTGCAGGTGGGACAGGTAAGACACTACAGTGAAAGATGCACTCAGATGCTTAATATTGCCAATCTTTCAGAGTCCTGTGAAACCATAGGAGAACATGTAAGAAACTTCACAGAAAGCCACTGAAGGGCATTGTACAACTAGGGTTGGCAGTTAGGCAACTACCATAGAAATTTGTGGGAATTCTTAAAGAGCCAAGGCCATGTAGTGAGCAATTCTGATACCCTGAGCCTTATTACTGTAAAGTAAGAAGATTCTTGGCAGGCATAAGCAAGGTCAATTTTCTTGTTAGGCCTCTGTAATTTTCCACTGAAAACGTGCAGAGAATGATCTCTGCCAAGGTTGTAGTTTCCCACTGTATTTTTAGAGTAAGGTATTTAATCGCAATTATAACAAGTTATAAACATTAGCTTTGTAAACGGTAGTAACTTCTAGACTAACCAATTAGAGCTCTGCATCCAAGGCTGTTACATAAGAAACCAAAGGGTGTAAGGGTATAAAAAGAGCACTGTATCTGAATAAGCTTTGGCAATCGCTTGATCACATTGATCGTCTCCGTGTTGTCCGTGACTCCTGCGTCAACAAGTGGTGCCCAAACAGGGACCCTCAGATCTGTAACCTTCGCAGAGGGTTTGAAGTCTGATCAGGAATGAGGGGGCAGGAGCCGGCCGAAATCGGCGCTGCCCCGGCGCTGCGGAAGGCAGCTAGCTGCAAAGTTGGGATCTCGCCCTGATCAGGTGAGCGGCTGGGGAGGAGATGGGGCACTCGCTACCTAAAGATGAACAGGCAGTAGTGAAGTTCCTCCAACATTCTCTCTCTAAGAGAGGACTAGAATATGATAGTGCCGCCTTACAAAGGCTGTTAAAATGGTCCCAAGACTGTGATCTTCTGCTCACTGTGCAGGCAACGTTTGAAGTTTCTTCATGGGAACGTATAGGACAGGCGCTGTGGGACGAGATCAGTAATAGGAACGTACTCAGAGGTAGAAGCCTCGGAAGGGAGCCTATGCTAAAAAGATTGTTGCTCTGGAGTAAGGAGTTAATTGTAGGAGTCAGTGAAGCTTTTAATCTCGAGACTTGGGAGAAAATTACTAAGGAAGAAGCCTCTGATTTATGGATGTTTTCAGTCCTTCTTAAGGTGAAGGGAACAACCTTTAAAGAGACAGACTTAAAGTTAATGTTGAAATGGTTGAAGACACGTCACCCAGAGATTGATGAGTCTATCGTATTTGAGATCTCTTTGTGGAATGAGGCAGGAGTTAAACTGTGGAATGCGGCCACGAAAGACAGTGACACTGTGAAAGGTTTGTTAGTCATTTGGAGAACTGTTTTAGAGACATTAAGGTCAAAAAATGAGATAATGGAGACTAGCACGCCCCACCTCCTCCTACCCCCACTGGTTGTCACTGCGGCAGCAAAGACTGAGGACAGGGATGAAGAAGACCCTTTCGACCTGGGTCCTGTTGACCCTGACAAGGAGCCTGTGCACGTTCATCAGTTTGCTGTTGCTGCTCCTGAGATTCTGACACCTGATAATTCTGATGCTGACCTAGATAGTCCTTTTGACCTTTAGCCTATTCATCTGGAAAAGAAGCCTGATTTATATCCCCCAGATTTTCATGAGAAATGGGCAGCTGTAAAGGGAGAAGCGAGATGGGTGGGGGATGGGAATGTATTGCACAGTTTCCCATGGTGTGTGTGCTCCCTATCCGAGATGGGAACGTCTCTTGTATGGTCTTATCAGGGGTATCGGGCAGAATGTGTCAGACTGTGGAGTTGGGACCCCATATACAACTCCTTTGGTACAGTCTGTCTGTGATACTCATGTACTAGAAGTTGGTAAATATATGTCCATGTTTCTATCTACACTTGGAAACATTTATAGATATGGCTGACCACTTCTTCCAACATAGGCTGGCCACCTGTGTTGGAATGAGTGTGCATTTTGGTCAGTATAAAAGCCCAAGCCTCATGCGATGTGAGGGAGGCAGAGCCTCTGTGGGGACGCCCACTAAGGTTGAGCCTTGCAACCTTGCACTGTAATAATGCTTCTTGGAGCTGGTTTCCTGATAGTCTTTACAGGGTCCTTGTGCCACACTCTGCATGTGGGACCATGTAGTGGGAGAAATGATTGTCTGGATTTTGTGTTTCAAATATTGCAGTTGTGTGGAGTGTGTTTGTGGGATCCCATATGCATGTGTATGTGTGTGATGAAGGCAGAGAGTGTTCTGTATATTTTTTGTTGTCAGGTTCATGTAAAAGTTTTTAATGGGTAGCAGTTTAACATTTCAAGCAAGAAAGGGTTAATGCAAAAGTGTGGCAGGAATTTATGGTTGCTGCTGCTGCCTAGCAGGCAGGCATTTATAGCTACTGCCGAGCAGGCCAGTGTTTGTAGCCGCTTAAAGCAGGGTGAGCGACTTCTGAAAATAGTTTGGTACCCATGTTCAGATGAAGCTGCCCTCCAATTCAGCTCCCAGTGCCCCCCCCGGTGGGATGGCCGGGATGTACACTGGAGCCGAGGAGTTTGAAAAAGAAAAGTATTGGGGCAGTTTGTAACCTGGGCATAAATCCAAGGCTTGGAGGAGCAGTTCAGTTGAAACGAGAACTGCTAACAGAAAAAGCTGTAAAGGGTATCTGGATCACTCAAAAACAAGAAAGGGGATTTGTGGGAATTATTGAAGAGCCAGGGCCATGTAGTGAGCAATTCTGATACCCTGAGCCTTATTACTGTAAAGTAAGAAGATTCTTGGCAGGCATAAGCAAGGTCAATTTTCTTGTTAGGCCTCTGTAATTTTCCACTGAAAACGTGCAGAGAATGATCTCTGCCAAGGTTGTAGTTTCCCACTGTATTTTTAGAGTAAGGTATTTAATCGCAATTATAACAAGTTATAAACATTAGCTTTGTAAACGGTAGTAACCTCTAGACTAACCATTTAGAGCTCAGTATCCAAAGCTGTTACATAAGAAACCAAAGGGTGTAAGGGTATAAAAAGAGCACTGTATCTGAATAAGCTTTGGCAATCGCTTGATCACATTGATCGTCTCCGTGTTGTCCGTGACTCCTGCATCAACAGAAATGGACATATTTGTGTCTTTATATGTTAGGCTGATGGATTATTGTTAGAGGAAAACCTTAAGGAAGAGCAATATCTTTTTCACCTTTCACCCTGCAGAAGGGGCGTGCTCTCAAGAGTATGAGTGAGTGCATCTGGAGGACACAAAGGAAGCCTACACCATGATAAATGAGAGTGAATATAGGGCCCTTGGTATCCAATACTATTGTGAACACAAAGACTTGACACTAGGTCCCAAACATAATGAAGAAAAAACATGCCATTTTTCAACATGTGACAAAGCATACAAACCCTTCGAGTTGTTCAAAATGCACACAGAGACACATATATCGCTTAAACCCATATGAAGCTTTGTAACTGTGTAAATATTCAGAAAAGTCTCTGCTAATACGCTAAGGAAGATAGTAAACGCATCATTATTAACTTCTTCCTTGCTGCCTAACATATAAGGCAACTGCATCATCATTTACCTAGGAAATCTCCTTTAAAGTAATGCAGAAGTAACGCTGACAAATGCTGCCATCATGTAATTCATATAATGAATTTCAACAAGGATGAGATTCTGAGTATGGTTTTGATTTCCTTAGAGCTGGGGTAGATTAAGAATAAATCATAGAAATTATTGCAGATTTAACCCTTATATAACTGAGACAGAAGCATGACATCTATTTTGTGGACTATTTTAGAACAAACCAGCTAAAAATTAGAAATTCCATCAAAGCTTGACCAAGAGCCATAAAAACCCTTGTAGATCAGGTGCTAAGGGTCTTACAAGCTGCTTTAGAAATAATAAAAGTACAAATTGCCACCTGGAATTAGAACTACAATAGGTCTTTTTAGTTATGGCTTTCATTTGGTCTACTCGGCCATAAAGGATGTTCTGAATTAAACTTTTAGGGCAGGCTTCTACTCTCAGGGAAAAGCAGGGCATCGTCTCTTTTCTAGACCCAGCTCTGCTGTAATAGTTTGTGGATGCATCTGAGCTGAACAACTGTCATTCTTTTCCTTTCTCTGTGGATCAGTTTCCTCCCTAACTGCATTTTTGTCCATTTGGCTGGATGTGGAAGCAAGTACATGTTTCTGTAAGAGCAACCCAGTAAATGTTCAATAAAATAAGCTCAAGGCTCCTTCCGTTGTAAAGACAGGACAAAAAAGGCCACAAACACTCTAACTCTGTCCTAAACTGAGAACCACAAACACGGATAGCACTCATAAAATCTGTTGAAGATTATCACTGTTTGTAGTTGTGATTTCATACACAGCAAAGGATGGTGAAGTGGCTTACCCATTTCAACAAATGAGCAGTAGGTAATAGATTTTAGAGTGACTTTTTTCTCCAAAAATAACACTAGAATGCAGCCTGGGAGATCTTTACGACAAGTCTTGTTGCCTTAGGTTTACTTTCTTTTCTAGAAGCCTATTCCCACTCTCTTTACTTAGGTGACTTTAACAACTATTTCTTACTTAAGATGACACTGTCCAAGCATATGGAGTGGAGATGCCCATTACAAGGCAGAGGTGGCTTCAGAGGGAGATAAACAGAGAGGAAAGATGATGGGGAATATGTGGTACCTGTATGATGTGGTGCTGGTCTGCAGTCCTTTCAGAAGTGGTGCAGAGGCAAGGCTGTAAGACTTCCAGTGCGGAATATAGAAATTTACAGTGGCCAGACTGAAAAGATGCTAAGGGACTGTGATTTCCTTTTTCTTTTTACTTCTTTTTTTCTCCCTAAAATATACTGTAAAAAATAGATCCTTCTATCTTTTTGCTAGGAGGGAAAGAATAGCTGGATGGTAACTGTAGTGTCTGTGATGGTTATATCCCAAGGCAACAGTTCAAAATAAAACACAGACTCTCATATTTAGTCAATTGATATATGAATTTGAATTCTGTTCTGTGGACAAGTTCTTAATCATGCAGGGACAAAGGAGCCCTGATTAGGTGAATGTGGAGAGGCATTTCTCTTTAAAATGCAAAGGATTTTTTAACTTCTATATTGCAAATTGTCTGTTACTGTGAATAAGCAACCAGACAGCAAAGTTAAGAAGTGTCTGGATAAAACAGAAATATGACATGAAAAATATATATAAATCAGAAGAAAGGACAAGGAGGATGTAAAGAATAAAACAAAATTGGTGACAGCTGACTGGAGCACAGATTCCTGAGCTAGTGACCATGCAAGTAATAAGTATAAAGGACAGATTAGCTGAATATGGCTATTCTCCTACTTACCAGACTGGTTTATACAGAACCAGCCAAGCGTCTTTTACCCACAGCCAAGCTTCTCAGATACTCCATTTACAAATGCTAGAGAACTGACTGTAGCAACCAAATGCTAAAAGACATGCAAGAAAAATGTATTAGTAGTATGCATGATAACCTCTGGGAATTACTTATGCCCAGTCTTTTCAATAAATCAATTCAAGCAAGCACCTGGGTTGTGAAATGTCCATTTAAAGATCTCAGATTAAATGTAATTCCATCAAAAAAAGAGAACAAAACAAAACTCACAAATCTGGAAGATGTGTATATGTTTCAGTAATCAAAATGGAAAAATAAATGCAGGTGCAAGCACTGAAAAACTATAATTTTATTTACTATTTTCTCCCCCAAATCCATGTTCTGAAAAACAATGTGATCTTCAGGAGCAAGAAAAAATATTCTGAAATGCTGTACTTATCATAACACTTCCACAACTACCATTATATTGAACAAGCCTCTAAGCTTCAAGTCTCTATTTCTACCTATAATAACCAAACCGTTTAAGGACATTGTCATACTTTTCCATGACATTGTGAAGAATTTGGAAAATACTGTGTGACCACATGCATCACATTGATATACTTTACAAATTATCCCCTCTGAATATTGGATCAACTTCCTTACTCTTGTATGTGAAAAAGAGAAAAAAATAAACATACCTAAAGCATAACATTTTCCCTCAGGGAGGCTGGTATTTTTTGGATAAAAAATCAAATTTGATGAGGAACTTCTAGAAGAAATTATTATTTCCATAAACAGACTTACAATTTCACTCAGATAAGAAAACCTCAAGATGATTATTTTTCTGTGGTTGTAGCAAGCATTTGAGCCTGCTAAAAAATAATAATTCAAAAAACTTTTTGCTAAAAAACCTGATAAATTATTTCTAATTTACCAAGTAGTTTGAGAAAAAGTTATGAGCATACAGTAGAAAAGTATTTGGTATAGAATTCCTCTCCTTTCTCTGTTTTCTCTAAAACAGTAACAATTATTCTGAGAGCGTAATTCAAAAATGAGCTACAGAAAGCCTACTATAATGACAAGATTTTGGGATATAGAATAATTTTAGGTATTGTTCTGGACTCTGCCTCCGCCTCCCACCTCAGACTAGAGTATTTTAGCAATCAGCACTCACTGTTAACAAAATTGGCATCAATGGAAACACCAAATTAATGGTATTGAGCAAAAGTATACCCATTCTGTCACTCACAAGACTAACCTGAGCTCAGATACTCATGTGCTGACAGGTCTTTCATTGACAGCCAGTTTTCATCCTAAGTGGTCATGCTGAAAAGCCATGAGATCAAGAAATGTCAAACCTAAGTAGTTTGGGGTTCTCCTTTATAAATCTCAGAATACATCTGAAAGCTTGTTTGTGCTTAAACCAGAAACCACATCTTTGTTAGTCAAGGCAAGTAAGATATGAAATAATGCCTGCACTTTTCACTGTCCAGAAGTGTGCTTCAAGATCTTTTATACCTTGGGGTAAATAAAGTGGTTATCTATAGCTCTGTTCTCAACTACCTCTTTTCACTCACTGAGGCTTATCATATTCATGAGGTATACATGAGGCTTGTTTGGATTTCTCTTATCCCTTTAACAATGCTCTTACCTTTCAGTTTCCTTTTTTTTCCAGGTGTTCTCAAATTCATTTTTTTAACATCTGCTGCAAGAACTTGTGTAGCTATTAATAGATATAGTTGATCTGTTGTTTGACATTATTAGGGTTTTTGCACAAGTACAATAAATACAACTGTCTGAGTGTAATTTATAGTCTTGTAAAGGAAAAAGGGTAAGCATATCCTATAATGAGAAAAAACATTACAACTTACAACTGTATGAGCAGTGTGAAGGGAAAGTGGAATTGTACCATTCATCTTGCTCATCTTGCCAGAGGGAGCAAACACCAACAGATCACTTAGAATAGTGGGTTTTGAAACTATCTTTGAACGTGCCCTTCTTTACCTTAGATACTTGCCTACCCCTCCCATATGAAAATGCCCATAAATAAAAAAATGCCCATATGAAAACTGTTAATTGGGAAATCATCGCATAGGCATGCTGACTGTTCTATTGTAGCTGTGAGAAGGTGGTGAGCAAAGAGAGCTGGGGTATTGAGCAGCATATAGCAAGAAACTTCTAACCAGGGAATAGACAGCCAGGGCGCCTGTTTCTGAGACTCGCTCTACAGCATTTACCGTTGTCACTTGCCCACCAGGAGGAGTCAATGCATCTGGCTACTCCAGGACCCTGTCTATAGGTGTTATCCCTCAATCTTTATTCCTGCCCAGCCACATCAGAACATTTAGACAAAACATACTCAAGTGACATTTTCTCACTGTCATGAAATGTTCAGTAAGCAGTCTCTTCAATAAAGGCTTGCAAGTGGCAGTGAGGCTGGCAATAGTCACAAAGAGAAACTCTAAGAATGGTATGGAAATACCTCATCACTCTGAATTTTCACTATGAAATTCAGACCAGCTCCAGATTTTAAAATAACAGAGCTGCAGTCATCTGGAGTGAGACTAGTAGAGACAAATGAGTCAGAGACTCAAAGAGGAAAATGTGAAGAGGGTGCCACAGAGAAAGGAAAACAAGACTATTTGGAGAGCTTTGTTTTTGAAACATCTTTGGAGGGCCACAAAAAAGACAACTGGGGAAAGAACGGGAATGGCTCAGGTCCTTAAACATTGCTTTTAAGGGCTTTAAGCCTCTTAAGCATCTAGGAAACTAAGAGAAGAGAGAGCACAAATCAAGCACCAAAAACACTTCAGAGCAGGAGCATTTTTATTGTCATTGTTATTAATGCTAACCATTCAGAAAAGAAGAAAAAAACTGTTACAGTGATTTAAAGCTAGTTCAGCCCAATTATTCCTGCCTGTCCCCACCCCCAGTGCTGCAAAAGGGAAAGGATTTATTGGATAGACCCTCCAAGCTCTCTTTCTGCTTCACATACAGCTTAACCTTTACTGGGAATAGAAACAAGGTGAGAAGGGATAAGTGGGTACAGGCACCGAACTTGGCTTGCAGCTGCTCTCTCTGCCTAGGCTGAATGCTCCACATTATGATTCTGGGATATTTTCAATTCTGGGGAAATATCCATGCTTTTCTAAAGAATCTCTTTCCTTCTCCCTCCCCTTTCCACCTCCACCTATCCATTTCTCTGTGATCAGTCAAGGGGAGAAGACAGCATTTTGAACACAAGAATGGAAGGAAAAAGAAAAAGCAGCAGGAGAATCTCTAAGTGCTGCTCCCCACTCCTAGAATTCTTTATTTTATTCTACCTTAAGTGAAAAGCTAAGCTTTTGTGAGACTAGAGCTTATGACTGTTTCCTTTAATTAAAGGTAAACTTCACCTTGCTTATGTGTAAAGACCTATTACACAGAAAACAGAAAAACTGACTCAAAACATGAGCAGAATTGCACAAGAACCTTAAAAATACCAATATGTGAGTTGGGAGAAAAGGAAAATCTTCCAATTTGAGAGAAAAAAAAAAAATAGACACTTGCATGATGCAGGGCAACTACAGCACCATTAGCATAGCAGCAAGGAAGATTGCAGGAGTGAAACATGATGCTGATCATTTCAGCTGGTTGTGAATATTTGAGATTGACCTGCAACATACAAAAGTTCAGGCAATCTTTGTGGAAATTAGGAGAGCTCAGCACCTTGCAGGTTCATGCTTATTTGTATGAGTTTGTAAGGGAAACATGAGATTTTGTGTCTATAGATTTGCTTGTAGATGTTTTATTTTCTTTGTATTTTATACTTCCATCTTTTTGATGCCCTTGGTTCAATCAATGATGAAGATTAAAAATTCCAAGATGGGAAATCTAAATTTTATAATTCATGTTCATTAAAAGACTAATGACACAACATCACTCTGTATGATATTCAGTGGAAGAAGTTAAAAAGGAATATGTAAAAGAAGTGTTTAATTTCTCTAGTGCTGTATAAATATTACTACAACACTGCTCATGTTTTCCAACCCTTAACTCCCTTTCTCCCCATAATTCTATTCTTGGATGACTGTAATACAGTAATTTTCAAATATAGCAAATTATATCACAGTTTTTGAAACATGAAATAGTCCAAATGAGACTCAGAATCCAAGGCAAACTGTCACTGAGGTCAATATAGACCTATTCAGCTGTGGATAAAACCCATAAGAGAGATCAGTATATTAATTTCCATTCATAGTGTACCCTAAGGAAAGTATCCAAATCCACAGATGAAAAATGTTAAATGTCTTCACCTTTAGAGCTATTTTATTTCCATGTTTTTTTAACCCGTGTTTTTAACTCGTATTTCCACAAAATGTCTCTAGCTTCATCTATTCAGTCTCAGAGGCCACTGATTCCTGTTTCCACCAGTTCTTGAGCTGTTCTTGAGAAGCATTATAGACAGTAGGAAAGCAGGGAGGCATTAACTTTGTTCATCAAGCCAGATCTCTTAGGTTCACACAATTCTGGACAGACATGATTCTGATGTTCATGACAGATGCTTTTGAAGAATGTGTCATTGCAGGCTCTCCATACATTGTTCCTCCCTTCCTGTCACACTGAGTACTCTCTGAAGAGCTCTTAGAGTATTTGTTCTGCACAACACTTAATAGCATTCCCAGACAGCCTTTACAGAGCTACAGCTACAGGCCACCCATCTTGTTTCAAGTGCTTTAACAATCCCTCAAGATTTTGGTTTCAGAAGTTTTGAACCCATTCATTAAAGGTCACTATGTTTTTCACTAAAGAATTGTACCAAAGAAGGATGTGAATATTTTGATTTTTTTTTTTTCTGCCAGCAACTGCTAGAACAGTGCCATTGTAAAAGCAGGCTGAACGCTGCCAACTAGAAATGATCAAGAAAAAAAAATTCAATATGACAGTGGAAAGAGGGGAAGGGTGAACACACCTGATTTGTGGTATAGAGCTGTCAGCAAAGCACTGCCAGTAAACAGATGTCCTTCTTCTAAAGGGTTTTCAAATTTTGAAGATTATGCAGACAGAAATATGGGGGAAAAGTGCTCCTAGCTAGTTTCAGAAAGTTCAGTCAAATGGATGAACAGATCACTGGGATGCTCCAGCTATTATGCAGCAGTCTGGTACACACAATCAGGGAAAAAACAGCTTTCTTGCCAGTGGCTGAATTCAGCATAAAAATATGTCCAGATCTTTAACTTAGGATATTTCCAGCTTTGGAGTTTTAGATTAATGATGTTGAATCATTGAAATTGCACCTACTTTACACCTTATAAATCTATTTTTTTTTTATTATTTTTCATTCTAAATCTGGAAAATATAGTTTCTGGAAAGAAATTGTACTTTTTTTGTCATTCCTTTCTATATCACATGATAGAAGTGAAAAAATGCAGTAATTTTAGCCTTTTGAAGAACGGGTAAGTGTGCAATTTATGCTTATTTGATATGAATCACTTGTAAAACCAGGGGACTAACTGAAGAGTGAGTTATGAACAATCCCAATATGCTGTTTGGTTTGCTCTTTGTGGTTTGGTTGTTTTTTTTTTTTTTCCTATAGATTACCAGGGTATGGGCTACTTGAACTAGCCCAAAACTACAATAAGGATTGCTCAAATGCCTGACCTAAAGTGGAAGGTAGACACAAAATTAAGAGTTACCTTCTTTCTGAACTACATTGCAATGGATTATCACTGAGCTGAAAACCCCAGAATCTGGTGGAAACTGTGGAAAGTTTATCTACTTTAGCTTCCAAACTCTTTTTTAATCCATTCTTATCTAAATTGTAGTCCTTAGAAGACCAAATCTACCAGCCAGAAAATTAACAAAACAGGAAATTAACAGAAGATAGCTACTTTGTCTGAATTTTAAACACAAGTTATTCTATGAAATGAAATGGTGCAATCCAAGAAATATTTGTCAGAGATGTTAAGTTCCCTGATTCATGGACTACCAGTCATGTAATACAAGACGGGAGTTTTAAAATTATGCCAGGCATGGCAGGAATGTTAAAAGTTAAAAATAATTAGGATCAATCAATTTGAAGAGTATTATAATCTAATGTACACACGTACTGGTCAAAGGTCACATCTGTATGTCTATTAGAAATGTCTATATATAGCACATGAATAAATAATTCACCCTGGCCTCAAGAGACTCAAGGATTAGAATCAATTATTACAAAGCTTTGTTGTTGCTGCTGTTCTGCACATAGCAACAAAGATGCCACCCTGCTGGATCTTCAGAATATGTTTTCAGTAAGTCTCCACATCTTTAAAGGTAGTTTAAACCTATTACCTTCAGTGTGCATCATCTTATCACCTGCAGTAAAGTTCTTCAACATTAGCATTTCATGGCCTGCAACAATATGTTGTGTAATAATTTGCAGTGTAGACTATCCCTAGGCTTTCTGTCAGTCAGATCCCCAATGGAAAGTTATTGACATGATCAGAAAAGTTGAAGGAAAAAAAAACCCAAACCAATAGACAGATAGGGATGGGGGATATGTCCAGATAACTACATTCTCCTTCTAGAAAGAACACTGATTGAAGAGTAACTAAGCCTAAGAACTGAGTCAAAAGCCAGATAACTGCAATTGTTCTGGATTTCTTTTAAGAAAGCAACATTTCAGATTCTTGTGGAAAGAACATGAGCAAAATGAGGGAAACATTTTCAAACCTGGGGATATGACACATTAGAATTCCAAAGCAGACACTGATCAGTCTTAAGCAATGATATTTCATTTGCAGATCTCATGTAAAATTAATTTTCATAATTCTCTTAGTTCCTGTCTACATATACATTTTTTTTTCTCATTACATGTTTTATTACCATATTTGAATTCTCCTGTTCTGTGTCTGGGAAGCAAAGATGAGAGATAGATATCTTATTATGACTCAACGAAAAATGCACTCTTGAATCTCAAACTGCTGATCACATGAACTGAGGCAGAGTTCCCTCTAAAAATGTTAGCATGGCATAAAAACAGGGAAAAAGAATTAGCTATTCCATTGAATAATCAATTCAAGTGAAATTACTGCTAAAGTTATGTGGGGATGTGATATTAAAGTGCTTCTTATGCAATGAGATTTCCTGTTTAAAGCTCATGATTCAGTTTGACACACTCTTCTAAAAGTATGTTTAGAGGCCACAGACTGAGAGATAATGCCAGCAGCAGCAACCCATTAACTTCATATCAACAAGCCAATTCAGCACAGTCGCTTCTACCAAATACACCTGAGTTCTTCTATTTAAGCATCAGGAAATGTCTGACTGCTTAGCTAGCAAGATCTAACATGATTACAGCCAAAGGAAGTATGGCTTCAGGCTGTTGTCACATTCACTCCAACTCATATTCATAATGTCTTCTGATCTATCTCTAGATTGATGATGTGCGAAGAGGGTAAAAAATATACAGATTCCACTTTTATGTCAGCTTTATAGCTAAAGAAGAAGAAATAGGATGTGTAAAAAAAATGTATGCCACTGCATCATCGTGGGGAGAAGGAAGGTAAGAAGCCATGTGTATGCATACCATGTATCTGTTATATGAGTGAGGTGTTTACCTGCAGAGGAGTTTGAATATCTTTTGCAAACCATCCCAGCCCTGTTTCCTAGGACTAGCAATGTGTATCAATGGGTAACCAGACTTCTAAAGAAGGCAAATAAGAGCATGAGTGTAGCTTCTTTTTGTCAAGTCCTCTTATTTTCACTTCACTTCGAAGGAGGTACATGAAAATGGAAAAACTTGGCTTAATGATGCTGTTCATACACATTTTCTCTGTGGTAAATCAAACAATTCTGTACCATCTTACTTGAGTTTTGACAAGGTACATCAGACAAAATGAAGAAAAAAATAATTCCTTGAACTTATTCTGTATTATGTATTTACAGCTTCCTACTACCTGACAAAAATAAAAAAAATTAAAAATAAAAAAGGTCCTATTAGATTTTTTATATCTGAAGACATGTTAACCAAAGTTGTTAATACCACTTAGCCAAAGAATGAAACTCTAAAGTTTGGAGACTGGGATAAGTCAGAACAGCAGAATTTTCCAAGAAGTTAATTGAATTATCCATGTCTTTCTGAACCTTATTCTAAAATGTCACCAAAATATATGTATACGTGCTTATATGTATATTCATGTATATATACATGATATTCAGGGTTCAGAAAAGAGGAGCAGGGGGGGAGAGCATACAGTTTTGTTATGTTAGAGTTTTCTCCTCATGGTCTTCAGCTAAATCACATGACAAGCAAAAAATACAGGGAGGTAGAGTGACAAAATGACAAATTTACTCATTGTCTGTATTTCAGAGTGCTTAAATTTTATACATGAGTGTCTATCCGCAGTCAAGACTGTAAACCCAGAATGCTTTGGTATTGCTGTCCACAGTGAAATAGTGACAGAGACAAGAAATTTCAAGGCTGCAAGAATAGCTGGACTTGGATATTCCAGGTGAGACACTTCCATTGATAAAACTGCAATTACTACTCACTTTTTTAATCAGCTGAATCTTATGTGATTATTCAAAACTATAAAAGATTGATTTTGAAAGCTTTAGCCCACACATATGTGTAACTGCAGGATATGTTTCTTCTTAGGAAGTTAAAAGAGATATTTATACATCCCACAATGTAAGATGTATAAATAGATCTTAAAATTAGGCACATTCCAGATCATTATATCCGATTGAGAAAATACAGTGACCCCAGGTAGCCTCACAAAGCCCCTGCCAGGAGACTCAAGGCTGGCCATTGAACCACAGAAATTAGCCAAAGCAGTGTAAGCAGAAAGGAAACAGATTTGGATATTGATTCAGCAACTTTCCTTGGCAGCATCTTGCAGCAGGCATTCCTACGTACCCCAAATGGATTTTGAAAGCATCCTCCACAGCTGAATGTAAATGATTCCTCCAGTGTGGCAGCACTTGTTGACACAGAATGGTGCCCATTCAACATTTTGTCAAAAAAGAATAAATTACATTCAGTGCATTTGCCTTAGATCTCCATGGATCTTCTGCTGAGAGCAGTCCTGAGGTCACACTGGAAACACTCTTCAGAGGTTTGATTTCAAGACTGTCTGTCAGTTCCCCTGATTTCTTGAAACTATCTATCTGACCAACATAGACACAGTTGAAACTTTCAGTAAATGAATATGTCCTTTCAGTGACAGAGGGAAAAAGAGCAACTTAACTATTTTCCCAGATATCTGAGAAAAAGAAACGCATTGTTCTATGTCTGGCCTATCTTCAAGATAGTCTTTCCTTGATTAAACTTTTAAAAACACTAAGCAGGGCTCCAGGAGAGAAAAGGTTTCACACCTGAGGGGAAACAGCACATGGTGTATGCCCTGAGAGCCTTTGTAAGCCAGTATTCCTTACATGAAGTACTTATAGATGAAGAAAATTTCTACTAATTTTTCAGCTGTGTAAATGGCTGAAATGTTGGAGTTTTTTTGCTCAAACTTTCAATGAAGTAGATTCTCTTTTTTCATGCAGTGGAAGGCTGCCTATTCTCTTCAGCATACAGGCTGCTACTGAGGGCAAAGCATAATAGTGATGGGGAAAGAAGACTCTGCTGCTCCATGCAGGAGGTATATTCCTGCCGTTGTCAAGCTGGCAACCTTGCTTTCCAGCACATGGTCTGCTGCCATTCAGAGACTACAGGAGGAGATAGATCATCTGAAGAAGCAGCGACAAATATTTGATTTGGATGATTATCTTGCAGGTGTCTCATCATCACCATGATACTTAGAATTACTAATTATTTCCCTTCCATTTATGTGTAGCTTTCCGTGAATACATATACGATGGCATAGGTAATTAAGATTCTGATCACTGTGACCCTTGATTCCTCTTTCAAAGGGAGCTCAGTAATGGAAAAACCCTGTGCTGGAGAAGAAGAAACACCAGAGCTGAGCCCAACAGAAGTCTTGGTTCATCTGCTTTCCAGTCTCTTCTTTCCCTCTTATGGAGTACTACTTAGGTAACCATAATGAGGCATCTGTCAGGTTTCCTCAGTCCGTTTCAGTGAGGCTAGTGCTCACATGTGGCTAGCCTTATTGACTCCAGAAGCTGGGGACAAACATAAACAAATACATTAATCATGTGCCAGCACATGTATTATTATTTTTTAAAGCTCTTAACAGCATGAAGTATTGCTTAATTGTCTGTATTCCTTGTCTGGACTAGGTGATATCACTCAAACCCTAACCTCTCCCTTCATAAAGGTCAAAGAGAATGCAATTTTGTGTACACGTAATGAAAATAATTTTTCCTCTCAATACTTCCCACCATAACCTACTTTCCTGCTAGGTGACACTAAAAAAGGGTTAGGTAACTTAAAAAAAAATAACTTAATGGTATTCAAACAGCTTACTATGTTCGATATATTGGATTGATTTTTACACTACAATAATAAGTACATAGTTTTATTTATGGAATGCCTGAGTACAAATGGAGATAGAAAAGCAAACTGTAGCATCTCACCTATTTTTAAAATCAAGTTAATTTTCAAATGACAAAACCAAGTATCACCAAATCAGGGTTTTTCCATTAGAAAAGAAGTGAGGGGTTTTCTGAGGTTTTGGCTAATTCATTGGATGGTGGTTGAGGAGAAAATATTTCACATTGATCAAAATTAAAACATCTTATGACGTTAATTGCATATATTTTCTCGGTAATATTCTGTTCTAGGAAGGTCCTTGATGTTCTGCTGCCTTTACTTCAGGTTAGAACAAAGCTAGTTTTGAGATGTTGGGTAGCTCACACAGGAAGAAGGCTATGATTTTTCATCCACTTCTGAAAATTACATTTGGGGAATGCAGTGCTGTTCAGATTTTTGTGGGCTTCTCTGTTCAAGTTTCACAGGCAGAATTTTTTTACAGACTAGTGACACATTATGTGATTACACCAATATGTATAATTAAATGGTTAAAGTGTAGGCATATTACTACTTTCTAATGTCAGCAGCAGAAGCCTTTTGTCAGGAATTGAAAATGCTTTGCTTCAAGCAATTAGAAAAAAGTACCATACGTGACTCTATATTCAGAATATACACATGCTCCAATCAGGTTATTTGAGAGGTATCAGAGTTGCAAGATAATCTGTGGCTTCCCAGCAACCCATCTAATATCCAAAATTATATGCTTAGGCAATCAGCACATAAAAGTTTGTGTTCATTTTGTCAGATAGCTATGGCATGAATGCACATTACTTAGGAGGCCTAAGCAGAAGAAAAGCTGGAGGTTTCTTTTTTTCTAAGTAGACACTAAATGTCTAGTGAGACACGAGGGTTCTTGAGCATGGTCTCCCCTATTCATAGGTTGCATGACCTGTTTCCATCTACTGCTCCTACTGCTGTGAACCTGCAGCTCTTCCTTTGTTGTAGTAGTTGGCACTGCTGTCACAGAATCCCAAGGGTTGGAAGGGACCTCAAAAGATCATCTAGTCCAACCCCCCTGCAAGAGCAGGGTAACCTAGAGTACATCACACAGGAACTTGTCCAGGTGGGCCTTGATTATCTCCAACATACGAGACTCCACAACCCCCCTGGGCAACCTGTTCCAGTGCTCTGTCACTCCTACAGTAAAGAAGTTCTTCCTGATGTTAACGTGGAACCTCCTATGCTCCAGTTTACACCCACTGCCCCTTGTCCTACCACTGGATATCACTGAAAAAAGCCTAGCTCCATCATCCTGACACCCACCCTTTACATATTTGTAAACACTGATGGGCTCACCCCTCAGTCTCCTCCAAGCTAAAGAGACCCAGCTCCCTCAGCATCTCCTCATAAGGGAGATGTTCAACTCCCTTAATCATCTTTGTGGCTCTGCGCTGGACTCTTTCAAGCAATTCCCTGTCCTTCTTGAACTGAGGGACCCAGAACTGGACGCAATATTCCAGATGCGGCCTCACCAAGGCAGAGTAGAGGGGAAGGAGAACCTCTCTTGACCTACTAACCACAGCCTTTCTAATGCATCCTAGGATGCTATTTGCCTTCTTGGCCACAGGGGCACATTGCTGGCTCATGGTCATCCTCCTATCCACCAGGACCCCCAGGTCCCTTACCCCTTCACTCCTTTCCAGCAGGTCAACCCCCAGCCTCTACTGGTACATGGGGTTGTTCTTCTCCAGATGCAAGACTCTACACTTGCCCCTGTTGAATTTCATCAAGTTTCTCCCTGCCCAACTCTCCAGCCTGTCCAGGTCTCGTTGAATGGCAACACAGCCTTCTGGTGTGTCAGCCACTCCTCCCAGTTTAGTGTCATCGGTGAACTTGCTGAGGGTACACTCAGTTCCCTCATCCAGGTCACTGATGAAAATATTAAACAACACTGGTCCCAGCACCGACCCCTGAGGGACTCCACTAGTCACGGACCTCCAGCTAGATTCTGTGCCACTGACCACAACTCTCTGCCTTCTTCCTTTCAACCAGTTCTTGATCCACCTCACTACCTGATTGTCAAGCCCACACTTCCTTAGCTTATCTATGAGAATGCTGTGGGCGACAGTATCAAATGCCTTACTGAAATCAAGAAAAACCACATCTACCGCTCTACCATCATCCCTCCACCTAGTTACTTCCTCATAGAAGGCTGTAAGGTTGGTCAAACATGACTTCCCCCTGGTAAAACCATGTTGGCTGTTCTTAATAACCCCCTCATCCTTGATATGCCTAGAGATGGAGTCAAGAATAAGTTGTTCCATCACCTTTCCAGGGATGGAGGTAAGGCTGACCGGTCTATAATTACCTGGGTCCTCCTTCTTGCCCTTATTATAGACTGGTGTGACATTTGCTATCTTCCAATCCTCAGGCACCTCTCCCGTTTCCCACGATTTACCAAAGATGATGGAGAGTGGCCTAGCAATGACCTCCGCCAGCTCCCTCAGCACCCGTGGGTGCATTCCATCCGGACCCATTGATTTATAGATGTCCAGATTGCATAGCTGATCCCTAACCCAATCCTCATCTACCAAAGCAAACTCCTCCTTTGTCTTGACTCCTTCTGGGTCTATAGGAATCTGAGGCGCCCAGGGAGAGTCTGCAGGAGTAAAGACAGAGGCAAAGAAAGCATTCAGCACCTCTGCCTTCCTTATATCCTCTGTCTCCAGGGCACCCACCTCGTTCAACAGTGGGCCTATATTGCCTCTTGTGTTAGTTTTATTCTCTATGTATTTGAAGAAGCCCTTTCTATTGTCCTTAACCCGACTAGCAAGATTAATTTCCAAGGAGGCCTTAGCTGTCCTAATTACCTCCCTACATCCTCTAACAACTGTCCTATATTCCTCCCAAGTGGCCAGCCCCTCTTTCCATAATCCATAAATTCTCCTTTTCCACATGAGTTTGCCCAGCAGCTCCTTGTTTAACCATGCTGGTCTCCTAAATCCCTTACTTGATTTCCTACCTATTGGGACACTGATCCTGAGCTTGGAAGAAGTGGTCCTTGAATGCTGACCAACTATCATGAGCCCCTTTACCATCTAGTATCCTTTCCCATGGGACTTCCCTTAGCAGTTGACTGAACAGGCCAGAGTTGGCCCTTTGGAAATCCAGAACTGTGGCCTGGCTAAGTATTCTATTCCTCCCACACAGGATCCTAAACTCCACCATCTCATGGTCACTGCAGCCAAGGCTGCCATTGACCATCACCACTTCAACCAGACCCTCCTTGTTGGTGAGTACTAAATCTAGCAGCGCTCCTCTCCTAGTTGGTTTGTCCACCATTTGCATTAAGAAGTTATCATCAATGCACTGGAGGAACCTCCTAGACTGTGAATGATTGGCTGTGTGAGTCTTCCAGCAAATATCAGGGTAGTTAAAATCCCCCATGAGGACTAAGTCATGTAGACACGAGGCTACTTCCAGTTGCCTGTAGAAAGCCTCATCAACTTCTTCATCCTGATCAGGAGGTCTATAATAGACCCCCACAACTGTATCACCCATACCAGTCTGTCCCTTAATTTGTACTCACAGACATTCCACTTGCTCCTCATCTGCCCATGGACAGAACTCAATACATTCTAGTCGCTCTCTCACATAAAGAGCAACTCCATCACCTCTCTTTGCTGACCTATCTTTCCTAAAAAGGACATAGCCATCCATGAGCACATTCCAGTCATGCGAGCTGTCCCACCATGTCTCTGTAATTGCCACCAGATCACAACCTTTAGACCGCACATAGACTTCTAACTCCTCCTGTTTATTCCCCATGCTGCATGCGTTGGTGTACAGGCATTTCAGGGAGAGAGCAGAGCACGCTGATGGCACCCTCGGGAGGCAGGAGCCTTCTGGTCTTCATTAATACTAGAGCAATGCTCCACTATTTCAGCTACGACCCCCTCGCACTTTGAATCTAACCTGAAGCTCTGTGAGTTAGCTCTGTTAACTCTTGCCCTAGTACTCTTTTTCCCTTGCTGGACAGGGTCTAAACAACTAACCTTTCCCACAGATAAAACAATAGATTGATAGTCCTCCCTAGTCCTCCACCCTTCAAGCCCTAGCATGTTTGTCTTGGGCTTGTCCCTTACAGGCCCAGTTAAATCCCCTCTCCCCTTCATATCTAGTTTAAAGCCCTGTCAATAAGCCCTGCTAACTCCTGCCCCAAAAACCTTTTCCCCCTCTGGGACTGGTGTATCCCACCTGCCACGAGCAAACCAGATGTCTCATGTAGCAGACCATGATTGAAAAACCCAAAACCCTGCCTTTGGCACCAGTCACGTAGCCATACATTAATCTGCAGACTCTTCCTCTTTATCTCTTCACCCTTGCTTGTAACAGGTATAGAGGCAAACACCACCTGTGCTCCAGACCCTTTAACCAGCTGTCCCACGGCCCTGAAGTCTCTCTTCATTGTCCTTGCCCTCCTTGTAATAATTTCATCAGTGCCAACCTGAAAAACCAGCAGAGGATAGTAGTCAGAGGGCTGCACCAGATCAGAGAGTTTCTTTTTAACATCTCTAATCTGAGCCCCAGGTAGGCAGCAGACTTCCCTGTGGGATGGATCTGGTTGACACATGGGCCCTTCTGTTCCCCTCAGAAGGGAGTCACCCACCACAATTACTCTTCTTTTCTTCTTGGCTGGGGAAGTTCTAAGGCATGGGGGTGAGTGACAAGCCCTAGGTGACTCACTAGATAGATTTACCTCTCCATCTCCATTTACCTGGCCTTGCAGTTCCAAGACCTCATACCTGTTATTCAAGGGCACCTGGGAGGGAGGAAGGGATTGCAAAATGCATTTACTACCCTTGTGCTACAGCTCTTGCTGTGAGAGCGAGAATGTGGCCAGGTGCAGGAGGCAGAGCAGCAAGTCTGAACTGAAACTGGGTGGTGGAAAGGGAGGGAAATGGAAAAAAAGGACATTTCTTCCTGCAACAGAGGACAGGGAAAAACCTAGTTAGCTACAGAGAATTGCCTCAGAAAAAGGGACCAAGAACACATGTTATTGAGCATCCCTGGGACTCAGCCTCCAACCTCCGTTTCTCAGGCTGGATCTCTGATCAAAGATATTGGGGCCTGGAGGGAAGTGGCAATATTATAGCTGGGAAATGTGGACTTAATGAGATAACTTGAAGTCACTCTGCTGTAAAAAAAAAAAAAAAAAAAAAATCTTCAGTTTAACTTTCTACTCATAGTATGATATGTAGCTACTTCTGAAGCCTTGCAAATTTAGCAGCAGCTGCTAGAAACAGTTTAATTTGATGCTAAACAGGAATAATAAGTCTTGCCAGTTGCATAGTTAAAAGGCAGCCAATTTCTTTTTTAAGCATGTTTTCAGATGCAACCTTGGTCCATGAGATCTGGCTTGAAAGACCACCCAGGATGAAAGCGTATTTGTTGACTGAGTCACCAAAGGCAATCAATAATGGAAGTCAGTAACAAGAAAGAAATAGCATAATACTATTTCAAATAATGACATATAGCTTTAAAAACAAGAAGGTGGACATGAGTCAGACTGAATTTCATTATTTTAATAATGGAAATGCCCTTTTGGCTAGGAGAATACTCTTCCTAGACAGTAAAGTATTAGATACTGGAAGGCAGACGTTTTAAGACTCCATAATGCAAAGTGACTGCTATTAATTAATAAATTTTATCACTTTTTGATTGAATTAAAACTGTACAAATACTTGCATACCAATACTCAGAAATATCTTCTTGCACCTTGTTTAAGCAGTAGGCAGATTGGGAGCACAGTAGGAGTTGCAGAGGCAGGTCCTCATTTTTGGCAGCGACAGTTTCTGGTATCTTGATCCCTTTCTACCTGCTGCTAGGCCCCAGGCAGTGCTAAATAAAGCTACAACTACTGGAGTCATGGACATTCCCAAGCAGCCCTCACTTTCCTACCAAGAGAGGCAAAACAGCACTTTCACATCTGTTGCAGAGAATAAATAACCCAGCACTTCTTCTGCTCACCTCTGCCTCAGATGCAGATGCTTAATTTCCTCCAACACACACCTGGGTGGCCCCAGCTATGCACAGTACTCCTGGGGCTGCCCAGACACAGCAAGCAGACCTTGACCAAATATGATCCCCTCTAAGGATCAACTCATATATCAAGGGATGAGTGAGACAGAATCCCATGCCCTGGCTGTTCAGGTTTACAGCAGGTTTGTTTTTTTCGGCTGTGCTCTTGCTCTAGGAAGGCAGCTGCTTGTCTCAAGTACAATCTAAGCAATCAATCTTCTGTTTCATTTCCCCCAGCCTAGCTGAGAAATCTCTCAGAATTGCTTTTCTCGAGTCTCCAACTAACAAGGTGGTAATATATACTTATGTATTAACACCCTCCCCCTCCCCCCTATGTATTCTATATTACATGTATCTCCCACATGGGAGGTAAAACACAGGTGGCAAGACACTGAATGCAATGTCTTAGTGCAGCTGCTCAGAGAGACCTGTCGGGCTCACACAGGTTTATCTATCAGAACTGCAATTCTTCACTCTCTAAGAAGTGCCTGAATGTTTCAATTAAATATAGAATCATAGAATCATAGAATAGTTAGGATTGGAAAGGACCTCAAGATCATCTAGTTCCAACCCCCCTGCCATGGGCAGGGACACCTCACATTAAACCATATCACCCAAGGCTTCATCCAACCTGGTCTTGAACACGGCCACGGATGGAGCATTCACTACCTCCCTGGGCAACACATTCCAGTACCTCACCACCCTAACAGTAAAGAATTTCTTCCTTATATCCAGTCTAAACCTCTGCTGTTTAAGTTTCAACCCATTACCCCTTGTCCTATCACTACAGTCCCTAATGAATAGTCCCTCCCCAGCATCCCTGTAGGCCCCCTTTCAGATACTGGAATGCTGCTATTAGGTCTCCACGCAGCCTTCTCTTCTCCAGGCTGAACAGCCCCAACTTTCTCAGCCTGTCTTCATATGGGAGGTGCTCCAGTCCCCTGATCATATTCATGGCCCTCCTCTGGACTTGTTCTAACAGTACCATGTCCTTTCTATGTTGAGGACACCAGAACTGCACATAATGCTCCAAGTGAGGTCTCACAAGAGCAGAGTAGAGGGGCAGGATCACCTCCTTTGATCTGTTGGTCATGCTCCTTTTGATGCAGCACAGAATACGGTTGGCTTTCTGGGCTGTGAGTGCACACTTAATCCAACTCGTGTTCATTTTCTCATTGACTAACACCCCCAAGTCCTTCTCCGCAGGACTACCATGAATTTCCTTTTTGCCCAACCTGTAGCTGTGCCTGGGATTGCACCCACCCAGGTGTAGGACATATATATAAACTAAAAGATTTTATTTCTACCTCAGCATCTCCAGTGGTAAATATCATCTTACTTCATATATTGAACTGAACATTCACTGGACTTAAGAGTGAAAAGCGAGAGATACTAAATAAAAAAAAAAAAAAAGGACACCAGGAATTAAAACACATTGGCATGCAAACTAAAATAAGTCAGTTAGAACATAGAGCCAGAAAAAAATCCTTTACTGAGGCAACAGGTAAAAATAATTAAAGATTAAAATTTGTTGAAAAGTAAAAATTTGAGATATATCAGAAAAAGCAAAATCTAAATTTTGAATGTTCTCTATTTTCAGTGCTCAAAACGTTTGACTAAGTTAAGAATTACATGAAAGTTTACATTTGTAGAAATTTTGCTAGCCAATAATATTTACATGTAATTTGTCGATATAATTTTAATAAACTAGGAAAACTCATATATGAGTTTTTCAGAAAGTTTATACCATAACAGAAACTGATTCACAAACGTTTTCAGAGCCTGTAAATTTGGCCAACCATATTTTCTTGTGAGAGAAACAAATTTCAAATAGAAGATGCTGAAGAACAAAATAGAATCAGGGAAACACCTCTGTGTAATGGCAGAATGAGATTATTTAGTTCATGGAGGATGAAGTCAGAGGCACATAGAACAAGTCTGAGGAAGTAAATTGTCAGCTCTGATTTATTCTTCCAAAGAGCATGAGAAGAGGTGGAAACTGAAGGCAACTAAATTTCAGAAAGACCCTCAGTCTATAATTAATTTGTGGAATCCATCACTACAACAGCTCATTGAGGTCTTGAACTTGGCCACTTACGTGGTTAATAAGCCTAGCCAGAAGCTGTATGGAGTATAAATGTATTCTTATTAAGACGTAAATTTCAGTACAAGTGCATGCTTTTCACTTTTTATAGATTATTGCCAAAGAGAGTACAGGATTTCCTGCAATAATGGAAATAAAGGTGTTCTGAACTTCAACGAAAATACAGTTTTTTCCTTTCATATATTTTATTTGTGTGAGATCTAAATAAAATTACCTTCTGACCTGAAGGAAGACATTTCACATGTCTTTTCAGACATTTTTAATAAAGCAATGCAATTAAATGAAAGGAGGGAGTCAGATACTTTTCCTGCAAAACCATGCAGAGGAGGAGAAAACACTGATAGTAGTATTTTTCGCTGAACAAGTTATTCTGGCAGCCATATAAGGAAATAAGAGTGGAGAAGGTCCTATTGGTTAAAACGCATTTGGTAATTCTGCCTGTCTGCCTGTATGAGATGGTGCAGCTCCTGTTTCCCACAAGGAGCTATGCTGCCTTTGCAGGGGGTTTCTAATTAGGAGCTACCAGTCTCTTCCACCTCCTTTAAATCTGTTACTTCTGGACCTGCATGCAACTCCCATATCCAAGTCCCAGTTAATTTTACTGTTGTAGCCCAATGTGTTCTCTTAGAGGCAAATGACAGCTTTAGTTGAGGGTCATGGAGAGAGAAAGACCAGGGCAATGGAATTGATGAGCAGCGAGTGCATGCCCATGGACAGTGGGGTTAGACAGTGTTACTGCTTTCCCCTCCCTCCCTGTATTTGGGTATAGTGCAAATAATGTTCTCTTGGACCACAGAATAGGGCTTGTGAACAGCCAGCATCAGCAGGAGAAGGTGAACATCCTTAGTGAACAGAAGTGGAGAGACAAGCCTGCAAGGTTTTCCAATTTGTTTAGTGTAAATTTAAGCTAAGAGCCCAAGACTTCTGGTGTCTAGTTTTTCAATTTAATGAGATAGGCAGTCCTGTCCAGCTTTGTTTTGCTTTTCTGGATGCATCTGGAGGGACAGTGAACATATCCAGGATGTCATCAGCAGTCACACCCGGCAACTACTTGGTTGGCAGAAGGCAACTGATATCTCTAACCCAGGCCTATCCTCTCTGTGCCACACATGTGCCAGATGCAGCAGTGCTGTGGTGGTGAGGAAGAGTGCTCAGTGGGGCTGCCACAGGAGATTTTAGGAACCATGTCATTCCTAGCAGATATTTGGCAGGACTGCATGCTTCTTTTGACCTCTGAATGCCAAGCAAATGCTTATTCTCTTAGAGCAGAAGTAATCCTAGAGGGAAGAAGTGTGTGGCCATAATAGGAATACTGATGAGGGAAAGCCCAGCACTGCCCCAAAATGAAGACCAGGGGCAATATAGAGAAGAGCCCTGTCTGAGCATCCAGCACCTAGGACATAGCAGGCATTTGGGCTCTGGGCTTGCTTCTCTTGGAGCCACAGCCAAAGG
The DNA here is from genome assembly GCF_012275295.1 of Melopsittacus undulatus. Lineage (NCBI taxonomy): Eukaryota > Metazoa > Chordata > Aves > Psittaciformes > Psittaculidae > Melopsittacus > Melopsittacus undulatus. The sequence continues at coordinate 40,613,881 of NC_047557.1, read as the reverse complement.
TGGCGGGTAGTGAGGAGAGGCTGTTGGGAGTCCTGGCGAAACAGTGGCAGCCAGGCATCTGCAGACATGCCAGTGTGGGAGCACAGTGGCTGTGGGTACAGCATTAGCAAAAAGCTGAAATCAAAGGAAAAAACCCCACACAAACTAACAAGCAGAATACCTAATTATAGTTTTCTAATATAAAAGCAGTAGTAAGGGTTGGATCACACAGAGCTTGCAACTGCACACCCCTTCAGTGGCAAGCAATGATGTTTTCCTGGGTTTGTGCTCTCTATATTGTTTTAACAGCAGATGGGAAGGGCAGTGTAAAAGAGTTGGTCTTCCCCTCCCTCTCACTTAATCACCCTCCTCCCTCTGTGGCTGCTGCTGAGAAGTGCAAGAGTTAACAGGGGGGAATTAAAATGAAAAGGGAAAAGGAAAGGGACTGGCATAGCATACAAATCAAAAGCAACTTGTAACACCAAATGACTGTTTGCAAGGTCCAGCCATACTAACAATGGCCTTCCTTCAAGTTCACCTTATAGCAGGGAGAAAAGAGGTGCCTGTGGTCCCCAGGGAAGGCCAGGCAAAGAGCAGTGGGAGATGAGGATAGTGGCAGAGGAGAGAGAAGCAGGGAGGCAGGTGAAGGCGGGAAGAGCGAAGGGAGGCAAGGGGGAGAGAGTGCAAATCCAAATGTCGATTTGTAGACACAGTGAGGAGAGCCTGCTGGCTGACAGGCTGATTTATTGGATTCTTCCAGTTAATCACTGCCGGCCTGTGGCCAAACGGATCTCCAGCAAAACTGAAAGGCAGCCGGGGGAAACAGGCTTATAAGCATAAAGCCGCATAATGGTGTTCAATGAAGTGTGAGACTTTTAGTTCAGTCTCAGTGAGCTGGCCACATCGCTGGAATGTCAAAGAGGGATTGTGGGTGGAAAAATTATGGATTTAAACTGCTAGCTGTAAATGAGGTCAATATGTCTGGTTCATAAACAGTCCGAGCCTATTCCAAGAATGCAGTGAGGGGGAAAATTAGCGTGAAGCCAACACTGTAGACAAACCTCATTGAGATATAATTGCAGCTATAAATACACGTGAAAAGCTTACCGAGTGCAATAAAATACAGACATGTTTTTTTATCTCTCCCCCCCATATTTCCTTCTTTCAGTCTATGCATTTGTTAAGTGTTGTGCATCTATAATATTTCACTCCCTCCTCTCTCTTCTTTTCCTTCTGACACCCAGTGTTGAAATTAATTGAGTGTTCTTGATCTTCCATTCCATTTTATTCAGGCAAGATTGGAAAAAATCAAAAAAGCACATCTAAAGCATTTTCTTCCCTTTTGCTTTTTATTTGAATCAGGTTGAAATGTGTAAAAAAAAAAAACCACCAAAAAGAGGCATTGCGACTTTTTTATATCTTAAAAAATGCAGCAAATGTCTTTTTAAACTAATACATCTGTTAGATCATTTGAATCTCAATTTAATGAGGTGACATCAAAGGCAAGTATTGGATCCTATGGAGAGTCTCTTTCACAAGGTATCTGGTCTTTGCTCATGAAACATTGACTTTAAATTAATGTGATGTTCCAGATCTTTTTTTTTCCTGTGGGTCTTTTATTACTGTATGGGGGGGAGGGGAGGGGAAGTAGTACCAAAGGGTGAGAGGACAGACACTGAGCAATATGCCTTACTCAGTTTAAAAAACTGATACAGTAATAAATTGAAGTCTAATGGCTATGGTCAGACTGTTTTTTCCCCTAAGCCAATTGATTTAAATGGCAGTAATTTGGCTAGCAAGGCTAGTCCTGTTTAAATTAAACCCATTAATATAATAGCACCAGTCTTGAATGAAATCCATCTGTAACAGAGCCTATACCAGTCAGTGGTTTAATAACTGTCCAGGGATGTCCTGAAAACACCCACATCCGTACAAACAGGAGTAAGAGATTGAACCAGGATCCAGAAAACCTCCTGTTTCACTAGGGAAAAGGAAGAAGGAGAAACACTGTCAAAGAAAGGTGTAAATTAACATTTATTTTCTTCTTAGCAGGACACATGTAAGAAGGAGAGGTCAGTTGTAAACAGGGAGGGAAAAGTCACAAACCTTTATTCTTCCTCTAGAAACACAATATATATCATCTTTCTCTTGTCTTTATATATACATTTTCACAAACTCCTGACTCCCCCAACTCCTTTTCCTCACCTTGCCTTGGCTTAAATTTGTTTGCCTGATTATCTGTACACATGTTGGCTGACATAAAAAGTCTTTTTCAGAAAACGTTATATGGAGCATCAGGACCAAAAAGGACATTGAAAAGTATCTGAAGATTAACATTCAATATAGAAATCTTATTCTTGGCAGCCTTCACAGTGTGGTTAGGATTGATCTATAGCTTCCTCTCTCATTGTTCTTGATCCTTTTGTGCCAGGCTGCTATATGTTGTGAGGTAATTTCTTTCCCAGCTTGAAGACTATGTAGGATTTTCCTTGGAACTATTTAAAATCAAGCCTTGACTATGGGAACTTGAGGATGCAAGTCTTCCATTTTGAAGAAAGCACCTTTGAGCTTCAGTCTCACCTCAGTTGCACTTTCAAAGTTGTTGATCTCTTCAAAATAAACTAATACTTTCCCTCTTTACTTGGAAACTCCACTTTATAAACATACCAAGTTAATTTTACATTTTGCCTGTTTGTGTACCACCTACTTACATACGATTTATGTTATGATTCATCATGTTGGACATGAGTCAGTTTCAGGTGAAGTTTTTTGCTCCTCTGGAGAGCAGATCAGTGCTGAAACTTACATGTAATAAATATTATATTTTTGTCTGAATTTAGTTTTGCACTTTGCAGTAGAGAGAATGAATGGTGTTTTGGGTGACATACCATCAGATGTATTCTGTACCCTTTCATGTATACAGCTGGCAAATTCAGATCTTAGAATGTACTTTGGGTTTTAATAATCCCCTGCCGCTGCTCGTTTGTAGACACCCAAAGAAGTAAAGACTGTTTTACTACTGTCTCTGCCAAAAAATCCTCCAGTAATTCTGACCCATAACCAAATCCTCCTCTGAACTAAAAAAACAAAACCAACAACAACAACAAAAAAAAAAAAAAAGCACATCCTCATTTTTTTTAATGAGCCTTCAATCAAACCAATGAAGAGAGGGAAATTATTAAGCAGTGCAGAGGAACATCCAGGGCAAGCAGATGTAGATCAGACTCATTTGACCCCATTCCTCTCCTTGAGTTTCTCAAAGCTGAGACCAGACAGTCTAGTTATATTGTTTAGAAGAATGTTTTGTAAGCAAAGGTACAGTAATTTTCCCTTGATTGAAAAAGTTACCTTTTGTTTGCCATTTCTATGAAATCTGAAGTCCTAAATCTGCACTACTCTTCTTGTCGTAAACAGAGCAGTCAACACAACGTCTGCACATTCTGACAAATCCTACAAGACATCAGTGAATGCTAATCAAAATTCTGTAATGAGCCCATTCCTATGTCTGTGGGCACACTTACTACCTACTGTCACATTGTCTATCACAAGCTTCTCAAACACAAGACACCACAAGATGCCCCAACTTTACACCACTGAAATAAATTGGCATTATAAGCTAGGATATATCTCCTGTTTTCATGTACAAGTGGTAAAGAATTTGCTAAGAATATTCACTCCCTTAGATTTTGGTACTGCAATCTTCCTTAGCTGATGGATGTTCTTATAGTTTGCAGCTTCCTATGAAAATCTTGAGACTAAAATATTCTTAGACAAAAACCAGGGCATGCTAGGTGCATGTGGGGCACTGACACATTTACAGAAAATTGTACTGCAGCATATGGATCCTGTAACAGAATCCTAAGACTATCCCATCAGGTATCTGGTGTAAAGTGTCAACATAATATGTTGTAATGAAATTAAAAACAAGCACAGCAACTCACCTCAAGAATTCAATTGTAATTCCCATGGACTCTTCTCTTTGAAGTGAATTTAGTGCACATGAGAAGTAATGGATTGACAGGGAATGAGTACCTTGCAGAGAACAAATTTATTTCTATTCAGACAGTTTGGTTTTGGCTAGAAAATCTGTCATGCGGTATTTTAATTCACAAGAAGTTACCAAATGAGGAAATGATGAATTCTTACAAATGCTAGCCAGGATTCTATTTATCAAAAAAACGTAGAGAGAGAAAAGGAAAAAAAGAGAGAGATTCACGATGCTATTGTAATTTTACTTTCAATATATCATTGATTGTGTCATAAAATGAAGTAATATAAATGATAATAATGTGTTGTTATGACTCTGTGTGTCATTTGCATTATCTGACATTCTGAAATTTTCAATTCAAGTGTTTAGAACAGAAAGTGTTGTCTTTGTTCATGTATTGGTAAGTACCTCCTGGCTGGGTTCCCTGTAAAAAACACGTCTTTTGGTGTATCTTCAGTAAAAAATAATTCATTCATTTACTAGAAATGGTGCCCTCAAACCTATATAAATACAGTTATATAGCCACATATTAAGACCTATTCATGAACATACTGTATAGGCTCATGTATATCTGGGCCCAGAGATGAGCCCAGTACCATACACATTAATATATTCTGCCTTGTGCATATTCATAAATATAGGGTTTCTGATGTCAGGAAGGACAACATACCTCATTTTCCTGAGTTGGGAATGAGCACATAATTCACAGGTGGCAGAGCAAAGCCAAGCCACTAATGGATTTTGTACAGTCATCTCTACTGGATGAAATAAAATTCCATTACAGTGATCATATGTTATATTTATACCATATCAGAGACCTGTGTTTACAGAGTATCTGAAATTTTTCTTACCCTTTGCTGAAGAAATTAATTCAATTGAAAAAAAAAAATCTGATTTTATTTCCAACTGGAAGGGTCTAAATATGTATTTCATACAAGGAGATAAACACATACACACACATTAATAACGTGGTGTTTTTTCTAGTCTGTTTCTGAGAGCTAGTGGAATGAGTTCATCTTTTCATTATCTGAATGTGATTCTGGACTTGCTCTGGTGTAAGAATAACTCAGCTCCCTGAAAAACAGCACATGCAATCAGTTTAGAGTGAAACAGAACTAGGCCTTTGTCCCTCATTTAGCTGGAGATGTCACTTTTCCTGTTTAAAGAACACCAAAAGTAACAGGAATAATTAAGGCAAGTCTAAGACAGATATGTCAGCTGGAAATAAGTCTATGTCTTATTGCTGGCAACAAATAGTCATTAATACAGTAGAATCAAAACAGGTGAGAAAAAAACATCTCTATGCAATGCTGTTGAACAGCAGTATGCAATAAATTGCATATAGAGATACAGGAAAAAAATGTGAAGTTCTATTCTCTGTGCTTTCTTGCTGTTGTCCTTTCAGATTGACTGTTCTTCTACCCACATCAGCAATAAAATAGAAGCTGTTTTCCAATTTCTAAAACCTACCTGCCTATGTGATCTTACTGGGACAACTCAGATTTTCTTAATTTAAACAAAATGTTTAATTTCCTTTTGAAGCAAATAAGCATTCCAAGAGCTGCCATAAAGTGTCATTTTGTATCGTGGATCATGACCAGGTTGGATGAAGCCTTGGGTGATATGGTTTAGTGTGAGGTGTCCCTGCCCATGGCAGGGGGGTTGGAACTAGATGATCTTGAGGTCCTTTCCAATCCTAACTATTCTATGATTCTATTATTAGCTTGGCTAAGTAGATTTTGGAGGATGTAGGTAGAATCTCAATGAAGACATTGTGTCAATTTTTACATTGAAAAGGAACCTGATGATAAATAATCAAGTGGGACAGAAGACCTAGTTCAGTATTTCAAAGAAGCCAAACTGCAGTTTTTACCATATTCTTTATTTATTTTATTTTATATTTATTTTATTTTTTAAATACAGAAAAATATAGGAACTAGCTCTCTGAAATGTTTCTTTCCATGCTGTCTTAATTTATCTTTTTTTTCCAAGTTAAAGGATACTGTTAAATTTGGCTATAATGCATGATAGTGCACTTACATAATGCACTTATAGCTATAATGAACTTATAGCCAAAAAGTGCATTAACAGCCTGAAAAGGCATGCAACTGGACAACTTTGTATAGTACAATGCATACCCAGGATTTCTAAATCTTACAAGGAAAGAGTATCTCACAGTAATCAATATGTCATCACTGACCATCTCAAATCAAACAATTGCTTTGATGAAGCAACTTTTAAATTGCTGTCTCTGTGTACTGGATGGATGTTCTCCAGCTTGCTGAAACACTGGCTTGACATCTTTTCAGTAAGCCACCTGATTTCTTTTCTGCTCATATGATAAGATGCTCACAACTATACTGACCTTAGTGGGTTGCTCAGTGTTTACATCAACATAAAATATAACAAAACATGTTCAGCTCTACAGAAAAATTTTGGACAATATGAAGACAACCTTTTCAGCTTTCATGTAGCAGAGTATAACTGCATACAACCTGTGTACTGGTTGGCTCACCAGCATGGGAAGACAAAAAACACCACTATAATGTTTGTGGGTTTTTTTTCACTGAAGGGTCAATATATGTAATCTCATATCCTAATGAGGTAAAAAGCCTTAAATTCTGCACAGAAGTGTATATGAAATACTATCATCTGCACAGCTCTGGTTTCATAAAGTTCAAAACAAATACTCTAGGAGCTGATGCCACACTTTATAGCAGGGAATTCTGAGGAAATATTGAAGTAATGTTGCAACTACAGAAGTTCATGTGGCAGCATTTGCCTCGATCCTGCAGAGGTTCAGTGACATGAACAGGTGAGTTCTCTACGTTCTTGTCTAACGGAGGCAGAAAGTAACTTTTAACATTCCGGAATATGTAAAAAAATCCCTCTTTTATCCTTCTCCTTCTTGACCTTCCTTTTTTTCATTCTTTCTCTCCTTCCTTTTTTTTTTTTTTTGTTGCCAAGAAATTATTTGATTTGCTGAAATAGACTGGTTTAATAAAACTGGTCTTCTTCCTTCTACTAAAAGTTTACCTGCGAGAGCCCCGAACATAATAAAATCAGATTATGAAGGCAATCATATTTACTTGTAATAAATCAAATCTTGCAGACATCAGTTAAGTCTCCCTTACTGCACTGGGACAATACTGTGCATGCATACATCAATACCTGAGGTGTCAGAAATATATTTCATAAGTTCAGAAAAATTGCATACACACTTGCAGCACCATTATAAGCAGTGAATTTGTAATGTGAACATTATGATGTATAAAGTGGTTTTGTTCCTACATTTAATAAGCACCACATGTCAAGCCCACAAATGTAATGGAATTTGCTGGTGATTTCTTACCATTACATGTAGGTTATTGTTTTCAGGAAGAGAACTTTTCTGCACTTTATCAACAGTATCCAATTTTAAGAAGCCATCTTCTTTCTCTTCTCTGAATGCAGAAGATTCTTTAGATTGGTGAAATAAAATAAAATCTCAGCCAGCAGGATACTCAGTTAAGGAGAACTGAAGTAAGCACAAGACAATTCCACTTGCAGGGAAAATGTTTCCTTTGGACTACCCCTACAGAAAATATGCTTTTTATTCTAATTCCAGTACAGGTTAGGATACTGGAGAATTTTAAAAAATCTTTAGATAACCCATAAAAGCTGGGTTGCACAGAGAGCTTTTTCTTGCAGGATTCTTTAGATCTTGCTTAAGGTACAGTGTAACACTCATGCACACATGCAGAACCATTTTCAGTCATTTTCTCACCCAGTAAAGTCCATTGATGCATTGCAGATATTTTCAGCTAAAATAATAAAAAAGCAGAACATTTTTTTCTTTTTTTCTTTTTTTTTTCCTTTTTGAAGTTGAAAAAATGAGAAGACTTAGACTTAAACTTAGACTTAGACTTAGACTTAGTCAGTGAGCCATGAAGCCCCTAGGTCTGGAATACCTGCAAGGCTCCAGCAGCCTGGTGATAACACGGAGGATTTCAGAAGATCCAGGTTTGCAACAGAAAAAGTGAGCCAGGAATGCCAGAATGGGATGGGACTATCAAAAACATCCCAAGAGATGCCTGTCATGGGTTCAGCCGTGGCAGTAATTTTTCTCCTTCCTGTAGCTGGTGCAGTGCTGTGTTTTGACTTCTGGGCTGGGAACAGTGGCTTGATAGTGAGCATGTTTTGGGGGTGTTTTTGTTCAGGGCTTTTCCTGAGCACATGCTCCAGCCAGGTGGAGGAGGGGAGGCCGGGAGGAAGGAGAAACAGGACACCTGACCCAGGCTAGCCAATGAGGTATTCCATACCATAGCACGTGATGCCAAGGATGCATACTGGGAGAGAGAGAGCAGGAGGGGTGGAGCTCTGGAGGAAAATGGAGGAAGGAGCACGCGGTGCTTGGCCTGGCAGGGTGGAGTGAGTTATGGGTCGGTGGCTGGTGGGGTGTTGTATTCTCTTCGCTTGTTATTAGCTGTATGATTATTATTTGTAGTGGTAATGGCAGTGGTGATTTTGTGTTATGCCTTAGCTATTGGACCGTTCTTGTCTCAATCCGTGGGGGTGCATTCTTTGGATTCTTCTTCCTAACTCTCCAGGAGTTGGGGGACTTGGTTTAAACCACGACAATGCCTGATCCAGCAACTGAGTTTGACATTTTCTATCAGTAAAACATCTGTATGGAAGAAGACCTACAGAAGTGGTGTGTGTGAAGTTTCATGTTTTCTGCACAGATTTGTCTTTCCTGAGCTCAGGAATTTTGGCTAGCTCAGGTAGGTGTAATTTCTGGCCCTGTGCTGCTGGATATGGTCAAGTCCATGAAATGAAGAAAAGGACTGTGCGTTTATATTGATAGGAATTTTAACTTTCCATGTGTTACTGTTCACACACTCATTAAAGTTTACATGTTGACCTTTAGGAGACATACACCAGAGTTCAGATTAGAAATTCAGCTCACTCACAATTTGAATTTCTTTCTGAAAATTTATATTAAATGTTATTTCTTTGGATTGTGATAATCTCTGTGCTTGCCTGGTGCCTTGCAGTAAGGTTCACCAAATACAGAATGTAACCAGCTGCCTTCAAAAGGGAAGGCTTTTGAAATTCTATCACTAAATATTAGAAAGAGAATATAGGAATTGTGTTATGCTTATGTGAGGCAATAAAATCTTACAATTTCCATATGGCAAGAGCTGCAGCCACACTGCCCAAGTTGCAGAAGGCAAGGGGAGGTGTGGAGACAGTGTTCTCACAGGAGAATGGATATTTGGTACATGAGCTCTGAATAACTCCGAGGGATACAGCAAGGCCGTGGGAGGCCTGAGAAAGCTTAAGCAAGCAAGATAAGAAGAAGCTGGAATTCAAGTGATGAGAACTGTGGACTGTTGGCAAGCTTTTGAGGTCAAGTTCTCACACATGTGCTTAACCAATTATATATTAGTCACTAAGGGTCTTCTAGACAAGTATCCAATCATGATATGCCAAATTGCTGTAGGTGTGTGTAAGCAATAGGATATAAGGAGTTAATGCTTTGCAATAAATGGCTTTTTGTCTGATCACATTGATCTCTGACTGAGTCCGTTCCGCGGCAGGGAGAGACTGGCAGAATGAAGAACATCCTGCTGTAAGAGATCAGGTTTGAGACCAACTACGGAACCTGAAGGTGCACAAGTCTGTGGGACCTGATGAGATACATCTGTGGATCCTGACTGAGGGAACTGGTGTGTAGTTGCCAAGCTACTAGCCATCATATTTGAGAAGTCACAACAGTCCAGAGAAATTCCAGTTCCTTCTGACTGGAAAAAGGAAATATGACTAATTTGTATGGCAGTAGTTAACAGTAAGATATGCTCCTAGTGCAGGCTGCTCAACCTTGCCTGGAAACCAGACTACCACTTAGGAAGCTAATGCACAGCCAAGACCTTATTTACATTGAGTATACTGACAACAATTCAAGTTAGGACTTTATACACAACTTCTATAGTCATTCTGTGGAATGCACTGCAGACTCATTTAGGATCAGCATCTTTTTTGGGCAAACTGATAATGGAATTGACTGGAATAAAGGCTGAATGGTTGCATGTAAAGAAAGGTAGTGATTAAAGAGCATGATGGCTGAAGAGTACCACACTAATTTCAAGAATGTTTGATACCTCAGACCCAAAATTAATTGTCAGTGCAATTTGGTGTCTAGAAAGGTATTATTCCACAGGAAAATTATGAAGCCACATGAAATAAAAATTCCTTGAAATGACTTTCTTCTCCTGGTTATGGATAATACAATACAACTAGTACATTTGGAGGAAAAGTGATTATCTGCTCACTATGCATTTCAGTACTGTCCATTAGAAATATTTTACTGGGGAGAATTTAAATTACATTATTTGAATATCAAGCTGAAGGACATCTTGAATATTGAATTGTGGAAAAACAGCAAGGTAAATGGTTTTTATAATGTACATAAAAAAAATCTCTGTGGACTCCAATCCTGGTGATATGAGCCATTAGAGTTTACTAAGACGAGAGGAGAGGGTGGGGAGCTGGAACCTCAATTTTTGCTGGTTTTATAACGGGAATAAAGACAGTAGAGAGTGCTATTTTTGTTCCTTGGAAGTGCTGTTTTACATTCTCTTAATAAGACCATTCATAGTGTTGTAAAGTTTATTCAAAGTTGTGACTTACCGTCAAGTGAGTTTGCTCTGTAGTGTTTCTGTGTTTTCCAGCAGAGCTCATAAGATCAAATTTAATCAGTAGAGGTTCATATTGCCAATGACTTCTCATTTTGTTTTTGTTTCATTTCTCCATATGAAATTGCCTGAGGGTATTTACAGCTCTGTTCTCTAACAATATCTTATTCTTTTTTTCCCCTCAGTAACATTAAAGCAATCCATTATTTAAAAGAATTGGTAAACTTTATTCCTAGAAAGACACCATCTCTACATGCGATTTGCTCTGGTTTAAGGTAGGCCCAGATTTCACAGGCATTTCTTCAAGGTAACACTTGTCAGTCTATTTTCCCTCTGCACTGCACAGCTGTTATTTTCAGCCACCATTCCCCCTCCAGTACCCTTTCAATTGCCCCAGCACAATATTTGTACAGTGTGATATAAGAGAAAAAAAACAGAGTTTCAGGTGACTCTGAGAAGTATCTGGTTTCTGACTGATCATTGCCCCAGTTAGAAACACCATTCTGGTAGGAAATGTACCTGCACCAATGAGACAGAAAGGAAAGAAGGAAGCTACCTAAATTGTACTTGTCACTGACAGGAGTGCTTAGGAAGTCTATCATAAAAAATAACACTGCTGTCTGAAATATGAAAACATGAAAAAACAGCATGCCACCATGGTACCCACCCGTCTCTGTTTATCTCTGGATAAAATGCAAGGAGAGACAAAACACATGAAAACATTCCAGCTTCTCTTCTGAAATACACAGTAGATGACATCCCTAGCACTTTAAAAAGCAAAAAAGCAGGAATAATAAATAAAAAAGAAAAGCCCTAAATATCTTTTAAGTCTCAAAGTGGACCTGTTAGAGTAAGTCCAGAGAAGGGCCACAAGGATGCTCAGAGGGTACCTCTCCTATAAAGACAGGTTGAGAGAGCTGGGCTTTTTCAGCCTGGAGAAGACTCCAGGGAAACATTTTAGAAGCCTTCCAGTTCCTAAAGAGGGCCTAAAAGAAATCTGGAGAGGGACTTCATATAAGGACATGCAGTGACAGGACAGGGTGGGAATGGCTTTAAACTGAAAGAGGGTAGATTTAGGTTACATAGCAGGAAGTAATTATTCACTCTGAGGGTGGTGAGGCACTGGCACCGGTCACCCAGAGAGGATGGGGCTGACTTATCCCTAGAAGTGTTCGAGGCCAGATTGGAAGGGGCTTTAAGCTACCTTAGTCTAGTGGAAGGTGTCCCTGCCCATGGCAGAGGGATTGGAACTAGATGATCTTTAAGGTCTCTTCCAACCCAAACTATTCTATGATTCTGTGAGTCTACTTCCCTTGATTTATAGCCACTGATAAACTTAACAACACTCTGTGAAGAACTGTATTGCTAGAACTACATACAACATTTTAGGAAAAGGTTGGGGCTTTTGGTAAAAGTTCAGATTTTGAAAGACAAACATTCCCTTGAGATACTTTTGAAAATAAGCCACATTAGTTCTTTAAAATCTAGTTTTATTTTTTCTTTATTAAGAGCAATATTTTCAATACAAAATATTTTCAATATTAAAAAACCCCAACCCATAAGCTCTTATTTAAGTTTATTTTTTCAATATTTCTTTTAATATTATAGGTTATATTTAAAGCTTCAAAATCTAAGTGGAACACCTGAAGAATCCTTTTAAGATCATCTTGGTCTGTATTTTTTGGTCTATAACTTGTTGAAACTCTGACCTAATTAGTTCATTATCTTAAAAGAGTACCAAAGCTGTTATTATTATTAGTGTATGGATTTCACAAATGAAAAGTCAAGATACATGGAAAGTAGAGGGCAAAATGATTGACATATCCATCAGTGTGGCATAACCAACTTGAAACAGACTTACTTGCTTTTCCACAGGGCACAGCTTTTTCAAAATGCAGGATCTATTGATTTCAGTTGCAGATGTGAGAGCTCAGCATATCTACAAATCAAGATCTAGGAATCTTAAAATGAGGAGCATACACTCAATTAATCCCTTGAAGAAACTGATTTTAAAAGTCTTGGCCAAGATCACACAAAAACTTAGTGGGAGAAACATAGAGTAAGGTGGTCCCTTAAGGACAACTGTGTCCCTCTATGGGACCATCTTTTATTTTCTTTCAAAATATCTCCTCATTCATTTTCCAGATGAAGTCACCTTGCACACAAAAGCCTGGTTTATCTTCAGAAGCACTAATAAATGAGGCAGGTGTCCTTTCATAGGAAAAATGTACAAGAGCTCCGTATCAGAACGTTTGCTCTGGAACTTCTGAAGTTCTGAACATTTTCTTTCACAAATTCAGTAGAATATCCTGAATGTAACAAACAATGGAAAAAATGTTTTTGTAATGTAGAAATTCATCTTTACTCATGGTTATCATCAGTACAAAAGTCCTGTGATTTGAAAAGATTTTTTAGTTTATAATTAATTATAATATATAAAAATTATATTTATATAAAATCATAATATACTATATAGGTATAATATGAATAATTAAATATAAGAAGTTAATATATTGACCTTGGTAGCATAGTCCCTGAGTATACTGCGTGATTTATTCTTTCAGTACCTCCATAAACATCAAATTACTTATGCAGTAGAGTCTTTGGTTTAGTGGGATCTTCTTTTCTGTCGTGGCTTTTGTGCAGACTATTAGAAGCGAAGTTAATCCTGTTTACCCTGCTTTCAGAGAAAAAGACAATACTGACAGTTGCAGTGATCCTTGGCTTCTGGGCAGTGGTTCCAGGAAAAAAATGTTATAATGTTGATATATGATGGTATAATTAAAACCATATAAAAATATATACCCATGCAATTATTCTAGAAGCAAGAGCCACTATCATCATTTCTCATTGTTTGAGAACTCAATTTTCAAATCTAGAATTACTGAATCATAGAATTGTATAGGTTGGAAAGACCCTTAAGATCATCAGTCCAACTACAAATCTAGCACTGACAAGTCCACCACTAAACCATGTCCTTAAGCACCACATCTAAATGCCTTTATCTACAGGGATAGTAGCTCGACCACTTCCCCTGGCAGGCTGTTCCAATGACTGGCAACTCTTCTGGTGAAGAAATTTTTCCCAATATCCAGTCTAAACCTCTCCTGGTGCAACTTGAGACGATTTCCTCTTGTCCTGTCTCTTATTACTTGGGAGAAGACATTGATCCCCCCCTCACTACAACTTCCTTTCAGATAGCTGTAGAGAGTGATATGGTCTCCCCTGATCTTCCTTTTCTCCAGGCAAAAGAACCCCAGCTCCCTCATCTGCTTCCCACAGCACTTGTGCTCCAGACACTTCACCAGCTTCATTGCTCTTTTTTGGATACACTGTAGCACCTGAATGCCTTTCTTGTAGTGAGGCGGGCAAACTGAACACAGTGTTTGTGGTGTGTCATCACTGAGTACAGGGAACCATTGCTTCCCTGGTTCTGCTGGCCACACTATTTCTAATACGATATGTATTGCACAATGCACTCTTGCAGTGTTAATTTTAAAAGCAATTGCCTAAATTAAAAAAGCCCCAAACAATTTTCCAAGAATTCTTAATATGAAACTACCCTGATCTCTCACATAAAATGTTGAGGTACTCAGCATGGATTTCTACCACTTAATCAGATGAAGCTGAGTATGGAAAGTTATTAGGTTACTGAAGTTGAGGAAACAAAGCTTGACCCTGTGATTAAACAATACAGGCACACAGAACATGCAGAAAATGACCTGCCAACAAAGATGAGCTTAGTAGTTTCCTTTTTATTACCCAAAAGGTAAGACACCTTTTATTACCCCAGAAAGACACCTTTGTGTCTTAATTGTAAGAATAGTTAAGAAAGAAATTTAAAAAGATTGTGTGAAAGTCCTCTGAATATTTAGATGCTTAATCTTGCACTGAAAAGGGTACATCATTTGTTTTTGTTTGTCTATTTGTTTGTTTTTTCTATTATGATGAATTCTCTGATTGAAGCATTTGCCCAGAAAAAGTTCTTTTTCAGCTTATGAGAACCAAAAACTGCTGCTTCTTCTGAGTCGCAGATATTACTTCTCCATACTGATCAGGTTTAGTAAAGAAGATGGGGAAATCCTGAAACTGTATGCTGTACGTAGAAGCTGCATTTCCACATGAAACAGTTTTTGAAGCCTGATGGTAGATACTGGAGGGATGGTACTTCTTCAGCCTGCTTCTGGGAACAAAGTAGCTCAGTAATGTTGCACTCAGGTCATATATGAAACTGCCCGCTAAGCTGATGTTATGGAAAGATGTTATTTTACCCAACCTTGCCTATGTATAAAATTCGTGCTTTTAAAATATCGAAATCCCCAAATGAACTTCAAAAATTTTCTAAAAGCTTTATTCATTTCTCTGTCGATATATATTTATATGTGTTGGCAGCTGTTTTCTGCTTGATCTAATGAGTCAAAGGCAATCCCAAAATACTAACATTATCTGCTTACAAAGCCTTGTCTCTGTGGGCAGATGGTTTATTATTATGAGAACCAGTTCATCATCCATTCCTATTGCATGTCATTAAGCCTAACCAGAAAAAAGGAAAAACATCCAAAATTTCCCACTGTGCTTCTGGAAGCAAACCACCTTTTCTGAACTACATGCATCATGGTCTCCAAGAATGCAAAGAAATTCTACCTAGCCAAAATTGATTCAGACAAACAAATAAAAAGACATTTTGGCCTATTATATAAAGAATTGAAAGGCCTGGAGGCATTTCACATCACCACTGTCTAAAAAGACTTTAGAACTAATTGCTCAAAAAGATTAGAAAAGCTGACTGAGCAAAAGACTGCCTAGGCACACCAAAGTACTAGCAGGCAGTGGAAAATAAACCAACATGGGTGGCCTGAAACTGCAAAATATCACAGAACGGATGCTAAGAAGCCCTGCTTGGAAATGGAAAATCTGTTTGGTATGTCTCTGTAGACATGGTTTCTGTGATTAGCAGATACAGGAGTGTTCTTCCAGGGGATAATTTTATACTGAGAGGTGTTACACTGGGGTAAGACATACGAACAGCTTGACTAACTTTCAGATTATTTTGCCTGAGAACTAGCCTAGCATTTCTACCTCCATTGGTACCTCACAGAGAAACTCGAATGTTCTTATCACCTAACATGCTGTAGCTCTTTATAACAAAAACAACACAATTCAGCTGTTCAATTAAAAAACATTTTGTACAGTCTATTAATATTAAGCCAAGCCACTGTCACAGATAATTACTTCTACAGACCAGATAAAAAGAGTGAAGAGAACATAATAAGCACTGATGTCAATATAAGAACATTCCTTTTTACTTAATGTGCAACATGCTTCTAAGTTATATCTACAGTGCTGGGTTAAGAAGACACTAACCTCTGTGTCACAGTGCCTCCATAATTCTTGGCTTTCTTCTGATTCTTGGTCTTCTGATTCTTGGAACCATGTGGGTACTTTGTTGGCCCCATTCTTTTCCCCAGAGAATGCATTTATCAGCACAGAATGCTGTGTTCACCACAGCACATTAGCTACTTCTTTCTTCTGAAAAAGAGCAGAGTTGCTCTGTAATGAGGATATTACCATCTAACTTCAAACTTCTCCAAAATTCCAAAATTTTCTGGTCAAAATTGTTCAGGTTTTCATTAAATGGCAAGGCATTTTGCCCTGTCTACAGTAAAAGAAGATTCAAAGAGAATAAGAAATGAAAGCCAGGTAAAAAGACAGAAAAGATCAAAAGTGCTCACTGGGACATTATGTTACACAAGAAGACAATAGATATGGATTATTTTTTTGAAGCAAGCCTAATAATAAACTGGGAGTTATTTTTAAATATATAATTGCTATAAAAAATTTAAAAAAAAAACTGAATTCAAGAGGAAACTTGCATGCTTATTGAGCATTTCTGTGAGTCAAAAACACCTGATCCTAATCTAACCACAACCAAAATGATTGAGATGTGGTTATGCAGGTAGAAAAGATGATAATTTTTTTTTCACTTACATCATCATTGTCAAGCTGGAAAGTACTTAATGAGAAACAGCAGAAGCTTTAGGAATTCACCAGCACACTCCTTTGGAAGAAAATGACACATGACCTGAATGATACCACTTCAGCAAACAAGGGTGAGCTCCTTTGATAGTTGGGATAATCAAACCTGATATACAGTTTCCTGTAACTGTTTCAAAAGGAACAAGCAAGATTTCACATATTCTCTGGGCAATAACCAAATGGATATGGAGCATCACTCGGGGAGAGGAAGAGGGAAATAGATGTCATTTCCCAGTCAATAGATATTAAGTAAGTGCATTAGAAATCAACCTCTTTTCAGCAGCCTGACAAACCTACACAGGGGGTACCTACATAGCACAGTATGCCAGATAAGACACCTCATAGTATGGTGTCACAACTGTGGCAAGAACAGAAGAAATAATAAAAACTACAGAGATTGAGTTACTTAAAGTTTTTCACAGGCTGTCATACTTCACATTTTTTTTTCCTGCACAGATAAAGCTAGTAAATTCCAAATAATTTCAATTCATCTTGCATTAATAAATAAATTGATTCATTAGTACTGTATTTATATCATCTACTGGTGATTAGATTAAACAGCATTAGAGCTGTGTACTTGATTTTCCAATTGTTTCCTTTCATTTTATAGTCTTATCAATATAAAGCAATATCAAAGTTTTCACTGAAAGCAGCCACTCCTAGTTTCACTCTGCAGTCACCACAGACAAGTTACAGCCTTGGCATTCTAGAATTCTTCCTGTTCTGCAGGACAAATTCTGTTGCATAATGTCATTTTCCTATAAAACAAGCAATTCAGTGAAATGTTTCCTTCCTTTAGGCATAGATGAATTTTAGAGTAAAAAGTGTAAGCTTACAGAAATAAATTTTTATTTAACAAAACTCATACCTTCATTTCATTAATATAAATTAACACTGTACAGAGCTAGAATACATAAAGCTGTATGAACCAGTGGTCTGTGTCATTAAGGCAATCAGGATAAAAGTACTGCAAGGGAAGAGACCTGGTGTGTAGATTGACAGTTTAGATGACATATGCCAGTGGCTTTGTCTCTCAGGTGGAGTTGTGGTGTGCTATGGTAACTGCTGAATTAAAATGCTGAAACTAAAAGGAGTTATTGGTCTGGGCAGAGGGAATTTCAGGTCAAATGCTCAGGCATGTTTGTATGGCCACAATATGCCAGCGTGATGAAATTCAAGGCTTACTACACTTAAGCATGCACACAGCAAATGCTCTTGAAACTGAAATGATTACTTGGAGCTTGAGCACAGGGTAATTACAGTCACCAATGAAGTATACTGGCACTCAGACCTCAAGACTTAAATCAGCTTTCTTGGGAATGGCCCAGACCTTTTACCCAGAAGACTTGCATATGGGAACTATTTGCAGAGCTGATCCTTGCTTCTTCCCAGCGGTTACCTAGTAACTAACTGCACAAGTGCTTCCAGCCCATTTCACAGCAGAGTCATACAGGTTAGCTTAAATGGCTCTGCCAGGCAGCCAGAAAGCCCCAGGAAATCAGTGCCATTGGTGTTTTACTGAGGCATTCGGTGGGTGCTCAGGAAGGAGGAAACATCCAGAAAGGATTGAACTCCAGGAAATTTCAGTCAGAAGTATTTGATTCTTATCATCAGGAGTAAAGTTCTGTTGGCAGGATCACTGTTGTCTAGCTCAAGGCAGTGACTAACACTTGGAGCAAGCTGTCACTATCCATCCAGCTGCAGGGATGTAGAAGCACTTTATACCTTCTGATCAGCAGTGCTCTTCATCAGTAGTGATTGCTTATTTATGGAGCTAAGCTGCTGTTGCTGACCAGCTGCTTCACTCTATGGCTACCTCTGGGGATAAACAACCACCATGAAGCAACAGATTGCTTCTGAGGCTGAAAATGTACAGGTATTTACAGCAATAATTTTACTATATAGTAGTACATAATTAATTACAATCAGGTGGTACAACTGCAACATCCATATTCCTCTCCAGACTTTGTCCTCCCCCTCACATCCTCATGTTCCAGCACTCTACCATTCTTTCTCTCACTCAGCTATCTCATTCATCCTTTCCAGGCATCTTCCTGTCCATACCTGTACTGCCATCTCCTTATATACTGCCCAGCACATGAGGAGCCAGGACCCTATGCAAGCTGTTGTCAGTACTTAGCCCATTAGTTAGCTGGATGACTGGGAACAGCCTTTGCTGGATGCCTATGCATGCTGCTGTGTGCTGGGGAAAGTAAGGCTGCCAAAGACCCTGTCTGAGTGTAGTATTTTGACCAGGGCCCATGTGTCATGGCTTCATGGCACAAGTATTCAAACAACACCCTGAAAAAATACAGTGCAGTTGTAGCTGCCAAACTATGGTGATCATTGTCTAAGCTGGTGTTTCAAGTATTGTGGAATCCAAACAGACAGAGATGTCAACCAGGTTGAATGTGCTTGCCTGTGGTAGTGTATTTGTCTCTTTTGCTGTACTTCTGCTGTGGTAGTATTGCTATGAACCCATCAGACCAGACAGTGTCACCACAAATCTCCTCAACTCTCTGTCTTGTATTCAAATTATACCAAGATAAGTTAAAAAGAATATATGACCTTGTATTCTGTAGAATGTCTGAAATATATCTAGTATCTTTATCAAAAGAATATTAATTGTTTGCAGACTTTGAATATTTTTTCCTTTCAGCATGATTTTTAGCCAACTAGAATATTCAAAATATTCCAGATGAAACTGGACCCCAGGATCTCTTTCTACACAACTGCATTATCAAAACCCTTTGCTTTCATTTTGATAACAAAACACTTTCATTATCAAAAGTAATAATGACTCTTCAAAAATTTTTGCTTGCCATCCTTTTCCTTTTTGCATATGGTCATCCACTGCTTTAATTTTTTTAAATCTAAAAACATCTAGAAGCCAAGATTTCCCATAGAATACAAAATTGCTGTGAATGTAGTCATTTTGCAAAAAAAATTAGAAGGAAATTTAGAGAAAATCCATTACTGGTATTTTGTATAATTGAAACAAAAATATCTGATTATTCAATCCCATTTTCATAACTTCTATAATAATGTATAACAGTAAAGATAAACTTGTATTTTTTCAATAATATTGTGAAAGGTTGTCCTTTTCATTTTACACTCATTGAAAATTCATACAAATCAGCTTCTGCTGAACTCTGACAACACTGTTTTTAACCAAACATACTAAAAATTATTCCAATACTCAGATTTTTAGGGAAAATTAATCCTTTGAATGAAAAGTAGTCCTGTTGCACAGACCTGTAACCTAGTTCAGTAAGGATTTTTTTAATGAAGTATTAACATTTTAAAAAGTTGCTTCTTTACGAATCAGTTCCTTAAAGAACCTTCTTTAAAATTCAGTTTGCAGTGATGGTTTTTAAAGTCTCTGGGAGACAGAAGATTTAACAAAGCTTATAGAAAGGTGGGGAATTTTTGCTGTTCCAACTGTCAGACAGCCCTGTTCTCATAAGAAACAAACAGGAAATCAAATAGCTTTGAGGAACCCTCTATTATTTTTCCTTTCCATTTCAATTTTCCCATTCCTTCTACCTTTCCCTTTCCCTTTTCCTTTTTTTCTCTGCCTTTATCCTTTTCCCCTTACCCTCTTTGCCAAGTCTCCTTTCCCCTGTCTTACGTTCCAGAGAAGTTTTGACCAAGTCTGGACATCTTACCACCTAAGGAGAATTTAAAACATATTTTTTTTTTATCCAATTATCTCTAATATTTGGGAAATGTCTGAATTTAATCCAAACCTGTACATGAACAGTCTCATACATCATCATCACAAACACTTCACCTTGGTAGTGGCTCAAGATGTACATTTTGCCTGCAAGAAGTAATCAATTTCTAGCAGTTACTGGGCAACACATATTTAGCTCTCAACTTTCTAGTTGCTGAATGATTTCTGAATGTCTGTTTGCTATGTGGTCTGAACAAACAGGATTAAAGCTGTGGGGCATTTGCACAGTTTAATTTTCACTTGTTCTTTATTAGTGCCACTAAGTATATAGGTGAGGTTTAAAAGTATTTTTCTTTTCCTTGACAGGTGCTGTATTTTTAATGCATAATAGTAGATATTGTGCACATGTTAATGGAGAAATAAGTATAAGCAGCAGCCATACTTCAAATATCTGTGTGAAGAAAGTGTTCATCCACATAGCAAGCAAAGATTATAATGATCCTTTGATGCTTCCTAGAGTTTGACCCAAGAAGGCAAAGTGGATTCACATTATGAGTAAAACAGCTTTATGAAGACTTTCTTATCAGTCTTGTCAAACACCAAGTTGGTGCTTACTCAGCTGCCTGTAAGACTTTTCCACCCATCACAGTCAAGGGTAATAAAAGAAAGTAACTTGAACAGCTTCTGCAGTATCCTTCTCACCCCTGAAGTCTTGAAGGCTCATAGTGACAACTGCTGGACAGATTTTTTGTATTAAGAGATTTTTCCAGAAATAATTTTTCCTGGCAAGTGTGTGGGGTAAAGTGGCATAAAGAGGCTAAGGGGTGTAACTTTAACTAATTTTTCAAGGTGACTTCATATTTCCACAGCTTGAAAATATCTGTAAGCAGTGGTAATTTGTAGGCTCTTACTCTAATTTCAGATTAATCTCTTTTCACAACTATTCACATGCTTCTGCTTAGAGTAATGAATCAAAAAGGAAGAAAGTATTAGCAATTAAAATTATGTGTGCCATCAAGCTTCTAGTAAAGAAGGAGAAGTAAATTAGGCAACCTCTGCCTTAATTTGATTATAGCTATGAGCCAACAGAAGTTTTTTCTGCCTAAAATTTAAAATCAGAATGATAAAAAGAGGAAATAGAGACAGCTGCATCATGTTTTCTAAAAGATCCCTAAATAAGAGTGAGATTTTTATTCAAAATCTAATGATGCACCAACTCCTACTTCAAGATTTTCAAAGCACTGTGCTATCTAACACATCTGGAAACACAGCAGCTTATCTCAATGAGTAAATGAGGCAAGGTAGGTCTTGTTTTCCTAGTTTCATGAAAGTCCCACTTGTTACACTACATCCACTCTCTTCAAATGTCTGTAGCTACCAAGTTCTTGAAATTCTAATTAATCTTTCTGACCTTCCTTGCTCTCTGATTTTGCAGTCTCCCTTTAGTACCAACTGGAAATGCATGACATTTGATATCCCAAGTCATATCCCCTTCAACCAGCGAGTCTCATCACCCTTATCCTTTCCAAACCCTGAGACTGAATTACCTTCTCAGCACCAAGCAGGACAAATCCAGACTCTTCAAATGACTCCCTGATCCATCAGTTTTATTGACACATCTACTTCTCTGTATATCCATGACATCTTTCTTTCCCAACTACCAAGTAGAAATATTTCCCATTCCTTTGTCTTAGCTCAGCTCCAATTGCAGAGCCAATTATCTCTGCACATTTGTTATTTCAACTTTCAAACAGTTACCTGGTCCAGCAATTTCTTGAGCTACATTAATGATTCCTTTCAAGTTCAGGCTGTACTTTCTACATTATGTTTTCTCATACTGAACTCAATTGTTCTGCAGGAATTCATAAGCCTGAGATGCTCAAAAATACAGCGTGTGCCTAAACAGTTGCCCCCTGATCTGTATGAGGACCCTGAGTGCATTGTTACTCTGGAAACCCTATTAGCCCATCTAGCAAGTCTGATTTAGGTGCTGTCTATGGATTACTTTGCGTCTACTTAAAGACTGATGCAGTAAACTCCAAGGAGACAAAGCCCCAAATATTGAAATAACGATATATCTGTGTTGTTTTAGACTTGGAAGAATGTATCTTTCCAAAATAATGGAGAAAAATACAACAAAAAAATAAGAATTTCTTCTTGGAAAAGATGAGATGAGAACAATTCCATGGAATGCATTTGTTACTGTTTGTGTCAAAGCAAGTTTTTCTCTTACTCTATGGCCAAATTTTCACAGGCTGAGCTTCCAGCAGCCTTCTGTGGGACACTTGCTGGGAGACTTTCAAATATGTAACAACCTATTAGAGAGTTTGCTATAGTCCCATTAGCCCTTCCCTCCACATACACTTGCCTATGCATTTTGTTATTAGTACTGTTTCAAAAAATACTGGCATGAAGGTGGCTAAAATATTCTGCCTTCTACTCCCATCTTTTCTGTGTCAAGCTGTGAGAGGACCATATCATTCTGCTTTCCTCCTTTCACAAGCCATTAAAGACTACCAAATTTCACGTTTTCCCTCTCTTAAAATCTTCTTCAGACAACATGACAAAACCAGAAGTCTGCCTCCTTAAGCAAATGGGTGAGAGTATACTTCCTTAAGAACAAAAAACAGTGTAGCTACTCAAGGTAGCTGCATCCCCCCTCACAGTACTGATCTTCCATGCTCAATAGTTCCAATTTTTTATTTCTGATTTTCAATGGGTCTTTGAAACAGAACTGAAACTTCTGTAGCAGCAGGATGCTATTAGTTGCTGTGCAAGCACCATATGATGCAATATATATATGTTGTGTATTATATACATATTTTAATCTTTCAATTTGTTCTGTGCCAAGTCTCTTGACACTATGATATGCTAGGAAATAATTCTAAAATATTTAAGTTCAGAAATTACCTTCCTTTCTGAAATCTCTTTTAGGAGAAAACTGTGGTGACACAGTGGAACAGCTTTATATAGAGAAAGATTTGGCCCTTAAAAAAATATCACTCAGAAGGGTACGGAAGAGAATCCCTACAATTTGAAGACATTTGTACTTCCACATATTGCACTGAAGCACTGACAGTGTCATTAGATGTAATCAATTATGTGAACATAACATTTATATTCAAAAATAGAGATTGTAACATGGAATTTGACTGACTTTACTTGCAAGAAAGCCTATGCCATAAAAATGTCCTTTCTTTAATCAAAATATCACCTGAATGAAGTCATCATGTTTGGCCTGATTGCATTTTTTTCTCCATATATGTGCAGCTGCATTTGCCTCTCCATAAATGTCATTTGATTATGAGAAAATAAACAGGGAAGGACTCACAGGGAGTCGGTACAGGGCCTGCTTGTTTACCTGCCGCAGCTTTCCCAGCTGAAGAACAAATGTCATGCAAATGGTGCACCAGCAATGAGCTGCCAATCATCCTGCCTTGGCATTCATGGCGATTTGCTAAATCATTTAAAGAGACATGCTTTACTAAATGAAAAAATATCAGCGGCAAGGGCCTGTGTTTAAACATGGGGCTGAGTTATTATCCCAGTAGGCTGGAATGAAATGAAGACATCTTCCAATTAAAGCTTGCAGATGAACCCAGACAAACCCCCCTTTTTTCATAAAGACAGGCAGATTATGATTGGGAGAGAACAGCGACAGAGGCTTTCATTACAAGCTGATTATGGTGATATAATTCCCAGTGCTGTGTGTCTGCGGGCCCAAGTTCACATTTGAAGGTTTTTAATATAATTTCCTTAGGGTGAAATGCTGAAGATTTATTAAACTTTATGAAGGGCTTACAGATCCAATTTAAGAGGACATATGATAGGGCAAGACTGACAGATGATAAAATACATTCCAAGAAGAAATGAGGAGAGGAGAGGAGAGGAGAGGAGAGGAGAGGAGAGGAGAGGAGAGAGGAGAGGAGAGGAGAGGAGAGGAGAGGAGAGGAGAGGAGAGGAGAGGAGAGGAGAGGAGAGGAGAGGAGAGGAGAGGAGAGGAGAGGAGAGGAGAGGAGAGGGGAGAAGGGAAGGGAAGGGGAGGAGGGGAGGGGAGGGGAGGGGAGGGGAGGGGAAAAGAAAGAAAGGAAAGGGGTAAAGGGGAAAAAAACAAAAGGAAGAAAAAAGAAAGAAAGGAACGGGGAAGAAAAGAAAGCAAAGGGAGGAAAAAAAAGGAAGGGAAGGGGAAGGGAAAGGGAAAGGAGAGAAAGAGGGAGAGAGGAAGGGGGGGAAGGACGGAGGGAGGGAGGTAATTTAAATCTGAAAATCATTTGTTTCATTCTGTGTTCAGATGCTTAATGTTGGGCTGCTTTAAAATGTATTGGTTCAAGGGAAAAAGCACTAGAAATAGTTGAGTGAGATCACTGATTTTTATGTTCATTTGGGTGTAAGAATTAGTAGGTAAGCGTAAGTAAATATACAATAATAGCTATTAACATGTAAGAAATTCTGAAAAGTCTCAACTACACACATGTATATGCAAGCATGTACACCCACATGCATTGAGATTTTCCCCTACTGCATGTGTAGCATTTGTATGAATGATGTATGAAAGAATATCAAACAGTGGTTATATTGTATATATTCTTGAAAACGTAAAAATAAGACAACACATTGAGTTGTTAGAAAGCAGGGAGTGAAAGAGGTAATAGTAAATTTCAAGGGGTTTTGTGAGGGGGGTTGTGTTTGTTTGTTTTTTTTTTTTTTTTGTTATTTAAGTGGCTGGTTATATGTTTAGCTTCCAAAAAAGGAAGGGGAAAAAAAGAAATACAAATGGAATGGTAAATTGCAGCAGCCTTTCACTCTGGATAAATTAAGAAAATAAAGTCCTCCAGAAAAGCATGAGGGTGAGAACTAGGAGGAAAAGTTATTTCTTTGGAATTTTCAGTCAGAGAACAACCCTGATAACAGTTTCAACTGGAACTAGAGGTAGCATAAGCAGTCAGCTGCTTTGTATCATTTCCTTTGCCTTTTCATCTTCAGAGATTAAGATTTACCAGCAAAAAAATGAAGACATTTCAGGTCCACCTTCCTCTTTTTATAGGCACACGTCATATTGTCTGTGATGACCAGGGATTAAATCCTCGATGAGGATACTCTGCTATATCTGCACCTTTTATTAGACAGCTAAATTACACTTCTGATATCTGAAGGACATCCAATAGTCACAGGAAATGATCAGTCTCCTGAATAATCAGGACTTCAGAATAAACCTTATACAATGAATTTTGTTGCTTAATCTGAAATTACCTCATTAGATCATGCTCTAATCTTTGCCACCAAGCCCACTTGCATATATGATCTAAGTCAAATGTTTGATTTCGTTTTTCCAGGGATAACTAGCAAATATGATAATTTCAGTTCTAGTCTGAAATGTAGTAATCATATTTCACTTTTCCTTCAAAGTATAAACTGTCTTCTAAAAGATTATTATAAGAAAATGTAAAGAAAATGAAAGTTAACAAACAGAGACATATTAATTTGAAGATATTAATTCAGTTGGTTCAGTTTTTTCTCCTGGAAAAGCTACAGGAAAAAAATCAGGCACTTTGTCACCCAGTTTTCTTCTGGCATCACCTCAAGATATATTTTTATTACATTTTAAGAAACGTATATAGGCCTTATTAAAAATTACATTCTATCAAAAGATATTTATGTTACTGTACACAGGAAAGGTGACATTTGGTTAGCTTCTTGGCTTGGGGAGGACACAGTGTACTCACCAACTATTCTCAGTTTTGCTTTATAAACATAGAATGACAGAATCATTTAGGTTGGAAAACACCCAGATCTTCAGGAGAACTGATCTCTGTTACTCTGTGCTTGTACAGAACACAGTAAAATGGGCAAGCCTTTGCAAGCACAGTCTAAGGGTGCAACAGCAACAAGATAAATGTATTAGACCCTCCAACAGTATGATAATAGCTTGGATTCCTTTTGTAAATATGTAAACACATTGACACGCCTAGTAGTACACAAGGAATTAGGAATAGCAGCAGGGTCTCATAAAATTGTGTCTCATTACAATTTCATTGTAAAACTGAGACTCTATAATGGAATTGAATATATGAGCTGTTTTGAGATCATTAAGCAAAGATTTAGTAAAAGGACGTGCTATGGTATGGAATACCTCCCCGACCAGCCCAGACCAGGCACCCTATCTCTCCCTCCTCCCTGGCAGAGCATGAGCTACTGCTGAACCCATGACACTTAGGCAAGTTTTTCTTGTTATTTCCAGTCAACCTAGAAATAAGGATAGCCACTGCATGGTATTAGTTTCCATTTACTCTTCAGACCAGCCTTTAACAACAAAATGGCTTTGAGTGGCATGACATGTTTGTGCAAGTAATGTTTGGTTATCATACTGCGCACCTCCACACTTGGATGAATGCAAACAGCGCAGGCAGCACTTCACATCCCTGATTATCATGTTGTGCTAACAATTCTGCAAGGATTCTACCAGTGAATTTGTCTGACGTCAGATAAGATTAACCCTAGGCCACACCCCCTAAACACAACTCACAAGAAATTTTAGTTAGTAGCCAAAGCATGCTTTTAGAAAAACAGTATGGGCATATTGGGAGTTTATAACATTGCCTTAATATATGCATATTTAGTAACCTGCTGTCAGCTTGAATTGTGTTTCCTGAACCATAGCTATCACAGCTTGGACCTGCAAAACCTGGCTAATTCAGGTAGTGAATATTTACTGGTTTTGTTCTTTAGAACACCTGTTGAGCGTTCTGAGGCCACATTCTGTGACATTTTTGTGACTGCTTCCCCACTGAGGAAGAACAAGGATCTGGATGTTTCTAGTTCTGTTCATTGAGTATTCCTTTGCCTCAGCCTGACCTGATTGAGAAGATAGCCTTATTTTGCTCTGTTGATTTCCTTCTGTCAGAATAAAAGCTCCAATTAGCCATGATGTCTACTGAAGCACAACCAAATCCTGCTGTGATGAACTAAAACCTTGTGCAAGACTTAGCTAATAAATGGATCTTCCATTTCAAAACAAAATAATCACTTTCATCTAATCACTTTCATCCCTTTGTGACAAAATCTTATACAACAGGAGGAAAGTTGAACTTCTGATGGTCAAACAAGACATCATCATGTCCTGAAGGCTCTTTTGCCAGACTGTAAGTGGCAGTGTACTGACAAAGCAGGGTTCAGTCTTTATGAGTGAAGCAAAATATCCAGGCTTGCTCTAGCCCCAGGTGTTTCAGCCATATCAGTCGTACACACAGACAAAATCACATGCTCCAATGCCTGCCTATATTCTATATGCTTCCATCAGACATTTTTGGAATGCTCTTCTACCTGCTAAAAGCCTTACATTAGTTGCTTCTATTCAGATATAGTTGTTTCACACCTATACAAACAGAGGAAAATAGCTTAATAAAAGTAATTACTTTCCTTGTATTTCTGTTTTGCTTCAGCTGCCTTCACATAGGAACTTTCACCATTATACAGAGTAAACATCCACCTTAGGTCACACAGTAACAACTGAAACAGATGTTTAATTTTGAAATAGATTCTTTTAATTCATTTAGTTCTGATCTTGTGAAGTTTCACTGGTATAAAAATCCATAAGGTACATTGAGAAGACTGTTATATGCAATGGAAGCATTAAAAAGAATCAGTTTCTCCAGGATATGCATATATAAAGCTACAGTTAGCTGTTCACCAAAGATTCGGGCTCTGGTGAATTATCATGATTGTAATCTTGCTACAGTTCATCCATAAGGCATGGCAAGATGAAGAGCAAATCAGAGGCAATACCTTTAATCCCCCAGGAATTTGCTATCAAACTAACTACTTATTCTTTAATAGGATTTTTCACATTTTTAAATCAGACACATTATTGACCTGTAGAACTCATTCACTTGTTAATACTTGCAAAGTACTGAATTATTAACAATTATAATTATTAATTATTATTAATCTGAGGAGACAGGTGAACACTTCAAGACATTTTTTAAAGTGTTTAGAAGGTCACATGATGACAGCAATATCTGCAGGTACATGTTATAGGAAAAAAAAGAACATTCTTCAGGCTTTGCAGCAGGCACAGGTGACTACCTGGCATCAGGTGAAAAAGATGTTACTCAGTTGCAAGAAATGTCACTCAATTGAAGAAGCTGTGTATTTTGAGCACTACGTTTTTTATGTTTTTTCCTAATGACTCCAGAATTTATTATGGTTAGCAATTTATGCCAGAAAAAAAAATGAACTATCTATTCAAAGATTTTCCTGGCAGAGAAGCTCTTGAGGAGTGATCCTTTCTGATGAAACTGTGAAACAGACTCCTAGTGCCACATAGTAGGGACATACACACAAGTGCTATAGGTTGATTGTGTAAAAGGCATGACAGTAATTGCTGTGTACCCAAGAATGATTGCCAAAAGACTACTTTGAAGTAATTTTCTTGCAGCACTAGGAAGACTGCAGCAGAGATGCTGGAATCACAAAAACTACTTTCAGGCTTTCTCAGCTCTGTGAAGTACAGCAACTAAGTTGTATTTCCCTTAATCTCTGGAAAAGTTAGGAAATATAAACCTTAATAGTTTGACATTTAGCACAAAAAATAAATACGATGTGCTTTTATAAGTACTGTCTGCGCCCAAAGTCATGAATTTAAAAGCTATAATACTAAGCTCAGACCATGAATAGCTT
This sequence comes from Melopsittacus undulatus, assembly GCF_012275295.1. NCBI lineage: Eukaryota > Metazoa > Chordata > Aves > Psittaciformes > Psittaculidae > Melopsittacus > Melopsittacus undulatus. Next base: position 40,584,849 of record NC_047557.1, on the reverse strand, counting down.
TGGTTTAAGGGTAAGCCTGGGATATGATGATTCTGAGTCATCTGTAAGACTAAATTATTAAGGACTTGCTTTGTGCTCTGGGCAAAGATATAAAAACTGAATAAAACATACGTGCTTCTACTAAAAGGAATTGCAAAGCTCATGTTCTGTAGAAAGGTTTATTTGCCAGTCAAGAAACAGGAAGGAGAACCATGGGTGTCAGCAATAAGTAGGTAAGGCTGAGTATTGCTTAATAATTCTACAGCTGAGTGAGAGGTGATTTTTCTGCTAAGTCTTGCCATCAAAAAGTGTTTCTCCTGCAGGAGTTATGCTCACAACACATAAGCATAGAATAAATCCCACTACAGAAGGACCATTGCAGGATCTATGGCTGAGCTTGTTCAGGACAGTATCCTCAGACATAGTACCCGATCCTTTCAATGTTAATATTGATGGCCACCTTTCAGCAGGTTGCAGAGTGTGATGTAAGCCACGCTTGTTTGATCGGACTTTGCTGTTTTGCTTTTTTTCCTGGCCTATCAATATGAAGGGAACTGAACAGTAGAAAAAAAGTGTTTTGGTGTCAGCAAGATTCAAGCACATCTATGTTTTAGGAGGAAAAAAATTGTCAGTGATAGCCACATCCCACAACATGGAAACAGTCTCTGCCATATTTTTAAGGAGAAATTAACGGAGAGTGGAGTTGGTTGTCAGAAATTGCTCCAAACTGATTTTTGTTTTAGATTCAAAACATGATCTTCAAACATACTGTATAAACATCAAAATACCGATTTTCATTTTTCTCTTTATATTACCTCTATAAGTATCTAGTATGTAAATCACAGAAACACACTTTAATCTGTTCAGTTTCCAGATGTCACTCTTTCATACAAAAATAAAGATTGCATTAATAATTTAAAGAATTTACTACTTTTGAAATGTCTATTTATTATTACCCCAGGAGCTGAGAGAACATGACATAATTAGTTATTGTAGATTGCTGGAAATTGGTAGAAAACACACACAGCTGAAATCTACTTTAGCAAGGCAACGTGCTTAGAATATAAACTCAAAGGAAAGTAGTACATATTCTTAACACACGAAGCAGAAGACTTCCACCCCATTCAGATGCCTATGATTTTCAATAGTGACTGATGTAAATTATACACGTAGAAAGTAAAAATCATCCCAAGTCTTGTCAGAAAAGAGACTGAGGAGCAATTCAGCCTTCATAGGAGCTCTGCCGTAGAAGAGTGTTACCTGACTAGCCAATGAGTGAGGAAATCTAGGGTAAACTGGACCTTAAACAGTGCACTGAATCAGGGAACGACCCATGGAAATTTGTGTTGATTACACAGAGAATTGCCATTTTGTCTCCAAATATCATCAAGAGAAAGAAAATCTACAGATGAAAAATTGATGGGGAAGCTCTAGGAATGTGGTGATCTTTGGAGGTATAGAAAACAACAGGTGAGGAGCAGGAATAATGCTATAGGAGACTTTAAATACTTTTACTTCTGAAGGAACCCATACACTTGCAAGCCCACAAAGTTCTCCTTGAATATTCACTGGCTTAATGAAGCCATAAATGCTCTTAGAGTGGAAACTTGTAGATCTGGAAGTACACTTTGTTTAATACATTGTTTTCTGCAGATTGGTAAAACTCAGCAATATATCTACAGTAGCAATGCCCACTGAATGTATTATGTGAGAGATCCACTGAGAAAAAATAAAAAATGAAATAAAAAAATAAATTAGAGCAATCATAACAGAAAAAAAAACAGCAAAACAGCCTAAAAAAAAAAAAAAACAAAACAAACCAAAAAAACATCAAAAAGGTGAAATTTCAACCTAAATTGACCTTTTTTCCACTCCTAAATCTCTGTGCAAGTCACAGGAACAGAGAGGAACTGCCATCGCCAGGAGAACATGTATCTGCAAAATTCCACAAGTCTTTCTAGTCTAAATCAAATCAACTCATATACGAGGGCTTAATCAGTCAAGTATCTCACTTCATAATAAATTTAATGATAAGCTGAGAGATTACATTCCTATATGGCATTGTATCAAAAGGTTTTTCTAAAAATCCAGGTAAAATATGTCTATAGCTTTTCCTCAATCAAGCCTTTAAAATCATAGAATCATAGAATAGTTAGGATTGGAAAGGACCTCAAGATCACCTAGTTCCAACCCCCCTGCCATGGGCAGGGACACCTCACACTAAACCATAACACCCAAGGCTTCATCCAACCTGGCCTTGAACACCGCCAGGGATGGAGCATTCACTGCCTCCCTGGGCAACCCATTCCAGTACCTCACCACCCTAACAGTAAAGAATTTCTCCCTTATATCCAGTCTAAACCCCTGCTGTTTAAGTTTCAACCCATTACCCCTTGTCCTATCACTACAGTCCCTAATGAATAGTCCCTCCCCAGCAACCCTGTAGGCCCCCTTCAGATACTGGAAGGCTGCTATGAGGTCTCCACGCAGCCTTCTCTTCTCCAGGCTGAACAGACCCAACTTTCTCAGCCTGTCTTCATATGGGAGGTGCTCCAGCCCCCTGATCATCCTTGTGGCCCTCCTCTGCACTTCTTCTAATGGTTCCATGTCCTTTTTATGTTGAGGACACCAGAACTGCACACAGTACTCCAAGTGAGGTCTCACAAGAGCAGAGTAGAGGGGCAGGATCACCTCCTTCGACCTGCTGGTCACGCACCTTTTGATGCAGCCCAGGATACGGTTGGCTTTCTGGACTGTGAGTGCACACTGCTGGCTCATGTTTGTTTTCTCATTGACTAACTGTCATGGTTTGAGCATGTTATGAGGGTGTTTTTGTTCAAGGGTTTTTCCAGCCAGGTGGAGGAGGGGAGGCCGGGAGGAAGGAGAAACAGGACACCTGACCCAGGCTAGGCAATGAGGTATTCCGTACCATAGCACGTGATGCCCAGGATGCATACTGGGAAAGAGAAGGCTGGAGGGGTAGAGCTCTGGAGGAAAATGGAGGAGGGAACACGCGGTGCTCGGCCAGGCAGGGTGGAGTGAGTTATGGGTCTGTGGCTGGTGGGGTGTTCTATTCTCTTCACTTGCTGTTTGCTGTATCATTATTATTTGTAGTAGTAAATGGCAGTAGGGGTTTTGTGTTATGCCTTAGCAATTAAACCGTTCTTATCTCAATCCGTGGGGGCTACATTCTTTGGATTCTCCTTCCTAACCCTCTGGGAGTTAGGGGACTTGGTTTAAACCACGACACTAACACCTCCAAGTCCTTCTCTGCAGGACTACAGTGAATTTCCTTTTTGCCCAACCTGTAGCTGTGCCTAGGATTGCTCCAACCCAGGTGTAGGACCTTGCACTTGGCATGGTTAAACTTCATGAGGTTGGCATCAGCCCACCTCACAAGTGTGTCGAGGTCCCTCTGGATGGCATTCCTTCCCTCTAGTGTATCAACAGAACCACACAGCTTAGTGTGATCGGCAAACTTGCTGAGGGCACACTCAATTCCATTGTCCATGTCAGCGACAAAAATATTAAACAAGACTGGTCCCAACACCGATCCCTGAGGGACACCACTCCTTACTGATCTCCAGTCAGACATTGAACCGTTGACCACAACTCTCCGAGTGCGACCATCCAGCCAGTTCTTTATCCACACAGTGGTCCACCTATCAAATTGATGACACTCCAATTTAGAGACAAGGATGTCATGTGGGACAGTGTCGAACGCTTTGCACAAGTCCAGGTAGATGACGTCAACTGCTCCACCCCTGTCCATCACTTCTGTAGCCTTGTCATAGAAGGTCACCAAATTGGTCAGGCGGGATTTTCCCCTAGTAAAGCCATGCTGGCTGTCACCAAGCACCTTGTTGTTTTTCATGTGCTCTAGCATGCCTTCCAAGAGGGTTGGAAAGGATCTTAAGATCACCTAGTTCCAACCCACCTGCCATGGGCAGGGACACCTCATATTAAAGCATGCCACCCATACTTACTCAAACAGTTCATTCATACATGTTAAGCATAACCACACTGTGTGAGCTCAGGCTGATTTATGTTTAATTAAGTCAAATGCGTCATGGAGAGCACTGTATATTGCCTTTCTCATTCTATTACTTTTCTCCTCTAGTTTTTTTCTGATGATTTACATAAAAGTTTCTTAAGATTTAAAAAAAATTAAAGCATAAGACAAAATAACACAAACGTTTTAGGAAAAGGTGATTTTTACTATGGTTCAGGAAGATCACAGCTCATAAATTTTTTGCAAATGTTATCACACTTATGCACTGGTATTGCAGGGTAACACTGTGAATGTATTATCAATCCTTTCTAATCACACACTCCATTGAAAGGTGCATTTACAATAATGCTTGCACAGGTGGAATGAAACACATAGCTAACTGTCCTGACTGGATTACATTAACACTGAAGATGATACAGAGAGTCACAGGAGCTGAGAAACAGGACCTCTTCTTCTCCCATTGATAAAGTTATTGAAATGAAATTATGAGATACACAAAGAAGTTAAGTTCTAGCTTTTCTAGTTCTCAGCCCTAGCTTCTCTGTTGCAAAGAAAAGGAATATGGCATTATTTAAGCTTTTAAACTTTCAAATCTTAAACCTTTTTTTTTTTTTTCTGTTTGTATTCTGTCTTTGAAACATGCACAAGGAAATTTAGGACGTGAGCAAGGGCTCTCTCCAGATCTAATGACAACAGCTTGTGGTTGTTTTACAGAGATCCTGCCTCTGAGTCTGCTATCACATACACATGCATTACTCATACCTATGACAAGTCTTAGATCTTTTTTATTAGCCAGATGCTGTTTTTCCATAGTTCATAGAATGAGTGAGAAGGGTATAGCCCTAATTCTTACCTTTCTTTAAAGCACAAAAGATCAAATTACTTTAATGTCTGTAAAACTTCTTGATTCATCTTTTTTACCCAGTATGGCTTAGCTTGTATCTGCAAACTCTCATTGCTAGGAGATCATGCCTTTTACAAGACTTTCCAATTTCTTTTGCCATTTCAACTTGTTCATTTTTCTGAACAAATTATCTCTGTCTACCTAATTCCTTTATTATATTCAATTTCAAGCAATAATGATTATGCCCTTATGCTAGTTTAATTGTCCTGCAAATACTCCAGTTTTGGTAATTGCATTCTGTTGACATAAAACTCCTTCTGCAGGTTAAGTTGGATACTGTATTCTCCTTTGCTTCCTGTCCTAAAGTGCCATGTTCATTGCTGTGCAGTTCTAAACAGCTGCTCTGCCCTGCTCCACCGCTTTCTGCATTTAAGTGATTTGCGCAGTCACACGCTCATATGCATGTATACAGGCACGATGATTTGGAAAAGAAAGTCAAGAATGTTTCAGCTGCAATTGCAATGCAGGTTGCTGTGTAAATAGAAGACTGTAGTTACTTGAGATTTCCCTGTTTCTGTGCCTATGAAACTTTCCCTCATCCTTTCATCATATTCCCCTAGCAATAGTTATTTTGTCATGCTTTTCAAATCCAGATTTAGACACCTTAATTTTTTCCTTACCTGACATCATTATTTCTTACACAGATTTTTACCTCTATTTCTTTTTCATTTAATACGATTTCTTTTTGCCTCTGTGAGGTAGACTTTTATTACGCTGTTGGAAACTTTTTTTTCTCCCTCTTCAATTCCCTTGCCACATTGTACACTTTAAAGTTCCTTTGTGCTGATTGCATCACACAGACCTCTCCATATGGCCTCAGTCTTCACTCTTTGCCTCAGTCTTCACTGGCAAATGCCCTGACTACGCCACCCAAGTCTTGGAAGGCAGACACAGGGACTGTGAGAATGAAGACCTTGTGCTCACTGTAGGAGAGGATCTGGTTCAAGACCATCTTAAAAACCTGAATGTACACAAGTCCATGGGACCTGATGGAATCCATTCGCGGGTCCTGAAGGTGCTGGCAAATGAAGATGCTAAACCAGTGTTTTGCATTCAGGTTTCAGATATACCACAGTTTGTGTTTCCCTAAGCTTGTCATTCTTATTTTACATCTAAAGTTGTATTCTCCTATGATTAAAACAGAAAAGGAAAAAAGAATTTTCCCAATTTCATGTTTCATATGGTCTGAATATCCATCTTCCCCAGCCATTTCAGGAAAAATATGTTTGAATAATTTTATTAGTGACATATATGGGCTAGTGTAAGGTGTCCCTGCCCACGGCAGAGGGGTTGGAACTAGATGATCTTGAGGTACTTTCCAAAACTAACTCTTCTATATTCTTTTCTAGGATCACATGGAATAACCCTTCTCTTTACTATGTGTGTTTTACACTAATACTTTTCTTCGTAGATTCTTCCAGCTTTCTTCCAGTATTGAGGTTATGAAATTGAAAAGGCCCAAGTTCTCTGTAGTGTTCATGTGACTCATATAAGACCTGATTTCCAGAAGTTATGAGCACTGACAGTTATACTGAGTTAAGAAAGAGAGGTTTAGGGAATTAGCATGTATTTTTGGAACACCTAGTTGTAAATTTATGTATGTTATCCTTCTAATCCTTAAATTTGAGACTAAAACTTCAAATGAAAGAAAAAAGAAGCAAACAAGAAAAAATAAAAGTAGAACCCATCAATGTATTTGAGAGCCATTTTTGTGATTTTTAGAAAACCCCAAGTAATGAATAACATGTAATCAGGCCCTTCTTTTGCCTGTTGCAATAAATATTTATATTTTCACATACTTTGGATGAAAACTTTCCAGTTTATTAAGTGATTCAAAAGAACAATTTAGTATGACTAATTGTTATTTGTGATATTTTACTGACTGTCTAAAGCTTTTTTTTACTTCCTCAATAAGCAGTGAAACAGCAATCAACAAATAATAAACATTTTCATTTATGCACACATATTTTCTCATTCAGATGATTAATAGTGATTTGCAAACCCTCTGCTTAAGGCATCTACCTAACTTGATGGAGACACTTTAAGCTTTCTGCCTCTTTTTTTTCAGATTGGACGTATGTGTTTAGTCAATACAATAATAGATAAACTCACAAGGCAACACATACTGAAATGAAAAAACCTCTAGACTACTAAATATCAAACGGTTCTAAACTGAATGTAGCCAATTAGAGAAAAGTTTAAAATACGCCAAGAAGCATTTAAGTTGCATTGAGAAATGGGTAAAGAAAAAAAAAAAAGGCAAAGTATTATGATTTTATTATACAAACTGAGAGCATGGCCTTGCTTTTAAAATCATGTTCTACCTGGTCACCTTACCTCTAGTAAGAAATAACAGAAAGAGGAAAGATGCAGAAAAGTGCAAAAAAAAAAGTGACTAGAGCAAAGAGAAGAGATTTAATAGATAAACTAATGGATTATAGAACTCGGAGTCCAGTCAAGACCCAAAATGGCTGCATTTTAGAGAAGTGACAAAGTTCCTATGTAAAGTGCATGAACAGGAAGACTGTAGGCTTTGTGTAGACTACTATGTACATTATTAAAAGAAAAATAATAATAAAATTGATTACCATGCTCAGAAGCTCTGCTGTTCTTTCCAGAGGGAGCAAGCAAGGAGCCAATTGCTCTTTTGTGACAGGGATGTTCCTTCAGGTACTATTTGTTTGGCTTAAAGGAAGGGGTAATTATTTGGATAATTTCTTACTTTAACTGAAGTCACCTGTATATAAGACAGGGTAGAGCAGACATCGGCCTAACCTTTCTTCACAGTTCAGTAAATGAATCTTGGACATGACCTCTAATATCACTATTATTCCAATGTGGCACTCCGATGAGTAGAGAGCTCTAATCATGTCAATTTTTGCCACCTGGCACTGTAGTTTTTCCACCAACTAGGAACTAACCCACTAGGAGCTAGATCACAGCCACTTGTCAATGATACCCACTTTTCTACTCAGGCCTTGGTCTTAAATAAACAGAAAGCAGCATTGTGATATTATCACACAGCAGACTTCCCCAGTTGCTACATCAACTCATTTAGCGCTCTGCACTTAGCTAATGTATGTACAGCTATGTCTTTCTTATTAATTACATTCCTCAGAGTTAGCCAGTTTTCAAAGATGCACTTTTAGCTCATTAGAGATCCAATCAGCATTCAAATCAAGTACTGAGTCAGCAGATTTCTATGTTACTGTAATAATTATTTTAATCCTTTGGAAACAAGGAGCTGCTCACAGTTTAGTGGGGAGGGTTGATAGTGTTATTTTATACCAAGAGAACTATGCTCTGTTACATATTGTTTAGCAATGCAAATGAGATTGTGAAATGATACATATTTAGCAGGTTGTAGTTATGGATGCAGCAAAATGCCAGAAAAAAAAATGTTAATTTTGCCTTAAAAAAGGATGTTGCAAAAATTTATTTCTTCTTTTTTTTTTTTCCAGGTTATCCCCAAGGAAGAAAGCTAGTGTAGTTTGGTATTCAATGGATAACAGTAGATTTTTTTTCTCTTATGCACCATTTCTTATGCAAAAAGTTGACGTAAAAATCAAGAGATTCTTGACATAATGATACATTAAACTGTAAAAAGTGTGGATAAAAATAAATGCAGTATACTCTTGCAGTTTTGTATTTTTTCCATGCACACAAAGACACATGTCCTATGGCTGACACTTGTAGAGTTTTGAGGTTTAGAAAGAGGGAATATGGAAGCCTCCATCCTTATATGTCAAATCAGTCTGCCTTTTATTTGGAAACAAAACATGCAATGAAAAAATTGTGTACTGTTTTCTATGACTCTACTTGATATTCATACATCAAGTGTTTTCAGAAGTACTATAAAATAACAAAGACTCTGAGATTTGCCTACTACTAGTAAGGTGCTCAAGGAGAATTTGTTCAGCCAAAAAGCAACATTGTTGAATAAAACCATGTCTAACAGAAATAGTCCCAAAACCCCTTCTTCCCATTTCCATTCTTGTATCCATCAGTGAAAGCATGTTATCTCTCTACCTAGCCATTTGTCCAGGTGAGAATTTGATAAAAAAGAAATTAGGTTTGTTATATGTAATTCACACTCTTTTTCTAGTTGCCACTACGTTTTTTTTTCTTCAGAGAAGGAGAAAGATGCCTCAGTTATGTGTCCTCCTATTCTGCATTAGAAAGAGGGGTAAAGGACATAGAAGACAACCATTGCACTGTATGCATCTTTCCCTAACCTTTACCTGTCCATTGCAGAACAACAGGAGCAAAGCTGGTGACCTGTAATCTTTCACCAAGGAAAGGGAACCATCAGCAAATATTCTTTCTCCCCACCTATGACCTTGAGCTCCATTAAAAAGGGGAAAAAAAGAGACCTGTGGGGTCATGCTGTGCTTTCAGCAAAGAAGTTGTGGTTGGACAGGACACAGTTTGCGTTTTGTGACATGGCCAACTTTATCATAGTTCAGCAACACTAAACAAATAACACAGCTCAAGAAGACTTGTTATACTAGAGCTCAAGTGCAATCCTTAATCTAACCAGTAAAAGTAATGCAAACATCCAGGCTCCTATTTGAGGACATGAAGATTAGTTTGCTTGGCTATTACATAAAGTACTTTGTTATAATGGATCTAGCAAAATATGTATTCAACACATCATTTCATTCTGCTTTAGCATGCTATATGTAGAATTATAGAATTACAGAATCATAGAATCATAGACTGGTTTGGGTTGAAAGGGACCTTTAAACACCATTTAATCCAACTCCCCTGCAATAAGCAGAATCACCCTCTCCTAGATCAGGTTGCTCAGAGCTCCATCCAACCTGACTTTGATTTTTTTCCAGGAATGGATATACCACCTCTTTGGGCAACTTGCTGCATTGTTCCACCACCCTCATCAGAAAAAAAATTCTTCCTTGTATTTAGTCTGAATCTCCCCCCTTTTAGTTTAAAACCATTATCCCTTATCCTATTGCTACAGGCACTACTAAAAGGCCTGTCCCCATCTTTCTTATAAATTCTTATACTTATTTCCCTTTAAGTATTGAAAGGACACAGTATGGTCTCCCCAGAGCATTCTCTTCTCCAGGCTGAGCATTTCTTCCCTGTGATCATTTCTGTGGCCTTCCTCTAGACCTGCTTGAATAGGTCCATGTCTTTTCTGTAATGAGGACTCCAGAGCTGGATGCAGTACTTCAGGTGGGGTCCTTGTACCAAAAGTACATTTGTATCATAGCACCACATGGTTTGAACTCATAGTGAGAGACATGTGTTCTGAGCAAAGGAAAGGTTTATCAGTTCAATGTAAGTCACCCATTTTTATTTCATGTCTTCATTTTTAATTTAGACCCTAATTTTAAGTGTAATATTTTTTGAGACAAAGACTCAGATGTAGAAATAGACAATAAAACATGAGGGAAGACCCATGACTGCAGAAAAATAAGTGCTGGCAGTATGGCTTTAAGTGTACTGACTTTATTGTTTTATAGTTTAGCTGCATGGTACAAAGTAGTATTGCTGTGTGTATTCATAGACTACTGATACAGCAGGACACTTCCGTTCCCTTATTAGCCAACATCAGTACAATAAGACTTCCTGTAAAATAAGCCTTAAGTTTTAAGGAATGCAAAGCAGTAATTTTTTCCTGCATTAGCCAAGATTAAGATTACACTGCATTACTTGTGACCTAAAGAAATATCCTCTAAGGACACAGATTACAGTTTATTTGTTTTCTTATGAAAAAATTTGTTTGGATAAATTGGTGTCAGGTCTCCAAATACAGCACAAATATTCTTCTCTTTTTAGTCAAGTTTTAATATACTCTTGTACATATAAAGGCTGGCATAAATTTACACTCTTAAATTCTCATTCACAATTGGCTGCTTGTGCTCATTGACAGAAAGGACAAGTAAACAAGTAATGCCTTTCAGAACTGTTTCATGCATGCATCAAAGCAGCACTGGCTAATGCTGTAAACTCTTGTGTGATTTGTTTGCTAATATTTGTAGACAAAGCTTTCCTTGTAAAAACAATCCAGCACCAGGCACTTGACTTGACATCCTGTTCAGAGATTTCCAGAGGATTTTTCAAAACAGAACGTAATTTAGAGTAACAGAAAGGAGTATGCTAGCATGCATACAGAAATAAAGTATCCTTGGGATTAGTTCTTTTATATGTTTGAACAATTTCATATACCAGATTTGTATGGTGAACTCAGAGCCCAACAGTTACATAGAGCATATCAACCCAATGGTAGTGCTTAATAAGTATCATGAATATTTTAAATTTTGGCATGTGTGTTGTTTCATTCTGGCTTCATTTGTCAATTTGAGTTCTAAACATACCATTGTGTATTAAAAAAAATAAATAAATAAAATTGAGCTGCAATGATGGCGACAGCTCAGACTACCAAATTTTATCAATCTCTTCCCCAAAATATGAGTTTACAGGATGCAGACCCTCTGGCTGTGGTCAGCTCCAGTGCCTTCTGTGACAGTTTTCCACATTAGTGGAAACTGCATTTATTCCATCTCTTAATTTAGTGTTGTATTTCAGATTACTGAATTGCAAAAGGCTATGTTAGACTTCCTTCTCCTCTCTTCCTCAGGAACTGTAGCCTACCTAACAGGAGGGTTTGTATGCTCCTGGAAGCCTTAGTATGGTAGTAAGTAAAAGATTATTTGAAATAGTAGAAATGTCAGGGATGTGCAAATGAAATTAAATTCTGCCTCTTCCTATCCTCTAAAATAACTGAAGATAAATTAGATGAGTTTATTAGTACTGTTAAAATAGGGTCTTTTTTCCTCATTAAGGTACCTAAGACAGTATCTAGGATACAGCCAGGAGATTTTAGACTCCTTCATTACGTACCATACACAGTAGATCAGTGTAAGCCTTAATTGACCTGTAGCTTTGTTGTTTCATATCTTTTCCTACATTTAGGCTATTAACATGTCAAGGGATATCTGGTTAGCAAGGGCTGATGTTAAAGCTGATAGGGAATGGGCTTTTCCTCAGCTGCCAAAATATCAGACAGTTTTCAGGTGTTTGTTTTCTCTTTTAGGGACTGATTTAGTAAAAGAGCATTGAGAGTGGGCTGTTGAGTATCTTGTCCAATATGCTGCATTTTGGTGTGGTGTAAAGTGGAAAGATAATGAATGGAACTTCTTTGCATTTCCTTTTGTGTCAGCCACAATAGGATCTTCATGCTAGCAAAGTAACAGCATTTTCTTGCTTAGCAGCCTCTTCTTCACCTCAAAACCTTTATTGGAAGACAACTTCTGGTGTTGACTACACACACTAACACTTCTCTAGTAAGAAGAGGCTAGTTTAGTCACAGGACGCATCAAACAAACAGGAAGTTACCCCAGGACTAGGAGACATCAAAATGGTTTCTGTTGAACTTCTTAGTGAACCTCAGTTTTGGGTGGTGCTGTGTGGCTCTAATTCAATACACACAACCACACAAAACAAATAACATAGATCAGTCAGGGCAAAAATATCTGGAAGATGTAATTCCACACAGTTTATCTCAATCATCTCTCACTAGGATGGGTTTTCAAGCAACTGTTAACAGCCACTATGAGGTTATAATAGCTTATCATTTTATCAGGATTATTGAGGGTATGACTGAAGACTTACTAGTCTGGTAGTGCTTTTTTTCACAATTTAATGGTATATTGATCTTGCAAGTGAACAATCATGACCTTCAACTGCTTACAGATGCTTTCAAGGGGAAAAGGCTTAAGGAGGTTATTCCTGGGCAACTGGGTAAGGTGAGCCATGACCCACCTGGATTCAAGGAGGCTATCCTAAACAGCATGGCAACTTGAGAAATGCTTACCTATGTACTGACACGTGAAAGAAGAGAGATCACAAAAGATTCATGGCTAGTCTTTGTCACAGGTAATCAATAAAGCAATCATGAGTACCATTAGCAAACAGCAAGTTCAGGTCCTAGGCTGTTTAGCGTCTATGTTCAGAGGTGTCTGCTCAGAGTGCAGAGTGTCAAGGCAAGACTACTAAGTAATCATGCAAAACTATGGAGTCATATTTAAGTGGCATCATGTAAAGATGCCTATTAGGAGGGAAGTGATTGCAGTCCAGAAATACACCAAACTCGATTAGAGTGGCACTATTAATACATGCGCTCTCTCATTCTCTGATTGGTAGATTTCTTGGTTTTGATTTTATTTTTTTCACCTTGCCACTCTCAACACATTAAAAAGAAGGGTAGACAAAAGGACCAGATGGACATTCAGAAGTCCAGGAACATCTTCACAAATCCTACCTTGAGAAATATTAGCTTTTCCTTTGACATACTCAGTCCTTACACAAGATTTGAAGTTTGGATCTTGATATAATGGCCAAAATATCATACTAATTACAAAAAAAAAAAAAAAAAGCACTACAGATCACCTAACTACTGCAATTTATATATATATTTGGTGGAGTAAAGTGTATAACAAGAAACGGACTCTAACTTGTTTCACATTTGTGGATTTTGCACATTATAGGTACAAAACCTATATTTTCTGTTGTCTGATAGCTTAACATATCTTTGGCTGAAAAGAGTTTTCTGCCAAAGTGGATTACTCCACTCATTTGCTTCCTAATAACGTTTTGCAAATGCTTCTTATGCCATTCATTGCATTGCCTAACATTGCAGCATCAAGCATGCTGAGTGACAGGCCTGCTGGAAAAGAGCTCTCTTGTCTGTTTTGACAAAGGCACATGCTAGTAGGCATTTTGAGTCTGTCAAAAATGTTGAATATTTAATGACTGATATACTTAGACTCTACAATCCTACATGCTAATTCTGATACACTTGATGTGATTTTTACCATCAGCCTTGCCTTAAGTGAAAATTAGCTCAAATGAGCAAGGAGCTGTAACGACCTTTAAAATCCCCCTGTATACCTTGTTGACTAAAATGTGCAGAAAACAAAGTAGTGCAATAAACTATATTGAACATGCTTTACATTGAGGAAGGAGAAACAACTTGTCCCAAATTCAGCAAATAGACAATAAAAATTCACCTTGCCTCTATATTGTCCTAGGAAAGGCAATCTCATTTACATTTATTAGAAGTAATGATGTAGTGTCCTGCAGATAATTAACACACTAAAATGCTGCTAATTTCACAGTGTCATTATAAAATTTGCCAGCTTAAATTAGAAAGTGATTAACCCTCTGAGTGTGGCAATGACATTTCCATTCCCCGCCTGTGAATTAAATTTGCAAGATTTTTTTCACTCTGAAAGTTCATCTGTCTATCCACTGATGTTGTTCTATACTTTTCCACCTGCCCACTCTGTCCAGTGAGGAAATCAGTTGGCTAAACAATCTGAATCCATGACTATTTCACACAGTTAAGCCAAGCTTATCCCATAGGCATACAAGAGGATAAAGACTGTACTAGAAGAAAAAAAACTAATAATCCTTGATAAGCAGAGTTCATTGAGTAATGAACTTCTTGTTGGTGCATGTAAGAGAGGAAGGTTTTTCCATTAATGAGGTGTCTCCAGAGTGAGCTTCATTTCGTATAATGACAACAAATCCTTAACCTTTTGCCTGGACACTACTTCATCCATTTACTGTATCTATCACTTTCACAACCTGCTTTAATTAATGCCTTGAAACAAGTATAAACTCATTAAAAGAATAGATTTATTGCATAGTAATTTAAATATTCTAACGTAAGTAAAATCCTCTTAAAGACTGCTTAATGAGGGAACAAAATCAAAACCAAATGAAACTCAAGTTAATAATAAAATTCTCCAGCCCATTAAAATGAGCATTAATTGAATAAATTTAATGCATGAACTTACAATGTTGCTAAAAATATGGTTGGTTAGCCCCACCCCCTAAAAATTCAAGATACAAGAATAAATTAAGAATGGGCAAAGATTATAATTTAAAATGGAAGAAATATTTCTAAGGTACAGAAGCTTAAGTAGGATATCCTGTTATATAATACTGAGATTTAAGCTCAAACACTGTTAAAATTTAATTAGAAAAAAAAATCTAAATAGTGTCCTATAGATTTACCATGTAGAATCATAGAATAGTTAGGTCATATAGTTCCAACCCCCCTGCCATGGGCAGGGACACCTCACACTAAACCGTATCACCCAAGGCTCTGCCCAACCTGGCCTTGAACACTGCCAGGGATGGAGCATTCAAAACTTCCCTGGGCAGTCCATTCCAGTGCCTCCCAACCTTACAATAAAGAACTTCTTCCTTATATCCAATCTAAACTTCCCCTGCTTAACTTTTAACCCGTTAACCCTGTCCTATCACTACAATCCCAAATGAGTAGTCCATTCCCAGCATCCTTATAGGCTTCCTTCAGATACTGGAAAGTTGCTATGAGGTTTCATGCAGCCTTCTCTTCTCCAGGCTGAACAGCCCCAACTTTCTCAGCCTGTCTTCATTCGGGAGGTGCTCCAGGCCCCTGATCATCTTTGTGGCCTTCCTCTGGACTTGTTCCAACACTTCCATGTCCTTCATATGTTGAGAACACCAGATCTGCATACAATACTCCAAATGAGGTCTCACGAGAGCAGAGTAGAGGGGCAGGATCACCTCCTTCAACCTGTTGATCATGCTCCTTTTGATGCAGCGCAGGATACGCTTGGCTTTCTGGGCTGCAAGCACACACTGAAGCTAGCTCAAGTTCATTTTCTCATTGACCAACATCCCAACTCCTTCTCTGCAGGGCTGCTCTGAATCTCTTCTCTGCCCAGCCTGTAGCTGTGCCTGGGATTGCTCCGACACAGGTGTAGGACCTTGCACTTGGCATGGTTAAACTTCATGAGGTTGGCATCAGCCCACCTCACAAGCGTGTCAAGGTCCCTCTGGATGGCATTCCTTTCCTCCAGTGTATCAGCCAAACCACGCAGCTTGGTGTCATTGGTAAAGCTGCTGAAGGTGCACTCAATCCCACTGTCCATGTCACTGACAAAAATGTTGAACAAGACCGGTCCCAAGACTGAACCCTGAGGGACACCACTCATTATCGATCTCCAATGGGACACTGACCCACTGTGGAGTTCTTAAAGAGCCAAGGCTACATAGTGAGCAATTCCGATACCCTGAGTCTTGCTACTTTAAAATAAGAAGAGTTTTGGCAGGCCTAAACTAGGTCAGTTGCTTTGTTATTCCTCTGTAACTTTCCATGTTTTCATGCAGAGAATGATCCCTGCCAAGGTTGTAGCTTCCCACTGTATTTTTAGAGTAAGGTATTTAATTGCAATTTTAACAAGTTGTAAACATTAGCTCTGTAAACGATAGTAACCTCCAGACTAACCAATTAGAGCTTAGTATCCAAGGCTGTTACATAAGGGAGTAAGGGCATAAGAAGAGCACTGTATCTGAATAAACTTTGGCAATCGTTTGATCATATTGATCATCTCTGCGTTGTCCGGGACTCCTGCGTCTACAACCCACTGACCACAACAATTTGCATGCAGCCATCCAGCCAGTTCTTTATCCACACAGTGGTCCATCTATCAAATTGATGTCTCTCCAAGTTAGAGACAATGGCTTCTTTGCCACAGTCTTCACTGGCAAAGGCTCTGACCACACCACACAAGTCTTGGAAGGTGGACGCAGGGACTGTGAAAACCTAGATCTTGGGCCCACTGTAGGAGAGGATCTGGTTCAAGACCATCTTAAGAACCTGAATGTACACAAGTCTATGGGACCTGATGGAATCCATCCGCGGGTCCTGAAGGAGCTGGTGAATGAAGTTGCAAAGCCACTGGCCATCATATTTGAAAAATGATGGCAGACAGGTGAAATTCCTGATGACTGGAAAAAGGGAAATATAACCCCCATTTTCAAGAAGGGGAAAATGGATGACCCGGGGAATTACAGACCAGTCAGTCTCACCTCTGTGCCTGGCAAAATCTGGGAGCAGATTCTTTTGGAAGGCATGGTAGGGCACATGAAAAAGAGCAAGGTGCTTGGTGACAGCCAGCATGCCTTTACTAGGGGAAAATCCTGCCTGACCAATTTGGTTGTCTTCTATGACAGGGCTACAAAAGTGATGAACAGGGGTGGAGCAGTTGACGTCATCTACCTGGACTTGTGCAAAGCATTCAACACTATCCCACATGACATCCTTGTCTCTAAAATGGAGTGTCATCAATTTGATAGGTGGACCACTGTGTGGATAAAGAACTGGCTGGATGGTCACACTCAAAGAGTTGTGGTCAATGGTTCAATGTCCGGTTGGAGATCAGTAAGGAGTGGTGTCCCTCAGGGATCGGTGTTGGGACCAGTCTTGTTTAATATTTTTGTCGCTGACATGGACAATGGAATTGAGTGTGCCCTCAGCAAGTTTGCCGATCACACCAAGCTGTGTGGTTCTGTTGATACGCTAGAGGGAAGGAATGCCATCCAGAGGGACCTCAACACACTTGTGAGGTGGGCTGATGCCAACCTCATGAAGTTTAACCATGCCAAGTGCAAGGTCCTACACCTGGGTCAGAGCAATCCCAGGCTGTCATGGTTTCAGCTGTAGCAGTCATTTTTCTCCTTGTAGCTGGTGCAGTGCTGTGTTTTGACTTCTGGGCTGGGAGCAGTTATTTGGTGGCGGACATGTTTTGAGGGTGCTTTTGTTCAAGGCCTTTTCTGAGCACGTGCTCTGCTGGGGAGGAGGGGAGGCCGGGAGGAAGGAGAGACAGGACACCTGAACCAGGCTAGCCAATGAGGTATTCCATACCATAGCACTTGAGGCCCAGGAGGCAACTGGGAGAGAGACCTGGAGGGGTGGAGGGCTGGACGAAAATGGAGGAGGGAGCACGAGGTACTCGGCCGGGCAGGGTGGAGTGAGTTATGGGTTGGTGGCTGGTGGGGTGTTGTATTCTTTTCGCTTGTTATTGGCTTTATCACTATTATTTGTAATAGTAATGGCAGTAGTGTTTTGTTTTGTGTTGTACCTTAGCAATTAAACTGTTCTTATCTCAACCTGTGGGGGCTACATTCTTTGGATTCTCCTTCCTAACTCTCCGGGAGTTGGGGAAACACAGGGGGAACTGTGCAGATTTAGTTTAAACCACGACACAGGCACAGCTACAGGATGAGCAAAAAGGAAATTCACTGTAGTCCTGCGGAGAAGGACTTGGGGGTGATAGTCAATGAGAAAATGAACATGAGCCAGCAGTGTGCACTCACAGTCCAGAAAGCCAACCGTATCCTGGGCTGCATCAAAAGAAGCATGACCAGCAGGTCAAAGGAGGTGATCCTGCCCCTCTACTCTGCTCTTGTGAGACCTCACTTGGAGTACTGTGTGCAGTTCTGGTGTCCTCAACATAAACAGGACATGGAACCATTAGAAGAAGTGCAGAGGAGGGCCACGAAGATGATCAGGGGGCTGGAGCACCTCCCATATGAAGACAGGCTGAGAAAGTTGGGTCTGTTCAGCCTGGAGAAGAGAAGGCTGCGTGGAGACCTCATAGCAGCATTGCAGTATCTGAAGGGGGCCTACAGGGATGCTGGGGAGGGACTACTCATTAGGGACTGTAGTGATAGGACAAGGGGTAACAGGTGGAAACTTAAAAAGCAGAGGTTTAGACTGGATATAAGGGAGAAATTCTTTACTGCTAGGGTGGTGAGGTACTGGAATGGGTTGCCCAGGGAGGTAGTGAATGTTCCATCCCTGGCGGTGTTCAAGACTAGGTTGTATGAAGCCTTGGGTGCCATGGTTTAGTGTGAGGTGTCCCTGCCCATGGCAGGGGGGTTGGAACTAGATGATCTTGAGGTCCTTTCCAACCCTAACTATTCTATGATTCTATGATTCTATGTCATGTGGGACAGTGTTGAACGCTTTGCACAAGTCCGGGTAGATTTCATCAACTGCCCTACCCCTGTCCATCTGTTCCGTAGCCCCATCATAGAAGGCCACCAAATTGGTCAGGCAGGATTTCCCCTTAGTTGGCTGTTACCAGCCGCCTTGTTGTTTTTCATGTGCCTTAGCATGCCTTCCAGGAGAGTCTGCTCCAAGATTTTGTGAGGCACAGAGGGAAGACTCACTGGTCTGTAGTTTCCTGGGTTATCCATTTTCCCCTTCTTGAAAATGGGGGTTATATTTCCCTTTTTTCAGTCTTCAGGAACTTTACCTGTCTGCCATGATTTTTCAAATATGATGGACAGTGGCTTAGCAACTTCATTTGCCAGCTCCTTCAGGACCCACAGATGGATTTCATCATTTCCCATGGACTTGTGTATGTTCAGGTTTTTAAAATGGTCTCAAACCAGACCCTCTTCTACAATGGGTCTAATGTCTTCATTTTCACAATCCTTGCATCTGCCTTCCAAGACTTGTGTGGTGTGGTCAGAGCATTTGCCAGTGAAGACTGAGGTGAAGAAGTCATTAAGAAACTGAGCCTTCTCCAAATCCAGGGTAGCCAGTTCTCCTGATAGCTTCCGGAGGGGGCCCACATTGTCTCTAATCTGTCAATTTATTTGCAACATGCCTACAGAATCCCTTCCTGTTATTCTTATCTTCCCTAGCCAATTTTAATTCTAACTGGGCCTTAGCTTTCTTAACCTGGTCCCTAGCTTCCCAGACAACATCCCTGCATTCTTCCCAGGCTGCCTGTCCTTGCTTCCACCTTTTCTAAGTCTCTTTTTTTCCTTTCAGTTTTCCTCAGCAGCTCCTTATCCATCCAAGGGGGTCTCCTGGCCCTCCTGCTGCACTTCCTTGTAGTTGGGATGCAACATTCCTGAGCCTGTAGTAATTGATTATAGAATCATAGAATAGTCAGGGTTGGAAAGGACCTTAAGATCATCTAGTTCCAACCCCCCTGCCATGGGCAGGGACACCTCACACTAAACCATTATCATCCAAGGCTTCATCCAATCTGGCCTTGAACACTGCCAGGGATGGAGCATTCACAACCTCCCTGGGCAACCTATTCCAGTACCGCATCACCCTAACAGTAAAGATGATTCATAAAGAAGTATTTTGCAAAAGCTTTTATTTTTTTTCTTAATTTTCTTTTATTTTAGAGACAAGTGATGAACAAACATTCTAATACCATTCATTTCTCTGCTGGTAATACATTGCTGATTGGAAGTCAAACTCATCAAAAGAGAGCAAACAATCTGTATCATGATTTTCATTTGCGTAACACTGTGATTAAAACAATTTTTATCCTACCAACAGTTTTGTCCTCCCCTGCGCTCTAGGGCTATATCCCATGGAACCTTACTAAGCAGGTTCCTGAAGAGGCCAAAGACTGCTCTCTCGAAGTTTAGGGCAGTGAGCTTGCCTGAAGATCTCGAAATCGACTATCTCGTATCTCTGCAACCAAGGTTGCCCTGAAGCATCACAATTAGAGATGGAATGATGACCTCCTCCCCTGAAACATCTAGTTTAAAGCATCCTTGACCAACCTGGCAAGCCTACTACCAAAACCGCTCTTCCCCTTCATTATCAGAACAGATACACCAGTCCCAAGTAGACCTGTCCTACTAAATTGAGTTCCATGTTCTAGATACCCAAACCCCTGACTATGGCACCACTGCTCTAACCATTTTTAACCTGGCCAATACTCCTAGCCTGTTTAAAATACTCTGCTTTACCCTGGAGAATTAAGGAAAAGACAGTCTGAGCACCAGAGCTCCTAACCAGCTCTCCCAGGGCTCTGTAGTTCTTCTTAATGCTCTCCGGCCTACTGCTATCTATATCAGTAGCACCCACATGGATCACTAGAAGTGGGTAATAGTCAGTGGGACTTACTAGAGCAGGAAGCCTCTCTGCAACAGCCCTGATCCGTGCCCCTGGTAGGCCCTTGAGGCTGGGTCAGGCACAGATGAGTGCTTCTGTCCCTTTCAAAGTAGAATCTGGTACTACTATGCCTGCCACTTTTTCCTAGCAGCACCAGTTGAAATCTTCTTTACTGGTGCATCAGCCAGTTGTTCCTGGTGTAGGTGTGTTTCCTCATTAGCCCCCTACAGGACAGCAAATCGGTTCTGGGTGGGGACAACAAATTTAGGAAGAAGCCCCTTGCTTTTAATTGTCATCTTCTTCCTTATTGTTTTCTTTTGTTACTATTTCCCAGCTTCCTGGTTTAGCAGCCTCCTTTTTAATTCCATGAGCTACAGTGGGCAGCTGAAGGCCCTGCACAGTTTGGCCCCTGCACAGTTTGGGCCTGGAGCAAGCAGTCCTGTTTCCTCTCAGCTTCCCTGACATCAGTCAGCCTATTGACAGCATCCCGCAGCTCAGCCCCTGCTGCAGGAGGACCTCCATCAGGGACCACCGAGTGCAGCCCTGCCCTTTGTGCACCCTCCCCTCACCAGACCAGTGCAGACACTCTCTACACCCCGGGCTCTGCACTGCAGCCTCCCCTCTCATCGGCTCTGTCTGGGTACCCACGCTGGCCACCACCGGGGCAGCCAGAGCAGAGCTCTCAGGCCGGACCTTGGTCATAAGGCAAATACTCACCATCGCGCTCGCCTGCCCACGCAAACTGCCGCGCCACGCCCTGTTTGCCTGCGCGGGTCCCCCGCGCTCGCTGGGCAGGTTTTTACCCACTCAGGGCTGGTGCCGCTCCTCCTGGCTCCGCCCCCTGTGAGTCCCCGCTCATGCAGCTGAGCTGCCGGCTCCTGGGCAAGTCCTGTCGAGGACTTGAGGCTCCCTCGGTGGCTCTTGCTGCTCAGAGTTGAGGCTCCTGGATTCTGGGCTTACCCCTGCTCAGGTGTTGAAGGTGTCCTCTCTGAAGCTACTCACCTCAGCAATTGACCATATATGTTCTCTATGTTCAGACTTCATCTTATTATAAGGAAATACCTTCACTGGAAAACTTGTTCCAACAGAAAAGGGAAGAAAAGATTAATACAGTACAAGTCTCCATATCAACCTTGCCTTTCTGTTAAAGTTTTCTCAAGATGACATCCATGCTTAGAGTACAGTGACCATTTATAAACTTTGACAAGGCCACTGATTGCTGTTTCACCTGTAGGTACCAAATTTTTTATTGATGCCTTTTCAGTATCTTACTGGATCCTGTTGAGGTCAATCCTGAGCCACCATTAACTCTTGGGGAGCAGAAACTCATTGTGGGTCGTCTAAACCAGCATGAAGCAGCCTGCTGGAGTGCAGTGGTAGCCAGCTACACTCAAGGGCAGAATGTGTGCCAGACTGAAGCAGAACAAGGCTTCATTCTTGCTTTCCTACAGAGAAAGGGATGCTACACAGCACATTCAAAGTAAAGATTATTATAGTTTTTCTTATCCTCTAGGTTGGTCTCCTTAAAGGATTTTTTAAAACAAGTCATCAATGATATTTTTATTTGATGTTACTATTAAAAAAGGTATTATACCAATACACAGTAAATTTATAAACTTAGATACTCAAATATATTTCATGTGAGTAAAATGTAGACAGTTCTCATTTAACTTCATGAAATGACAGTGTCTCATTGATTTTAAAGTACCGAAAGAAAAGAGCAGCTGTCCCCCTACACTATCTACAAATACATAATTCAGGCCTTGTGAATTTCTGTGCTTCAACAGATTCACTCATAGAAGTAGCTGCAGCTGCAGTAGCTGCAATAGGACAAAAGTCTGGGAATCAAACAGGAGCTCAGCTTAGCCAGTCCAGAAGAAAATTTGAACACCAGACATAAAGGGGCCAAATTATTAACTTCAGTTTATTATCAAAGAGTTGTCAGTGCAAAGGTGGTTTTTTAAGGAAACATCTCAAACTTCTCTGACCATCTTAGCACAGCAGCCTCTCTACAGAAGTCTCTTCATCACCTTGCATTTAGGAGACAGGCACTTTCAGAGAAGGAACCTGGCCCACCTGGCTGGTAACAGCCCTCAGCATCTTCCAACTGTAGATTCTGCATAGCTGACCTCTTTTCTTTCTACAGAAAGTGATTTCCACCCCCACTCCCAAGAGAACCACAGGTCTGACTTTCTTCAACACAAAGACCTTTCCTCAATTTGTAGTCATGCCTTTCATATCTGCACAATATTTACTCACAGATCAGGGACTGCTTCTCTCCTGCCTCCACTGGCAGCTCACTTCCTGGGAAGAGAGACTTAGTCCCACCTTTGCACCTTTGCAAGACCTCTCCTACAGCAATTCTTTAGCATAACTAGTTCACTGCTGTTCAGTCAAAGATGGATTTATAGGGAAAAAAAAACTTTACCCAAATTTCTAAGACAGAGCCTCCCCAAAAAAAACTGGGTTAAATTTTGGTTTTGGTTTTTATTTTTATAAACTTTTGAAATTAGCTGTTTTAATATTGTAAATGAAAAAAAAGGTATTCTTGAACGTCACCACATACAAAAGAATAAATGGCAGGGTGGGAGGAAGGGCAATAAAAATAAGCTTTCCACACAACTATCAAATGTTGGAAAGACAGATATTAAAGCAGAGAACAGACAGCACCTGCTGAGGTAAACTTGGATGATTATTAAAGAGCACTACAAATCTGAGTAAGACAGAAATTTTCTTCACAATTATTATTGCCATTAAGCTTTCTAAAAAAACCTGGTGATATTCTTTTCTTCTTTGACTATTTAGTTTGACTTTGACTAATAGTTCTTACACTATTATAGAAAGCTTATGGGTAGCTACATTTAATGTTGCAAAATAATTTGTATTCTACTTGTCTTTACAGATTTGACTTCCTGGAACATTCACTTTTGGGACCTACAGTTTTTTACAGTTTTTATCTTTGCCTGGAAGTAAGTACCTTTTAAAGCCCTCTGCAGATATTTTTTGGTTGAATATGGTTGACAAATAATACACATTCTCATTAATATGATAAAAAACCACAGGTTTGATGCCTGAAGTTTGAAACCTGAGACTTGCCTAGAGTTTGGAACTGTACTCTCCCCTGTTATAACAAACCAAAATTGTGAAACATGTGACAGGAGATCAGTTGCTATCACTGGAAGAGGTGGATGAGCACTTGGGTTCAGAGTTCCTTCACTGGAGCATAGACGAAGCAGCCAAATCCTTAATGAAACACTAGTTCTGCACCAATTCAGAGTGAGCTGTAGCTATCCCAGAATTTGCTAAGGCCATAGTCTGACCAGCAACATAAGTCATCACTACTGCTGAAAGAAGTAGTCCAAAACACTCTGTTTTCCTGGTGGCTCATCCCTGTCTCACTGTGTAGTGAGCCAGATCACTAGCTGGATAATAATGGTTTTTAATAAGTTAGTTTTCTGCACACATTCAGGACGAGAGTAAGTAGCTGAGGTGAGGAGGAAGATGGGATTTCAGAGATAGCATCAGCTTAGCTTGATCAATGCATTCATGAAGTCACAACTTGATTTCTGCAAACCACTTATCCATAAAATGCAGATTCAAGAAACAGGTTTTGATATTTTAAAATTATTTAAAGCAGTCTGAACTTTGTGATTTCAGCTAAGGCTATCCTGCATGCAGCTGTAGCTTTGACTGATGCCTTTAAATTTGTATTCTTTCACCCATGCAATGGCTTTTAAAAATCTCTTTCTCACAAAGAAAGCATTTTGCATCCTGATTTTAGGAAGAACACTGTTCTGAGTTTTGCAATGAAATCTCAAAAATGGCTAAATATGAGTGATCTTTAATTGTATATCAATTTAAAATGTGTAAGAAGTCTGAGGAATGTTTTAAAAACTGCACACCAAATAGCAAGACTTCAAAACCTTTATCCGGGGACCTTGGTGGTCTCTTTGATATTCAGAAGTGCTACTCATCAGCTCCTAGAGAAATCACTGGAAAAATGGATGGTGAAGAACTATTTCTCGGTGCATATTATTTATTGGTTTTATCATTTGGAGGTTTTATGGGTAAAGTGTAATGTGTATGGAGAGGTATAATTTCACTCTTCTATAAAAGGATCTAAAGACTAAGAAAATGAAATTTTATATTTTACAATGAAACTGTAAAATTGAAAAACTAAAACAAACAAAAAAACCCCTCTGGTTTTGATAGAAACAGTGTAAACCTCCAATTATTGGATGCAATATATAAAGAATTTGAATATCAGTCTCTTCAGTTCATGCTTCTATAAAGCTTGTTTATATAGTCAGGCTCTTGTTTTGTACTTTAAAGTTTCAGCTTCTTTCTACAGAGGCTAAAATTAACTAAAATTGCTGTGGTAACACCTCAGACACCAAACCATAGATTTTCTGGGCAGAACCATCAATAGATGATAGGGTGTGGCTATTATAATTTAGAAACTCCCATGCCAGCTTCCAAAATTAGACTAAATGTTGATTATTCATTCTCAGGAAGAAGTGCACATAGCTAAGTGTTAACACTAGTGTTCAAATAAGAGTGTCTTAAGGCAAAACTTTGTATCTGGTTTTCACATGAGGAAGAGCCTGATACAGGACTGGGGCTGTTTCATCGTTTGCTATAATGCAAGCTTTGCCTGCACCTGCATCTTCTTGATTACTCACCTGACTTGTGGGCATCTTGTGAAAATACCAGTAAACTGTTTAAAAATGTACAACCTCACCCTCTGCCGGTCTTTGCCTTAAAGTTGCTGTCCAGGGAAATTTTCTTCTGCTATCAAGGACAAAACTGACGAAGCTTTAGCTTATGCTTTAGCTTATGCTTTAGCTTATGCTAATGCATCACATTTGTGATGTCATAAGGACAACCACCATAAAAATAGTAGAATCTCTCCTCGTTGTCCCCTGAAGCCCTTTGTTCCTCTCAGTTATATATGCTGTGCATCACGACTGATGCACAGTCCAGTCTTGCCCTCCCATTGTTCAGGGATGAAGTTCCACAATCAGGACTGACCACTGAGGGATGTGAGGCATGGTATGGCAGAACCTGTCCAAGGCTCTTCACCATGAGCCACTCACCTTCTGCACCAGTATGCCATCTCCTTGCAGTGCCTTATTTGGTGTAGTTGTCAGGGATCTGACTGTGTGCTTAGTTTTCCCCATAGCTACTGCCGATCTGACAGACATCCTCTGTTTTGGAGTGCCAATTTCCCAGTGGTCTTACCAAATACCGTGCCTGTTCCTGTCAGATAAGTGATCATCTTCTGTTATCCCACATGTATGTGTCTTTCTATAGCATTTTGTGTGAGCACATAGGATTAGAGAGCAGGAGACTGCCAAGGACAGCCATTGAGTAGTATCTGTGAGACTGATCTGAAATCAAGATTCCACTGTCCATTGTGTCTGAGGAACTGAAATGGGACTCCATCGACCATTGTCTCAGAGATGGGTGGGAGGAGTTAAGACTCTTCCATCCATTGCCTGGGAGAAGGGAGTGAGGAGCTGATTTGGGACTCCACTGTCCATTACCTCAAGGACTGATGTGAGGAACTGCTACCCATTATCCTGAGAGTTGCTGCAGACACCTGTGTGTGTGCAGACACACATGTGCAACTGAAGAGCTGGCTGCAAGACCAGAGAAACTGGTCCACCAGGAATGTGTAATACGTGATATGAAGAACAGAGATAGTCCCCCCAACTCATTATAAAGCAGGAAAAGGTAATCACCAAGATACATCACCAGGAAACATTGTCATGAGGATGGCTCCAGAAGGACACCTCTGTGAGGGCACCCTCCACCAATAACTACTATGGTCCCTGAAGGACAGCCTCCACAAGACATCACCATGAGGGCAACTCCACAAGACACACTCCATGGGCTATCTTCAAGGGGACTCCAGAAGGATGCCTCCATGAGGACACCCACCTCTGATGGACTCTTGGGGGATACTCTGCTTCGATAACTATTACAAACTCTGAAGAGCTCCCACCACCAATCACAATGACAATGAATCCTTGGGGCACTGCTAAATCCATGGTGGTGACTCTCTTTCTCTCTCTCTCTCTCTCATTCTCTGCACCCCAAATTCTTGCTTAATTTTCTGCCTTTTTTCAAATCTGTCATGTTGGCATCCCCTTTATTACAATAATTTCCATTTTATATGATAACTGTTTTTTTGTAATTTGTAATAAAGAAAGTGTCCAATTACAGTGCTTGACCTTGTTTGTGTCTTAATTTTACTCTTGGGATCATGAACTGAAACAGGGTCTGGCACTGGGGTTTTTCTCTGATTGGATCTTGACAGTATCACAAAAGAAAATAGAAAATTAAATGTTTTCACATTATAACACCTTTTGATGTAAATATGCTGCTGTACAGCTACTGGGAGATGAACGAGAGCCTATTATCTTAAAAACTATAAATAAAGCTTTTTCACTACTTCCAAGTCAATTAAAAATAAAACTTTATCTGAATTCACAAAAAAAGAAAAATACTTTTTTCGTTAAAGCTTTAGTCCTATCTTTGTTCTGAGAATTTTTAAACACTTTCAGTTTTGTATATGTTGTTATCTGGAAGTGAAAGTGTAAGTGTACTAAGCCAGCTACATGACCCCACAATGTGGTAATTAAAAGCTGTATTTCATAGAATCATAGAATCATAAAATGATTTGTGTTAGAAAAGACCAAGATCATCTAGTTCCAACCCCCCTGTCATTGGCAGGGACACCTTGCATTAAACCATGTCACCCAAGACTCCATCCAACCTGGCCTTGAACACTTCAAGGGATGGAGCATTCAAAACTTCCTTCGGCAACCTGTTCCAGTGCCACACCACCATTACAGTAAAGAACTTCCTCCTTATATCCAATCTAAGCTTCCCCTGTTTCATTTTTAATCCGTTACCCCTTGTCCTATCACTACAGTCCCTCATGAAGAGTCCACACACATATTCCCACAGGAAAAAAAAAGTACACTTATCCCCATTTTAGAATTAAAAGGCTTTAGTGCAGAAAGAGATGAGAACTATTAACCAATATTGGCTTTACTATGTCAAATGGAATTTAGGTGGAATTTAGGTAAAATTTATGCCTTAAAACTTATCTCCTTACCTTAAAATTACTCAAACACCTCTTTTTCATGAAAAGATTCAAATATCTCTGCTATTGACAAAATTGTCACAATTATTATGATGGCCTTCACACACATATAATTGCAGATATTATGGCATTTTTGGGAAAGAGAGAAAAAGACTTTTCAGTCAGGCAGAAGAGAGGAATCATAGCTCTCCAACTTGGAATTACAACATTTTCCTCTTAAAGAGAAGCCTGCATAAATATTTCAAAACTAGTGAAGGTATTTCTACACCGTATCATCATATTGTAGACTCGGTCCTTAATGATTTGTGATTTGTTTCCAGACAAGACATGAAACCATTAGATATAGCAATAATTTCTTCAAATCTGTTAGATCAACATAGGAAGAAAACCTACAGATAGCTCTTTGCAGCAGTTTGTGAAGATCTCACACATTTTCTGCTTTGTTCAGTGAAGTTGGTCTTACTGATTCTCATTTTGTAATGAACGAGATGCCACTTGGCAAGCATCCATACAAAGTGTAAGGGGTAACATTTCTAATATCCTATTTCTTAACATTAATGAAAATATCGTTCATCTATGTTGTGAATAGGACTTTAAATTAGCTAAGAAAATCTTGGCAGTGCATGCTGAAATGGCAACCCATAGCAAAAACCTTTGGCTTGTTAATTGCTTTGCTTTTTCCATTATGGGCAAGAAATTCAATACTTAAGTCAGTAAATACTGCATGCCAATCCCTTCATTAGTGATTTCTGAAGGCTTCATTCAGTCCTTCATTCCTCTCTTCTCACATTGACTAATAGAGGTGCAAAATGTTCACTCTCAAATGCCATAGCTATTATTTTGCTGCCACTGGCAATGAGATTTTCATGTTAAAATGAAGATTGATAAGGATCTAATGCTGGAAGAAAATTAATTCAGTTAGGACAAACTGCAGGTGCAGAGCAATACTTACAAGGGTATGCAGTACTTTCAGCATGTAGACATTAATGTCAGCTTTCATAAACACAACTAATTTAAATACTGCAAAATACTATTTTCATGTCTTAGTAAATTCCGTTCCTCCATAGGTCTCATTTTGCTGTGGTGTATGTTGCTTCCCAGTCTAAGAAATATAGGATCTAAATACATCTCAAAGTTCACATATGATTTTGCACTTTTATCATTCTGTTCAGTTTTTAGTAATCTAACCAGGCACCATGCTTGTGAGCAGAGAGTACGCTGGTGAATAACAGGTGCTTTGATAATATTTCATATATCAGCCAGTGTCAATTGCCAGCCTATGTCTCACCACTATTTTACCTTTCTATCATCATCAGAAGACAAGGACATCTTGTGTCTTGTTCTAAGTTCATACCATGCATTCCATGTCTCAAACATCTAGACTCATATTTTAATCACTCTAACATTAAAATTAAAGCTGGGTTTAAGGTCAGTTACAGGAAACCTACAGGAAAGGCCCCTTGATTCAGCTTCCATAACAATAGATTTCTTGCAGAGCATTTAAAACACTGCAGTTTGTTAAAAAATCAACTGGTTCCCTATAGAGGCTAAAAACAATTAGCTAAATAGGAAATTGTTAGGTATGACATTGACATTTAGAATCATAGAATCAGCTAGATTGGAAAAGACCTTTAAGATCATCAAGTCTGACCATTACCCCAGGACTGCCAAGACCACCACTAAACCATATCCCTGGAGGTCTCATCTACATGGGTTTTGAACACTTCCAGGGACAGAGATTCCCTAGCAGCCTGTTCCAATGCCTGATCGCCCTCTCTGGGAAGAAATTTTTCCTAATGTCCAATCCAAACCTCCCCTTACACATACTGAACCCGTTACCTCTTGTCCTATCACTTGTTACTTGGGGAAGAGACCGAGTCCACCTCACTACAACTGCCTTTCATGTAGTTACAGAGAATGATAAGGCTACCCTTGCACCATTTCTTCTCCTCACTAAACAGCCCCCCGTCTGTCAGCCATTCCTCAACACACTTGTGCTCCAGAGTCTTCACCAGCTTTGTTGCCCTTTTCTGGACCTACTCCAGCACCTCAATGTCTCTCTTGTAGGGAGGGGTCCAGAACTGAACACAGAATTTGAGGTGCAGCCTCACCAATGCTGAGCACAGGGAAATGATCACTGCCCTGGCCTTGCTGACCACACTATTGCTGATATAGGCCAGGATCCTGTTGGCCTTCTTGGCTGCCTAAGCACAAGCTGCTCATGTTCAGCCATCAATCAGCACCCCCAGGTTCTTTTCCACCAAGCAGCTTTCCGGACACTCTTCCCTAAGCCATAGTGTTGGATGGTGTTGCTGTGACATAAATGCTGGACCTGGCACTTTGCTTTCTTGAACCTTATATCATTGGCCACAGTCCATTTATCCAGGCTATCCTCTGCAGAGCCTTCCTAACTTCCAGCAGATCAACAGTCCTGCCCAGCTTGGTGTTGTCTGCAGATTTATTGATAGTGCACTCAATCTCATCTAGATCATCAATGTCAATATTAAACAACACTGCCCTAACACTGAGCCCTGAGGGACACCAGTGGTGACTGGTTGCCAGTTAGACATGAAACGATTTACCATCCTTTTGGTTTGACCATTGAGACAGTTTTCAGCACAGTGAAGAATCCTCCTATCCAAGGCAACGAGCAGCTAGTTTCTCCAGGAGGATGCTGTGGGAGACAGTATCAAATGCTGTACTTAAATCCAAATGCACCATGTCCACAGCCTTTCCCTCATCATCCAGGTGGGTCACCATATCACAGAATAAGGTCAGGCTGGTAAAGCAGAACCTGTCTTTCATGAACTCATGCTCACTGGGACTAATCCCTGTTTTCCAGCATGAGCTTTATGGTCTCACTCACTCACCTCTGCCAGCTCCTTCAGCACTAAACAGCAGCTTAATACGTAATTTAAACATCTATTATCATTGTCCTGGTTTGAGCCGTAGCAGTCATTTTTTCTCCTTCTTGTAGCTGGTGCAGTGCTGTGTTTTGACTTTCGGGCTGGGAACAGTTGCTTGATAGCGAGCATGTTTTGAGTTACTGCTCAGGTGTTTTTGTTCAAGGCCTTTTCTGAGCTCATGCTCTGCCAGGGAGGAGGGGAGGCCGGGAGGAAGGAGAGACAGGACACCTGACCCAGGCTAGCCAATGAGGTATTCCATACCATAGCACGTCATGCCCAGGATGTAACTGGGAGAGAGCTGGAAGGGCTGGAGCTCTGGGGAGGATGGAGGAGGTATCGCTCGGTGCTCGGCTGGGCAGGGTGGAGTGAGTTATGGGTCGGTGGCTGGTCAGGTGTTGTATTCTCTTCACTTGTTATTGGCTGTACCATTATTATTTGTAGTAGTAATGGCAGTAGTGATTTGTGTTATGCCTTAGCTATTAAACCGTTCTTATCTCAATCCATGGGGGCTACATTCTTTGGATTCTCCTTCCTAACCCTCCGGGAGTTGGGGGAGCAAGGGGGGGAGTGAGTGAGAAAACTGTGCGGATTTGGTTTAAACCACGACAATCATACTTTATCTATTGATTTATATCAATATATTAGACACTTCATTTCTGCAGGAAGTTAAGAGTTTGTTTCAAAGGACTGGAATAAACATAATAGTGGTGACATGCAGCAAAGAAGTTGTGACTGGCCTGTGAAGACAAGTACTCCTGTGCTTTGTCCATTTTTTTTGGTTAATATTTTATGCTCTGTGTTACTCAGTGTGAGTGTATAAGGTGTTATTATTCTTATTAACATTTCAAAAGAAAAAACCTATAAGTGAAGTGAAAATGGGTGACTTTTAAACTACACAAGCCTATAAAGCTCTTAAGCAAGCATAATCACCATAAATAATAGAACCACTCACAAATCTGTTTTCTCTGATTTACTCAATTGGGGTTAAAGCTTTGATTCTGTTAATTAGTGTTTGAGCATTGGGTTATTATAAGAAAATGCATAGATTTGTATTCTTATGAAACTTTATCTTAGCCTCTTAAATGTATCCTAAGAACTAAAAATAAAGAACCATAGACTATTAGACAGCAACATAAAATAATGCTGGAATGTATCTGAAGCGTACAGCACAAATTAGAAGAAACACCAACATCTGAATATAGCACGTGACACACACTGTGAATAACGTTGGAATAAGTATTAGCTTTACAGCATCCAAAGCTAAAAGACTACAGTTTGTGGGCACCTGAATATTACTCTTCCACTTTATATTTCCTCATCTCTTAACTCCAAACTACTTAACCCCTTGGCAGAACATGCCCAGCCAAAATATCACTACTAAATGCTTCCCCCTGTTGGTCAGGGGAAGTCAATATCTTTTTTGCTATTACATTAATCTCTGTATGGGCAAGAGCTGAAACAGTAGAAAATTGGAATATTCAGTTACGTGTAGGAGTATTTTTATTAAAGAACAAGAAATAATGTGTTAAGGATTAACATTATTCAGGCACAGTATGTTGTGGGGTGCATGAGCTCTGAACTAATTCTTGCTCTGATACGCTCTTAAGGAGAGCCACTTCTAAAGGAAAGCAAGTGTGCAACATAGCAGATCAAAAGACAATATGTGAAAATCAAAGCTCAGGTTACTGTCTCACCCTCTTTGTGAAGGCAATGGTGTAATAACAGCCTGTCTAATGTCAGCCGTAACAGTTATTTTCCTCCTTCTTAGTAGCTGGTGCAATGCTGTGTTTTCAACTTTAGTTTGAGAACAAAGCTGGTAACACTGGTGTTTTAGTTGTTTTAAGTAATTCTTATTCCAACCAATGACTTTTTCAGTCTCACCCTCTGCCAGTGAAGAGGGGCACAAGAAGCCGGGAGGAAGCAGAGACAGGACACCTCACCCAAACTGGCTAAAGGGGTGTTCCATACCATAACACGTCATGCCCAGTGTGTAAACTGGGGGGCATTACCTGGAAGGCCCAGGTCGCTGCTTGGGTCAGGCTGGGTATTGGTCAGTGGGTGGTGAGCAATTGTATTGTGCATCACTTGTGTTTATCGTTTTCCTTTTCCACTTTTAGTTTTATATTCTCTCCCCTTGTTGTTTCCCTTATCATTATACTTATTGGTGGTAGCAGTAGTGGTTTTGTGTTATACCTCAGTTACTGGACTGTTCTTATCTCAGCCCATGGGCTTTACATTGTTTTGATCCTCCTCCCATCCCTCCAGCAGCTGGGGGTAAGAAGAGGAAGAGTGAGCAAGTGGCTGTACGGTTCTGAGTTACTGACTGGGCTTAAACCATGACACAGCCAATATTAAATATATATATATATATATATATATAAAGTCACTGAAACCCACTCTACACTCATAAAACAGAAACACTTCTACATGTGCCAAATCACAGTTGACCAGCCAAGTGCCAAAACTACTGAAAAATTATAAAGAAAGAAAAAAGATAAAATGGGCATGCCAAACTAGAAATGTCAAGCCACAAACGTGACTATCGGTATTTTACAAGTAAGCTAGGAAAGCAAAGTACTCATATCCAGCCTCAGGAAAAAGAAAAAATAAAAATTAGGGAGTGAATGGAACATATGAGGAGTCTGGGAGCCAATGAGAAGTCATGGCCTTCCATTTTGGCAGCTGGCTTGTGATTCAGAGGAAGATTAGTATTTGCTATTCAGCAAACGAATGTTGTGAGCCTGTCCCATTGCTGATGGAGGACGTCATGAGGTCGCTGTTTTACCTTCTTGAGTTAAATGTCAAAGTGTTCAGACTTTTTCAGGATGATACCAGCTTGTGTTATTTAGCCCATTATCTGCAGTATGCTCTTCAGTTACCATTCCAACAGCAGCAAAGGCTAGTGCCTTAAATCAAAAGCAGCAGAGAAAGAAAAGTTTTGTTAATTCCTTGAATGCTCCTTCTACACAAAAAAAAGCATTTCCTTAATATATATTTCAAAAAATGGATTTGACAAGGCAGCATTTGCTGCAAAGCTCAACTTGTCATGCAATTTACATTATAAAGGTTGACAATATGATCATTATATTTAAAACCTCTTGAACAAGATCCTTTTTGCACTGATGTTAATTACTTGCATTCATGAAGTGTTATGGCCCATCCTGATATTTTGTAGGGATATTTCCAAAGAAAAGTCAATCTATTCTGATGCAATTTATTCTCCTGTGACGTTTCTCAAAATTCATATTGCTGGAGTTAAAAGCAGAACTCTTTTTTACTTTATCACATTTTTACAAAGGTTTTCTTATAGAAACTGAGAAAATTAAATCAATGCAAATTATGGCCAGAAGTATTTATTTGGAAGTGATAGAGCTGATATAAACTCTGTCATTTGCTTAGACACCAGTTTGGACTGGCCTGTGTGAATAATGAAAGCATTTTGTCTGCCTATGCTATTGGCAGACACTGTGGAGAAATGAATGAACATAGAAATTATGATAGAACATGGAAAATTCAAAGCTTTAATGCTTTAGCAATGTTTCCCTTTTTTTTTTTGTCTTGTAACATGTGGTGGTTTTCTGAAGATATGAGGTCTAGAATCCTGAGTTTATATCCCACTAGCATTCTGGGGAGGAGAGAGGAAAGGAAAAGGAACTAGCACTTTCAGCACATGGCCTGTTTCAGCTGCATGAGGTATTTCCTGAAGAGTCAAAACCCAAAAGTAAGTTTTTTTCTTTTTTTGGGTAAAACATAAAGTGCTAAAGGAACTGACCTGTTACTTTTCCCATCAATTACCGAACTATTCTATGATTTTATAATTGCTTGTAGTACTGGGATTCCCACCCAGCAATAGATCTCTTTAGTCTGAGTTGAATAGATCTTCCTGTAACAAACAGCAAACTATGAAAGTGGCTGCAGTAGAAATTTGCCCAAGCAAGAGCTGAAGACCAAAGTAACAGAAAGCATATAATTAACAGAATGTAATCAATCAGTGGTTTTAAGATAACTATATCAAGAAACAGTTGTTTTTCAAAGCATTAAAAACTTAGTTAAGATATTCCATTAAATTCTAATAGAGAAAACACATCCCTTAGCAAATCAGGAATGTCCAAAAAAGGTGAAAACTTTTATGCATCTTCCAAAATGAAAATACAAATTGAAACCATCACAAGCTTAAGTCAATCAAGCACCCTGAAATATAGATGAATATGACAAAATTATTAATACCTACTAATAATAATATGTAGAAGTAATTAAAAGAGTGATAGTAAAGGAGAAAATAAACATCTAACCAAAATGCCAGAACCCCACACATCCTGACCTCTAGTAACTATTGAATCAAGTAAGCTCTTAATTACAAAAAGATGAACACCCCTGGAGATACCTGCATACACAGATGGTCAATAAGATGTGATAACATCCAATACAATCAAGAAAAATTTGAGTTGAGCAGGGGATTATACATGAGGACTGGAGGATTATGAGACAAGACATTTCTGAATCCAGTAAATATAAACCACAGCATGCTAGGTGGGAAAAGTATGGTGAGAGAAATGCAGTTGTGATGGATTAATCCCTGTGAAAACACTCAGATAAAAGACCTCCACTATCTTGGACTAATTTTTCAGCCCATGTTGAGGGACCGGATAGAGTCCTGCTGCCTTTGAGATGTGTAGTTCCAAAAGCCTGTTATCTAATTTTTACTATAATTATTTTACTGCCACTGAAAGTACCATTTATCTAAATCACATGTTAAAGAAGCAGCTAGGTAGATACACCTCACTTTTTGTTTAAGTTGTGCCACAGTTTTGCTAGTGTTAATCCAACAATCCACATTTTACTCTTATACCACACTTCCTGCAAGGATTTTGCACATAAGCACTTACTTGTCGTCATGATATGCCTTGTGATGTGTGCCATCACCACGATCAGTCCACTTTTATCTGTATTCATTTTCCTTTTTTTTCCAATAAACCTCTCTACAACCTGCTTTTTAAGAATTCGCTGAAGTCATATCAACCTCCTACAGCCACATATCTCAACTGAGCCAAGTAACTCACATACTGTTAGTCAACAAGTTTTCTGCAAGATTCCCACTGCTTCATGGTTCATGATAGGCTGCTGTGATTCCCTCTCTTTTTTTTTTTTTTTCTTTTACTTAAAAAGAGTAATTCTGTTATTTTATCACCTTCAGCTCTGGTAATAGGGCAACATATAGACATACTTCAATTATTAATGAAATGGGAAAATTAAAATTTTCCAACTTTCCTTAATAAATGTTATGTGAAAACTTGGCATGAATATTCAGATTCAATGGCTAAAACTGTTTGGATCTGTCCCATGGAATCATCTTCTGCCAACAATCCATTAAATATCTCTTTGAGAAAGGAGAAAGGAATCTGAATTCCCTGTTATTCCAGTTACCCAGGACCCAGAAATGGGGGACTGATGGATAGCCATCATGATTAAACTCATCAGTTAAATTCCTCAGATTTGAATCTGTCAATGATGGAAGATTTTTAACTGAGAGTAATTTGTTGTTCTTGTGATTGTTTGGAAATTCCATAATGAAATATAATCTGTTTCTTAGGAGCAAATCAAGAGGAGGGTTGATTGATATAGAATTTCTCACACTAACTCATCAATTCTTCATTTCTCTAAGAAAAAGACTCGCCATAGTATTTATTGTCTATCAGTTTATGCCTTTACTTTAATTATTGGTTTACCCTGAAAATTTGTATGTACTTACAGCAGGCATTGTGTCATTCTTTAGGATGCCACATTTTTCAATTGTAGTTGGTGTCCTATTATCTAGTTGCCGTCTCCTAATAACTTTTATACCCTTCTATCAAACATAATTGAAACTGGTCAACAGGATTGACTCTGAAGGCACTTAAATTCCTACAGATATCATGAAAATTGGCATCTGGACAAAGGAAAAGAGTCTATGATCTCCTGAGGAAAAGGATGAATCATGGGTAAAATTTTTCTTCTTCCATTTGGCCAGTCAGTCAGCATACACACATCCTAGGCAGTATGAGGTGCATCAGCCACAGTAGGTGCTGCCTTTGCCAAGTACTGTTTTTTGACTTGGTAGGAGTCTAACTTACCTTGGCAAAAATATTTGGCATCACCTCTTGCCTCTCAATTTCCTTAAGTACCATGAAGCTGGTTCACTCAGAGGCACAGATGCAAGATACTGCCAATGAGCTGACAAAAAGACTTCTCTGAAAATCAGAAAAGGCAGGCATCTAAATTCTGCAGTGTGTAAATTACTTTGCTGAATAAGAGGTGAGAATACAATTTAGTCCTATATGATCAGCTCTGCTGTTTAAATCTATTAAGAGTCATGGGTCTCCTTCCATTTGCAAAGGTTAAAAGCTACTCATCATTTATTTGTTCTGTGGTCCCTCGTCTTTTTTTCATTCATGGTCTCCAGCCCTTATCAGAAAAACACCCCTGCTTTATTTTTCACACGTCTAATTTAGAAATTACTACTAACCACATTAAGCTAAGCTAAACGTGGTTCTGCTTGCAGTTTGAATGCAGATTTACTAGAGCTTAACTTGTTGTGTTTATTTATAAATTCTTGTAATGACCAATCTGGTTTTTGCTCCTGCCTTCCAATAGAGCTGAAACATTATAAGCTGGCAGCTCACTAAACACCAGACTTGTTTCAGCACTTCTTTCAGCACACTTCATTTTTAACATACTGATGTTATAAATGTCTTCTTTTCTACCCTGTTCTATACACAGTGAGGTCAGGTCAATGAACGGCTGAAACCTCTTTTTTGTTTCCCCCCTGAGTCAGTAATACTGAATGTATTGTTTGTGAAAGATTTTGAGCTGATAGCAAAAAATAGACGTAGCACTAATCTGACCTTTTGCTGTCAGAGCAACTTGATTCTGAATTCATTGTGTGGGGGTGAGACCACCATCTCCTGGGTAATAAGTCAATCCTATCTTTCTGTTCATTGAGCCCATAGACTTCCCTTGCCACATTAATTCCACTTGAACTATAATAACCTCCTGGCTGGCAGCTGCTATTGATAAATCAGAAGAGAAACTGGCAAATAGACTTTGGAAGTAGACAAGAGAATGTGAACAATAGAAAAATTCATAATGAGTTTGATCAATAACTAGCATTGTCAGGAAAAAACAAACAAACAACAAAAACATTGCACTTTTTTTCCTGATTTCAACAAGATAAGGACATTTTAACAGCAGTCAGGCTACTGGAGATGTTGAAGACCCAGTACCATTTTACCTCAAGCATAATTTTTCAATCAATGCTTAGTTAATTATATATGAAACAATCCAAATTGCACTAACCAATCCCTGCTTTCACTGCAATTTACAGGTATCATTATGATACTTGGTTCTTCTATCTATTTTTGCAGGGTTTTTATCCTTCACTCATGCAGCAGATCTCAATAATCTGTTCTGAAGGATAGCTGAACTTACTCAGTTTGCTCCTGAGTAGTACTAGTCAAAATACTAGAAATAAAATAATTAATGGTTACTTATTTACTGGAGGAGAGATAAATTTGCAACCTACTTGTCCATAACTGGAGCACAGAACCATTTATTGTCGTTACACATCATCCTCATCTTCACATCCTTTTAAGTTTCCCATTGCATTCTATACTCTGTATCTTTTCCCGGTGGTCCTAATCTTCAAAAGCTCACGGCTCTGTATAAGTTCA
Source organism: Melopsittacus undulatus (assembly GCF_012275295.1). Classification (NCBI taxonomy): domain Eukaryota; kingdom Metazoa; phylum Chordata; class Aves; order Psittaciformes; family Psittaculidae; genus Melopsittacus; species Melopsittacus undulatus. The sequence continues at coordinate 40,546,489 of NC_047557.1, read as the reverse complement.
TTTATGCAAGCAATCTAGCTGAAATCAAAAGGACTATATGCAGCTAATGAAAATACACATGGCTTTTATGCCCTTGAGAGACAGAAGACTTACTGATCTCTTCAGGAGTGGATTTCGTGTTGTAAAATGTTCACGGCTTTCGTTAATTCCCGGAAATCATGAACCCATGTGAGGAACTTGTTCATAATTGGTAAAACTGACAAAAATTGGCAATTCCTTCTGTGAAACGTATCCTCTATGTTTACATTCCAATTTAGAAAGAAAATAACAAAAACCTTGAAAATTATGCTTAAAAATGGCAACCACCTTGAATTATCATTAGAAGGGAAAACCAGATTAGCTGGTTGATATTCAATTTAAATTGAAGATGAAGGTTTCCCTAGTAAAAAGATACATACCTTTGTTTTGAAAGAAAATTATTTTATTTCTTGTTTTCTTTTTTTCTCACGTTGGAAAACAGAATATTTTTTAAATAAGTTCATTTGGGTTTGAAACTTCCCATGAAAAGAAAGAACATCTCCCCCAGTCTATGCTGATTAACTTCTCCATTACCATATGCTATTTTATTTACTAGTTGAAAATCTGTTCTGATAGTCAAGAGAAGTACACATTTAATTTTAAATGTGCTGTTGTTAATGCTAATTTTTACCCCAGCTTTATATCTTGTTCTGATTGTTGTTAAAGTTTTATACTTTGTGCTTGCTAGCCATCTACCTTGTTTTCTTTTTCTTTTTTTCTTCCTTCCTTTCTTTTCCAGTAGAGTATGGGAAATTCTGGTGATCTAACAGATTCTTCAGTCTAATAGCCCATGCAATGAGCATGGCACTGATGTAAAACAGGAGATTATGGTTTCAATCCCTGCCCCATCTCTGTTTTTATTAGAGTGTTTGAACAATTTCAGCTGCAGCTCTGTTTATCAATTTGTCATGTGCAAAAGAAGGAAAATGTTTGGGTTTTATCTCACTGGATCTCGTAGATACCAATTTAATTCAGTAACATGAGAATCTACCTACTTACTTTTCTACCTACTTACTTTGAACAGTGTCTCAGAGTGCTGCTTCTCTTGCTTTGGAAGAAAAACTTTGTACTGGGGGAGCCCTCCTGAGAAGACCGATGGCCACATGGCACCCGTGTGACATGTCATGCAGAATTTCACATTTGGTAACGCCTGGAGATTAGAAAGACGAAGTGGGGTGTATTGAGAAATCCACAGTGATGAATAAAAGCTGAAAAAGAAAAAAAAAGAGGAATACTTTCACTCCACTGGGATGATGAAAACTGCTTAATATGTTGGTGGGCATCCCTAGGATGGATTTTAAATCAACAACAGTTCTCATTTACTGGAAGAGTGAGCCTATGAATAGACTAATACTACTGAGTGACATTATGGGCCATTCGTCTTCTGAACTTGTCTGAAAATTTCAACTACCAGTGAAGGATTATTATTGATTTTCAGGTTGTCTTTGTTAAATATCTGATATACTGTACCACTCTCTTATTCCCCTCTCCCTCCATTGTCACTGATATTAAAATGAAACCCACCTATTATCAAATCAATCTTGCCTGATAAAACTACTCAGAGTAAGGTGATGTGCATTGTATTTACCCACTAAGACAGAAAGGTGGGATTTCAATAATTCAGGAAATATGCATTTTATTTATTTTATTAGTTTTGGTAAGCTGTGAATTACTGCAACAATTAATTACAGGTATTTAGCAGATGATATTTGAGACCGGAATGATTGTTTTGTGGTTGAGATGCTGAACTGAGGCTTAGAAGCTATCATTTAATGTTTCTGATTTTGGCAAAGGCTTCTATGTAACCCTAGGAAAAGTGATTCTTTCTTCTGGACCACAGTTTTGGCAATAAAAAATTACCAATAATTTTTCTGTAATTTAAAAATATTAAGACAAAGCACCACTTTTCTTGTGTATATAGCTGTGCAGACAGATAAGAAATACAGAAGTTGGAAAAAAACACAATTAAAGAGAGAGGTTTTATCTTAGAAAATAAGATTATTCCTCAAAAAATAGATTTTTTCAAAGTTATGATAAAAGAATACAAAATATGACTCATACATTTCCTTCTGTGAACACTGAAAATATTATATATGCTTTGTTTTTCATGAAAGACACTTTTTCTGAAAAAAAGACATTAACAATAAAGTTATATTCTATGAACAAAAGATAGGTTTGTTTTCCTCACATACAGATTGAAAACTCATCTTCTTGATCACACATTCATCCAGCTTTCTCCAAGTAGAACTCCTTGTCCAGTTCCTAGGTTTTGTTTATATTCTCCTGTTCAGAATGAGAAGCAGCAGGAATTCTTCCAGCTATTTTCAGTCCCTCCCATTACCAGATTACTCCAAATAGTCTAAGCTTTAGACTAAAATCCAAAGAAACATCTTCTCTCTCCTCATCTCCTCTTTCCTCTTCTCTCTTCTCCTCTCCTCTCTTCACTTTCTCTCTCTGGTGTTTTTTTTTGGTTTTGGGGTAGTTTTTTGGGGTTTTTTTTGGGGGGGAGGTGGAATAAAATCAATAAACTAAATTACCTTGTGCTCATTTTTAATTTATGTATTTTATTTCTCTGCATCTTCTCAGGTCTATCCCACTCTCTGAAGAGAGTAAACCATCTTCATACTGTTTTCCATCAGTCTGTGATTCAGGAAGTTTAATTTAAAGTATATAACCATATAAAAACAACTGTACTACCATGGTTTCAGAAAGTAAATTGTTACCAAAGTCATCTTTTATTATTATTTTTTTTTCATTTACAATCTACTAGAAGTGAATTTACAGAATCATAGAATCATAGAATAGTTAGGGTTGGAAAGGACCTTCAGATCGTCTAGTTCCGACCCCCCTGCCATGGGCAGGGACACCTCACACTAAAGCATACCACCCAAGGCTTCATCCAGCCTGGCCTTGAACACTGCCTGGGATGGAGCATTCACAACCTCCCTGGGCAACCTATTCCAGTACCTTACCACCCTTCATAATGAACTGCTTTGGCATTCATCTCTACTGCTTCTGTGCCTACTCTGTGTGTTACAGCATCCCAGTTACAGTGCCCACCCTTGACTGTCTTGACTTCATTAACCTTAGGGGTCAATCTGCAGTATCCTAAGTGCACCACAATTACACCATACACACTTCTATCGCCTAAGGATCCCCTAAGCTCTATAGCCTACATTACTTTACAAATTACTTGCAGTAACCTACTGTCACATGCTTATGTTACATGTACCTCTTAAAAAACTTCAAAACAAACAACATCTGTAACATTCTCTCTTACAGCATGGACACAACCAAGCTAGTCCATAGCTTTTAAGTCTGGAGGAAACTTAGAGACGCTCCAGGGAAGTCTTGGATGCAGTGATCATGAGACGGTCGTATTCGAGGTCCTCAGGACAGTGAGAAGAGCGTGCAGTAAGCTCACTGCCCTGGACTTCAAGAGAGCAGACTCTGGGCTCTTCAGGAACCTGCTTAGCAAGGTTCCATGGGATATAGCCCTAGAGGGGAGGGGGACCCAAGACTCTTGGTTAATATTCAAGGATCACCTGCTACAAGCTCAGGAGTGTTGCAGCAGGAGGGTCAGGAGACCACCTTGGATGGATAAGGAGCTGCTGAGAAAAATTGAAAGCAAAAAAAGAGGCTTATAAAAGGTGAAATTAAGGACAGGCAGCCTGGGATGAATACAGGGATGTTGCTCGGGAAGTTAGGGACCAGGTTAGGAAAGCTAAGGCCCAGTTAGAGCTAAACTTGGCAAGGGATGTTAAAGATAACAGGAAGGGATTTTATAGGTATGTAGCAGCTAAAAAACAGACTAGGGACAATGTAGGTTTCTGCGGAAGCTTTCAAGAGAACTGGCTACCCTGGATTTGGAGAAGGCTGAGGTTCTGAACGACTTCTTTGCCTCGTTCTTCACTGGCAAAGTCTCTGACCCCACCACCCAAGTCATGGAAGGCAGATGCAGGGGTTGTGAGAATGAAGACATTAAACCCATTGTAGGAGAGGATCTGGTTCGAGACCATCTTAAGAACCTGAACATGCATAAATCCATGGGACCTGATGAAATCCATCTGCAGGTCCTGAAGGAGCAGGCGAATGAAGTTGCTAAGCCACTGTTCATCATATCTGAAAAATCATGGCAGACAGGTGAAGTTCACAACAAAACTGCAAAAAGGGAAATATAACCTCCATTTTCAAGAAAGGGAAAATGGATGACCCAGGGAATTACAGACCAGTCAGTCTGGCAAAATAGTGGAGCAGGTTCTCCTGGAAGGCATGCTAAGGCACATGAAAAACAACAAGGTGCTTGGTGACAGCCAACATGGCTTCACTAAGGGGAAATCCTGCCTCACCAGTTTGGTGGCCTTCTATGATGGGGTAATGGAAACGATGGACAGGGGTGGAGCAGCTGGACTTGTACAAAGTGTTCAACACTGTCCTGCATGACATCCTTGTCTCTAAATTGGAGAGACATCAATTTGATAGGTGTACCACTGTGTGGATAAAGAACTGGCTGGATGAGCACACTCAAAGAGTTGTGGTCAATGGTTCAATGCCCGGCTGGAGACCAGTAATGAGTGGTGCCCCTTAGGGATCAGTGTTGGGATCGTTCTTGTTCAACATCTCTGTCAGTGATGTCAACAGTGGGATTGAGTGTGCCTTCAGCAAGTTTGCTGATGACACCAACCTGTCTGGTTCGGTTGATACGCTGGAGGGAAGGAATGCTATCCAGAGGGACCTTGACATGCTTGTGAGGTGGGCTGATGCCAATCTCATGAAGCTTAACCATGCCAAGTGCAAGGTCCTACACCTGTGTCGGAGCAATCCCAGGCACAGCTACAGGCTGGGCAGAGAAGAGATGCAGAGCAGCCCTGCAGAGAAGGAGTTGGGATGTTGGTCGATGAGAAAATGAACTTGAGCTGGCTTCAATGTGTGCTCGCAGCCCAGAAAGCCAAGCGTATCCTGCGCTGCATCAAAAGGAGCATGACCAACAGGTCGAAGGAGGTGATCCTGCCCCTCTACTCTGCTCTCGTGAGACCTCACTTGGAGTATTGTGTGCAGTTCTGGTGTCCTCAACATAAAAAGGACATGGTACTGTTAGAACAAGTCCAGAGGAGGGCCACGAGGATGAACAGGGGACTGGAGCACCTCCCGAATGAAGACAGGCTGAGAAAGTTGGGGCTGTTCAGCCTGGAGAAGAGAAGGCTGCGTGGAGACCTCATAGCAGCATTCCAGTATTTGAAAGGGGGCCTACAGGGATGCTGGGGAGGGACTATTCATTAGGGACTGTAGTGATATGACAAGGTTTAACGGGTTGAAACTTAAACAGGGGAGGTTTAGATTGGATATAAGGAAGAAATTACTTCCTGTTAGGGTGGTGAGATACTGGAATGGATTGCCCAGGGAGGCAGTGAATGCTCCATCCCTGGCGGTGTTCAAGGCCAGGTTGGATGAAGCCTTGGGTGATATGGTTTAGTGTGAGGTGTCCCTGCCCATGCAGGGGGGTCGGAACTAGATGATCTGAAGGTCCTTTCCAACCCTAACTATTCTATGATTCTATGATTCTATGAGTACCCTCTACTTCAGCAGTGGGCAACATGAGGCAGTTGACTTCTCAAAAAGTACCTCAAGTTGGGCAGAGAAATGACCTCACAGGTTGTAAATTCAGTGGCAGTATCAGTGTTAAGAATGGTAATTAAGATTCAAAATATTTGTGGGGTGGAGATTTTTATCAGTAAAACAAGACATGAGAAATTTACCTTTCTTCTGTATTAGTCTGAACCTAACTGGACTAAGTTATAAGTAATGAACATTGGAATATATGCAAATATTATCTCCTGTCTTCTTTTGTTTAATAGTCTGTCTAGTACTTTTAAGCATGGGCTGGTTTTCAGAGTTTACCCATTGCCACCAGCCATTCTTTGTTGAGGCTGAGATGGCTTGTTTGCACTTAATAACAGGAAAATAATTTTATGTCTGGCTGCCAGAGTTTATTTTCACACTATAGAATACATGTCTGCTCTTTTGGATCAGTGCCTTGAGGGTGACTGAAAAACAGAAACTGATTCTGGAGTCAGACCTTCAGGAAGCAGGGGAGCAGTGGCTTCCTTGTGCAGGGGCAGGCACATGAGACATCTGTCCTCTTTGTCCTGCACAGGGTGCTGCCAGGGCAGCTGGCTTCATTGTCTCTTGGGAGAAAAGCCAAAGCTTTGTTGGAATACACATCGCTGTGTCTATGTGCAATTTGTAAAAATTCAGAAGAGAAAATTATCTTTACAGTTCCTTTCCATTATGGGCCAACCCTACATAGCAGTACATTCAATTATCATTTTTGGTCCTTTGGTGAAATTTCATGAGCTGAGGTGATTCAAGGCAACCATCATGCAACCATGAGCTTTTATCCCATTTTAGCAGAAAAGGGAAGTGTCCAGAAGAGAGGAAGCAGGATCCAACAGTCACCTAACCTCAGGAGTTTTCAAGAGAGGATAAGCTTGGGAATATACAATCCAGGGCCAGTGTTAGAGAGGAACCATCCCCAGGAATGATTTAACCTATCAACTCAAGCACGGACAGTGAGATAGAAATTTCACATTGGGAGTATAAATTTATGAGCAGTAAAATTCCAGGTCATCAGTACTCTGTCATCTTGGATGTAGTAAAACCTCAGAAAGATCATAGACACAAAAAAAGTTTAGGAATTTGAACACATGCAAAAAGAAAGAAATCCTCCTTTCAGTTTTTTCCAATTGGCAATGACCTAGCTCAACTAGCTCATAGGCAGATGTAAACCATACAATGGAAAAAACATGTTTAATTGAGGACATATTTAAGTCAACATTCTTGAATTTCTCAGTCTGTTTCTCATGTCTTAGCATTAAAATTCTCAAAGTTTTAACACACGTTGGAATCTGTGGACACATGTCACAGGAGAAGGCTTTCCACACAGCCTGAAGAATCAACAATCTGGAGTACCCAGCAGTAGCCTCATTTCCCCTTTGTATGCCATGTTACAAATAGAACTAGGTGATGTAAGTAAAGTGCATAATTATTGGTAATGATAGCACAAGATGGTGTAATATTTTACTTAAAACAATTATATTCTGATTGTAAGACTTGCATTATAAGCAACACAAATTTCATTAGTAAGCTTGTAAACTTTTGGCAGAAAATTTGTCTGCAATATTTGAGTTAAATCAGAAGATCTTTATTTTTCTGAAGTGTAGACTTTTCCCAAGATTTGTTGCATTTATCTTTAAATATTTATATTAAATTAATATTTTCAAAAGCCTTTTACACTCTTTTCATTTGCTCTGACTTCATGCTTAAAAATGGAAAATACTTTCTCAGCAACAGAACTTAAATGCATTGTTTCTTCAGCATCTTCAATGAACCAGTTCCCTTGGCTAGTTTTCCCCATTAGCAAAGTTACTTGAAGTCTAAAAGCATAAATAAGCCGAGCCTATATAAAAAGACATAGCTGAGTATATTTTTATGGCCTTTGTTTCTTTTACCCTGTAATATTGTCTGACATGTAGAAGGAGATATCCTCTTATATTAAATTATCTTTTTCCACTTGGTTTCACCTAATTTTTCTTCCTATGTTTCTTACTGTAATGAAATACACATGAATTTGTCCTGGTTCCTCTCTCCAGAACAGTAATTTGCCCATAGCTGTCTGGGAGAACATATTTCAGTCTTTTACTGAATAGGCCATTTATGAGGTATTATGGGCTCCTAAATAATAGTTCCCTTCCTGAGAGGAACAAAGGAGGTTAATACCACAACATAGGTGAGGCGTATGAAGTGCAGATTGCAGCTCCACCTGACTCAGCTCTCCTAAGGCAAAACCATTGCAGGACAACCAGTGCACCTGGGAGCTGGGGGGAAGTATTTTTTACTGATTATTGTTTGAGGTATTTCATAGCAGACCATGACCAAAAGGCTAAGTGGAAGGTTTCAGGCTTTCTTGGATGACCTCTGAGACCATAACCCAAGATACTTACAGAAATTGGTATGCTGAGTCCAGAGAGCTGTTATCCAAAATACAGGTCACCCAGACAAGCAACGGAGAATTGCTATTCTGAAGATTGTGTGAATTTCAGAAGTTTTGGTGTCCAGGTAATGCAGTTTGTTTATACATGTTAACACCCAGTTTAATTCTGTTTCCACACCACAGCAAGGCTCTTTTTTAAACACACTACACCTTGAAGCATTCTAAGACAAAGGGGAAAACTGGTTGTTTATATGTATTTAAATAGCATTTAAATGTTCACAGCGGATTTGTTAATAGTTTTACTCAGTAAAGAAGGAGATAAGGTATCAGTTCTTAATGGAGTTGGAATATATGTATCTCACTAGGTTAAAGTCTTAAAATTGTTCTCACATTATATACTGCCTAGTCATGGCCTCCAACAGTCAAGGAGTCATTTATTTTACACCCCTGCAAGAATCAGGCTGGATGATAAAGGCAACAACAAAAAATCTCTCACAGCTTGATGGCTGAAACTTCTACAAAACCACTGATACAATACCCAGTAGCTGAGAGTTTACTGTGCTAAATTGCTAGGTGCTTGATAATAACTTTGAGCACAGAAGTTCTGTATTATTATTACCAAAGTACCTGTAACAGAGTTTCTTTTGAAGCATGAGACATTGTCTCTAACAACAGCAGTAAGAAAAATTTAACAATTCTGTGATGTTCTACTCTAATTACCTTCCTATCAAACCATAACTAGAGAGCCTGTGAATTGTGTCATTCATTGCTAATTGGAGCAAATATTCCAATTCTTAGCAAGCACTTTTCCCTGTTTTAAACTAGGAGCAATAAAAAAATTTAAGCATTTTTGCAGTTTCTTTGTGGCTTTTGTATATTACCCCAGCAGCTTTTATTAGTACCAAAGACCCAGTAGCAGCATCAGAAGAGCCATGATCACCAGGGAATTATTCAGTTGTGGTAGGGGTGGAGACAAACTGATAAAAATGGGAAGGGAAGTAGGTAAAATTTCCAGTTAAGTGAAAACAGCACCTTCCATGTTTGTCAGATGTCCTGTACTGCTTTTCTTCTGGACAGACATTCTGATTGATAATTTCTGGAATAGGGAAAATCATGAGATCAAAGATATGTTCTTAATTTTTCTGGTGGCATGGTTCTGAATATATTTCTTAAACTTTTGTCTCTCCTGTTCCCTCCTTTGTAATGTTCAGATTTGCAAAGACTTTTATTGTGTTAATAATACTGGTTTTCTATATGAATCTTCATTTAACACTGACCAGAGGAACCCTGGGGGGAAAAAAAACGTATTCTTAGATTATGTAAATCAGTATAGCTTCACTGTTGGTAATGTAAAACTGCTGAGACTCTGGTGCACTGAGACATAAAATGCTACAGTTGTAAAAACAAAGCCAAAACATGAATTTTGGTACTGCAAAGAATTTATGTATCCACATTGAAAATGTCCTTCCAGCAAAAAGAGTTGCAGCTAAACTAATCCATCTTGAAAGGTTGCACTTCCATATTCTTCACATGCAACATACGTTGCTCCATAGGCCAGGTGTGCTTATGGACCCCCTGGTGAAGAGACCTTCTTCATGTAGCCTAGACAGCCTCAACAGCAGCCTTTGTCTGACGGATGAATAAATAAATAAACCTCTAATTCTGATACAGTTTTCTTCCTGAATATTTCTGTCTACATATTACAAATGCATGGAGAAAACTAATGAAGGCTTTAATTACATTGGTATAGCCAGAACTAGCCATACTAGTATTATCAAGCCATGATGCATAAAACACAGCATCACCCCTTACATCCCCATGCTGAAAGTTTTTTTTGTCTGTAATGACAGGTTGAGAAGTACTCAGCTGTTCTTTGAGTCAGTTGTAGAAACCAGCAGGATAAGACATTAACAAGCTTAAAAGATATTACCTGTCTAGGCCTACCAGGAGGTTTATGCTGACTGTAGAGGTTTCACATCTCTCTTATACTTTCATGAGGGAATTAGTTAAAATTGCCATAGTGGAAAGTATTTGATTTAGATTAATCTCACTTTCTCAAGCAGTGGAGACTCATTACTCTGATTGGTTGTTCTACCCATACTGCCTTTAATGCTCTAACTATATACTCAAGAAAAAGCCTTCTGTTCAAAGCTCTTTATGGATGAGTAAAATGGATCATTATTATCTTTTCAGGAAATCTTTGAAAGACTTATAAGAATAAACTGAAAAACATACATAAGTGAGAGATATACCTCCAGCATTCAATCTGGGTATATGTAAAAATTTTGCTTTCTCAGATGACAGAATTTCTCATCCTGAGAGCAAAAAAATGTTAAATGTTTATCTTTTAACCTAAGAAATAACACTGACAATCTCAATGGTTCTGATGGAGTCTGTCTCTTGTTTCTAGCATGACTGCACTGCACAAGGTGGGATGGCCAAGAAATGACTTGTTTAGTCTACCAAAAGACAGTATTTCCACATTTTTAAACATTTTTAGTGTGACTTTTCAGTTCTGCCTGTACATACAAACTGCAGATCTTTCCAGGCATGAAATTGCTAGAGGCACTAATGAGGACATACAAGAAAATGAGAATTTCGGTGCCAGAAGCTCTCTGCTGCTATCCCAAGTCAGGATATCCCAAGTCATCTTGTTTGGAAGCAGGTGCCAATCAGCAAAGCTTCACAATGATAATGCAATAGGGAGTGCCCAATTATGTTTTAATGTCTAACTTGTTAGCATGCAGACTGCTAAATCTGTGGCATGCAATAAAAACATCTGTTTTGGCCCTTTGGTCTCTGTTTCAGGCTCAGTATTCAGTTATCTTAAAGGAAAAGGCATATGAAAGGAACAAGCATTTCATGGTACTAAAGACTTTGAAGTGATCTAAAACACTATATGTTTATCCTTCTTCATGGCTTATATACATTTGTAAGTCATAAGACATCCATCCATCTTGCTGAGAGGCTTTTTAACAACTATCAGGGTTATTAACAGATCTGTGCAAGCTTGACATCACAAACCAATAATTCTTGCAACTGTATATTTATAAGATCCCTAATGCTAATTTCTTAATGTCAGAATAACCTCCAATATGGTGATTCAGAGGCAGATGATCTGACAGAGGAAGCTGCATTTTAAAAAGTGCTATCAGAGATAATGTGTGGAGTCTTGACCTGATTCAATTAGAGCTTTGCCCTTATGTTACCCAAGGGCATATTATCCAGCATTTATAAAGACATTGGCTTGGATAAATGAAAGAGAAAAGAAGCACTATTGTTTACTCTGCAGAATATAGGCTGTAGAAACAGTTAGATTGCCTTCTCCTATAGACACACTATCTTGTAAACACACGCATGTACACCAATACACAGAGGCCCACACATACACATAAAACTCTTACAAAATCTCCTCAAAGTCGTTTCTGCTACCGTAATTGCATATTTTAAATACAAGAAACCAAGTTGGGTGAGCCTGATTTTTTTTTTTTGTAACAACCAGGCCATTTTTGGTGGTTTTTATATCCATGTAATTAGCAGTTTAATTTCCTCTGAGGCTATATTATCCCTATGATTTTATTTAATAACAAGGAAAATTTACTGCCAGAACTGAGACTGGGGTGCCAGCCTTAGCTCTGCACTGCCCTCTGCTGTCTCCCGAGCAGCCAACGTGGCCAGTTCGATCTCTGGCACCACATCTGCAACTCCAGTCTCGACGCATGGAAATTGTCTGAAGATGAGGGAACATTATCCATCTTGAAACCACACTTAATGAGGACTACTCTCCTCCTTTTTTGTCTCTTCCAGCAACCAAAAATGCAAAAAAAAAAAAAAATGTTCCTATGCGGTTTATTTCTGTTTTTTTTTTTTTTCCAGTAGACTCATAGATTACACTCATTACCATATTAGCCTTGTAACAAACCCTTTCACACAGTTTAGTTCAATTATTGATTACATTGTTTGTCTGTACACAGCCCATGAAGCTCAAAAAATAATGTTGCAGAAAGCAGCATCTATCATGCCTGAAGCAATATGATTACTCACAGTGTGCTTCATACTTGTAAAATCTAATTCAGGCATTATATAATATTTTACTTAAAAATGTCTTTTAATAGGAAGAAACAAATCCATCTGTTGCAAGAGAGGGATACCTTCTCCTGGGACACACTGTACTGCCCACCAGTTCTTATCAGATAAGTTAATCTATCAGCTAGGAATCTGCCTGTTACTGTCATCTAAAAGGCTCTCCTAAATGTCTTTCACACGCACCTCCAGAAGCACCTCATGCATATAATGACATTTATACAGCACCTTTCATCTAAACAGTCCAAAATGCAGGACTGACGATATAAACTGATTAGTAATCCCAGCTAACATCAATGGCAAACCTCAAAATTTATTTTAAAACACTCTATGCCCCACAGAATACAGAGATTGATTATTCTGAAAGATTGCTTGCTTTGTCGCTGAAATGCAGCCACTTCTGGTGTGGAAGATGAGACAAAGTAGAGCTATACAAAAACCAGTACAAGTTTAAAGAAAAAAAAAAACAAAACAAAAAACAAATCAAGAACAAATAATCTTATCCAGTATAATTTCAGAGGGAATTTTAAAAGAAGCAGAAGGCAGTGAGCCTACTGGAATTTAGCCAGAAATAATAGCCCTTCGTTTCTGATGTACTTAAGGAACTGCAGCTGGCATCACATTGACTAATAGCCACAGAAGTCTGGCAGGAAATGAGATCAATTACTTTGAAGAATTGTGTTCTGACTAGCTAGAGATTCAGGACAAGACTGCATCTTTAGATCTGCATGAGAGAGATCCTATGAAAACAGAGAGTTAGCTCCTAGCCAACAAAACAACCAGCTCAGTGACATCAAGCACACACCTACTTGCAGTGTTTTCATTGGGCTGGAGTCATAAGCAGGGAAGGAAGGATTCCATGAGAAACTGGGAACTGTGGTTCCCTTTTCAGCCATGACCAGTCTCAGGCAAGTATTCATGAAAAGGTAGACATGGAAGCTATTTCCTACATGTGGAGAAAAAAAGGCTTAAAGGCCATCAGGGAAGAAAAAGTTCTTCATGAAGATAGCCCTAATTATTTGGCAATAAATTAAATATGAATATGGCCAGTAGTGCAAAGGCAAATCCTGCCATCTTGGTGGAAGACTACTCTAGAACATACATCTCACTGACTTTCTTTCATTTCTTGCTTGTTGTGGGAAAATATAAGTTGGCCTTCATTAGGGCCAACTATAAATAAGATAGATCTTTATGTCTCTTTTAAAATTGCAAACGAAAGGTGACTTCTTCAAAGACTTGAGACAGCTTGTCCAGAAAATTCATCAGCATGATGTCTCAAAAATTTCAAGTGTTGTTTCTCAGTTCTGTCTCAGTGTTTTTCTTATAACCTCCCCTCTTGGTGTCTGAGAACAGGAGGTAGATAGAGTCCTATATGCTGATAGTCATCGTGCCTCTGGACCTTTTTCATTCATAAATGAGCTATCTCCTTTGTCGTTTTGTTTTTTGTTTGTTTGTTTGTTTGTTTTTTAGGGTGGAGATAGATTGTAGCTATTTTCCTAGCTTCACACAAAAAAAAAATCAAATGCAATGTACTGCTATGAGGCTCCATTATTTCCTCTTCTTTTGTAGAAAATCAACCCTAGGCACCTGAATTCTGGATCATTTAGATTTGAAAACAATGCAGGAGTTAAACATTGCAAGGCACAAGGATCTCAGTCTTCTTTGCATGATTAATGAAACATCACAGAGTAATAAGGAGCAGACGTCAGGTTTCTGCCCACTTACAGCCTAGACTTTGTTTGTTGTCTTGGGAAATCATGCATGCTGAGAGACAATGCACTGCTTCTAGAAGCAGCTCTGATTCTGTATTGTGAAAGCCAAAAAGTGGTAACAGGCAATATGGCAGGATCATCAAAGAGGGCTGGCTGGCTGGCATGTGGCAGGATCTTTGAAAGAAGGATATGGAAAAAAATGTCACCCACTTTCAACTGCTGTGCTTCATTTGGGAGCAAAATCAGATGATTAATCCATTATTGTAAAATGTGGGAGAAACAGTTTTGTAAGGCACTGTGTACACAGAGGAAAGGAGGTTAAGTACAGACTTTTCACAGAGGTAGTTACCCAATGGCTGGTATTACATCTCTGAGGAAACATAGCCAGAAGGGACTGCTGGATCATCTCTTTTCATATCCTCTCTTCCCATCTTATCTCTCTTCTCATCTCATCTCATCATCTCATCTCACCTCATCTCATCTCACTTCCTGTATATCACACACTTTAAAACATCATCCATGTATCTATGTATTGAGCCCATTAATTTAAATCTAAATGAAGCATATCTCGTGTTTTGGTGAAAGCGTTAGTCACCCTCACTATCAGAAATGTGTGATTTCTTTCAGGTTTGAAATTGCTTCAGGGTCTAGTCATCAGTTCTTGTTTTGCATTTCTCTGAGGAAGCAGGACATTGTCTCACAAACAAAAGTGAAGGGCCTTGGTTGTCTCTTTAAGAGTGGTTACTGAAATGAGCAAGGGACAATCACTGTCCTGGATGCAGACATATTTATTAATGCATGTAATTTAAGTACATTTCACCTTTTTTACTCAAATGGAAAATAAAAATTACCACTACAATATAAAGGTGTTGCCAAGAGATTTTCTGAAGTTGTTCAGGAAACTCTGCTTGGCTTTTCTCTTGGAATTACTCAAGCTTGTCCAGTCAAATCATTCTCTAGCAGCACTGGTTTAAAATATGCATATGCTTGTACAAGAGTTTTTGTTTGGCCTTTGCTGTTTGGTGTGGTGGCTTTTTAGGGCATATATTTAGACAGGACAGTAGTGCTATGAAAATATTTTCTCCTACTACCAATTTACTCTGACAGCTCTCACAGCAATGGATTGTCAAGATAAGTTTCTACCATGTCACTCCTGTTGATTTTAGCTAGAACCACTCAGCAAAAACCTTGGTGTATTCACCTCAGTATCTCTAAATGTTTGCAAAGTGTGTGTGTACACCAGGCCTAGTTTTCTCAACTATTTTTGCATTCTTTGTAGAAAAGGTAGCACATATAAGGAGCAATCCTGTCCTCTTTTAGCCTTCACTAAAATTAAATCAAACAAATGCTTCTTCCTTCCCATTTGACTACAAAGTACGACTCTCTGGGTTGTGGGCATCTACCCCACAGCTGCATAAGGTTAGAAGGTATAAATCCCACTGCTTCTGTCCCACTTAGAATTATTTGCCCTAGCCTCTCTAGTATCTGACCTTTTTAGGGCACTGTAGCAGGCAAAACAGTCAGGTATCAATGACTAGTAGAAGCCTCTTTTTGATGAAGTGTCCTATGGCTGATACACAGATATTGATATTTTTTGCCATTTCCTGAATTTCATGACCACCTGCCCTTCCCAGACAGCTCATTGGCATCAGGAGCAGCCCACTATGAGGTCCAAGTGCCTGCAGCTGAGTGGGATGCTCTGATGCTATAAGAGTCCATCAGGGAGTCTCCTTTTAAAGCAAAGAGGAAGGTCAGGAAGAAAGTCTTACAAGTCTGAAATGCACTCGCTGCTTGTTAAGAAAAACTACCAGGAAAAGAAATTTGGTTTTCAGGTTATTTTTAACTCCTTAGGAACCAGGTTTGGAGGAAAAGATCACTGGTTCATGTAAATGTCTTTATGAAAACAACAGTAAGGAGTGAACCTTGGGACTGATGCAGAAAGCACTTCAAGTTATCAGTGCTGAAAACATAACAGCCAGGTATACTATTTCACTGTGTGTTATCCTAAGGTTTTTGTGTTTCTATTCATATAGGAAACTAAAACTCTACTGGCAAAGGACTTTATCTTTCTCATCCTATCCTTTCACAACAAAAATCACCTATTACTTACTGCAGGTCAATAGCAGTACTGAATACAAATAAATTATTTAAAGTGATTAGAGTAGCAGGTCTGCTTCTCACCCAGTGTTCCTTTAAAGCAGCAGTTTTTCTGATTTATCCACAGGGTTGTGTTATATCATATCATCCAAAACTGTGTTTGATCTGACCTACCACAAACCCAGTTTCAATCCAGCATAACCAATATCTAAAACAATGGATCATTATGTGAACACAATACAATGCTAGGGATCTGAACAGCAAAGTACAATTACCCAAACTGTCATTTTGGATGTAAAAATACACTTATTCATTGTTCCTACAGAGTATGCATAGCTTATTCTCTTTTTCTCAAGACAGATCCAGAAAGCAGGCAGACAAACCCTGGGCATAACTCTACAGCAAACTCTTATTGTTAAATTGTATTCTGGGATTGCCTGCCTCTGCTTCCCATGGTACCTTACAAGGCAGCAATGACTGTATTGCTCTGAAGGAGACCATTACAAACAATGGCTGCAACTCTGGTATGGGTGAGAAATGGAATTTCATTATAACTGCATTCAAAGGTATTTCAATCAGCACTGATTGCTGCCTCTTTTTAAAGAAAAAATAATCTACTGAGTAGATTCAGTGGTTGTGGGAATTACACCCCATGATTTCCCACTCCCTGGTCTTTTTTCTCCTTACAAAAACAGTCATGCACTCTCCTGCTCGTCTTTGGCACTGTCACTGTACAGCCTGGAGCATTCACAAGGCTGGATGCTGTCATGTAATCTATAATAGTTAATAGTCATACATTTGGTGGTGGTTTTGTTTTGGGTTGTTTTTTTTTTTGTGTGTGTGTGTGTGTCTTTTTTTGTGAAAATCAACATTAAAACAAGGTAAAATAATTTAACTGTAATGACAGGTACCAGTTAGACTGGCTTGACTTCTCGTTGTCCATAAAATCAATTCACTGTGTTTTCCCCAGACCTGACCCACTGGTGTGCCCCTTTTCCCCAGAGGTATCACGTCACAGCGTGATGTTCATCAGCCTACTGCTGCCTCTTGTTCTTCAGCCACTTAGCCTGAAGTGTAAACTCTGATGGCTGTGCTTTGGAGGAAAGCATTTTTGTTGTTCTGTGAAACTGGCCTGAGACCACCAAAACCTAGAACAAGTGACTGTGGCAGCTCTTAAGATGGCATAGGCTTCATTTAGAAGTGTATGAATTAAAAGAACCATACTATGTAGTTCATCAACAGCCTTCCTACCATTGCCCAGACATACTTGGAGCAAAAAATAATTTTACAGAGCTGGTGTTCAGCATAGAAATGTCAGCAAAATGTTTTCTGTAACAGTGACCTAAAACAAAACCTGTGATAGAGATTTTGGTTTTCGTTTTTTTTTCTGGGAAAAGAAAATTAAATCTTAAATTTATCAAAAAATAAAGTAAAATAAAAATATGTATATGAAAACATATACATATATGTGTATGTATGCATGCGCATGAATGCATAACTGGATTTTGTGGTTTTAAGGCAATAATACACTTTACAGGAATGCAACTCAAATATTACTGTCTTTCCATTACAGAAAGCTGAATTTGTTCTCCTTTTAAGTTCTGAAAATGAAAAAAAATTGAGATCAGTCCAATCATAATTACTTCACATAGACTGCTCTGTCCATTCTGATCCCTTGACACTGGGGAGCAATCATACACTTCTTCTATCTAAACACAAATGTGTCACCTGCTTCCAGGCTGCTTTCCCCACTGCTATCTTTATATCCCCAAAATGCCAGATGTGGCCTTTTGGGACCCTTAAAAATCAATATGACAGAAGCAGGTGGGAGACATATTCCCAGAATTTTCTGGAGCTGGGCAAGGACTGAGATCAATGCCCTGGACTGGCTGCTGCAGGAGCAGCAACCCAGCATGCAGAGATTTAAAAAGAAATTACCCAATTAAGTTGTAATGGCCCTCCAGCCTTTCCAGGCTGTGAATGAGAGCAGACATATTTACAATCACAGGGTATCATAAAACTATACCCAGTTATATCAAATCAGCAGGGCTAATTTAGCCAGCAACATCCTGATGAGGTGCTGTGCCTATGTATGTGTTGGATGATTTACGATAAGATCAGTTAGGACTGTCAAAAAAGATTTTTAAATGACCTTCTAGGGGGGAAAGGGTGAAAGAGAGGCATATTGAGTTTTCAGGAAGACAATCAACTGCCTTACTGTAAAGGATCACAGTGAATAGCAGTGACGAAATATTACATTTGTTAATGTGTTTGGATGATGAATACTTACCAGCAGTCTCATACACACACACACACAAAAGCGTAAAGAAGGCAAAGTTCATTTTCTATTGAAGACTTTTGTTATGGTAAGGTTCCTCATCACCATTTAATTATACTTACAGAAGGATTTACCTTCTTTAAAATGAATCTTCTTTATGCTTGAATGACCATATGGACTCAAGCAAAGTGGAGTCTTCTATTCATCTGAAGGTCAGTGATGATTGTAGGCAGGACGTCTAATTACCCTGACAAAAAAATATCTTTCTCCCCATCATCCCTCTCCCCACCTCATTCTCCCCAGCTAGTCCAGGAAAAAAGATAATCAGAAATTTAACCCAGAGCTGCATAAAGGCTGCATAAAGGCTGTCAGCCTTTTTGTGTGTGAAGAGAGCAGCAGTACAATTTGGTGTAAGTATAGTGTGTTCATGAATCCAAAACATAAATAACTGCTTTCGTAATACCGGTTGGGAGGCAGGGAAGAAGCTTCTTTCAGCCAGAAGAGAACCAGTAGCAACATCTCAAAGGTAGGGGAGGTTAGACTGGGATAATTTGTCACCGTGCCTCTGCTTTTTCTGCTCCTCCAACCATTCACATCATTTCTTTTGCTGATATGTGCCCTACCTCCCGAATTCCTGGCCACCCTGAAATTTCTCAGCTGAGCACCCAAGCCCACTAGGTGTGACATGCTCCAGAAAGGGCTTTCCATGCTTGTTAGCTCCTCCTGCTGCTGTAATCCTGCAAAGGAAATACTTTTACTGGGCAGTAATGCGTGGCAGCCTCCACTTTCCCTAAAATATGGATGAGGAATGGTTTCAGTGATTGAACACAAAATGGAAAAGCTCTTATACCTGCTCCCCCAAAGAGAGCAGATTATCCTCTAGGCCATCATCACAGAACAGTAAAAGAAAACAAAAGAGAAATAGACAGTACTTACGCCAACCATAAAGCTTCTGAAGACAACAACATGTACCCCATCAGCTATTCAGAAGCTGGACATTGTGCCGTTGTTAGATCTTAGGAAACTATTATTACTGTTGTCGTTATTGTTTTTATTATTACAATAACTCTAGTTTTGTTAAGCGAATGAGAATCTCTATCTGCCTTTCATCTGGGATTTCCTAGGCATTCCAGGCTCTGCTGAATAATCTGATAATAAATGGGTGCAAAACCAGGCAATAGATTCAGAGTCCACAGTCACTATGAGGATGTGACCGCTAACCCTGCTTCAGTAACTTGTTTAACTTCATCAGCTGGAGTCTACTCCTCCTGATGCATGATTTTCAGTGAAGGAAAAGAGTCTGTGAGAATAAGTTTTGCAAGGCGTCTTTCTTTGAGCAGAGATTTTTATCTTTGACAGACAACTGAGCTATGCCAAGATGTGCTGTGCATGATCCAGTTCTCAAGTATGAAAACTGCTAGGAACATGTGACAAAGGATGTTAGGCAGTTCAGAAGGTAGAAAAAATGAAAATTAACAAAGTTTGGCTATCCAACTCTGGTTTTACAGCTATTCTAAGGGTACAAAGATTTACAAACTCCCTAGGGATATAGTGGGAAACTTCATGTCATTTAAGGAACCCTTAAAGGTAGTAACACAGCACAACCATCCACATCACCTTTCCACAGGTGATTTCAGACCAGTCATGTTGCAGCTCTTGTATGACCAGACAAGGCCATTGCAAGCATCAGCAGCAAGCAAGGCAGGGGCTAGAGAAACCATTCACTAACCATTCACCTTCTTCCTCTTCATCTTTTTCTGGACTGTAATCCTAAATGAAATGTTACCTATAGAGAAGACATTCTGTGTAAAAAATTCTATTACATGCACAGGGTTAAACAGGATTTTTTTAAAGATATTGCTTATCTTACAGAAAAAGTCTGTAAGACACAAATTTCAATAATTAAAATCTTAATTATGATATTCCATATCTTGTGGTTTATTATAAAAAGTTGCATTGCTAGCAGCCTTCTTTGTGCCTTTAATACTCTGTAAGTTGGATGAATGACGTATCATTCTCTTCAAGCAGTAAGTGAGTGGTAGTATTGCATTTGTATCTTAGCAATGAGTGCAGTAATTGTTCGTATAACCAGGAAAATTAGGTACTGTCCTAAGGTTACCATAATGCTGAGAAATGTTCAAAACATTCCTGCATACCCTTAATACTTACATGATGACACTTCACTTGGTTCTGCAGCTGCCTAGAAATGCAGTGTCAGTGTGAAAATGGTGGTATTTGGTCTCAAGGTGCACATACGCTAAGAGATGAGCTGAACACCACCCACATAATGGTGCTGTGTTTAGTTTTCTACCTGTAAATACATAAGTATATCCAATACTTGTCAGCCACTTGACCAAACTTACATGCTCTTAACACAGTATTTCTGTTCATCTTTTTCTGCCCTGCTCAGTGAAAAGTTGGAAAGAGTGCAGCTGTATAAAGCAATGGCTAGCACATTTTTTATGAGTAAAATTTATGGTGTAATGTATCTACTTTTAGCATGACTATTGTTAAACCAAGAGATCAAACAAAGTGACACTGAATATATTGCTTTATCAATTGGATTCATTCAAGTGAAAAATGCTGATCATGCCATGTCTATCCCCTGGGTGCAGAAACCCTACTTCACTACTTGAGCGGTCGATACATAAAAGTCAAATTCATTATAATTTGTAGCTTTTTTTTTCTTGAAGAAGAACATAGTTCTGAGTACATCAATATCAACTCTTAAATCCACATCAGATGGAGAGGGTACAGCACAGTAATTCAATCTCTTTACACTTAATATGGTCAGGAAGAGAGAATGAAAACAGCCTCTTGTAAAATGATGGAAAAAACAGGATGCAATCATTCTGATGGAGCTGTGCAAAGGAGTCATTTTACACCATTCGTTACCAGGGCAACAAAATATAGTGAGCCCCATGCATCTAACAGGTGACATTTTAGCTAAGAAATTGCTTCTTTGGTATTTTTTCTGTCTATGAAAAACAATGTTACTAGCGTTTTCACTTGTCATGTACTATAGGGCAACATGTTCCTGCTGACAGGCCCATAATGGAAAAATAGAGCAGTTAAATAGTATTACAGTCTAACTTTTGGGATAACGCTAATCTGCTCTTTAAAGAGACTTCAGACATTTTCAAACACCCTGGAGACTTGAATGACTGGAAATTTCTGCATGAGTGTATATGGACAAGCAGACAGATGTCTTTTCCAATCTTTACTGATTTAGCTAAAACCTGGAAGGTTTTGCTGGTTTTTTTTTGTTTGTTTGTTTGTTTTTGTTTTCTTTTGTAGAAAAATACACTGTAGAGTCTGTAAACAGCCACCCACAAACACATCAGTACCAGATACATGAAATGGCTTAATTTCCATGTGTCTACTAGTGAATGTATCAATTATTTCTGGCATATATGCATGAAGGTCATAAATCAGATCTTTGTACAACTGCTACTGAATTCATGAGGAGGAAGAGACCTGATTTCTTTCTCAAGGGGATTCAAGATCTGACATGGGATTTACTGGATTTGTGAATGAGCTTGTGAATCTCATAAGAGCTACATTTTAGATACGAATAAAGTCCATCAGTATTCCCCTTTTTAATTTCAGGTGCTCCAAAAGTAGCATAGCCTGTGGAACTGGTGTAATTCCAGGAGCTGGTGCTGACTGAGACCAGCTGAGAATTTACATTAAAATGCCTGACTCTGGTTGGTTTTTGAAGTAAGGGTTCAGCACTAGGATGGAGTGATGACACCCACTAAGAGATAACAAAGGTGATGGCACAGGATGAAGATTAAGCAAATGCTAATGAAAGCTGGCAGAAAATTAATGTAATATTAAAAAAAACCTTTGAGTGCATGAGGACGGCATATGCTGGTAGCTAAAATGAGAAGTTCAGATGCATAGAGTAAGCCAGAGATGAGAGAGAATATTTGGTTGTATGGGTAGATACAAGAAAGGCAACATACTTGTTATAAAGGCTGATAAGCCTTGGGCATTGTAGAAAATCATTGACATCAGCTGTGGAACATGACGTGATCAGTATGGCCGAGGTTTCAACCTGGAGGATAGTAAAAAGAACAGCATAATACATAACAAGAAAAAGAGGAAGTGATTCACTTCATTAGCAAAACAGAAGCAGAAATATGCAGAATGAAGAGAAGAAGCAGTCCTAAGGTTAAATGTATGCAGAGACAGGAGGATGAAGCATAGGAAATGAAAGCAGCACATTTTACAAGCCTTGAAACCACAAAGTATTAAGAGATTAGGGTAACTGGAAGTTTGTTAATGAACTGCATTTTGAACTGCTTCTCTTTCCTATACAGAATCAGAGCTCAGACATTTAAAAAGGTGAGATTAGTCTACACTGGCTACAGAGGTGAGACAACACACAGCTACAAAGACTCTTTTATGAGACTGTTCTTGAAATGTGATGCTATGGACAAGATTTTAGAGAAAACACTTATTTCTGTTTCCTATGTCATGTAAAGTGACTATCGTTAGTGTATGAATTGTCAGCTTACTGGCTGTTAATCTCTAACTCTTGATTTTAGGTGAAATTAATTTGTTCTTTGTTTCAGTCCTTAGGTCTTACTACTTGTCATTGTAGTGATGTGTGTACAGCAAGGCTACAAAACAATACTTTCCCCTAAATGTAAAATGAAATAAGTCCAGCTTCCTAAATTGTTGCCAATACATGCTTCCTGACTGGGTAATGGGATTCCCAACAGGTCACAGGTGGACAGGGAGCTGTGTGCGCAATTGAGACAGATCTCTGGGTTTCCCAGCTGACAAAAGACAGCACAGCACATGTTAGTTCACTGCAGGTCACAGAAGGCATCTGCTGTCAAAGTTGCCTTCTTTCCTTTGCCCCCTGGCTCTGAAATCTGACTGCAGCATTAGTTGTCTTGCTTGCTACTCACACTGCATGGTTCTGAAACTGGACTATGCTCAGGGTGAGCCCAAGGCCTCTGTGACCTTGGGCGGTGATGAGGGAAAACTTGATATTGAAAGATGTGGGTTTAGGACCCTTATTTCTCGGTCAGTGTGACAGGGCTAATCTGTGCCCTATGAGCCCTAGACTCCTGGCAGCATTATTTCACCTGTTTCTCTCTCCCTTGTCTCTCTTCTGTGTTTCTGTACAAAGCATTTAACTCTCCAGCAAAGGCCTCTCATTTTTCAGTGCACATGCATTCCCTGCCTCAGGCCAAGGTAGCACTAATACCTGGCTGAGAGAGGGCTGCACATTGATTATAGACTGGTTTATTGTAACTTTTGTGTAAGTTTGCCCGTGCCTGTACAAGAGCTCTGAAACAGAGCAGTTACCTTTGTATACAGATGTATGCTCAGCAGCACATATTTTAAGGCATTCCTGCACCTCTAGCCCTTGGACAAGTGATGCAGTTAATTTGTTTCACATTCATATAACCTATATTAGACTAAAATTTTAGCCAATGTGGTGCTGGGCAAAGCAAAGTTATCAGTAACCATAGTGCAAATATAGATTTTTGTGTTCTTTCCTACATTGTCCTGGGTTCAGCAGTAGCAGTCATTTTCCTCCTTAGTTGCTGGCGCAGTGCTGTGCTTTTGACTTTCAACCTGGAAACAGCACTGATAACACTGACAGTTTATCTGTTGCTCAGTAACTCTGACCAAGGACTTTCTGAGTCTCATGCTCTGCCAGGGAGGAGGAGAAGCCGGGAGGAAGCAGAAATAGGACACCTGACCCAAACTAGCCAAAGAGGTATTCCATACCACAGCTCGTCATGCCCAGTATATAAAATGGGGGCAGTTAATCAAAAGAGCTAGATCACTGCTCAGTCAGGCTAGGTATCGGTCAGTGGGTGGTGAGCAGTTGTATTCTCTTCCCTTGTTATTTCCCTTATCATTACTATTATTAGTGGTAGCAGCAGTGTTTTGTATTATAACTTAGTTACTGGACTATTCTTATCTCATCCCATGGGAGTTACATTTTTTCTATTCTCCTCCCCATCTATTCTTTTCTATATCTTTCTATTCTCCATCTCTCCAGGAGCTGGGGAGGTGGGGGGAGAAAGTGGGGTGAGTGAGTGAGGGGCTCTTCGTTTCTGGGCTGCTAGATGGGCTTTACACCATGAGTTCTTTTTTGGTGTCCAGCGTGGGCATGAACAGTTGTGATGATGACAGATCTGACTAGAGTGTGTCTACTCATATTTGTGATAAGCATTTATTGTTTTGGATTAATAGTCACTCTTTACAATGCTGATTTATCGGCTCTCAAAGTTCTTGCTCTTGATCTCAGATTTTCAGCATGTTGTACTTTATTTACAGACAGTATTTGCTGTGTAATCAACTGGGAGCCATGGGTTAAGGTTCTTGTTTCATTGTACTTTACAGTAATGACTTGTAATACAACAGAGTCATTGACCATGAAACTCATCTGCCTTGCGTTCCCAGTGTGGTCACCACCTCTATATTTTAGGAGGCATATAATAGAAGTGTTTAGCAATTACACATCTTTTTTCTCCTCCTTGGGTGCTCAACCTCTGAAGGAGACATTCTCTTACCTTCCCAGCCCCCCTCCCCCAGACTATTTACAGCATCATTTGAGAGTTCTGAAGGTTTCAAATAGCCTTTGGGTACCCTTGAGACCTGCCTGCTGATTGTGATAAGGATCACCATGTTGGCACTCATACAGAGTGTGTTTTGCCCATGACCACTGCATCTGATCTTGAAAATTAAGCAGAGTCAGTTTTGGGCTTGGTCTAGGGCTAGACAATGATATAGGAGGACCAAGAGATTTTCCCCAGGGCTGGACAGTCATAAGTGGCAGGGTGTGTGGGATAGTATGGGCAAGTATCTAGGCCAGTGGGCCTCTCCAGTGCTTTGGAACTTCACCTCTGAGCAAGTGCAGAATCCAGAAAAATTAGTAAAATACTTCAACGAGGTGTGTTGTCATCCTGGTCATACCAGAGAGGGACAAATCATGGCAACGTGCTGGGGCTTGGCCTATGCTTACAGAACCCTGTTCAACACTATCCAGCACCTTCAAAGGGAAAAAAATGTCTCTGGATCTGATGGCAAAGCAACAGACAAAGCAGCTACACCAGCCCCAGCGACAAGTACAGCAGCTACTCAAATTCTGACTGGCATAGACAGCGTAGCTACTCCAGCTCCAAGCACAGCAGTTACACCAGCCCCAGTGACAAGTACAGCAGCTACTCAAACTCTGACTACAACAGACAATGCAGCTACTCCAGCTCCAAGCACAGCAGCTACACCAGCCCCAGCAACAAGTACAGCAGCTACCCAAATCCTGACAACAGATACTGCAGCCACTCCAACCACAGTGATAATAACTGTAGCTAAACCAGAGAACCAATTCATGCCAATATCAGTTGTCCCTGTATGCAAGAGGAAAAGCGAAATAAAGGAAAGAAAGATGAAGCAAGATGAAGAAACAATGAACTTACTACAAGGGACAGCATCTGATCAGGAGTTATTATTACATGAATCAGAGGAAAAAGAGGAAGAAGGGGTGGCTTCTTAACTCCAGACCTCAACAGAGCTACGGAATATACAAAAAGATTTTACCTGTCAACCAGGGGAGCACATCATCACCTGGTTGCTCCGATGCTGGGACAATGGGACTGATGGTCACGAACTAGAAGGTAGGGAAGCCAAGCAGTTGGGATCAGTTGCTAGGGAAGGGGGAACTGACAAGGCAATTGCAAGAGAGAAACAGACCCTCAGCCTTTTGAGGCAGCTCTAGAAGCTTGGAGCTTCTAGAAAATAAGCCATCTGTCAGACTCCACGACCATCAACTGGCAAGGAGCTCCGGACATTACTGGGAATGACTGGATGGTGCAGACTTTGGATCCATGATTACGGTGTTCTGGTAAGACCACTATATGAACTGTTGAAGGGAAACCTCCCTCTTTAGAATGGACTAATTCAGCAGAGGGGGCCTTTAGAAATTTCAAACCAGAGCTAATGAAAGCTGCAGCTCTGTGACTTCCGGATGTAACTAAATCCTTTTGGCTATATTCCTATGAAGATCAGGGAATAGCTTTGGGGGTCCTTGCTCAAAAACTAGGACCCTACAGAAGGGCAGTGATGTGTTTTTCAAAACAGCTGGATGAAGTGAGCAAAGGATGGTCCAGATGCCTAAGGGCTGTGGCAGCAGTTGTCATGAATATTGAAGAAGCTCTCAAATTCACCTTGGGACAAAAATTACTGTGCTACTGTCCCATGTTGTATCAGCAGTCCTGGAACAGAAAGGAGCCCACTGGTTATCTCCTTCATGTTTTTTTAAATACCAGGCCACCCTTGTGGAACAAGATGATAGAGAAATTGTGGTCACTAACGTTGTCAATCCAGCATCCTTTTTGCAGGAACAATCCACAGAACCACTAACACAAGACTGCTTGGCCACCATAGAGACTGTATATTTGAGCCGACCAGACTTGAAAGAAAAAACCTCTGGAATATGCTGATTCTTGGTTTACTAATGGTAGTAGCTTCATGAAAAATGGTAAACGAAAGGCAGGATATGCCATTAACACCACTTCACAGGTAACAGGGGCTAAACCTTTACCCTCGAATACGTCTGCCCAGAAGGCAGAAATAATAGCGTTAACGAGAGCCCTGGAATTGGCTAAAGATAAAAGGATAAATATTTGGACTGATTATGCACATGGTACTATCTGGGAAGAACGAGGACTTTTGAACAAACATACTACAGAAATTCTACAATTACTGGAGGCTGTTCAGCTACCTGAAGAAGTAGCTATTATGTACTGTAAAGGACATCAACAAGGTGACTCTGATCAGGAAATTGGAAATAATTTGGCCAATTTTGAAGCCAAACGAGCAGTTGAAAAATCACAAATCATGTCCTTAATCCCTGATGGCAAACTAACAATTGAAAAATCTAAACCTAGGTATTCAAAAGAGGATAGAAAATCGATTGAGGATCTAAAAGGACAGGAAAATAAAGAGGATTAGGTTCAGATACCTGATGGGCGAATTGTAATCTCCTATAACCAACTCTGGAAGTTAGTTCAGGAAGAACATAATAAAACTCATTGGGGTGGCAATTCTTTATATAAACATTTAGTCAAACAAATTGTACGAAGAAATCTATACACCACAGTTCAATCAGTGACAAAACAATGTCAGCTATGTCTTAAGAATAAGCATAAAACTGAAAATAGAAATCAAACTGGGACAATTGTGAGAGGAAGTTGCCTGGGACAGCACTGGCAAATAGATTTTTCTGAATTATCAAGAAAAGGGGGTTATTGATATTTGTTGGTGTTAACAGATACTTCTTCTGGCTGGCCAGAAGCATTCCCTTGTAGGATAAATAATGCAAGACAACTGATTAAAACATTATTTAATGAGATAATACCTTGCTTTGGAGTACCAGTGGCAATTTCTTCCAACCGAGGTTTGCGGTTTAGTGCAAAATTGTTACAAGAAATTAGCAAAAATTGGAAATTGATTGGCAAGTACATGTTCCATACAGGCCTCGGGCCAGTGGGCACGTAGAAAAGAAAAACCATCTGATCGAACAACAAATTGGTAAAATATGTCAGGAAATGAAATTATATTGGTACCAAGGTTTACCACTGGCTCTATTAAGAATTCAAACTAAACCTCGGTCAAAAGAAGAGGTTAGCCCATTTGAAATTTTATATGGAAGACCATAACAGTCCCATTTTAAAGGAGAAAGTCTTCAGGAAGTGGGGGAAGGCTATCTCTGAGAGGTATTGGTCAATCTGGGAAAAGAATTGGAGGAGATAAATAAGAGAGTAGCAGGGACAAGAGCAAGAGGTTTGGATTATCTGATTCACCCTTTCAGATCTGGAGACTGGGTTTATGTTAAGAATTTTTCAGGAGATCCTCTACAGGAGAACTGGAGTGGACCGTACCAGATATTGCTGAGCACCTTTACAGCAGTGAAGATAAAGGAACAACCTGCTTGGATACATTATTCAAGAATAAAGAAAGCACCAGAACCAGAGAAGACATGGCAGATCGAACCTTCAGGACCCTTGCGTATGAAATTGCATCGGTCATAATTTGGACTCATATGATAACTGGTGCACAAGCTTGAGACCAGAATTTATACCTGAAATTAATGCAAAATGTTATTGAAGTTTTTAATCGTAGTGACTGTTGGGTGTGTGCACAGTTGCCTAAATCAGGAGAAAGCCTGGAACTCCCATTAATTGGAGTTCCAATTTCTAACACTGTTTCATGGACAAATCTGTGAGTGAACACTAGCAATTTGTGTTCAAACGAAAGGTTAAAATTTGGAATAGTTAATCCTAATCCAGGCAATAAATATTACACCTGTGCACAAAGATGTATTACACCAGGAACCAGGGTAGGAAAATATACTTTCTTAAATGCCACAGATGTAGGTCACCATTCAAATTAGAGATGGTATCGTAGTTCAGTGGTGACCCGTTCCTAAAGGGAAAGGATGGTATTGGTTATGTGGAGAAAATGCTTATAAGACTTTACCCCCCAGCTGGAAAGGGAAAGGCACCTTAGGTGCTATAATACCCAATTTTACTATAATTGACAGATATCCTTCCGGAACCTGGATTAGAAGTTTTGTTAAACAGGTTAAGCAAAGGTTTAACCCTATTATTGAACGGCACACTGCATTTCATAGTTTTGTGAGAGGGCTAATTCCATCTTTGGGAGTAAGTGAATTAGAGAAAGCAATTGTAAATATCTCAGCAACCATAGAGGAAATGGAAAGTAAAGACATTGATATGATGCAGGCAGAACAACAAGACATAATGAGCCTATCTAAAGTGGTATAAAACCGAATGGCTCCAGACATGTTATTGGCATCACAAAGAGGAATTTGTTCCATAATCAATTAAAGTTGTTGTTCCTACATAGACCAAAGTGGCAGAATTGAAACAAATCTGGAGGAAATTTGAAAACAAACTAAGATATTTCATGAGATGGCTGTGGATGACACTTCCTGGGGTTTTGAAGAAATATGGAAAAAGTTAACTTCATGGTTATCAAATCTCTCCTGGTTGAGGCAACTAGTTGCAAGAATATTGATGTTAATTATTTTAATATTGTTTACTTGTGGTATGATACAATGTTCCCTCTGGTGTTGTAAACTATCTATGATAAATTATGAAGATTGGAAATGGAATGAAATTAAGCACCAAGTAGAAATGGGAAATTATTTCAAAGGACTTTTGATGGCAATGGCAATATATAAAATG
Source organism: Melopsittacus undulatus (assembly GCF_012275295.1). Lineage (NCBI taxonomy): Eukaryota > Metazoa > Chordata > Aves > Psittaciformes > Psittaculidae > Melopsittacus > Melopsittacus undulatus. Next base: position 40,517,068 of record NC_047557.1, on the reverse strand, counting down.
TTGCAAAAGAATTTGCAAAAGGACAGAAAAAGGGGGGAATTGAAACAAGTGGAACACAAAATCACAAAATGGAATTTATAAACCTTTAGAATTAGTTTTAAGCAATGTCAAATTCAATGGCTTTGTAACAGTAGCAGTGGAAAATTACTGAGGTGCATAATACGTAGAAAAAATAAAGTACAGATAGAGAACATACTGGCACAAGATAAATTGTTATAGTTGATGTGGTCTTAAGACAAACAGTCTAGGAAAACAGGACGCAGGGATAAGGAGTATCTGGGAATAGCAGGTGTCCAGGATAGGCTACAGGTAAACTAACTGATAAGTAGGATGATAGGAGGATTATTATGTCTCTGCTGCTAACGAACCAACTAAACTGGTACAAGCATCTACTGCGCATGCTTCAAAGGCTGCCAGAAGTGATGAAGATTGTTGGAAGAAGTAAACGACCTCAGAGACCACCACCACAATTCTGTATGCATGCGGGGAGCTTTCTGGAAAGTGATGTAATCCATATGTAGCCTCAGGAACATGTATGTATGCCCAGGGACTATATAAGGATGGCTTGTGTAGCAATAGGGAGACACACGTTAGGAGGAGTTATCCCCCGTGTCTCCCGGCACCGCAATAAAGAATATCTGCTTGTCAGCTTAAAAACTTTGTTGGCAAGTTTGTTCCTGGAGTTTTCTCCGAATCAATTTAACCCTGTATCTGGTCTACAGGGAAACAATGCAGAAGCAAACACCCACTTTTCATGTTTTGTCATCACCAGCAAACAGTCAATGCTCTCAGGATCTCTCCATCCTCACTGTATGGTACTTTGTTGTCCAATGTAGCTTCTTTCCTCTTCAGCTGCCATGATTCTAACCACTAATGCTTTTGAAATGAGGACATTGGAGTGCATGCAGACTGGGCTAAATCTGTGCCCTGTGCAATACCATCTGTCAAGGACAACAAAGGAAAAGTTTGGTGCCTGGTTGTGGATTCACAAAGGGATTATCAATGGGATTGTAGAGGTCTATGGCGTGTGGTAGGACTGGAATGACAAGATACAAGTTCTCTCTTTACCAAACATAACACAGTTTTGAGTGGGCAGGCTTTCTTTTACCTGAAAACCTGGCATCTCATCCTATTTACTTCCTTAATCTTGGCTTTCAATGCTAATTAAAAAATCTATAGTTCTGAAAACTGAGAAAGTGAAAGGTGGGCAATTTACTGTTAAAAGAGATTTCTCTACATGAGGTAAGTGCAAGGCAGGGATAATCTGTGCATGAAGTTACATATCAGAAGAATGGTCAATTAAAGATACTTGATGTTGGTTACACCAATAAAGTACAGACTCCTTAAAGACAACTAATTGCACAAAGCCTGATGTGGCCCTCAGAACTGACAAGCAACCTAAGCAGCCAGAGAGGCAGGAATAAAGCCAGAAATGTCAAGTAAAGTGGAATTTATATATATTTTCATACACACAGATATATATATATATATGTATTTTATATATACTTATATATAGCTTAACCAGTGGCACAAGTAATAGAAAAAAGTGATTTGGTTTGGAGAATGATATATACTTCAAATAAGGGATAATCTTTTGATATGTTCAGCAGTATGTTTCAGTGAGAGTGAAAGAAAACAGGACACCAGAAAGACACAGGGAACTAGCTGAAGAGAAAGTTAAGTGGGAGAAAAGTCAAGTGAAAGATTATTCTTGCTGACACTGGATCCATAGAGAAGGAAGTACCAGTGAAAGGCAAGTTGTCAGACCTGAGTGTCTGAAGTGAGGCATCTAAATCAATAGTTAGGCAACCCAATGCATAACCTGGATTTTAGAGATACTAAGTCCCTTCAGCTCACACTAATGTAGTATTTAGCACCTGAGGGTGTCAAACATATTTTTAGGTGCCGGCATCTGAGTTATAAATATATATGCCTATATATATTTTGATGCTTGAAGCTTGACTAAGTGTTGACAGAAGCTCAAAATAACATTAAAAAACAAAACCCAAACATCAAAGGGATAGTTGTGTATGTGACATTTTCACAGCTTATTGTGATTTTTGAAATGTTGCTACAGGATAAATCTTCCTTCAACATTTTCCTATCTGTCTGTGGTCTTTGAGATGCCAAACGAAGGATGAGTCTCCACTGGGAAGATATTAGATATTGCTATAAATACTAGCACATGGAATACTGTAGCCTGGGTAAGTCCTGGGCAGATTTACCCTTGTACACATGCAATGTATGGGCTGATAAAAAAGGTAGAGGTATGCAACCAGCTATTTGCTCCTCCATGTCACTTTTCCCTGTATCAACTCTTGGTATTGAAAAAGGAGGAGATGGTGCAAACAACCAGTAGACAGAGGAACAGAAAACACCTCTACAACAGATACTCCAGGTAGAAGTGCCCCAGGTGTAAACTAATGTAAAGGAATGCTAATCTTCAAAACTAGTGTAAACTAATGCTAAAGAATATTAATCTTCAAAACTAACAGAATTTGGGTATGAAAAATCATCTAATGCATTATATGACAGGGTGTGATGATAGGGTGTTTCCAATGCCTGCTTATTTACAGGGAACTTCCAAGCATTTCTGATGCAAAAGACCTCCAAAATGTCTGAACATTGACCTCACAGCTGAAAACGTTGAATAGTCCTTCAGGGGAATATAATTTGAAAGTCTTGGCTTTGTTGTTTTAACTGAAATGGCAAAGTATGCATTAAATCTAATTGTGTTGAGGACTGTTCATTGTTAATTTCAGCATGCTTATGTTCCCTTTTAGAGGTGATATGCAAGTATCTTCATGGAAACTCTGCTACAATGAGATAAGCTGAGGTTCCTTTTCCATAATCATAACTGCTGCACCTGTGGCCTACCAACCACTTTGGATTAGATGTGAACATGTGCTCACATTTATGTGGCTTTAACAAATGCACACAAATGGGTTTGTTTCAGTTTTATGCACTAGATAAGGGAGAACAGATCATACTGAAGTCACCCTGTAGACTACTGAGAAAAATTATCCCTTTCAAAGTATTTCAGATGTGTACCACTACATGTCAAGAGGTTCTCCATTTTTGGCTAAAATAGCATGAAACCCTTATCTGCACTGTAGCTAGTGTGTTCTTTTAGCACACAAATATGTCTAAGATTCCAAGGCAATAGAATCATAGAATCATAGAATAGTTAGGGTTGGAAAGGACCTTAAGATCATCTAGTTCCAACCCCCCTGCCATGGGCAAGGGACACCTCAGTCTAATCCATTTCACCTGAGACTCTGTCCAGCCTGACCTTGAACACCACCGGGATGGAGCATCCCTGGGTGACACGGTTTAATTTTTTTTTTCCAGTGTAATGCTTCAGCTATATACTGGTTTTGAAAATGAAAGTTTTTTTTCTGAGAGGCATTTTTAATTACCTATGAGCTGATTGAAGGTATTCAAACACCTACTACTTCAATTTCACTAAGGTTAGTGAAAGCAGTAAATAAATTAACATACATTTGGGAATTGCTGCTCTCTGAGCATTTGGATGTTGTTAGTGAAAAGCATTGATTTTGTTTGGCTTTTATATAGCACAAAATGAGATTGACCCCAGATAGCTATTCTGGAGCAGTTCATGGCCACTGACAACTGAAATGCAAAATATCCCAGCTCTGCCTCAGGAGTTAAATCCATTCCACTGACTGATTGTCTTGTCCAACAAATAATCACTATTAGTCCAGCCAAAGTTACTGGTTTTCTGTTCTCAAAGGCTGTAAAAGGCAATTTCACTGATTCCATATTGCATATGTAAAAAAAGCCTAGTATAAACAATACATAATTTTGCTTTATATAATTTATCTTGTGGAAGGTATTATTTCACAATTTAGCTGAGTTATATAAACCCACAACAACTCTGAATCTAACCCCTTTTCCTCAGACACCACCTTTTGGGTTCCTGAATTGTATGTTCCCTGAAAGATACACCAATGAAGGGCAATCTTCAAGTCACTGTCTTTTTGAACTTTGCTGAATCGTTTTATACCTTGAAGAAATTTATGCCAGGTTCCTTCTTATTAGATCTAAGGAGATTTACAAAAAGCACTGTAGATTTGAATTATTATAACTAGGAAACTGTCGTGGTTTAGGCCCAGCCGGCAACCCAGAACCACACAGCCACTCACTCACTCCCCCTGCTTCCTCCCCCTGCTCCTGGAGGGATGGGGAGGAGAATAGAAAGAATGTAACTCCCACAGGTTGAGATAAGAACAGTCCAGTAACTAAGGTATAACACAAACCACTACTGCTACCACCATTAATAGTAATGATAAGGGAAATAACAAGGGAAGAGAATACAGCCGCTCACCACCAGACAACCGATACCCAGCCCAATTTGAGCAGCGATCTAGCCCTTCCGGGTAACTGCCCCCAGTTTATATAGTGGGCATGACGAGCTGTGGTATGGAATACCTCTTTGGCTAGTTTGGGTCAGGTGTCCTATCTCTGCTTCCTCTCGACTTCCCCTCCTCCCTGGCAGAGCATGAGACTCAGAAAGTCCTTGACTGGAGTAATCATTACTTAGCAACAACTAAAACCACCGGTATTACCAGTGTTGTTCCCAGGCTGAAAGTCAAAACCACAGCATTGCGCCAGCTACTAAGTAGGAGAAAAATGACTGTATTTCCATAGAGTATACAATATAAAGAAATGCCAAAGTCTGTGGTTTAGATGTAGAAAGTACCAAAGCTTTTTAAATAACCTTGAACAGAGAAACACAATGTACTAACAAAGCACAGGTGAAAAAACACACTGATGCTGCTAGCTAGACTGATGTCCTGTCTTACTTAGATGTGCACTGTCAGCTTTGTCAGTGTAGGTAATTACTTGCTCCTTTAGTCCTAAGCAGTTGCCCATGTGTGCGAACTGTTAACAAGAAACAGAAACCCTCCTGTTGGGAGGCTGTTAGCTGACGAGGACAGCATAGTGAACATGTGTGTTAGTAGCAGAGGTGATTAGGAACTTTTCTGTACAGTATTTTTTGTCCATGTTGTTGCTTTAGAAAGACCAAAACTTCTCAGAAAAACTCATATTTTTTTTTCTACTTTCTCTAGTGCATGCTTCAGAAATGCCAGAAGAACAGCTGTTAAGGGGAGCAAGGCAATTTCTCCCTTAAGAGATTGAACTTCCCTTCTCAGTAGATCTCCCAACCCTGGAGGCCCAAAGACTGAGAGACCATATGGTCCTATATTTGCTCAGTGTCTTTTTTACAAAGTATGAAACAAGTGCCCTGTTCCACTTACATCTGCATCTTACAAGTTTTCTGGCAGTGTGGCTTAGGCACCTCTGCATTCATTGCTTCTGTGCTCCTCCCCAGCTTGCCAAAATCTTGCTTTTGGTTGCTCCCAGGACTGAGCAACCTGACAGCAGCTCCACAGCAGTCAGCAAAGGAGCATCCTACACACTTTGGAAGATCAAAGAGGTCAAGTCTTTTTCAATCCACATTCAGAACTGCCAAGGAAGTAGCAATGGCTGTGACAGCAATGTTTGGTTGCTGGCAGTCAGGCTGGAACCAGCCACCCCATCTATTCATAACCACCTATAGCAGAAAGTAAAGCATAATAATTTTCATTCAGTTGAAATGCTCTATAATGTTGTTACTAAACCTCTGTTCCAGCCCATTCTTTAAAGCCAATCTATTAAAATTTATTCCATGTTGAAAGTCGGCTCCACTATACAGGCACAACATTTCAACTAAGATTTCTGCCACCTTCTTCCACCACAACCAAATAAGCATACAAAAAATACTGAGGAAAAATTAGTAATCAAACAAAAAAACAAATAAGAAAATAAAATATAATGAAACAAGATTAGAAGGGCTAAGCTTACACGAATTGCAGACTAGAGTTAAGAGGGACAATATAATTTGTTATGCAGAGGAATGGCAGGTGCGGGAAGAGCACTGGCACTAGGTATACTTTGTGTCCAAAAATACTTGAACACAGTGTTAACAGACAGGTTCAGATGTTGTTCCCATCATCTTTTAGCAGTTGCTACCAAATGTACAATGTGCTTCTGTGTACTGTCATAAGTCAGCTAAAACATGGGTAAACATATGCTACGTCAGTCATTAAGGAGAAGGGTATAATTACAGTTTTAAATGTGGCAAAGCATTTTGAAATAGCATATAATTTTACAGAGCAGGAACCTTTATGAAACATATCTTTCCCCAAGTGTTTATACAGCCTGACATCTCCAGGTTTGCTCAGATCAAGAGCCCCACTGTGAGCAACCAGGCTTCAGACAAAGGAGGCAATTTGTTCTTGAGATACCATTTCAATAAAAGGGAGAGGCAACAAAAGAGGGAAGGGGAAAGAGCAAGAAGAAAGAGAAGAAGGGCACAATGTGTTACTGCACATGATTCAGAAATAAGTAGGATCTCGTATAATTAACCTGGGAAGGACTGTTGACAGGTGCCTAGTGTCAGGGTACCGATTTCACAGCTGTCTAATGACAAGGCTGTGGTTTTACTCTTGGTAGAGTTAAAGACAGGTATACAGTTTATATTTCTAATTAAATTAAATAAGCTCACTGTTCACTTGCAGGCCACGGGATCATGTAGTCTTACTGGGAGCAAGGCAGAGCAGGAAGGCATCAAGGGGGCATTCAAAATGCTTATTTCCTCCTTTTGATAAAAGCTCTACATAAGAGGGATTTGCAAAGCCAGCCTTCAAATCTCAACCCCCTCCCTCCTTTTTTTTTATTTATTTTTTGTAGGTAGTTTTTAAAAATATTATCTTAAATAGTTTTAAATTTCTGAAAATAAACAAAGGCATTATTCTGCCTACTATGCTCAGCTGAACCAACAGGCTATGTTGGCTTAGCAAGTTACCACTCATCAGCTGAGTCACAATAATCATCACTTAATTTCTGTACTACCTTCAATGACTGCAGCAAAGTGAGATCTCAACCCACAGTAACCAAGGAAGAGCAAAGTAACATTTCCTAGCACTTGCAATAGACACATACAAGCTGCCTCATTCAGCACACACATTTTTTTGCATGTTTACCTGACATTGGTACTTTTTTTTCAGACATGAAGTATTCCTTGTCCAGTGAAATAACTGAGTTTAGCAAAAAAAGATGCTTATGCTTGTAAAATAACATAAAATTTATGGTTGATGTAATTTGCAACCTTATAACAGTGTCCTGAAAGTCCTTATTCAATCATGGGGAAAATATAATGGTAACTATTCAATAACTGGCAAACATTTGAAAGAGACGAGGAGATTATAAAATTACTATCAGTGAACATTAAATACCTGATAGAAGAAAATAATTGTCTGTGTGTTATTTTTATGTCTTGAAAATATATTGCCCCACATCTCTTTCTCACTGACAATGTTGGTCACTAAAGTACTTCTGCAAGTTAATTTATGTCTGCCTGCGCAAGTAATGAAAACCATATAGAATACCTATAGAAATAATTCTAGAACAAACTTATAGAATAATCCATGGATGATAAAACTATGTCTATTAATTCATTGCACTTCTACAATTGTTAAGTATCTGAAAGTATTAGATACATGTTTATTTCCCCCAGATTCTTGCAAATGTTCAGGCTTTCCAAGAAAACTTATCCATAGTGCTAGAAGAATTTGCCCCAAATTCCCAAGACTTTAGAAAACCAAGCCCACGACTAAATTTTGAATGTCATGTAACAGTAATGTCAGGCAAGTTTTTATCTGCCATGCTCATATTTTAACTATTTTAGCTGTAGCAGAATTAATTTCTCTACCATACTTCCTTAAATTTACATCAATTTCTCTTTATAGTCAGTTTTAGTTTTAATTTTGATCTTCCCATATGCTGAAGTCTGGTACAGCTGAATGCATGGTGTACATGCACAGTCAAATGTGTTGAAGTTTGTGTTGCATTAAATAGGCCAGTTGCCAACATGATTTGGATCACAAAGAACAGCAACAAGACTGTGTGCAATCATGCAAATTATGATTTTTTTCAGTGAAAAAAAAATAATATTTTCATATTTTAAATACCTCTGTAGCTCTCTAGTCCACACTCTCTTTTTTGTTATTCAGAATGCAGGCTCTAGTCCAATAAAAATGCTGCACATATACTTAAATTCAATCTTGATTAGTTAATTCACTGAATTTAGCTTCACTATTCCTATGATCTCCAGAACATTAGGACTTTCTGTCACAGCAGGAGCCAAAGGTCTCAATCAAAAAAAGGAGTGGGCAGTAACAGAAACCCTTGCATGATTTTACTGATCATTTACCTGAAAAGAAAATGCTGTAGAGCAAGAAAAGTCCTAGAGACCTTCATGCTGGCACTGAGAATGAAAACCAAAGGGATATAACCTGATATAAAATTTCCTAAGACCAGGTGTTGACAATAGGCTTTTAATGTGTATTGGATATTCCATATCACATATCAAATTCTTCTTAAATTGGAGGTTTATCTGTCCTATCCAAAGTTCATCTGATGTTCTTTAACAACAACATTGATCTTGCTACAGACAAAGCCAAAATGCTGTAGCCTCTGAAAGCAAATTAATAGAAATTTATATGCCTCAATAGAGATTTGTTTTCTGCAGTTACCACTGTCAACACAAATTTAGCACTTTATTTCCACTATCACAAAATTAAAAAGAAGCTGTGGATAATACAGATTCTAAGCTGGTTAGCCTGTATTTTTTCAGCATAACTAAAAAACAGTTGGACTACTACAAAAAAATAAATTTTAACTTGCTTTTAAAAGCAGAAAGTCATTGTAACTTTAGTATCTTGGGAGTTGTACTCAATGATCCTTATGGATCCCTTCCAACTTGAAATAGTCTAAAATTCTATGATCCTTATTTTCTAATTACCTTAATTTCAATGGGGATCAAATAATCAATTAAAAAGTTTCAAAATAGTTGCAACTACTTTTGTTTATATAAGTATTTCCACCTGTAACAAAGAATGATTGGAACAATGTTGAAATCTTATGCAATGATGGCTTCTGAATTGGCTGTTAGCATTCAGTGTCATTCTGGGTGAATCTCTAAGAATGCCAATTCAGTGCTCTGTAACAAGCAAACAAGCAAACAAAATGTTGGGACTATTAAGACGTGAACAGAAAATGTGTTTATAAATCCTTGGCAAGGTCACATGTTGAATGTAGAGTTGAATGTGTAGTGGTCCTATATTTCTCCTTTAAAGCACATAGTAGAACAGGAAATGACACCAAATAAAGTAAACATGATCAGCAACCTGAGATGTCTCCTCATGACATAAAATACATAAATTAGGCATTTCGAAATGCACGCAGCCATCAGGACGCCATTATAAAAGCTGATTAAATTAACGCACAGAGAATGTAATAGAAGAATTACTAAGCACCACTTCTCATTATAAAAGAATCAGGAAAAACCTGGTTTGTTTTTTGGCTTGGGTATTTTGTTAAAAAAAAAACAACTTTGAAATAATATGTTGTAACCAGGCAAAAGTTTTCACCTTTTCATAACACACAATTTACTTGTGGAATTCTGCCACCAGACATTGCCTAAAGAGATGCTTAAAATACAATTATGGTGAAAAAGTGATTAAAGAATTTAATGCAAAAAAGTCAAAACACTGTTATAAACAAATATGCAGATGCTACCTTTAGATTAGGAGGTCCCCAAGCTGCAGTTTGATAGAATCTGGTAGAATTTACTGAATAAAACATCACTATTTCTTTACCCAGTTTTAATATTCGTCAAAGCATCAACTGCTAGTCATATTTGAACACAGGACACTGGGCAGAGACAACTAAGAAGTCTAGAAGTTGGTCTAGAAGGTAATTTTTTTCCTCCCTACTAACATAATTGACGTTAGAGGGTTAAAGAAGGTACTTATTGATATTACAGAAATGAAAACATTTTAAATTTTCAGAAAAGCATAGCTGCAAAACTCATTGCATTTAGCATTTTACCCTGTAGCAGGATGTAGGCATTTTTAAAACACAGTACTGCTACAGCTATTACTATTTCGTTACAGTAACTCTACAACTGTTAAACTATTTTTCTACTCTTTCATTCCTAAAGCTTTAATAGCAGTCTCTATTCCCCAGTTTTCCTCACATATGCTGGTATAACTCGTCTGTGTAGCAGATCTCTCCCATAGTTCCAGTGACTGTGTGAATGCTCGTTTGAGATTTTTGTTTTCAAGTCAAATACAGTGAACCAACATGATTTTTGATCATTCATTCATCCTTAAAATGTAGCTGTAGTAATAAGCAACCTGCTAATAAGATTAAGGTGAGGGAAAGGCTGTGGATCCTATTTATTTGGATTTTAGAAGAGCATTTGACACTGTCTGCTAGCTTTCCCTGGAGAAATTAGCTGCTCATGGCCTGGATAGGTATATTCTTCACTAGGCTGAAAACTGGCTGGATAACCAAACTCCAAAAGTGGTGGTAAATGGCATCACAAGTAGCTGGCCCCCAGTCTCTAGTGGTGTAGCTCAGAGCTCAGTGTTAGTGCCAGTGCAGTTTAATATCCTCATTGATGATGTGGATGAGGGGATCGAGTTCGCTCTCAGTAAATTTGCAGATGACAGCAAGTTGGGCAGGAGTGTTGATCTGCTGGAGGGTAGGAAGGCTGTGTAGAGGGATCTGAATAGGCTGGATCAGTGGGCTATGGCCAGTGGTAAGAGGTTTAACAAGACAGAATGCCAGTTTCTGCACTTGGGCCACAACAACCCCATGCAACACTGTGGGCTTGGGGAAGAGTGGCCGGAAAGCTGCTCAGTGGAAAAGCACCTGGGGGTACTGATTGATGGCTGAACATGAGCAGTTTGTGCCCAGGCAGCCAAGAAGGCCAGTGGCATCCTGGCCTGTACCAGCAAGAGTGTGGCAGTGATTGTCCCCCTGTACTTAGCACTGATGAGACTGCACCTCAAATTCTGTGTTCAGTTCTGGGTCCCTCACTACAAGAGAGACAATGAGGTGCTGGAGTGGGTTGACTGCAGCAACGAGGCTACTGAAGGGTCTACAGCACAAGTCCTGTAAGGAACAGCTGAAGGCACTGTGATTGTTTAGTGATGTCGTGGTTTAAACCAAGCCCTCCAACTCCCGGAGAGTTAGGAAGGAAAATCCAAAGAATGTGGCCCCCACGGATTGAGATAAGAACGGTTTAATAGCTAAGGCATAACACAAAACCCCTACTGCCATTACTACTACAAATAATAATGATACAGCAAACAACAAGCGAAAAGAATACAACACCCCACCAGCCACTGACCCATAACTCACTCCACCCTGCCCGGCCGAGCACCGCGTGCTCTCTCCTCCATTTTCCTCCAGCGCTCCACCCCTCCTGCTCTCTCTCTCCCAGTATGCATCCTGGGCATGACGTGCTATGGTATGGAATACCTCATTGGCTAGCCTGGGTCAGGTGTCCTGTCTCTCCTTCCTCCCGGACTCCCCTCCTCCACCTGGCTGGAGCACATGCTCAGAAAAGGCCTTAAACAAAAACACCCTCAAAACATGCTCGCTATCAAGCAACTGTTCCCAGCCCAGACGTCAAAACACAGCACTGCACCAGCTACAAGAAGGAGAAAAAATGATTGCTACTGCTCAACCCATGACAAGTGAGAAGAGAAGAGAAGAGAAGAGAAGAGAAGAGAAGAGAAGAGAAGAGAAGAGAAGAGAAGAGAAGAGAAGAGAAGAGAAGAGAGGTTTACATTGGATATTAGGGAAAATTTCTTCACTGAGAGGGTGATTAGGTATTGGAACCAAAGACTGCAATTTATATCCGTGTCTGTTGTGGGCAAAATTCACTTTTATTTTAAATGTGTTTATTATTCTACTTGATAACAGCAATCATGTAACAATTGACCCACTGTCATCCTTTAAGTGTTGGTATAGATTATGGGAGCAGCAGTAAAGGTGACCTGTTATAAAAAAAGACCCCTACACAAAACTCACACCTTATGCAATTGTATTTTAACCAATTTAATTATATCTGGAAGAAATTTACTTAACCTGATGGTACAGTTATGCCCTTCTTATCCTGACTCTAAGGCCACAAAATGTGTTTCCTAAACAGTTTTGAGTTAAATTTCAAAATGCAGCCTCTTCTCAACAGAGTGAAACAACATTTGTAACTGTATCAAGGTGATCAAGCAGATTCATTTACCTGAAAGATGACGAAGTAGAGAAGAGAATCTGAAAAATGGTGGTAGAGCCAAACAGCAATTAAAAGTAACTGCGAATTGTTCAATTTTTCCTTACCTCAGTTTCCCAGTTGTAACTAGTTTTGGAGGATCATTTTCTTTAGATAATTACGTCTGGGGCAAGTGTTAAGAATGTACCACTCATAATGATTACCACACTGCATTTTTGTTTGTTTCACATACAACTTAGCCAGAAAACCAAATAGAAACAGAATTTCATACACCTAAGAATCAGGCTTTGAACACTGAGAATCTGCTTCTGCATGTGCTCTAAATGCATACACCCAGCATCATGTTCTCCTTTACCCAAAAAAAAGTCAAACCCAGCATATCTTCTGAAACTAATGAATACATTTTTTTTTTGATTCTATAGCAGGTGTACTATTTTTCAATTTGTAGCATAACTTCTTCCCATACACTGCAGAGTAATAGTAGGCTATACATTAAAGAAAAAAGAGGTGTGGATCTTCTAAAGCCCACACTGAGTGGCAGAAATTGTTCCAATTTTGTCACAGGGATCCTGGCAAATCTTCATTTTCTTCCATCTGAAGCCTACTCCTGTAAGAGGATATTGTTTCAGTGAAAAGAAAGAAAACAAGGAAAGCAGAAAAAAAATACCAGCATGACAGAATTTTCAAAGAACACTGAAGAAGAAAGTCTTGGGGACGAAAAAGCACGACCGAAAAGTTAAGGGAAACATTTCCACAGAGACCTATAACCTCTAGTACAAAGAATAAGTATAGTCTTGTACATATACCTGCCTTGATGTTGCTTTCATACAAAAATGATAATATTATTTATTTTACTCAGACTGTGTTTCATGTATTTGTTCCCACATGTTTTGTCTGTGGGCTTGACAGATCTTTGTAGAAAGTATCAGTCAAACACCTACATGAATGAGTTGAGACCACCTAGGACACTGAGGTTCTGTCAGGTCTGCGGTTTTGTCTCCCAGGACAGTGAGGTTCACAACTGGATTTGAAGATAAAACATAATCTAAATGTACCAAACCTTTTGAGCAATAATTTACAGAGAGTCTTATGGCATTTTCAGCACTGCAGAAGCATAGTATCTTAACAGAGTAACCAAATTATATGAAGAATATCTAATGTGTGTAGTTCATTATCTTTTTCTTCTGCTTCTCAAAAAGGAAAATAGTATATGCATTACCTTGCAATGTCTTGTATGCCTTACAAACTATGGTTTTCTAATGCTAAGAATCTTGTGCTACTAAAGATTTAACATTAAGAGGTAGAAGTCCTACTCTTATCTCCCCTCTCACCAACATTTTGGAAACTCTCTACCCCCAGGCCTTCCTGCCCCAGGAGGCAGACCTGTGCCTGGAGGTCTGTACCTTACAACGGTAAAGGTCAAGAAGCAAGGATTTACATTGCAGCTAACATTTCCAAGTGTTCAACCATTACTCTATGCTACATATTGCAGTTTGTCACTGAAGCTTCCCAGCTGTGACTCACTATGCTGTTGGTGCTGTCCTGGGAAGGAAGGGGAGAGAGGGGTGGCAGTGGCTCTCTGAGGCACAGCTGGGGTTTGTACTCCACTGATGAGCCCTTGGCATAATGCCCTCCACAGGACATGCCTGTTCTCCAGACTCAGAGATAAGGTGTGAGGCTATCAGCACAATGTCTATGAGAATCTAAAATTAAATGTTTTTACAGACGTATTCTAATTTCTGAATCTTCCTTTTGCTATATTAACAGAGTCAAAAGCACAGTACACTCTTTCCTGCCTCTATTGTGACTTATTTTGACTTACTGAAGACTTGCCACTTAATTGAAAGGTTGTTGATCCAGGCCAATTTAATACATGAAATTGTAGCACAAATAGTATAACTAACCCAATCATAAGAGCAAATTAAAAATGTTCTGTTAAAGCATTAGTGTGAAAACAGCATGCATTATAGAAGAAACGTTAACCATGATTCACAAGTGTTGCCTGAATTATCATGGCTTTCTCCATTTTTTGCTCTCTATTCTTCAGAACACACCTTATATAATTGAAAGGGGAATAAAAAAAGAATGACAGAGATCTAAAAGCTGTTATTAGCAATGTTCAAAGAGACAGATGTTATTTTTTTCTATCTGGGAAGTATAGACTGTGAAGGAACCCCCTAATGGGAAGGTGTGTGGCAGATCCCAGAATATGTGAAGATGCTGTAGGTAGTTACTGTGTCTCCAACAGCTAGTGAGGAGGTGGAGCACACTGTTTGTACCCACATTGTACCTAAATGTCACCTGGTCCTTTTTTTTTTTTTTTAGGGACAGCTGACAGTAACTTTCCAAGCTCCTATAATCTGCTTTCAGGGCTCTGGCTAGAGAGCTGAAGTACTAAACCCTGGCTTAGTACTTAATTCTACATCCAGTGCTGAAAACATACACAAAAGGGTGTAAAGCCTTCCCAAAATATCCACTCTGAATGTTGCTGTTATGGACAACTGTACCAACTGATCTCTCTCAGAAATAATTAAAGTTTATTTTAAAGCTTCTAAAGGCTCTTGCCTCTACTGCTGTGTCTTAAAAGCTCCAAACTATATTCAGCATGTAAATAGGTAGTTCAAATAGTCACAACTTCTAAAATAGCTACAAATAAACCAGAAAATACCTATCTAAAACATCTGGGGAAATTAATTTTGTCTTCTGAAAAACCTTCTTTCACCTTTAACCGAACAATGTTTTGAACTTTGCCGTAACCTTTCTCTGTAGATATACCAGTTCAATTTGGTTTTATGGGCATCGGTTACTACATAAAGAATGAAAATGTAAACAAATTCTCCCTGTTGCCTGTGTATAGTCACTACAATCCTTCTCCCTGTAATGGAAGTATCTTATCTGATGTATTTGCTTTGTATCACAAATAACAATACTGCTGTGTCACAGTCATCTGGGGAGTCACCACTATTCTTTCCACTGGTGGTGTCCCCATTTTCACAATTGTCCTTGAGACCTCCCCAGTTTACCATATAAAATGCCAATTAATTCCAAATAGTTGAAGGTAGATTCCTAAAGGTGCTAGATTCAAACACAAACTGCTGTCTGTAAATAAAATCTCATTGGAGGCACACATTATTTAATTGGCAGCTCTGTTGTTGGGTTATATATACATGTACAGAAAAGGATTTCTAAAATTCACACTCTTTACTATGCATGAATGTCATTAACTTGCATTTCATTCTAACCCCAAGGAGTCATTTAAACCTCTTGGGCCAATCCACATTTATGTGTGTTATTTATCCACTGCATCATAAGAGCTCTGAAGCAGACAGAAAACTGTAAATATGTGTGTAAGGGCATTCAAAAAGCTTCATAGAAATCATGATTCTGTAACATTAATACTGCTAGTATAGCAACCTACTCCAGGAATAAAGGAATTAAAAAAAATAAAGAAGAAAGAAATTGTACAGAGTAAGGTACGGATGAAGAAGATAATGTCAAATAAAGAAACAAAACTTTGTCTAATGCAGGAACTGAATATGGTAAATTAACACAAAAATCCCAGGGGAGAGGCAGAGAAGAAAGGATCAGAGAAGAAAAGATCACTACGACAGCTGTATCATCTTGCTCTGGGTGAGGCTTCTGGATCCTGGAAAGCATCCACTGTCTGCATCCTGGTGGCTTTCTGTGAATTGTCTCAGTTCCTACATATCATAAAAAAAATCAAAAGCTTGAAAATATTCACTCCAAATCACAAAGAAATTAAAGTCAGTAGTGCAGCAAAACCTATTTAGGGTACCTCTTATTAGTGTGTTTTTAGCCACTGGATAAAAATAAACTGAAGCCCAATACCTGGAGCCTGTCCTTATGTCTTACAGTCCTCCTGAGAGATCTGGAAAGTGTTCCACTCCTGTTCAGTGTATGTGTTGCTGAAGCTTTCTTTCCTCTGCCGCTGTTGACTTGGAGACAACAATCTGGGAAATCCTTCCTCTGCCAAATAATCCACTGATCCTGAGAATAGCATGACTTCAAAGGACCTCTTCTGTATTGACCAGACCCAGTCAGACAGTGGCCAATGCTGTACCTGCTGATCACCTCCTCGCTGCTGAGGAGCTCAGCATGGGTGAGCAGTGCAGAATGGCACAGCTAAGGGTAGGCCTAAATGAGACACTGTGAAACATGAAACCTTCTTCAGGAAGTCTTTGAATCAGTCATTCTTTTCATATTCAGTTATTTTTCAACAGTGCAAGTTGCTCTCTAAAGTCTGAATTCTCTGAAGAGAAAATGCACTTATAATTGCTAACAAATATGTCAGCAGCTGTGATTTTCCCTGATAAGAGTTTAGCCTAGAGTATACTTTTATGTCCAAGTTATGATCTCATGATAAGGTAAGTTTTCAGTGGATTTTGAAACATCTTTTTAAACTCTGTAACAATGACACTATCAATTCAGGTGTTATTAATTTGTATTAAAACATAATCAATATTACTGAAGTAATGGAGATTTTTTAAAATACTGCTTTGAAATCTGTCTTGATGTCAAACAGACTGCATTTTGCATTATTTCTGTATAAATTTATTGAATTCAAACTTTGAAATAAATCTTGCTATATCTAATGTCTCTTATCAAGGCACAAAACCCCATTATCTGATTATAAGAACCTCAGAACTCACTGTCTTCAAATTTAATGGACTCCTGGTGCTTTTTTCCCTGCATTGACTGTTTTTAAGACATTTTACAGTATTTTATACATTATAAATGGATTCCATTCTTGGCTTAGTAATTCACCTAATGGACAATGGATACAAAAAAGCTCTAACTCCAGGGACATTAAATTGGCTCTAAACTCTGAAAATTACAGCTTTTACAAAAAGAAGAAAATACTAAAAACATGTCTAATGCAACACTGCATCTCATTTTCCACTGACTTCAGAATATGTCTAAAAGCTCCTAAATTTCTTAATGACACAATGCATTAAAATTGCATTCCTTTATATTTAGATCTCTAAAACATCTTTTTTTTTTTTGCAACCCTGAGGAGATACACCAGCAAATGGAATAAAGCATGCTTGGCATTCCAATACTTGGGAACACAGAAAGCTTCTACATCTGAATTTGGGTAAGCAATAGCACATGAAGGTACATGAAAAAGTAAGTCTACTGTAAAGAGCTTCAAAGTCTTTAATCTGAATCATAATTCCTTCCTTTAGACCTCTGCTTTAGAAGGTTTCAGTAGGCAGCAGTACAACAGGTGTAGTAACATGTCTCTGCCTGCTGCTCTTTTTCTTGCTCCTCAGCAGTGTTCTGGGATCTACTTTTTGACCCTATATAGCTAGACAGCAACAAGAAGACATAGAGCGAAGAGAAAAAAAAGCACTCTTTACTTACCCCAGTAATCTGTCTTGCTGCAGCAAAGGTATGTGGGGCAGAGGGAAAAAAAAAACCCACGAAGAAAAGACACAGAAAACGTGAACCTACGGAATCTATTCAAGTCAGGAAAAATTTTTTTTTCAAATATCTACTGCTGGGGGTCTAGATAAGTAGATTACATAGACAGATAGATAGATCCTAGAATCCTAGAATCATAGAATAGTTAGGGTTGGAAAGGACCTTAAGATCATCTAGTTCCGACCCCCCTGCCATGGGCAGAGACATCTCACACTAAACCATATCACCCAAGGCTTCGTCCAGCCTGGCCTTGAACACCGCCACGGATGGAGCATTCACAACTTCCTTGGGCAACCCATTCCAGTGCCTCATGACCCTTACTGTAAAGAATTTCTTGCTTATAGCCAATCTAAACCTCCCCTGTTTAAGGTTTAACCCGTTACCCCTTATCCTATCACAACAGTCCCTCACCAGCATCTTATAGGCACCCTTTCAAATACTGGAAGGCTGCTATGAGGTCTCCATGCAGCCTTCTCTTCTCCAGGATGAACAGCCGCAACTTTCTCAGCCTGTCTTCATATGGGAGGTGCTCCAGCCCCCTGATCATCCTCGTGGCCCTCCTCTGCACTTCTTCTAATGGTTCCATGTCCTTTTTATGTTGAGGACACCGGAACTTCACACAATACTCCAAGTGAGGTCTCGCGAGAGCAGTGTAGAGGGACAGCATCACCTCCTTCAACCTGCTGGTCACACTTCTTTTGATGCAGCACAGGACACGGTTGGCTTTCTGGACTGCAAGCACACACTGCTGGCTCATGTTAATTTTCTCATGGACCAACACCCTCAAGTCCTTCTCCACAGGGATGCTCTGAATCTCCTCTGCCCAACCTGTAGCTGTGCCTGGGATTGCACCCACCCAGGTGTAGGACCTTGCACTTGACATGGTTAAACTTCATGAGGTTGGCATCAGCCCACCTCACAAGTGTGTCAAGGTCCCTCTGGATGGCATTCTTTCCCTCCAGTGTATCAACCAAACCACACAGCTTGGTGTCATCGGCAAACTTGCTGAGAGCACACTGAATCCCACTGTCCATATCACTGACAAAGATGTTGAACAAGACCTGTCCCAACACTGATCCCTGAGGGACACCACTCGTTACTGGTCTTCAGCTGGACATTGAGCCATTGACCACAACTCTTTGAGTGCGACCATCCAGCCAGTTCTTTGTCTACTGAGTGGTCCATCTATCAAATTGATGTCTCTCCAATTTAGGGACAAGGATGTCATGCAGGACAGTGTTGAATGCTTTGCACAAGTTCAGTGAGATGAGGTTAGCTGCTCCACCCCTGTCCGTCAGTTCCATAGCCTGTCATGGTTTGAGCATGTTTTGAGGGTGTTTTTGTTCAAGGTTTTTTCCAGCCAGGTGGAGGAGGGGAGTCCAGGAGGAAGGAGAGACAGGACACCTGACCCAGGCTAGGCAATGAGGTATTCCATACCGTAGCACGTGATGCCCAGGATGCATACTGGGAAAGAGAAAGCTGGAGGGGTAGAGCTCTAGAGGAAAATGGAGGAGGGAGCACGCCGTGCTCGGCCGGGCAGGGTGGAGTGAGTTATGGGTCGGTGGCTGGTGGGGTGTTGTATTCTTTTCACTTGCTGTTTGCTGTATCATTATTATTTGTAGTAGTAAATGGCAGTAGGGGTTTTGTGTTATGCCTTAGCAATTAAACCGTTCTTATCTCAATCCGTGGGGGCTACATTCTTTGGATTTTCCTTCCTAACTCTCCGGGAGTTGGGGGACTTGGTTTAAACCACGACATAGCCCCATCATAGAAGGTCACCAACGTGGTCAGGCAGGATTTCCCCTTACTGAAGCCATGCTGGCTGTCACCAATTACCTTCTTGTTTTCATGTGCCTTAGCATGCCTTCCAGGAGAATCTGCTCCCAAATTTTGCCAAGCACGGAGTTGAGACTGACTGGTCTGTAGTTCCCTGGGTTGTCTGTTTTCCCCTTCTTGAAAACAGGGGTTATATGTCCCTTTTTGCAGTGGTTGTGAACTTCACCTGACTGCCATGATTTTTCAGATATGATGGACAGTGGCTTAGCAACTTCATTCACCAGCTCCTTCAGGACCCATGGATGGATTTCATCAGGTCCCATGGACTTGTGCATGTTCAGGTTCTTAAGACGGTCTCAAAACAGATTCTCTCCTACAGTAGGCCCAAGATCATCATTCTCACAGTCCCTGACTCTGCCTTCCAAGACTTGGGTGGTGTGGTCAGAGCATTTGCCAGTGAAGACTGAGACAAAGAAATCATTAAGAACCTCAGCCTTCTCCAAATCTAGGGTAATCAGTTCTCCTGATAAGTCAAGTTTGTCTTTTATTCCCAATGATATGATTTCATATGGTCATATAATTTCAAATTATTTCATATGATTTCATATGTTTTCATATGATCATATAATTTGATATGATACAATACATATAATCACTTATATTTCCAATTATACTACCACTTACAATTCTGGTAATACAAAAAAAGGGCGGAGGTAAATGTATAACCTCTTCCACGCCATTCACTATGATATTTATCATTCAGATATCATCCTTCATACAGTAAACACTTCATCTCATGTTACAGTCCCAGACCCACACAGGTTGGATAGGATCTAAGGTTTCTTTCAGTTCAGCATTCTTCTCAGAATGGTGTCAGCACTGAATTTTGAACTGACTGCTTAAGTCTTTGTCCAGCTACATCCTCCAAACCTCCACGAACTTAGATTTTAGAAACTCGTGGTACAAACTACTCCAGTGTTTACTTAATTCCATAAACCCACTTGGAACTAGCAATGTTTTATCTTTCCCTAGGTCAAGGTTGCTATGGATCTAAGCATGAAAGTTGCTTTTCTTCTGGTTTTTGTGCTGCATGTTTGTGAAATCAGATAAAGATTGCCAAATACTGTATTCTAGGTTAGAGATTTGGAAACCTGAGCAGATGTATGAGCAATATTCTCAAAACTTACTGCCAGAAACTGAAGCTAGCTTTCCCATTTTTGTATCTCTCTATTTGTAAACTGTAACATGAATATAGATTTCTTTAACAAACAATGTATGAAAAAGCAAATTTCAACTCACAGCTTTTTTTTTTCTCCTGATATACACATCTCTATGACTCAAACATTATGGCTTGGGTTTAAAAAATAAGTTTTTAGCTTTGAAGTCTGTATTTGTAAATTGTAATTATCAGGCTGTTTTCTTAGCATGGTAGATAATTAATGTTGTAAAATACACAAGACACTTAAGATAAGAGCACACAAGACAGCAAAAACAATATGCTGAGATACCTTAACAAAAAATCTGATCCAAACAGGAAGGCAGTAAGGGAGGGAGGGAGGTAGGAATGGAAGGAAGGAGGAAGGAAAGGAAAGGGGAAAGGATGGGAAGAAGAGGAAAGGAGGAAAGAAGGGAACGAAGGAGGAAAGGGAAGGAAGGAAGGAAGGAAGGAAGGAAGGAAGGAAGGAAGGAAGGAAGGAAGGAAGGAAGGAAGGAAGGAAGGAAGGAAGGAAGGAAGGAAGGAAGGAAGGAAGGAAGGAAGGAAGGAAGGAAGGAAGGAAGGAAGGAAGGAAGGAAGGAAGGAAGGAAGGAAGGAAGGAAGGAAGGAAGGAGGGAAGGAAGGAAGGAAGGGGAAAGGGAGAGTGAAAGGTTGGATGAGGTGTAAGGAAACAGAAAGTTAAAGAAACTGAGAGAAAAAATTAAGACTGTTTTGTAATAGAGTCTTCACTGAGAAGAGGTATTCTCTCTATAAATCAAAAATATCTTCCACTCCTTTTACTTTCTACTTTCATAAGAGGTATGCCCACTGTGATAGTTTTCAAGCTTTTTCTTGTGATTGTTGGTTTTAATTTCATGAGGTCATTTTCATTGACCTCTTTTCTACTGACCTGTTATTTTATTGAATTTGGAGGGATCATTTACATTGACCTCTGTTGCCTTCCTGGATTTCTCTTCACTTTGCTCTCATACCACCCGAGCAATTGAATTTCAGTCTCAATTCTAGTTATTGAATACATAACGTAATTTCATTTGTATTGCTATTATTCCTAGTTGAGTTGTCTTTTTTGCTCTATGTCTTGCCCAGATCATAGCTTAAGCCTTTTTAATATTCATTACAGCAATCTGTTTTCTTTTGGTTATGGTAGAGACTATTCCTTATATTACAGATACTTCAGTCCTCCAAAGACTCCCTTGCTCTTAATAAACTCAAATTTCTCTTATCTGGCAATCTTCTTAAGCATGCAGTGACACTTTCTAATTCACCTGGTGCCACCATATTAGAGGTCAGCATCTTTACTACCAACACTGAGTATATCAAGTCAGGTGGACTCTGAGCTGTTTTGCAAGATCGACAATCTACTGTTTTGCCTGTTTTGTCAGCTTCCTTAGGATCTCAGGCTATCAGTGTTGCAACCAATTGCAGGATTCACAAACCCAGAAAACACCCTCCTCTACCAAATGGTAGATTTGCAATAAGAGAATATTACAACATGTTTATAGGGTAGTTGAGAACAATGCTTTGCATAGATGAGGAAAGGACCTGTCATGGCTTCTGCTGCAAATTTTCTTCTTAGAAACAATTCTTTGATTTACATGTCTCCAACTTCCCAAATACAAATATGAAAGGTATCATTGCCAAGTTTCTTACAGATTTATAGTTCCTAAAATTATTGTTCATGGCACAAGTCAGTGATCTATTGCCCCACACTGAGGCACACATCTGAGATGGTCTCATTTCAAATATATAAAGTTGTATATTTTTTAATTAGTGTTTTGATAAAAAATTTTAGCTTATTTGGAACATAATAATTTTCAAAGAGATTAAATAGAATCTACAGTATAATATTAGAGGAAAGAAGACTGTGCACAAAGTATGGATATAATAATATGGAGAATATAGCAGAAGCATAGAACCAAAATACAGCAACGATTTGAGGGACATACAGAAAATTTCTCTGTGTAGATTGGCAGTTTCAGAGTCTTGCTTTCAGCTATTTCATTGCAACTATTTGCTCTACTTTTAAAGATTTTTCTATTTTCAGTTCCAACAGAAGTCTTAGAAGTATTACTTGTTTTAACTACTGGAAATCTCCTATGTTCAACCATCAGAATCAAAGGAACTTTTTATATTTTACTCATATTCTATACAAATAAAAAAAGAAAACGATTTTCTTGACTCTTATCCATCAATTTTTCTCTTTCTTCATGGCAAAACTGTCATATTTTGGAAGATGCAATGTTTAACAGATGAAGAGTGACTTACAAAGTTTTACTATGAAATGAAACAATGGTAAATTTTGCCAATATTAGAGAATTCTAGTGATTTAAAAAAGCTGAATGCTTTTTAGCAAAAGTATACATTTCAAGACATACTTGGATTGATTCCCTGGACTCAGATCAAATTTGTACTTTGCTAATTTGTTTCTTAGACTTTCTCTTTTAATTAGAGAAAGTTCAACCACGTCATGGCAAACTTTCAAGACTGCAGAAAACTCAGAATACAGAAGAAGTAGGACAAAAGAAAATAGTTACAGGTTAGTCAACATGATCTATAGGTAATAGCACAGAAAAGGGCTGCAAGTTATGTCCCTTACATTATGTTCTTGGCTTTTCAGTTGATATTAAGTACTAAATTGCACATTTTCTAATATGGGCATGTAATTGCACTCAGAAATTATGAGATTATGTGTTTTTATAAAGTAATCAAGCCATTATTTATGTTAGTATCCTTTCATAAGCTCCTTTCAAACCAAACACAGGAAAATATATTGATCTTAAGGATATGTATGCATTTTTACTAGCAAAATTTCTGAGTCAATATTTTAAAGCTTTTCATCTGAAAAATTGGTATTACAATGACATCTATCACAACCTACATACCTGACAAGAATGTTGCAGGTTTTAATGGATGACTGTTAAAAAATAACTAGAGATTTTCAGATGGGCCTTGGCTATGGCAGGGCAAGGTGTACAGGCAGTAGTCAAACTTACACAGTTAAAAACAAACGATAGAGAAAAGTAGAAAAAAAAAATAGTTAAATTATTTTCTTAAACTAGACACCACATTGGGAAAAGATAAATACAGTATTCAGGAAGAAACCTAAAGCCTTAAGGTTCACAAGATCCTATAGCCAAAGGCATTGTAAAGAAAAAAGATGCATGAAATATGTTTTACTAGTATTGTCTTCAACACATGAAACTAAGCATGACTTCATTATGTGCTTGTTCCTATTTAGTTTGCTCTGGAAAGCACACTGTATATGCTGGAAAGGAAATTTTATTTCTTAAATTTAGTTTTTGATGGGAGGGTGAGGTAAAGTTTCAGAGCCAGAAAGAAACTGGTGATACTCAGTTCCATTGTGTGAAAATGTACTGAGATTTGTTATCTTCACCTTGACATCTAAAGACTAACATGTAATTCCTGTGTCCATCCTTAAAGGGTGTGCAATACACTTTCAGCAGAAAATATGGAGACATACATTCTTCAGAGAGAGGGAGCTGGGAAGTCAGATTTTAAGGACTGTATCAGCTTCAAGAGTTGCCACATGAATATGTCAAAATACAGACTTCATTTTTATTTAAAATACAGGACGCTTCTACTACCAGCATCACATAAAGGGACTCTGGCATAAGCACAAAACAGCTCTAGTGTTTGTTCTTTGCTTGTCCTTTTTCTGTGAAGGAGAATGCGATGTTTTGGCAAATTAATTGTGTAACAGAACGTTGTGCAATAAAGAAACAGAAAAGCCTGCTCTGAACTTGAAGTGAGGAAAGTTTTCCTTAAAGCAGCCTTCTGGGTATAATTCTGGCTGAGGCTAAAATGTGTGGTGGAATAGGTATAATTAATTTCACAGCTAGAGAGGGAATGAAATTAAGAAGTGCAATAAAAGGTTACTGAAATTTCCATACAAAAAGGTACTGTGCAAAGTCTGCCTTTCTTGAAAAAAATATACAGAATCCATGTCAATATTTAAGTGTATGTTGGTCTGTGTTCAGCCTGACATTCTTATTTACTAGTGAAGGGCTTGAGAAAAATAATAATTTTGAAAATTTTCCACATTTCCACTGTGCCCTCCCACTCTATTTTCTGTTCTTCCATGTTGTTTATCCTTGTGACATGCTTCTAACATTGCATTAGGTTTGCCAGCTCTGGCTGCTGTGGACAGAAATGGTGGCTGTCTTGTTGGTATTTCTGTGGTGAGGGTTTATAGTATCACAGGATCACAGAACCATTAGGGTTGGCTGGGACCTCTCTAGATCATCTAGTCCAACCCCCCTGCCAAGGCAGGGACACCCAGAGCAGGTTACACAGGAATGTGTCCAGGTGGGTTTCTAATGTTTCCAGAGAGGGAGACTTTACAACTGCCCTGGGCAGCCTGTTCCATTGCTCTGCTAGCACCAGTGTAAAGAAGTTCTTGCTTATGCTGAGGTGAAACTTCCTGGTTTTAGTTTATGGCCATTGCTCTTCACCCTGCCACTGGGCACCACTGGCATCCACACCATCTGGCATCACCTTCTTGGCACCTGACTTTGAGATATTGTATGCATTAATGAGATCCACTCTCAGCCTTCTCTTCTCTAGATGGTACAGGTCTGGCTCCCACAGTCTCTCCTCATAAGAGAGATGCTCCAGATCGCTGATCAATCTTGTGGCCTCCACTGGATGTTCTTCCAGTAGCTCCTTCTCTTTCTTGTACTGAGGAGCACAGGACACAGTACTCCAGATGTGGCCTAACCAGTCTTCAGTAGAGGAGAAGAATCACCTTCATTGACCTGCTGGCCACAGTCCTTCTGATGCACCCCAGGATGCTATTTGCCCTCGTGGCCGCAAGGGTACCCTGCCATGTACATGGTCAATTTGTCATCTGCCAGTACTCCCAGGTCCTTCTCAGCTGAACTTCTCACTAGTAGGTCAGGCCCCAGTCTGTACTGGCACTTGGGTTTATTCCTGCCCAGGTGCAGCACCCTGCACTTATCCTTGTTGAACCTATTTTTTAAGCAGGAGAGCCAGCCCCTGCATGCACATTGGATCTCAAACATCAGAGGCAGGAATGACAGATTCAATCACTGCTTAACCCCTAGGAAAGAGAGTCATTTTGGAACTTTATTTTAGTGAATGAGAACTAAAAAAAAGCAGGAAGCTATATATTTTCTTAATAGGAACTAGAGTGGAAGCAACAGTTTTGGCAGAACTGGAACTGAAAGGTCAACTTGTGTAAATAATGAGATTTTAAAAAGCACTCTTTGTTACAACTGATCTTGACTGAATTTGGTTGTTATACAAAGTCAAAACCTACAATCCCCCAGATTTTATATATTTGCATTATATATATGCATACATATATATGATTTCTTTTCTCTATCCTACCAGTAAATTTCCATATGCATTTAAAAGGAAAAAAAACTGATTAATATAACACTTGTATGTGTGGATGCAAACTGAATTTTAATGGATGAAGGAGGAACAAATCCCACTTAGTATGGTCAGTACAAACAGTGAAAAGCAAGCAAGTGGGTTATCGCAGGGGTTTGTGGTTAGTTGTGTCATCAGAGGAGGTCTGATGTACTAATAAACAATTGTACCAGACAGTGCAAAAAGCAGAGACACTACCACGTCAAAAGGAAGGCAGACAGATGGACAGACAGACTGATTGAGTATAGGGAAGCTGGAAAAGATACGAACAAGAAAAATTGCCTGGTGGAAATGAAGTTTAAATCGACTGTGAAAAGAGACAATTGAGAGTAGATGAGATAGTAACATGTAGAGTCATGAATAAGGCTCTAGGTGAATTAAAATCTGTTACTTCAAATTGAGCAGGTTTTTTCATGGTTTAAAACCTGTGGGCCTTCCATGACATCAGCCTAAAACTGTGTCAAAGAAACTTTTTCACATGAAATATAATTATTTTGTGGAGCTTGCTGCCATAGAATGCAGATACCAATATGTTTAAGGATTCAAAAACAACTGAAAGAAAAACAACTTTTTTTTCCCCAAAATATCTGCTATTGACTATTGCCAGATATAGGGTATTGAGGTAGGTGGAACTATTATCACAAAGTACATCTGGTTTTGAATCGTTAGTTATTTGGCACTTCATTGGTGTGCTTGTTAAATGAAAGCAATTTAGAGCAGGCTACAAAAATATCTGACAACTATAGAAGAGGCCACAACACTTGCAGTGTTCTGTATGCTTTTTTTCCCACAAAATAAACTGGTACAACAAGGTTTGGTGGGTTTTGGGTTTTTTTTTTTTGCACTGTCATTAAAAAGAAGTATAAAATATGATCTCGCAGCTAAATCAGTGTGGTAGTTTAGGAGCATGACATTATTAGGAAGTCAAAATTCCAAATAAATCCTAGAATCATAGAATAGTTAGGGCTGGAAAGGACCTCAAGATCATCTAGTTCCGACCCCCCTGCCATGGGCAGAGACACCTCACACTAAACCATATCACCCAAGGCTTCGTCCAGCCTGGCCTTGAATACTGCCAGGGATGGAGCATTCACTACCTTCCTGGGCAACCCATTCCAGTGCCTCACCACCCTCACAGTAAAGAAGTTCTTCCTTATATCCAGTCTAAACCTCTGCTGTTTAAGTTTCAACCCGTTACCCCTTGTCCTATCACTACAGTTCCTAATGAATAGTCCCTCCCCAGCATCCTTATAGGCCCCCCTTCAGATACTGGAAGGCTGCTATGAGGTCTCCACACAGCCTTCTCTTCTCCAGCTGAACAGCTCCAACTTTCTCAGCCTGTCTTCATATGGGAGGTGCTCCAGTCCCCTGATCATCCTCGTGGCCCTCCTCTGGACTTGTTCTAACAGTTCCATGTCCTTTTTATGTTGAGCACACCAGAAATGAACACAATACTCCAAGTGAGGTCATACGAGAGCAGAGTAGAGGGTCAGGATCACCTCCTTCAACCTGCTGGTCACACTTCTTTTGATGCAGCGCAGGACATGGTTGGCTTTCTGGGCTGCAAGCACACACTGCTGGCTCATGTTAATTTTCTCATGGACCAACACCCTCAAGTCCTTCTCCACAGGGATGCTCTGAATCTCTTCTTTGCCCAACCTGTAGCTGTGCCTGGGATTGCACCCACCCAGGTGTAGGACCTTGCACTTGGCATGGTTAAGTCCTGTGCTAGGGCAGAACCCTCAATCTACTCTGCACATAAATGTCACCCCAGACCTCTGATTTCCAGCTTGCATTTGTGAGTGTATCTCAAAGGACAGTAAGGGCTTGTACAGGTGTAACAAAAGAAAACATAACCATCGTAACTAATCATCCCTACTTAAAATCTTCAGATGATCACAGACTGACATCCTGCAAAAAACCTATGAACATAATCCTGAACTAGATGTACTCCTCCCCTGAAAGTGTCCTCTAAAAACAATTTAGTAAGTGTATATTCAGGTATGTTTGTGCTGTATATGCATACAAACTTGTAAAGAGATATATAGTTTAAGAACCAGAAAGGTAAAAAGTACTTTGTTAGAGAGAATGATACATTGTTTTTTGTAACCACCATGTACTTACTATTTAGTTGAATCTGACAACTGATACTCCTGTCATCTATCATAACTCTCCTGAATTCCAGGGTCACTCCATAAGCTACTTATTGCATCTACATAGGGATTCTCAGAAGTTGACATCTTCTCTACATCGACTTCTCGAACTAACTGTGCATGAGCCTTGTTAAATGGGGAGTAAGGAGCAGAAGAAGGAAATACCATGAGTTAGAGAGGACAGTTATTTGTCAAAATATGTTCACTTGCATAAAAAGACAGATCAAAAGGCCTAAGAAAGAAAATGCAAACTTTAATTTAGGGGTTTTTCCTTCCATATAATTAAAATCATAAACTCATAGAACAGTTAGAGTTGGAAGGGACTTTAAAGATCACTAGTTCTGATCCCTCTGTAATAGACATGGACAACTCCCACTAGACCACGTTGCACAAAGCCCCATCCGACCTGGCCTTGAACACTGCCAAGGATGAGGCAGCCACAGCTTCTCTGGACAACCTGTGCTGGTGCCTTACCACCCTCATAGTGAAGAGTTTTTAACTAATGTCTAATTTAAATCTACCTTCTGTCATCTTAAAGCCATTTTCCCTTACCCTGTCACTACATGCCCTTACATAAAGTCTCTTTCCAGATTTCTTGTAGGCATCCTTTGATCCTTTGGGTACTGGAAGGCTGCTCTGAAGTCTCCCTGGTGCCTTCTATTCTCCAGGTTGAAAAAGCCTAGCTCTCTCAGCCTGTCTCCATAGGAGAGGTGCTCCAGCCCTTGGAGCATCTTTGTGGCCCTCCTTTTGACTCGCTCCAGCAGGTCCACATCCCTCTTGGGTTCAGGGCCCCAGATAGGGTCTCATGAGAGCAGACAAGAGGGGGAGACTCACCTCCTTTGACTTGATAGTCATGCTCCTTTTAATTCAGACCACCATATAGTTGGCTTTACTAAATTAGAAAAATGCATCTTTGTGTGGGCTAAGAATACACTCGAAAATGAACAGTCAACACAGAAAGAGTATAAGTTTAAGAAGTTTCACCTTGTCTTGTTTGCCTTTCTTTAGAGAAAAGGCTGAAAGAAAACTGGAGTTATGTTTTAGTTCACAGGAAACAGACAAGTGGATGGCATAATTGCCATTATCTCAAAAAGTTTGTTGGCAAATAAACATAAGAATTATAGCAGCAAACTATTGAAAGCAAAATATATCACAGATAATCCTAATTGTGCCTACTTAATGAAAAATTTTAAGTATTTTCTATTTCTATTTTTTGCAGAGTTCATATGATCTTTTCATTCATTAAGAAGATGAGTTTCCTTTAACCTACAGAATATGCCATTCATTTTTATATTGCTGAACATATTTCGTAAAATGTAAATGAGTTATTCTCAGCAGAACCTATGTTTCTGCAAATGATCAAGTCACAGTTATGCAAAATTACCCAGGCAGCAAATACAGAAATGTGTGTAACTGGCATAGGCAAAACAGGGCATCTAATATTTGGGCAAGCCAACAGGCTACAGATTAAACAGTTGAAAGACACTAGGAGGTTTCCCTCACACTTCATACCCAGGGAGGCACTAGCACAACAACTGACCAGAGACCACTAGCAAGCCATGTTCTACTACATGTGTCCTGAGGACTTGCACATGGTATTCACAGTACAGGGGCTCTGATTATAGTGAAAAAGCTTTCCTCTTTTTTCACTGTCTCCTCTGCTTTCTGAGAGCTCATGTTCCTCATTGGACTTATGATCCTAACATCTGCCTTAGCTTTGCCTTCATCTTTATTTTTCCTACTACCATTAATTTGGCCTGTTCTGTCATCAAAGAGAAAGCCATCCATATCAGCTGTTCAGCTTACATTTCAGACTTTCATTCTGATTTATTTAATCAAGCTTTGTAACCTTTTATTAATTTCTCTTCCCTTATTCCTTTTAATATTTCCATACTGCATTTTACATGTAGTGTCTTACAGCTGCTCCAGCCTATCTTTTCCTTCTCTCAGTTGCATGTGCAACTTTAAAGTACAGAGGCAGATTTCAAGCAAAAAGGTCTTTGTCCTCTTCTCCATTCAGCAAGCATTCAGCTCAAATATTTCTTGACAGTTCTCTCACAGTGACAGCTCAAAAAGAAGCACCACAATAAGAATAGTTTGTACTTCTACATAGCTTAGCGTTCACACAAATCACAGATTTTCTTGTTAGACCCACTGATGATACATTTGAACGGTCCTGGTGCAGAAAGATGGAGGCATAATAGGAGTTGTTACAAATCCTGAGGAGGACAGAGGAGTCAAAAGAAAAATAAGATGTATAGGAAAGAAATACCTGAAATTTAAGAAGTGGCAGACCTCAGAATACTCTCCCAAAACAAATCAAATTCCATGTATCATTAATTTTCAGTATTTGTGCTTAAACGCACTTGTTCATATTTTACAAGCAAGGCTAGGAATTCCAAGAACGTGTTTGGCCACTGAACTCGGAAGTCAATGTTATACTCCTTTTACAGCCTGCCACACATCATGACATCTGCCAGTGCAAAGCAGCCTATCCTTTTACTGATTCAGAGAGAAAATGCTGATCAGATGAATGTGCTTCTCAACCAGATATTTTGTCTGACTTTTCAAACACTGTTGAACCACTAGCCATTTTGTCTTACTACCAAGTGGCAGCCCCACACAAGTGAGATGGCCACCTGAGTGCAGAGGCAAGGGAAGCTGGACTGCACCATGTCCTGCTCTCACTGGACCCCTGGGCAGTACATGCCCCAAATAAAAAGGTTTGGATACACCTACTGCTGCTGGAATGCATTTAGCATAATGCTAGTGGTTTCACATGGGAACAAAGGCAGACTAACAGGCATTAGATGAAGGTTAGTACACTTATCAGATAGAAATTCAAAAAGCATTGGGAGTGGGGCAATGGGGTGAATTCCCTGTGCAAAAAGATATCCTTGAAAAACAGCCATGTGACACTAAGCTGATGCAGGTGGACAATTGATGGAGAGCATGCTAAGGGTAAGAGCTCTGAAGCTCTGAACCCTGCAGCAGGCAGCAGACTGCTTGGAGACGGTCACTGGAATCAATGCATGCTACTTTCATTTTTGTTTTAGTGTTCAATTCCCTGAGCATTAGAAACTGTTGAATTGAAAAGTTTGTTGCAATCAAAGAATCAATTTCTCTGCACTTTTTATAGCCTCTCTCACCAAGATAGAGAAGCACTCTATGGTAAATGGAGAGCAAAGATACAGGGTTGCATATTATTGTTAGTAGGTATGTGAAGTTTTCAAGTTTTGTATTTGAAACCAGTGATAATGCAACATAATCAAAGCTTCCAAAGGAGAAAGCAAATCAAAATGAACTGCTACTTCTATTTGTTTTTTATTGTACAGCCAAAGTGAATGGAATACACATAGAAACTGGCCCTCAGAAGTGCTGGTAACTGACAGATTTCTCACACACTAAATTCTCCAAACATAGACCTCCACAATGCTTCTACAAATTAAATAGGTTAACTAAGCTCTTAAATAAAAGTCCAAATGAATACATGCTAAAAACAGATAGCAAAATTCACAAAGAATGTCAGTCCTGGGGGTGTTTTTACCTAAGTTTAGAAAGCAGCAAGAAGAATTCTGCACTTTCTTAGGTTTCCATGTCCCACAGGATTCTTTACCAGCTGCACTGTATTTGGAAGCATTGGCAGCTGTTACATATTTTGTTCAGTAGAGAAGGGACATAGAAAGTTACACTAGAATAGTAGATGATCTTAAGAGTTGCTGTACAGGCTTTAGCCTGCCTTGTGCTATGAATGCACCCACTGTACTCTTTTTCGTTCTTACTTAAGTTGATAGCATATATTGCAATATATAGTTTCTGTTTCTTGAGTGGGATTTCTTCGCCTTAGTTACTTCTGTGTATCTTGACTGTAGCTGTCTCTTCAGAAGCATACAGGCTCCTTGAAGAAGCCACAGATTCTAAACGGTTACCTAAAATTTAACTGATCATTTAAAATTTAAAACCTGAATTATTTTTCTAAAAATATTTGCATATTAGGTTGTGGTCATTCATACTGGACTTTTTTGGTTGAACAGATATTTATAAGAAATTCTAAGGAGGTTCAGTCCAGATTTGTAGCAAAGCTATTAAAAAATTAGCATGAGAACAGTTTAAAAACTTTTCTGTTGATGAACAGATTTGGATATCTTAACACAAATTTAACAGGAATTATGCAGGTGAACTTAATTTGTAATTCTTCTAGTGATAGGCAGTAAAAAGCTTTCGAAAAGAAACACTATTCATAAAGATTATTCAGCTTGAGACAAGTGACCAACATAGAGACTGTGGAAATAGCAGGTTTGTGACAAAAAAAACATTGAAACAACATATGATTTTAATGCTTTATATCTGAACCTGCTATTTTATCACTTTATAGGTCATTTATAAACCACAGGATTCATTAATCTGAGTTATAGCCCCATTCTGCACCTTTACTTCTCTAACACCAATTTCAAAATATGCTAAATTTTAACTTTTTCTCACCACTAGTAAGTTTTTCTTTTTAAACCTTAAAAAACAAAACAAACAGACAAAAAAAACACCCAAAACCAAAACTCCATGAGTCTTTTCAGAGTTAGTAGTTGGTATAGCATTATTGGGTGAGCCAAATACCAGAAATAATCATTGGTCCTTTTAAAGGAAAATAACCAATATTAAAACTAAAACTCCTACACTGCTTCTTTTATTTGCCCACTTTTTTTATCTCAGTTATAACATGTCAATGAATTCCATAAGATGATTATTCATGCTAAACAATTTGATGTTGATTTGTGAGTTTTCAATATTTTATGCTATTATGCTGACATTACCATATACTTTTATGTAATTATTTGTATCTGTCTTAATTCAGTTCCATCCCACATATATTCAGTTACATATTGTTGTGTTTGCTCTTATCTCTTTAGTTATTTCTCCCATCCATCACTGCACATAAGAGGGATAATTTCATAGAATTTTCCTTAATGACACCTAAGGTCATGTTACTGAGCTATTGAAGTTAACTTAGAAGATAAATAAGCAGAAAGATGTTTTTCCTTTTTTTATTTTCTTCTAATTTACTTTGAATTACACACTGTTTGTCAGAGAGGTCATTTACCACAGTGCTCCCATTCACTGAAACTGTGTTGTTACCTATTTCTAGTGCTAGTTGATCATACTGGTGTGCCCTTATCCTAGGGTCCTGCACACCACAGCATCTGAATTTGTGAACTGGTCAGCACAGGCAGCAAATGCCCATATGTCGCCCTCATATGCAGTTACCATCAGCATGAGTGCACACCCAGACCCAGGAGACCAGAAGCATTTCCAGAGTCACCAAGTAAAATGTAATCTCTAAAGATTTACTGAGTAACTCCATTCTTCTGCAGGGTCTTGTTGAAATAGCTAATTGTGCATCAGTTTCAAAGTTCAGCAATGTGCATCTCCCCCTTTAAAATTACACTAACAACCGAACATTAAAGAGATCTAGACCTTTATCATAAACTTTTTATATGAAGGCACCAGGTATCCCTATCCTGCAACCCTAAAACTTACATATGCATGCAAAAAAAACTTTTAAACAGTACTCTGCAGCACAGTACTGTGCTGTAATTGAACATCAATTAAAAAAAAAAACCAAAACTTTATAGTATGTGCCTAATGTATTTGTCTCTGTGACTTTGTCTCCCAAGAAAGCATATCACTTTGTGCCAACATATTAGTACTGTAATAGACTCTGGTATTATAATAGCCTTTACTTGACCAGAAGGAAGAAATAAAGTAAAACAGTTGCACAGAGGAGGTGTGAGAATGGAAGGTCTCACCTCTTTTCTATCTACCCATGCATCACTATCCTTTGTTAATATTTGGCACAGCTTTTAGAAGTGCCTTGGCTGTGCTAAACACTTTCTTATTTCCCCACATGGGGATGTGATAAACATCAACACTTTTTGAAAGTGGTGTTTAAACAAAGTTCTAACTACATTTCATCCTGAGATCTGGGGAGGTTTTACATAGTCAGTCTTATGGATCACTTTAAGTGGCAAGCAAAGGAGGAGTAAAATGCAGCATTTCTGCTCTGTTTTTACATCTCTTTTGAACTTGTTTGCACAAAAGTCATCACACCGTAGGAAACTCCCTGACTCCAGTAGGGTACTTAAGAATATTTAACTTTCTCAGAACATTTTTTTAAAGACACAGCACTGAAACAAGAAGTAACTTCTTGAGGGATAAGTCAATTGGAGCAAAGAGAGCAATGCTCCAACAGTGTGAAAGCATTCCCAAGGGACACAGAGACAACTTGTGTCAGCAGGCTCAGTAAGGGGGCCGGGGAGGTAGGGGGCATCTCTGTGTGTTTATCAAGAGATTCATACTCCATTGTGTGGGTGTTCTGTACTTGTCTTAACTTCTCTTCAGAAATTCTTCTGTGGACATAATTGCATTTTGTGTATGTGTGTGTGTGTGTTTGAGAGAGGACATCTGGGAGAAGACGCCAAAACATACATATACCATGGGGAAGGAGATAAAAATAAGCAAACATATAGAACACCTGGACTACAGAATATAAAACCCACAGGATCTAGAGAGCACACATTTTTCCTCACAATAAACGGTAACCAGCTGAATTTACTCTTTAATGTCTTTAGAGCATTCCAGTTTCTATAGTCAGAAAACTATTGGAATCTGAAGAGACACAGACTAAAATGCTACATGTAATAATGAAATATTTACATATATATCTCTTTTATGCTTGGCAGAAAACCCAGAAAACACTATTCTGTAGTACATACACATGTTTCCTTCTGACTGTAATCTTCCCACAAACTCTCTTCTGTGATTCAGGCCGTGTGTTAGAAATTAGTTTTCTACTGTTTGCATAAGAATCTGTGCTTTGCACCCACCTCAGTAACCCTATTGCTTCCACAGCAATTTTTCAAAAGAGAGAAAAAAACTTCTTCTGTAGCAATAGCAAAAAATACACAATATAAACAGAGCACATCAGCAGTAAAATAAGCAGAGCCAGATCCTAAAGGGAAGGTTGCATTGATGCTCATGGGCTATTACAGGATCGACTTGTAGCAATTAATAAACACACTGAGAATCGCCACTATTTCCTCCTTTAGAAAGAGCTCTTTGTTAACAACAGCTGCCTTTTTAATTATGTGTGCTCACAAAACTTGGCTCAGTGGAGCAATAAGGAATACTGCAGTATAAAATTGTAATAAAATACCTTTTCCTTATGGAAGAAACTAAATAAACAATTCTATTCTTTCTGCAACCCCATTAGAGCACAAATAAACAGAGAATCCTATATGATGCTTTAGACATAGTGCTCAATCTCTTCAACAGAAACAGCAAAACCCACAGAGATAACAGCAAAGATGAGGTGAGTGGCTTGTGAGAGGACACCTGCAACTCCGGAGCAGAGCAGGGGAAGATCAGTGTCCAGGAGCCTCACCTCAGAGTGACAAGAGCCACTGAGGAGGGAGCCTCAAGTCCTCAACAGGACTTGCCCAGGAGCTGGCAGCTCAGCTCCCGCAAGGAGGTGACTCACCGGGGGCGGAGCCAGGAGGAGTGGCACCAACTGTGAGTGGTTAAAAACTTACCCAGGGAGCGCGGCGAACAGAGCGGGCAAACAGAGCAGGTCGAGGCAGTTTGCGCTGCAGTTCACGTGGGCAGGCGAGTGGGATAACCGCCTCATCAAGAGGACTCGCCTTTAGAGCAGGAGGAGGAAGGAGTGCTTGTTTGTGTGTAGAGACATAGACGGATTGATTGACCAGATAGATCATGGTTACAACACGATCAAAAGCTGTAGTGAGGAATAATGTGGGTATCCAGACTGAGCCTTTCTGCAGACATGCGGCCATGCCGGTCTCTGGCTGCAGTGAATGCCTGAGCCTGGCACTTGTATTGAAGGGAGCCAGTGACACTGCCTGTGTTCGCCGTGAACAAATAAATGATCTGCTCAGGCAGGTGGTTGAACTGAGGGAGGAGGTAGAAAGGTTGAGAGCCATCAGAGAATGCGAAAGTGAAATAGATTGGTGGAGCCACACCCTAAGGCAGGGGCAGAGGGAAGTGGTTGAACAAGTGATGGATCCCCTTCCCTCCTACCATCAGACAGAAGGAGAGAACTTAAGGGACAAGGATGTATGGAGGGAGGTCCCTCCTCGGAGAGGTAAGCAAAAACCCTCGCAATCCCTTCCTCCCTCCCAGGTGCCCTTGAATAACAGGTATGAGGTCTTGGAACTAGAGGGCCAGGTAAATGGAGATGGAGAGGTACATCTATCTAGTGAGTCACCTAGGGCTTGTCACTCCCCCCCATGCCTTAGAACTTCCCCAACCAAGAAGAAAAGAAGAGTAATTGTGGTGGGTGACTCACTTCTGAGAGGAACAGAAGGGCCCATTTGTCGACCGGATCCATCCCACAGGGAAGTCTGCTGCCTACCTGGGGCTCAGATTAGAGATGTTAAAAGAAACTCTCTGATCTGGTGCAGCCCTCTGACTACTATCCGCTGCTGGTTTTTCAGGTTGGCACTGAAGAAATTATTACAAGGAGGGCAAGGGCAATGAAGAGAGACTTCAGGGCCCTGGGACAGCTGGTTAAAGGGTCTGGAGCACAGGTGGTGTTTGCCTCTATACCTGTTACAAGCAAGGGTGAAGAGATAAAGAGTCTGCAGATTAATGTATGGCTACGTGACTGGTGCCAAAGGCAGGGTTTTGGGTTTTTCAATCATGGTCTGCTACATGAGACATCTGGTTTGCTGGTGGCAGGTGGGAGGCACCAGTCCCAGAGGGGGAAAAGGGTTTTGGGGCAGGGGTTAGCAGGGCTTATTGACAGGGCTTTAAACTAGATATGAAGGGGGGAGGGGATTTAACTGGGTCTGTTAAGGACAAGCCCAAGAGAAACATGATAGGGCTTGAAGGATGGTAGACTAGGGAGGACTATCAATCTATTGTTTCATTTGTGGGAAAAGATAGTTGTTTAGACCCTGTCCTGCAGGTGAAAAAGGGTACTAGGACAAGAGTTAGCAGAGCCAACTCACAGAGCTTCAGGTTAGATTCAAAGTGCGAGGGGGTCATAGCTGAACTAGTGTGGCATTGTTCTAGTATTAATGAAGACCAGAAGGCCTCCTGCCTCCCGAGGGTGCCATCAGCGTGCTCTGCTCGCTCCCTGAAATGCCTGTACACCAATGCACGCAGCATGGGGAATAAACAGGAGGAGTTAGAAGTCTATGTGCGGTCTAAAGGTTGTGATCTGGTGGCAATTACAGAGATATGGTGGGACAGCTCGCATGACTGGAATGTGGTCATGGATGGCTATGTCCTTTTCAGGAAAGATAGGTCAGCAAAGAGAGGTGGTGGAGTCGCCCTTTATGTGAGAGAGCGACTAGAATGTATTGAATTCTGTCCAGGGGCAGATGAGGAGAAAGTGGAATGTCTGTGGGTACGAATTAAGGGACAGACTGGTACGGGTGATACAGTTGTGGGGGTCTATTATAGATCTCCTGATCAAGACGAAGAAGTTGATGAGGCTTTCTACAGGCAACTGAAAGTAGCCCCACGACCACATGCCTTGGTCCTCATGGTGGTTTTAGCTACCCCGATATTTGTTGGAAGACTCACACAGCCAATCATTCACAGTCTAGGAGGTTCCTCCAGTGCATTGATGATAACGTCTTAATGCAAATGGTGGACAAACCAACTAGGAGAGGAGTGCTGCTAGATTTAGTACTCACCAACAAGGAGGGTTTGGTTGAAGTGGTGATGGTCAATGGCAGCCTTGGCTGCAGTGACCATGAGATGGTGGAGTTTAGGATCCTGTGTAGGAGGAATAGAATACCTAGCAAGGCCACAGTTCTGGATTTCCAAAGGGCCAACTTTGGCCTGTTCAATCAACTGCTAAAGGAAGTCTCATGGGAAAGGGTACTAGATGGTAAAGGGGCTCAAGATAGTTGTTCAGCACTCAAGGACCACTTCTTCCAAGCTCAGGATCAGTGTCCCAATAGGTAGGAAATCAAGTAAGGGATCTAGGAGACCAGCGTGGTTAAACAAGGAACTGCTGGGCAAACTCATGTGGAAGAAGAGAATCTATGGATTATGGAAGGATGGGCTGGCCACCTGGGAGGAATATAGGACAGTTGTTAAAGGATGTAGGGAGGCAATTAGGACAGCTAGGCCTCCTTGGAAATTAATCTTGCTAGTCGGGTTAAGGACAATAGAAAGGGCTTCTTCAAATACATAGAAAATAAAACTAACACAAGAGGCAATATAGGCCCACTGTTGAACGAGGTGGGTGCCCTGGAGACAGAGGAAACAAAGAAGGCAGAAGTGCTGAATGCTTTCTTTGCCTCTGTCTTTACTCCTGCAGACTCTCCCCGTGGGCCCCAGTTTCCTATAGCCCCAGGAGTCAAGACAAAGGAGGAGTTTGCTTTGGTAGATGAGGATTGGGTTAGGGATCAGCTATGCAATCTGGACATCTATAAATCAATGGGTCCGGATGGAATGCACCCACGGGTGCTGAGGGAGCTGGTGGAGGTCATTGCTAGGCCACTCTCCATCATCTTTGGTAAATCGTGGGAAACGGGAGAGGTGCCTGAGGATTGGAAGATAGCAAATGTCACACCAGTCTATAAGAAGGGCAAGAAGGAGGACCCGGGTAATTATAGACCAGTCAGCCTTACCTCCATCCCTGGAAAGGTGATGGAACAACTTATTCTTGACTCCATCTCTAGGCATATCAAGGATGAGGGGGTTATTAAGAACAGCCAACATGGTTTTACCAGGGGGAAGTCATGTTTGACCAACCTTACAGCCTTCTATGAGGAAGTAACTAGGTAGAGGGATGATGGTAGAGCGGTAGATGTGTTTTTTCTTTATTTCAGTAAGGCATTTGATACTGTTGCCCACAGCATTCTCATAGATAAGCTAAGGAAGTGTGGGCTTGACAATCAGGTAGTGAGGTGGATCAAGAGCTGGTTGAAAGGAAGAAGGCGGAGAGTTGTGGTCAATGGGGCAGAATCTAGCTGGAGGTCTGTGACTAGTGGAGTCCCTCAGGGGTCGGTGCTGGGACCAGTGTTGTTTAATATTTTCATCAGTGACCTGGATGAGGGAACTGAGTGTACCCTCAGCAAGTTCACCGATGACACTAAACTGGGAGGAGTGGCTGACACACCAGAAGGCTGTGTTGCCATTCAACGAGACCTGGACAGGCTGGAGAGTTGGGCAGGGAGAAACTTGATGAAATTCAACAAGGGCAAGTGTAGAGTCTTGCATCTGGGGAAGAACAACCCCATGTACCAGTACAGGTTGGGGGTTGACCTGCTGGAAAGGAGTGAAGGGGAAAGGGACCTGGGGGTCCTGGTGGACAGGAGGATGACCATGAGCCAGCAATGTGCCCTTGTGGCCAAGAAGGCTAATGGCATCCTAGGGTGCATTAGAAAGGGTGTGGTTAGTAGGGCAAGAGAGGTTCTCCTCCTCCTCTACTCTGCCTTGGTGAGGCCGCATCTGGAATATTATGTCCAGTTCTGGGCCCCTCAGTTCAAGAAGGACAGGGAGTTGCTTGAAAGAGTCCAGTGCAGAGCCACAGAGATGATTAAGGGAGTGGAACACCTACCTTACGGGGAGAGACTGAGGGAGCTGGGTCTCTTTAGCTTGGAGAAGAGGAGAGTGAGGGGTGAGCTCATCAGTGTTTACAAATATGTAAAGGGTGGGTGTCAGGATGATGGAGCTAGGCTTTTCTCAGTGATATCCAGTGGTAGGACAAGGGGCAGTGGGTGTAAACTGGAGCATAAGAGGTTCCACATTAACATCAGGAAGAACTTCTTTACTGTAAGAGTGACAGAGCACTGGAACAGGTTGCCCGGGGGGGTTGTGGAGCCTCCTGCGTTGGAGTTATTCAAGGCCTGCCTGGACAAGTTCCTGTGTGTTGTACTCTAGGTTACCCTGCTCTTGCAGGGGGGGTGGACTCTGCAACCCTTGGGATTCTGTGATTCTTGATTTCAAATTCTAATAGACACAAATGGACTTTAACATGTCTCTCCAAAGATCTTCTGACTAACCAAAATCATGGGGGGAGAAGATTAGAGTGGTAATAGCAAGTCACATTGATGCATGTACCTGATACGCTTTTAAACTGAACAAATATAATAGAAACAAACAACACAGATTCAGAATGGCAAAAACTACTGTTTTTCCATTTTTGTTGCCTGCTTAAAATTTGTATCTGTTCTGGTTTGGGGTTTTTTTTTTTCTCTTTAAAGACGGGGATTTTTTAACATTATCTGGACAACAACTACTTATAACAAAGACTTAGGACACGCTACAAATCAGGACTTGGGCCAGTGCAACCAATTGCCAAGAGTAAAAAATACTACAAGACATAGTGAGAATAGAATATGACCTATAGTATCAAAATATTGCACAAAAGTACTGTTCAGAAATGGCAGTAATTGAAACACTTCCAGAAAAAGAGATGTCTAAATGGAATGTACTGTTCAGTGAGCAAAATAAAAAAAAAAAAGCTGAATATTTTTGTGGCAAACTTGCGTGAGCAAATCTGAGCAAGCACAGTGTGAGTGCAGAAGCAGAGAGGGAGGGAGCTGCAGACATCCCTAAGCAGCACAGAGACACTGAGGGCAAGTCAGATCTTGTAGGCTCTTGTGTATAAAGTAACATTTGGATGATGTTCTAGTTCCATGAGCTCTAGGACCCAGGTTCTCCTTCTGATCCTTGATTCCATCTCAGAAACTGCATCCTGGCAACTTTAAAACAAACCTCAGATAATTTCAGTATTTATCCTCTCTTATTTACATCACTTTTCATCATAGTTTGAATTAGAGATTTCAGTCTCCCAAGATATTTGTGGCAATCTCTTGAATGAGTAAATACTGATACCAAGAGAGAATCCACTTGATAAGGCTTCAACCCTATGCCATGCATATATCTGATGCATATCTGAAAACAGATAGAGAAATTATTTAACATTTCTCTGAAACCTTGTGTTCAGCCCTCAGAGGCTACTATGTTAATTCTGAATTATTAGCCTTCCATGCCATGAGAAGTAACACCTAATGTTTCAATAATCTAAATGATCCTACAAAGCCCACTTGTTGTATAAATAGCAATGCCTTTGTTAATACCACTTACTGCAGATGACTGCTACTGCAGATAGCTGTTGCAGTGTCCAGTGATTTCAACTGTTTAGAAGACTAAAGGACTCTCTGACTATGATGTGTTTTCCTTTGATTGTGAATGACAAACAATGCACAAATAAGAATATTTATTTTCCAATTTGTTCCATTCTGAGTTATGTAAAATCCTTCATGATGAAGCTATTGCTTAGTACATGTATTTTGGATCAGTTTGCTATGAATTCAAAAGAATAAAGCTGAATTTACCAAATTCTTTATGCAACAATCAACAACAAATTAAACAAAACAAACAATGCCTACTTCTCATGTAGAAGCTTCATAAAGTTGTGACATAGGACCAAACAAATCACTGCACCTTCCTTGTGAAATAATTGCAATCTCACTGGCTAAGTTTTTTGTAGTCATTGACATTTTACAGATACTGAGCTTCCTTCTCTGTTGCTCTGCAATGTAAACTGTATACAAAAGGGGAATATTTTGAGGAACAACTTTTTTAAATAGGTACCTGTGCAGTTAACACAAATCTAGTTCTAAGCATTTATATTTCCTATGTAGTTTTTTAGAATGTTAACTTGAAAGAAGTAGCTGAAGAAGAAAGTTTTTTTATTTCCTTTTTTTTGTCTGTTTTTTACTACTGATATCCTGCACTTATTTCTGTGCCTTTCCTGTGGGCACAATGAAATAGTTTATAATAATTTCCATTCCCAACAACAATAGGAGTGGTTTATGAATCAGTTTCCACAGGGTAAAGATGCAAATGTTATACAAGATGCTAGACAAGGGAAAAGAGCATGCTACTTTTTTGTGTTTAGGTTGTTTGTCTGGAAGTTAGAGAAAGGTTAACAAACAGAAGCTGGAGCCAGTCTTCTGCCTGTACAGTGGGCTTCCTGTATAGTGAATGGTGTGTTTTCATTTTAGAAGTCTTTCAGGTCTTTCTGTAAACCCTACCAAATCCCCAGTCTCGTGCAAAGTTCAAATAAGTCAGTGGAAAGACTCTCATCAATAGACTTCAATCAAAGCCTTTAGGTACTTATTCCGAGGGAATGAGTGTCAACAAAAAGAAAGAAAAAAAAGAAGTCACAGAGTAAGAAGAGGCAGAACTAGGTTTTGGTATGGAGTAAGTCTGTTTTACTCTCTGCTCTAAAAAAAGCTAGTGAAATAAAATCATCTGTCTTTTGTATACATAAAAATGTTTTCACGTCAATATTAGTAACTTCCAAGAATGTGGAATGAGCACACACAGATATATATATGGTTTTTGTTTTCCTTTCTGCAAAGTGCGGTGGATAGAGAATAACAGAAAACTTATTTACAGTCTGGCATGATTATCTGTATAAATGCAGTCTATGCAAATCTACATAATAAAAATATACAACATGAATGTTTAAATATTAAAAGTATAAACAGAATACAGTAGCTTGGACAAATATCACATAGTGTTCATAAGCAGTGTTTTTGTTTCCCTATCATATGTGCCATTCTGGAGTTCAAGAATTCCAGGTTGAGAGAAATGAAACACAATAAAGAATCATATCTAGTTTATTAATACAGGGAAAATATAGACGTAACAAAAGATACAGTAAAAAGATATCTCTGATGTTTGGTTATCTTACCAACCCCAAGAACCATGTAATGATGATCAGGAAACCAGCTAGGAAAAACATCA
The DNA here is from genome assembly GCF_012275295.1 of Melopsittacus undulatus. Lineage (NCBI taxonomy): Eukaryota > Metazoa > Chordata > Aves > Psittaciformes > Psittaculidae > Melopsittacus > Melopsittacus undulatus. The sequence goes on along the minus strand of NC_047557.1, from coordinate 40,474,119 downwards.
TAGCAATGAAAGGTGGCAGGCTCAACCTTAGTGGGCATCCCTGTGGAGGCAACATTGACGTGGGTGGTATGAGGTTCTACCTCTCCTCATGAGGCTCAGGCTTTTATACTAACAAAAATGCACACTCATTGTGACATAGGGGGGCACCCTGTGTTGGAAGAAGTGGCCAGCAATATCTAGAAAGGTTTTCAAGGGTCAGGACTCTTCCGGGGAGTTCTGAAGTGGAGCTTTCAAGGGAGGAACCAAAAGTGGACTTTAGGGGGAACAGACAAAGCAGGACTCTCTGGGGAGGAGCCAAAGTGGGAGCTTCTGGGGAGGAGCCAAAGGAGACAAACAGTACATTTCTATCTTTGTGTTTCACTATGGACCATTATCTATTGTTCCTGACACATGTGCACAGCAAATGACAGCAGGTAACACAAAATTCAATACAAGAGCAGCTCTCCAGTTGAGACACGATTCCTAGACAACTTGAAGTATTCTCTCCCCTAGCCCTTGTAATGTCAAACATAATGCATTCTGATTCCTTTCAGCCTCCTGCAATCTTCTGGAAAGAACTTTATTCCAGTTTTATAAAATGATAAAACTTGCCCTTGCTAGTACTTATATACAGGAACCTCAGGTCATTGTAAGTCACTCAAAATCCTTCTAAAGAAATGCAAGCTGCATCATCCAGTGCAGACCACATATAAAAGGAGTTCAACAATCTTGCTAAGTGGCTGCTGGACAATGTGCTGCATCATGTGGTAAAGGATTAAAAATAAGAGTGTGTCAAAGAACACAGGATGGAAAAGCAAGTTCTCAAAGGCTTATTTTACAGAACTCAAGAGCGATGGGAAAGCTTTTAACAGCTTATATTAAATTTCAGAGAAAGATCATCCTCTGGAGTTCAGTCATTCCTTTTTACAGCCTCTGCATTGGAGCCATCAATGATGCTGCTGTGCCTCATGGAATCCCATGCCCTAACTCCCCAGTAAACGCACTTTGATTCTGCTGCATGTAAGTCTTACCACAGGACTCTGTGTCCTCACCACTGAACTTGCATGATAACATAAAATAGCCTATAGAACACTAATATACTCTAATGTATTGTACTATAGAGTATTATAAAAGTTTGCTATAATGATTAATAGCAAGGAAAAAACCACATAATTAAAAAAGTTTGATGGTGGTAAGGTTTCTGCTATATAAAATGTCTCCTTCTTTCAGGACTGAGGTAATTTATCTCTTCTAAAATATGATCTTCACGGGTTTTGGATGTAGTCTCATGTCTTCGTTTAACTGCAGCAAGCAAATAAAACACCATGAAGCCACTCATTCACACCCCACACCTCCTCCCACGCCACCCCAGTAGGATCAGAGGTAGACTCTGAAGGGTAACAGTGAGAGAATGCATGGATTAACCTAAGGCAGTTTTATAGGTAAATTAAAAGCCATACATGAAAGCAAAAGAAAACAAGGAATTCATTCAACACTTCTCATAGGCAAGCAGGTGCTCAACCTTACCCACGGCAGCAGGGCTCCATCACACATAGTAGATAATTGGGAAGACAAAACTGTAACTCCAAAAGTACCTCCTCACTCCTTTCCTCTTCCCACAGCTTTTATTGCTGAGTATGACATCATATGATCCGAGTTATCTTTTTGGTCACCTGAGGTCGGCTGTCTCAGCTGTGTCCCCTCCCAGCTTCTTGTGCACCCCCAGCCTGTTTGCTGGTGGGGTGCAGAACAGAAAAAGCCTTGACACTGTGCAGGCACTGCTCAGCAACAGCTAAAATATCCCTGAATCATCATCAGTGTTTTCAGCACAAATCTAAAACTTTTTCCCATACTAGCTAATATGAAGAAAAACTAACTCCACCACATCAAAACCAATATGCTTGGCAAGAATTGCAGGAAATAATGCTTAGTATTAACTGATAAAGTTGGAAAGAAAAAAAAAATAAAAAAACATGGTGTTGGTGCACAAACCCATCTTCAGGTGGCAAAGATTTCTAAAGGGATGTCTCACATTTTTCCATATCGAGGATTTAACACAGGGAAGACTACTATTGAGGGAAGGGGAAGTGTGGTATTTTTTATGACTATACAACATTTTAAAATAACACTTTCCTTAGTAAACTGGGAACAGAGTGAACAGCAGATATGTATGTCTCACACTGACATAAATAGCTAATGGTTTTTGAAAAAAGATATGAAATGCAATGAAGAATGAGAATACAACCTCATATGGTCAAACATGCATTGTCTTAACTAATACTCCTGTTTGATGAAGAATTATTTTATAAGAGGCAGCTGACTAGAGGAGTTACTTGCTCTGAAACCAAAATTAGCTTCATTAATTTCAGTACAAAGACTCCTAACCACTTTTGCTGACGACAGTACTGGAAGATTTCATCAGTATGAATATTGATTATCTGTTTCCTTGCCCAATACACTTGCTTTCAAGTCACTCTCTATACCAGAGAGACAGCAACTGCACTTTGTAGTATTCTCTTGCTACATGCACTCTGGAATTAATTGGAGAAGATTCTATAAACCGTAACAGGTGAAAAACCTGGATGCTTCTTTGAATCACACTCCCAGAATGCAGTTACAAAAAAAAGTAAATGGAATTCTAGGTCATATCACATGAAATGTCATGATAAAACCAAAAAGTGTTTGTGAAATGCAGAAAAAGTTCATGAGAAATATCTGAAATTTGAAATACTGGCCATCGGTGCATCTTATTTTACAGCAGGGTCTCAAAGTGATGAGGAAAGCCTACTTGGGGATGTGAGTAGAAACAAGTAGAAGCTATGTGATTAAGACAGCTTTCTCTGGGATTACCCTTTATGAATCACCTAGCCAACACTACAACAATCAGATTAGCTGATGGAAATAATAGGAGAAGACATCATTCATGCTCTCCACAAGTGCTTCATGCATTTTCTCCTTTCTGTGGACTGTAGTCTCTACCAAGACCAAATCTTGTAGGATCATCCCCTACAGTCTTTATAACAATAGAAGTTATGGGCCAAACTATATAAGAGTGAACAAGAGTAGCCCAAAATAACAACACTCTGTTGCACCATAACCACACATAAAAAGTGAAAAATCAGGATTAAAATATTGATGTTTCCACATCTGTGATCTTCCTGGCTGTTACTGCTATCACAGAAACATTTTTCTTATTAGTTCCCATAGTCATATCTGACACTCTCAAGAATTACCATCTTCTTTAATATACACCTGATACTTTTTAAACTAAATAGCACAGTCTGGTTTGATTTCTCCAGGTTCTGGCACATACGTAAGGGAGTGGATTTCACAAACAGATCAGAGAAGGCAGACACAGGAATTGCTAATGGAAAAGACCTACATCTCACACACCATTGAGAATCACAGTGCAAGCCTTCCTGATACATTTTATGTTTCACGGATTACAGGGAGTGCTCCCCTTTTCTGCAGCCTGAGCAGAATAGCAAATACTTAAATGTTCTTCTGTTCTGAAAAAACAAAATTTCCTCAGCCCTTATGATCTATTTTTGTTTCTACATGTACAGATTTAAAGTCAGAAAGGCTTCTTTCATTTCCTCCCTTACTACACTTTTACTTCTATTAACATGATAGAGTCCATTTATTTCTGAGAAAGCAAATACAAATGGAGGGTGTATGGCCTGTCCGCAGCTGAACTGTTCCTAGGGGTTCCACAATGGACATAATTCTGTGCCCAGTTACCCTATTAATTGAATAAAGCGTAAAGGCAATGAGGTCACCTATGTATAACTGGAAAAACCATGTGTTACATTACCAGAAACAATATGTATGCCAGAAATAGTATAGCTTGCTGTTTTAGCAGGAAATACTCTTCGAGTAAACTCAAATTAGAGTTGTCTAGGAAAAAAAAGATTCTGGGATTATTATCTTCATAAATTCGTTAGAGAAGGTTTATGTTTGAGCATAGAACGGGAAGAACAGCTTTGGTAAAAAACAAAGTAGCACCATCTTATGTGCCCAACATGCTAATCACTAGCAACCAATGCACTCAGCTATCTGAAGCATTACCAGGTGAACTCTAAATGTTATCTGTATCTCCTTTAGTGTGCATTTTGATGCGGAATGTCTGTACCTGCTGTTTTCACTTCCAGAGTGATTTTCTTTCATTCTGTTATTTGTGTGAGAGAGTGCAGTGAAGTAAGTTTTGGAGGGAAAAAGCTAACCAAACCAGATACTCACAGAAGTCTCAAAAATGAGCCTTGAAGTAGACTTTGAATTCGCAGAGGACTGGCTCTGAACCAAAGTGAAAAGGTGCTCAGAAAAGAGCAAAGATGTTCAGGAAACTCACAAGGTGCACCAATCTCTAGGAATGAGCACTGCCCCAGCTGAAGTCTAAGAAACACCTCAAACATCAAGCAGATTTGTATTTAGAGTACACAGACTTCCTAAATTATGAAGTCTTTTTTTTTTTTGTTAGAATGTGTGCTTTCTATCCCATGATAATAACACTATTCCTTGAACCCTACCTCTGCTGCACTCATTACATTCAATACAAATAATTATACCTTGAGGCTTCGTGCTTCTGCAGTATTGAAGGTGCTTAATGACTTTACAGCTGGAAGGATTCCGTGGGGTTTAAGATCAGTGCAGTCTTCACTGTGGAGTTTTAGATCCTGTTGTAACTTCCAAAAAAGTGTGAATTTTAAATACCCAGCTGCTCATGAGAGGTGGGGCCAAGCACAGCCCAGGTATTACCAAGAAGTGTGAGGAATACCCACCCTCCTCTGCGAGGACAAGATGCTCTGAGAAAGCACGAAAGCAGACATGAAAGCATCCTCACAAACCGCATTACAAGGGAATACACATTTCTTCTTAATGCAACCTCATCTCTTACAGCCCTATTTCTAGGCCCAGCTAATGATGATTGGGATTCACTGTATTGATCCAGCAGGTCTTACTGTAACTACATACAGATAACCTATCTTTTATTTTCTTCCCTTCAGCTCTTCCCACACACTTAAAGTTTCTCAGGCAGAACCAATATGTACAAGGTCACTTCTTTCCTTCACATTTTCTCTGCATGACTGGGAATATCACAGTCTCTGTGTTGCTTTCCCTGGGCAGTATTTTCAGCAGGCTCAGACTTGCACCTTTTAATGGCTCAGCTCATTCACCATTGCCACTGTGTGTCAGCAGTTGTCTTATTTGTGATTTACAGGCTCTGCCCTCATGTATGCTCTGTTATTTATATATAGCTAGAGGGTTTTTGTGCAGATAATGTGTGTGTGTGTGGACATATACAGTGGATGTACATAAATGTAAATATAGGTACATAGAAATGGGTGTGTGTACACATAGATAATATATAAAATCACAGACCCACACTGAAGGCAACATTTTCTCAAGAGTGCAGCAGGGTGGGGTGAGGACAGGAGCCTTCCTTCTCACAACAGTAATGGACAGCCAAGACTGCAACTGAGTGTAATGCACAGTCAGTCTGTTTTCATCAACTTTCTCTGTGAAGGGCAAGAGCTGGAAGAATCATTATTGCTTGTTGCAGGACACAGTGTTTACAAGGTATCTAATTTTTATGGCAGCAGCCAGGACCAATCTAGTCTGTAACATTCAAGGGCGGCGTTACCCAATCCAATACACTTCTTATTTAATTGGCAAATCCAGATCAACTTGAGTGGTTTTGTTCCCTTTACTTCCCATCTGAGGTGCTATATTGCAATGCGTATATGTAAACAAGAATAGCCAAGAACAAGGGTTGCTCAGCCACACATAAAGGACTCAAAAAAGAAACATGCTGTTTGGGCTGTCCAGTACTGCAGCAGTATTTGTTCCCATTTAGGGCAGGATGATCCTCTGAGGTCTTCCAGTGCATAATATGCTTGCTGTTGTGAAACAATTTCATATTTAAAAAACTCAAAAAATTGCTGGGAAACAGAATCCTTTTCGATGTAGATACACAAATAAGTTATAACTTAGGAGTTTCAAAAGTGGGGTTTGGTGTGGGGTTTTTGGTTTTGGTTTTGGGATCTTTTTGGTGTAAAGCAGCATATAACTCATACACAGAACTTACAATGTTTGCATAATGATCAAGAAAGCTAAATTTCCAGCACACTGAATCTTAAGAATACCACGTGCTATGTAAAGATCTGTCATTATGAACTGTTGGGGGAAAGACGGGTAGTTTTGGCCTGGAACACCTGTATTCTTGATTCAGATCACCGTTTAAGTGTTATTGAATTAAAAGGCATATTGGGAAACAGGCTGGAATAGTATTATCCATAAACCCTGCCTGAAACAAAAATACCTTTCATCTCAAGAAATCCACCTAAATACCACATGTTTACATCACATAACTTGATACTTTTATTGAGTAGAAAGCTGTTGTGTTGGTGAAAACATGCTGTTTTATTGATTTCCAACAGTATTTCTCTATAACTAAAATTTCAGCATGGCTGTGTTTCATTCAATACAATGAGTTTTGAAAACTCATCTGTCTGGCAGAATTGAATACTAAACTACTTGAATAATTTTTCTGATTGTATTAGCTGATGTTAGCAGCATTTGTCAGACAGGTTTCATCTTCACAAGTAAACAATATTAAAAAAAAATTAACTGTAAATAAAATCTAAGCTTGTGTCTATCTGTCAATATAACAGCTGAATCTCCATCACAACTCTTCAATCATAACTTCAGAAATTCATAGTGTAATGACTAAATAGTTAATTTTTTTTCCTTTATGAGAAAGTAAATACTCCTCCCACTCACAGAAGCTAGAAGCGTTGAGAAACTGGGTGATACAAAAGTTACTTCCTAATCACAGTAAAGGTACTTTAGAAAAGAAACACCTGAATGAAATGTAGCAGCATCTAATGCAGAGGAAATCAAATTATATTCCATGTGACTTTGTATTCTTTGACCCTATTACTTTTTAAACATGATCTGCTGCACATCCCCTGAAGACCTATTTCAAAACTAATGATTTTTTTGCACAAAACTCGTGAGAAATAACTTTTCCTAACTCTGTAATTCTTTAAAGTTAGATAGCCATAGAATTTTTTAATTTTACTAACCTTTAAAAATCATTTTCATGTAATCTGAACTTACATCTCCTATTTTTTATTAGTACTATTACACGATCATTGCTTGGAGGATAAAAGTAAGGTCTCTGTCTTCCATTAATTGTGGCTATTATACCTTATCTTTCTTAAGCTTCTATTAAAACTCCCCAGATTTTTTCTTTCCCTTAAAAGAGATTATGATTATAAATTCTCTGTAACATTAAATTTATTTATATTAGTGGCATGCTGCTTTACTTCAGTTTAAGCAGGTATTAGTATGTGGGGCACACATTGAAAAGAGGCAGTCTGGAAAGGCAAGGAAACAACAAAACGCCAAGAGAGATGTGGTACAGTACATTAAATAAGATTTGATTCAATTTATAATGGAAGTAAACAATAATAATAATAAAAACCCTCATAAAAAAACCCAACAAACCAATTAACAATTCTTTAATGATTGAATTTTTATCCTAAAAACGGCAGACAAGACATTTCAGTAAAGTTTGTTGCTAAAAGACCCCGCTGTTTTCCAAAAAGTAAAGAGAATTTATAGGGTTCAAGTGTAGCCTACATTTCAATTTCAAATTTAGTCTTTTGTATGCAACTGATGTTTACTGATATGAGTAAAGATGACGTTCTCTAGCTCAGTGTTGACTAGAGTACAAAGAGACATGTTAGAACACTCTGCAAGACACAAATGCTATGAAATATTCATTGGACACTTCAAGGGTTGTTTTATTTTCTTCAGCATGAAAGTGCTTGGCTTGTAGCTGATCTCCAGAGCTAGCAAAAAGGTATTTGCTAAGATTAACTATTCCTTCTCTAATGTTATGTATTGAAATGAACAAAATCATTTGTACTGTGTTAATTTTTAACTCGTTAACTAATAGTGTCACAATTTTTGTACATTTATACTCTTGCATGATTAAGGCACAGTAGATTAGACACCAGATGTTTCATAGAATCATAACTTATTACTAATTAATATTAGAAAGGATAAGAGTTATTAAAAAGGCCCAAAATCCCATCTTTTCCATGCATACTTACCTATAAAATGTATATGTAAAATCTTTGTGAATCAGCAGTTAAGTTGGTAGATAAAGCTGGTAACTTTGTTTTTTAGGGCTAAAAAAACAGACATAACTTTTTTTTTTAAGAAACATCAGCTTTCACAATAAAGAGGTTGAGTGCAATTACTACTTGTAAATATTTTACTGAAAAAACTTGCAAACCAATGCACCTGTATCAGCCATACATGCAGCTGTATGACAATATATGCAATTGTTTAAAAATACAATTTTTCTGCTTTCCAAAGATTCCTGTAAATAAATTCATTAGCAAAAAAATCACATGTCATTAAAACTGGCTAAATATCAGTTTCTATTCTGAGTTCAGGAGTTAAAGAACATATAAGAATATTTAGAATTTATAATGAAATATACAAAATTTACAGACATTCATTTATCTTCTTCATATTTGTACAGAGTGTTTAACTTTGGGGGCACAGTCAGCAGTGGGATTTTTCCAAGTGAGATAGATCTATAAATCAAAATACCAAGTCTTGTATTAATATACAGAATTACAGAAGGTATTTTACATGAGCTTAAATAACATCCTGCCATAACATAGGAAATTGAGCTCAGGGTTTTTTTGCTGAAAGTACAGGCAGCTTCAAGATTTTGATTTTGATTTTTTTTTCCTATAATATCCAAACCAGTGAACTTACCTAGGTTCATAGGAAAGTTTGTTGTCCACAGTAAATCATTTGATGGCTTGTGGCTAGACTTTGAGAGTTTGATGCTGGGTGCATCACCACACCATGAAAAAGTGGAAGCATCTTGTTACCCCACTGTGGAGGCAGATCATCTTTACAAATCTGGGGGTGGGTAAGTATTTGGTTCACACCATGGATGACCCCAGACATTGCTGGGCACATTTTGTAGATGAAATTAAAAATAAGAACTCAGCTCCACTACTCTTTTCAAAATGCCAGTCATCAGTCCAAATGGACAGCAGATCCACTCTACCTCTCTCCCTAGCTAACCTGTTAGCTGCCTCGAATATAACAAAATAATAGCACTGAGGGAGCTAAAAATGTATGTGTTAATACATGAAATTATTTGAGTCAAAATTACTACTTTGGATTACTACTCTAAGAAATAAAATTAATTCCAGATTAAAACAAACAAACAAAACAAACAGACAGACAAAAAAATACAAAGTGATTGTAACAGATGGAGAAAGAAAATATACATTAAAATAAGTTAAGCCCTTCAAATCCTGATCAAATATTTTAGCATCTGTTGCGTGGACTGATTTAACATCAGTGGATAAGAAATGCCCTGTGAAACACACTAAGAAAGTGGTCTGAATTTGCAAAGAGACTCCTATAAGCTTGTAAGAAAAAGCTCAGTTTTGAGGACACTGCACCAACAAATAATAAAGAAAACTGAGTACTTGAGAGTAATTAATGACACAGATATTCAGAGTCAAACATAGTCTTGTCAGCTATCCTACCAATGAAAAACATAAAAAAACCCAGAATTTGTAAAATCTTAGCTTTTCTCTTTTTTTTTCCACATCTCACCTAACTACCACAGACCTTGAATGCTAATGAAGTCTCTAAAATGCAAAAACAGTACAGACCATAATATCATACTTACTACTAAAAACAATATACAGTTCTTGCCATTCATCGCAATTAGAATGCAAGAAATATTTCTTCTCCTAAATAAATAATATTATTACATGGTTTTCTTTTCAATAGCTGCCTCTTTTCTTTTTGAAACATACTTTATGACTTCATTTGACAATATGCATGCAAAAACTTTTTTACCTGATTCTGAATGAAACGTCACTTGAAAAAGTAACATTTACAAAAAGGAAGATAAAAGCAGAAAAGTTGATTCACCCAATAATTTTGTAGAAAATTCCATCTGAAATTCTGAACACTGACAAAAAAAAATAAATTCAGAATGATATGCTAACTTTAATGTCTTTAGTACTTAGAAAGGATTTTGTTTCAAGATTTACCAAATAAATATTCTTTTCAAAATTAGTAATCTGCCTATCTCCAATGCTATCATGCTTGGCATGCTTTCAGCTGCTATTATTCTAAAAAAATAAACCCTCTTTTCTGTATTATTATTTCAAATTCAGTAGCCTCCATACACAAGAGAAGTGTTAATGTCATTAATAAAAACACTACTTTGGTCTCAAATCTGTTTCCTTTTCTATTTAAGCTTGCCAGGAGACACAGTTAGAAACTGATTATGTGAACACCTGTAATATGCTGACAATGTAATAAGAGAAAGTGATGTTTAGGAAATTACACAATGAAAATATTAAGGGCTTCATACTTTTTTAAAGAGTTCACTTATATAAGACTTGCCTGTGTAGGCAGAAGAATCTAGCTGTGAGAAGAAAATTAAGAGCATGCAGTATTCCAAAGAGGTTTAGTTTGCATGTAAACAAATTCTTCATTCTCCCTCCAATAGCTATGTGAAATGGTTACAGTGTATGGATTTGAATGTTTCCAAACTCATATGTATGGAAAACAGAATATTTTTTTCATGTCATTTTGCAAGAATTATCTTGTTTAGGCCTGTATTTCATCTCTACTTTTCTCCTACTTTCTTATTCAAGGTTGGGTTTGGATGGAAAAATCATGACAACTCTTGTTTATTCACATTGCACTTCCTGATTGCCTTATTTACTGTTGTAAAGCTTTTGGAGTCCTCTCCTTTCCCATGCATGCATAGCTGGATTTTTAGCATGAGGGGAAGGCAAGTGAGTAGAAATAACAATGTCTACCTAGAAAATATCTTTTTATATACTGCAGTATAGTTACTTGTGAACCAAGATGAAGCACTTCCTTATTAAGTCTAGTTAAAAAATAAAAAAACAAAGATCACATTTTGGGTCAAAATCAATACATATAACTGACAGCTTCCCAAATGGGTATAAAGAGTAATTTGTATTTTGAAGCATAGGCAGATACTCTTATATATCCTTAGTTGCCCCTTTCAACAACTATAATATACAGGACAGCTGTCCTGGGCCTATTTCTCAGTTTTCTTACATAGCTTAAATCACATTACCCAGAAATACATAAAATGGGTGAAGCTCCTCTTTTGTAATTCAGCTTTTCAAAAAGACTTATAACTGACATGAGCAAACTGCCTTTGCAAAGCATTTTTAAGTATAGTAGTATTTTACTTGACAAATAAAGCACAACGTCAGCACTACTAAATGCAATGTCCATTATATTCAATTAACTTTTCTTCAGGACTCCCTGGAGATCCCACCCATGTTCAGTCATGGGTTTTCTTTATTCTGTATGATTCTGCATGCAGACAGCCCTCCCTCATTTTAAGCTATTGTACGTCAGCCCCAATTCTTTCATAACATTCCTTTTTTCTGTCAATCTCAGCAAATGGCAGCCAGACTACATTACCAAGGCCATACCCTTTAAGCTATCCAATTCTCCCTCTGGGTCAGGTTCCAACACTTAAACTCTCACAAATTAATTTGGTCAATAAAGCTCTCATATGCACAATTTTCCCCTACAGCTATTATAAACTGTCTTTTTAGTATGCCTTCGCAGTTTATTACCCAGGTTCTGCTAACATTTAGTTTTTATTTGACCATGTCCTTTTCTGTACCATTGGCAAATTTTGCCCAGTCAGATCTATTCACTATTTTTCTGCAAAGGTCATCCTCTGAAACCAGCTCGTTGGCCTTACCCTTCTCACTGAATCCTCCTCTATTGCCTTTTATATTAACCATAAACTGCTTACTTTTACTTTGAAGATATTTCTCTTCCTCCACTTATTCCCCCTTTGTCATCTTCACTATTGAGATGTTCAGTCCAGCCTACACATTCCACTTGTTTGTAAAGAGCAATAACAAATCATCAACCAGGACAAGATGGTATTCAACCAAGAGCTCTGCGGGAACTCAAGGATGAAATAGCCAAGCTACTAACTGCAACATATAATCTCTCATTTAAAACTCTGTCAGTGTCATAGCAATAGATGATGACCAGCATGACGATAAAGGTTTAGAGAAGTCATAGGGAAGATCTTGGGAATTACACACAAGGAAGCCTGATGTGCATATCAGAGACACCAATAACAACTATTTTAGAGATTATAGGATACCTGACTAAATATGATGTATAGAGGGATCGATGTCACATCTGCACAGAGAAATACTGTCTCACAAATCACAATTTCTTAAAAAGGCACTAAGCATAGGGACAAGACAGATCAGTGGGTATTCAAAACACATTTCATAAAATCCCTCATTGATGTCTGATAAAGGAACTAAGGTAATCTTGGAATAAAAGTATATATTCTGCTATATATACATATACATAACAAAATAAAAAAATGGAAAACAAAAAGTAGGAAGTAGCTTACTAGTGGAATCCCACAACACAAGATTTCTCAGTATATTTGCAAGTGATCTGGAAGAGACAGCAATGATGCTATGCTTTCCAGGCTGGCAAGGACAAGACCTACTTATTAAGAGCTGGATGAAAGCCTGAGTGATGTGAAATGGTGAATGAAATTCAGTGCAGAAAAATGTAATTACGTACAGAGAAAAACTCCAAATCTTATGAAATAAGTTTGGAATTAAATTATTAGTGCTGGCAAGAGAAGTCTTAGACTCATAAAAGCTATATTTTTAATTGTTGACTCAATGACTTAGTAGTCATTAAAAGGGCAACTAGAATGGTAGAAGTCAGTTGTTTATAAAATGCACAGAGAACAATTAAAAAACATTTTAATGCTTATCCATAAATCTTTGTTGTAATAATAAGTATAAATGCTGTCCATAGCTCTAGCTTCTCCATACTGCAAGAGCTAAGTTAGAACTGGAAATGTGGTACAGAAAAGTAGCAAAGATAGTCAAAGTTACATGCAAGATTTTTTTTATATAAGAACCCTGCAACTATGGAAGACGAGTACAAAGTCTAGAAAAGCCTCATAAGGAATGTCTCTTCCAGTACAAGAATGAGACACAATAGATATCAGCATGTTCAAAGGTAACTTAAGGAGCTAATTCATTCAGTAGCTAAGCTGTGGACACACTGTGAGGGTTCAAAATGTACAGGTGTTTAGATAGTCATTAAGCAAGCTCAATGAAGAAAAATCATATAAGGCATGCCCAGATAAGATCTCTCTTGGAAAATTACTTCCCTGAATCTGAAAAATATGGTTATTCCTGCATTATCAAATGTTCAGGAAAGTTCTTTTTCTATCATCCTATTCCTCACCTTGGGGAATACTTGAGTATGAGGCTATCTCCAGATCCTGAATCTGCTTTTCCACAAGTCTTACAAAAGAACTTGACAGACAAGCAGACACTTTATATGCTGAACTTTGCCCATTATGGTCATCTGTTCCTTTAGTCTTCTACTTTGTTCACAGCCTTGTCTTATGCTTGGATTGTGAACCCTTTTGAATGGCAGCATTTTCTGACCTGTGCTTGTTCAGCACCAAGCAACAAGGGACATTGTTTTCTGACTAGGGATTCTAAAGGTATGAAAAATGCAGTAATTAATTTGATGAAAAATATCAGAAATAAATTTTTAAATGTGCAGAATACTATAGTTTGGAATTTGCAGCTGTGTGGGATCTGCAATTTCAAAACATGTAAGATTTATTAAACTGTGACTGACAAGCTGAGCAGCTTCCTCTATGGTAAACACACACTAGCATTCTAGAAGTTCTTTAAGGAACCCATAATTGAAGTTTCATTGAGAAACTTCTATTATGCAAAAGGCACCAGATTTTTCTTCAGTCAAAGCAGTTTGAGTATCCTAACTCTTTGCGAGCTTTATATGAATATGAAGATCTAAAAATACTATTTTCATGGAATAATATTCCTGAACCAAAGCTGATGTGGTTGCTTTTATATTATTAGCTTTGTTAAGTTAAAATAAGAACTAAGAATGTAGCACCTGGCAAACTCCAAACCATTCACACAGACTTTTACTGAAACAGAGAGGTTGCAGTTGCTGTCTCCACAACAAAGTTGTCATTATTTGTAATGCTGGGCTACCATGATTTGGATAGTGTCCATACACATATTTTGTTTTGTTCATGTGGCACCCCGAAGAGTACCTAATGGAACAAAATATACCAAAAATCATGTGTCACTTTATTCAACAAAAATTAGATTGATAAAGTGAAAGGCTCCTTTAACAACAACCAAACATTTATTCAGCTTTCTATTACTCATCTCAGACCTTGCTATATGCATAAGAATAGGAGGGGGAAAAGCTGCTCTAGATGTTACTTCTTTCAGACTCTATTAAAACTGTAATAACCTGCTTCCATTATACATTTTCCTGTATATTTCAATAAACATGTCACTTAGCTGCTGCTCTTGAAATGCACTTAATATTTTCACTAAAATCAATAAAACCAAGAAATTACAAGGGTGCAGGTGGATGCAAGCAAATAAACTTCTCCTATATGTATTGTTAACTAGCAGTTGGAAAAAGAAGCTTCATTCAACACCTGTTCCTTTCCTTTTGAATGGCAGCTAACAGAAATCCACTTAGCCAGCTTTTGTCTGCTCATTTTGCTGACAGATGATGTGAAGAAATAGGTGGTTACAGGGCCAGTAATTCAGAATTAATTTTCCTTTCAAAAGAGTGAGGTGGACAACTGAGTGCAGTAATGGTACCTGCTCAGAATTCAGGGGGTAAACAAGATAATTTGAGATGATGGGTTGGAAATAAAAGCTCTTTAAATGTTTGTGTCTCACAGGGCTCTCAAAGGCACGCTCACAAGCACATTTTATCCACCTGAAATGACAGTCAGAAGAGTTAATCATTGAAGTATTAGCCTGATGTGCTTTTGTGTGTGGTGGGATTGAAGAGGAAGCAAATAAAAAATTGAGGACTTTGCCCCACCCCAATATTAAAAATACGTTCTAGTGAAAGCACCTAAGCCACACAGCAAATGTTTATCAATCATATTTTCAAAACATGCTGTATATTAAAGGGAGTCATTGGCTGTACATATTTGCAGTGAAGGGAAGTCATCATATTTTCAATCATCCAGCAATATTTTTTATCTAATTAGTGCAGCACTAACTAGAGTGGACCTTATTATTAGGAGAAAAATGCAGTGTGGAAAGAACCATTACCTACAGAGAAGCCAGATGCAGTGATTCATTCTCCAAGTGTGTACAGGTTGATGTGAATGCTGAAAGCTGCTGCTCTGCACCCACTGCTCCAGATGTGATGTTAAGGTTGCCTACACTCACACATGCATGAAGAACCAAAGCTCTTAAGGGATCTAAAATCTTTTGGGCAGCAAATGAAAGGATAGCTATTTCCTCTTTCTGTACTATAAGTACATATACAGGCATGAACATTTCAAGACACCTGTCGAAAGGAAACTTCTCAGTGACTTCTGTTGCCATAAAATGAGTTAAATATGAAGTCTCTCTTTTTAAAGAAAAACAGTGTAGACAGCTCTTTATTACTACAGGCACACAAACTTGGAATCAGATGTTTTATTGATCTCTCATTACTGGATATGGTTCTGGAGGGAGTTAATGGGGCTATTCATGGGACAGATGCCAAACCAGACTGTATTTGGAGTCTGATATTTCATAACCTTTCTTTCTTCGCTCTCTGGCATTCAATCCTTCTCTGCCACCCAATCTCATTACTACTGCTTGGCCATTTCTGCCCTCTAGCAGTTTAGTCTGCACTCTAAAAGCTACAGGCCTTCAAAATATACTTAGGTGTTTAGCACCCAAGTACTTTGCTGTGACTGTACTCTATAAGAGCCCAAGAAAGGGTTTTAGTTTTGCCCATTTTATATATGAAGGTTTACTGGGATTGAGACTCTTGTACCAAAATATTAAAAAGCAGCCCATACTCAGGCTCCTCACAGAACCTAGCTGCTTTTGTGTCTGTCATGCACAGGCAAGCTTTTCCAGGGAAGACTGGAAACCCGCTGTTCAGGTTTGCAGTGAAGAATTGTGTTGTCAGGTTGCCAGAGATGAAAAGTTTGCAAATGTAGGGACTGAGCAAAGCTCATATTCAAGCTTCTCTCTTCCATGACTCTCTTCCTGTGCAATTGAAGCTCAGGTGTGTTTAGCATGAGCAATCAGAGGGCACCACAGCAGCTCCTCAGAATTACAGCAGAGGACTTCATCATCAATCAAGCTGAGCAGCCACTTCCTCTAACTACAGTAGTAAATCCATACATACAACCCTCTTACATGTTGGGCACAGTGTTCATGGAGTGTACTTTATGACAATACCAGGCCCAAACTTAGCAGTGTGTCCTTCCCCCAGCTCCATCACCACTCTGCACCACCCCAACTTACCACATAGGCTGTGCAAACCACTGCCCTCCTCTTCCTGTGAATGACATCAGACAAGAAATCCAGTGCACTGAAATGTTTCTATTTTCTTTACTTCTTCCTCCAGTCACAGTACTCTCTTTTATTATGTCACATCTTAAGTTAGAATCCAGTCTTCCAAAGATTTGTAGACTGTTTTCTGTGAAGTTTATAAGAATTCCTCCAGGGAGATACACAAGAGCCTCATTTTGGCGTAGAACATGTAGAAATATCCGTGCATGATCAGAGCCTTTGATTTCAAATTCCTTGTTGTGCAACTCGTGTGTTTTATTTATTTGAGAAAAACTTCTGTAGATCCCGAGTTCTGTTATAGTAATAATGGTTTTATAACCAACTTTAATAGAATAACTAATATCCTCTCTCATGTTTTCCTGGAAAAGAATAGGCTTTACACATTCGTTAGTTGAAATATATCATGTGAGTTCATTCTATAGGGCAGCACATTAACTGTATGTAACGGCCTAGGTTGTCTTCAGCTACATTATTCCGTGTAATACACACTCTTTCTTCATTCATATGGGGTTTATTTCAGATTTACATTGACAAGACTGTGATCAGAATCTGGTCCAGCCTGTGTATGCAGTTCAGGTGATACAGAGTTGCTATGGTAATGGCTTATTCCTTTCAAATAGCAGGATAACTGCTTCAGATAAGTCCTGTATCTGCTGACATCAAATTAAATCTGTTCCTGTCATGTTTCTCACTGACTTGTTGAACTTCAAAGCAAAAATGCTTATTCTGCAAAATAGACCTACTTTATTAAATCTGATCTTACTGTTTTATTGATAATGCTCATCTTGTGGCTATGTTTTGCTGTTCTGTATTTTCTAAGAGAAGTTTATGTGTATAGATTGCTGGCATGACCCCAAAGTAAATTTGGATTTTAGCAGTATCAGAAGATTATCTGCTATTTGTTTTTAAGGTACTATTAAAACATAGGTCTGTGAACTGTTTGTTTATTGTCATAGTCAAAAGGCTGTCTTCTTAAGTGGTTAAAGGGAGAGAACTGATGAGAACTAAGCTTCAATCTGACATTGGGCTTTAATTATATTTTTGCAGACAGAAAGAATGAAAAGTAATTGAACTGAATATGGGATCCAGCGATAAACCAAAAATGCATCTATTCACTTTTGTATGGCTACATAAGAGACTGGTGGGTTGGTAAAAAAAATGTTTATGAATCTAGATGTAAGCATGAAATTGTATTTGGATATGCAGAATATTTTTTACACTCCACCTTTTATGTCTTTTAGACAAATTTGGGGTTTTGCAGCATGCAAATCAGCTGGTCTAAAGTAGTAACTTTCAAACTCAAGCTGAATCCCTTCTCTGCAAAAGTGTTCATACAACAAAATCTAATAGAGAGTTTAAAGCAAAACTGTAAACACAACTGTATAGTGCCTCCATTCACTTGCTGTGCATCGCATGTCTGTTTTTAGTGTCTGGTTTACTCAGCTAATTTATTGACTTCCTACATTTGCTCTGCAGCACTGAGTATATTTTAGTAAATTTACCCTGGTCCCTATAGTTCTTTAACAGTGAGTTCCCACCATAAAGATATCCATCTGTTCTAAGCTTACTCTGAGAACAAGCATAGAATGATAATTTCAATTGCAGGCGAAAAAAAAATATGGGCTGTGACATACAACAGACATACAGTCCTTGTTCTGAAGCCTGGTTATGACAAACCATTTTTTGAATATTTTTCTACTGCTTTGTTATTTTTAACAATGCCTGCAGGTTAAGTGACAAAATTTACTCATTTTTACTTTTAGTTCTTATTTTCATTATTCTCTGCTCAAGATTTAGAAGACTATTATAGTTTGTCTTCATAACAATAGTTTTCGTAAAGGTTTTTGTTAATGACAGATACATTAAAATCACTTTTTCATTAATTCGTTTTACTGAAGTGTTTGTCCTATATTTCCCTTTCTTATCAAAAATATTAGCTCTTTAAATTTAAGGGTAAAAAAAAAATAACTGTCCACATATAAAAATTTGCCTTGCTGCTTATCAGACCAGGGAAGTAACTTTCTCCTAGTATGAAAGATGAAATGTTCTATTCTGAATAAGACACCATCCAGTGTGGATAATGAACATAATTAGAGCCAATTCTCAGTAGTAAGACAAATCATATTAAGAAAAATTAATTTTATGACTTGCTACTGACACTGGTTGCTAAATATAACAGTTGTGGAAAACTGGTAACTATCTTATTTAAGAGAGACATAATACATATGCCAAAATAAATCAAAACACACCAGGAAGTGATAGATCTAAATATACTTGTTAAATCACTTATTCATTATAAGGAAATGCAACTTCAAGACTCTCAGGTGAAAGCTCATTCCATACATGGCCCCAGTCTTCTGGTCAAAAATACATTCACCTTTCATAGTAGCTGGTCCCATCATTTGTATTTATAAATGTTTGTTTAATCAGAGATATTATTTCAATGTCCAGGAAATGCCTACTAAATAAACCACTAATCTTCTTGCTACGGGTAATAAAATGGTTTCTGCTACTGCAGTTTATTTTGTATCTAAGTGAGAGAAGACAATATTTACATTTCCCAGTTTGCCAGCAACTCATGACAATGGAGTGGTAGGATCACTATATTTGCTAGCAACATTATTTGTGAACATACACCAAATAGCTGAGAAATAAGAAACAATATGTCTGTGCAAAATGATGTCATGCAAGTAGCAAAGGTAAGGACTTTATGATTTTCTGACATCAAATATGATATGACATTACATTCTCAGCTCTCTGCTTCAAAGGCTCTCAGTGCCCTACTGAATTTCAAGACCATCTTGTGAGTTTGCAGAAAAAGGATATTTACATGGATGACCATCAAGGTTTTTTGCTAATTGCTCTTCTATGCAGATTCTGGTTTATGCATACAATATTTACTTCTTTGTGCAGAAAATGGTAGTCTTAAACAACCTGACAAGGGGAAGTAAAAACATAGGTTGAGCATCAGGAAAAAGCATTTCACTTAGAGGGTAGCAGAGCATAGGAAGAGCCCACCTGCAGAGGCTAGGGTATCTCAGAGGTTTTCTACATTCAGCTAGACAGCACCACAAATGTCTTCATTTAGTATTGGTGACAATCCTGCAAGAATTTGAGTGGAAGAAGCTGTAGGTCTTTTCCAGCCAGCTTTTCTATGATTCTAGGAAAAAATATATAATGAAGTACACAATAATTTTAGCATTATACTTCATCAGTATTTTAATTTCATCTTTAAAATACTTAATCTGAAAAAACAGCTAAAATAAATGCAAAAAAAATATAAATTAAAGAAAATAAGAGAAATGGCTACTATTACCTATAATCCCCATTAATGTGTAAAGGATGAAAAATATTTGCCAGCTTGTAAAACTGGGGGCTGTGAGTAAGCTAAAAGGAAAAAACCTAAATAGAAAGTAGCTGAAGCCAGAGGAAAACACATTTTAAAAGGTATAATAAAACATATATAGACTAGAGTTTCTGGTTTATAGGTGAAACCATTGCTCTGTTTGGTTAAAATAGTGATCTCCAGTGGGCAATAATACTACTTAATGGTCCCTTTCTCAACCCAGAAGGCAACTACTTTTTTTCCCACTGTAAACCTCAACAAGAATAATATGTACATACATATTCTATTTATAGATCAGAATTAATTTGCAACAGTACAACAAATCATACAGCTATGGAAAATATAGATATAAACAAATGAATTTATATAAATAACATAGATATACAATATTACCATTAATATCTTTCCCAAAACAAAATCACACTATAATGTGTTCTTTTCTTCATGCCCTAAACACAACAAAAATGTAAAAATTACTTTAGTTTTCTGTCCAGACACTCTTCCCTTGCCCTTGTAGAAAAATTGCAGTATACTAGTAATATTAGAAAATTATTATGTTGTCCAAAGGCATTTAGAAAAGTTGACAGGAGATCTTTCTGAAAGTATTATTTAATGTTTTAAAGTGCTTTAGCAGCTATCTTCTTCATCTTTATTTTGCAGCACTCACATTCCCTCTCATCAGCCTCTTATATCATTCACTGAACAAAGCAGGACTGATCATACAGGTACCATTTTAGCCATGTCTGGGGCATCTGGCTCTAAAAGCCCTGTTCATTGGTTTGTTTTTCTGGCCAGGATAAAAACCCCTCTCTGCTTTAACTTCTGAGGAGTTTTAACGTGTCATGTGTAGGATAAAGATTTTTTTTTTTTTTATTCTCCATTTCCTGAAAATATACTAATAGGATAAATCACACATCCACTTTTGAGATGGTGAGAGGTGCTCAGAGAAAGTGAGATTCGTATCAGTTTGTGAAGAAAATCTCAATGCATCAAGGTGAGATGAGAAAAAAAAAAAAAAACAAACAGACTTACAATAGGTAATGCTTCATTTCAGTATGATGACAATCTGTTCATAACCAAAAAAGAAGATAGTGCTCAACTTATATTAGAATATTTTATGAATACCCATCCTGTGAGAGAGGGTGTGAAAGAAGCCAGGCCTCCGAAACAACTGACCTACTCTAAAAGGTGTAGCAAATTAGCAGAGATAATAGCTCTTCCACCCAAAACCCCTTTCAACTCAGCCATGAGACAACTGTATTTATTGCAAATTACATTGCTTCTTTACATTCTCTCATACTGTACACTCCTCCTACATTTTTATTTCCATGCTTTACAATAACAGACATCAAAAGTCACTGTGGAACCTCTCTTTAACTTCATCTCACCTTCAGAGTGGATAGTTCCAGATGTGTTCCTCAAGTGATTCTGGGGTTTTACCTCTCTCACAGCAGAGCTCACACTCCCTGAGAAATTTCTTAAGTGTTCTAGGACAGCTCCTTCCCTATCCCACAGTAATTAAAAATGACAGGTAGACACCCGTTCTGCACAATTCTCCCTGTAGAACCATAACATACTGACCTACCAAGTCTGACTACTCACCCTGACAGTTCATGACACAGAAAGAATGATCTCAGCCAATTTTAATCTGCAGTGAAGGTACTTTGTCCTTCCCTCAGGATATCATCCTTGCTTGGTAACACCAATGCCCCACCCCAAACAAAACAGGGCTTACAAAAATAACTTATTGTGGTTTTGGTGCTAAATTAGCAAAGCCCTTCACCCTGTTATGCAGAACTACAAATGGATATATCAAGTTTTCTAGTAAAACACCTTCCAAAGTTTGCTTAATTCCATCAGACAGTGTGAAACGATGCGTTCTAGTTGTACAGAATGGTAAACAGAACTGGAAGTGTTTCTGAGCATGCTGCAGATGGAGTAGGAAAATCAATAGTTTGTGAGGGAAAGCTTCCAGCAATATAGATTGTTTGAACTACTTACTATTATGTCAAATTCACTTTAGCAGCAGCAAACAGACACACCATAAAACGAATATTGAGAGAAGCACTATTTCTACTGTTTGCATTTAAAAGCCTAGAGGTGTATAGATTTTTATAATCAACTAAGTCTTTATAATTCAATAACAAAGCTTTTATTTAACCCTTAAACAGTTGATGGACCAAATATTCCTTTCCAATTTGAATCTGGCAGAAGCCCAGTAAAACTTTTAGGCATAAATTTTTATTTCCTTTAATCACTCCAATATGTGTTATTTATAATTTTTAGAAAATCCTTCTCTGGAGGAATTATTTCTGTCAAGAAACCTGAAGGAACCTGAAAATGTAATCAGTCACCCCTCACCTTGAAAAAAAACCACCAAATACCTTATCTTGTTGATAGTTTCCTCTTGAAAAGATATATTCAACATGTCCTTAAACATGCACATAAGGTTGAACAGAGATGGAAATTAAACATCTATTTAAAGTACCGTGTTGCAATGAAGTCTTGAAATAAGTATGTTATTGATTTCACTTTGAAAGACGGGTATCATGGTCTACTAAAACTGAGACCAAATTCTTCACATAAGGTTCACAAATGGCTTGCATTTGCTCAGAACTGAGGAGTCCATTGCATGTTATGATTCATACAGGCTTGCATAAAGAAAGGGGCTATTACTGTTATTCAAAGTGACAACCAAGACTCTAGTTTAATATACTGTGCTCATCTGAGACAGTGTTTAGTACCTGTTTTAGGTAATAAGAAAGAAAATATGAGATACAGAAGCAGAAACAAAATCGACATTATTGGAACGTAGATGAAAAAGGGACACACTTGCATTTAACAGATTTTCAGGAGTAGTGGAACTAAATGATCTTTAGGGTACTTTACAACCAAAACCATTCTGTGATTCTGTGATTTACCTAGTAGGATATCTTCAGACTTTTCTTACACTGCTTTTCTAAACTTCCTAATAAGACTGCAGATTTGCCAGCACACCGAGGGAAAAGAAGCCCATTCCTTCATTGAGCAGTCTTAGTTCTGCACTGTTAACATTTCAGCCAAAACATCTCAACTAGCTCATAGGCAGAGCCAGACAGACCATTTTCTCACACACTTAGTATTATAGACACCTAACTTGGTGCCTTGTACATTCTTGAGGTAATATAACCACCTATTCAACTTTTGTTGAGACATTTTTTATATCCAAGTTGTCTTTAACACCTCCAGATGCAAAGCTTTCCTTGCTAGTCTTTTTCTTATGGTGCTCAATATTGCATCAAGGGAACCAACTTCTGCAGTAATTATGGTGATCCAGGTAAAAACCTCTTTTCATTAAATCTTATTAATGGATGGTCAATAAATTCGTTACTGTGGAACTCAAGACTATCACACAACCAGTTTCAAAAAACAGAGGAAGGAAGAAAGGAATTTTACATTAAAACAAACTGTTTGGATGTTCAGGTATTAAATGGAAAGAATGTGCATTGTTTCTCAAAGTACAGTCAGAAGTTGTTTCCAGGATAGACCTGAGGACATGATTGCAAACCACAGAATGAGAGCACTATCTTGTCTAACATATTATAAATACACTTTAGAGACTGCAATGTTGACATAAGAAATATTTTAGCAAACCGGCAAAGGAACACTAGTTCAGACAACAATTCATGCATTTACATGCATTATGAAGCCAGTGTGTACTCACGCAAGCCAGGTCAAAAGAACTGCCTTATAAACTGATATCTTCAGGCCACCTACAAAGGATGAGGATGCCAGTAAAAGCTTTTGAACAGCCCCAGCTAGACTTGGACATTATTTTGAACACTTTTTTTAAAGACCCTTTTTAGGAAAGTCAAGTTTTGAATGCTTCTAAACTTAAAGTAAAACTGAGCAAGCTTTTAAAACTTCTGGATTTTATTTATTTTTTTTAACTGGCTTCCCCCAGGCTAAGGCAGCTTCAGACAGTCTGCTGGTAAGATGAAGAGCAAAAATCATGAAACATCTGACTTGCTGCAAGCTGCTGCAGGTTTTAATAACAGATCTGACTCTCTTGAAATAAAATAAACATACAAAGAGAATGTGGCAACATTCCAGTAGCAAATAAAATTAACATTCTAAGTATCCTTCAGTTTCAGTCTCTATTTTACCCTAAAAAATCTAATAATGTTATTGTTAATTAAAAATTGCAACTTGTCATTTTTCTAAAGGGAAGGTATCTTAGGTGATGATGTGAAAAAATTATAATTTTCTAAATACATTTCTTATCTAAGTATTTTCTTCAGACTGTATGTGGTATGGTCATAATACTACGCTATCTGCAAATGTTGCTGCATGACTGTCTGAACTTTACTTGAGCCCTTTCCAGAAAAGTGTTAAGTGCCATAACTTATATTTTCATCCTGTTTCATTTTAGTTTGAGTGTATGCAATTTTATTATATACATTTACACTGTCATGTGTTTTGCCAGTAGGAAGAGGTATACTCTGCACCAGAAACAAAATGTAAACCATTTGTCATTAATACCTCTGGAAGCTCAAAACTCAAACCGGACCTCCAGGTTGCTCCAGATGGACAGCTCCGATGTGCTGGAGAAGCAAACCTGTAAATCACCATCATTGTTTCAGATCTAGCAACAACCTTTTTCTATTGGTCTTAAAGCACAGGTATAACTGTAACAAGAAATAAATTAGTCAAAGAAGAGTTCTTTCTTGATGTAATGAGTATGTACGTTAAAGCTCTTGCAGCTGTTTTTCCCCTGAGCACCACTCCTGAGAAGTTCCTTGAATATTAGCATACAGATATTAAATAGGACTGGAAAAAATATCTATGTTTTTTAGTCCCCTGAAGTTCATAGTTTAGACCCCTGCAGTGTGATACCAAGAGTTTGCCTTGTTCTGTAACATCACTGTTAGCTCACTACCTCTGTTCAGAGGTTTGTGCTATGATGTCAGTAGCTGAACTGAAGCAGCATGGAAAAGAGAGAACACAACACTACCATGCTTATAACAGATGACTTTCCAGTCTGTTACAGCTTTTTTACATTGACACTGATATATATTCCAGAGCATTCTCCATATCTCTTTATGGGAAATCACATTTGTTCTATCTGTAGTAAATATGGTATAATCTCATTCCTCACCATTGCCTTCCACCAAACCCTATCCATGAGCTTCCTTTAATTTGAGAATTCAGAAGCCAAAGCCTGATATCAGAGTACGTTCACATCTCTAGCAAGGTGGCTTTTCTTGCTGGTGTTCCAAGAGTGGTAGCTGTTTTCTCAACCATGAACTCTGAAAAAAGGCACTGCCTGCAACGTGTAGCTGATGTCAGATTTCTGAAATAACTACGACATACTCTGAAGATGTTAATTCCACAAAACAACTGGAAGAATCAAATTTTGCCCACAGTAGTTTTACTGTATATATTAAGATCCTCAGGTTTACATTATATTAAGTGAATGGTGTTAAGAGATGTCAGTGGTGGTGCTGTGTGCCATTTTCCTTCCCAGTGCTCAAATACAAAGCACCTAAAACTCTATCCTGCATGCTTGGTGGGAAGCTGCCTGGATGCCGAGTGTGTAGATCTACTAAAGCACGCTATATAAGCAACCACACACCATTAAAAGCAACATCAATAGAGTTTGCAAAGCCCGGAGCAAATAGTAGGAGTTCAAAGTGTGTGCTTTCAAAAATTCTATGGGTACCAGAGCAGCACTGAAAGCTCATTCACATTCACATCATTCCCAGCCTCATTATCTCACCCAGATGTTTCTATCACTGTCCCATTAAAGAATTCCTGTCTAAATTTTATTTACATTTGTTCAGCAATATTGATGCTTAATGAATAAATGCAGCATGCTGTCAGTACTGGAGACTAATTACATCTGTGTATGAGCCTGAAAACCTGATTGAAAAATCTGCAGTAACTAAACTGGATTTAAATAAACACTTTAGTGTAGTGCTTTAATTACACTTTAGTTTGTAATGCAATTTTTGGTTGTTTAAACTATGATTTAGTCTGAGCTAATTACGAATGATTTTCTACTCAGTAATTAATAATAACAAAATTGTAATTAGACAGCTGCTCTGGATCAGGATGGCAGTTTGTGTTAGCTGACTCATGATAGACTGGCAGATAGACAAGAGTTGCATTTGGGGACTGGGGCATACTGCACTTTTCTGTCCTTCTTTTTCAGTCAGAGGAGCAGTTATGGTTAGGAATACTCCAAAATGCTCCATGTTCTTGAAGATTAAGGTTTGATATTTGCAATGGGAACTTCCTGTGCTTCTGACATTCCTCCAAGTGGGTCATTCTACCTGTGGTTAATAAAAATGGTGCAGATTCTTTTCTCTTGCTCAACAATAAAAAGCCAACTTAATCTTTTTCTGCAAGTTACACGATTCTAGGACCACAAAGTACCCTAACTCATGGCAAGAAGACCAATAGCATCAGCAGTGTTTTATCCATCACTCACCTGGAAGCTACACACACTACAATAAAGCAAATGTAAGCTAGGAATACTTCTATGTTTCAGCATCCCAGTAAATGCTCCATGCTCCAAAAGTGGTTTGTGACAAAATACCCTCTTCTCTTAACAGTATCCTTTCTTTCTCCAAGTACTGTAGGCCTAGCAATGGGAGCAATCATATGATACTAAAAAAACAATGCTGTACTTCTGCTGGTTTGCAAGTTTCTTCTTCATTATTTATGTTCAGCAAGCCATATAGGATAAACTGTGACACTTCAGACTTACAGTCAGATAACCATCTCCACTGTCCTGTAATCACCAGGGGTTGATTCCTGGAGCCTAAACAGATGCCTGAAAAAGACCAAGAACACACTGCTACCTCCCGTCTCCATCTGTGGTTCCAGAGTTGTCTGTTTCTGGCATTGACTCTATTTATTGTTCACTTTGTACTGCAGATGTTTTGCACTTTGAAAGTGTAGTAACATTTCCACAGTTTTGACTAAAAACCCCAGAAAACTTGAAAGGTGTTAACAGGTTGTCTTTGGGATACATTTTGTATCCTTTAATACAAAGTAGGCTGTGAAGCGTAAATTTGCTCAAAAGTCAAAGAAAAATATAAAAACAATCACTCAGTGGAGGCTCTTTAGAAAGTTATTTATGCTAACAGCTGATTTGAGCTCTTTTAAAACTCATTTGAATCGACCACAAATCATGTTTATTCCACCTAGTGAAAGATAATAATTTACCATTGAATGATACACTGAAAAACAACCTTCAAGTTCGTTAGGATCAGAATCTCTTATAAGCTATGATGCTGTCAGCAGATAAATAATGTATATCCAAAGTGAGACTTAGACAGAAGTTTCTGTGCTTAAATACCCACAGAACTGTACCACTGGTGGATTTTAATATATACTGCCACCACCTCATTACTTACAGTAAGCTCATGTTCAAATACATGTGAGCTACTAGAAAATTTGGAGCATCTCTAATTAAAAAAATCCACTTAAGGATGAACAAATCACCAAGAACATTTGCCTAAAATATAACTATAAATCAGTCATATAAATAGGAACCTTCATACCACTTCCAGTCTATAATTACGTAAGCTATTTGAACAACATACTGTAGATGATGTTTTACTTCAAGTACTTATTCTGAAGCATGTTGCTTTCTTACACAGCATAATCATCAATTTTACAATGTCTCCTATGAAACATTCATACAGGAAGACATGAATAATTTTGTCTAAATCAAAAGTCTAAACCTCCAGACTGTCCTAACTTAGGACAGCACCATAAAATTGCAAAATAGAATAAAATGACTAGTCTTTTGATAGACACAAAAAATAGGAAATAGTGCCTGAACATTGTCTTTTTTTGAGGTCTACAGACAGCAAGATAAATCAATCTGAAAATAGAGGCATTTAATTAAAACTCATCTGTGTACCCTTTTCTGTCTATTTTGGAACATCATTAAAATTGCTCTTGATCTTGTTCTGTTAAGATTTTGTGAAATACTTTGTAGTGTCATATTTCAGTTCTTTAGGTTCCTGATGTATTTCTTTATGAAAATTTAAACTAAAATTTATAAATTTTAGAAACAACTCTTTTTTTATTGTCATCTCTTCCTATGTTTTCACTGAAAACTTATAAAAAGGGAAGCTTTGGCGTTTTGTTGGCTTTGAAATTGTTGTTTACAGCAAAAGTATGTCTTAAAAAAATCAATAGTGCAGTTTCATGAACTTGGTAAGTGGATTAAAAAAGAACCCTATTTTTAAATTAAATACCATTTTTTTCATGGGACATTTAATCCCAAATATTTCATGTAAGCTAGCTGATATCATTTCATAAGCTATTATTGAATGGATCTTTGTCTTGTCCTCTAGGCAAATGTAACACACTAGAGATTTTCAGAAAACACTAAATTTCACACCCTCTCACCCTAGCAACATTTTAACCCTAATTTTAAGTACTTGGTCTGATTACAACATCAAAATTTCAATTATCATACCAATTATGTGTTGAAACAGAACATGAGCAAGTAGAAAGAAGAAATAAAACTGTTTATTTTAAAGTTTTCCAAAAGCTAATTTAAACTGTTCTCTGTAGTATCTTACATGCCTGTAGGTTGGGGGAGGTGACTCTTCCCTTCTCCTTAGCATTGGTAAGGTCACCACTGTGCCCACTTCCATACTTCGTCTAGCTGCCACCAGAGGAAGATGGTCAGAGAGAAGGTTCGGAACAGATGCCCACAGCTACATGATGACCCACACAGCTTGGTCAACAACTTTGCCATGTCCACTGGCAGAATGGAGCCTGTGTCAAGCCATGAAGCACAGAGGTACAGTGTACTCTGGGGCCCTCAAAGGTCTCTTCCCAGCAGTGTCCACACACAGTGCTTCTCAGGACTGAACCCTCCTGAGAGCAAGGGCATGCCAAATCAGGTTACAAGCAGCTGCAGCCTACAAGTTTGGTATAGTGAGCTTGGCTTTTTGCCTTCAATTTCATCCAATAAACACACAGATTGTTTTCAGGGACTGACTTGCGCAAAAAAAAAAAAAAAAAAAAAAAAAAAAGAAAAAAAAAAAACAGAAAACAAGCTGGGTGCCCTGGTGAACAAGTTGAACACAATTCAGGAATGTGTCCTTATGGCAAAAAAACAGCCAACAGTATCCTGTGCTGCATTAGCAGGAACTCTGAGAGCAGGCTGTCACAGATGATCCTTCCCTTGTCCTCAGCATCAGTTGGGTCACACCTTAAATACTGCACCTGGTTCTGGGCTCCTCAATGTGAGACATGACATATTGGAAAGAGTCAAAGAGACACAAGGAAGCTTAAGACACTGAAGAAAGACTGAGATAGCAGGAACGATTGAGCCTGGAAAAGAGAAAGCTCACGGGGGACCTTATCAATGTGTGTACATACCCAAAGGGAGGGTGCACGGAGGATGGAGCCAGACTTTTTCAAGTGGTGTCCAGTGACAGAACAATAGGAACAAACTAAAGCTTTTTTTCACTCTGATGGTGATCAGACACTACCACAGGTTCCCCAGGGAGGCTGTGAGTATTTGAAAGCCATCTGGACATAGCCCTTGACAGTGAGATCTGGGTGTCCAAGAGGGCTGGACAAGATAATCTCTAATGGTCCTTTCCAACCTGAACCATTCTGTGATTCTGTGATTTCATATCTCTCTGATCTTTTTTACATTATACTCTAAGGAACAAGGTCCTTTGAATTGTTTTTTTATTGTTCTGTGTTTATAGGAAAGCTGTGATTCCCATACAGTACCATTAATTATGAATCTTCATGCTTTTTATATAAAATAAAGAAATAGCAAATGCTTTCAGGAGAACATAGCAGAATGCAAATGCCTCACATATTTGAGCCATCATTAATGTACCAGACCTTTATGAAGAAAACACAAATAAGAAAGTAGAAACAACCTAGTGTCTTTAAGAAGACATCCTTTTCTTGTACATTTCTTCTGTTTTTTATTATAAATTGATACATCAATCTATAAATATTTCCCCACATTAAAATTCATGGCAGTTGAAGAAAGTCTTATGTTCATGAATGAAATTTCAGTTTAATTCAGGCAACTCTTGTGTGTGTGAGTGTCCATATGTATGTTTCTGTGTGTGTTTATGGGCATCCATATGAGTTTAGATGCTGCTTCCCTTTTCCAAGAATAAAAACAAAAATTAGGTCTGATTTTTTTTCTCATTAGTATTGTTATAAATCAGTTGTACTGCTGTAGTCAATGGAGTTACTTACTGTAACCTGACACCGGTGAGAAGGAACTCAGATATGTACAGTTTTGTGCTGACTTTGTCTGGATGGTGTATCTTTGGTGTTACTGATTGACTCATGGTTATTTTGTTCGTTCTGAAGAAATAAAGTTTTAAAAAGAAAATCTTGTGGAAACATGTCCTGGTTTTGGCTGGGATAGAGTCAATCTTCTTCCCATAGCTGGCACAGTACTGTGTTTTGGCTTTAGTCTGAGAACAATGCTGATAACACACTGATGTTTTAGCTGTTGCTCAGTAGCACCTACCCTGGTCAATGACTTATCAGACTCTCACACTCTGATAGTAAGGAAGCACACAAGAAGCCAGGAGGAAGCAGGGACAAGACACTTGACCCAAACTAGCTAAAGGGTTATTCCATACCACATCATGTCATGCCCAGTATATAAACTGGGGGGAGTCACCCAGAAGGGGCAGATCACTGCTTGGGTCAGGCTGTGTATCAGTCGTCAGTTGATAAGCAATTGCATTGTGCATTTCTTTCCCTTTTTAATTTTATATTCTCTTCCCTTGTTATGTCCCTTTTCATTATTACTGCTAGTAGTAGAAGTATTATATTGTACTTTATTTTATTTATTAAGTTGTTCTTATCTCAAGTCATGGTTTTTACATTCTATTGATTCTCCTCCTGAGAGAGGAGGGGTGAAGTGGAGAGTGAGCGGGCGGCTGCATGGTTCTGAGTTATCAGCTGAGTTAGAACCATGACAGATCATTTGACTCATCACTTTTCAACCCAACATTTAAATGGTTGAAACCCTTTGACTTTAAACAAAGGTGTTGCCAGCCAATAGAACAAAACAGTAAATCAGCAAAAAGGTTCAAGAGAAAAATATTTTTCTTCATCTTACCAGACAACATGAAAATGTTTAATAATCAAATCTAAACAAAGCCTTAAACTGTTGCAAGGATTTGAAAATTAACTTGTTTAGAAAAAAAGTTTTTGTCTGGACATGAATCTTGTTTCTGTTTCAGTTCAGACTGAAACATTCAGAAGTTAAATGTAATAAAAAACCAATAAGAAATGGCTGTTTAAGAGCCTAGTATCTTAAAACTTGGAGGAAATCCCCTAAATTCCTTGTATATATTTTAAATATTTTGCTACAGCTACAATGTTAATATAGAGACTGCCCTTAAATAGTCCACATTTTTTGACAGTCAACATTTGCAAAACCTGCAAAATGTTCTGAGTGACACTACAGTAATTCTCTGTACTGGCTAAAGAAATTAATTATAACATAGATGAGGCATTGTGTGAAACATTTTAAGAAATATCTTTTGAAGGAAAAGTATTCATATATCTCTGTTATGGGTTGAGCAATAGCAGTTATTTTTTCTCTTCCTTGTAGCTGGTGCAGTGCTGTGTTTTGACTTCTGGGCTGGGAATAGTTGCTTGATAGCGAGCATGTTTTGAGGGTGTTTTTGTTCAGGGCCTTTTCTGAGCACATGCTCCAGCCAGGTGGAGGAGGCGAGGGCGGGAGGAAGGAGAGACAGGGCACCTGACCCAGGCTAGGCAATGAGGTATTCCATACCATAGCACGTGATGCCCAGAATGCAACTGGGGGAGAGGGCTGGAGGGGTGGAGCTCTGGAGGAAAATGGAAGAGGGAGCACGCAGTGCTCGGCCGGGCAGGGTGGAGTGAGTTATGGGTCAGTGGCTGGTGGGGTGTTGTATTCTTTTTGCTTGTTATTGGCTTTATCATTATTATTTGTAGTAGTAATGACAGTGGTGATTTGTGTCATGCCTTAGCAATTAAACCGTTCTTATCTCAACCCGTGGGGGCTACATTCTTTGGATTTTCCTTCCTAACTCTTCGGGAGTTGGGGGACATGGTTTAAACCACGACAATCTCTGTTTCATTACACTTGTTTATGAGAAATAAAAGACACAGCCATTGTTTACAAGGATAAAAGTAAGATATCAGACCACTTAAAAAGAGCACTAATTTATCAGAAACTTCCTACTAACTTTTGACTTGTTCATGCATTCTTGATTAAATGGAATAATATATCTATTGTTTTTCTTATATATTTACTGATTTTTTTACTTGTTTGTATTCCTAAATTTACAATGCAAACTCCGAGTGGTATTAAAAGTCAGAGTCTGGCAACACATCAGCCTAAGAAATAGTATTTTCTTATGCTTCCTGAAATCAACAATACCAGCATTTAGTGATCTATTAAGAATCTGATTTCTTCTTTCACTTTTGCAAGTCTAAATCAGTAATAAACCAACTGAGCTGAAGAGCAATTTTGCTAAATCAAATTCAATCAAAACCATATCCTAAATACACAAGGGTATTTCAATCCAACAGCTATTAAAGGTAATCCTGTTTCCTTGCAAGAAGTTTTGAGTACCTTCCAAAACTGCTAAAGCTGGTACTATGTCTACACTATCTAGTGCTTCCCAAAGCATTTTGAACATTTACAACATTTTTGTGAGTCACAAAGAGTATGGCACAAATTTAAAGAGAATGAATCTCCTTAAAGTCAGATGTTAAGGTACATAATTACCTGGATCATTTAATCAGAAGATTGCATCCTAAATCATCCAGGGTAAAGTGGCTGACCCAGAGTATTTTTCACTGACTTTAGAACAGATGTAATAAACGCTATAGGATAACATCAAATATTTTAAGTAATCATTGTCATAGAAAATTCTTGTAAAAAAGTAAAAAAATGGTATCATTAATTCATGACTCCTCATTTAGAATCCAGTTTGTCATGGTTCTTCCCTATTTCAAGTGCATATTACATCTCACATGCATCTCACTGAATAGAAGCATACAAAAGCACAAAGTCAGAGGGATACACAGAGGGACCCAGACTGGAGCAGCTGGTGCAGAACTGAAGACCATGGGAAAGACTCAAGTAGAAGTTGATGGAAGACTGTCTCCTGTGGGAGAGACCTCATGCTGGGGCAGCAGAAGCGTGTGAGAAAGAAGGAGTAGCAGAGACAACACATGATGAACTGATTGCAAACCCCATTCCCTGTCTTGCTGCGCCACACAGGGGGAGCAGGTAGGGAATTTGGCAGTGAAATTGAGCCCAGGAAGAAGGGAAGGGTGGGGGGAAGGTGTTTTAACATTTAGGATTTTTGTTTCTTATTATCCTACTCTGATCTGGTTGGCAATAAATTAAATTAATTTCCTCAAGCTGAGTCTGTTTTGCCCATGATGGTAATTGGTGAGTGATCTCACCCTGTCCTTATCTCAACTCATGAGCCTTTTGTTATAGGTTTCCTCTCCCCTCTGCAGCTGAGGAGGAGAATGATAGAGTGGCTTTGGTGTGCACCTAGTGTCCAGTTGGGGTCAACCCACCATAGCAAGTATAGCTATTGATCTTTCATTTCTATTCATTCTTTGCTTAGGCTGTCATGTATTTACAAGTATTCAAGCTAATGGGACAAAATGTAGTCTTACAAAGCCTTAACTACTGAATTTTTAGAATTCCAAAACTTACTTTCTCACTGGAGTAAAGCATTTGATTTAGAACTAGCAGGTAGTGAGTATAGCTAAATTTCTCTGCCACCTTTGCACCCTTTTTACCTCTCTCCTGATGTTCTTTGTATGATTTTCTTTCCCAAATGAATAGCTTTAGGGCAGCATGGAGCATTCTTGCGTCTTTGGATCTGCCACAGAAATTATTCAGTGAAGTTTGACAGTTTATGGTGAAACAGGAGGCTAAATTAAATTACAGCAAATGTCCCCAACCAATATTAGAAATTAGCTCATTTTAAAAACTGGAACAGGAACACAAAGGAAAGAGAAGAAAAGGTGGGTCAAATTTTAAAGAACAGATGCATGATATCTTACTGCAAACCTTATCTACTACAAGATCCTACCAAATCTCTGCTGCTCCAGACTATGGCTCTTCTACCAAGCAGCAGCTGTATATCTGCCTTTCTTCTTCTCCATTTCAAAGCAACATTGCTTTGAAAAAGTCCTTGTTTGTAGGAAAAAAACTTTCTGACTCTCTGTTTCTAGTGTAGGGAATATTTTCTCTCTTTCATACTTTGATTATGTCTCTGATATTTCACAAGTACATGAGAAGGATGGATGAATATCACTTCATTTCTAAATCTTCAGAAAATTATTTAAGTGATACTAGAGTAACAAAAAACCTCCCTGTCAGTCAATGCTCAGGGGCTGAGGAAGAATGACCAGGAAATAACAGGTCCAAACAGAAGAACAGGTAAAAGTTGCAATAAAATAGAGTTCTATGATACAATTTTAAGTCTCTTCCTTCTCTTCTTGATAATAAATAATAACAAAAACACCTCAATAAATTCACAGCTAAAATTGAATCGTAAGTAGTGCATTATTTTCCAGTCAAATCTTGTTATTGATGAAACAGAAAGTTTACTAAACTCTGTGCCCTATCAAAGAGTACATCACAGCTTACACAATACTCTTTAAACTGAGAGGAAGACTTCCTCAAGATCACTTGTGGGGAAGACTGACAGCTCAAGCTCACCAGGGTATTCGGTGTCAAATTTTTAAATTTATTTTTACATTCTTGGTTTGTGTCTACTTTAGTACTTTATTTTGGAGGAAAAATGTTATTCTGAAGTGATTCTCTTTATGCAATTGGTGACTGGACATCGGTTCATTTTTTATTATACATGAAAAATCTTCCATTTGGAGGACACTAACACTGAACCTCTGCTCCAGGCATTCATCAAATATACAAAGCCTCTCTTGCAGGTCTAACTAGGGATGTAACTGAACCTTACACAGCCTCAAACTATCTCTGATAGCAACATTTGGTCCAGCAGACAGGACTAAATATGTTCTGAAGGAAGACCTCCAACCAGCACACAGTATAGGACCCAGCATCTCAGTAAAATCTGCTCTAGTCTTCTGATCAGATAAACATTCAGGTAAGAAGGGAGGACTCTAAATCTAGCCTCCTATGCAGACCACATTCAGCAATGAATTAAGACCAAGTGCCTCTGGGCTTTGCCCTGTTCTCATCAAGACTTGAAAGACTTCAAAAACTGAGACTTCACGGCATTTTTGGGCAACCTAATCCAATTTTCATAGAATCAACTAGGTTAGAAAAGACCCTTAAGATCATATCACTGAGGGCCTCATCTGTACAGGTTTTGAACCCTTCCAGGGACAATGATTCCACCACTTCCCTGGGCAGCCTGTCAGGCAATCCATGCCTTACCACCCTTTTGGTGAAGAAATTTTCTGTTATATCCTTCAATATCCCCTTGGCACAGCTTGAGTCTGTTACCTCTTGTCTTATACCTTTGATCCTTTCTTATTGCACTGAATTGGGTCTTCATGTAAACATAGCCATGGAAGCAGACAGGTATTAGAACTGCCCATGACATGAAAAATTTCGTATTCTAGTGCCCTTTTTCCATTACCTTTATTCTCCCTGTAAAATATCAATGGGTAATGTTTTTTGCAAGTCAAGATTTGTGAAATAGCACTTTGGTTTTTTTTGTGTACCACCTTCTTTTAAATAAGGATTGCAGAGGATTTATATAGTCCAATTCTGCTTCTAGTTGTGAGAGTTAATTTTCTCTGCACCTTTGAATAATTCCATTGATAATGCCATAACACAAATGGTCATTTCTGCCAGTGGAGGTTAAGGCTGGGGAAACATTAGTCAAGAATGTTTTATTTTTAGCATTCCTGCCTCAGGCACAGGAGTGGTCTAAATTTTTTTACTTGTTTTCTCCGGGCTTTATTCTGAGACTGTGATACATCACTTCAACTCAGAATTGCCATATCCAACCATGGTTTCACTGGAACTATAGCACGAAGAATAAAGATGCATCCTATTTTCTGCAGTATGCAATAGTATTTGATGATGTTAATTCATGTTTATTTAAAAATCAGGGTTATTAGGAAACGAATTTTGTAACAATCACTTTCGTTTGGCACGTGGAGCAGTCAGATACACCAAATAAATGACATATAGAACATCTGTACTCTTCAGCTCCTGTTTCAGCTAACATTTCAGAAAAAAAAAATAAAGAAATAGCCTACTTTGTTAAACACTCGTTTG
This sequence comes from Melopsittacus undulatus, assembly GCF_012275295.1. NCBI lineage: Eukaryota > Metazoa > Chordata > Aves > Psittaciformes > Psittaculidae > Melopsittacus > Melopsittacus undulatus. The sequence continues at coordinate 40,438,013 of NC_047557.1, read as the reverse complement.
GATTTCTTTCTGTGTATGATAGAATTCCCACAACTGCTACATAAAAAACCAATTGAAACCAGCCCTGTCATGTATACTTGTACTATATGTGAACAGTACTAAATACATTAAAGTGAATTGATTTCCAATGAAAGTGTTTTAACCTCCTTTTAGGTCAAGAAATGGCAATATTCCAAGCTAACTGTATCCTGAGAATTAATCCTGTGAGATGGGTATGTACCGTATACTTCATTTGGTCTGTAAAATTTATAAAAAATACTCTTTCTCAGAACTGTACTTAAAGCTTTCTATTATAAATTTTAGGTGTGGTTCCTCTAACTTGTATCCAAAGTCATATTCAGAGTTAATTTCTCTCAAATCAACTAGAGGATTTGCAATTCACATTCTCTTTCTTTGTTAAGAATATAACAACAGAATGAGCAGCAAAACATGACAGGGTATGCTCATACATATAAAACTTGGGTACACCACTGAAGCAATTTGCAAGTAAAAATGTGCACTCTTTGTGCATTTCACAAGAGTGGAGTACTTACAAAAATGACATTCTGACTCTAGTCAATCAAGGGGTTTTTGTGCTGAAATTCTATTTCTAGATGCGTTGCATTCAAGATTCAGTACATTGACAAGTAACAGCACAAAAAGCATGGCTTACACTGTTGACCCCATAAACAGCTGGTGGTGCAAGACGAGAAATATTAATTCTTACAGTAGTTTGTCAAGTGACTCTAACCATGCTAGTATCAGAATGCTTCATTCCACAGGTCAATAAAATATTGTTACTATACCTCCTAGCTCCTTGTCAGTATGTTTATTATTAATCATAAAAAATGTTGTATTTCCTTCAGAAAATAGCCATTTGTTCTTCATACTTAAACCATTTATTCCTAGAAATTAATATCCCCCATCAGTAATTGAGATCAGGTTTGGTATAACACATGGCTCTGTACTAGTGGAATATTTTTTAACTGACTTGATGGTACCATTTCTTTCCTTCTAGGAATGAGATAAGTTAGCAGTGGTAACCTGTTGTCTATGGACATTCAGCTTGCAGAGAATTAGCTCATTGCATAATACACTTCTCACATTTTTAGCTGTAGGTTTTTCCAAAATGTAAATTGAGGGCAAAATATTCAAAAAGCACAAATGACCTTGTTAAAATGTGCAGGAGTTGGCCAGCTAACTTCCAGAGACAGCTTTAAAATTGTCTTCTGAAAAAGGTGCGGGTTTTGTTTCCTAAGGTCTGCTCTTCCCACTGAGGTTATGCCCATAATAACTACAGAAACATAATGAAATATATACTGTACTCCAAGCATGGGCCAAAATTCTTGCTCTGCTGGGTCAGGAGAATGCCAAAAACCTCAGGTGGTAGGGAATGCACTGTATAGCAGATCTATGAATGGTCTGGTTGCAGAGATAAATTTCCTACCATGAAACTCAAGATCAGATCTCAAATTTCACATATGTTAAAGCACAAACTGAAACATCAACAACACCAACATATCAAAAGAAATGTAAACACCAGTTTTAAATACATGGAGCACAATAAAATCACAGTCATTTAACCCTTTTATTACTCAATACCGCATGTAAAATTTGCACAGATCCTTCTTCTAGTGAATTACAGCTAGAATTTGGCTTAATCTTTGCCTCTAAGTTTCTGCACCTGTTTATGAAACCCATGTTGACACCAGTGGAATTTTTTTGGTCCATTTCCTTTCCCTCTGAAAGACATCTGATGTTTTCCTGCTTCACCAGCAACCACAGTTGCTAATATGCAGTTACAATCATCATATTTTCTTAATACATAACACAAATTGCTTATTCTTGATGTTCACTTTTGGGTTTTTTTTGTGTGGAGATATCCAGTCAGTGTCCAAATTGTGTATCTGCATGTTTATCTCAAAAAATAGATCTAACTATTATCTAATAATCTAATTCTTTATTTCTAACAAAATGTTTTCAAGAATTACCTCTGTTAGGGAAATAGACTGTTGACCTTGCAATCCACATTAAAAGCTCTCACCAGTAAGAAAGAGAAAGAATGAGATTTCATATGTCTTCTCTCTCTTGAATTTTCTTTGCAAAACATGTGTGCTCTGAATTGAGGATGAGCTGCTTTCAACGAAATACCAATAATGGGTGAAGACACTTATTACTGAAAGAAAATGAGAACACAGCCTGTTACTTCATAAAAAATGTCCCTGCTTCTGATCTGCATCTGTTTGCCTGCTGTTTCCAGGATCCTCTGCTTACACACATGCATACCTACAAAGTAATAAAAATATATGTAAATATATTTGCAAGCCACAAGCTGAAGTTTGTGTTTCTTTCTGAAAGTTACTGCTGTCTGTAAATAAAATCTGGAAGTTCTTAGCCAAAACTCTCTTCACTAATTTCAGATTTTTTTTTCCTTGAATGTCAGTATGGACTATAGTTAATGCATATTTTATTATATGCTTCTAATGATAGCTGCTTTATCATGCCTCTACTAAAATTCCTGAATTTTAGCTCACTGATTAATTTACAAAGCTCTAGTATTAAAAGTTGTCATTATTAATGTACTTGAAATTCTTCCTCAACGTTTACAGTGTTTCACTGCCTATATCGTTTGACATTAATAGTTAATTATAATATTGTCATGACACCTCCAGGTGCTATAAACATGTCTGAAAGCATTTTGGTTACTTTTTTTCCTTTCCTAAACAGTTATATTCAGTTTTCACCAAATTTCAAGTCCAAAAAGGCAACTTATACACATAAAAAGATAACAGAAGAATGAAAAAAATGTAAACCAAATGCAAATCTAAGTGTGGAAGAGGATAAACATACCTCATATAAATGTACTATATGTCTACTGGTTCCTGTATGTGCCACATTGAAAAGAAGATGTAACATACCAATGTGAATCACTAAGTATTGTACAGGGAACTTGGAAAGTAGCTCCATGATTTTCTTTCATAAGAAACATGCTTGAGTCTCAGCTTCTTATGACACTGGGGAGGCAGTACTATGGCAGAGCCAATGGCTCAGCCTGGGGTCTTAGGCTGGTTTTCTACAGAAGAAAACATCCATAGTATTTAATTGTTGGCATCTCTCTGTAGCCTCCCCATCATTCATTTCTTAAATAACTTTCGGGTGGGGCTGACACATATAGTGGTGATTTTTTCAAATACTGCAGGTGTGACAGACCTGTCAATAGGGATAAAAATGTACATACATTGGTGAAAGCTTTGCCATGCACTTGTACTAGGGGCAAAAAATAGAACATGCCTTGTTTTATTTAGTGGGGGCAGGGGGATACTGACAGACAGAAAGAAAAGTAAGCTAGTATATACATATTAATTTTGGATCTGATAGAAAGCAGCAGGATACAGTAATTGTTAAGACTATATCAGACTGTGTTTTAATGAAAATATTCCAAAATCGCCGTTATGGAGCTGGCATTTTTCTCCCTTCGCTGAGATGTATTCTGAGAGTCATTCTGATCTTACCTACTACATAGTACACTAACTGCTAAACCTGAATAAACTGATATGAGTGTGAAGTGACTCCTAGTGAAATTTCAATGAACAGCAATCGAGCACAAATAGTTAAAGAATAGTCAGTAATGGAATACAAAATATAAAACTCCAGAGAGGATCTCAGCTTAAGCCAACAAAAAGTAAGATGAAATATGATTTTGCAGGTACCCTGGCTTTTAAAAAAGTAAATAAATTTTCATCCTACTATAATAATAACATTGAAGCCTCCTAGAATAATAGTGGGCTTGCTCCTTTTTATCTAAGCAGATCAACCTTTTGTTGTGTACAAGTTAAAGTATGTATTGTTTTCTCTACTTTCAGGCACAGTTGACCTGAAAAAAAAATTATCTCAGTTAAATACATGTATATATATATATATCAATATATACACTTAAAAATATATATGAACTCTCATCTCCCAGAGATTGGATCACTTTTATTTTTTTCTGGTGCCTATGGTTTCCAGGTGGTGGCTGAGATAATTCTTCACTCTTGGGTTATAGGAGATCTGTAAATAACATTCACTGGGAGTAAGGATGAAAAACTTTTTTACATGGATTGATGGAATCCTTTTTCAAGTTTTCATTTTTTACAATAGCAGAAACTATATGTAATACCACCAGAAGGTAGTAAGAAAACAAAACGTACACTTCTTTCCTATATATGTTGCTGTCTTTTATTATAGTTCATTGAGAAATGGCCCATCTAAAACACCTAGTGCATGACAGGTGATAAAGTGAGGAATATTACATCATATCATTGAGGTAGGGCGTGAAGAAATGAGGCCTCCGTCTTTATTAGTTACACATTGCAGCAAAATTATTACAATTTCTTACCTCAAAACTGTTACGGCCAGATTTAGAATAGCATTTCAACCATTTGTTTTCTAGCAATGACTTTCACATCTAAACATAGATACTGTTCATCCCAATAAGGCTTCAGAAAAGGAAGTATTCAGTATACAAACAATCTCTTTTTCTTTCTTCTACTAGTGATTCCAGCTTATGTTTCTATGTTCCTGCATAAATATTAAACAACTCCACTGAGATCCTCATATTCAATTCATAGCTGGAATTACCTCCCTCAAAAAAAGATAAAAATAAGTTTACAATTATGATTCTGTTTTCTTCTGATCAAATAGAATAGTATTTTTTTAGCTGAATAACTTTTCAGAATAAACTGCATCCAAGCATTTGGGAGGGAGGGATGTAACTGTAAACGTTACATTAAAGTTGTGCCTGGAAATTGTTAGAAATCAATCTAGAACCAGTAAGTATCGTATATTTATAATATAAGTACATTTACGTCTTTGAAAAGTGACAACTTGATGATGCTTCCTTCCTCTAAGGTTATTTGAAACCACATGAAACTTCCTTATTTCAGGACATAAACATTTTCATACCATATATCATATATTGTCATTGGTGATATTCTGTTAAACAGTACTGGATTATAGAACCTGGATAGTCATTGTATTTATTCCATGTTTAAAACCTGCCTTCAACTTTTATTTCTTTTAAACTTGTACATGACTCATGAAATGTTCTTGATTAAAAAAAATTATTCTATGCCTTGAGGCATAAAATCTTTTAGATTTTTTTCAGTTGGTCAGAGTCCAAAATTTGTAAAATAAATTCACATGTTTCTTAGAAAAAAATAACTGCATCTTTTAATTATTTTTTGCATGTTTATGTGTGTTGTCTTTTTTCATTGAAAAAGGATTACATTTATTCTTCAGCTATATATATTCTGTAAGTTAACTAAGTTCTAAAAACTTTGCAATGAGGAAAAAGGTAAAAGCAGGCAAAAATAAAACTCAGATATAATTTGAAGAGATGAGACCTATAACAATCATCTAGTCCAGCTGTCTGACCACTTCAGGCTGACCAAAATTGAAAGAATGCTATTAAGAGCATTATCCAAATGCTTTTTAAACACTGACAGGCTTGGGGCATCAATGCTCTGTAGCTGTGCCTGGGATTGCCCCAAGCCATGTTTAGGACCTTGCACTTCACATTGTAAAACTGCATGAGGCTGGCACTGGTCCACCTTTCAACCATGTCAAGGTTCCTCTGGAAAGGATCCCTTGAGGATATCAACCAAACATAACTTGATGTCATCAAGAAGCTTGCTGAGGGTGCGCTCAATCCCACTGTCCATGTAGTTGACAAATAGGTTGAACAGAATTGGTCCCAACACCAAACCCTGAGGAACAACACCCATCACCCGTCTCCAGTTTGAGCCATTGACTGCAACTCTCTCTGTGAGGCCATCCAGACAGTTCTTTATCTGTTGGGTGGTACATACATCAAATTAATGTCTCTCTTTGCATAATAGCCTGATTTTTTTCAAAGAAAAATGTTCTTTGCCTAAAGAAGGAGTGGTGGTACATATAAGACTATCAGAGTCTCTGAAAAGCAATTGAAAAGTGAATTGAGGCTTTCCTTTCCTGGAAAGGAAGGAAAGATAGAAAGCCTTGTGTCTGTTGGAGGGATGCTCAACACAATTTCTGCTCCCCTGTGGTACAATGACAACTGTGACCTTCCCAGAGAGCTCACAGACAGTCCAGGCAGAGCACAATCCTTGGTAACTCACAATTTCACCTTTAAGTAATTTCACTAAGTAATTAAATCACTTAATTTGCATACATTTCCAGAGACAGAAAAACCACCTTCTGACACCAGTGAATAAATAACACCAGAGGGCTGGAGTAAGAACCCCGTCATCCATATAGGGAGTACCCAGTGATTCTGAAACGTTAGCTAGTGCTTTGATGCAGCACTGGGACTGTTCTGCTCTTCCAAATTACCATTTCCTCCCATGTCTAAGCTCCCTAAACTGTTGCAAAGTGGGAAGGGGAAACCATTTGTCATACTCTTGTCATACTTGTTATTCTCAGGGTGGAATCCAGAAACTGTGGCATAGAATTTTTTTTTTTTTTTAATTTTCATACTTCTTTTTTAAGATTTTGGTAGAAAAATCATGACCCAGTTATTAGAACAATTTGACATTTCTTATATTTTCTATTCTGGATCACAACTGAGATACATGAGCCTGATCTATACACAAAGAATACCTTCCAATATGGTGTAAATGATCCCCCACATTGTCCTCATATGTACTTCCACAACAAAACAGGTGTCCTTATACAAATTACAGAGTTGACATCTATCTGAATTATCTTTCATACTGTTCTCCACCTATACAAGTATTAAGGAAAAGGAATTTGAAAGAGGATTTGCTGTTTGTTTTCAGTGTTCTGAAGTTCCAGTTAACAAGGAACAGCAGGCCACGTATGCGGTGTATCAGGTTACCTGGCAAAAACTACTTCATCTAAGAAGCCAAACAGTAGCTGAGAACTTCCTTTGGTAACTTCCTTCAGACCAATACCATGCTTTGAAAAAGGAACTACTGCCATGTCTCCAGTGGACATCTTCCTACCCTAAAATTCTGCCTTCTGATGCCACACTGCAGTAATACAGAGCAAGCAGTTTACACATACAGGCAGAGCACGTAAATGGCTCTGGCAAGTTTCATGTTTGTGTCCCAGGGTGACATCTTTCTTGCTTAGCTTGAGTTGGTGACTTCCTTCCTCCAGGTATTGGGGATCTGCTAAACCTTCATACTCTTCAGTGCTCATACACTTAGTTCAAAAGTGCTTGCCTTCACAGGGAGATAATGTTATTAAAAGCCATCTGAATGCAGAAGTCCAGTTAAGCCTTCTCCTTTTTCCCTGTAATTATATGTAATATGAACTATTTCTTCATTTTTCCGGTGGCTTGTCTGGGTACAAATTTGTTCCTATAAGGCCTCACTGACTGGGATTCTCAGCTTCCCACAAATACAACCATGTTCCATACAGGGCAGGCAGTGCTTCCGTTAAGAAGTTCCACACAGACAGGAGTATGAAATTTTTCTATACTGAAATGTATGGCTAAAATGTGAAAGAGGAAACTCAAACTAAGACAGACCAAACAGATGCTGTTATGGAAGACTTTATGCAGATCAGTGATATCTAAACGTAACTGTTGTGGTTTAAGCCCAGCTGGTAAATCAGAACCATGCAACTGTTCCCTCACTTCTCCCCTTTTTACCCCCAGCTCCTGAAGGAATGGGGAGGCGAATCGAAGGGATGTCAATCCCATGGGCTGACAAGAACAGTCCATTGACTAAGGTATAATACAAAACTACTACTGCTACCACCAATAGTAATAATGATAAGGGAATATAACAAGGGGAGAGAATATAAAACTAAAAGGGGAAAGGGGGTAAAAAAAAGCACAAATGATGCACAATTGCTCACAATCCGCTGATCGATACGCAGCCTGATATAGTTTATATCCTGGGAATGATATGTCATGGTATGCAATACCCCTTTGGCTAGTTTGGGTCAGGTGTCCTGTCTCTGCTTCCTCCTGGCTTCCCATGCCCCTTCCTCACTGCCAAAGCATGAGACTGAAAAGTCCTTAATCAGAGTAAACACTACTTAGCAACAACTAAAAACATTGTTGTGTTTTCAGCATGGTTCTCAGACTGAAGTAAAAAACACAGCACTGCACCAGCTACTAAGAAGGAGAAAAATAACTGCTACTGCTGAACCCAGGATAGTAACTCTTATGAGATTTTTCCAGACTCAGCCTGCTGCCCGGGTTTAAATGGATGATCATGGTTCAATGTGCCAAGTGCATAGGTGTCATTGTGTTAGATCCCTGTTGCTACTTGCACGTGTATAGTAAGCTGCTTCAAAGCCAAGACCCTTTATTTACCTTCTGATGGATACAGCCTCTTTGTTACATACAAATCTTTGTAGTAGGCAGAGAATTAGATGGAAGAGAAACCAAAATGTAGACATGACTAACAACATAAACCTTTTTAAAACTCATAGTTTCTTAATTTCTTTCTTACGTTTAGATGTAGAGATAACACTGTTTAAGTCCTGGTCAAGTACTCGACAGAAATAATTGGACATTTCAAAGAATGAGTTGCACCTATGCGTAACTGTGCCTGGAATGTAGAGGCAAGAGAATTGTCACACCAAAATAAATATTAAAAAATCAAGGTCAAAAGGAAATCCACTGCATGACAAAGCTAATATAATTTTCTATTTTAATACAACTGTGTGGAATAAGTTATTTTTACTCAATAATTATTCTTGCAGGCTCACATTTGGTACAAATTTTCACTCACCATTCTCTTCAAAGCACCCTGCAATGAGTCACACTGGACATCAAAAGCCTTTTCTTTGAAACTAGCTGTAATAATACACATGGCTAACACTTAGGAAGCCAAATGTGGAATTTTACAGATTAGGTTTTGTTTTGTTTTTTGCATGAGCTGACAGCCTGGTAGATGGACTTATTTTAATAACAGTGAAAAAAAAAAATCATATATACTTTTGACAGCTACAATGGTCTTAACAATAACACATTGAAAACCTCCACTGTCAATGACCAAATTGTTTCAAAATGAGTGAGTTGTGATTGCCTTTTTCAGTATTCATGAGCTGGAAGGAGAGGAAATTCCAGGGAACAGTTGCTCATATTTCCATTCCAGTGGTTCACTTTCCCTACTGAGGGACATAAACTGTAAGAGAAAAATAAATTCTGGGGGATATCTGGAGTATTATGGATTAGTTACCTTAGCCTAGTTACCCATAGAGACATGAGCTTTCACAAAACCTACAGAACCTAGAGAAAGGTTCCCTTTTTCTGCTGAAACCTGTGGGTTTTCTTCTTTGGGTAAGCAGACAGCAACACTAAGAGAATCAGAATATGAAGGGTTAGTAGAAAATGATAGAGCTAACAAAAGGTATGAGTGGTACAAAAAGCATTTTTGGCTTGTTAGAATCTGTTGCAGACAAGAATAGAAATACAGGTAGCAATAGCAAAAGACAGAAAAAACACAGACTAGCAGAAGACTTCATAAAAGTGGACAAAACATATACACATAGAGAATATATATATTTAATGGCCTTAATGGAGTGGTGATAGCTCTGTGTATAAAAACCTAGAAAACCATGCATCTTCACAGAAGCAGTGTGGAGGGTTGACCCCAGCTGGACGCTAGGTGCACACCAAAGCCACTCTATCATTCTCCTTCTCCTCAGCTGCAGAGGGGAGAGGAAATCTATAACAAAAGGCTCATGAGTTAAGGACAGGGTGAGATCACTCACCAATTACCATCATGGGCAAAACAGACTCAGCTTGAGGAAATTAATTTAATTTATTGCCAACCAGATCAGAGTAGGATAATAAGAAACAAAAATCCTAAATGTTAAAACACCTTCCCCCCACCCTTCCCTTCTTCCTGGGCTCAATTTCACTGCCAAATTCCCTACCTGCTCCCCCTGTGTGGCGCAGCAAGACAGGGAATGGGGTTTGCAATCAGTTCATCATGTGTTGTCTCTGCTGCTCCTTCTTCCTCACACGCTTCTGCTGCCCCAGCATGAGGTCTCTCCCACAGGAGACAGTCTTCCATCAACTTCTACTTGAGTCTTTCCCATGGTCTTCAGTTCCGCATGAGCTGCTCCAGTCTGGGTCTTTCCCAAAGGGTGCAGTCCTTCAGGAGTAGACTTCTCCAGCATGGTTCCCCCATATGGTCACAAGTCCTGCCACCAAATCTGCTCCAGCTTGGGCTCCTCTATCCATTGGTTCACAGGTCCTGCCAGAAGCCTGCTGGAGCTCTCCATGGGCTTCAGCATGAGGTCCTCCATGGGCTGCAGGTGAATATCTGCTCCACCATGGATCTTCATGAGCTGTAGGGGCACAGCCTCCCTCTCCACAGGCTGCAGGAATCTCAGCTCCGGCATCTGGAGCACCTCCTCCCCTCTTTCTGCACTGATGCTGGTGTCTGCAGAGCTGCTTCTCTCACATATACTCTCTTCCTTCTCTCTGGCTGCTGTTGTGCAGCAGGTTTTTTAATTCTTCTTACATGTGTTTTCCCACAGGTGCTACCACCATCACTGCTGTGCTCGGTCTTGGCTAGTAGTGGGTTCATCTTGCACCTGGCATTGACTATATTGCAAATTGGGGAGGCTTCTAAGAGTATTTCACAGAAGCCACTCCTGTAGAGCCCTTGCTACCAAAACCTTGTCCAATACACATAGCAACAGTATTGGGGTTTTAAAAGATGAGATACTATGAGAGCAGAGCACAAGAGATAAATATAATTAGGAAGCTAAATACCAAATCCACTGTTAATTCTTGTCCCTGTACTCTGCTCTTTTGAAATCCCATTTGGAATACTACATACAGTTCTGGTGTCTCCCAATATAAGAAGGACATGGAGATGTTGGAGCAAGTCCAAAGAAGGATGAGGAGGATGGTTAGGGGACTGGGGCACCTCCCATATGAAGACAGGCTGAGAAAGTTGGGGCTGTTCAGTCTGGAGAAGAGAAGGATGCGTGGAGACCTCATAGCAGCTTTCCAGTACCTGAAGGGGGCCTACAAGGATGCTTGCTGGACAGGGACTCTTCATTAGGGACTGTAGTGATAGGACAAAGGGTAAAGGGTTCAAACTTAAATAGGTGAAGTTCAGGTTAGATATAAGGAAGACGTTTTTTATTGTAATCGTGGTGAGGCACTGGTACAGATTGCTCAAAGAAGTGGTAAATGCTCCATCCCTGGCAGTGTTCAAGGCCATGCTGGACAGAGCCTTGGGTGACATGATTTAGTGTGAGGTGTCCCAGGCCATGGCAGGGGGGTTGGAACTAGATGATCTTAAGGTCCTTTCCAACCCAAAACATTCCGTGATTAAGTTTTAACTGGAAGATCAAGGTAAGAGCAGAGTGGGCAATATGAGTAAAAAAGAAGGAACAGGTTTCCAGTTTTGTGTTTTATTACACAAGCAAACTGATAATGATATATTTATGCACCAGGATCCTGATAACCACAAACTGCAGCCTGCAGTAGCTTTGTTCCTCAGCTATACAATATTTGTGTCCTAACTTTTCTAGCAATTATTAATTTATCTCTGTCAACTAGAAAGAAATTATGATAGAATGAATAACGTTTATCTTACCCAAATCTGGAGGTAAATTCTGAAAAGAGAGAAGATGCACTGGAATTCCCAGATAATTGATTATCATAATTGGAAATCTTATTATCCACAACACATACAAATAACCTGGTACTTGTACTGAACTCCAAAATATGTATCAGTGTACTTCAAACATTTGTTACACGTGAAGAATTCACAAGGAGACACCTAAGCAAGATGATTATGATGTATCCTGCCTTCTCAATAGGTCTAAAAATGAAAGCTTCTTTGAGGGGCTTAGTTACCTTCCCAGGGAAATGCCTGGGGAATTTTAATAGCCATTAAGAGTCCCAGCTGCAATGCAAAACTTGTTCTAATGTATTGGCCTCTTCCCATCACAGCAGAATTGGCTGTTACTGTTATTCATGGATTATGTCTATTTTTCCCCTTCTTTACAAAATTTAAGTCTGTGATGTTCTCATCAAGGAAAATGATGATAGACTTACAGAGGTTTGTGATTAAATTTGCTCAGCAGCAATCTGTAAATAACCTGCAGCATACTGTTTCCATTTTTTTGTTTCATTCTGTAACTTGTGGTGAGTGTTGACTTCCAAGTGCTGTTCAGCAGAAAGGAAATGCACACAGCTGACTGATTGTTCCGCATACTCCGCAATGAATGATGATGAGCAGAAAGTCATCACAGAAAACCTAAGAAAAGAAACCAATTTCAAACCAGTGCATCATCCCTACATTTTCACCTGACTACTGCAAATAGCTTTTGTGCTGTCTGTGCCTTGTCCTTGTCATAGGTCAACAAGGACAACTGCCTTGTATTTAAGAGAAAGCTGATTGTTGAACTCGGTGATCTCTGCAGAGTGAGGAGGCACACTAAAATGACTGTCCATTCATGTGTGATTGGAGTCAATAATGCTAGAGTCTTGTGTTGTCTTCATCTATCATTTTCTTGTCCATAAAGGACTTTGAGGGAACAGAGCAAGCAGGGCTTCTTCTGAACTGCCTGCTGCACCAGTCAGACCTCACTATTGACAGAGGACTCAAAAGCTGTACTTCTAGGCTGCAGAACAACCTTGACAACAGTGGAATAATCTAGGGACACTCCAGACAAAAGAAATTCTGTAAAGATCTCCATCCAGGCTTTTCCAGACCACATGGTATGTTTATTTTCTTAGATGTCATCATTCTTCCCAGGACTGAAAAACTGCTTCTGCCTGGTGGAACCTGGAAGGAGGATATTTCTCACTAGCCTCTGGCAGTTTTTTTGATCTTTGTGTATTTGTATTCATGGAATTTTTTATAGTTGCCTAACTTCCCAAAGAATCATCGAACTGAAGCACCTCTCTTCATTTCTCTAACTAGTGACATTTGACCTGATATACAGTTTACTCCAGCCTCCACTTTTGAATGGATTTTCTCACAAGTGGCAATCTCTAACAGGGCCCCTTTGAGAAGTAACCCCACTGCATGTTACCTTGTACCATAATGAGGGCAATTTGAAAAGGCATTCAATCAAAAGAAAGAATGTTTTCTGCAAGAGGCTTGTGTCCTGGGTTTTCACTTGTCCTTATGGGTGGCTGAAGCTATTGAAATACCTCTATATCTTGTAATTGTGTCAATTTTGTGTTTTGCAGTGGCAGAAGTTGCAACTCTATAAGGGTATTCCTAGCAGCCACTGGGAATTCTGAATGTCCAAGGGAAGCTGAATTGTCCCTCAGGAAAATGGGAGCATTCCTGCTTCCTCAGACAGGCCTTTTCAGAAGATTTACTTGGTGTTTGAGACATGAACATACAGGAAGGGATGGATAAGGAATAAAAACAGGGAAGACGTTGGTGTGCTATTCATGCTAGTCTGTTTTTCAAATTACGGGAGGCTGTGATTTGCACTAAATATCGGAGATTAGAATTGTTCCTCCACTGTAGAAACACCTTGGCTGCATATTTGCTAAGCAATAGTCCTTTGACATTCATGCTGTAGGGCCTCATATTTTTATGTGATCTCAGTCTTTCCTCCTCTATTTTTCTAATTTAAAGCTCACAAAATGGCTGGACTGATAGCTTTTGAAACTGGCTATACATAGAAAAGTTGCAGCATGAGTGGCTCCAGTACCTCGCTTCAGCATGAGTATCAACACTGCTTTTGAGAGAAGATACTTGCTGCTGAACCGCAGTCTTGCCGCAGAGAAACTATAGCCTAACACAGCAACAGACTGCTCCTTCTCCAAGAAGTGAATGTACAACGTTTTTGCAGGAGTTGTCTAAAAGAGTACCAGGTTTTATGAGCAATTTTGTAATGTTACTGTGAGGGTGGTGAGGCACTGGAATGGGTTGCTCATAGAAATGGTAAATGCTCCACCCCTGGCGGTGTTCAAAGCCAGCTTGGGCAGAGCCTTGGGTGACACGATTTAGGGGGGTTGGAACTAGATGATCGTAAGGTCCTTTCCAACCCAAACCATTCTATTATTCTGTGTTACTATTCAGCTACAGTAAACCTCACAGAGTTCAACAACATATGATCTATTATTTTGTTTCAAGATGCAAAATGACAGTGAGTAGAAGCATTTTATTCATTTAGCAGCTTTGTATCAAAGTCATAAAGAAAAAGCAAAGACAGGTTCATTTTATTTAATTAGTTAGACAGTTGCCAGAGTAAAAAGAAAACAAAACAAAAAAAACCAAATAAACAAACCAGTTTTAAACAGGCATTCATACTGCAAAATATCTGAATAACTCAGTGAAGATTGCATAAGGGACCATACCTTTGTGTTTTACTGTTTATTTCTACCTACTTGGTCTCCCATCCATAAAAAAAAAAAGAAGTCAGGGTAGAGAATAGTTGGAGAGAAACATCCCACCTGTAGCTGCTGAGCCCCCTTCTTGCATTTGTCTGTAGAACTGTGTCCTGGTTTAAAACCAAACTGCACAGCTCATCAACTCATTCCCTCCCAACCCCCCCCCCCCCCCCTTGCTCCCCCAACTCCCAGAGAGTTAGGAAGGAGAATCCAAAGAATGTAGCCCCCACGGGTTGAGATAAGAACGGTTTAATAGCTAAGGTATAACACAAATCACTACTGCCACTACTACTACAAATAATAATGACAAAGCAAGTAACAAGTTCTCTTATACAACACCTCACCAGCCACTGACCCATAACTCACCCCACCCTGCCCGACCAAGCATCAACCAATACCTCCTCCATCCCCAAAGAGCTCCAGTCCTCCCGGGTTTCTCCCGGTTACCTCCTGGGTATGACGTGCTATGGTATGGAATACCTCTTTGGCTAGCCTGGGTCAGGTGTCCTGTCTCTCCTTCCTCCCGGCCTCCCCTCCTCCTCTGGCAGAGCATGAGCTCAGAAAAGGCCTTGGACAAACCAAACATTTGATCAGTAACTCAAAACATACTTGCTATGAGCAACCGTTCTCAGCCCAAAAGTCAAAACACAGCACTGCACCAGCTACCAAGAAGGAGAAAAATGACTGCTACTGCTCAAAACAGGACAAACTGTAACACATTTTTTAGTAATTTTTAAACTGAATGAGGGCCTCTGGAGCTCCACATTCCCATCACTATCTATTTCAGATGAGAAAATTTGATGGAAAGTGTGATAGATTTCCTTCAGGAAGTAGACTAGAAACATGCAGAACTGGATATATACCAAATTAACGTTGCACTTCCAAGTTTTCTCTGTGATTGGGGATGCTAGAATGATTTTTTTATCTTTCTCATGTTTTTGGCACAAAATTAAATTGTGATGGCATTGATGTAAAGTAAGAAATTAAACCCTAGCATGTATTCTTTGTATCCAGCTAATCCTAATTCTCTGTGGAGAATAACAAAGGATTTACAAGCCAAATTTTCGTTTCTTAGCAAACATGGTAACATTGGGGAGAAAATAAACTTAAAAAAAAAAAAGTTCATTACACAATAGTTCTGAAGATGTGCAGCTAAAACTGAGTATGTTCTAAAATCTTCTAAAGGATATTTAAAAAAAAAAGAATTAATAAAATTTAGTTTGAGGCATGAAAAACAAATGAGTTGCTCAGGCATCTAGGCAGTTCAGCATGGAATTTCAGAAACAAAAGTAATTAGTAATTTCATTGCCATATTACATTCCATATAGTTAACTGGATACTCTCTACTTCTTTCATTTATGCAAATGAACACATTTTGCCTATTACTCCTTAATGAATAGAATCATTTAAATTGGAAAAGACCTTTTAGATCACCAGCTCCAACCATCAACCCAAGACTGCCACGTCCACCACTAAACCATGTTCCTAGGTGCCGTATCTACACATCCTTTAAATACCTCCAGGGATAGTGACTAAATCATTCCTTGGGCATCCTGTTCTAATATTCGACCACCGTTTCAGTGCAGAAATTTTTCCCAATATCTAGTCTAAACCTCCCCTGGAGTAAACTGAAGCCATTTCCTCTTCTTCTATCACTTGCTATTTGGGAGAAGAGACTGACACCCACCTTGCCCCATCCTCTTTTCTGGTAATTGTGGAGAGCGATAAGGTTCCCCCTGAGCTTCCTTTTCTCCGAACTAAACCCTCCAGTTCCCTCAGGTGCTCCTCATCAGACTTACACTCCAGACCCTTCACCAGCTTTGTTGCCCTTCTTTGGACATGCTCCAGCACCTCAGTGTTTTTCTCTTGCCATGAGGGCTTGCAGTGAGGGGCCCAGAACTGAACACAGGAGGTAGGTACACAGCATGACAGTGACAAAGAAAGCTGCCCACCCTACACAAACACTGCAAAAAAATGAAACTTATCTAGAGATACAACACTCGCTTTTGTCTAACACTAAGGAAGCTGACACAGGAATAAAGTTTCAATCCAACAGGTTTCTATTGTCAGCAGCATCATTGTATGGGTTACAATGAGGCAAAGAAGAGTCCATGAAGCACTGAATTCACATCTCTTTTACAAACTTTGATGCAGAGCAGAAGCAACATAATTCTCCATTATGTTCTTTCAGCCCAAATGAAGAAGGGAGAGAAGGCTAGTGAGAGATAAGCTAACAAATGACTTTGACAGAGCCAGGCTCTTCTCAGAGGTACACAGTGAAAAGATAAAAGGGCATGGACAGAAGCTGCACCAACAGGAATTCTGATTAGATACAAGAAAAAAAATTGCTGAAGATGATGAAACATCAGAACGGGTTATTTGAAGCAGCTGTGGAATATCTTTGGAGATACGCTAAATTACGCTATACCACTGGAGTAACTTGAACTACCCTTGAAGTTGTTTTTACTTTGAACAGGATATCAGATCAGATGACCTCATACAGAGTATACACCATAATTTTGTGACTGCAAAGTTTATGCAGTCTTGGTTATCTTGATAACATGAATGTAACTGGTAGAGCCAAGGAATTAGCATCCCACCAAAACTACCCTTCTGTTTCCAGCATTTCAGAAAAGTCACAGATGTTTATTAGAGAAGTTCAGGGAACCAGGCAGTCAGAGAGGTATTTTCTGTAGTCTGAGGATCACCATAGATAGATCAATTGACAGAATAATGCTTCTTGAGAAACTCATATGCAAGCCAAATCATTCCTGACCCTCCCTATGCTTTAGGTACAAAAGAACAGCTACCCTCAGGAAAAGTTAGGGGAATAGAGAAAACAAAGCTACACAGATCTAAAGGTATATACCAAAGGCCAAGGGTAGAAATGGAGTTCCCATAATGCCTGAGCTCTCATCCATCACTATCTGTCCCTCTTTATGAGGATCTCTGTAAGGAGGCCAGAAAGCTCAGTACCGAAGGATTTGAGTCAATAGTAGTTTAAATCATGCCAAGGAGATGTTGAAATACTGTCAGAAATTACCTATTGTGTTGCTTCTGTTTCAGAGGCACCCACGGGAAGCAGCATGTTAATGTCCATAAAAGTTTCTGTAAGGAGATCTATCGGACTAGTTCAGATTACAAAATGTCACACATCTCTGAACAGAAGGCTTCTATTTTAGGAAAAAAATGTTCATAATGGGCAGTCCTTACAGGAACTATAATCCGTCAAGAGCAATGAGGTGACAATTGTCTACTGCAAAGAATGTTCTGCCCATGAACACAGGATGGTCTAATTAGGTAAACGGATAAACACAAACACCCATGTAAAGAAATACATGACACTTGGAAGACCAGCATTCTCTGAAATAGCTCTCTTCATTTCTTTACCTTTGATGTTTTTTGAGGGGACAATTCTACTGTCATTTGCCTCATAATATTTTAATAGCCATGGTAACCACAGCAGATACCACATATCCCAGAATTTGTTGGTTTTGTCACCCAGGGAAACGTCCACATGAGTAATCGTAGAATAGTTAAGGCTGGAAAGGACCTTAAGATCATCTAGTTCCTACCCCCTGCCATGGGCAGGGACACCTCACACTAAACCATGCCACCCAAGGCTTTGTCCAGCATGGCCTTGAACGCTGCCAGGGATGGAGCATTCACAGCTTCCCTGGGCAACCCATTCTAGTGCCTCACCACCCTAACAGTAAAGAATTTTTTCCTTATATCCACTCTAAACTTTCCCTGTTTAAGTTTTAACCTGTTACCTCTTGTTCTGTCACTACAGTCCATAACAAATAGTCCATCCCCAGCATCTTATAGGCCCCCTTCAGATACTGGAAGGCTGCTATGAGGTCTCCACGCAGCCTTCTCTTCTCCAGGTTGAACAGCCCCAGCTTTCTCAGCCTATCTTCATATGGGAAGTGCTCCAGGGCCCTGATCATCCTCGTGGCCCTCCTCTGGAATTATTCCAACAGTTTCATGTCCTTTTTATGTTGAGGACTCCAGAACTGTACACAATAGTCATCATGAATTTGGTCTCAGAGCCTGAAGTACTATTCAAATAAAATAATTTATCAGTTATTTCCATTGGATGAAGGGTTTTTTTACAAACTTCTACCTGTTTTGTAATCAGCCATCTCTTATTTCCAAATGCTTTACATGGTTCTAGTGAATATTTATATGTATGTACAGCATAGATGTAGATGTTATATATTACTATAAGGTATCTGGAGCCCAGGGGTTAAATGGGCATACGGAGAAGAAATATGCAGAAACTGCTTTCACTCAGTGATCAAGACCAGTGCTAGAATTTTGTCTCCCTGTCCCCCTCTCTCCCTGTGCACAGCTGTGTGAAAGCAGTCCTATAGATTCTGATGTGATGACTTGATTCTGCAATGGTATTTCCAGGGAGTAGCACAGTTTCCATTGCCCTACTCACCTTGGGATTTGCAAGGAGTCTTCATATAATACTTGTTAGTTGGTAAGAGAAGGAGGTCTGCAAGTGTCAAAAAGTAGGGTTTTTTTCCTAGCTTGTCTCATGACCAGGTTTCATGCTCCCACTAGAACCACTTCCCCTAGTAAGTAATAAAGCAGTAAAAGGTGATCTATCTTCACATTTATCCAATATATATGTTTATCTCCTTAGGAGTGTTTGTTACTCTTCAAGCTAGCTTCCTGAAGCACTTACCAGAAAGCATAGATTCCTGCTAAGACTGAGAGTATTCTCATACACTGAATGTATCAGTCTTGGGAACATTTAAACTACACATACTCTTTTACATTCTGTTGTTAAAGTTTGTGTCCATAATTATATTCTGTGTATTGAATTAAACATGGTCACATGAACTACTCACCTTTCTCTGAAATCTTCCTATCCTTTTGACAGCATTAGCTGTAACAGCTTCTGGCAAAGTTTATTCATTCTCTTCTTATCAAAGATGGCAATAGGAGTAAAGACTGTCAGAAGGGATTATTTGGCTTGGTTTTCTCAATGAAGGAATAACATTCTGAGCATCCCTTTCCTTCTGCCTTCTCCCCTTTTGTTGAAGATTTTCCTTCAACAGTAAATAGAAAATATGCTAATAAAATACCAGAAATATAAAAAAGCTGTTACCGTATTTGATATTTTGTAGCAAAAAGAAATAAAGCCTGCAATGGAAAGCAAATGTTTTACTACTTCTTTCCTTTTTTCAACTTATTTTTGTGAACTGTTATATCCACAGTCCTACAGCAGAAATATTTAGAGCCTGGTGACAGCAAAGCTAAGACCAGATGACCTAATACTGCTTCTCCATCTGTACATCCTGCAAACAGTAAAGAAACAAGATGGAGTGAAAAGTAGAGTTCTGGGAAAGGCATCTACAGCTCCCGTACTGCCACACATGAAAAGGGAGGCATTATCCGCAGCAGTCTGTACAGGATTCTAGTTATATTTTCAGTTTGGATGTGCCACTGCAGCTTACCATAGCAGACACAACATTTAGATGTATCTGCCAGGATACAGCAGGCTAATGGCTGTTACATGCCTAATATGTTCTCCTCATCCACCCTGAATATTTGCTGTCTTTCTGTCTTTTGTAATAGCATATGGTGAAGATGGCCCACTGCCTTACATTCTGTTAGTGGCTTAAAACTCACCAAACAGTATGTGTGTGCAAGAAGGTATTTTTCCTCAAAACATTGCGAAGGACTCCAAACTAGAAACCCAAATGCAGTGTTTGGCTTTATGACAGCTTGGTTTTTAAAAATCAGATAACTTCATCTATGTGAACCTAATTCTTAGAGGCAATAAAACATTTCTTACTCTAGGACAGTTAATTGAATTAATATTGAAAACGTAGCCCCTGGGGTTTTTTGTCTATCTTGCACTCAGAAAGAAGCCAGACTGTGGGTAAACTGCCCCAAAACTCTGTCTAAATCATTACGTTATTTTAGGAGTGAATCATGAACATCTCACAAGGTAAGCACAAAATCCTTCACTCACAATGGTCATATTTGAAATGCATTAAGGAATCATTAGAACAGCTCAAAGTTACCTTGCACTTGAAAAAAAGAAGTCAATATATTGGCTGTATTTCTATCTTCTTTCTATATCCCCCCAAGCAGAGCTGAGTAGTTCCCAGTCCTGTGAAAAGACTTTGTCTTCTTTCCTGAGAAGACAAGAGATAAACGGATTTTTTAGGAGGAACACGATTTTGCTTTCTTCACTCTCTTCCTTTTAGAATAGCTGGCCACAAGGCAACTATTTACAGAAGGGCTCTCATCTCACAGTTGGAGGCAGAGTGCCTATTTTCTGCACTGCAGTGCTGAGTTGTGGTACTGCCTAAACCTCTTTGTTCATTCTCAGCTGAAGCAGCATTGCAGTCACAGGTAGAGAAGTCCAAGTATTTCCTTCCAAGATATGCATTAAAAAATTAAAAATACATTTAAGCAGTCAGTAACATTTTTAATAGCTCCTGTTGACTTCAGAAAGAAACCACTCCCCATATTACTTGTCACATTACGCATCTACATCATGAACTAATGAGCACTGGTTGATTGTGTGATTGTGTCTTGTAGTGTGGATCTCCCTTCCTCAGCATTTCTCTACCAGAAATTTGAACAAAATGGATGTAAATTTCAATGGCTAAAATCTGATTGCACCTGTCTGTTTATAATTTCATATGTATTAAAACAATTCCCTGACAATCCAAAAGGTTAGATCTACCTGTGGTAGCCATTGCAGCTCCATGTCAAAAGCAATATAATTTGCTGTCCCCCTTGACAGCTGTAATTTTTAATTGTGACCTCAATTAGCCAGCCCTAGAAATAAACAGATTTTCTGTATTTTCACTATCCTGTATTCTTATATTGTGTACATAAAACCCAGTTTTCTCCTGGCTTGCTTCATAGCTAAATTTTATTATATTTGCCTAAAATTATCTTTATTCAGCTGCTAGATCTAAGAATATTTACATTCCACTACCATCAGTCTAGCAGCTTTCTAAGGAAAGCTAAGGTTAGAAAAAAATAACAGCCCACTAAATGGAGTCAAAAGGACTTTTCACATCCAAATTCTTCTCTTCTTCCCTTCATTTCCCAGGTCAACACAGAAATAAGATAGTAGAAGGAATTAAAGCTCTTCTTATTGTCCCTTACTTAACAGCATAATTCTCTCCAGCTGAGCCCAGTCACATTTCCTAGGGCAAAGAAACTCCATTAATTATTTTGCTTAGGGTTTCAGCATTAACCCTTCAAACGTGAATCTATTAGATTTTCCACCTCTGTATTTGTAACTTGGTTTAATTTACTGCATACTGCAAGCATTCACAGCATAGAAAATACCAAAATGCACCCTGTGTAGCCACATAAGTAATAAAAAAAAATACCATAATGAAACATTATGAGATATAGGGCAGTTTTGCTGGAAACCACTTCTGTTGATACTCAAATAAGGAGCTAAAGGAACACAGATTAGGCTTAAATATCACCCAATGATTAATAATATGACTGCAGGATAACAAGTTGTAGTTTCATGATGTTCAAATTAAAAGAAAAAATTTACTAACTGCTGTGATGTTGGGATTGTGCATTCTAACAGGTGTGATGATAAAATATTATTCATATAAGATATCCTCACAAGGCCACTGTAAAGCATTTGATAACGGCTATTACTATATGGAAGGTGGAAAAAAAATGAGGGTACAGAATAAGATTTGAAATTTTGGAAGCAATACTATATATTGAAGGGCATTAGTTTGATAGAGATAACTTAGCTGTGTGATGTCTCTGAGAAGCAGTGTTATTACATCAGTTGAACACCCACATCTCTAGCTGAAATGAAAAATCATTTCAACATTTTTGTCAATTATTTTCTCATGGCCAACCTGACAGAACATTCCCGTGTTCAAGGTTTTGCACGTTATACCTTATTCTCTGTCACTATCCCCTGAAAAAGAACACCACGTAGTTCACTCTTGATCTATCAATCCTTGACATAACAATTTTTACATGATCTGTATTAGTTTATGTCCCCTCACGCCACAAGTGGTTGTGATCTCTCTTCAGAAATTGGCCCCATAGTCTTCTAAGTCACCATTCAACTCTTTAACCAGCATGATTTAACTGAGCTGCATTTTCAAACTAAAATCCTGATTTGACTGAAAAAGCTCTGTGCTTCAAAGATGCAGAGAGGCCCACACAGTTCCCAGTATGGATCAAGATCTGTGTCCTGTTTTGAGCAGTAGCAGTCATTTTTCTCCTTCTTGGTAGCTGGTGCAGTGCTGTGTTTTGACTTTTGGGCTGAGAACGGTTGCTCATAGCAAGTATGTTTTGAGTTACTGATCAAATGTTTGGTTTGTCCAAGGCCTTTTCTGAGCTCATGCTCTGCCAGAGGAGGAGGGGAGGCCGGGAGGAAGGAGAGACAGGACACCTGACCCAGGCTAGCCAAAGAGGTATTCCATACCATAGCACGTCATACCCAGGAGGTAACCGGGAGAAACCCGGGAGGACTGGAGCTCTTTGGGGATGGAGGAGGTATTGGTTGATGCTTGGTCGGGCAGGGTGGGGTGAGTTATGGGTCAGTGGCTGGTGAGGTGTTGTATAAGAGAACTTGTTACTTGCTTTGTCATTATTATTTGTAGTAGTAGTGGCAGTAGTGATTTGTGTTATACCTTAGCTATTAAACCGTTCTTATCTCAACCCGTGGGGGCTACATTCTTTGGATTCTCCTTCCTAACTCTCTGGGAGTTGGGGGAGCAAGGAGGGGGGGGGGGGGGCGGGGGGGGGAATGAGTTGATTAGCTGTGCCGTTTGGTTTTAAACCATGACAATCTGCCACCAGGTTAACAAGACTGATTTTTAGTTCAAAAGTAGAACATAGTGTTTTTAGTTTTAAAGACTGTAAGGATACAGTCGCCTACTGAATATTTATTGGCTGTCTGTGTGAATGTGAATATGCCACATAACACCTAAGGGTGATAGTAAATTTGATTGCACTTGTCAACTGTTTCTCTGTGCTTTCTGTGTTTTCCAACTAGTTTGTTACTCAGTGAAAAATGTTTAAGAGTTCCATTCTGTAATTATCTTCATCCTTGTAGCCCTTTAAAAGAGGTTTTCTATTTTTCTCCCAGTGACCGAGTATCACATTTGTACAAATGTGTTGGCCTATCACATGGAAGAGTTAGCTCAGTAAATACAGCACAGTTGGAGATTGTGGTAGCTGTAAATCTACAAGAAAAGAGGATTCAAAAGCTGATATAATTCTAGCACAAGTTTCACTTAAAAAGAAAAAAAAATCTAAGTTATAATTCAGTATGGAAGGAAATAAAGACACTTTTCATCATTCTCTATATTAATTCAGAAAAGTGGAGTTGCGACATATTCCAGAGCATTTTCAGGTGTTTGAAAAAAAGATGTCAAAAATCAGTTGAAGTTCTTTTTTCTATATTTTGAGAAATATATGCTCAATTATCTTAGTCTTTTAATGCATATTATGGTATTTTTAAAACCCCATCGACAGTCTGAACTTCTTTCTTCAAATTAACATTATATACAAAAGTGTATCTGTAAATATTCATAATTTACCTGTCAGAGGTTTTGAAAGGCACTGCTTTAATTCCAATCAAACACACTTTTCTGCTGATGTTTAGAATGGTTTCTCCCAATTTTAGTAAAGTTTTCACTAGATTTTGCACATAGGGTGAGGAATAATAATACAATATCATTTAACTGAACTGACATAATGAGAAGCTTTACAGTAAGCCATTTAAGGCACACCATTTTATAGATCGCTATTAAATGGAATTAATTGCTTCAATTATGTATATCCATGTGAAGATGCCCATGTACTAAAACACATTTATATACACATGAATGTGGAAACACATATCTGGACAAAGAGATATAATCACTGCAAAAATTTGTTTTATAATCCTGCCTTATAATATTACAAATCCTAGATAACAATGTCAAATTGTGTCATAGATTTTCTCCTACTTTTTCTACTTCCCCATCCTTTCTTAAAATATAAATAGGACTTCAAGATACTTGCATCATAACTGTCACACATTATGAAATAAATATTTAAGATTCTTTGTGAAGTTATATCTGACTCTAACAACTCCAGCCTTTTCTTTCCTCAGCATTTCTTTCTCTGGCTATTTTCTGCATGCCTCAGTTCCTTGACTTGACTTGTGTTGTTATTTGAAAACCTCTGGTCTGCATAGAAATAAAAGGAGAATGTTCCTCATGTTGTGTTAACCAGGGAGCACTGAGAGACTGGCAGATCTACCTACTCTCATTTCACCCATGAAAATATTTCAGTTAGTCAAAGCAGAGGTTTCAAAGGAGTGCAAAGCAGGATCATACACGTTCTTCCTCCTCTGTGGAAAAGCATCTCTCAAGACTCTCCTGTGTCTCTGGGATACCTCTCAAAAAATTCCTTTGCAATCTTTGAAATATCCAGATACCATAATGGCAAGACATGTGTCTTTTACCATCAGGCTTGCTTTATGAAAGACCCCTTTACAGATAAAGGCTGTGTCTTTCAGAGTTTGAATAGATTTGGGTAGACAAAGTCTTAAAAACACAAATACATAGACAGAAATTGACCGCACCCTGATAAAGCTTAAATTTGTAATTATCTTGCTTGGCAACTGAACAGTTGTCACTGCCTTCACATGGTCTTAACATAAATGTTGTACATCAGAAGTAAAAAGCAGAATTATCAGCAATAAAGTGTAAGGATGTTCCTTACATGTACATGTACACTTGTAAGGATGTACACTTACAATAGAGTGTAAGCAGTTCCTGGCTTCAAAGCCTCATCCCTAGCCACGACAATCCCTCCCTTTTTTCTTCCTCTCAGGTGGGCATAGAGGATATATTTCTCCTAAGGACTGCAGCCACAAGAGCTAAAGTTGTGCTACCTGGTAAGACTCTCATAAATGCATACTCCTATCTCTACCTTGTACTGTACTTCAAACTACCCCTGCTGGTTTTTATTATCCCAAATATTGTAATGTCAAAACTGCCAACATTTTTTTTTAAAAAAATGCAGGAATGGCTACAGTTCTGATAAATTACACTGGGTGTTATTATTAATAATTTAACATAATGGCTGCAGCCTTTTCACTAAAGTAGCAATTAAGTCATCATATTTGCCTGGCCTACACAAATTTATTGTGTCTGGTTTTATTACTCATAACTTCAGAAACATTTTGCCACACAATCTGACACCAAAGTCAGAAATCATATAGGGACTGGTAGAAAAGGGAAGGTCATTAATTGAAACATATTCTTTATTATGTTCCACTGATATTAACACAGTTCTAAGCGGCTTTGCATCTCAAACATAAAGTTTCTTCATGTAATCATCATTGCTCCAGGCATATTTGTCATTCCAAACCAGGAATATATGCACAGAAACACATCAGCAGACCCATCTATTTTTAAGGTGCTTCAGTTGTATACCTCACTTTTTAATTCTTTGTTTATGAGCAATATTTACACAAGTTTTCCATATTTCTGACATGCCAACCTCTTATTTTTCATAGAAGCCAATGTCCTGATGCATAGAATAATGTTCGCTACAAACTGTTGTTCTACTTACCGTGGGTTTGCTGGGTTTTTGCTTTTAATTTCATTGCTGTGTCTGCTGCTCCCAGTTCTGAAGAGAACTGCTTGTCACTTCTTTTCAGCAGGTCAGCAAGGAGCCATGAGGTGTCTTTTAGCACAAGCTTCGTATTTTACATACACAGTAGTCAAATTCTTTCCTCCCAGTCTAGTTAGCAGTTTGAAAATTTTGTTATTTCTTATTAATAGTCCTAAAATGATCAGGAAAGGAAGCAAACAATTAAGCCATAATAATTTGCTTTATGCCTGGCCGTAAGTATAGTCTTAGACAAAATTATTAACTTTTCTGTGCCTTGTTTTCCCTAGTTGTTTTGGGAAATACTAATGACCAAGGAAGTTAGCACTTTGACCACAGTTTAGCAAAACCTTAATGACTTGGCTTCCATAGAGTTTTCCCAGCTATACAAAATTAAACACAGATCAAGGTTTTCCTAATCTCCATAGGAATTTTATGACTTCTCAGGAAAGTTATTACAATCACATATTTCTGATGAGAACCTCCATGTTGCCACTCTAGATTTTAAGAGTATTGAAGAAATGCATGTTCATGTGTCCCCAAGTGTATAAGTCCGTAGTGAGTAGACAGACTCATGAAGTAGAAAAGTGACCTGTAAAAGGGCTCAAAGTGTTTCCATGTGTTTGATAAGGTAACACTCCTCTACTCAGAAATAAATGGTAAGACACACAATCACAACCCTGAAGGATCAGGAGCCATCCTGCCTTGACAGTCTGCATATTGCTCACTGGAGATAAGTGTGACCATAAAGACAGTTCCAGTCATTTACTGCAGGTAGGGGAGGGACTGTGGAGTAGCAAGCATGTTATCAATCAGCAACTGAGCTTACTTTATTCATGTAGTTGTGCCCTGAGCTACCACTAGACTAAGCCACCTCATAGTAAAGTATTAATATACAGCAGGTGCCTAATTATGTAAATGAAGTTACAACTGACCCTCATTTTCATGTGAAAAATTGTGCTTTTGAAAATCTTAGCTGAAGGCTTTGCAGAAACAGTATGCTGTCACATCAAAACCCAGTCACATCAGGTTTCCTAGTCCTTGATATAATATGAGACCCAAGGGGACTGACCTGTTTAAAAAGAGAACCTAGTCTGTTCCAGGCAAAAAAAATAATTCAGAGCAACACTAATTCACACTACCAAATGGAATAAAACAACAAGCTTTCCGGTCTGTCTTCTTGCTCTCTCTTTTGCTACTCTCCCTCCCTACAAGGAAAAAAAATGTCCTCACCAGCTTCTGCAGCTTATTAGGGAATTATTATTAGTCCCCTAAAACACCAGTTTAAGTGAGAACATTCTTGCTACCACAAAGAAAATTTTACGTGTGTATGCTGGGTAAATGGGAAGCACTACAGGAAAGGCATTATCTTAGTCATCTCTCGCATAGGTGTACTATCCTTCATTTCCAGCTAAAGGAAGTGTTATCCCAGTTGCTCTTTAAAGGGATTGAATGTTGCCTTCAATTCCCCTAAATCCAGCAAGAGGAACTCCAAATACGATTGTGTTTCGTATGTCCAACAACATTGCTAGTTCAGACATCGAGGAGGCTCCGTTCTTACAATAAAACCACGATGTTACAGAGTGGTGGGTTTTTTTTCTTCCCCTGCCCTCATTTCCCTTGCTGCAATCAACAGCTAAATTGATCTGGTACTTCATCCGTACAGCAAAGTCCCCAGGGAGAGGGTACATATGCAGTGTGTGGAGTGCATTGGGGAAGAGAGGAATGGGGAGGGAAGTTAAAGGGTTCAAAAGTAAAGTCATCAGAAATAATGAGGCTGTTCCGCTCAGCTTCCACTGCAGCAGAGGAGCAAAGTGCCCTTTCAAATTGGATGTCCCAGTTCCACGGCTGAAATAACTGGTCATAGAAAACTGCAAGCAAATTGCTTTGACAAGGCTATTACTGTTGTCAGAGTTCAAAGGTTTTGGACACTAGGTCAGCGGCTGCCAATCAAGCAGACAGAAAGAGCTGCTGGTTGAGCCTGTGATTTCTACCTAGGCCGCTATTATCCCTGACTATTCCTGTACCTCAGCAGCTCCTGTGATTAAACCAGCCTCCCTTTTACATCTCTTTCAGAGTGCGATTCACACACTAATTAGTTGCCTGCTCTCCACTGGGATGTCAGACCCTCAGTCAATTTATCTCTATTTCAGCCTGCTCAGAGTGACTTCCCCAGTTATCAAAATTTAATCATGCCTTCAAAAATGTTGAAAAGTGGTCATTAGAGGCAAAAGGCCACAGGATACAATATTCATTTTTCTCTATCTTCCAGTCATCCAGCTGGCATCTATAATGGATATCCTGGGGGCTGTGAGAACACGTTGATTTATGCAACCTTGCTCTTGCTCTCACTGTGGTGCACCAGCCTGCTTTAAAGAACAGGTTTTAACAAGGTCTGAGGTGGGAGGACATTAATCATGGTAGCATTGTATGTGAAAAAGGGTGCTGTGTAGTCAGAAGAACCCCCTACAGCAGGGCAGTTAGATTTTTTTACCACCTTCTCAGAGATAAAGGAGAGTTTGACAATTGATTAGACCTTTCTGTAACCTTGCAGTCCTGTGAAATGATGAGAGTGAGAAAGGGAGGGGGAGGAACAGTGAGAGGGGGAGGGAGAGAGAGATAGAGAATGATTCTCATACTGACGGTCTTAAATGTGCAATAACTTTATGATTCTTGACTGAAACTGGCTATCAAAATCAGTCCCAACTCAATACAGCCTAAAAAAAAAGACCATTCTTGGAATAAGAGTCCTTTCAGCTGTACATGTCAGAGGCAATCATGGGCACCAGCAGGCTGCAGTGACTCCCCTGAATACTCAGTATTGCGCAGTGAAACCCTGATAAAAATGGCATTGGATAACATCAATCCGAGCTGTAACGTTCCAAAGTAGGTTTCAGCAAAATCAACAGTGATGAATTGAAATTTGTTGACAATAGGCTGGGCAGGGGGGAGGGAGAGGCAGTGATTATTATTCTGTCTTTTTCTTCCTTGAAACCAGAGGAATGATTTTCAAACCTTGGTTCATGCAACTGAATGCATACATTTGCATGTGATGAGCCAATGCAAAATATGAAGGCAAAATCTGAGTGTGCAAATCAGATAGTTGCCTTTGCCGATGAAGGGTTCCCTGGTGAGCAATGCATATGCAAATAAGTGTTGAAAACTGAGCTCACCTAATTTGTTTAATTTACCATGGTCTTGATGGTTTTGCCCTTGTCCAACTTACAGGATCAGAGGATCACAACCTAGAGTGGCTATAGCTGGGCACAGTTGGAGAAAACATTGTATTATGCCACCTCTATACAGCTTTGGCAATGTGTCTTTAATCCTGAACTGGAATCCCCTGCTATTTCAATCCTGAACTTTTCTCTCTATCATATGCAATAATTACCATTTTCCATTCTCCTGTCCTGGGATCTCTCAAGCTGAAGAAGTCTCCTGAGCTCTCACCCTCCCTCCTAGCTGATACTTGAGACCCTAGGGGTAAATGTTCAGCACAGTATGCAGCATTGAGCTGAACAACTCATTACTGGTATGGGGAGGAGAATGCAACTAATCCTCATATCATGCTGGAAATTCAACCCTGGATGTCATAAGAGACTGTTCTTCTCCATAGAGAGAATCCAAATGAGCTGGAGAGAAAGTGAAAAATAAAATAAAAATCAAAAATATCCTTTTTACATTGGCTATGCTAAAATCCCATTCCTGGCTATGGCCAGCCTGCCAGCCTACCTCGATTTTCCCTCTTTGATTTTGGTTACTGCCAGCTGCTTGAGAAGGTGCAAAGAGCCTGTCAAGGGCATTCTTTGCCCATGTCAAATTCTTATCTAGCTATTACAGTGCAGTAAAGGAAACAGCATCAGATCTCTAAAAACTAGAGTCACGAAATGCAGAGCCTTTTCTGTATGAGGACATTCCCTATAGCACATTCTCCCAAGAGAATGTGGGGTTTCCTGACTATGACTCAGCCCATGTTTCACCGTGCACTGCAGTCCTAGATAATAAGGGCTTCTTGATCTTTCCTGCTGCATCAGGAACGACATTAAGCACCAGCTATTCTTCTTCAGGATAGCTCCCCCAGGCACATAGTTCACTTGCTACTAAGCAGCCCATGCTATGATAAACCATGAGACAAACTCAAAATGATTTAGACTTACAATTAAAAGGGGGATATTGGAGATATGAACATGAAAGTTCACGTGCCTAGTCACATTAATTTCAAACTTGATCCTTTGAATTCAGGCATACTATTTATAAAAGGAAAGCCTAAGTTCATTAATTGAATGCAGTCAGATACAGTATTTGCCTTGGACTGTAGTAGTCTGGGTGCTACTGAAAGGTCACTCAGTTTCCAAAAAGGCTGAGTTCTTCTACATTTTCTTCCCAGCCATCCAAGGTGTGATATATGAAGAAGGCTCTTTTGCATCCCATGCTGCCTGTATTCCTGGATGAACTGTGAATAGCATCCAACCAGGCCAGTGCATAAAGACTCAGGTGTCATGCTACCCTGCTAGGGACATCAACCCCATGGAAGTAGAGGTTTGCTGAATTCTGCCCTCAGCACCTCAGCAAAACCCAGCAGCTATGTTCTTGAGAAGAAACCTTCAGATTTCTGCTGTGCTTCTTGTGCTTCCAGTCAATAACGTATTCTGCAGGCAGGATGTATATGGGGCATATCTCAAAAAAAGAAACAAAAAAGATTTTAGAGGCAGGAAGGATGAATCTTGACTGTAAGCACTAAAAAAATGGGTGCAGGTGGTTTTTACTCAGGAACAGATTTGTGATAATTCTTTCTTGCTCAACTGAAAGATTATTCAAGGAATATTAATGAGGAAAATTATAAACTCTTTTTCTGGACTGCTACAATGCTGACAGTGTGTGTGAATGAAAGGAAATGAAGAATTCTGAAAAATGCTAACTAAACAAGAGTAGTAGCCTGGCAGTTGCTACTGTCTTGGACATCAGATATTTTGCATTAACATCTTCCCGTACTGTATGTTGGTCACATAGAAACAGAGGCATTAGATGTGCTCTCTGTTTTGTGGAAATGAGTGGAAGTATGGCACTAAATTATGGTGTTGCTCCAATTGCTCTGTCTTCCTGGCACTGTTGGCAAACATGAAAGCTGTAATTTTCATTAAAAGGCTCATCCAGATATTTGGCAGCAATTATATGATTCCTAGAACCACTCAGTACAAATAGATAATTAACCCATAAAGCAGGGCTCATATTAGATTTCTTTTCATTTTTATAGTGTATCAGTGGTACAAAGAGAGAGAAGTAGCTGCAATGATGTTTACAATTTAAGAAAAAAACAATGCCACATGGCAACAAATAGTGTAGACTCTAGACTTTAGCAGTTCAATCTTTATTTTTTATTTTAATGATATATCTGAATTAAATTAAGAGCTACAGACAAAATCAAACTAAAAAAAAAGGAAATATCCAGATTACATGGAGAGCATGAAGCAATAGTAAATCACTTCCAGTATTGTGAAGATTCTATCTTTAGCTGATGACAAAATTATACGAATTACTAAATGTATATGCATCTGCTTTCTTGTGTGCCCCTATAATGTTTGCATATATGTTTATGCAGACATAAGAATGAGTTCATATAATAGTGGAATTTAAAAGTATCAGCCAAAAGCAAATGAATTTTTGATGTATATAAATTACCTCCAAATAGTCAGAGACTCATCAACGATTTTTCTTAAGGATCCTTACTGACATAAAACAACTACTTCAAGAGACTCCATTTTTCAGCTGAAAGATTCTTAGTAATGGACTAATAGTCAGATCCAATAAATAACAATAACAGTCATTAATGTACTGTGGCAGCAGTATAGACACAGTGCATTCTCCAAAAAAAAAAAAAAACTTTTCAAAAACCTTAATTCAAAACTACTCATCACAAGCCATGTGATCCCGAGCCACTCCACCAGATTTTCACTTCCACAGCTCTAGAATTTTATTCTGAATTTATTATTCAAGCAAATGCATAACCCCAAGCAGTTTAACTCAAACTGCAGTTCTCAACCAGGAAAAGCCCTAAAGGTCTAAGCTTAAGCTTTGAAGAATTTGGTAGCTCTTGAACAGCTTTCAGGCAAATGGTTTTCTTTCTTGAAAACTAAATGTGTGAAGTTTCATGTTGCAATCTGAGTATTACCCACTTTCTGTCTGTATTTGAAAGACAGTGTAGGTCTATAAGACAGACTAACATGGATATCCATAAAGAAAAAAATTGCCATCATAGCTCAAAATAAAAGCTTTTGAAAGGGATAAAAGCCAATTTTTTCATATATTGCAGTTATTAGGAGAGCACACATTCAAAAGCCTGGATATTGTCCATTTCATAACCATCAAACATTTTAATAAAAAATATGTTTGTTTGTAAATATAAACTAAGAGATGTTTTCTTGGGTTTTGGATTGTAAAATGGAAATAACATGGAGTTAAATAATCTTTTTGAATCACTGTGTTCATGTCACATTTTTTACCCCTGCACAAGGTAGCTAAAACACAATGTTAAAAGCCACTGCCAAATCCTTGGAAATATCCAAATAACATGAATATTACTCACCACAACAATATACACACTTTCAAGTTAAAATAAGCCACATGTTCTAAAGTAACCCACATATAGCAAAATTATGACCTGACTATATTTATACACAAAGGTGCAATTTCCATATACTATTATAGTCTCATATTATATATCTTTAAATCATGCTGCAAAAGTTTCTGCCTTCCCCTAATGCTGGCTCTAATTTAGGATGAACAACTACTCTCATAAAGAAAAACTGCTGCTGCTGCTGTTTATTAGGCTGCAGAAAGGTCTCACTGACTAATGTCTCAGGATTAAATGTATGTGGAATAATAAGAGCTGATTTATTTGTGCTCCAGTAGGATAAAGCTGCCACTGATTTTACAAGAAACTATTCATCTGAGGGCTACTATAGCTAGTAAATTGTGGTTGTTGCTGAAATTAGTCTCCAGGCTTTCATGCAATCTACAGAGTGAAGTAGCAATGTGGTAATAAAGCTATTGTGAGTACTTGGTGTATTTAAAAGTTCCCTGTCTTGAGGGATTCTAAAAGTCATCTTTCAAAGATTCCTATCAAAAACTCTACTGGCCTTTGCCTACAATTCGAATTTCTACCCTGGGAATGTATGAGAATTAAAAATGTATAGGTGGCAATAAAGCAGAAGAAATCTCGTGCTTGTGGGTGTTTGGATTTTTTTTTTCTTTATACAGGCTTTCATTTCAGCATTACAATTACAGAGGGCACACAGGTCACTGTCCAGCCCAAAAATTGTAATGAAAAGAGCAGTAAAGTGAATCCTCAGTAAAATAGCAAATAATCCTTTTTTTAAGGTTTCCTAAAAAGTTTCTGATGCTTGCACTTAGATAGCTATAAATCAAAAATTAATCAAAACTCATACAAAGATACAAATGAAATTGACTGAACAGCAAGGAATTAACAGAGCCCTTTTAAAAGACTAAATAAAGGAAAATTAGGTAAATAAGAATTTAAAAGTTGAAACCATACTTACACAGGACCAGGAGCATTATCTCCTTATCAGGTAACAGGCTGAATAGTATTACATCAAAGAGATATTTTCAAAGAAATGAATGAATTGCTGAGCATAATGGACAACTGCTTATACTGAAAATCAAAGTGAAAGACTTTTCGTCAAATTTATAAACCTCAGCATGCAAAATTTATTAAATTAATTACAGTTTTGTCTGTCAGAACTATTTCTTCCAGGTGAAGGATTAGATTATATTTCTGGAGTTATCTTTCATTATCTGTCTATACCTATTCCCTGAATAAAGTACAACACACAATACACCATTGTTTTTCAAAAGTCCATAGTTACTAAATCCAATTCAGCTGGAATAAATGGACATGCATTTGCATGTTCTACATGTGTTTGTGTACTCGAGTGTAACAGCCCCTATTTTTTTATAAGACCCTGCTGGTAATGCTGCTCTAGCACTGTTAGCATGATATACATTTACGTGGAAATCTGTAAAAGCAGTATGTATCACCTGAAACTCTCACAACTGATTCAGAAATAACAATATAACTGTTAAACAGAGGGTACATACACCCACCAAAAATCATAGAGCAGATATAATCTCAAAACTTGACAGGTGAGAGATGACTCACTCTTACATAGATTTTGCCACTTCATTTTAACTTTCTCACTATTTTCGTTGCTTGTCTTTGAAGTGAGCACGAAACCAAAAGTGATCTTTTTAGGGTTGCCATGAAATTCAGGCTGGGATTTCTCCAGGCGAAGATCATTCATTAGAGAATTATTCCAAGACACTGAACATGCTGAGAGAATCTTCTATCTCCAGTTCAGAATTTACTAGATAACATTTCTTACATAAAGTGCATTTCATTTCTTTGTATCGCAACTGTAGTGACAAATTTTATCCATAAAATATGTTGTACTTAGCGCTAGAGCTTTTTGTTTTCAAATTAAAGGTTATCAGCTTTTTCTTTTTATACAATGCTTTATAATTGAGTGTTATGCTTTTCATCTTCAGCTATCCCATCTCTGCTTTCAAATGAAGTCAGTTTTTACCATATATCATAAATATTTCTCATAATGAATACTTAATAGTGCCAAAAGCCCTACAGGGGAGGGTACTGTCAAGACAATACTAGAGCTTTTAGACCCTTTTCAGAACTGGAGAAGGCACTGATCCATATACTTGAATGTCAGTATCCACAATAATTGTAGCAAATCTAACCACTAAGGCTTCAATGTCTGGTTCCATTCAGGTACAATGGAAATATTCATCTGGAGAAAATCAAGATTCATCTAAGCTGTTAGACGCTAAAACTATAACTAAACTCAAAATTTCTGGAACTACAATCTGGTTTTAGACTGAAGAAACAAGTGTTAAAAAATTCTGTCAGTCCTCTCATTTCAAAAACTTTTGAATGTCTTGTTGCAAATGCACAGGAGCCATGCATTTTGAGGAAAGGGACAAATATAATAAATTGCACTAAAAGATTCTGAGGTAAATGCCAAGATATAGCAGGACAGAGAAATAATGTTAGCACACTGACTTGGTGTGTGATAGACAGACAGTTTCTACATTGAAATTAACAATGGTAACATTTGTTAATTAATTTTATAACACCCTGTTAACAATGGTAACATTTCCTGCAACAGTTTTCTGTCTTCCTCTGTTAACATTATCATACTCTTAACCACTTAATTTCCTACCACTACAGTTTATGAGGTAGTATTTGGTGTTGTGCATGTTGAAATATTATCACAATTTTAACAGAGATTTCAATGCACACATTACACCGACCGAATACAATAACTTCTTTTTAGAAAACTAGATTTATTAGTATGAAAATAGCCAGAGTGTCAACAATGGGTTTAAAGCATTCTAATTAGGTTGTGGTTTGTGTTTTGTTTTGTTTTCCACCCCCTTACACTTTTTCAGGCATTTTTGTAAATTGAAAAAAGCCCACATCCTTTATGAAGGAACTTTTTCAAAGAAAACCAAGTGGTTTGAATCAGTGTACAAGATATACCAGCAACAAAAATGGAAATTAAAAATAAAGCACTTTTTGTGCTGTTTTTAAAAAGCAAAAAAGACTAAAAATCTGAACATTTCTTTATTAGCCTCTGGCACTGGATTTTTACAGCATGTTATTATCATTACAGAAACATTTATTTTCTCCATCACTCATACAATGCAATGCTGGTCAATGCTCATCTTTATTTTTGTCAGAATAAAATGGCTACTAAAATAGGTGCTGCCCTTTTTATTGAAAATTAAAGGATAAATTAACTTATTAGAGTTCATTTGTAACTCTAGCTGTACCTAAAATAACGTTGACATCCACCACAGCATGTTTTGTCCATCTATCATCTGTGGTTTTCTTTAGTTGTGTTAAGGCTTTTGTGTTGTATCTAATATTGAGATCAGTTAAGTCCTAAATCTGGGAAAAAGTCTGCCTGTGTGGATTAAGGTTATTAATTACTGGGATTAAAAGGAAATTTCTGTTTCTCTGAACATCAGAAAATCCAGCAGAGTCATTTTTTTTCCCCTCTGTCCTGTTCCTTTCAGCCAGAACAGAGTCCAAAATCATCTTCTCTTCAAAAAAACTCTTTTAGTAGCAGTTCAAGCTGCAGCCTGTTCCTGATTTTTCTCTTCCTTCTTCTGTCTTTCTGTGTTATTTGCTTTGCTCTCCTTCTTTTCCTGTTCTTTATTACAAACATACTTTGTCTACATATTAAAAGTAAATACAATGAATAATGCATGAATGTTTATACATGCAATGCAAATAATTTTGTGGAACTATACATGCTGAAAATGGTGAGAGGTGATAGTGTTTGGGATATAAACTGCTTTAATTTCCCAGAGAGCTTTGATATTTCCTATACTTACATGTGTGCCGTCTTCTGTACATAAACATATTAAGATCTAGGAACAGTCTGGTGTGCATATACACCACTCACAAAGCTTTAGTTTAAAGAATTAAAATTATAAGAATTAATTTATTTTTTCTTTGGCAAGTATCTGAGTATAATCTGAGGATTTTGAGTTACAGCTGTGATGCAAGGAGGAAATTCAAGCCACAGCTGTATTGTCACTAGGTGTCATAGCTGTGCTTGTGTCCAAACCCAGTTTAACCTGTCTCAAGTCCCCATGTCATTCAGGAATGCTGGAATCAGTTTCTGCATAGGTGTGGGAGCAGACTGACCTAAGGCATGGTGATGGACTCTGCTTCTAGCCATCTCTGTGGCAAGGGTTTTGACTAGATGCTACAGGACTCTCCATGAGAATTTTTGAATCTGGAAGATCTCCTTAGGTACCTAACGCTGTACATAGATCAACTGATGGCCACTATTTGCATACTCAACATGTGGATTAATATCCTGGGTGGAGACTACAGCCATCCTAGAAATGCTCCCAGACAATTCCAGCAGCAAATCTGACAAATTGTGCCTACATGAGATACTAATTAATTTCATAAACTAGTCCTGCAGATACAGAAATTGTCATGTAGGACCACTTCTTCTACCACTTATTTGTGTATGTCTGTGTTGTACAGTTGAAGATAACCAATAACAAAGGATCAATTGTGCACATTTGGGAGCATTCACACAGGACCACTGAGCAGGTGGATCACAAGAATGCACCAGAATAACAGTTCAGGGAATCTCATCTGATCCAGCTGAAGAAGCCCTTGCAAAGATCTTCACAATCCAGAAAACTGACCATCGTGTTCAAGAGACTGAGTTCCTCACAGGATCACTAATCTTTGCAAAAGGATTAAATAAAATTACTTTTGAATAAACACTGTCCACTAGTGACTGTTACAGGAAAAAAAAAAGTGCTGGAAATCTATCTCAGAGTCTATGAATTCATACAGAAACAGCTAAGATGGCAGCACTGGTCAGGTAATCAGCAAGTCTTAAACTTTGTTTCTGAGCTTGTCCTTACAACACTATTTCTGTAGATTTACAGAGGTAAAATTCTCAGCTAAGATTTTCCTTTCTAATATATCCTGAAAAATATATGGAGGAGTTTTCAGAATTCCTCTTAAGGACCTAAAAACCTACTAAATTATTTCATCAGACCTTGGTGATATATTGACTATTGACAAAACATCTCAGTAATATTTATGAAAAGGACATTTTTTGTTGTTGTTCAATTTAGTGCATTTTGCAGCATTTTTTTCTTCTGAGCAGAAAGTATATTGCTTCCTCCCATATTTATATCCACTGCATTGTTCATATTATGTTCATACAATACCTTTGAGGGGATTTCTTGTTTAGATTAAGAAAATATTATTTTGTTAACATTAAGTAGGAAGCTGTTCGTCTTAAGTTAAATTCAGGACATATTGAACTCAACAGAAAATCTGCTATAGATAAAAATTCTGATCTCAGCACTTTACAGTGCTGCAGAATAAATTAAGAATGAGAAATCAGACTAACAAGAAAACTACTAACAACAATTTTATGGAAATATCTGCCAAAGCTTTTAAATTATTATTCTTCTAGACTGTTTATGAATTCTATTTTTGCTTTGGTTTTTTGCTAATGTTGTGGCAAACTTCCAAACAAGAGTGTTCGTAGAAGAGATCTGCAACAGATTTGTAATAGAAACCTGAATAATTTCTTTTTTATTTAAAAAAGCTACATTCATCAGTGATATTTTGTTGACTGTCATTTCAGTCAATATGAGAGTATTGATCAATGCAATCTTGATATCCATTTCAATTTAATAAGGAAGTAAACAAAACCATCTGGTTTGAGTTATACAGGGTCAAAACAGGTCAAAGAAAACTCAAAAACTTAGAGCTGCTTGATCAGGCCAAAGATGATGAAAGAAGGCAAAAACTAGCAATATGGACACTGTGAAACTACAGTATGATTAAAATCTCATTTTACATCAAGAAAATTGCTTCAACAAAAATAAAACATCTTCTAACTAACTTTTTACTCTGTACACCTTTTAGATGTTCTTGGAATGTTTGATGAAATTTTATTCACCTGTACAATAGCCTTTTGTAGCTTTTCTTATTAGTGTGGACCTGCAGCCTGCCTGCATTAAACATTAATCCTCTGCATAATGAAACTGTGAGACTGGATTTCTCTGAAATTTTGCACATTTGTTAGTCTGGTGAGGAAGATTCTTATTTTTATGTCTGGCTTTTCTATGTTTTCTGATTAAAGAAAAACACCCTAAAATCAAGAATTGTTAGAAGCTGCGAATAATTAATTTTGTTCTTATTTGTGTTAATGTTTCAATTTGATATTTAATAAAAAAGAAAATATCCAAATATACTCACTAGGAAATATCTGGGTTCAACTGAAGGGCATAGTATGTAGCAGAGCTATGCACAATCCACACTAAGCACAGAAGTACCGTATGTCCAGTACTATCCAAGTATGCCAGGTGATAATTCACAAGAAGTACATCATAGCTCATGTTTGCTTAGCATCACACCTTCTGCCATTTCTTTGCACTTGTACAATTCTACTTAGTTTAGATATAAGAACTAATTGGATATACACAAGATCTGTGTTTCCAGGTTTCTGGAAGTGTGTATGGGGAGTGTTAAAGTTTAGAGTATTTTAATTATGTTAGCAACATAGGGACATCCCCTTGCAGATGGAGGGATAGCAGGCTGCAAACACTTATGTTCACCTGGGAGGAGAAGTTGGATGAGGCAATGAGGGAAACAGTGGGCTAGGTGAAACCCCCGTGAGTTAAACTACCCTATTTTGGGAAATAGAAGGAATAAAAGCTCTTTTAGCAGGCTCTCCTCATGGGTGAAGATGACCTAATGAATTTATGGTTAAATGCAGCCAAGGTGGTAATATTTTCAGCCTGTCTTCTAAAGTCATTATCCAATACCTTAGCAAGGAGTAAGAACCACCCGTGACAGAAGTTCTTTTTGCTTCAGCAAGCATCTTCTATGAGTCAAAGGACCATTCCAGAAATGCAGCAGAAACTGGCTGCCTGTGCATAATAGAGCGCTTGGGCCATTTTTGTCACCAGCATCCCCAGTAACCTCTCCAGTAAGGTGCAAAAAAAAAAAGTCATTGCATTTGACATAACTACAGGAAATGGAGATTTTGGAGAATAACATTAGCATATATATATCAACATTTTCTCTAGCTGGGCTTTAAGCACGTATCTAATCTTTTACATATGTGGTTACCTAATACTGGCACACAGTCCCAGTGCATTATAAATGCAAACACAGACATACATCTTATTAGTTCCTGAGTGAATTTGGAAGAGTCAATCCTGGAATATCTTTCCTTGAGGGCTATGGGTGGTTTCACAAGTTATTTCAGAAGTCTGTAGAGTACAGCAGATCAAAATAAACCTTTGCAAATATCTAACAAAGAACCAATTTACAGATGCTGTAATAAACTCAGAATTTACAGATGCTGTAGTAAACTGAGAAGTGAAACAAATGCCCGTGGTGTTAGACAGTTAACCTGCTGTTATACCAATTCTAAGAGCAAGTGAGAGGAATTAGCAAGAATCGCAGTTTTTCAGGATTTAATGAAATCTGCCAATCACACCTCCCATTCAGAAGTCTATTGCCCATTTCTTAGTAATGCTTAAACAAGCACCTTAAAGTATAGCTTCTAGATTTTCAAAAGCAATCAAAAGATCCCTTTCCTTGGACAAAAGAATATTAAAAAGCAGCCATGAGTTATGAACAGCACTGTGAGATGGTACTGCCTAAAGCCTATGGAGTCCACTACGCTTTAAAGTTTCAAATAAGACAAAGATGTCACTTTGGATGGAGTGCTGCTTTCATTTCGAGTTAAAGTAGGGTGCACCACATCTCAAAGTGTGAGCTTTCAAAGCTGAATATTTCCTGCTTAAAAAAAAGTAAACAAAGATACATAGAGGTTAGAAAAGATACAAACACTACATAAAAGGATCAGTTTTATGGCTAATAGAAACATCCTTCTTTGCTTGTAATCTCGTAAATTAAAACTCCATACTTATTATTCTTTATTTTCTCTATAATCATTCAACACCATCCCCCCACCCCCCCAGCTTGTTCCCACATTCACTATCATGGATTTTGCTCCCAGTTTGAGCTCACTCACTCCTCATCTATCTACCAAACAATTTCCTCCTGTCATATATGAACTGAGCAGTAGGATCTTAAAATAGGTAGATAAATAGATCTTTTAGTTAGCTGGTTTCTTCTCAGTAACAAATAAGTGATTGTCTGGGGGAGATTTGACTGGACACCTTTGTGAACCATCTGAAGAAGGAAAGGCATGCCAAAGGGAAAACTGTGGCAGAAAAGCTGCATGAAAAGTGTTTGCAATGAACAAAATAAGACAGGAGAGTGGAAAACGGGAGGTAAATAAGATCAGAATTAGGCTTTGCGTGTTAAGAGATCAGAATTCAACATTGCAGTATGCAGCTGATTGCAAAGCAGCAGGAATGTAGCAGCACCTGTCTGCTAACCTCTGCAACTACCACTGCTAAATTTTATTTCATTCATTTAATAAGTATCACTAAGAATCAGAGCTACTGATATGTTGCAGTGTTGAGAAATAAAATGCCATTTATTGGCAAGTGAAAACACCTAAGTGGGCCAGTTTTCCAATCCATGTACTTGCAAAATATCTCATTTTCCATGTTCCCTCACCTCCATGAGATAAGATTAGCAAACTTCAGATTGTCACAAAGAAGTCATACCTGTATCAGTTCGGTGAATCCTTTAATAAAATGCATGTATTGGAGGAAGAGACATTCTACAGACAGAATGATATAAAATTGAAGACTGTAGATTTGCGAACACACTGGATATGTTCTGTAAAATTGTCCTGCTTACAAGCATAAATCTAGATAGTTTACCAATACCAATGATGGAGGAAGGAGGAAATTTTCAATTTCAATAAGAGAAGTATACAAATATTCTGAAAACTTCTAATGCAGGATAAAACACACACACATAAAAAAAAAAAAAAACCAGAATCAGTGTTTTCTTAATTTGCTGATTGTCCACAAAATCATTTGTGCATCAAGATAGTGAATAAACTAGAAAATGACATACAGAAATATAATGGATCCAACAGATCATTAAAGTGATGTTATACTGTATGGCATGTATTGAGCATCATTAAGTTGTACGAAATAAAACTGATCACATGGATATGCTAGAAAGACAAAAGAGGTTAAGCACATTGGCAGTATGCAGTTCAGATTAGTGTCAGAAAGGAAAATCCCAGCACTTACATAACTACTGCAAAGCATATAAAACAGTACCGATATCCAACTTATCAACCACTTTAAGCATTTGTTTAGTCAGAAGAATTATTCATTAAAACCATAGCTGCCAAGTAACATATTTCTGTTAAGCTTTTTTACTCCAAAGACAAATGGTAAAACTGTCCAAAATACCATGAAGATTTGTTACTTTCACAGAAAAAATATTTGTACACATAGAGCCAAGATTTGCAACACTATCAAGATGCTAGATATGCCAATAGACTCTGAATACTGGACTCTGAAAGATTTTTGAATTCCTGAGGGCTGGATGCCTCATGTAATATCCAGAGCACACATCCACACCTGAATCTAGAAACATATTTGTATATGCTACAAGGAACATAACTCCCCTTGACTTCTAGCTAACGAACTCAGAGCCTACTTAGGAGCTATTACAGATCATGCAATTAAAGGTGACATAAAGATATTGAACTGCCTCTGAACAATCTCATCTTTCTACACAGCACATTGAAGGGCCATTCAGAGGCATTTGCTGGCATCCCAGAAGCAGGACAGAATTGCTAATTAAAAGGATAAGTAGAGGCAGAACTAATTAACCCAGCATAAATAGCTACAGTACTTCAGGATCCAAAGCTCCTACTGGCAGTGCAGGAGCCATGCAGAAGTGCAGTAAGGTCTTAGTTACCCTTTCCAGCTTACTTGAACTTCATACCATTCCACTACTGTAAATCTCATCTGCAGGTCTTGAAATCTCATTTATTTTTAAAGTATGCTTTCTTCAAAGGGAAGAGCACTGCAGCCCACTTCATCAGGCTAAAAAAAAAGAAAAATAAAAAATAAAGAATAAAAAAAAGGCATTTGACATACAAATAGCAGCCACAACAAGGACCCTTTACCTTAGCATATTGCAGCTCACCAAGGTATCTGCCTCAAAAATGTTGTTCTTAATAGACTTCTTCTATAAATATAAAACTGGGTAAATGTCATTCTCAGAAGAGCTATTATAAGTACATTTATATGATTTTGATAGGGAGAGATGTCCAATTAAAGTAGCCAAGAGCCTGCTCCATAATAACTTATTAATTTTGACTTTACTGGAAACCACACAAACTATACTCTCATGATCAGTGATTGCACAGTAACTGAACATTCAAAATCACCCAATTTCTGCCATCAGCCTTGTCAGTTACATAGCAAACAACCTATATTTATATAGCTCTCTGGCTTCAAATGACTTATGTAGCATCTTCTTGCACTGAATTAAACACTATCCTAAAAGTCTAATCCTTATTTACGGTAAGACCCTTTTCACCTGTGTTCATAAGGGATGTACTCATTTAAATGTCCCTCTACTCCCTGTCAGAGCGTATAGGAGACTTAGTGCAAATAAAAATCTATTCCTAAATACATAAAGAGATGAAGTGACTGGATAATGTATTGAAATCATTTCCTCAGAACTGCAGAGGCTATGTACATATATCCACTGTCTATTGCTACATGTATGTGAACATTTATTTGAATGCTGTTCTTCTTTAAAGGGTTTCCTATAACGTATAATATAGATCACAATTAATAACTGAAGGAGACCACTAGCACGGTTTGTCCTCATAGACCAGTATTAATAAACATAAAAGTGAAAAATCAATAACGTCATTAGATCAAGGGCACTTGATATGTGATGCCAAAAAACATCCCCTGCCCATATTTGCACAGAATAACTGGGCTGGGGAAAAACATCTCTGCTCATGTGAAAATTCTGAGCCTTTGTGTCTATGGAAGTCACTGTATAGTATGTATTTCTACAGTTCCAGTTCTTCTGTCAGTACATTTAAACCATGAAGTGCTTATGCTACTGATTTGGCTGTTACAGGAGGAAAATGACTTGTAAAGATGTTTTGAGTAGCTAAGCATTTTGCATACATTATGGAAATGTGAGACATAAAGAAAAGTGGTAAGAGTGAAGTTTACTAAAGTCAGTGCAAGCAGGTTTATTTTCCATATCACAGCAAGGACTTCATAATCTTCTAAACTGAAGGGAAACAGGACTGTCAAGATAAACACTCACAGAATACGGGATTTGCAGAATAAGTTGGAAAATATTTACCACCTGCAAAAAAAAAAAAACAAAACAAAACATGCTTTTAAAATTACAAAGGCAAATAATATAAAACTTCTGTAATATTAGACCTCCCTTCAGTGTTGCCAAGCAGGGAACACATATGTGAAGTATTGCAGATGTAGGTCCCAGGTTCTCATAAACCCCCAGACTGCTATTGCAGTCATATTCCTAAGGGCTGTGACAAGGGCAGAGTGTAGACAGTAGGCCAAGGACACTGTTTGCCATGCTGGCATAGACTGGTACCTAGCAAGGGGCATCAGGACCACAGCCCTCCAAGAATCTCCTAGAAAAAGACACTTCCTAGACTGGTGTTTCTCAGATGCAGTCTTGTACATATTCATGTTCTTATGTACCTGTGTTCCTCTGCTGCTCTACAAAGGATCCAATTCCCCAGGGAGAACCAGCTTCTGATTAACAACATGTAAAAAAAACTACTTGAGGTTTCAATCCTGTGCTCAAGGGAAGAACACAAACCACCCAGAACTGTCCCACCTTCAGATAACGTTGTCTAACCAAACTGGCAGTAAGTTACACACATGACGAGCAATAGCATTCTCAGAGGGCCCCATGGTGCCAAGGAAGGTCTTTCCATGTGGTCCCATGGGGTTTTTTTCAAGCCTCCAGTCTACTCAGCAAGCCACAGGAATACATAGTTCAAAGAACAGCAATAATTCTTCCTATTTCATGCCGGGCAATTAACCATTTTACTATCAAATGGAAAAGGTAATAGGGTAATTGAGGCATTAAGGGATATTGTCCCACCGATGTTGATCAAAACCTGAATGAAACTTTTGTTTTCTAACTTTATTGATCTTTATACTTAAATCATATCATTGCAGCTGCTCCTTTATGCTCACATGTCATTG
Organism: Melopsittacus undulatus; assembly: GCF_012275295.1. Taxonomy (NCBI): domain Eukaryota; kingdom Metazoa; phylum Chordata; class Aves; order Psittaciformes; family Psittaculidae; genus Melopsittacus; species Melopsittacus undulatus. The sequence goes on along the minus strand of NC_047557.1, from coordinate 40,393,315 downwards.
AAGCTGCTCCTTTATGCTCAACATCATACCTCGAGGACAAAGAAGCACATATAATTTACAAGAGTTAAAGAGATACGTGCTGTTACTTTTATTTTTTCATTAGTTCTCATGAACACCACTGTAGATGGTGTTCTGCCAGCATTTCCATTAAAAAACTCGATTTTCATCAGTTTCCATATCAACTGTAAAAATACTCTCCAGCCTGCAACTGGGCAAAATAAATTCTTAGATAATGATTTTTTTTGGTTGGTCAATTATTTTTTATTTTATTTATTTTGTGCATTTAAAAAGAGTTTTACTTATTTAAAAGTTAAGTAGATACAACTCTAGAAAAATATAAGAAATTTAAGCTGCATTAAAAGCATTTGATTTTCAAAGGATATTTTGCAAACAAGCAAAAAGTAAACTACAACAAATATACCTTGGCTTTTTAAAACAAAATATAAATGGAGTAATTATTCATTTTTAAACACTTAAACTTCAAAATGCTTTATTTACACATCAACATACATGCATGAACAACTAGCTAATTATGCGCCCGTAAAGTGTGTCTAGACAACCTTTTTAGGGTTGCTGGGATGGAGCCAGGTTTTTAGGTGATAGCAGGGATGGCTGAGGCAGGTGATGGTTGAGATGGAGCCAGGGTTTTAAGGTTGCCAGGGATTGAGCATTCACAACCTCCCTGGGTAACCCATTCCAGTACCTCACCACCCACACAGTAAAGAACTTCTTCCTTAGATCAATCTAAACCTCTGGTGTTTCAGTTTCAACCCATTACCCCTTGTCCTATCACTAAAATGCCTAATGAATAGTCTCTCACCAGCATCCCTGTAGGCCCCCTTCAGATCCTGGAAGGCTGCTATGATGTCTCCACACAGCCTTCTCTTCCCCAGGCTGAACAGCCCCAACTTTTTCAGCCTGTCTTGATGCAATGCTTTAGGTCAAGATTCAGATTTCTTTATCCTATCCTCTGTCTTGCTTGAAATAGAAAATTATTCCTATATAGATGACTCATCAAGTACAAAAGATGCAGGTGTCTAATTGAACACGGAATCATGCCCAGTTTTTAAAAGGATAAACTTATTGCATATCGTCTGCATTTTCAATATAACAGTTATACAGCAGTTGCAGGCAGAATTCACAGCAATCTACAGTCATTGCCTGGTTGCATTCAGTTCCAGTACAGCCCGCCCTTCCTTCCTTCCTTTCTTCCTTCCTTCCTTCCTTCCTTCCTTCCTTCCTTCCTTCCTTCCTTCCTTCCTTCCTTCCTTCCTTCCTTCCTTCTTTCCTTCCTTCCTTCCTTCCTTCCTTCCTCCCTCCCTCCCTTCCTCCCTCCCTCCCTCCCTCCCTTCCTTCCTTCCTTCCTTCCTTCCTCCCTCCCTCCTTCTCTCCCTCCCTCCCTCCCTCCCTTCCTTTCTTCCTTTCTCTCTCTTTCTCTCTTTGTTTTTCTCTCTATATGTTCTCACTTGAAATACCTTCATCCTCTTGGAACTGTTTAATTCCTAACAGAATGAAAATCTCAATGGTTTCTTCACTCTTTGGTCGTTTCCATACACATTGCATCACTTAGTGAGGAAATGAGGCATTTAATACAGTCAGAAAAATGAAAGAGAAACCAGCTCTTGAATTAGCAAAGTCTACACTGTAAAGAATGAGTTTTCTCAGTTTCCTTATGATGGTTAATCCTTCTTTATTTCTTCAATATAAGAACATTCTTTTTAGCCTAAGTTAAAATACTGTGATATCTTTGCATTTAATTCACTGAATACAAATACTTCTTTGCTTCTTAAGCAGCAGTCTGCAATACGTTTTATCCTGTGAACTCAAACCCTGATTTTATTTAGTTCATGTTTTGTGAGTGAGCTGCAAAAAGTGAGTAACGCAACATGGCTTCTAAATTTCCAGTTTTCAGTAGTCATACAGGCACGTACTGCTTAGCTTGGATTTATCTCAAGCCCTATATAGTGCAGTCCAATCTGATAATGCGTGCAGACAGTAGACATCAGAAAATATGTTCTTGTGTAAACACAATATAGCTGAACCTGTTTGTCAGGATGGAAAGGTATATGAAAGGACACTGCACTTGGTGCTCCAAAGGGAAAATATGATGTACTATCCATATTAATCATAGCTTATATTTCTGGACAATAAAGTAGAGTAATCCTTGTGAACAATCTCTCTTCAAGGATAAAAAGGGAATATAAGGAACTGGCAGTATCATATGAAACAGCATAACCTGACATGGGACAAAGCTAGAAGCATCTGAGAAATCTCATTTGGAAAACAGCTTAATATGTTTTATTGTGGTTAAGGTAATTTTTTTCTCCTACTGCATCAGGGTTGTTTTCTTGCTTGCACCACAGACATCTGGGCTCCCTGTAAAGCTGGCAAACCTGTAGTAAGTGAAAGCGCTTGTCCATTTAGACTTGCAGAGTTCACAAGATTAGACCATTTCTCTCACAGAAGAGAAAATGTTAGTACAATTTCAAAACCCCCAGGACTTGGATTTGTAGACAGTGATATTGTTACCCACTCCTATAAGACATTTCAGCTGTTAGATGTCTGCAATGTACCAGTATCATGAAATGAAACACAAATTACATGACAAGGCACAACAGGTTCAGTTCTAAAGAAATATTTCTCTTCACAATGAATATACTGAACAAACCTGGAGCCATCATATAACTTTAGAGAGACACGGGAATAGATGCAATTGAGGAGTTTACTAATTTCTGACTATGTAGTGTCAGGAACACAGGAAACCTCATCTGACCTTTCACAAAGGATAAGTTCATTTAACAACTGTGTACAGTGATACACTAAAATCAGACAACAACTACATGTTAAAATGAAAGAACAGAGATGCTTTTTAGCACAGTGAATCCATATAAACCTGAGTTAAAAACAGTGAAGATGAAGAAATGCAAGAAATTCATTAACCAGCAGCCATACAAAAAACACCAAAAATTCTGAGCTTCCAAAAGCCAAAACCAACAATTTGTCATTTCTTCTGAAAAAGATCTAAGCTTTTAGACTGGAACTCATGGGCTTTAACTCATCTGGGAAAGAAATATAGCCACAGTTCTTCAAGGCCAAAGAAATATTCCTGCTTTTCACCATCCTGTTGGGAAGAATCCTAGATAGCCCATAGAATTTCAAATGCACTATGGTTAATGCACATTTTCAGATTCAAGATAAAATATTTCTCTTTTTTTCGCTTAGGGAAGTGTCAGGACTATGTTGTATCTAATTTCTTGGTGAGTGAGTAAAATGTGAGAGAAGAGGCTGTTCTTTTGGACACATAAACTGTCACTGCCAAGTTCTGGTCCAGGTGGCTTAACTACTGACCTCATTCTCCTCCTTAGCCAGAAACAGATACAAATTGCACTTAATTGAAAGCCACATGGAGCATATGTTCTCCTCTAAACATTTATCCATGAAGAGGGAAGCAGCAGAAAGCCACCTTCAGGCAGAAGGTGCTGCTTCCCTTTCCATTGGTCAGAATAGCCCATGCTGGGGATATAGCAAATCATGCATTCAGACTTACAGATAGGATCTGAGTCTTTGAAAAGGGATCACCCTTAGTCACAGCCATTTATTGAGGGAAGGGTTCCTTCTCCTACTGTCCTATCTCATGCCCCAGGCCTTAGTGTCACCCAGCTCCATATTCCAGTGAGTGGATAACCTCAGCCTGCTGCCATTTCCAAAGATGTGTAATAATAACATTATCTTCAAACATATATGGGGCCCACATTTGTAGGCCAGGCCTACTGGGGGCTGGTGGAACTGCTCTGATAAAGAAAGGGAAGAGTGGCTTTGCTGGGAGGCTTGCCAGACTTGTCAAGGATGCTTTAAGCTAGTTGTGTTGGGGGAGGGGAGCATCACTCCATCCCAACACACCCAGTCAGTTGCCAGCACCTATAATAAATACTCTGAGCAATGTAGGGGTATTCTAGCCACTCCAGCCACTGAGTCGGCTTCATTTGGAGCTCGGATCAGATGCCTCTATACAAATGCCAGTAGCATGGGGAATAAACAAGAGGAATTAGAGATGTGGGCACATCTACGGGACTATGATATAATAGGCATCACCAAAACATGGTGGGATGGCTCCTTTGACTGGAGTGTTGGAATGGAAGGTTATAGGCTTTTTAGAAAAGACAGGCCCGGTAGGAGGGGAGGGGGAGTTGCCCTTTATGTTAGGGATAGGCTGGAGAGTATGGAACTCTGTCTGGGGACAGGTGAGCAGTTAACAGAAAGTTTGTGGGTCAGGCTTAAGGGGAAATCGGTGACGGGACACATTACTGTGGGGATATGGTACAGACCGCCTGATCAAGAGGAACCTTGAGGATGAAGAACTCTACAGACAAATAGAAAAAGCCTCATGCTCACAGGCCCTTGTTCTCATGGGGGACTTCAACCACCCTGACATCTGTTGGGGCGACGGTACGGCCCGGCACAAGCAATCCAGGAGGTTTCTCGATTGTGTGGAAGACAACTTCCTTCTGCAAGCAATAAAGGAGCTGACGAGGAGAGGTGCCCTGCTTGACCTCGTGCTCACCAACAGGGAAGGGCTCATTGGAAATGTGACTCTCCAGGGAAGTCTTGGATGCAGTGATCATGAGATGGTGGAATTTGAGGTCCTCAAGACAGTGAGAAGAGCATGCAGTAAGCTCACTGCCCTGGACTTCAAGAGAGCAGACTTTGGGCTCTTCAGGAACCTGCTTAGCAAGGTTCCATGGGATATAGCCCTAGAGGGCAAGGGGGCCCAAGACTCTTGGTTAACATTCAAGGATCACCTGTTACAAGCTCAGGAGTGTTGCATCCCGACTAGAAGGAAGTGCAGCAGGAGGGCCAGGAGACCTCCTTGGATGGATAAGGAACTGCTGAGAAAAATTCACAGGAACAAAGAGGCTTATAAAAGGTGGAAGCAAGGACAGGTGGCCTGGGATGAATACAGGGATGTTGTCAGGGTAGTTAGGGACCAAGTTAGGAAAGCTAAGGCCCAATTGGAGCTAAACTTGGCAAGGGATGTCAAAGATAACAGGAAGGGATTTTATAGGTATGTAGCGGCTAAAAAACAGACTAAGGACAATGTAGGCCCCCTCCAGAAACATTCGGGAGAACTGGCTGCACAGGACTTGGAGAAGGCTGAGGTTCTGAATGGCTTCTTTGCCTCGGTCTTCACTGGCAAAGGCTCTGACCGCAGCACCTGAGTCTTGGAAGACGGACACAGGGACTGTGAAGACTTAGACCTTGGGCCCACTGTAGGAGAGGATCTGGTTCAAGACCATCTTAAGAACCTGAATGTACACAGGTCCATGGGACCTGATGAAATCCATCCGTGGGTCCTGAAAGAGGCTGGCAAATGAAGTTGCAAAGCCACTGGCCATCACATTTGAAAAATCATGGCAGTCGGGTGAAGTTCCTGATGACTGGAAAAAGGGAAATATAACCCCCATTTTCAAGAAGGGGAAAACGGATGACCCGGGGAATTACAGACCAATCAGTCTCACCTCTGTGCCTGGCAAAATCCGGGAGCAGATTCTCTTGGAAGGCATGCTAGGGCACATGAAAAAGAGCAAGGTGCTTGATGACAGCCAGCATGGCTTTACTAGGGGGAAATCCTGCCTGACCAATTTGGTGGCCTTCTATGATGGGGCTACAAAAGTCATGGACAGGGGTGGAGCTGTTGATGTCATCTACCTGGACTTGTGCAAAGCGTTCAACACTGTCCCACATGACATTCTTGTCTCTAAATTGGAGTGTCATCAATTTGATAGGTGGACCACTCGGTGGATAAAGAACTGGCTGGACGGTTGCACTCAAAGAGTTGTGGTCAACGGTTCAATGTCCAGCTGGAGACCAGTAACGAGTGGTGTCCCTCAGGGATCGGTGTTGGGACAGGTCTTGTTTAATATTTTTGTCGCTGACATGGACAATGGAATTGAGTGTGCCCTCAGCAAGTTTGCCGATGACACCAAGCTGTGTGGTTTGGTTGATAGGCTGGAGGGAAGGAATGCCTTTCAGAGGGACCTTGACATGCTTATGGGGTGGGCTGATGCCAACCTCATGAAGTTTAACCATGACAAGTGCAAGGTCCTACACCTGGGTGGGAGCAATCCCAGGCACAACTACAGGTTGGGCAAGAAGGAAATTCAGGGCAGCCCTGCGGAGAAGGACTTGGGGGTGTTAGTCAATGAGAAAATGAACATGAGCCAGCAGTGTGCACTCACAGTCCAGAAAGCCAACTGTATCCTGGGCTGCATCAAGAGGAGCGTGACCAGGAGGTCAAAGGAGGTGATCCTGCCCCTCTACTCTGGTCTTGTGAGACCTCACTTGGAGCACTGTGTGCAGTTCTGGTGTCCTCAACATAGAAAGGGCATGGCGCTGTTAGAACAAGTCTAGAGGAGGGCCACAAGGATGATCAAGGGACTGGAGCACCTCCCATATGAAGACAGGCTGAGAAAGCTGGGGCTGTTCAGCCTGGACAAGAGAAGGCTGCGTGGAGACCTCATAGCAGCCTTCCAGTATCTGAAGGGGGGCCTATAAGGATGCTGGGGAGGGACTATTCATTAGGAACTGTAGTGACAGGACAAGGGGTAACGGGTTGAAACTTAAACAGCAGAGGTTTAGTCTGGATATAAGGAAGAAATTCTTTACTGTGTGTGTGGTGAGGTACTGGAATGGGTTGCCCAGGGAGGTTGTGAATGCTCCATCCCTGGCAGTGTTCAGGACCAGGTTGGATGAAGCTTTGTGTGAGACGGTTTAGTGTGTGGTGTCCCTGCCCATGGCAGGGGGGTTGGAACTAGATGATCTTGATGTCCTTTCCAATCCTAACTATTCTATGATTCTATATAAATTCACTATGAAGAGTGAACAGCATGCTGTGAAGTGGCACCTTTTAAGCATTCCACAAATGTAATTTATTTTAAAATATTTGTTTGGGTTTAAATTTTTAATCTAAAACACAAAGTATGGCAAAAAAATGAAAGAGTTTATGTTTTACAAGCATTTACATTACATACCAAAAGAACTCTTTGTGTTGCTGCCTAACGATAGAATGTTTTAAGAATGCTTCTCTAACACTTTGCTGCCTGATACAGAGCTTAGTGTAGTAGTATTTGATTTTTAGTGTCACTATGAAATGCAGTGTGCCACACATGAAATGTTAATGTAATGCGTAAATGTGCAATTAAAAAAAAAGAAGGTAATATAAACAAGTTTCAAATCAGTGAACTATTCCACAGTTTGCAAATGCCTTTAGACAAGAGTAATGGATTTTTCATCCAGTTAAGTTTTTACTTCATTGTCTCACTTCTTTTCTTCTAACCTCTGCCGTTCTCACTCTGCTCTGGGAAGAACCAAATATTCATTAAGTCAAATTCAATTTTGCATTGATTTATTCAAAGAGTACTGGACGTTTACATTTCTATGTGAACACATCTAACTCCAATGCCATCAGTGAAGCTACACTACCTAACACCAGCTGAAGCTGAACTTCCTTGAGTCGGAAATTCCAATGAGTAGAACTTCAGAAGGACAGCTAGAACTGTTGAACCATCTTTTCCTTCTTTCCACATTATAAAGGTTAAAGGGTTATCTTGTTTAGGACTCAATGGATTCTCATCTGCATCTTTTCCTCAATACTCTTTGCACCTGGTTTTGGATGACTGAAATAACCCCAGCATGTAGTAACTCCTGTGTTTCACCTTGTCTTAACTCAGACTCCTACACATAAAACCTGCATTTTGTAAGATCTCAGTAAACTCAAAGAGCACATTGTCTTCTCCAATGAGATTAAGACAATATTTTCCTGCCTTATAAAGCTGTTCTGAGGGTAAATATAATAAACAACTTAAGTTTACAGATAATAAGAAATAATGTTTTTTAAATGTCTATGCTATAAGGCAGAGGTATGAGTCGAGTTCAAAATATCTTAGTATTGTAATGAATAAATACAACGAGTACTTCAATAGCATGGCCAAAGTCAAGTGATTACAGAAACATTACCCCATTTGTATGTCAGACCACCGTTGTGCTGTCTGTAGTTACATGCTTTAATTAAAACTGTTTGTCAGCATAAAAAAAATACTGATAGAATAAAACATTACTTTTAATTGTAATTGACCAACAATGACAAAGGCTGGGTCTACACCACTGAATTTTTCTGATAGAGAATGTCGTGCCATATTCCCAGGCCAAATGGTAGAGGCTGGCTCATGTCTTTTTTGCACCTAAATCTCTCTGTGGTTGACCATTCAGGTGGTCACACTGCACAGTTCTTGGCCCAGCTGCCCTCGGTGCTCAGCTCTGTAATGTTCAGTCAGCACTGGGGTTTTAACCATGAACTTCTAATTTTAATTATTTCACTATGCCTGAAATAGTAGGGCATTGCTATCAGAATTAGGTTATTTGTAGTATCATGTTGGTGGTAGGTATTTTGTGGTCTAAGGTATTTGCCTGAGGGCAGGTTGGGAGTGCAATGTAGCATGATATGATGCATGCTAATATACAAATGACAGTATAACTTCTGTAAGGTACAAAAAGGCAGATCTGAAATCTGCCTTATTACTTGTGAAATCTGATCCTTATTGCTTGTTCAGAGAGATCACTATTGTGTCCAATAAGGAAACTGTTCAGTCTACAGAGGACCCAGGAATAAGGTGCCATGCATGCATTGTTGTTGTGGTTTAACCCCAGTAGGCAGCTGAGCACCATCCAGCTGCTAAGCCACTGCCCCCATCAGTGGGATGGGAGAAGAATCAGAAGGGCAAAAGTGCAAAAACTCAGGAGGAGATGAAGACAGATTAATAATTATAAAAGGAGAGGGAAAGGGAAGGAAAGAAAGTGGAGAGGGGGAACAAATCTAAGAAAAGCGAGTGATGCAAAAGAAAGAAATTGCTCACCAGATACTTACTGATGCCTAGCCACTTCCTGAGCAACAGCAGCCCCTGCTAATCTCCACACCCTAGTTTTACTGCTAAGCATGGCATCATATCATATGGAACATCCACGTGGTCAGCTGGGGTCAGTTGTCGTTGTGTACCCTCCCAGCTCCTGGTGCACCCCTAACCTGCTCACTGGTGAGTCAGACTGAATAACAGAAAAGCTGTACAAGCACTGCTCAGCAACAACTAAAACATCCCTGTGTTATCAACAATGTTTTCTTTGCAAATTGAAATCATAACAAAAAATATGCACTACTTCGAAGAAAACCAATACTGTCCAACACCAAAACTAGTATAACTGTGAAAAGTCAGAGGATCAGGACCCATTCATGTCTCTTTTTGCTCTTGTATGTGAACACAAGAGAAATGCAGAAGTTAGGACACAAAATAATATTCTTGGATGCTGCATGTCCTATTTAAATCTAAATGTACTGTACATTCCTCCTTAATTTATCTGTTTTAAATATCTGATTTGGGGAGTAAATTGTAAAGATATTTTCTGTAGCAAAAGTAACATAAAACGATCTTTAAAAAAAAAAGTTTAAAAATCAAAAAATTCTGTTTCAGATATATTAGTAGTTGATTATTTAAATATTTAACAGTGCATAATATGCAGTACTTATAAGTTGAAATGATAATCAATCTACATAAGGTATTTTAGTAGGCAGGTAGCTATAACAGCTCATTTCTCTTCAAAAGGCAATGAAAATATACTTATCACAATGAAGACAGTATAAAGATATGAAATAATTTTATCTGCTGCTCTGTTGTCCATGTATTTCAAGAAAGTCATAGGAATAAAGTAAAAAGTGTTAGCTTTGTATTACAAATATGTGATATGTTAATATCTTGATTTTATTCCAGAGTGCTCAAATCTTGACTTGCACAGTCTACACCAACTCATACAAATGTAAAGGTCACTTCCCACAGCAGGCAGCAAAAATTAGATCTGCTTTATCTGAGGTAATATGGGTCAGGACCAATCTAATGAGGCAGCAGTGAACAGCAGTGGGTAGGCCAAAGGCTGAGCAGGGTTGATCAGCACCACAGAGATGGCGTTGTTGGGATTGTCTCTGGAGACCTAGATTCTCACTGCCAGAGGTGAAGCAAGAAACAGGCAAGGAGATGTGTGACTGCTAGCAGTGGCCACCTCAAACACAGCAATGTCTAGTCCAAGCTATCAGCCTGCTTTGCATGAGCTTCATGTTAGTTTCATACCCAGCCCAAATTTGTTCTTCAGACCTAGATATTCCTCCCTGTGCTGCTGCATAGAAACTTTCCCAGAACTTATTTCCTTCCCAAAGTATTAAATCCATAGCAAACTGGTAATGTTTTCATTATCTGTAATATTAGTAGAAGCAACACTAGCTATGTTAGCACTATTAAGTAGCTCAAGTTAGTATCTCCTAATTCCAGGACCCTCACAGTAAACATGGGAACAGGAAACATCTCAGTCCCATGAGATTACTCCAGCTTTCAGAGTGCAGTATGCAGCTGTTTCAGATTTCAGATAGCTGAGAGGGAAATGCTAATGCAACTTTGATGCTCCTCTGAAACTTGGTTTTGAAGGTCTTCCATTTCTTTTGCAAGAAAGCTCAATAGGTTTAGTTTCAAGTAAACATCCATACTTTGATGGATGAGCTCTCCTGAGCTGTCTTTGACAACTCTGTCCAGAAACGGAACACTAAACTCTTGCAATTACAAACCTAAGTGGGAGCCATTGCACAAGATCAACTTTTCTGATATTTTTACTGTGCAACTTTAACCTTGCAACACAAGTTGCACAGATAGAATTGACTTCAGCAGTATTGTCTTGGATGTTTATGAGAGCACATTTGGTCCCACAGTAGATTATGATAGAGACCCAAAAAGCTAAATCATGTTAGCTTAAGGAGAGAGTTTGTACCTTACAATACAAATCATAAGGTCAGACTGAATTATCAGTTGGATTCCAAAACTTCTCAAATATATTTTTTCTAAAACAGCCTGCTACAGAAGAAGGCTTTTTTTAACTCATGTGCAAACTATGCTTTACATTGCTCAGTGCTTTCTTGTGAGATTCTACCTCTTGGAAAGACAGAACAGTCTTCTGAAGAAACTCTAAAGTTGGGGGGGCTGTCATTTAAAAAAGTATATTTATAATGTAATATTTTTAATTATATTTAATATTTGTACTAAATAATAACTTTTCATTAATAATTTTAAAATAAAATATTTTCAAGAAGAGCATGTCCGGTCAGAGCAGTTTCTGCTACATGTAAACGGAAAAATTGGTGATGAAAAATTACAAGATCTTTTTGAAAGTATGGATGCTTCTTACTTCTTTCAACTCCTTTTCACCTCTTTTACAAAACTTCTTTTACACTGCTTTTTCTTAATTTGTGATCACTCCTACCTCCCACATGTGCTTTTCTTTTCTGTCATTCTTTTGTTCTTCCTTTGCATTTAATCCTTTTTTTCTCTGGTACAAAAACAGAGTGACAAAAAACATTTACAAACGTTCTTCTTTGCTTTTCTGACAGGGATTTAAGGAGAAATCCTCTGGACTATACTGACACTCACTGTGAACATCCACCTCTTTTTTCTTTTTTTTTTCCTTTCTTTTCTCTGCTGTGTAACCATTCTCTATTATATGTTCCACTGCCCATCTCTAATGTGTTGATCTCATGGGAAAGATGCCACCTAAGAAAGTACACTGATTAATTTCTGCTCCTTGCCAAACTGTATTTTATCCAGGGAGCTGAAATTTTGCCTTCCAACAGAAAAGTTAAGTAACTTTATGCAAAGTAGCTCCAGTTCCTCCTGTAGTTTTACCACTGCACAGCCAATCAGCTTTTAAGCAGGGTGGCATTAAAAGTAAGAATTAACAGCGGTTGAGATATTTCCAGCATGAGGACTTGTCATTCAAAACTTCTGCGTGGTGAAAAAAATCTAAAGTTTGGTGAACAAATGCCAAAAGCTAGGCAGATTTCCACCAGAAACTTTCCCATCTCCACATCATTTCACCTGATACCTATGATCACCCCACACTCTCAGATACATGTCTGATCTCAGGACTGAGGACCCCACAGATGATGGCTTACTCATAGACCATGCCTTGACCTTACATGCAGTCTGCAGGTGATCTATGCCTCTACTTTCTCAGTAGAAGTTGCAAAATTTTAGAATTGGAACAATGACATGTAGACATGACTTGTTTCTTAACTTGTGGGATTAGCAAACCCATTTTCAATAAAAAATATTTACCAAAACCCAGGGCATCTCTAAATGCTTGCAGATAATTTATATAAATCAAAGCATTCATTCAAATGAAAAACACCTTCAAAAGCATTTCTGTGCAACAAGGTCTTATTTTATTTATTTACTGGATAAGGCCAGACAGCACCTTATGCATCATTCTCCAGCACTCTGTCTACTAGAGGTTTAAATAACTCAAGCAGCAATGGGTCTATACTGCATCCCCTGGGAGGCAAATTCACAAATCACAAGACTTCACACAGGGAAGAAAGCATAAAATGATCCCTCCAAGATAACCTTTCACCCTGGCAGATGACCACAGCCATACAGTATTCCCAAGAAGCTGAACTCATACCTTACTTAAGCAGGTGAAAATCTGATGACAGAGGAGGCGCAATCAGCTCCACAACTTTTATATCATTTTAGTTCGGAGATGCACTCTAGGTTCAGCAGTAGCAGTCATTTTTCTCCTTCTTAGTAGCTGGTGCAGTGCTGTGGTTTTGACTTTCAGCCTGGAACAGTGCTGATAACACCAGTGGTTTTAGTTACTGCTCAAGTGTTTAGACTGACCAAGGATTTTGTGAGTCTCGTGCTCTGCCAGGGAGGAGGGGAAGCCAGGAGGAAGCAGAGACAGGACACCTGACCCAAACTAGCCAAAGAGGTATTCCATATCACAGTACCTCATGCCCAGCATATAAACTGGGAGGAGTTACTCAGAAGGGCGAAATCGCTGCTTGAGTCAGGCTGGGTATCGGTTGGCGGGTGGTGAGTGGTTGCATTCTCTTCTGTTGTTATTTCCCTTATCATAATTATTCTTGGTGGTAGCAGTAGTAGTTTTCTGTTCTACCTTAATTACCGGACTGTTCTTATCTCAACCCATGGGAGTTACATTCTTTCTATTCTCCTCTCCATCCCTCCAGAAGAGGGGCAGGGTGGAGGGAGGAAGGGGGCGGGGCAGAAATGGGGAGTGAGCTTGAGGGCTGTGTGGTTCTGATTTATAGCCTTGCCTTAAACCACAACAGTTCTTTTTGGTGCCCAGTGTGGGGCAGGAAGGATTGAAATAACGACAGATTTGACCAGACTATGTCTAATCATATTTGTGATAAGCATTCATTTTTTCGGATTAATAGTCACCCGTCACAATGCTGATTTATTTGCTCTCAATTTTGTTGCTCTTTATCTCACAGTTTCAGCATGTTGTGCCTTACTTGCAGCTGGGATTTGCTGTGTTAGTGCTTATTGGCTGGGAGGTTTGGGTTAAGGTTCTTGTCTCATTGTACTTTATGGTAAATATTTGTAATACGGGCGAGCTCCAGCAGCAGGGTGTGATGGACGTGGCCATACACTTGTACCTGGCCATCCTGCTGCTCTTCACCATCCTGGCCCTCGTCCTTGCCTCTGTCCTCATGAGGCTGCAGGGAGCTGAGGGGGAGTGGCCTTGGAAGCCACCGGTGGCAGAAGCGGCCTGGGAGAGTGGCCCCGGGGACCAAGCAGCAGTGGGAGCAGGGCCGGAGGCCATGAGGGAGAGCTGCTGGTGGAGGAGTTTCGGGTGGTCGAGGAGGGGAAGAAGGCTATTGCCAAGCAGCAGGAGGAGGCTGTGGAGGACCTGAGCCCTAGGCCAGGCCCAGCCCCACGGCAACCGAGAGCATCCCCCAGCAACTGCCTCCTGAGCCCTCCGAGCCTGAGCCCCAGGAGGATGCAGTGAGCAAGATACCACCTTTGGGAACCTCAGCTGGGTCCAGCCTCGGGCACCTGGGACAAGTGGAGAATGCAGAAGACCACTCAGCACTTTCCTGCAAGGCAGAGGAGGAAGATCTGGACTTAGAAAAAGAGAAGCTGGTGGTGAGAGAGCTGGCAAGCACGGCAACTACACCAGCCGCAGTAACAAGGACAGCAGCATCATTTGAGAGTTCTGAAAGTTTTAAATGGCCTTTGGGTACTCTTGGGACCTGCCTGCTGACTGTAATGGGGATCACCATGTTGGCACATATACAGAGTGTGTTTTTGCCACAGCCATTTTGTCTGATCTCGAAAGTTAAGCAGAGTTGGGTTTGGGCATTGTCTGGGGTTAGACAATGATATAGGAGGACCAAGAGATTTTCCCCAAGGCTGGAGAGTCATGAGTGGCAGGGTGTGGGGGACAGTATGGGCGGGTACCTAGTTCACTGGACCCCTCCAGTCCTTTGGAAGTGTCAGAGATGGAAGGCAGCTGTATGGAGTCCCTGACAACAAGTTGTAGAAACTGCTGAAAGGGAGGGTGAATTATTTTGAGCCTGGTGGGCCCATGACACTTCAGGCCATCAGGCCAGAGATGCAACATAGAGATGGACTCATGATCGAGGGGTGGACTTAATAATGTACACTATTGCCCTGGTTATTCACGAGTGTCAACACTGCACACAGCCTCTCCTGCTCTGAAAGACTGTTGCAAGAGATGGAGCCTGACATCATGGATCAAATGGACCCAGCAGCTTTACAGGGATTGGTCCATACATTAAGGAATGATCTCTTTCTCTCTCTCTCTGTGGATGTATATTTATATGTGTATATATATATAAGAGTGATGGTATATTGAAAATGTGGGATCTGAGCATGACGTGAATGGTATGGAATAAGGGGTGGATACTGTCCTGGGTTCAGCAGTAGCAGTCCTTTTTTCCTCCTTCTTAGTAGCTGGTACAGTGCTGCTTTTGACTTTCACCCTGGGAAGAGTGCTCATGTTTTTAGTTACTGCTCAAATGTTAAGTCTGACCAAGGGATTTTGTGAGTCTCGTGCTCTGCCAGGGAGGAGGGGAAGCTGGGAGGAAGCAGAGACAGGACACCTGACCCAAACTAGCCAAAGAAGTATTCCATACCACAGTACTTCATGCCTAGGATGCAACTAGAGTTACCCAGAAGAGTTAGTTCACTGCTCAGTTGGGCTCAGTATCAGTGGGTGGTATTGTATTCTCTTCTGTTGTTATTTCCCTTATCATAATTATTATTGGTGGTAGCGGTAGTGATTTGTGTTATACCTTAGTTACTGGACTGTTCTTATCCCAACTTATGGGAGTTACATTCTTTTCTTTCAATTCTCCTCCCTGTCCCTCCGGGAGCCCTAGGGGAGCGGTAAGAAAATCAGGGGGGAGTGAGCTTGAGGGCTGTGTTGTTCTGATTTACAGCCGGGGCTTAAACCAGAACAGCACTGAAGATAATGTGTGGGTTACAGGGAGGAAAGGACAATCCTGCTTAGACTTTTTGTTCAGTTTTGGAAAGGAAAGAAAAACAAAACAAGCTTTAACATTTGTAGTCATAAATTGAAACACTCAACAAACAGGCAGGAATGTTTAGTCCACTAGAAAGAAGAGATTAAGAAGGATCCCTACCTGAAGGAGTGGATCTTTGAAACTGATTCTTGCTTACTAACCAGGAATACTGCAGAGATACTTACAGATGTGAGGATAGTAATGAAGTGGAAAATGATGTGGGGAAAAATGAAAGGAATCTGAAAGGCAGCCAAATAATGCTGCCTATGTATATCCCCCATAAGTACTGAACATCTGCAGGAGACACATATGTAAATGGATTAGAGGCTGGAATAGCTAGCAAATTCTCTGTCTCAGTGCAGTGTATAGAATGGATAAATAAATAGTGGGCATATGTGGTATATATTTAGATGGTGCATTAGACTTTAAAATCTCTGTCTAACTGAATGCATTAGCCTGTATTTTCTGTTTATGCCTCTGGGATGCCATGGAAACACAGCACTGAATCCTAATGGGTCTCTCCTGGCAATAAATAAACAAAGTCTTAGTCTATTTATGTTTCAATTTCCTTCTTTTTCTTTTTTTTTTTTCATGTAATATACGATTTCAGAAGGAAAACATCCTACTGCCACACGTACTCTTTGGTTGAAAAGCATGCTGAAAATAAATGTAAAATGCACCTTCTAGTGGCCACTGCAGCCCTCTATACAGCTCCTACTACCATCTGTAAGCAGAGAATGGAACCTATTTGTGTTGAACTTCCTTACAAGGAAAAAGATGTGGCTTATATAATTAAACCTTGTGTAGGGGTTCTCTTAGTAAATTGTAGCCCAACCTAAAGGGCACTTAATATACTTGTTAAAATTGAAAGCTGTTCTTTTCTTTATAAGTCTAAGAGGCTACACCCAGTCCCTTTTTATATAAACAGTAACAATGTTTATTGCCTTTAAACTGCTCCTCTAAAGCAATGGCACACTATCACTTCCTGTGTTTCAGAGCTTATTAGAGCAAACTGAAGCAATCATCCCCATCAGGCTAAAGCACAGCAGCAAGGTGAAACTCTAAGCACCAAGTGATAGAAATACTGAGTATCACAAGGCATCAGTTTGCCATCTGGCACCTGCTGTCCCCTTCTGAAATGAATAAAGTCATTGAGAGGGGATGTTGTGCAGTAACATGAGTAATAGAAAGACTGATAATTATCTATGTGGAGAAGTGGGCAGATTTAATTAGACTACTCAAATCTGAAGAGGCAGCTGAATCCAAAGGCAGTAACCTCAGCTGTGGAGGGCAGCCATATGGTCGCTGTCAAGATTTTGGGTCAGACTGAAATTCAACAGGACCTTTGTAAGTAATTTAGAAATGCAGTGCCATGTGCTTGACTCCACATCTGTCAGGCAGTTCTTGGGCAGAACTGACAGCCGTACCAGATATGCAGGTTTGGTGCAGTGCATGCTACAGTCCCTGATGTAACAAGTCTGAATAACAAGCTGGCACCTGCAAGCCTTGCCAGCTGCCCCAGCAGAGATAGCAGGTCTTCACTGAAAGGGTTGTCAACCACTGGAACAGGCTGCCAAGGTGAGTGGTTAATTCCTCTTCCCTGGAGGTATTTAAGAGACATGTAGAGCTGGCACTTAGGGACACAGTTTAGCGATGGACCTGGCAGTGCTAAGTTAACAGGCAGATGATCCTAAAAGTCTTTTCCAACCTAAATGATTCAATGATTCTGTGATTCTGTATTTCTAAGAGGGAAGCAGGAAGAAGGGTCAATGTACTAAATGCCCTTAGGGTGTCCCTCAGGTATAAGGCTGTCCACTATAAAGGTGAAACTGGGACAATTTATAGCAACCTTGAGTCTCCAAAATACACAAGGGTTGCTGGTGAACCGAGGTAGATCACCTGGGTGGTGCAACTGATGTTATTATGAAACCAATACTTGTAATGATAAATTCCTGTGCAGGTGAAGAGGTGGTAAAGAAGTAGTCTTGAAAATGACAGGTGCAGCATGTGAATCTTGAAATCTTTCTCTCTTATTCTTCTCCCAAAGCAAGTATATGCAAGTAAAGTAAAATTCATTGTTTGCTTTCTGTTTCTGAATTTATTTTTTAATGCTTCTAGAGCAATGGAAACAGTTGTTTGTTCTTATCCTGATTTTTACTTTTTTTTATTCTGACCAGCTGGCTAGTATGTAATAAAGGAACATCATGACAATTGAACAAGAAAATTGAGTAGTTAGGTTGATTTAACTCAGCCAGTTGCTCCAGCATTTGCAAGATCTTGACTGTACATCTTTGGACGTGATGTTATGCTAGAAGGCATACACTGTGAGGAATCTACCATGCAGGGAATGATCATTTTCATCAACTGCATTCCTCCTCCTGTGTCAGCTATAGCACAGTTGCCCCCTCTGCTCCTCTTCAGCAAAGAGAAGAAGCAGATGCTCCCCCTGGGAAGCAACTTTCTACCTGAAGAATTGGCAGCAGTACAACAGCCCAGGACCAAAAAAGAAGCAGGATGCAAGGGGATTTTGGACTTCGCAACTGGGCCCAAGTCAGAGACACATGTCAAATAGAGGGACTCACCGAGCCACAGAGCATGAGCTACTTTCAGTCCAGACAGCTACAAATTCCAGTTAACCACTAGCAGACAATCCAGCTAGTAAGGGATTCCCACACCCTAGTCATCTGGGAGAGACATAAAACAATATGACACAAAGAGGACAAATTAATACCAAATTTCACATTGTAACTGGTTAAAATACCGTACTTGGCTATAGCCACTTTCTGCTATTTTGCCACCCTGGTAAGATACAAATTTTACAGCAGTGACACATCCAAGTGGTGGGGTCAAGAGACTCTGCTGTTTAAGGCACTTGCTTTCAGCCAGCGGAGATCTGGCAAAAATTGCCATTATAATAGCATTTGTTCAGAAATCACTCAGCTAAGTGTCAGTCTGCTTCCTTCAGTGTCTGAGTAGCACTAGATTATGTGAACCTCTATATGACACAGCAGTCAGTATTATGCTTTTGCCAGATGTCTTTTAAATGTGTAGCTCTTCACACTTTGTATAAGTGGTGAAGACTATTACAGAACAGCTAAAACAATAACAGAAGATTCCAGGTATTTTGGACTAGAGCCATCCATGAACATACAAAAAAGGCATGACCTAATCCCATCTTCTCTGGCAGAGGAAGTCAAATGGCAACTCCACCAGCTGAGGCCAACAGAGTCAAAATATTCTTTTTCAGGGCCGGGGAAGCAAGGGGGAGATGATGACAGAGAGGGAAAGACTGAGAGTTAGACTGCTACACAACGCTATTACAGTGCCCCAAGCACTGTGGTAGGTTGACCCTGGCTAGACAGATCCCCAGCTGGATAGGGGACAGAAGACCATCATGGAAAACTCCTGGATCAAGGTAAAGATGGGAACAAATCAGTCACCAATTATCATCATATGCAAAACAGACTTGACTTGGGGTAAAAATTAATTTACTAGTAATTAAATCAGAGTAGGACAATGAGAAGTCAAACTAAAACTTAAAAACACCTTTCCCCTTCCTCTCCCTTCTTTCTGGGTTCAACTTCATCCACAAATTCTCCACCTCTTTCTTCCCAAGCAACATAAGGTAATAGGGAATAGGGATGGTGGTCAGTTCATCACACACATTGTCCCTGCCACTTGTTCCTCCTCAGAGGAAGATTCCTCACACTCTTCCCCTGCTCCAGAATGGAGTCTCTTCCACAGGAGACAGTCCTCCATGAACATCTCCAATGTAAGTTCTTCCCATTTTATGCAGTTCTTCAAAAACTGCTCCAGTGAGTGTCCTTTCCACAGCGGACAGTCCTTCAGGAACAGACGGCTCCAGCAAGGGTACCCTACGGGGTTACAAGTCCTGCAGCAAACCTGCTCCAGTGTGGGTTCCTTTCTCCATGGGACCACAGGTCTCTCCAGAAGCCTGCTCCAGCAATCCATGGGGCCACAACCTCCTTTGAATGCATCTGCCTGCTCCAATGTGGCATCCTTCCTGGGCTGCAGGTGGATATCTGCTCCACTGTGGAGCAGCATGGGCTGCTGAGGCAAGAAGACAGGCTTCCTCACCATGGGCTGCATCACTGGCTGCAGGAGAATCTCTGCTCTGGTACCTGGAACACCTCCTGCCCTCCTTCTGCACTGACCCTAGTGTCTGCAGAGCTGTTTTTCTCACATATTCTCACTCCTCTTTCTGACTGCTGTTGGTGTTGTGCATTTTGTTCCCCCCCTTCTTAAGTATGTTATCCCAGCAGCACTAGCACTGCCTGCCCTGAAGTTCTCAGCTTTGGCCAGTGCAGGTCCATCTCAGAGGGGGCTGGTATTGGCCCTATTGGACATGGAGGAAGCTTCTACAAGCTTCTCACAGAAGCCATACCTGTAGTCCTTCTCCAAAAACTTTGCCACAAAACCCCAATACAAGCACTTGTTATGAGTTTGCATGTAGCTCTATTGTATTACAAAGAACATGACATTTTGCCTGCATTTGCCTTCTACCCCTTTTTTATGAATATGTCCAGTCCAAGTTTTTCGATGTTTTAAAGCAGTGGCTCCAACTTTAACTCAGATTACTTTAACATTCAAAGTGCAGCATGACAAAACATAATCTCAGTGTTCTGACAACAAATGCTGCAGAAGGATAACATCACCAACTTAATGTTTACTGGTAAATGGCCTTTGTAATCACTTGATTTCTGGGTGCTTCCCAGCTCTTAGGGAAAGCTTGACTTTTGGTTTAAAAAAGTGAACTGAAATCTGAATTTTCATAAGTGTTTGCAACCTACATAGTGAAGCTTTGGGACGTTTAAAATGCAGATCTTCATCTCAGTTTTGTGACTTTAATAGTATCTGAAGAGCTTACCATCTATGTATTAACAGAATGAGTCTCTCATCTTCCTGCAGTCCTGTGGCTTCTAACTCAGTAACATGTGAAAGCAGACATGCCTCTTCTTTGCGCATAAATGAATGAACTTTATATCAGGCATATCTATCTCATTGTAATCTCTATGTGGGCCTTACACTTCACTAAAATGATTCCTCTGATCGTGCTCTTCTTCCCTCCCCTCAGTGATGCCTATTAAAACCTGGACATGCTTTCCAAAAATTCTGTCAGGCAACATGTTCTTTTCATGCAAACACCAAGCAATCACATCATTCACACATTCAGATCTATCTTTTCCCTGTGTACTTGAGTTTCATCAGTTTTCCTCTCCACGCCCCACCAATCATGCTCATAGACTACAGACTAAATGCAACCACTTTTATGTCAGGAAAAATGATTAATATTGTTTTTTTTCTCCAGTAGGATTTATTTTCTGATATTCTGTGTTTAATGCCTCTGACATACAGGAGCAAATCTGCCACACAAGATCACCAGGAGCTTCTGAAGCTATATGTACTGCTTACCAGAGCTTTCTGGTGCTGATGACTTATATCTGTGAAATGGAGATGCAACAAGGGCCAAAGATAGGACATGTATTCCTCTGCTTAATTTAGTTAGCCATCAGTTGTACTTGCTGTATTTTCCTCTGTTCTGAGAACTTCATGTCTTAGTTCTTTAATCAAAGTGAGATTTTGTCACATAGTTGCATTGTTGCATATTGTTTGTTGCAATCCACTGTTTCACATGTCAATATCTTTAAAACAAATACATGCATTTTTCCACACAAAAATACTTAAACCTCATAACCCACCCCTATGCAACCTGACTGTCTATTCTCAAGCTGTGCTTTTTGAATGCATCCACATCTGATCCTTTAAAAATGCTTCTGAGACTTAAACAATTGATGTCAAACTGACTGGTCTAATTTAGTGCAATTCTTTTAGATCCTTTTCAAAAGTAATTGGGGTGTTGCATTAGTTATTCCTCTGGCCTCCAGAGAATTGTCCTATTTTCTAAATTGTCTTTCAGATTTTCTTCTTTCTCTATTCTTTGCCTGCATCTTGTACCTGGTCAGATGTAAGACCCTTTAAAGGGTTCAAGACCCTTCAAGACACCATCAGCTTAAAGGTCACACTCTCTACATGCTTTTCAATTCCTACTGTTAAAAATAACGCCAAAGACACCTAGAATAAAAAGAGACTAGAAAAAATTACGCTTTCATTTTTTTTACTTTGTATACTTGAAAGTACTTCATTTTGTAGCTAGTTTCATGGGTTTCTTAATTTTAACTAGCTTCGCCTGTTTCTTGTATAGGTCACTAATGCAGCTGGAGGAAACAGAACAGCACACTTTAAAATAAGAAGAAAAAGGACTAAAAATACCTGAAGGACCTGGGAAGAAATGTAGCAGCAGGAACTGGTTTTAACTCATTCTTTAAGCAGACCCAAGGCCCAGTAACACAGGCAGGGCACTCTGGCATGGGACATACTTTCTAGATGTTCCTGCCAGCGTGTAACTACACAGTGCTGTGTGTGCAAAATCTGGACAAAACTTAGTAGCAGAAGTGCAAGGCGATTAAAAACAATAATTCATGTTTGGAATGTTGCAATAAGGTGAAAATATGCATTTAAGCGCAAGCTCATGCTGTACTGTCAATAACATCTGGTCAAGAAAGAAGGCAAATGTAGACTACCTGTATTAGTCCATATAGAATCATAGAATAGTTAGGGTTGGAAAGGACATTAAGATCATCTTTTGATGCAGGAGTCACAGACAACACAGAGACGATCAATGTGATCAAGCGATTGCCAAAGTTTATCCAGATACAGTGCTCCTTTTATATCCTTACACCCTTAGGTTTCTTATGTAACAGCCTTGGATGCTGAGCTCTAATTGGTTAGTCTAGAGATTACTACCATTTACAAAGCTAATGTTTATAACTTGTTATAATTGCGACTAAATACCTTACTCTAAAAATACAGTGGGAAACTACAACCTTGGCAGAGATCATTCTCTGCACGTTTTCAGTGAAAATTACAGAGGCCTAACAAGAAAATTGACCTTGCTTATGCCTGCCAAGAATCTTCTTACTTTACAGTAACAATGCTCTGGGTATCAGGATCGGTCACTATGTGGCCTTGGCTCTTCAATAATTCCCACAAATCCTCCTTCTTGTTTTTGAGCGATCCAGATACCCTTTACAGCTTTTTCTGCTAGCAGTTCTCGTTTCAACTGAACTGCTCCTCCAAGTCTTGGATTTACCCCCAGGTTACAAACTGCCCCAATACTTTTCTTTTTCCCACTCCTCAGCTCCAGTGTACATCCCGGCCATCCCACCGGGGGGGGGCACTGGGAGATGAATTGGAGGGCAGCTTAATCTGAACATGGGTACCAAACCTTTTTTTAGAAGTCACCCACCCTGTTTTGTGCGGCTACAATAGCTGGCCTGCTCGGCAGCAGCTATAAATGCCTGCTTTTTCAGCAGCAGCTACAGCTGCCTGCCTGCTTCAGCAGCAACCATAAATATCTGCCAGCAACCGCACTTTTGCATTAACTCTTTCTTGCCTGAAATGTTAAACTGCTACTCATGAAAACTTCTACATGAGCCCAACAACAAAAAATACACAGAACACTGTGCCCTCAACACGCACACACACACGCATGGAATCCCACAAGCACACTTCCCACAACTACAATATTTGAAACACAAAATCATAGAATCATAGAATCATAGAATAGTTAGGATTGGAAAGGACCTCAAGATCATCTAGTTCCAACCCCCCTGCCATGGGCAGGGACACCTCACACTAAACCATATCACCCAAGGCTTCATCCAACCTGGTCTTGAACACTGCCAGGGATGGAGCATTGTCATGGTTTGAGCATGTTTTGAGGGTGTTTTTTGTTCAAGGTTTTTTCCAGCCAGGTGGAGGAGGGGAGTCCGGGAGGAAGGAGAGACAGGACACCTGACCCAGGCTAGGCAATGAGGTATTCCATACCATAGCACGTGATGCCCAGGATGCATACTGGGAAAGAGAAGGCTGGAGGGGTAGAGCTCTGGAGGAAAATGGAGGAGGGAGCACATGGTGCTCGGCCAGGCAGGGTGGAGTGAGTTATGGGTCGGTGGCTGGTGGGGTGTTGTATTCTCTTCACTTGCTGTTTGCTGTATCATTATTATTTGTAGTAGTAAATGGCAGTAGGGGTTTTGTGTTATGCCTTAGCTATTAAACCGTTCTTATCTCAATCCGTGGGGGCTACATTCTTTGGATTCTCCTTCCTAACTCTCCGGGAGTAGGGGGACTTGGTTTAAACTATGACAAACATTCACAACCTCCCTGGGCAACCCATTCCAGTGCCTCACCACCCTAACAGTAAAGAATTTCTTCCTTGTATCCAGTCTAAACCCCTGCTGTTTAAGTTTCAACCCATTACCCCTTGTCCTGTCACTACAGTCCCTAATGAATAGTCCCTCCCCAGCATCCCTGTAGGCCCCCTTCAGATACTGGAAGGCTGCTATGAGGTGTCCACGCAGCCTTCTCTTCTCCAGGCTGAACAGCCCCAACTTTCTCAGCCTGTCTTCATATGGAAGGTGCTCAAGACAATCATTGCTCCTACTGCACGGTCCCACATACAGAACATGGTACAAGGACCTTGTGAAGACTATCAGGAAACCAGCTCCGAGAAGCATCATCACAGTGCAAAGTGGCAGGCTTAACCTTAGCAGGCATCCCCACAGAGGCTCTGCCTCCCTCACATCACATGTGGCTTGGGCTTTTATACTGACCAAAATGCACACTCATTCCAACACAGGTGGCCAGCCTACATTGGAAGAAGTGGCAAGCCATATCTATAAAGGTCTCCGAAGTTTGCTGGAAACATGGACATACTTATATTTACCAACTTCTAGTACATGAGTATCACAGACAGACTGTATCAAAGGAGTTGTATATGGGGTCCCAACTCCACAGTCTGCTACGATCCCCCCGATACTCCTGATAAGAGCATACAAGAGACCTCCCATCTCGGGTGGGAAGTACACACACCAGCACAAACACCATGGGAAACCATGCAATACATCTGCATCCCCCACCCATCTTGCTTCTCCCTTTACAGCTGCCCATTTCTCATGAGGTTCTGGGGAATATAAATCAGGCTTCTTTTCCAGATGAATAGGCTAAAGGTCAAAAGGACTATCTAGGTCAGCATCGGCATTATCAGGCATCAGAATCTCAGGAGCAGCAACAGCAAACTGATGAACGTGCACAGGTTCCTTGTCAGGGTCAATAGGACCCGTGTCGAAAGGATCGTCTTCATCCCCATCCTCAGTCTTCACTGCCACGGCGGCAACTGGCGGAGGTTCGAGGAGGTGGGGCATGCTGGTCTCCATTATCTCATTTTTTGACTTAACATCTCTAAAACAGTTCTCCAAATGAGTAACAAACCTTTCACAGTGTCACTGTCTTTCGTGGCTGCATTCCACAGTTTAACTCCTGCCTCATTCCACAAAGAGATCTCAAATACGATAGACTCATCAATCTCTGGGTAACGCATCTTCAACCATTTCAACATTAAGTCTGTCTCTTTAAAGGCTGCTCCCTTCACCTTAAGAAGGACTGAAAACATCCATAAATCAGAGGCTTCTTCCTTAGTAATTTTCTCCCAAGTCTCGAGATTAAAAGCTTTGCCGACTCCCACAGTTAACTCCTTACTCCAGAGCAACAATCTTTTCAGCATAGGCTCCCTTCCGAGGCTTCTACCTCCGAGTATGTTCCCATTACTGATCTTGTCCCACAGCACCTGTCCTATACATTCCCATTCAGAAACTTCAAACGCTGCCTGCACAGTGAGCAGAAGACCACGGTCTCGGGACCATTTTAAGAGCCTTTGTAAGGTGGCACTATCATATCCTAGTTCTCTCTTAGAGAGAAAATGCTGGAGGAGATTCATTACTGCCTATTCATCTTTGGATAGCGAGTGCCCCATCTCCTCCCCAGCCGCTCACCTGATCAGGGCGATATTCCCAGTTTTGCAGCTAGATGACTTCCGCAGCGCCGGGGCAGCGCCGATTGCGGACGGCTCCTCCCCCCTCGTTCCTGATCGGACTTCAAAACCTCTGCAAAGGTTACCGATCTGAGGGTCCCTGTTTTGGCACCACTTGTTGACACAGGAGTCATGGACAACACAGAGACGATCAATGTGATCAAGCGATTGCCAAAGTTTATCCAGATACAGTGCTCCTTTTATATCCTTACACCCTTAGGTTTCTTATGTAACAGCCTTGGATGCTGAGCTCTAATTGGTTAGTCTAGAGGTCACTACCGTTTACAAAGCTAATGTTTATAACTTGTTATATTTGCGACTAAATACCTTACTCTAAAAATACAGTGGGAAACTACAGCCTTGGCAGAGATCATTCCCTGCATGTTTTCAGTGAAAATTTTTTCAGAGGCATAACAAGACAATTGACCTTGCTTATGCCTGCCAAGAATCTTCTTACTTTACAGTAACAATGCTCAGGGTATCGGGATTGCTCACTACGTGGCCTTGGCTCTTTAAGAATTCCCACAGTCGTCTAGTTCCAACAGCCCTGCCATGGGCAGGGACACCTGATACTAAACCATGCCACCCAAGGCTCTGTCCAACCTGGCCTTGAACACAGGCAGAGATGGAGCATTTACAACTTCCCTGGGCAACCCATTCCAGTGCCTCACCACCCTAACAGTAAAGAACTTCTTCCTTATACCCAATCTAAACTTGCCCTGTTTAAGTTTCAACCCATTACCCTTTGTCCTATCACTACAGTCTCTAGTGAAGAGTCCCTCATCAGCATCCTTGTAGGCCCCCTTCAGATACTGGAAGGCTGCTATGAGGTCTCCATGCAGCCTTCTCTTCTCCAGGCTGAGCAGACCCAACTTTCTCAGCCTGTCTTCATACAGGAGGTGCTCCAGTCCCCTGATCATCCTCATGGCCCTCCTCTGGACTTGTTCCAACACTTCCATGTCCTTTTTATGTTGAGGACACCAGAACTGTACACAATACTCCAAGGGAGGTCTCATGAGAGCAGAGTAGAGGGGCAGGATCACCTCCTTTGACCTCCTGGTCACTCTCCTTTTGATGCAGCCTCGGGTACAGTTGGCTCTGTGGGCTGCAAACACGCACTGAAGCCAGCTCATGTTAAGTTTCTCATTGACCAACACCCCCAAGTCCTTCTCCGCAGGGCTGCGCTGAATTTCCTTTTTGCCCAACCTGTAGCTGTGCCTGGGATTGCTCCCACCCAGGTGTAGGACCTTGCACTTGGCATGGTTAAACTTCATAAGGTTGGCATCAGCCCACCCCATAAGCATGTCAAGGTCCCTCTGGATGGCATTCCTTTCCTCCAGTATATCAGCTGAACCATGCAGCTTGGTGTCATCGGCAAACTTGCTGAGGGTGCACTCAATCCCACTGTCCATGTCACTGACAAAGATGTTGAAGAAGACTGGTCCCAACATCGATCCCTGAGGTACACCACTCAGTACTGGTCTCCAACTGGACCTTGAGCCATTGACCACAACTCTTTGCGTGCTGCCATTCAGCTAGTTCTTTATCCATTGAGTGGTCCATCTATCAAATTGATGTCTCTCTAATTTAGAGACAAGGATGTCATGCAGGACAGTGTTGAATGCTTTGCACAAGTCCAGGGAGATGAGGGCAACTCCTCTACCCCTGTCCGTCAATTCCTTAGCCCCATTATAGAAAAGACACCAAACTGGTCAGGCAGGATTTCCTCTTACTGAAGCCGTGCTGGCTGTCACAAAAAGCCTCGCTGTTTTTCATGTGCCTTAGCATGCCTTCCAGGAGAATATGCTCTAAGTTTTTGCCAGGCACAGAGATGAGACTGACTGGTCTATACATTTCCAGTAGAGATAGAAAGTATCATACAAACCCCTGCTGAAGACCTTGGGATTTTTTTTCTGTTCTGCTGCTTGTGTTTGAAAAATACGAAATCAAAAAGGTGATGCAATATAGTCCTAAGATTTCAAAAATAGCTTTAAATAATCTTGGCTACCAAAAGCAGCCTACCATACAGAATTAGGACTTCAGCTCTGAAGAACATTCCAAATTAATTGTTAAAAATTCATTTTTAATTGCTTGATATATTCCAGGGAGTTGGCATTTTCTAAAGATTAAAGAACTAACTAAAGTTCATAACATTTAGGTTTTACCAAGTTGCAATCACAGTCTTTGCCAGTAGGGGAATATCGTAAGTACTAATGGATTAATGTATTTCAAAATATTTCATATCAAAATTTTAAATTAGATTTCATCTTCATTTTTTTACAGATAGCTTAGAAGTTCAAATGATACTGAGCTTGTTGATTTGCTGGTCAGATCAAAAAACTTGGTTAGTGGTTTGGCCTTGGTTTTTTTTCCTCCATGTTAAACAAGTTGAAAAGCAAAACTTCATCTTCTTCATAATAAAGTATGTCTATGATCTTGGACATTTTCCTGTACCCATGTGCTAGGGAAGAAATCTGGAAGTAATTATCGGTGTTGCTACTTTCAGAACATCTTACAGCAAAGACATGGTTTCCAATTTTTTCTTACAGAATAAACCTAGTAGTTGTGTGAATACAACATTAATTTTTCTCACTAAATACAGCAACTGAGACAACCACTGTATTTATGCAAATGGGTACAGCAAACTCTAATACTAGGTCCCTTCAAATATAACAAAGTGAGCAGCTGGGGAAAAGTTTTCTTCAAGTCTTGGTTTTCCATGTAGTCATTGCTTGGGACAGATACAGAAACAAATATCACCTGAAATATCAGCAGTGTTCTGAATAGACAGTGAATCTTCCTACTGTACAAAGTTGTTTTATCAGTTTATATGTGCTTTTTATAAAGTTTTGCAACACTATAATGAAATAATTGTCATTATGGTGCTTTGATTTGTGTCTTGGAATGAAAATATCCTGAATCCATACACCATGTGACAGAAGTCAATCTTCCTCACAAAGTAAAAGGAGTTCAATTATGAAACTCAAAAAAATTTGATTGGCCTTTGCTCAAACATACAAGCCACAGCAACTAGTCCTAAATTCAGGAAATTCATGGAAAAAGTCATCAAAGCAGTTTCTTTAGGAATATTAACAGCAGATAAATAATGATTGCCTGAAAAGCAATTGAATTTCAGTCTTCCCCATAACAACCACAATGACAACTTGAGCTTTTACCTCATTAAGATGCTTTTGAAAAATAATGAGAAATACTATGTCATCCTTTTCCCGACCTCTTTCTACAAAGCAAAATAGCTCAGATTATGAATATTCATATTCAGTAAATGGAATAAAGCCCAGAGTGTTTGTGCCACACAGTCTAATAATGCATTTGAGGAAATCATGTAGTTTGAGAAGAAAAAGAGCCTAAATTTAACAAATTATTCACTGGAGATTACTCACTTTTCTCTGATGAGAGGAGAAATATGTGACAGCATGAACAAAGTTTATAAGCTCATTCGTGTCAGCTGAGCACAATTTTATGTCAAAAAGAATGAATGATAAAAGCCACAATGCAGAATATTAAAATAAATACCTTCAGGGAAAAAGACAGCAAAGACTACAACAAAAGAAAAAGACAGCATAGACAGAGCCTCTTCTGAAAGTACAGCAAAGAATTCATCACTTTACTTTGTATATCTAATTAAGTGAAAGACAGAAAAGGCACAGAAACATTGGTAACATCAAGCAGTAACTATTTTGCCTTCATAGCTCCGAGTCCTTTAAAGAAGGAGATGACAAAAGGATGCGACACTGTACCTACTACAGGTGCCATAACTGTTCTTTGACCCAGGCTCTTTTTCCACAGAGTATTGAGCAGCACCTAAGAACTGTGTCCAGTGGCCAACCAGGTAAAGAGTTAAAGTATTTCTCAAATAGTTCTTCATCACTTCAGGAAATTATAGCAGATCTTTTATTCCTTTTGATTCAAAGGTGAACTTTGCCTTCAGTGAAGTCAGAAACTGATGCCACAGTCAACAGGCAGAAGATTGACCTCAGATTCTCCTGGTATTCCTTTGAGAGATGAGTACTTTGTATTTCACCCAAACACCTCCTGATCTCTTGGGTTTTGTTGTTTAGTGTTTAAAATCCTGCTCACTAAAGTGTGATCTGAAATTGTTTCTACTGGACAAGTAAAAGAAAATTTTATTTCCATTAGAGTCAGTAAGTTGATTTTCTGCCCAAGATGGTAATTTTTCAGGATACTAGATTACCAACACTGGTGATCTGTGGCAAGTTTTTCAGATGTCATGCTTTTTCTGGTAACAGCTAAGGAAATATGGCTGTCTCTTCATGACTTTACTGGATCTGCCTTTATGACCCCTCAGAACTCATCCACTCTGTTTCTGAGCACAGAAAGAGACAGAATTGACATAGAGAATGAGAGAAAACAAAACAGGTTGAGAGGCTTTAACATTTGTGTGGAGGAGAATTGTCATTGTCATCATGTTGTAATCTAACATGACAAGCTGAAAAGAGAGTGTTATTATACACTTGCTCAGAAGAGAAAGAAGAGATGTCACACACAGAATAGAAAACAGGAATCATGGTATAATCTGGCCAGACTATTCAATCCTTTGCCAAAGAAGCCCAGCATGAACACTGGAGAAGCCTCAAAAGTGCTGGTAAGTTTATTATGTCTCACTTTGAGAAGTAGACAGAAAAAAAGACAAAAAGAATGTTTTCTCCAAAATGAAAATACTAAATAATTTCCATAAATAAAATAAAATCTCTCAAGAAATAGGAGAAAAATAAAATGAACAGATTACAGGATTGTGAAGACCACTAATATGAATAAGGAGAAAATTCACAGAATGGTTTGTGTTCAAAGGAACATTAAAGATCATCTAGTCACAACCCACTGTACCCTAGGCAGGGACACCTTCCACTAGACCAGATTGATCACGGTCCCATCCAACCTGGTCTCAAACACTTTTGGGGATGGGACAGCCACAGCTTCTCTGAGTGACCTGTGCCAGTGTCTCACCACCCTCACAGTAAACAATATCTTACTTATATCTAATCTAAATCTACCCTCTTTCAGTTTAAAGTCATTATTCCTTGTTGTATCACTACAGGCCATTGTATAAAGTTCCTCTCCAGATTCTGGTCCCCTTTAGGCACTGGGAGCTGCCCTAAGGTCTCCCCAGAGTCTTCTCTTCTCCAGGCTGAACAAGCTCAGCTCTCAGCCTGTCTTTGTAGGAAAGGTGCTTCAGCCCTCTGAGCGTCTTCATGGCCTTCCTCTGCACTCGCTTTAGCAGATCTATGTCTCTCTGACATTGGGATCCTCAGAGACAAAGGCACTAAACTTCTGGTCTACATAAACATATAATTTTTCTTTCTCCTCCTCACACCAATCGTTTGTTTTTTTTTTAGGGCTGAAGTTTCTAATAATTGTTTTCAGGCTGTAATTCAGTTCTTACTGAAAGACCAAAAAAGATCTCTAATCGATACATACGTGACGGGCCCACACGTAGCTATGTCAGAAAAGCCATCTGTTCCTGTAATTATGAAGATCCTTCTAATTGTTTTCTCTTGAATTATTGAAGGATGATTTGTCCACTGATTTATGGCCCTTTAGTATTTCCTGTTTTCTAATTTATGAAATTTTCAATGGTTAGAAATTTTCAGAGATAACTTTTTGTAATTCAGAATCACCATGTACCATCTCAGACATCCTTTACTTGCTGCTACTAATTTTTTTATTGTTGACCAGTGCTTGTTTAGAGGCAGTGTCTTGTGACCTTGAATCTTGCTGAGTTTGCAGATAGCTGTACACTCACTTTAGTCTTCGGAAGAGATAAAAAGTAAAGGGAAAAATATCTGAATAGAAAACTAACTTGATCTGTTACTGGCCCAAACCAGCATTGAAGAGGAAGCAGATTGGTTGATGATTTTAGTTGTACATAGAATTGTCCATATTTGATTTTCCTTATTGCATCCCAGCGAATACCGTGCTCTTCTTCTGTTTTGTTTATGTCAAGCAAGGAGGGTCTGTTATGACAGATGGGCTATGTTCAGTGAGACTGTTAGAATCAAGTTGAACAGGATCCTTTGCCTTCAGATTTATCAAATCTTTGTCCCTGGCAGACTTCTTGAGCTGGGATGTGTATGTGTGAGGATGAGCTCTGAAGGAAATGAAGCACTAAAAGCTTTAAGATGTTTTTCAGAAGTTCATGTGTCTAAAATTGTAACCCTTGTATCCCTGGACAAACCAGAAAATCTGCAAGACCCTTGCTAGAAAATACAGAGATTGATTTGTTGGTCTCCTGTACACACATGCATGCTTAAACACAGACGCACTTGGATCCCCTGCTTGCCCCAGAGGAGTCAGTGTCACACAGGTCTGTCATTTGGCTTCAATTTGCTTGGCCAAGCTTTTAAATCCGCTTGCAAATTAGCTGGTCTGAAAAATGTTCAGAAAACATGGAATTTCCTATGTGCCTGTTAAATATGCAGGGTATAGAGGGATGAAAGCTATTGTAATAGCAGCTACAAAGCAGAGTTGTTAAGGAAGTAACATACCTTACAGTTCACTGGAGTCCAGACAGAGGACCAAGATTTGCCGTGCACAGAAACATCTTTGAATGCTCTTAAATAGAATTCTGTGTTACTTTGTGCTTTCAAAACAAGGTAGTCCAAATACTCCAGCCTTCTATGTAAAGACGATTTAATTGCCAAGCATCAGAATACGTCTGTTCTAACAACAAACATGATCAAAGAAATCCTGATGCAACTCATATCCTCTCTTTGGATACATCGTCTCTCAATTGTTTGAAATCCTGAGACAGTTTTTCCACGGCTGAAACAATGGAAGGGGTGAGATTGTCTTAGAACTCTAGGACCTGATGAATCATTTCATCCACTGTTGGTGGTACTGTGTCATTCCAGGATACTGCTGCCAATGAACAGGCATATCATGACAGTGCATTCCATGTAAATTTCCACCACATAGGTTGTGTACATTCGACTTTATCTGGATTTATGAGTACATCCCCATCATTTAGTTTGATGTGATAGATCACTTGCTGAGGGGGGTGGCCTGTAGCACCGGAGCAGAGCTGGGGGAGATCAGCATCCAGAAGCCTCACCACAGAGCGACAAGAGCCACTGAGGATGGAGCCTCAAGTCCTCGACAGGACTTGCAAAGACCTCAGCTACTGCGAGGAGGTGACTCCCTGGGGGCGGAGACAGGAGGAGTGGCACCAACTGTGAGTGCTTAAAAATCTACCCAGGGAGCGCGGCAACCAGGAGTGCGGCGAACAGAGCAGGCAAACAGAGCGGGTCGAGGCAGTTTGTGTGGCAGTTCGCGCGGGCAGGCGAGAGGGATGGTGAGCACTCGCCGTACGACCAGGGTCTGGTCTGGGAGCTCTGCCCTGGCCTCCCCAGTGGTGGCCAGTGTAGGCACCCAGACAGAGCCGGTAAGTGGGGAGGTTGCGGTGCAGACCTTGGAGTGTAGAGAGTGCCTGCACTGGTCTGGTGAGGGAAAGTTGCAGAATGAGCAGGGCTGCGCTCGCTGCTCCCTGATGGAGGTCCTCCTCCAGCAGGTGGCTGAGCTACAGGATGCTGTCAGTAAGCTGCAAGATGTCAGGGAAGCTGAGAGGAAGCAGGACTGCTTGCTTCAGGACCAAACAGCACAGGGGCCTCAAGATTCCCCTCTAACTCACTGAGGAGAGAAGGGGGCTGTTGATCGGGGAAGCTGGGAATTAGTAACAAAAAAAAAACAACCAAAGGAGGAAGAGAGCAATTAAAAGCAAGGGGCTTCCTCCTAAATCTGCTGTCCTGCAGGGGGCTGATGAGGAAATGCACTTGCATCAGAAACAGTCGGCTGGTGCACTGGTACAGAAGATCTTTACTGGTGCCACCAGGAAAAAGTGGCGGCTGTAGTAGTAGGGGACTCTGCCTTGAAAGGGACAGAAGCGCTTATCTGTCGGCCTTACGCAGTCACAAGGGAGGTGTGTTGCCTGCCTGAGGCACGGATCAGGGATGCTGCGGAGAGGCTGCCTGCTCTAGTAAGTCCCACAGACTATTACCCGCTTCTAGTGATACATGTGGGTGCTAGGGATATAGATAGTAGTAGCCTGAGGAGTATAAAGAAGGACTACAGGGCTCTGGGAGAGGTGGCCAGGGGTTCTGGAGCTCAGATAGTCTTTTCGACAATTCTCCAAGACACAGGGGAGGACCTTCCAAAGGCATGGAGGATTGGACATGTTAATAAATGGTTAAAAGGGTGGTGTCATAGTCAAGGGTATAGGTGTCTTGAACATGGGGCCCACATTTGTAGGCCAGGCCTACTGGGGGCTGGTGGAACTGCTCTGATAAAGAAAGGGAAGAGTGGCTTTGCTGGGAGGCTTGCCAGACTTATCAAGGATGCTTTAAGCTAGTTGTGTTGGGGGAGGGGAGCATCATTCCATCCCAACACACCCAGTCAGTTGCCAGCACCTATAATAAATACTCTGAGCAATGTAGGGGTATTCTAGCCACTCCAGCCACTGAGCCGGCTTCATTTGGAGCTCGGATCAGATGCCTCTATAAAAATGTCCGTAGCATGGGGAATAAACAAGAGGAATTAGAGATGTGGGCACATCTACGGGACTATGATATAATAGGCATCACCAAAACATGGTGGGATGGCTCCTTTGACTGGAGTGTTGGAATGGAAGGTTATAGGCTTTTTAGAAAAGACAGGCCCGGTAGGAGGGGAGGGGGAGTTGCCCTTTATGTTAGGGATAGGCTGGAGAGTATGGAACTCTGTCTGGGGACAGGTGAGCAATTAACAGAAAGTTTGTGGGTCAGGGTCTAGGGGAAATCAGTGATGGGACACATTACTGTGGGGATATGGTACAGACCGCCTGATCAAGAGGAACCTGTGGATGAAGAACTCTACAGACAAATAGGAAAAGCCTCACGCTCACAGGCCCTTGTTCTCATGGGGGACTTCAACCACCCTGACATCTGTTGGGGCGACGGTACGGCCCGGCACAAGCAATCCAGGAGGTTTCTCGATTGTGTGGAAGACAACTTCCTTCTGCAAGCAATAAAGGGGCTGACGAGGAGAGGTGCCCTGCTTGACCTCGTGCTCACCAACAGGGAAGGGCTCATTGGAAATGTGACTCTCCAGGGAAGTCTTGGATGCAGTGATCATGAGATGGTGGAATTTGAGGTCCTCAAGACAGTGAGAAGAGCATGCAGTAAGCTCACTGCCCTGGACTTCAAGAGAGCAGACTTTGGGCTCTTCAGGAACCTGCTTAGCAAGGTTCCATGGGATATAGCCCTAGAGGGCAAGGGGGCCCAAGACTCTTGGTTAACATTCAAGGATCACCTGTTACAAGCTCAGGAGTGTTGCATCCCGACTAGAAGGAAGTGCAGCAGGAGGGCCAGGAGACCTCCTTGGATGGATAAGGAGCTGCTGAGAAAAATTCACAGGAACAAAGAGGCTTATAAAAGGTGGAAGCAAGGACAGGTGGCCTGGGATGAATACAGGGATGTTGTCAGGGTAGTTAGGGACCAAGTTAGGAAAGCTAAGGCCCAATTGGAGCTAAACTTGGCAAGGGATGTCAAAGATAACAGGAAGGGATTTTATAGGTATGTAGCGGCTAAAAAACAGACTAAGGACAATGTAGGCCCCCTCCAGAAACATTCGGGAGAACTGGCTGCACAGGACTTGGAGAAGGCTGAGGTTCTGAATGGCTTCTTTGCCTCGGTCTTCACTGGCAAAGGCTCTGACCGCAGCACCTGAGTCTTGGAGGGCGGACGCAGGGACTGTGAAGACTTAGACCTTGGGCCCACTGTAGGAGAGGATCTGGTTCGAGACCATCTTAAGAACCTGAATGTACACAAGTCCATGGGACCTGATGAAATCCATCCGTGGGTCCTGAAAGAGGCTGGCAAATGAAGTTGCAACGCCACTGGCCATCACATTTGAAAAATCATGGCAGTCGGGTGAAGTTCCTGATGACTGGAAAAAGGGAAATATAACCCCCATTTTCAAGAAGGGGAAAACGGATGACCCGGGGAATTACAGACCAGTCAGTCTCACCTCTGTGCCTGGCAAAATCCGGGAGCAGATTCTTTTGGAAGGCATGCTAGGGCACATGAAAAACAACAAGGTGCTTGGTGGCAGCCAGCATGGCTTTACTAGGGGGAAATCCTGCCTGACCAATTTGGTGGCCTTCTATGACGGGGCTACAAAAGTCATGGACAGGGGTGAAGCAGTTGACGTCATCTACCTGGACTTGTGCAAAGCATTCGACACTGTCCCACATGACATTCTTGTCTCTAAATTGGAGTGTCATCAATTTGATAGGTGGACCACTTGGTGGATAAAGAACTGGCTGGACGGTTGCACTCAAAGAGTTGTGGTCAACGGTTCAATGTCCGGCTGGAGATCAGTAACGAGTGGTGTCCCTCAGAGATCGGTGTTGGGACCGGTCTTTTTTGATACCTTTTTCGCTGACATGGAATTGAGTGTGCCCTCAGCAAGTTTGCCGATGACACCAAGCTGTGTGGTTCTGTTGATACGCTAGAGGGAAGGAATGCCATTCAGAGGGACCTCGACACGCTTGTGAGGTGGGCTGATGCCAACCTCATGAAGTTTAACCATGACAAGTGCAAGGTCCTACACCTGGGTCGGAGCAATCCCAGGCACAACTACAGGTTGGGCAAGAAGGAAATTCAGGGCATCCCTGCGGAGAAGGACTTGGGGGTGTTAGTCAATGAGAAAATGAACATGAGCCAGCAGAGTGCACTCACAGTCCAGAAAGCCAACTGTATCCTGGGCTGCATCAAGAGGAGCGTGACCAGGAGGTCAAAGGAGGTGATCCTGCCCCTCTATTCTGCTCCTGTTAGACCTCACTTGGATTATTGTGTTCAGTTCTGGTGTCCTCAACATAGAAAGGACATGGTACTTTTAGAACAAGTCCAGAGGAGGGCCACGAGGATGATCAAGGGACTGGAGCACCTCCTGTATGAAGACAGGCTGAGAAAGTTGGGACTGTTCAGCCTGGACAAGAGAAGGCTGCGTGGAGACCTCATAGCAGCCTTCCAGTATCTGAAGGGGGCCTACAGGGATGCTGGGGAGGGACTCTTCATTAGGGACTGTAGTGATAGGACAAGGTGTAATGGTTTGAAACTTAAACAGCAGGGGTTTAGACTGGATCTAAGGAAGAAATTCTTTACCATGAGGGTGGTGTGGTACTGGAATGGGTTGCCCAGGGAGGTTGTGAATGCTCCATCCCTGGCAGTGTTCAAGACCAGGTTGGATGAAGCCTTGGGTGATATGGTTTAGTGTGAGGTGTCCCTGCCCATGGCAGGGGGGTTGGAACTAGATGATCTTGAGGTCCTTTCCATCCTAACTATTCTATGATTCTATTCTATGATCATCTCTGCAAAGATTACCTCAGAAACTGGATGCCTTTCTCTAGAGTAGTCCACTTGGCTGAAACACTCATAACATCATCCTTGTATGGAAAACTTTCTTTCACAGCTGTCAAGACCCCCCACCAAAGGCTGAGGGATTGTTTCTCTCTTGCAATTGCCTTGTCAATTCCTCCTTCCCTAGCAAGTGATCCCAGCTGCTTGGCCTCCCTACCTTCTAGTTCGTGACCATCAATCCCACTGTCCCAACATCAGAGCAACCAGGTGATGATGTGCTCCCCTGGTTAGCGAGTAAAATCTTTTAGCATATTCTGTAGCCCTGTTGAGGTCTGGGGTCGAGAAGTCACCTCTTGTTCTTCTTCTTCCTCTGACTCATGTAATAATAACTTCTGATCAGATGCTGTCCTTTGTAGTAAGTTCATTGTTTCTTCATCTTGCTTATTCATCTTTCTTGCCTCTATTTTGCTTTTCCCCTTGCTTACAGGGGCAACCGATACTGGCATGAATTGGTTCTCTGGTTTAGCTACAATGATTATCACTGTGGTTGGAGTGGCTGCAGTATCTGTTGTCAGGGTTTGGGTAGCTGCTGTACTTGTTGCTGGGGCTGGTGCAGCTGCTGTGCTTGGAGCTGGAGTAGCTGCATTGTCTGTTGTATTCAGAGTTTGAGTAGCTGCTGTACTTGTCGCTGGGGTTGTTGTAGTTGCTCTAATTGGAGTTTGAGCAGCTTTGCCATCAGATCCAGAGACTTTTTTTTTTTCCTCTGAAAGTGCTGGATAGTGTTGAATAGGGCTCTATAAGCATAGGCCAAGCCCCAGCATATTGGCATGATTTGTCTCTCTCTGGTACGACCAGGATGACAATACATCTCTTTTAAGTGTTTTACTAATTTTTCTGGATTCTGTAGTTGTTCAGTGGTAAAGTTCCAAAGCACTGGAGGGGCCCACTGGCCTAGATACTTGCCCATGCTATCACACACACCCTGCCACTCAGGTAAGGGAATGTCTCCTTCAGAGCTTGACCACCCAAGGAGGAGAAAAAATATGTGTAATTGCCAAGGACTTCTATTATATACCTCCCAAAGTATAGAGGGGGTGACCACACTTGGAACACAACCCAGATCAGTTTCATGATCAATGACTATTGTATTGCAAGACATTACCATAAAGTACAATGAAACAAGAACCTTAGCCTAAGCCTCCCAGCTGATAAACACTATAACAGCAAATACCAGCTGTAAGCTAAGACAGGCTGAAACTCTGAGATCAAGAGCAACAACTTTGAGAACCAATAAATCAGCATTGTGACGAGTGACTATTAATCTGAAAAAATGAATGCTTATCACAAATCTGATTAGACATACTCTGGTCAGATCTGTCATTATCACAACCCTTTGTGCCCCACATTGGGTGCCAAAAAGAACTGTTGTGGTTTAAGCCCAGCCAGCAACCAAGAACCAAGCAGCCGCTCATTCACTCATCCCCTTTACTCCCCCTGCTCCTGGAGGGATGGGGAGGAGAATAGAAAGAATGTAACTCCCATGGGTTAAGATAAGAACAGTAAGTAACGTATAACACAAATCACTACTGCTACCACCAATAATAATGACGATTAGGGAAATAACAACGGAAGAGAATACAACCTCTCACCACCCACCAATACCCAGCTCGACCCAAGCACTGATCTAGCCCTTCCAGGTAATCACACCCCCCCCCCAATTTATATGCTAAGCATGACGTGCTGTGATATGGAATACCCCCTTGGCTAGTTTGAGTCAAGTGTCCTATCTCTGCTTCCTCCCGGCTTCCTCTTCCTCCCTGGCAGAGCATGAGACTCACAGAGTCCTTGGTGGAAGAAAAACATTACTTAGCAGCAGCTAAAAACATTGGTGTTGTTCCCAGGCCAAAAGTGAAAAACACAGAAAATGACTGCTACTGCTGAATCCAGGACACTCAGTCTTCATCCTGGCAAACAGGGAAGACAAACTTGTGAAAGACTCTGAATTCCCAGAGGTAACAGAACTGTTCCTGGGGATAGCACTCCGCAGATTTAACATTTTGAGCAATCCAGATGAAAATTGCAGTTCCCACTCTAAGCTGAGGGTTTGTGAGGCAGTTATTTCCCTTTCCTTAAGGCAAAAGATGCTAGAGCCCTTCTACAACTGAAGATGGCACGGCCTGTTGCAGGGTGAGGGACTGTCCAGTAGTCTTGCAATAACCTGAGAAATGTCTCCTAGGACAGTATTGCTCTGTGGCACAATATCTTCATTTGTTAAAAAGAGTATTCTGGACAACATGTGCTTCTTCTATCTCAGTTATAAAGCAGAGACTGGATTTGTAGTGTTAAAAGTGAAACAACATTAATTTTGGACCATCATAAAACTTGCATTCACTAGATGGGTAGAACACTACAAATTTTCCGAAGATCAGCTCTGTTCTTTTGACAGAAAGACAGTGCAGTTAATGTCTACTGCAGATAAATTGTGGATAAAGTCATATTGCTTCATTCATGTTTGCAATTTCAGCCTTTGAGGGCTGAACGGTTTTACCTTGCATATCACTGCTGTCCTTTTAAATGGGTAATATGATTTTTTTTTCTGACAGAATTGTATATTGTAACCTCCATAATAAAAGAATTTTTCTCCTTTAAGTTAAAATACAGAAATCAGGCATTGTATTTACTGACAGTCTGAAGTCTGTAATCTGTTCTTCAAGGTAACAGAACTGTACACTTCTGGCTGAGCATATATTGTTTCAAATTATGGGAAAGTGCAATTACAGTTTAAAGGGAATATTTATGTATATTAGTTAACAGCATCATTGCAACTTAGTGCTCACACATCAACACTTAATTAGTGTAAGCATAAGTGACATAATTATATACAAGGCATACATTATCCATAATGTGAGGTAATTTCATGCACTATGCACATTTTAAATATCTACTCTGTATTTTGCCAGGCTGAATTTTGAAATCAATAGGAGATATTTAAAATCACCTTAACCTGTTTTCTATTTTGCATGAATGCAGAGTGCTGTCCAGCAATAGAGCAAAAGCCTCTTTTCCTCACAAGGAAACTTTTATCAGCTTTCAATCTTGAAACTTGCAAGCTCAAAAATGCTTGATTTCCAAAGAGCACAGCTGTCTGTGTGAATGATATGGTAATTCTTCTAATAAATAAAAACATTTTTATGCCTTTTCCACAGAATTGTCAGCTTTAATATGGTGATGTTCTTCTGCGAGCCTAACTATGCTTTTACCAGTCTTCTTCTTTGCATGAAATGCCCTTGTTAGCTGATCAGCAAAGCCAGTGGCCTCTTCAAAATTCAGTATGTCCTCAAGAAACCCAGTTGTTTTGATAGCTACAAGAAACCAGTGAGCCAATGAGTAGACAGGGACTACATTATGGATGTATAACTAAGTAGCTTCACATGTACAAATAAAAATGCAGCCATTTGTTCCCTGCTCTATTTTGTTTTCTGCTTTCTGAAAGGATTGTCTCCTGGATTTTATTTTCTGTTTGAGGGGGAATGACTCTACCATATTCTATCAAACATTAAATGTACTTTCATACTGTTATATCTGAAGAAGAAAAGAAACCTAGCTTTATACTCTAAAGACAGGAAACAGAAAATGCATGTGCCTTCCTTTGGGATGATTAACATAAGTTATATTTGATCAAATGGAGGCAAGAAGGAACCAAGCAGTTTTAGAAAATTTTAATATTCCTTTGTCATATTATATAAAGGGCTAGAAATCTTCAGTAAAATTGCTGCTTTCTGCCTAAAACCTAATACCACATGCAGCAATAAGTGCTTAACAGTCCTGCTGAAGGGATAATGTAAACTTAAGACCATCTTTCATTCTTGTTACTTACAATTTTTTATAAGTAAGATCTGAGGTTTAAGTATCTGGAAGAGATTATGACCAAATATTTTTGTGTCCTTCTGGTAGAGGAGTGTATTTAGCACAGCCGACAGAATTTTATATGTAATCATTTCATTGTTGCTCTTCCTTAGTCAGTTGAAATTCTTTTAAAGCTGGAGAAAATTTTACCAGGGGAATATTTTCTTCATAGAAAAGTGTTTCTTCTTATCATATGAAGTCTTCTGTAACAACACAGCAATGTTGAAAATTTTCTTTAAAAAACAGAGAAAAAATAATTATTAGATTAAGTGATGGCATTTTTTTTATGTTAAAGCTGACAGTTTAAATTTTTATTGCAGAAAGACTTTCATTACCAATTTTAATTTTTGTTATTTAAGCTTAATAAATCTTTTAAAGTAAAGAGTAAAACTGAACATTTTTCTTTAAAATTGTTCTGTTTTGGTGGTCATGCAAAAATATTAATGTTACTGCAACTTGCAAGAATTGCATCACCAGAAAGAAAATACAAATCCAGTGCATGTGCAACTCCCCTTCGGTAAGCAAGCTTACTGAAAAAGATGTATAAATGCTTATAGAATCAAGACCTTCAAACACTTAATTTGTTGTTTACCTAAGTCTAGTTTCTTTAGAGCTTGACTTACCAATAGATATTAATAGAGGCACCCCGTGCTATAACTTGTTATTGTTTGAAAAACTGCTTATGTGCATGCATATCTTAGAAGTCTTTTTTGACTGTTGTTCATGTGAAAGTTTAAGTTTTTGTAGATACAAAAGGGTTAGTCAAACAGTCATCAAAATTTAGGAAGATGTTGCACCTAGAAGCACCAGTTGTTTGTGGATAATCCAACAACAGTTAAAATAACAGACTTCTCTTACTTCCATTTCTTTTAAATCACCCACAAGAAGTTAGTTTGGAGAAACTTGTTAGATCCCACAAGAATTTCCATCATAAACTACCTCCATGTGTTTAGTGAACTCTATTAACAGAAGCTTAAAGATGTGGCATTTTCCCCTAAGGGTGTGTATGTTCCCCTATGCGTTTGTTTTGACTGTGATTTTTTTTTTTATCTCATAATAACTTGCACAGAATTATGTTTTGGATTTATGCTAAGAACAGTGTTTTTAATACAGTGAAGTGGTTTAAACCCAGCTGGTAACTCAGAATCAGGCAGCCACTCACTCACTCACACACACACACTCCCCCCTCCTGCTCCCAGAGGGATGGGGAGGAGGATGGAAAGAATGTAACTCCCAAGGGTTGAAACAAGAATAGTCCAGTAACTAAGGTATAACACAAACCCCTACTGCTACCACCAAGAATAATTATGATAAGGGAAATAACAACAGAAGAGAATACAGCCGCTCACCACCTGCCAACCAATACCCAGCCTGACCCAAGCAGCGATTTACCCCTTCTGGGTAACTCCTCCCAGTTTATATGCCGGGCATGAGGTACTGTGGTATGGAATAACCTCTTTGGTTAGTTTGGGTCAGGTGTCCTGTCTCTGCTTCCTCTCAGCTTCCCCTCCTCCCTGGCAGAGCATGAGACTCAGAAAGTCCTTGGTGGGAGTCAACATGATTTAGCAGCAGCTAAAAACATCAGTGTTGTCAGCACTGTTCCAGGCCAAAAGTCAAAAACACACCACTGCACCAGCTACTAAGAAGGAGAAAAATGACTGCTACTGCTGAACCCAGGATAGGGGGTAACACAATAACAATTCTAAACACAACAATCTTATTTTTCTTGGTCAGCAAACCCAAACTTGTCTATGATCCTCTGATATGAGACCTCCCCTGTTTCCAAAAATTTTTAGATACCTTCTTCTGAACCCATTCAAATTTGAGTACACCTTTCTAAGTAAACAGAATTGAACACAATGACTTGTGTCACCAATACCTTGTACAATATCATTAATACTGCTTTTTTATTTTTACTGAAAATATCTTGCTTTATATAGCCTAAATTAGATTAGCTGGTTTTTACTGACATATTACATTAATGACTCATGCTAAACCTAAGGCCAACGAGCATATCCAAAGTCTTATCCT
The DNA here is from genome assembly GCF_012275295.1 of Melopsittacus undulatus. NCBI lineage: Eukaryota > Metazoa > Chordata > Aves > Psittaciformes > Psittaculidae > Melopsittacus > Melopsittacus undulatus. The sequence continues at coordinate 40,350,624 of NC_047557.1, read as the reverse complement.
TCTACGTTCAGTCAAATGCTGAACCCATCAGTTTATTTTTACCTAGTAAAGTATTTTACAGTTTATTTTAAATTGAAAAATACATTTCTAAAAATAAGACCCATAAGGTTCGTAATAGATGAGACTGTAGCTTAGAATATGCGTTGGTATTTGCCAGAAAGCTTATATATATTCTTATATGAATATAAATATGTGTATGCACATATTATTATATATATTCTAGTGTGTAAAACTAGCCTTGTGGTTTATCATTACTGTTATTATTATTTATGTAATTAAATGCATCTTTCTTACAGCTCCTCTCTTTAACTTACAATGTATTCCTGCAAACTCTGATCTCCTGCTTGACAGGATAATATATTGCTGTCATCCCAATGAATATTGGTATAATTCTGATTTTAGTCTTCAAAAATGAGAAGTGTAACTACTTTCTAGTTGCTTTGGACCATAAAACATTCTGAAAGTAATTTTGCTATTGAATCAGCATTGGAGCAGATTTTCAAGATTTGGCATTTAATATTTGAGGTGGTTTTGCCCCTTTTTTGTTGTGGGAAATTTAGTCATAAATTTTTCATTACATAGTTCTTTTCTCTGTCAGCACTCTTTTACCTTAGGAAAAAAAGAACAAACTGCTTGACAGCCACTTTGAGCCTGCTCCTCCAGAGCTTTTACTTATCCCAGAAAAAAGTTTAGGAATACTAAAAAAAAAAAACCACAAAACCACAAATCAAAAACCAGAAACATGGACAACAGAGGAATTTAAGAAAATACTTCCTTTTTCATTGTTCCTTTTTTTAAAGTGCTAGGTATGAAATAGCTGTCATTGGGTAAGACGAGGAAATGTTCATGGTCCAGAAAGAAATCAGAATATATTTTTCAGTTGCAGGCCAAATCCTACAGGGTTGTCTACTACCTACACTGCATCCAGGCCTAAAAGCCTTCCCATCAAAGGAGTCAGACTGAGAAACAGAAAGGCTCTGTCTTATCAAAGAGTGGTATCTGTGCTTAATCTTAAGAACTGTGACAACTTCCACCCATTTAGCAGAGCCTGTTATAATACAGATAAAGCTAGGTGTATACAGAAATAGTCACAGGTCGAAACCAAGCTTAGGCTTCAAGATTAACTGATATATATGGTACCATTATCATTATAAAGACAACTAATGTAACAGTAATTTGTCCCTGTATATGTGCAACAAGTTTAGTGTATAAGAGATTAGATCATTAAATTGGAAAAGGAAATAAATGGTTAAGTACTGTTGGTGGAAAAACACAAGAAACATATGACCACAGATACAACCATACAGAAGTAGTCACCTATGGGGTAAAGGTTGGACTTGATCTTAAAGGTCTTTTCCAACCTAGTTGATTCTATGATTCTATGATTCTATGTTGGTCTTTAGGCTACCTGTATGTTTCCTCAGAAAATACTTCAAATGACTCAGCTTTCAGTTTCAACAGACCAGAAATGGAGCAAGGTCATTTATTAAGACAACTTAGGTGTAGGTAGTAGGGACCTAAGTTAGAGTGCACAGATGCTGCATCATATCTGCAAAGTGGACAGTACCTAATGAGAGAACATTGCTTTACTTTTGCAAACAGTCCATAACTACTCCTTTTGTTTAGTCTAGGGTGGGTGGTTTTTGACAGTCATCTCTCGACAACGTGCCTGACTGCCATTCCAAGGTAGAGAATACTTCCATCCTCCTGAGGAAATCAAGGAATGGGAACATGACAGCTTGTGTACAGATCAATGCCACAGAGGAGGCAGCCCTCTTTCCTCCAGAGCAGCACCGTCATCATTGCTGTCATTTTTTTCAACCCCAAACATTCCAGTTTCAGAGTTTTGAATTTGAGAAGTATTTGTTTTCCAGGAAAAAAAATAAATAAAACAAAAAGACAAAAAGCCCCTCCCAAACACCTTAATAACTCTCATCAAACAAGCCACAAATCTAAAAGAACAAAACCAACCCAAACCCAAAAAAGACACACTTTCCAAAACTCTACATGTAACTCACACCTGAAAACAGCTAAGTCCCCATCTTTTTAACTAAACAGTCCTTCCCATTTATTTAATTTTCCCTTTACATCGTCATCAGCTTTAAAAAAAAACACAACTCTTAGTTGCCAGCATGGATACTCAGCAGTCCATAAATTGCTATAAAACAGTGAAAATTTGGATATCTGATACATAAAAGGAAATAATCATAGAATCATAAGATAGGTTTGGAAAGGACCTGAAGATCATTCAGTTCCAAACCCCCCTGCCATGGACAGGGACACCTCACACTAAACTATGTCACCCAAGGCTCTGTCCAACCTGGCATTGAACACCACCAGGGATGGAGCATTCACAACTTCCCTGGGCAACCCATTCCAGTGCCTCAGCACCCTTACAGTAAAGAACTTCTTCCTTATATCCAATCTAAACTTGCCCTGTTTAAGTTTGAACCCATTACCCCTGTCCTGTCAGTCCCTAGTTAAGAGTCCCTCCCTAACATCCCTATAGCCCCCCTTCAGATCCTGGAAGGCTGCAAGAGGTCTCCACTCAGCCTTCTCTTCTCCAGGCTGAGCAGCCCCAACTTTCTCAGCCTATATACAGCATTAGAGCTTGTGAAATAGACACTATTCCTTCTCTTCCTTAGAACTTGGACTCGTCTTCCACAGAACTGCCCTAAATGAAATCAGTTGTGCTGCCTAAGCAATGAGGATTTTCCTGTGTGAATTGCTTCCTCTTTTCATCATTCTGCACTTGCAGTCCTTCTTTCATCATCTGAGCCCCTTGGATGTCATGTCATCACTCTATGATCAACCATATCTCTCCAAAATCCCTTTCCATTTCTTAAAGAATTTACTTTCTATATAATCTGTTGTAATACAAAAATGTACATAAGGATAAAGAATTGCTGGGAAAACACCATTGGTTTAGGTTTATATTGTTCATTCTCATTCAAGCAACAAGCATAGCTGGAGAATGCAAACATGAAATCACAAGTCACAGCAACTCTGAGCAGTTCAAACTGACACCCAAACTATAGTTAGTCCAACAACAGTTGTGAATATTTTGGTGGCTTCTGTGTTTTACAATGGTGGTCAACATGGACAATAGCAACATCCAGACATCAGGGCAATAAGGAATGTTTTTTCAGGCTAAAATCTGTTCATGATTATATACCACTGGCCATGTACAACTTATCAGTCAACATTACCAATAAGAAATTCCCAGTTTAATGGAAATTTCTAGCACTTTATGGGATTTCAGGAGTTTTGAAAAAATAAATTAAAAAAATAATAATATCTGAATTTCATTTGAAATTATGAAAAGTACATGGGTTTGTTGAATAAGGATATTCTTTGACATCAGCACACTGTGTTCTACATTTGGATCATTAGTTTAAATACAAAACATGCAATTTGAAAAAGAAAACTTAAGTCAATTCAAAATGTTCCATCATCAAAAATGCCAAATTTTGATACTTTTATTCTTTTTGCATCGTAACAAAGACAAGGTTTTTCCTTAAAATTTCCATGAGAAATTTCCTTAACCAGTTATAGTTACCATGTAGTTAGAGAAAAATTTTTGTAAAAAATTCTGTTAGATCACTAGAAACGGAATGTTCCAACTCCCATATATCGGAAGGTGTTACAGGCCCTATTCACCTAACCACTGACGACTGAGAGAGAATAAGAATGGTTCAGCTGCAAGACTATGCTGACTGCTTCCTCCCTCTGGAAGAAGTTCAAATTAATATGGTGAACTTTGCTACCTCAAGTTTAAAACCTGTATATGAAAGAAACGCTCCCATCTTTCTCCTACTATTTACACTGTGTGTTTTACAATACTTTTGGCTTGGATGTCATCTTCATTAGATTAGACAGAAAATTCTGCAATCTTTTCCTTGTAGAAATTGAAGCTGATTTTAATTAGAAACATATTTTTCTCTATATGGATTCTCCTAGTTTTCACAGATCACTTCTTGCTCAATAACACAAAAACATTGATTATTTCAGAGTTTTCTTACTCTTTTGCTGTTCTACTCATTTCTTATCTCTGTTGATAAACCTGTAAATTTACATGTGCCTAGAAAAAAAAAATACCAGTGCTTTCACATGTCCAAATTGAGGGTTTTTCCACTTTGAAGAGTAAGTTAGGGTAAGAAGTAGGTAATTTTTCATTCTCAAGTTCAGCATTATGCAACCTAGGTGTGTTTCTAACACAAACATTGATTTTTACTGGATTTTTATTCATACCAAAGGTAAGCAGAGTGATTTCTTAAATGTAATTCTCTTGAAAACCTGCTGGGCCCAAAGAAATTATTTACATTTTTATCACAATTACATTTCAGTGGCTGAGCTGACATCACCATAAATGACGTATTTTTAGCAACAAGAAAGCCATGCAATGCTGTCTTCTGTTTTCACATAGAAATTTCCTTTCATGGCATTTTGATCATATAAAAATTAAAGAAATTAAATATTTTTTTAGTTATAGCAAGTACATCCATGTTGTCATCTTGCTATGAACTGATTTATCGTTAAATCTTGGAAAAGTAATATCTCCTCCTTATTCAGACTGTACCATCTTACTAAACCTTTGCTACACTGGAGTAAATTCACACACCGAAACAGAAATTACAAGCAGTAATAAGCTGAAGCTTACATTTTTACTACCACTGGAATGGGGAATGATCCTGTAGTGGAATTAATATTTTAGTAAATAAGGTAGGCTGGCTATTTTCACTGAAAATGCTTTGCCTTCCCAGGATTGTCTCTCTTTTCCCTGCCTACACTCCAGGCAAGTGTCACCACTTTCCAGCTGTAACTTCACAAAAATATCCCAGCCACTCACCATCTTCCTTTCCCAGCACAAAGAACCCCTTGGTCACAGATGCAAGCAAACTTCTACACAATAGAATTTCTCTGTCCTGAGACCACTCTGTTCTCTCCCCATTGCAGTTTCATTTGTAGATAACAGTTAACAGCTTCAACAAGTCTTGCTGTGTACATATATTTTCCTTTCCATCTCTGGATTGTGACACTTTGCAAATAATGCATATGTTGTTCTATATTGCTCATCTAGAAGTTGGATAGGTTAGACTTATATGAAGCTAAATGGATTAAAATAAAAGTGCTTGCTAAGGACAGAGGGATGGAAAACAAAACAGATACCTGAAATGATTGTGAATGCTCCATCCCTGGCAGTGTTCAAGGCCAGGTTGGACAGAGCCTTGGGTGACATGGTTTAGTGTGAGGTGTCCCTGCCCATGGCATGGGGGTTGGAACTAGATGATCTTAAGGTCCTTTCCAGCCCTAACTACTCTATGATTCTATGATTTGGGTTTTTTTTTTCCTTTACATTTAGTCCTTCACTAAAAGGTATTTTTTATCTGTTAGACAAAACAAAGAACCCTGTAGTTGCTACACAGAAGTAAGAAATAAGATTTTAAGGTCAGTATTTCACCATTCAGAATTTTTTTAATTATTGTAGGTTGCACCTATAGGGAAACAGGTGCTGTTCAACAGTTGTAACACATATAAAACTGCAGCCAAATTTGTTTGTCTCAAAATCATTAAGAAACAGAGAAGAGATTCAGAGCAACACTGTGAAGAACAACTTGGAGGTGCTGGTCAATGAGAAACTTAACATGAGCCAGCAGTGTGCACTTGCAGCCCAGAAAACCAAGCGTATCCTGGGCTGCATCAAAAGGAGTGTGACCAGGAGGTCAAAGGAGGTGATCCTGCCCCTCTGCTCTGCTCTCATGAGACCTCCCTTGGAGTATTGTGTGCAGTTCTGGTGTCCTCAACGTAGAAAGGACATGGTACTTTTAGAACAAGTCCAGAGGAGGGCCACGAAGATGATCAGGGGACTGGAGCACCTCCCATAATAAAGATAGGCTGAGAAAGCTGGGGCTGTTCAGCCTGGAGAAGAGAAGGCTGCGTGGACACCTCATAGCAGCCTTCCAGTATCTGAAGGGGGCCTACAGGGGTGCTGGTGAGGGACTCTTCACTAGGGACTGTAGTGACAGGACAAGGGGTAATGGGTTCAAACTTAAACAGGGCAAGTTTAGATTGAATATAAGGAAGAAGCTCTTTACTGTGTGGGTGGTGAGGCACTGGAATAGGTTGCCCAGGGAAGTTGTGAATGCTCCATCCCTGGCGGTGTTCAATGCCAGGTTGGACAGAGCCTTGGGTGACATAGTTTAGTGTGAGGTGTCCCTGCCCATGGCAGGGGGTTTGGAACTGAATGATCTTGAGGTCCTTTCCAAGCCTAACTATTCTCTGATTCTAACATTAGGCTAAGGAAGTTCTATCCAGTATGTGAAATTGAGGTTGCATCTTTAAATTACAAAAAATCTGCCTATTCCTGGTGTGGGCTGAGGTTTTTTATGGATTGCTCAGGACAGCACAATGTGTCTAAGTGAGAAACCTGGAAGGAAGACAGCCAGGGAAGGCTTGTTAGTGAACTGAGTTCTCTGGAGTAAAAATAATTTCTCCTCCTTCAATTTCTCCTGTGCTCTGGCATGTTTATGTTCCATAATTTTTGTCACAAGGCTTCAAATAAATCTGCAGAGATTTGCCTTTCTTGCTAAACTGTTTTTTAAAATTAAACACACACATCCAGTGCTGGTTGCAGGATTCTTCCCTCCTCAAGACACAAACATTTGTGTGCACACACACCTATGCACACACACGCACTCCCACATGAGACAGCATCTTGCTTACTAGACAGTGATAAATTCCTCACCAGTACAACCGTCAGACACTAAGCCAAACTCATCTTTTCCTCCTTTTTTTCACCCCACTCTGTTATTCATAGACAACACAAGTGAACCAGGAGAAAATTATTACAGTGTGATGACGGCTGAAATGATAGAAGGTAAAGAAGATGGATTATCATGGTGCTGACATGATTTGTATCGATTTCCAGAATTAATCTGTTCACTTAAAGTGACCGTCTTCTTTGCACCCATGATATTACAGCTACCCTACTAACAACCTTCATCTGCACTTATGAGCCAAGTGAGCAGAGCAGGTTTCCCATTACCTGTCAAGCAAGTATGTAGAGTTTTTCTGGCCCCACAGTAATAGCAGGGCTGCTGGTGAACAGAGTAATAAACACCTACTGAGAGGGATGTAGCGTGAAAAGATCTCATCACCTGCCATTAGCACGCTGATGAATAATGCAGCATTTTCTGTGGGAGATGTCAGGGGTGGGAGGAAGAATCACTTCTGTAAATGCTCTGGTGAGCACTTCAGCACAAAGTGAGAGGTGATAGCAACAGATGCCTGTGACAAAATTACACTCGCTATTGTATTTTAAAAGAAATGGGAACATTTACTTCACAAATAGCTGGCAGGCTTTCTGTCTATCTCTCCCTTCTCCCCCTCCCCCCCTTTCTTTTTTCCATCACAGGCAAAGGATTTTGCAAACTAGCAAACTAATTCACATACTGCTAAGCATTCACAGCTCCTAACTTAACTGCTGTGTAAGGGGCAGTGAGGCTTGTCTGTCCAGCCAGTTAAATGCTTTTTCCTGCAGACCCAAACTGGCAAATTGATTGAATAGATAAGTTTCAAAAAAATAAGAATCTTATTTCGATTTAAATTCCCTTCCCACTCTACATTTCATTTATCTCTTTCAAATAATCTGCAAGCCACTGGTTAAGTGAAGTGACAATTCCCAATTTTCATGAAGTTAAACCCCTCAGAGGCTCTGGTAACAGGAAAAAGGTCTTGTTAATGTTAAAGTTATTGGCAAACCACGTATTGCAGTCCCATTTCCACCCACACATTTTGCTGATACAAATGAGGCAAAAAGGGATATAGCTGTAACACCGCTGTTTTCTGGCTGGGATTTTAAGTGTGGCAGTCCTCTCCAGCTAACCTAAATTAACACAAGTATTATTAATTATTGACAGTTATTTTTTTCACTTGACAGAAATTGCAGACCTTGCTAATGATGAAAGGTGTTGCATGACAGGGGGTGTATGAAACTTTCTAGCTGCCACAGTGACTTAATGCCTTGTACCTACAAGGAAGAGCTCTCAGAAAGAGCCCAGTTGAATCTTACAGAAGTTTTATGCCATTGATTTTGCAGAGAGAGTTCATCAGTGCTAGTTATGCATGAGGTCCAAAATCTGTCATATCTGACACCTGCATTGTAGGTAAAAAAATGCGAATTCACAACCAATAACAATACTATATGATTGAAATCTTATTCTTGGCACATGTTATCATCCTGTCTGTAGAATCACAGATTCATATGATTTAAAACAACCAGTCTCAAAGTGGAAATGTTTTCTGACTAAGTTTATCTTCAGACTTCTATTTCCAGTGGTGTTTTGAGCCAAAAAACTCTTTTGGGTCAATTGCTGTCACTCGGCACAGTAACTTATTAACATCAAAAGTCTGGATAACAGATGGCTTGATGCCACAAATGGTGAGATTTTGATGCAGAAAAAGACTCGAGCTCCTGAATTCCTTCACTCTGGAGGCTGTGAGGTCTGGATACATGATGATAGACTTGTGTTTAATGCCCGCAGGACAGCTGAGAAGAGAAAGGAAGAACTGTTGAAAACAAGAGGATGGGAATTTTTAAAAGCCTTTCTGCAACAGAAGAATCACAAGATGGCGTAGATGTTGTCATTGCTCAGAAGAGTCCTGTTCACATTTATATGCATTGCACAAGCCACAAAAGTTGCATCAGGTGTTCATATTTCTGCCCCTCTGCAAGCCATGCGCACACTTAGATTTTTATAACTCTCTGGCTATAAAAGTCCATTAGAGGACAATAGATTGGGATTAAAGAGCTCCAAAGGGGTGAAAGAATGCCTCCATCACTAGGCAGGACTCTGGAAAATATATTTCAGGGCAGGATCTCTCTTCTGAACATCTTTGGTTGCAGTTGTTACTGCCTGAGTTCCTTCTGCACTGTCTGTTCACACATATTTCAAAGGTCAGTGGTCTCCTGTTATCCAGGGCTGTGTCAGAAAGAGACAGTGAAACTCAGAGAAGGCTGAATCAGTTCAGCAAGAACTGTGTGATGAGAAGTACAATGGATCTGGGAGATATCCATATAGCTGCAACACAATGAAAAAATGACATGAATGAGCTATATAGAAGAAGAAGGAAAATAAATGTCTAGGTAAGGAAGACATTTCTGATTTCCTTCAAATGATAACTGCCATTATTAGCAACAGAATAGGCAGAGCACATGTCCCAAAAGACAGAGAGAATGTTCTTTCAGAAGAAAGGTGTATATATATATAATATATATATTAAATTGGCGTGTAGCAGGGATAATCAAGACAAGGAAAATACTAATAACCTCATATGCATTCAGCTGTTATTAGAAGAGATTTGCTTTGAACTTGATAAAATACAAGGTAGAATTGAGATGAAGAGACACACAGTTACCAGTAAATCTGGCACACTGGAACTAGGACTCCTAACACAGAAAATTTCAGAAGATGTGTATGAACAATACTAGTCTCCTCTGGGTAAGTGTCATAAAAAAAAAAAAAGGAAAAAAATATTACTACTTCCTCCGCCTTGGCACCCACCTCATTCCTCTGGACAGTATTTCTTCAAGACCAGTTGTGTCAAATTTAAGATGTAAATGCAGTTTAGATTGTTTGGCATTTCTCTGCAGGAGGACAGATTAGCGTGGAAGTACAGCTGCAAACAATATTCTTATAAGAGCTGTGGATGGAATGGGAAAGTTGCTGAATTAGAGTGAAGAGACACATCTCTTCAAGATTTAGGTTCAACCCTGCTGGAGATATGTCTTGGATTAGTCAAGATTTTGCATTTCAAACTTAAAATTAAAAAGAAATATCATAAATTGGAAAACAGATGCTGCTGTAAAAAGAACAAGTGGTTATTTTGTATGCTCTTTTTCCATAGGGGAACAGTTTGAAATTCTTTGAAAATTGAATTCTAGCTGTTTTATAAAGTATATACCTTCCTGGAAACCTGCTATAATATTTCTTTTTTACTCATAATTTCATAGCTTTTTAGGAAGAAAATATATTTTGCCTGCCTTTTAAACTTGTAATTCCTCATTGTTGTACTTACCATTTAATGTACTTATCAACAGGTAGTGTTCACAGATGTTGTATAAATATCATTTTAATCCACAAGTCAATCCTGGGAAGACATTAAAAGGTAAAAAAGTTTTTATAAAAAGCAACATTTGCCATGTGTTTTGTGCCTTAGTATTATTCCCACTGAGGTGTAAGGCTAAAAAGGGCCACCTATTACTGTAGAGATGTATCTAAAAAATCTCTCAAGCTGCCTGTAATAATCTCCATTATATATAATGACCATTTTGATAATAGTCTTTATAAGAGGTAATGGCCGTGCTGAATGGTTATTACCTGTCTGTTCAGCTGGAAGCAAGATGCAGAAGCCAAAGGGGACAGTGAAATGGTCCTTGTAGTGCAGTCTGAAGGAATAAGAAATATTTAACAGAATGCAAAAAACAGACAAGCAAGCACCTTTCATTGTAAAACTGTCTGCAGTGAGCCATTGTGAATTTTGTGAAATAATAAAGATGTAAAATAATAATTAATAATAATAGGCAGATTATCACTGTCAAAGCTATTTTAATTCTAAGTGTCACAAAGTCCATCAGAAAATACAATATATCTGAATATTAAATATAGTTAGGTGTGTTATAGAATGTTAAATGTTGTTATACTCCAATTTTATAGCATACCATAGGAACAATATCACTTTAGCCCAGAGAGACTTCTGCACAAATGAAACATTAAAAGTGTTTACATCTCATCTCCCACATGACCACTCCAGAAATACCCCTGTATACAAAAAATTGGGTTATCAAAACAGCATGTAAGTCATGTTCCAGCTACGAGGACTCCAACTGCCTTGAAACCAGGAAGAATTGTCTTGTAAATGAAGCTTAAACATAGACATTACACTGCCACAAAACCAAAAGAAACTCAGCAACTTAAGTCACCTCTGCCCAGGCTGCATGACCAATTCTGGAAGTTAACTATAAATCCTTATCAATGAAAATGGTACATTTTTCCGAGCAGAGATTGCCTTGAAAACCTGCACTGTGTTTGATAATATTTGGCCTTGATTTCAATTGTGACCTGTGGGATTTACCATAGATTAAAACTAGTGTAATAAAGAGTTCCTGAATTACAAAAAAGTGAAAATATAAATTATTTTATTCTGGTCTCATGCTTAGATGAATATTCTGAAATTATTTCTCAGAATAAAATGTGCTAAAGACATGCAATAAAAAAAGTAGGAGATTCCGCCTTTGAAACTAGAAAAAAAGACAATCTGAAAAATCTCAGTTCAACAAACAAAAGAAAAAAGGTAAAGTCTTGGTTCATAATGCAAACTACCATGAATGCTGTGTGTTTTATTCTGCATAGATTGAATTGTAGCACTGAACAGTGGTATTTCAAGAAGACAATACAATACAATACATGTATTACATTTTTCTTAAAAATTTTATTGTTTCCATTGCTTAGCAGTGCATGCAAGAGGAAAATGTGACTGTTCAGAAAGAAGCATCTCAGACAGATTGCACTTCTTTGGTATAAAGAATGACTTTAGATAGATTCATTTTGTCAGCACCCTTTTGGTTTCAGGGAAACCCAGAAGTCCCAGAAAAGACCAGAAGAGAGCTCACATGTTCTTAAATATTTTATTGCTTCATACTTCAGGGTGATCATGGAGGCATGAAGAAACATGAGCTATATGCACTCTTCTGATGTCTTACTGGCATTTGTGCACTGAATGGGGACACTCCATCACTTGACAAGAAAGAGTGGCTGGAGCAAACCAGTGGGCCCTAGCAGTCCTGGATCTAGCTTTCCATTCTGAATTGACTTGGACAGTGACTTAAAATGAAAAGATTTGTCTTCATTGATAGGATGATACCCCCTGCCTTGCTTTTCTCCATTGTTATTGCCTTCACTTTCTACCACTAACAAAAGAAAGAGCAAATTCTGACATAGATGTATCAGATGTTTCATTTACCACTACAGACAATAGCACAAAGTGTTTTTTCTATCCTGCTATTTTGACTCCTCTTCTGGTCTAAAGTTGGATTCAGAAGCCTTCTCTCACATTTAAAATTATTTCCTTCAGTTTAGAAGATGTTTATCTTAGAACACCTACATCCCAGAATTACTATTTCTTCATTCTCACTGTGTGAAAGCACTTTTTCCATCCTCTCTTTACTTGAGCAAGTTGCCCACTGGCTGAGAAGGCCATAAGCATTGAATGGAACGTGATTTTAAACAGCTGGTTAATTGAAGGGGTTTGAACAGATTCTGCAAACACAGTTGGAATTCTTTGTCATGAGGGGGTGTGTCAGCAAATGACAATAATAAGAATACAAACAACAGGGAGCCCAGAATAAGAAATTACTTCAAAGAGAACCACACTCAGTGTCAGAAAGAAGCAACAGCATGTACCAGTAGGTTAAAAGAGGGACTACCGTAGTGTTTCTTCAATTTGCACTCACTGGTCAGTTCACCTGAATTTAATCATAGAGAGAATGCTACCAGTCCTCAGTAAGTCACAGTAAAAACAAATTACTAGGTCAGAGCCAAAAACACAAATGCTGATAAATACAGGTAACTTCATGCAATTGTGACACAGAAAAATTACAGTGTGGAAAACCTGCTTGAAAGTGCACAGCCTTAGAACATAATTAAAGTCACTACATAGAAAATGGAATCCCTATTATTATTACCACGATTCAAAAAAAAAAAAACCAAAACACTGTTCTCATGGAAAAAAATCCAAGGGAATACAGAATCAAGATGAATGTGAAATAACACAGTAGGTTCATTCCTGGTGGTCTGTATCTCATCTGAAAGAAGTTTTTATAGAAGTAATAGGCAGTGGTTGAGGGAAAAATACAAGCCTGTCTCAAACACAGTAATAGAAGGTTGCCTCTCACTTGTTGGCTCATCACTAGATTTTGTGAATTGCTCAGGCTTCTTCTAATTAAATTAGGTAATACGTGATTCAACTTACATGTGAAAACTCAGTTGTGTTTATCTTATCCCTCCAGCATTTATTTCTACTGGGCAATTAGGTATTTTCTGAAGGGAAAAAAAAAAAAAGAAAAAATCCTGTACTATTTATAAGTATGATAGTACTTTGTCCATAATTCAGTTCTCCTTTTAATATTGATATTCCAGCCATGTCAGGTATCCTATTGAGAAAAAACATTCATGTAGAGAACACAAAACCCTTACAAATTCCTCTTAAGCTTTCATCTAATCTAAAGGAAAAAACAAATCCATAGTCATTTGAAAAAGATGAGGCTATAAAAATGTTCATAAATGCAAGTGAATAAATATTCAAATAAGTTTTACATTTCATGAGAGTGAAAATAAAATACTTTCTGCATTTCCTTTTATTTAAACTCATTTTTTGGTGTATTAAAGTTGTAAGTCAAAAATGTTAAAAATTCTGTTAAGAAATGTTATTGAACAAGTAGACCACAATGACTTCTTTTTGTTACTCTTATGATAATTGTGCCTATAAAAAAGCACAGACAAAAAAAAAAAAGTATTTTCAGGTCAAGCAGTGATTTAGGGGGGTTTGCCAGAAAAAGAAAGATGTTTTAACAACATTTCCTACTTACAGAGATTCTGATGAAATAGACCAAGTATTTTGGAGTTTTGGGTTCATATGCTTGCATGGCCACAGGCGTTGATGTATGGGTGGTAGCTTCACAGTTCAGCTTTTTGTAACACTGGGATAAACACTGCAGGACTTTCAGGACTGCAGTGTCCTATGCTATAGCAACAGCAGCTAGACCTATCTGTTCCAAGACACATGAATATCATCAGGACCACAAGATCCCCATTTGCCTCCAGGTTCCCTAGCTATCCATGCAGACTAAGTGTTTTTTAACCAGGTTTTCTGGAGAGGGAAACAGTTCTGTTACTGGGAAGAGAAAATGGAACACAGAGGATTAGGTGGATTACCATACATCCTGACCCTAAAGGTCTCCTGCATAGCAGTTTCACCTTCCTTGCTCTGCTGCTGCCATCCACAGTCCATAACACCCACCAAAGGCTGGGCATATTAAGCAGCCAGCAGATCAGTGCTTGGAAGACTGTGGACTTTTCAGCACTCTGTATTTTTTACAGCTGAAAACAACAGATCAATATCAGGCAGAAGAGAACTGAATGTTCCTGAAGTGTATTTGTTTCACACATAGTATATGAATCATGCTTAAGCTGACAAGATGGCCTGCTCCAAGATCTATCCCTCTTGCCACCACTTGCTATTTCTTTTCATGTTTATGGAATGTTTCTGTTAACTATCTTTGAGGTACGGTCACAGTAAAAAAGTATTAAAACCACAGAATCACAGAATGGTTGAGATTAGAAAAAAAATCTGTAGGTCAGCTGGCCAAACTCCATTCTTAAGCAGGACCACTTGGTCTTGGGTATTTTTGTCCATGACCAATTGCACAAGAATGTGTCCAGAAGACTTCTGAATAACTTCAAATAAGTGGGTACCAAAGCATGCAGACTGTATAGTAGATACTTGTAGAGCATTTGAGTTCTGGAGAACATAGAAAGGAACAACATCTTTTTTATTTTTTTATGTGGCTATAACACTATATGTGTCTGTGCATCTAAAAAGTTTTTTCTGAAGTGTAAAAAAAATCTAAGGCTCCTGCGCAGTAAAGAGTAACAGCTAAGGGAAATCCAAAGGAGTTTTTCACTTAGATATAGAAATCATCATTTTTAACACTGGAGAGGGCAGGTATCTCCCAGGTAAGTGCAGAAGCAGGTCAGTTTTGGTGGTATGGTTACTGCTCTTGATGGGAGGAGAGAGGAGGGGAGGGCAAGGGAAGGAGAGGGGATGTGGGGGAGGGGAGGAGGGGATGTGGAGGAGAGGATGTGGAAGAGGGGAGGGGGAGGGAGGGAGGAGGAAGAAGGGAGGGGGAGGGCGAGGGGGAGGGGGAGGAAGGGTGAAAGGTACAAAGAATACATGTTGGTAAAGTCATAGAAAATTATAGTGTAGTCAGGCTTGATTCTTACAAATAAGAAAGTTTATTCTGTGAAAAAGGCATTCTTTATTCTCTCAGTTGTACAAAGAAGTTAATTTCAGACCTTGATAGAAAGCTTGCAAAGTGTCAGCAAAACCAGAAAACAAGTATCAACAAAAGAACTATAGAAAGGTAGTACTGCACTCAAAAGATATTCTCTTTTTTCACTTGCTTTTTAAATCCCTGATCATATAAGATTTTTAATTCAAACTGATCAATATAATACATTCATTTTTCTCTTGTCTACTTTTTTCTCTTTTTTTGACAGCAACACAGAATTACTGTAATTAAATGATTTTTGGCTGCCATGGTGCCCAGCAAACATGGGAACCATTGAGACTGGTTTACATTCATACCTCACAACAGTCATTTGAACACAGAGTTCTACAATAATTTATGGTTCCTGAAGTTTTATGGCATTTCAGTGGCCTGAAATATCCTACTTGATGGCTATTAGTATCATTATCAGTCTGCCATAAATGATACAAATTGCCATAAAATGTTGGGAAAACCCTGCACCCTACATCACACTCTACATCAGCGATGACACCTTGGGTTTGCTTCAAATAATTTTATTCTTTTAGTTGCAAAAAAAAAAAAAATCCCCCTCTCTCAGGTCTTACTGGGCAACACATTTTGGGGTTTTGGTGACTATTTAAAGGGACACAGAAATAGAATTTTTTACAGTGCACTAAGCAACAGCTCAGTAGTAAAGAAAACCACATCAGTTCTGATGTTGTTTACTACCAGCTAAAGAGGACCATCTATGGCTATTTTTTCTTTTTTTCCCCCCCTTCCTGTGGGACTCCCTATCCCATGCTGTAGCAAGCATGGCAAAAGATTAACAACCCTGATCCCTATCCATATTATTACTACAAAAATGCTTACACCTTTAGAAAAAGGACTTGCCTCAGTCTAAATCTTGCCAGAGAAAATTGTCTATCTCATTTATTGCCTAACTGTCAAAAGCTGAAATATCAAGCATATGAGAAGCTTTAAAGGAAAATACAGGAAGATTGTAAACAGTAACTGCATTCCTGTTCAGTGGTGCAATGGCTCTGAGAAGACATAAGTCTACCACTTCAATATGGGAGCTCATCTATCTTTCCAGATTTCACCAGGCATTTCTAAAGTGCTCATCACCTTTATGCATGTTGTCCATGCTCATCATCATTATCGTGCAATTCTGTTGATAATTATTTTAATATTAATCATAATTAATCATGTTAATAATTATTACTTTGGCTAAGCGTAGAAAATCACTAATCTCACATACAGATTTAAGGCAGCAGTAGGTCCAGTACAAATGCAGCTATCTGAGAGCATCCCCAATGAAACAGAGAGAAAAACTGGAACATGGCTACCTAGTAGAGCACCAGTAACGTAGCCTCCCTTCATCAGGAGAAACAGCACATACATTCTGACTTGCAAGAGGAAAATAATACAATCTCATCATGCCATTTTCATCTAAATTGAATCCTGTTCTTCACAGCAGAGCTCTGACATACTGAGCTATTCACAGTGGTGTGAACGTACAGTAACTACTTTGAAGTCAATGGGATAGTCCTGGATTTGTGTCAATGTAATGGAAACAAGGATCTGGCCCAGTATTTTGGCAGAAGCTCCAAATTTTCCCTGTGAGATCATGCCTGGACACCAAAACCAAATTTCAGACAGAAGACTTTCATCAAGGCTTTTCAATAATGGCAGGGAAAACAGATGAGGAAAACAACCAAGATATGTGTAAATCAGCAGAAGCCATAGTTCTGTTATCCCAGCCCTGCTCAAAACTCAGTTGCTACCATGAAGCCTGATCTATATATATATATATATATATATTTTTTTTTTTTTTTATTAGATAAGACTAACCTTCTGGAATCCATTTTGAGAAGGCAAAAAAGGAGAGTATTTCTTCTTGGGCCCACTGCTCACAGCCACTCATGCAAAGATGATTAGCAACTTTTGTGACCAATACAATAACATGAATGCTTTTCTTCCTTAGACCTGGGAGGGAGAATGATTCTGTTATTATTCATGTGGTTGTACACTTGAAAGATCCTTAGATACTTGGAAGATGCCACATGTAGCAAAGGAAGATGTGGAAAGATTGAAATTTGTGACTCTGCTTCCGATCAGATAATAACAGCAGCAATTTCTGCACTCTCCATAGCAATGTATGTTTGTACGAGTTACTCACTCTCAATCTTAATTAGCTGCAATAAAAGCCTTGAGTGTGGCAACAAAATTAGATGCAATGTGAGCATTCAGAACCTTCCCAGAACAGGTTGCAATTTACTGAGATTCTTAGATTCCCTCTTTTGCCTCACTGTGGCTCTGTTGCCCATATTACACTAAACGTCCATTTAGTTGAAGACCTCCGTCAAAAAAGACCTAGGTGTCTCTATTCTAGCACGTTCTGCAAAGAATCTGCATGAGTTTCAGACTGACTCTTTTTTGGACAATACAATTCCATTCCAGATTTCGGTACTCTTTAACTTCCTGCCTTCTCACAGAGGATATACATTTTGTCTTAGCATCATAAATTCTTAGCACTTTATTCAATTCTCCAAAGATAGCAAGGGAAAAATACAAAATTGAAAACTTGTCCCAATTCTCAAGTGTATGTGGTTGTTTCAGGGCTTTCAAATAATTTACTATCATTCATATTTTATCTCCAGCCATAAAAATAGCTTGGACACAATTACAAGATAAATTTACTGCAGTTTATCATCATTCTCAAAAATGTCTGTCGATGCCATAATTGTATGCAGTCTGAATAACTTTGCCAGTAGGGTTATAGTGGTGTAATTAAAGTAATATCCAATAGAACCGTTATTTAAGAAATGCATTGTACTGACTTCATACTGATTATCAGAGTAAATCTATCTAAAAGCATCAGCATTAATTCTCTCTGTTCTTTGCCTGATAATACACTACTATAGGATTGCACAAGACCATCATAGCATGTTTCTTCCATCTCTTTTCATACTGTTTTTAACACTCCAATTCCATTTATGAGTAGAGATGTTAAGGCAGTTTTGTCAGTTGTTAGCTAATTTACCAAAAGGTCTAATTCTGTGAGTCATCAGCCCTATTCATTTTAATGACTTGAGCAGTATTTCATTAAAATCCCTGGTTGTTAAACCAATGATAACTTTGTTTTTCCATCATGGATAAATGCAATGAATTTATTATTTGCAAAGAAATATCATGTTTACCTCTAGCCTCCAGACCACATCACACAGGAACATGACAGTATTAACAGAAGGAACAAGAGAATCACAACCCAACACCAGCTGAAAGAGAATAAGAGATCTCCCGTTTCCCAGCAAAGGACTCATTTGAGGTTGTGTCCTCCACATCTTTGGTATACAAGTCAACAAGGACATACATATACTGTAAAATGCTGATTACAGATTCGCAATCACTCATTAAGTTTGGTCTCCTTGAACATCAGCTGTTCCAGATTAGCTCTGTTTTATAATTACCAGGAAAAAAACACTTTTTTTTCAGTCCTTTCTAATTCAATTATCAGCATATCCAGAAAGCATCTCAGTGGTGGAATCCAGGTGAACTGCTGAAAGCAATGGCCCCCATCTTGTTACTGTGAACACCAAATAATGTAAATGTAGCAGTGACTAGGAGTCCTAGCATTCTTAAATACTCCAAGAACCAAAGGGACTGATGAACATAAGTCCTTCTTGTTCTTTGGGTTTTTGATTTCAAAATAAGTTTAGCAGTAACAATAACAACCAAGGAAATATTACCAAAGTAAAAGAGAAAATATTTCTGTCAGTATTGATAATAGAAACATTAAAAGTGCTGAAGAGTAGTCCTGCACTGTAACTCCATGCTATCAGCTAACACCACGTATGTATCCTGCTTCTATTATATAGCTTCTTCAGGTGAGAACTGCCCTCAAAGCTGCCTTGTAAAATTGGGAAAATACTCCAGTCAATATCAGCCCCCCTGAAGACTTAGCAAAGAGATTCAGGGGACATTGGAGAGAGGCTTACTTTAAAAGTGTAATCATTTACCATTTAGAGCATGAACTTTGTCCATGGGGCAGAAAAAAAAAAAAAAAAAAAAAAAAAGGAAAGCTGGAGAATAATCCATTTAAGATGAAGTTTTCATTGACATCGACGAATTATATCATTCTCTGAGGGGCTTTTAAGAATAAAAAGTGCCACCATGAGAACTTCCCTGAGAAGACTGAAAGGAAATTCACAAAAACACTCTGAAGCAGCTGTCTAAACACCCCAAATTCAAACTAGAAAAATGTCCCTGTTACTCAACATGAGCAAGAATTCATCAGGACTGAAAGTTTTGTCCTAACAGCTCTTGATGTGAACAGGGAACCTGACACAGCTGGTCTATAGCTAAGAGAGAAACGTTTTGTTGATCACAGCTGGCTCCTCTGGAGAAGGTTTCATGAGGTAGAGCTTCTTTTACTTGCCCAGAGCAAAATGGATTAGCCCAACACCAGAAGAATACATGACTATGTGAGTGAAAGGCAAGCTGGTAAAAATGTAATTGCAATGTACACAAACTTCTTTATCTCTGGGCAATAAATCTCCAGTCACAGTTCTCAAATGAGCAGAATACCAGTTATTTACCAATTATTGCAGTGAGTTTCTTCTGGTTGAACCTTGTAGATATTCCATTAGAAAGGTACAGATCAACTTTTCTTTGTAGTATTCAGACAATAAAAAGAAAATGAAAAGATAACATTTGGAAGCATTAGAAACAAGTAACACCATCCAAAATACAGAACACACAGTTTACACACTGCGGCCAAAGCTAAAGTTTTTTTCCATTTTTCAGGTTCAACAGAACTATATGACATATTTTTCAAAGTCCCAGTAATCACCTGCTTTGATCTTTTCTGACTGCTATGATGGCTGAAGAAAATCAGGACAATGGTACTCTTAAAAACTGATCAATTTAAGACATCTGTAAGATATTAATATAAAACCCCAAAACAGTTTGTGTGTCTGATTCGTTTAGAAACTGCTCCATGATAACATCTGTTTAACTTTATATTTTGCACCATGCCAATTACCTTACTTCTGATTAGCAAGTAATAAAAAAATTATAACATTATATAATTCTAGAAATTAGCTCATTAACAACTGTAACAGTAATGCTACAACTGAATCTGTATATTAATAGTAAGTCACTGCCTTTTTCTCCTATTTGTTTCCCAAACTAAATGAAAAACAATCTGAATTCAGGAAAAAGCTATAAGAAATTGGACAAAAGAGACTTGAAAGTAAGGCATAGTGAGCTCCCCACCACCACTACCCTAAAAAAAAAAACCCTTTCATGGTGCTTGTTGTTTCTTTGGTCTTCTTCAGTTGACTGGACATGAACCAGCCAGGAAGAATAAAAGTACTTGTAAAAGAGCATATTAGAGGAAGGGCTGCGTGTGTGTGCCTCTGTATGTGTGTAACAAAGGCTTCAGTGCAGTCAGCAGAACCTGAATTTCGGCCTAAACTCTGGGTATCAGATGATCATTATAATGATTTCTGCTGTCACTTCGCTCTCTGTGGCAAAGCACATAAAGCATCTGCAGCCAAGCTGAAAGTAGCCCTATCCTGATGTCCCTCTCTAAATGCTTCCCTGTTATCTCCCACTTGTCTTGATAGCTAATACAGTTCCTACAGCTGCTATATCATATTAGGTCAGAGCAATGAAAACGAATGCCATTTTCTTGATGGCTTATGCAGAATTTTTGTAATTTGAATCAGGTCTCCCTAGCCTCTTTCTTTCTTTCTCTCCTATTCTTTCTGCCCCCCATACTGAATGTACGGGGACCCTGGCAAGCTGCCATTCTAAGTGCACATTAGAAATGGTAGAGTTTCCCTCTATCTGATTCTCTAAAATGAGTTCACCAAAAGGTGCAGACCCAGCACATTTGTGGGTTTTCCTATAAATTACTTTAACACTGTGTCCAATCATATATATAATTTCAGATTTTCAATTTCAACTCACTGCTGTGTCAGCACAGACTCCACTGATATGTCTAATGTATTTAGCTTAAAATGAAACGGATGGCATTTCATTACCAGGAAGATAATATTTTTGAATATGTTTGCTGCATGGCAGGATCCATCATTATTCTGCCATTTTATGTTCAGAGTGTGTAATAGCTTTTTAATGCTTTGATGTATTTTATTTATATATGTAATATTTTTTTCTAATAACATGGGGTGTTTTAACTCATTGGACACATTATAAAATCTTAATTGAATGCTTTTAAATATTAGTTAGGGGTGAAAGGCTTAACAAATTGCCAATATTTTGTTTGAAATTTAATGGAGAGTAGCTGAAATGCCAAAAACCCTATCTCATTTTCACTTCTTCCCTTTGCTCCTCAGCTCCCTCTGACACTCAAAATACTTTGAAAGGAAAGAAAAGGGGAAAGAAAATCACACAGTCCCCTGAGACACTCAAGCTGTCAGCATGAAGGTAAGTAACACAGGAAATCTTGAACGTGCCCAACTGTGAATGACAGAAGCCGTCTTATTGGAGGAAACTCCTGAGAGGCCTAAAATACTTAATACCTGGTTTCTCAGTCCTTTGACAAAAGTCACGGAATTTTAAAACTACTAAAAATTTCTTCAAAGTTGGTTTTGGCAGGGTTTTTCTTTTTTTTGCTTGCAAGGAAATGATACTACTTATGTACACTAGAGTAATGCCACAGCTAAAAGCATTCTGAGCGAACGGTTAAGTACTAAAGGGCATTTCTTAATATAGCAGCAAATGCTAAAATGAGCCATGTTAACTGCTGCTTGCACCGGACTAGTCCTGTAGTTATGCTCTGCATGCAACTGAATCAGATTGCTCTTTGCTTCCATCAAAGTTTCTCCTACATAAAATTTTTTAAAATTATCATGTTCTTTTTGCTTTTCCCTCTTAAATCAGCTACAGCTGCTTCTTTTTCCAATAGTCTCTGCTCACAGAAGAGACCTATTCCCCAGATGACCAGTTTGATATTGTAGAAAGTATCATTTTCCAGCAGCTATTTCAACTGCACATTTCAGGAAAGAGGAAATGCATTGTAATCCTTTTTACAGCAGGGGAAAGGTACAAACAAGTTAAAGACAACCTTCACAAGTAAAGCTGCTTAAAATTAAGTACTTAAACTTTTACGGTTTCATGCTTTTCAGAGGTACCAAAAATCTTTCAATCCTCTTAAAGCTATCTATGCATTACTGAAAACCAGCTTACTTGTTTAGATGTCTAAATATCGAGCTATGAACCTGCCTTTGTATTTTGTGGTCAAAAATCCTACCCAGTAAGGGTAGTTAGGCATTTAGGTTTCGTTAAACGTGATAGCATTTGAGACCAAATATATTTGCGAGATCTGGTTTTGACTATGAGGTGGTTAGTAGCAGACATCAAGAGACAGCATTTCATTTTATCTTATTTTACTGCTTGCTCATACAGGGAAAGCATCAAGTTTATATTTAAGGAAAGTGGCAATTTTTTACGTGGAGCAACTAATTTTAAATAACTGGTGATAATACTTAAGATGGGGGAAGGGAGGAAGGGAAGAGTTAAAAGATACAAAATGAATAATTCCCTGGAAAAAAAGAGTCTGAAAAAATGCTATACACATTGTTTGCTGGTCTACTGGGGATTTGTGCTGAAAAATGAGAATATCAAAGGAGCTCTTGGCTTCCTTAGCAAAAGTTATTGGAAAATAAAACACATTCTAGATATGTCCTGTTTATTTATTGCTGGGGTTTAACTTCTTCTTTTAAGTTTTTCCCTGTGTGACAGACCACACAATAATTCATATTTAAGATGTAACAGATAGCTTTGTAACAGCTCCTTCTTATATCTTCCCAAATAGTTGGATTATCAAGGCAATAGGAACAACCCTCTTTCACCACCGTTCACAACATGCCTTCTCTTTCTCACTCTTTTATGCAGGCCATTTCTCCATCGTGCAGTACAGCATTTTAAACTAGATTTTTCAAGGGAATTTTCTATGTAGAGGCATCCAAGTATGTCCTAGCACACAGATACCAGCACGTTAGTGTGAAGACACCCATTTCCCACATTTTTCATGTGTATAATTTTTTCAGGTATTGTTCTGGGAATGCCCAGCTGCTGGGGCTTTTTCAGTTACATTCTGTCTGAAGAAAACAAAAGTGGTAAACCACCAGATTCAAAGCCAATGCTAATGCCAAAACATTACAGTAAAAGTCTCCAGAATTTCTAGGTTAACATATATAAATCATAGAATCATTTCAATTGGAAAGAACTTTTAAAATCATAAAGTCCAACCATTAACTGGCACTGCCAAGTCCACTACTAAACCATGACCCTAAACACCACATCAACACATCTTTTAGATACCTCCAGAGATGGGGACTCAACCACTTCCCCAGGCAGCCTGTTCTGATGATTGACAACCATTTCAGTGAAGAAATTTTCCTAATATCAAGTCTAATCTTCTCCTGGTGCAGCCTGAGTAGGTACAACAGAACCACACAGCTTGGTGTCATCAGCAAACTTGCTAAGGGTGCACTCAATCCCACTGTCCATGTCACCAACGAAGATGTTGAACAAGACCAGGCCCAGACAAGATGTCCTAGCACCCTATCCAGTCGAATCTTAAAGTATCAAACTTCAGTGATATTTCCCCTGGTGAGATCATGCCAATGGATGATTGTTCCCATCGTGAAAAACTTTCCTTTTGTGTCCAGTTGAAATCTCCCCAGGATCAACTTGTGCCCATTACCCCTTTTCTTTTCCATGTGATTCACTGTAAAAAAGGAGTCTCCATCTTCTTTGCAGACACCCCTTAAATGCTAGAACGTGTTGATAAATTCTCCATTGAGACTTTATTTCCCAAGGATGAAAAAAAAAACAGTTCTTCAGCCTTTCCTCACATGGCCTTACAGTCTTTTGATCATCTCTGTGGCCCTTCTCTGGACTTTTTCCAGCCTGTCCACATCATTTTCTTATAGCAGGGATCAGAAGTGAATACAGTATTCTAGGTGTGGCCTGACAAGGACTAAGTAGATTGGGATGATGACACCTTTACCTCCTATTTCCAATAATATCTCAATTTTGGGAGCTGGATTTTTTAAAAGCTGAATTAAATTAGGCAAGAAAATATACATACAGTTTTATGCTTACAGCTGAACTCTTTTTTTAACATTTTTTCCCACAGACAAGTTTCTGGTATCCAAACTGTTGAGAAGGCCAGGGTTTTGCTGCTTTGCGGCAAAGCAACTGAACAAATTTAAGTCTACCAGAAGCCATTCCAGAGCAGAATTTAAAGGGACAGGCCCAGCTGTGAAACAAAGTCACATAAAAACTAAAGTAGAAAATCATAGAATCAACTAGGTTGGAATAGACCTTTAAGATCATCAAGTCCAACCATTACACCAGGACTGCCAAGACCACCACTAAACTATATCTATGAATATATATATACATAGAGACACACATATATAGATGCATATTTATACATACACACACATAAATACACATATACGTACATATATATAGGGAACTGGTGTTTCTAAATGGAGTTTTATAGAAAATTAATACCATACTTGATAAATCTGGGTTGCAAGTGGTTGAATGGTGAGGGGATATTTAATTTCTGATGATATGAGGTTGCCATAACAAGCTGATGCAAAATGTTCTAGAAGGCTCTCTGAAGCTCTTGAGGAAATAGAGATGCATAGATAGGAAGGTATGTAGGGAGGTAGGTACACAGAAAGATAGACAGACAGATGGACTGTGCTTCTTCCAACACCTTTTAATAAATGGAAATCACCCTGAAATGCTTCACAGAATAAATTGTTCTTTTTTTGGATTAGCTTTAACATCTGGATTAACAAGAATTTTGTGGATTATTTGAAGAGAGTATAATCTCAGCATCTGATACCTACAGTATGGCCAGAGTACTTTGCTCAAAATGCACTGAAAGAGATATCCCTTCTTAACCAAAAGACTTCAAGACAGCCTTGTGTTCGAAATCTCCTCATTTTCCACTCTAAGTGAAGAAAAGAAAACCCAACCTATGTTGCCTTAATAGTTCTCCTCCTAGAAGGAGAGAGACTTAGAGAAAGAGCACAGTTACAAAATGTGCAACATATGCATATCAACATTCGAAACAATAGGGATTATACAATCAGTATAATCAGAGCAAAAACTAGCCAACAGAAAAGAATTACAACTACCATCTTCTGAAAGAGGTTTTGAGATGTTTGCCTTAGTAAATAGATATATTTTATTAGCATCACACTGTGGTTATCAGCATAAATGATGTTACACCGTTTAAGGGCCAACTATTTTAATCTCTTAGCAGTTTAGCACTGTGTAATTCTGCTGACCTCATTAACTTTCTGTTTTATCCTGAACTAGCTCTTTGAAAATGGTCTCATAATTTTACTTATTTTTAACCTGTGGAAATTCATTAGCTAATGCACAATGTTTTCATACAGCTTAAACACACCAGTTGCTCATGTACAATTAGACCATTTTAGATATCCATACAAATACTTTCAGACCATAAACTTACTACCCAGAGAAAAAAAAAACATTGCCCTTGTTCAGCTAGGAACTCTAATTACTAGTCTCCAAGATTTTTCTGTTATATCAGGTTACATAATTAAACTGTACTATTTCCACAATAAAACGTGAAGATCTCCATAGCATTTTTATTTGACATTTATCAGTTAATGCAGAAATGTGATATACACCCAACACACTCCAATACACAGAGGTTTCAATCCAATTTATAGAAAGATGCCTTCACCTTTCTAAAACTATACAAAGGGATCTGAAAAAGGCAAACATGACAGGTTTTAAGGCCTCCTTATATTGTACTGACAGGGACATCAACTTTGGCAAATGAGTGTGAGGCTCCTAATTCTTTTAACCAAAAGCAATTAGCTAGATCACAATGTATTAAACCATGTATGAGTCTGAAGAATTACCTTTAAAATCACCCCCTTAGCAGTTTTTTATGATGAGCCATAGAAGTAGTGAGTAATTTTTTTATCACTGTTCTATAAGGACCAAAGTGCAAATCTCTCATGTGGAATTACTTTATTGTTGCAAAGTTCATAATTCAGTTATTCATGGATTTGCTATAAAATTCATACATTTGTTAGCTGGTTTTTATCCTGAATTATATGTCTGGAAGTCACTAAATTTGAAATTACCTCAACAAGAGGCAGTTCTAGTAGTGACTTATTCATGTCAGCTATTACACAAGGTGGAACAACCTCCTCTCCTTCCTGAACACCCTGCTGGATCTTTTTCAGGAAATAGTGTTGGGTAAACGCAGATTCTGGAGATTGCTGCTGTGCACGTATATAGCAATTTTGTTTTTTTCTTTGACAGTAGATCTTGACTTGTATTGTTGGAAATGCATAATGTTCTAACTTACCATCTGCTCTGTCCATACCTTGCCCTCATGAAAAAAAAAAAAAACAAACAATGAAAGAAGCCAACTATTTCTGTCTGTGGCTGGCTAAATTGTTGTGCTCCTTCCTATGTGCTCACATAGGACTTTTCAACTCTCACACTCTCGCGACTTCCTGACAATGGCAATTGAAACAGTAGCCGTCTTGAAAACCTCTACCTGACTGAAAACACAACAGCTCTATGCCAGGCAAAAGAGAGTGACGTGTGTTACACGTAACCCTCACACGACAAAGTATCAAAAACTTCCCATACATGGAGGCTCAGACTTGAAGCTGTATTCCTTGTTTTAAATTTTCCATTCCCGAAGCCCTGGCATACTGCCAGAGCTGTTTCTGCACCCTCAGTCACAAATCACAGCACTGCTATCACAGAAAATATGAAATCACCAAATTTTCTCAAATTTTCTCCTACTTCATAACACTGTGTCTCTTCTGCTCCAGTGTGTTTAAGCTGTCATACCCTATCAGTTACTCTTCATGACAAGAAACACAATTAAACATCTCCTCCAACATTACCACTTATGATTAACTTTCTGGATTCTCAGAAAGTTAGGAGTTCTCAGGACATTTTGATACTTGAGATATACACAGAGAATACAAAAAATATTGACTGAAGAAGACTTCAGTCAACGTTCGTGTCAGAAGGTCTGGTGAAGCACAAAGGAGAATTACCCACAGTCTTTCAAAATGAATTAATGGTGGAAAGCAACAGAAAAGAAGCACTGACATGGATTAAGGCAGGAGAAGGGAGAACCATGCAGTCAGAGCAACTTCTCAGAATGGTCAGTCACCATGAATAAGAAGTGGAATAAATGTGGGCAGATTTTTTGAGATTTTGTGTTATGCTCGCTGCACATTTTCAGAAGTTTGGTAAGGAGTGAGCATTATGGGAAAACACATTCATAGAAATGATTCTCCAGTACTGCAAAAGCTCTGTTAGGTGTTCTTTCAAAGTGCTGTTGAATCACACATACAAAAATTACTGCTTAATGGTTTTATTGAACACTCTTGATTCCCTTGCTTCCAAATTCTCTACTGTGGTTATGCAAAAGAAAGCAGGAGGCATATGGTTTGTAAGTGGAATGAATAGATTTCTCTTCTATAGATTTAGTGTTTATCATCAACTGTTTGTGTACCAAGGCAGTTATGAGTGACTTGACTTCACTAGAAGGCTTTTCTGCATCTGAAGGACCTTTCCACTCTCAACTTGCATACGCTTGCCAGCAACTTTTCATAAAACTGTGATAGATGGCTTGCAGATATTGAAAGCCATGTAAAGCCAAATAAATGAGAATATTTATTTACAGCTAATAGTCTGCCACAGCACTGTGCAACTGCACAGTTTCCCCTGCAGTAAAACTTTCCAGGAACAAATGAGGAGGAAAAAAATCAAGGTTTCTTTCAGAAAACTTCGTGTTTCTGGACACCATCAATTTCTTGAAGTGTGGTCGTACCACAGTCTGCCACAAACAAGAAAATGGAGGATAGGGTTTAGCACGATCTCCCCACTTGACATCGCAAAACCTTTCAGTCATGTACATTGCCACACATTTACTTTTGCATTGATTGGCCATTTTAGTAAATGATCTGAAATTACCTTTATGTTACATGCTGCTATGTAGCAATAATGCCACCTACTTGGCTCTGGTGTCCAGTTGATAAGGAAACACCTTCTAATCATGTGTAAGAATGGCTCTTAGCTTACCCCTGACGACTTTGTTGTTTTCCTCCAAGCTTCATGTAGGTTTGTTAGCATGTCATCTCCAGCCCAATGAGGAATTTGAAAAACTTAATCATGTCCTACACAGCCTATTAAGAGCTCAAGGAGCAGTATCTGTCTGAAACTTACTTTCTTCATCATTCTCTGACCACACCAGATGCTTGTTATTGTATCATTTAGCAAGCCTTTTTCAGAAAAAAAGGTCCTCAGTGACCTCTAGCAAGCTGTTGTCTTCTTTTTCTCTATGAGCAATCAGGCAACTGTAACAATCAAGTCAAAATGCAGTGCGTGTGAGAGCGAGAGGACAAAACAGAAACAATAATCGATTCACAACCTTGACATTTTTGGCCTTTGCTCTATCTGAACATTTTCCAGCAGGAAAGACATCATTTGGACTACCCCTGTACAAGATGCTCACAGAAAGTGTTCAGAATTGTTCACTATGGGGGTGGGGGAGGGGGTGGGGGGAATTAAAGTGGGAAGGGAAGGGAAGGGAAAGGAAGGGAAGGATGACACATAGTATTGCAGTACTCCACCTTAAAGCGGCCAGTCAATGCAACAGGAACATTTCAAACTGTGCCAAAGGGAAGGGATTCCTCAAGAGATTCAGAATGGCAGCCTTAGCAGGTATCACTGTATCAGCAGCAGTTTATATGTAGTTTGGTATAAGACAATGGAACTGACACGCCTTCTGTGACTACAGACACAAATTTGCCAGTCTCAGGCCATTCACTTCATAATAAAGTTGATGGGTGAAAACACGCAAAGAGCTTCACTGCGACATAGAAGTACAGCCTGCAATGTCTCATGCTGGACTTCTCCCACCCGTTATGTTCCTCACAGCTCAAAGTGGCAAAAGATTCACCACATTCATAGTGAAGAACTTTTAACACCTGATTCTAAGATCTGCACCAGGGTAGTGTCATCAGTCTTTCTGGAGAAACAGCTGCCTGCTTTCAGCTTGCAGACCTGAAGGAACTGAGCAATTCCCTTCAGGCAATCTGTATGTTCTACCAGTTCAATGTGTAAGCGATGCCTTATCGATTTCTGCCATAGCTTCCATAGCTGACTCAAAGATCAGAAGCTCTGACAATGGCTAACAAGTTTAAACCATTAGTCCCATTTGTAACTACTTGGTGAAAGGCTTGTCAGTCTCAGCATACCTTATACTGCAGCTTTTAGTGGATTTCTAGTCCCATTCACTTTGCCACAATGACCTCTGTAGTTAATGGATGTTATTGGAAAATTATTTTTTTCTTCAAAAGCTTTTCCTTTCTCCTCCCTGCTTTTTATTTTCAGAACATAAAAGCCATTTAGGTTGTGATGCTACAAAATAGCAAAGTAGGCAATAATCCATTGCTCTCCAGTGAGAATATATGTGTCCTTGTGTGATGTATGTTGTGTCTGATACTAAAAAACATCTTTGTCAGTCAGATGCCAGCAGAGTAATTAATCTTGAGTAGAAAGGTTTGCTGAGAGCAATATTATTCTTTTAAATGATCATATTAAAAATCCTAACCCTCTTCAAGGTTGAGGATGTCCCATTAGTATAATTTCACTGTATTAAAATCTTCCATTTTTTTTTCTAACCTTATCAGAGCAGTAGTTTGCAGTTGTGTCAGACACGCTAAAATGGCTTCCTTCAGATCAAACTATGTGAGATTTCTACTGCTGAATGGGCTTGATTATGCCAATTTTCATAATAATTTGTACTGTACACTGGAAGCAGGTCCTGTTAGCTGTGTCTGTGCTGTTCCCTTAGGTCATTCTCAATGGGGCTGCTCCAAAAAGGGTCTGGTATTCACCAGCCTGTTCCCTACCACAGGCCTAACTTCCCTTAGGATTTCCCCACTATTCATTGCCTGTATTTAAAACAATGTCCTACTGAAAGGACTGTGATTACCATCTCTTCTGGTCTCTGTAGCAAGCATGGCAAAAGAGATGGTGACTTGCAAGATTTGGGGGAACAACCAGAACACTCTAGAGTAAACCTACTGGGAAAAAGAGACATCTGAATCTTAGAATCACAGAATCACAGAACGGTTCGGGTTGGAAGGGATCTTAAAGATCATCTAGTTCCTATCCCCCGGCCACAGCAAGGACACATTTCACTAGACCAAGTTGCTCAAAGCCCTGTCCAACCTGGCCTTGAACACTGCCAGGGGTAGGGCAGCCATAGCTTCTCTGGGCAACCTGTGCCAGTGTCTCACCACACTCGTAGTGAAGAACTTAGAAGTTCTGATTCTAATCAGATTCTAGCATCTAATCTACATCTGCCCTCATTAAGATTAAAGATATTCCCTTTGGTCTTGTCACTACATTTACTCGTATAAAGTACCCTTTAGATACTGGAAGCTGCTCTAAGGTCTTGTCTGACCCTTCTCTTCTTCGGGCTGAACAACCCCAACTCTCTCAGCCCATCTTCATGGGGGAGTGTCTCTAGTTCTCAGTCATCCTTGTGGCCCTTCTCTGGACTCACTCAAGGAGGTCCACATCCTTCTTGTGAGAGCGGAGTAGAGGGGGAGAATTACCGCCCTCAACCTGCTGATCACACTTCTTTTGATGTAACCAAGGATATGGTTGGCTTTCTGGGGCTGCAAGCACACACTTCCAGCTCATATTAAGCTTTTTGCCAACCAATACCCCCAAGTCCTTCTCTACAGGGCTGCTCTGAATCATTTTTCTGCCCAGCCTGTAGCTGTGCCTGGGATTGCCCCGACCCAAGTGCAGAATCTTGCACTTGGCCTTATTTAACTACATGAAGTTGGCATTGGCCATCTCTCAAGTATGTCAAGGTCCCTCAGGCCTTTTCTTCTCTTGAGCTAATGTAACAGGAGTTACATCTTTGTCCTGGCTCCTTTATTGCCTCTGTTTTGGCACACCACCTTTCTCCTGGCAGCCATCTGCAACCATACTCAGCCTCCTCAGCCAGCCAATTACACCTGCATGGCCATGGCCTGTACAAGAAGGTCTTTCCCTGCACACACCCCTGTCCAGCAGCATGCCTGGGGAGGTGGATGTAACTGGCTGGCTGTTAGGAAGAAAAGCACTCTGTGCCCCAGCTGCCTCACAGAGCTCTTTTATCTAAACACACATAGCATTTAGGAAAATCTGGACAGTGAAGTAAGGATGGGCCACATCATATATGATAGTAATGTGCGTCAGGCAAAGAGGAAGTATGAATGAGGCCAAAGCATGGAGGGGGCCCAGAAACACTTTGAGTACAGTGCTAAGAGGATGCCCTCAAGAATGTTTCAGAGGCTCCTTGTGTAATTTTACCTCAATAAAGCCAAAAGAGAACAGTATAAGAGCAGTAATCAAGAAATCAAAGTGTAAGAGTGAGAAAGAGTAGCCAACCATGGTCCTAACAAAACTCTGGTATACCCTTAATATCATGGAATTAAAATGAAACATCTGAGCTTTTTCCCTGACCCAATCAGCAAGACCTGAGCATCAGGCTCTTCCTTTCTGTAGAGATACTGCTGATGTGTAGCACCAGAAAAAGAGGTTAGCATACCCTTTTTCCCTTAGGTGTCTGAATTCAGCAAAAGACATGTATAACTGAATACAGGGGTCCTCGCTCTTGGAATTCCCAAGTTTATCTTTAGCTTGTAAGTAAATATTTTCAGTTGGCTTAAATTTCCATGCTGTGCACCTCAGCCAGCCTCAGGCCAGAAGACAGAAACATGTTTTGACTGCAGAGTCATTTAAACCACACTTTCAGTATGACTTTCCCACTCAGAGTTGAGGTAAGATGAAATGTTCATTTGCACAAGGATTTCCCAGAGAATATTTTCTGGCTGTGGTGCTTGCCTTATCATGAAGTCACAGTACTTTACTTATTTAGCCAGCAGTCATAAATAAGCATATGTGTAGACAGCATGTCTTTATCTAATCTCTGAGGAAAAAAAAAAAGATAAAGAAGTTAACAAATCCAGGATAAATATGATAGAAGTGTGAAAGATCACAGTTGTCCTAAGAAATAAGTCAAAGAAAGAAGGAATTAAAGACACACTTTTCCAGTAAAACAAGAATACAGAAAATGAGATATCCTCTGTCATTGATTATCTTTTCAACTGATTATTTCTGGTCCTAGCATCTGTAGGCTGCCATATTATGACTGTTTAATTGTAGCATGGAGTACAGGAAACTGCTGTCATTTTTTAGAACTGGTACAATTCTTTGACAACTTTATACTCTAACATGCTCTACTTTCACCTAGTTGGATGTCTGTAGAAGAAGACAAAGTCTGTCAACCAGCACTACCGGTTGAAGAGATGAACAGGACAACTGAACAGTGGAATAAAGCCCTTAAAAAATGGCTCTTAGGAACAACAGCCATAAACATGTTTCTGAATTTCTTATGGATTATCAACAGTCTCACAAGGACTGCTGGCAGGATCTATACACTATTGTTTAAAAGAAATAGAACTGGAGGTTGTACTCAAGCTTCTGGCAGGTCTATATCCATTATTTTAAAGACATGATGAGTGTTCTTTTTATGTTTCCCTATGAGCTTTATTTTCTTCTTGAGAACACATGAAAAGAAATAAACACGATTCTCAGTTTCTCTTAAAAAACCTTATTAAAAAAAAAAAAAAGCTAAAAATCATCCTGGATTGTACAGTGACATCTTGTGGTGCAAACTGAGCACAGCTGAGTCGGAGTTCAAAACAGTGATTATTATCTGCACAACTCCAAAATGCATAATAGCATTTTGTGTCTGGCTTTTGACTGCCTCAACAGCTGACTGTTGCAGCATTATCATGCCACCCTGTTCACTGTGCCACCTAAAATGCTTTTTCTAAATGGGGTATTAGCTTCTAATTAATACTCTCACATTAATGTAAATTCATCTATGAAGGCATATTTAATCAGAGACCTTTCATTTTTCATAATATTTTAATAACAGAGCACTAAAGGAGACTTGCAAGATATAAAGTTACATGAATACTGTTTATAATCTGAGCCTATTCAAGGGTTTCAAATTCTTGACCTTCAAGGAAGCTGAAAAATTACATAATTTGAACCTATGCACTATCATTATGATTAACCTGCAAAATATGTATACTTATGGAACAGCACACACTGCCGTATCTTAATGACACCCTCCATAGAGGTCATACATAAAAATAACATGTGCTCCATTAAGAGGAGTTATATGATAATAGGACTTAATTCATTTTAGGAGCCTCAGCACAGCAGTATACCACCAGAACAATCAGAAATGGAAGACTTTCAGTGAATGCAGTGGGTGTTCATACAAGTGGATGTATTTAAATGTGTGGCAGGTTTTAGGATTATCTCATTCAATTTGTAAATCCTTGCTCAATAAGCAGTGTAAGGGTCTGCTATTTCTAGCAAGTATTGATGGCAGATGTCACTAAAAAGACTAGCTGCTTGGGAATAATAAATCTGCACTTTTTGTAGGAGATTACTACAACTGCATTTCTGGCAACATCATTTATACTTTATCTCCTCCCTAAAATGCAAAAAAAATGCAATCTGATCTACTGTTCTTTGACAAATTTACTGTTCAAAGATGGGTCAGACAGGTTATGAACAATTAGAAACACCTCAAGATCTTCAGGAACTTGGATGCCTGTGGATAAAGTAAACATTGCTTAAACTTGTTCTCACTAGCCCCAGGTAAGTTTCGAGTAAAACTGCCTCTCTGGAGTGATCCAGACTATAAGCAATCCCTAATTCTGTCCTCCCTGCTCAGATTTCATATGCATTCTGTTAGATTCCCAAAGAGTCCTCGTTTGCTCTCATCTAAAGACTGTGTTTTCCAGTGTGATATTAGAGAAGCTAAGAAGCAGCCAACTTTTTTGAACTACATACTCTAACAGTACCAACATCACCACCTGAAGTAGGTCCTAAAAAGACCTAAAAAGTAGGTCTTTTGTACTATATATTGATTGTGATCAGCTTTTACTCCATTAGAAATATTCATTACTAAAGCAACCAGTTTTTGAAAATTAGATTAATGTCCACCTGTGAGCAGATTAAAGCTTGCTATATATCTAAGACCATTAAGACAATTTTTGTACTTAGTAGAAAGAAAATGCCCAGTACAAAATTATTTATTCAAGATGTTTGGTTTTTCCAATTGAGGAAATGTTTGATCTTTCCCATTAAGGATCTCCCTGTGCTTTACAAACAGCAATAAATTCATAGCTCTGCAGCCACAGTGGGTAGAGAAGTATCATTGTGAGCAATGGAACAGACACACAGAAAAAAAAATGGATAAATCATTACAAATTTCAGAAGAGATCTGCCAAGGCCTTTTTTCCCTGATGTTGGGGTTTGTGTCAGGATCAACAGGAATATTTTTTTCTTCCAAGCAAGAGCTTCAGCAGTTACAGAGGACACATTCTATGCTGTGAGCCAGTTGTACCGCTTTGATCCCTTCTCAGTCTCCCATGGTTGTTTCTGACTGCTTCCTACCTACCACTTTTCTCTGAGTGAGAGTCACCATAGCCACCATCAAAAGAGATAGATTTCTGTTGAATTACCTACTAACAAATCAGAATTTTAACAGATTTTCATTTTGGTAGATGATAGGTGGAAGATGCCTCTTGTTTTCTTCTCCAACCGTATTTATATACTTTGCTCCATATAAACAGAGAAGGGAGAGAGTGAGAATTGTTCAAGTTATTAAGTCAGAAACACATTCAAAATTAAGACTACTCAGTAATGAACAACTGAGCCCTTCAGTGGAAATGATATTTCATGAGGAGAGTCAGACCTTGTTTATTACAGACACATTTTCTCCTCAGGAAAAAAAAAAAAAAAAAAAAAAAAAGAAACCCAAAAAGCAATGTCTCCTGTAACAAAAAATTTAAAATAAAGGAGAAAAAAATATTATTATATGTAAAGTGGTTGCAAAACTGGAATCTTATGTTGCTATTGCAGATAGATGAGGTTGGTGGTAGCACTGGAGTTTACCATTACATTTGTTATCATGTGCTGTGGGGCAGAGAAGTGATGAGAGACAAAGTGAAGGTTATTCCTTCAAATAAGAGGTAACAGACCAAAGTGAAATGAAACAATTATTTGCTGTAAACTTGGGGGATTAAAAGCAGTTTGAATTATTTAGAAATTGGGCACTGGGTCTGCATCCTTTCATTGGCTGTCCACTGGCCTGAAGAAGCCCACAAGTGCTGCTGCAAGTAATTGTCTGTGTGAGGAACACAGTATTTCCTGGCAATATTTCTCAGCAGTCCTCTTCTAGCACAGAAACAGGGAGGTGTAGGAGCAATACTTGCATCTCACTGACATGGCTTCCTTTCATCTCTCTTTTGCAGTAAGTACAGTAGAAAAAGCTTCAGTGGCCTGAGGCACACTTTCTCAAGATTCATCTACATTTATAGCATGAGCAGTAGCCTCTTCTGAACTGGAAAGTGTACTATAACAATTTAGGTAAGGATATTTCTGCTCTGGGAGACATGCAGAAAACACAGACCTCCACAGAGGGCAATGGTCAAGGGAAGGTGAGTAGAGGAAAGCCTCAGAGCACTTCTGAACTCTGAACACAACCCAAATATGTGACCCAGGTAACTACTAACTCCAACCCAACTTGCTCTATCTAGTTTTCTTGTTACCTCCCTCAGCCACCCAAAAAAGGAATCTGAATGCATAAACTAAGCAGGAGCTGCAATCTGCTCCAAAAAGTCCCTGGTAGATGATCAGTAGGATTAGTTCAGACACAGTTGGATGAGTTTTACTATGCTCACATTAAATTTGCACTTTGCCATAGGCTGTCTACAGAGCAGTAAGCTATTTTTGCTCTGCTACTGTTCTGTATTGCCAATCCAACTGTTTAAAATCAAGTGCCCTAAAAATCTAGAGATAGATATAAAAATAATGGTTTTTTTTTTGTTAATAACAACTGTGAAGAGTATTTTACTTCTAGGTTCTGAGCTTCACAGCAAGATGGGTTCAATTTGTTTCATATCTTTAAGCTTTTTTTTTATTCAGTTATGAAACTCACGGTAAAGACTTGTGAAGTAACAACTCCAATGTTGATTTTTAAGTCTATTATAGATTCTTATACACATTATATTCAGAATCTACCCTCTGAATTTCCTCCAACAAGTGCCTGTAATGTTACAGCTGGTGGTGTTTAATGATTTTTGTCTTAAAAGTAATTCCATGCTACACCACTGTTCCATAATGTCACTTTTGAGGCTTGTTTGGGCTGTCAAGAGAAGATCAACACTGAAAACCAGAATAATATGTAAGTGGTTATGTCATTCAGATATTAACTCTAAATAACAAATACCAGTTATTTAATACCAGTTATTTAAGGGCTACCTCCAGAGTAGAGAAATAGTCAGCAATACTGATTTTAGTAATCAGAAGTTAGTTCTCTGACCTGAACTCCTTCCTAACACCTTTTAAGAATGCCTGCCAATGAAATAGAAGAAAACGAACAGTCCTAAAAGTCCATAATTTTCTCTGTCCTTATATTTCTTTATTTTCATTTTCTGTGTTCCTCATTATACACCTTGTATTAATCACCATAATTTTTCCTTCACAACTGTCTAAGGTTTTTTTCACTTTTCTGTTTATGACTCTGTCTCTCTTTTGCTTGTCCTTCTTTCTAAAAAAAAAAAAAAAAAGTCATCTTAAGTATTGCTTATAACATTCATGGCAGTATCCTCTCCCAGGACCTGCTTATTTTTTCAGCAATATTTCATATCCCCCTGATGACCCCGTCTCATCCTCCCTTGTCTCAGGTTAGTGACAGGAAAAACTTCAGCTCACACCCTTCTTGGCTGCAGGAAAAATAAGTGGGGTGAACAGAGTGATGTACCACTATATAAGCTATTCCAGCTAGCCATTTCTATCCACCTTCCTGCATTACAGCACTGCCTTTGCTTCTCTTCATCATAACTACTGTGTTTCCAGTGGAATTTTATGCCTAGACATTGTGACATGGCAGGCACCAGACACCTTGTTAAGGCAGAGACATATCAGGAACCTGGAATGGCAGGCTTTCTCTAGAACACAAGAAGTCCCTCCTGCAGAAATGATGCTCAGCACCATGCAGGTGGCAAATTTTTGGCAAGGATTTCTCTCAGTTATTACACATTCACACCATAGCCAGGCTCCCAGAAATCCCTCAGTGACATAAGACAGAAGAAGCTGATAAAGTATCTGGAAGAAAAACAATAAACTGATAACAGGCGAAATAGAAGTGGGAAAGAATCAGCTCCTTTTTAAGTGGACTAAAAATTTTCTTAGGAGACAGCCCATTAGGTAGACGCTGCTACACTGCATGTTCTGTCTAGGAAGGGCTCAGCACAGGTGTAATTTATTTGCTGTTATGAAAAAGAAGTAGCACACAGAGGTTTAGTTTTGAGATGGAGCAAAAACAGAGAGAATCCTAAATGGAGATGATGTCATAATGGAAAAATGATTATACAAGAACATACACACACTTTAAATATTTGCAATTCTGGGAACCTTTTATTGAGTATAAAATATCAACATCGTTAATATATCCAGCAGCTCAGATTCCCTTCTTATTGTACCGAGCTAAAAAGGCAGCTTGTGTTGGTCATGGGAGGTACAATTTCTTGTATCCACCTAGTTAGTTAAATAACCTGAGTACACAGAATTCATTTTCACTATGATCTTAATTTCAAAATATGCTGCTGCTCTGATTTAGTGAGTATTTCCTCATTTTGCAAATCAGGTTCAGCTCACAGGGCCAATTCTTGTTTCCAGCGCAGTCAAACCTCACATCTATTTTTATCTGGATTCAGAACCAGCCTCTTCTTCATGATGTCATCTGCTTAAGAGAAGCAGGTAACTTTTTTTTTTTTTTTTTGATTCCAGGGGTCATACCTGAGGTGGACAGAGCATCTCTGAGCACAGCGGGATTTTTAGGAGCAAATTGCAGCTTGCCTTGACCTAATAGCAGTGAAAGATGGAAAAATACAAGCATCTCTTCCCCACTTCGCAGAATACCTGAGTATACCTTTGCTAGCTGTAATTCAACTGCATATGGTTATGCTGAAGTCTGCAGTGGGAAATCTAGTTTGTGGCCTTTCTTCAGGAGAAAGTTAAACCACGAGGAAGACTTAGAGACTGCTCCTGCCAAGGTTTGCTGCTGAGATGTTTACAGAGGTTTTCTACCAGCACTGGTCTACTGGCTTAAATGATGTTGTGTACCAATTTAAGTTGTTCAAACTTAACTGAAGTCTCTAAGCAACTTTACTTGCCACTTACAATCAAATAAAATAACACTATTGCATGGATCAGGATGTATAAGAGGTAAATCATAGTTCCAGATACCTGGGCCCTAGCAGACCCAGTAGGACTTCATTCTTTAACTGACATTCAAACAGGTTCTTGAACTTCTCAGCAAAGAGTAAGACCAGATGCATACAGCAATCATGTAGCACAGAAAAGGCTGTGATAAAAGAAATGGGGAAAACACATGCATAATGGAAACATTTCTGGTTCAGCATGAGACTTTAGTGAGCTCTGGATCAGCTTTTCTAAACAAGCAGAAACACTAGAAATTGGTGCAACATGCAGATGTCTGAACTACTGACAATGAGGAGAATCCTTCCTCCATCCTTTGGCTCCTGGCCCATCCTGACAAAAAAGTCCAAAACTGGGAAGAAGCATATAGGCAGAAAACAAGCCGTCTTTTATTGCAGCTGATGAGCTAAAAGCATGCAATTCTTGGTATCATTCGTTATAAGGCCGTAGATAAGATACAGAGACCACATTTGTAATTTAGATGTTAAAGTGCACTATCGTTTTTCACCCTCCTAAGTGCTGCTTTGAACATCTTCAATATTTCAAGTTCCCTCTTCAAAATTACATCAGACATCTGGGATAGCTGACTGTTCTTGTTAATTAATTCCTATGTTTAGTGCTCTGCTGTTGTCACCATTTGTTCGTGGACTTTTCATTATCATAATATTTGTTTATCTGACTAAGTAAAGCAAATAATAACATTTTGAAGCACAGTAAATGCAGCTTCCAGTGCAGGCAGAAAAGCATACACGGAAGTCCCTTTAGGAAAACATGTTCCTGCCAAACCACATGCAGTGATGCCTCTAAATGAATAAATTTAGGTAATTAACACAAAGCCAAGCCAAAGAAATACAGCAGGAATGAGCTGCCAGGCACCAATTACCTGTAAAGCTAAAAATGAGGATAAGAAGTGACAAAGGCTTCTATATGAAAACCATGGGGATTTTGTTTAACTTTTTTTTTTTTTTTAAATCAAAAGCCTCTCAGCGCTGATTTATGGCCAGGTTTTCCTTCTGATTAAGAAAGGCTCATGAGAAACACCGAAACAGGTAAACTGGTTTCAGTGAAGTTACAGAATCACAGAATCCCAAGGGCTGGAAGGGACCTCAAGTCGCCACCCAGACTCTGAAGCTACACTCTGAAGATAAAACTGGTTCCTGTGACAGGGCTTTAAAGTTAGAAATATTATGCATTCCTCATTATTGCACCTGAATGGAAATTTAAAAGACATTCCTCAGCATTCAGGGAAATCTGGGACCCAAGATAGTCCTCCTGCAATTTGCAGTTACAAAATCTACCAGTACAGTAGCAAAAAGCAAGTTCTTTGTGATATTTGCTGTCATGGAGCATGTGCCAGGCATTTCTGCACAGTTGCCCGAGAACTGAAGGAGTCTCTTCCCACACATAATAGCACACATTCAGCCATCACAGGTCAGGCTCACAGCAGAACAGGTGTCATCAAGAAACAAAGATAAAATATTTCCACTTGCTTTTATATTTCATACTGGGCCATACTATACCAATAAATTCAGGAATCCACTCTCTTTTTTTTTTTTTTTCAGTGACTTCACCTAAACACTAATACCCAGTTCCTAGAAAGAAAGCCTGCTCATGAAGGGACTTCTAATTGAAGAGTTTGGAAGAGCAAATTTCCTTAATGTTTCCCCCCACACTCACAGAGATACCTCAAATTTTCATTCTAAAACCAGCAAGCTCTTCAAACAAAACTGCTGGCTAGCTTCTCTGCTAAATTTAAATTAAATACTTAGGAAGGCAAAGCTGAACTAATCCTATCACGTTTCAAATATTTTCAATTTATCTATGTCAAATTACTTTCCTTGTTTTATCAGATAAGGATTCTCCATCAGACTCCAAAAGCCTTCTGCTCCACCTTTCCTTTAAATTTACAAATATGAATTGAATAATCAGATAGGCAGAGGAACCCTCTTTATCTGATTCATTCACATTATATCAGAAGGAATCCGACTGGAAAAGTCGGAACAAATTTAGTTCGATTTCTAATTGCATTGTTTACATAATAGAGAAAACTATTCCCCACCTTTCTGACTTGATCATCAAATAATAAGAGCTCTCCTAGGATAAATACACATGGAGACCTGATTCTCCTCTCATTTACCCTAATTTTACATTGATGTAATTCCCCTGACCTTAGATAAGTTACTCTAGAGTCATGTCAGCATAAGTGAGTGGAGCAGTGAGACAGAAAAAAAGACTACTGGGCTGAAACCATTATTTACATATTCAAATTCAACCCTGGGCAAGTTTTACAGTCTCTCTCCTCTGTAAAACTCCATAAAATCACTGATAGTTAATCAGTCCCCTAAGATTTACAAGGATATCTCTAATACTACCTTGAAAGTCTGGAGATATCCACACAGAGAGGTATGAATGAGCAAAAACTACAGGAATTACAATACTGTTCCTTGCATGTGAATCATCAGAATTACAAACTCTACCTCAACAGTAAGAGCATGAGAAAGCAGGGAGATCTTAATGCAAGAGGGAACAAATAGAAGTTTAGCAATGAAGAATTACACATATAAATTATTTTGCTAACACTTTTATACCCTTATAATTATATTAATTTCTTTGCTGTTATTCACTGCAATAATACTGATCTCAATGAATTCATTTGGTATTAATGCTGCTACAGGAAACACTTCCAAAGACTTCCACAGTAATTCAGAATTAGTTAAATGTACCATTAAACCAAAATTTGCTCACTTCGTTTTTGTTATTTTCAGGGTCTATTGAAAAAGATTTCCTTTCAGACAGGTTTCTGAGACATTCATCAGCCCTGTAGTTTCTAAGTCAGGGCATGCTGTCATTTAACCTTCTTCAGTGTTCACCCTGATGCATTTGTGTTAAACCACAGACTGATCAATGAGCATTGCTTTGGCTACACAAAAGTCCAAGCATTAAAGAAACATCTCATAAGGTATGAATCAAAGACAGCAAAGCTTTTCTTTTTTTCCACTCAACCTTCCATGGCTAAGCGACTGACTGCAGAAGCATACTAATCTTATTCATTTGTTTCGCCTATTTTTTTTTTCCCAAAACCATTTTACCCATTTTTCAGTTGCTTTTGTAAAAGATACACAAATATACCTAGGCAATAGACAGCTTGATACTGACTCTTATATCACAGTTTGATAGAAGTCTGTCATGAGTCTGAAATGTAATCCAGCATGAGGAAGCCTGAAAACAAGAAAAACATGAAAGTAAGGGAAGAGGCATCCTGGTGTAAGCAACATGTCTAATTAATGAAGTGAGATATGCAGAGAATTTAGTCCATTTATCCTAATGACTTTTTCAGAATACAGAGTGATAAGACTGACAAGTTTGTGCTTAGCATGCACAGATGCACGTGAATTTCTGCTGTTTCTTTTGAACAGCCCAAAGAAATTTTTGCATAACCTCCATCACTCCATCTATGTTTCTGAAAATCAGTGACAAGGTGTAAACCATAGCAGTACCAGTTTTTTGCTATTATTATTCCCTGCACAGCTTCTGTTTCAACTTATACTTTTTCCCTTACTTTGTTTACTTCACGGTGGGTTCTGTTTCTTGAAGGAGTCGAGAAGGTTTATGTGTCCTTAAACTGAAAATAATTACCTTTGAACTAACAGAAGCTTCTGGACTCCAGTTTACTGCCAGGTGATAACCTGGTGAATACAGGCCATATTACACAGGTTGGAGTATATGTTTTGTGGATTGCAAACCTCTGCAACACAGAGTTTTTATTTCTCATCCTCAGGCTTAGCCATATGCTTAACACTGTTGTAAATCAGCATGGGTTCAGTGGTTCCAATTTATCTGCACAGGTCTACACAACCAGACAGGTGAAATGTTTGCTTGCTCGCACATAAATAAATAGAAAGACTTGCGTGTCCTCATTTGCCATACAAGAGTAGTAATGCCTCTGCTGAAGGCACTGGAGCTCTGCTGATGTAAAACTTCAATGCAGAGAGAACTGAACAATGGCTCATATCAGAATTAAACCCTGTTCAAATGTAGGAAACCCACATTTCAAAAGAAAACTATCACAGCGCAGAACATAAACACATGTTTAAAAGGCCCCTTATTCAAAACCCAAGGGGCGTTATTTTCAGAAGCCAATATCTAAAGAGATCATGATGTGTAAATTCCTGCCGGCTCAAAGCTGAGTCCAAAGAAAATAGCAAGCAGCAGATGCTGTTACTGGCACAAGTACATCATAAGCTATGGCTTGCCCCCAAGATCTGGGGTGTTCATGACATCCTTGAACATTGCTCTTGAAAAGAAGTACCAAAAAGAAAAGGAAACTAAACAGCCGTATAATTCTAAAATCAATAGCACATAAAATCATTTTTGCAGAATAAAATAACATGCTTTAAATCACATAACACCTTGGGCCTCATCCATGGTGATACAGGTGACTATTGATTTCTGTGGAGTTTAGGTTGACATATTAGCTAAAAACCTGATCAAGAATTCAGAAAGGATGCTGAAAGCATTATATTTATGCTGACTGTGGAATTACCAATACCAACACCTTCGATTAATACTGGTGTGAAAGGGAGGAGCCCTGTAATACGGACACAGAACAACTGAACAGTTAAATATCATAGAATACCGAGCTTTCTTAGTGATGAAGGTAACA
This sequence comes from Melopsittacus undulatus, assembly GCF_012275295.1. Taxonomy (NCBI): domain Eukaryota; kingdom Metazoa; phylum Chordata; class Aves; order Psittaciformes; family Psittaculidae; genus Melopsittacus; species Melopsittacus undulatus. The sequence goes on along the minus strand of NC_047557.1, from coordinate 40,307,431 downwards.
CTCAACCAAACAAAATCACATGCAATTTTGTATGAATTGTTGCAACTCTCATTTGAACACTGACATGGGTAAGCAAGGGAAAATAAAAGTTTAAGGTGGTACAGGGGAGAAGATAACTGATTTAAGGAAAATTGTAATCACAGAATCATAAATTGGTCTGGGTTGGAAAAGACATTAAAGACCATCTTGTTGCAACCCTCCTGCCACAGGCAGGGACAGCTTTCACTAGACCAGGTTGCTCAAAGCCCGATCCAAACACCCCCAGGGATGGGACAGCCACAACTTCTCTGGGCAATCTGTGCCAGTGTCTCGCCACTCTCATAGTGAAGAATTTCTTCCTAATGTCTAACCTAAATCTCCCCTCTATCAGCTTAAAGCCGTTCCCCCTTGTTCTGTCACTACATGCACTTGTTAAAAGTGCCTCTCCAGATTTCTCGTAGATCAGGTCCCCTTTAGGTACTGGAAGGCTGCTCTAAGGTCTCCATAAGTCTTCATAAGAGAGATGCTCCAGACCTTGGATCTTCTTTGTGGCCTTCTACTCACTCCAACAGGTCCATGTCCTTCTTCTGTTGTTGCCCCCAGAGCTGGATGCAGTAATGCAGGTGAGGTCTCATGATAGCAGAGGCAGATATTCCCCTCCTTCAACCTGCTGGTCACACTCCTTTTGATGCAGCCCAGGATATGGTTGGCTTTCTGGGTTGCGAGCACACACTGAAGCTGGTTCATATCCATTTTCTCATTGACCAACATCCCCAAGTTCTTCTGCACAGGGCTGCTCTGAATCTCTTCTCTGCTCAACCTGTAGCTGTGCCTGGGATTGCCCCACCCAGGTGTAGGACCTTGCACTTAGCCTTATTGAACTTCATGAAGCTGGCACAGGCCCACCTCTCAAACCTGTCCAGGTACCTCTGAATGACATCCCTTCCCTCCAGCATGCCAAATGCACCACACAGCTTGGTGCGATCAGGAATCTTGCTGAGGGTGCACTTGATCCCATTGTCCATGTCACCAGCAAAGATGCTGAACAGTTCTGCTCCCAACACCAAATCCTGAGGAACACCACTTATCACCAAATGAATACAAGGAATAATATCCTGACACTCAAAACAAGATTAAAGTTCATGGGTATGATGCTGGGAACAATCATGTACGGTCAGGAAGATAAACATCTGCATGTCCTGGGTTCAGCTGTAGCAGTCATTTTTTCTCCTTCTTCGTACCTGGTGCCGCACAGTGTTTTGACTTTTGGACTGGGAATGTTGCTGATAGCAAGTATGTTTTGAGTTACTGCTCAAATGTTTGGTTTGTCCAAGAAATTTCTGAGCCTCATGCTCTGAAAGGGAGGAGGGGAGGCCAGGAGGAAGGAGAGACAGGACACCTGACCCAGGCTAGCCAAAGAGGTATTCCATACCATAGCACATCATGCCCAGGATGTAACCGGGAGAGACCTGGAAGGGCTGGAGCTCTGGGGGATGGAGGAGGTATCGGTCGGTGCTCGGTCAGGCAGGGTGGGGTGAGTTATGGGTCAGTGGCTGGTGAGGTGTTGTATTCTCTTCACTTGTTATTTCCTTAATCATTAGTAGTAGTAGCAGTAGTGATTTATGTTATACCTTAGTTATTAAACTGTTCTTATCTCAACCTGTGGGAGCTACATTCTTTGGATTCTCCTTCCTAACTCTCCGGGAGTTGGGGAGCAAGGGGAAGAGGGAGTCTACGAGCTGTGCGATTTGGGTTTAAACCACGACACCGCATTATCTACTATTTTTAGGATTAGAAAAACAAGGCAACTGCTCAGTAGGACTCAGAAAAAAAATGTTGGCACAATGTATTTGGTAACAGCGGCAAATTTGCAATAATGTGTATTCAAAGAAGTAAGTTCAGAAAATACAGCAGAAGACTAGGTAGGCTTGATCAAAACCCTCTTTAGTACTAAAATAAACACAAACAGACATTCAAAAGAGTCCCATTCAAGTTCATCTCTGCTGCACCCATCCAACACAGAACAGTCCCAAAGCATAAACTCATATAAAGTCCCAAGGATGATCAAGGATGACTGAGCTTGCCTCTTTTCATAGAATCATAGAATAGTTAGGATTGGAAAGGACCTCAAAATCATCTAGTTCCAACCCCCCTGCCATGGGCAGGGACACCTCACATTAAACCATATCACCCAAGGCTTCATCCAACCCGGTCTTGAACACTGCAAGGGATGGAGCATTCACTACCTCCCTGGGCAGCCCATTCCAGTACCTCACTACCCTAAAACGAAAGAATTTCTTCCTTATATCCAGTCTAAACCTCTGCTGTTTAAGTTTCAACCTAACACCCCCAAGTCCTTCTCCACAGGACTACCATGAATTTCCTTTTTGCCCAACCTGTAGCTGTGCCTGGGATTGCTCCCACCCAGGTGTAGGACCTTGCACTTGTCACGGTTAAACTTCATGAGGTTGGCATCAGCCCACCTCACAAGTGAGTCAAGGTCCCTCTGAATGGCATTCCTTCCCTCTAGCATATCAACTGAACCACACAGCTTGGTGTCATTGGCAAACTTGCTGAGGGCACACTCAATTCCATTGTCCATGTCAGCGAAAAAGATATCAAACAAGACCGGTCCCAACACCGATCTCTGAGGGACACCACTCGTTACTGATCTCCAACCAGACACTGAACCATTGACCACAACTCTTTAAGTGCGACCATCCAGCCAGTTCTTTATCCACCAAGTGGTCCACCTATCAAATTGATGACACTCCAATTTAGAGACAAGGATGTCATGTGGGACAGTGTCGAATGCTTTGCACAAGTCCAGGTAGATGACGTCAACTGCTCCACCCCTGTCCATGACTTCTGTAGCCCCGTCATAGAAGGCCACCAAATTGGTCAGGCAGGATTTCCCCCTAGTAAAGCCATGCTGGCTGTCACCAAGCACCTTGTTGTTTTTCATGTGCCCTAGCATGCCTTCCAGGAGAATCTGCTCCCAGATTTTGCCAGGCACAGAGGTGAGACTGACTGGTCTGTAATTCCCCGGGTCATCCGTTTTCCCCTTCTTGAAAATGGGGGTTATATTTCCCTTTTTCCAGTCATCAGGAATTTCACCTGTCTGCCATGATTTTTCAAATGTGATGGCCAGTGGCTTTGCAACTTCATTTGCCAGCCTCTTTCAGGACCCACGGATGGATTTCATCAGGTCCCATGGACTTGTGTACATTCAGGTTCTTAAGATGGTCTCGAACCAGATCCTCTCCTACAGTGGGCCCAAGGTCTAAGTCTTCACAGTCCCTGTGTCCGTCTTCCAAGACTCAGGTGCTGCGGTCAGAGCCTTTGCCAGTGAAGACCGAGGCAAAGAAGCCATTCAGAACCTCAGCCTTCTCCAAGTCCTGTGCAGCCAGTTCTCCCGAATGTTTCTGGAGGGGGCCTACATTGTCCTTAGTCTGTTTTTTAGCCGCTACATACCTATAAAATCCCTTCCTGTTATCTTTAACATCCCTTGCCAAGTTTAGCTCCAATTGGGCCTTAGCTTTCCTAACTTGGTCCCTAACTACCCTGACAACATCGCTGTATTTATCCCAGGCCACCTGTCCTTGCTTCCACCTTTTATAAGCCTCTTTGTTCCTGTGAATTTTTCTCAGCAGCTCCTTATCCATCCAAGGAGGTCTCCTGGCCCTCCTGCTGCACTTCCTTCTAGTCGGGATGCAACACTCCTGAGCTTGTAGCAGGTGATCCTTGAATGTTAACCAAGAGTCTTGGGCCCCCTTGCCCTCTAGGGCTATATCCCATGGAACCTTGCTAAGCAGGTTCCTGAAGAGCCCAAAGTCTGCTCTCTTGAAGTCCAGGGCAGTGAGCTTACTGCACGCTCTTCTCACTGTCTTGAGGACCTCAGATTTCACCATTTTGTGATCACTGCATCCAAGACTTCCCTGGAGAGTCACATTTCCAATGAGCCCTTCCCTGTTGGTGAGCACGAGGTCAAGCAGGGCACCTCTCCTCATCGGCTCCTTTATTGCTTGCAGAAGGAAGTTTTATTCCACACAAGGCTTTTCCTATTTGTCTGTAGAGTTCTTCATCCACAGGTTCCTCTTGATCAGGCGGTCTGTACCATATCCCCACAGTAATGTGTCCCATCACTGATTTCCCCTAGACCCTGACCCACAAACTTTCTGTTAACTGCTCACCTGTCCCCAGACAGAGTTCCATACTCTCCAGCCTATCCCTAACATAAAGGGCAACTCCCCCTCCCCTCCTACCGGGCCTGTCTTTTCTAAAAAGCCTATAACCTTCCATTCCAACACTCCAGTCAAAGGAGCCATCCCACCATGTTTTGGTGATGCCTATTATATCATAGTCCCGTAGATGTGCCCACATCTCTAATTCCTCTTGTTTATTCCCCATGCTACGGACATTTTTATAGAGGCATCTGATCCGAGCTCCAAATGAAGCCGGCTCAGTGGCTGGAGTGGCTAGAATACCCCTACATTGCTCAGAGTATTTATTATAGGTGCTGACAACTGACTGGGTGTGTTGGGATGGAGTGATGCTCCCCTCCCCCAACACAACTAGCTTAAAGCATCCTTGACAAGTCTGGCAAGCCTCCCAGCAAAGCCACTCTTCCCTTTCTTTATCAGAGCAGTTCCACCAGCCCCCAGTAGGCCTGGCCTACAAATGTGGGCCCCATGTTCAAGACACCCAAACCCTTGACTATGACACCACCCTTTTAACCATTTATTAACCTGTCCAATCCTCCTTGCCTTTGGAAGGTCCTCCCCTGTGTCTTGGAGAATTGTCGAAAAGACTATCTGAGCTCTACAACCCCTGACCACCTCTCCCAGAGCCCTGTAGTCCTTCTTTATACTCCTCAGGCTACTACTATCTATATCCCTAGCACTCACATGTATCACTAGAAGCGGGTAATAGTCCGTGGGACTTACTAGAGCAGGCAGCCTCTCCGCAACATCCCTGATCCGTGCCTCAAGCAGGCAACACACCTCCCTTGCGACTGGGTCAGGCCGACAGATGAGTGCTTCTGTCCCTTTCAAGGCAGAGTCCCCTACTACTACAACCGCCGCTTTTTCCTGGCGGCACCAGTAGAGATCTTCTGTACCAGTGCACCAGCCACTGTTTCTGATGCAAGTGCATTTCCTCATCAGCCCCCTGCAGGACAGCAAAGCGGTTCTGGGTGGGTACAGCAGATTTAGGAGGAAGCCCCTTGCTTTTAATTGCTCTCTTCCTCCTTTGGTTGTTTTTTTTTTGTTACTAATTCCCAGCTTCCCCGATCAACAGCCCCCTTCTCTCCTCAGTGAGTTAGAGGGGAATCTTGAGGCCCCTGTGCTGTTTGGTCCTGAAGCAACCAGTCCTGCTTCCTCTCAGCTTCCCTGACATCTTGCAGCTTACTGACAGCATCCTGTAGCTCAGCCACCTGCTGGAGGAGGACCTCCATCAGGGAGCAGCGAGCGCAGCCCTGCCCATTCTGCACCTTTCCCTCACCAGACCAGTGCAGGCACTCTCTACACTCCAAGCTCTGCACCGCAACCTCCCCACTTACCGGCTCTGTCTGGGTGCCTACACTGGCCACCACTGGGGAGGCCAGGGCAGAGCTCCCAGACCAGACCCTGGTCGTACGGTGAGTGCTCACCATCCCTCTCGCCTGCCCATGTGAACTGCCACACAAACTGCCTCGACCCGCTCTGTTTGCCTGCTCTGTTCGCCGCACTCCTGGTCGCCGCGCTCCCTGGGTAGATTTTTAAGCACTCACAGTTGGTGCCACTCCTCCTGTCTCCGCCCCCAGGGAGTCTCCTCCTCGCAGTAGCTGAGGTGTTTGCAAGTCCTGTCGAGGACTTGAGGCTCCATCCTCAGTGGCTCTTGTCGCTCTGTGGTGAGGCTTCTGGACGCTGATCTCTCCCAGCTCCACTGCAGTGTTACAGGTGTCTTTTCTAAAGCTACTCCCCTCAGCTCTTTTATGAATGTTCCTATTTCCTCTCAGAGTTAAAAATTTACCACACAGTCATCAATTAGCTTATTAAAGAAGAAAAGAAGAAAAGAAACAACAAAGAAATAGCAGGTCACCTTTAAACAAAAGAAGAGATAACCTTTAATGTACCAATATTTCATCTTTGACAGGTAGTAATAACGGAGATTGCAAATAAAAAAAAAAGTATAAGCAAACACTCTTGTTCCCCTAATATTCATTTAAAAGAGGAAACAATATTTGTAAATTAGATGGAACAAAAAATAATGTGCCACAAATGCAGGGATCTATTGGGTATATTAATCAGTTTATATATTTCTTTCAAAAGACCTTTCTTAAAGATGCTTAAATCAAGTAGAAAATAAGCCATTTTTTCTTTTGAATTTTATTGCAGCAGCTTATAAGCAAGAATGAAAAAATATGTGGGAGAAGAAGGGAATATAGAGAGAAAAAAAACAGCACTCTCAATCAATAAAGATTTTATTAATAAGTACAAAGGGATGCGTAGTCCTAGTTTCAGTTTTAAAATCTAAGTTCAGTTTTGAGTCAGAACGTGAAAGCCCTCAATGCTAGTTTCTGCAGGTGGTGGTATATTTACTAAAAATAGCTGCAGGTGGTGGTATATTTACTAAAAATAGTTTGAACTACATTTCCACCATACAAGCAATGTTTACTAGGTGTACATCAAGCATTTTGGAGACTGTCATCTCTCTTATTGGAAATCTGCAGATATTCCAAACAACTGCAGTCAACAAAAGCCCTTTTTTAGCCATGCTCATGTCAGCAAAACAAGTGGCATGCCAAAAGATTAACATCTCATTTCTCCCTTCCTACTAAAAACCTCTTAAAGAGTGGCTACACCTCTTCTGCAGGCCAACCAACAGTGACAGTAGGGTTCTTACAAACAACAGTGAATAATACCTATTGCCTTCTTGGATATTTAATAGGTAAAAAAAATGTTAGTGGGATTAAAAATTGTTAATTGAAGTATCCCAAAAGTGAATATTGTATTTTTTCTAAAGTCTTTGAATTTGTGGGTATTTGTGGGGTTTTTTTAAGGCAAAAAATTGCTGTTATTTTAGTTTCACTAAGTAAATATTATTGTTAAAAGACTAAGAGAAATAGCTCTAAGACATTATCAGAATGGTTTCATTATGGTTTTCTTGTTGCTTCATATGTATACATGGTAAATGTTTAAAGAAAGAGAAGATCTGTTTTGATGCAAACATCCAAGAAACAAGGCTGAACTTTAGGATTTGGGAGAGATTTCTAGTAAAGCCAACAGACCAGCTGTGCCAACTTTAAAACAGAGAGCATATCATATTGAGGTAGTAATGGCTGTAATTAAAATCTGTTAAAGAGAATGTGCTGAGAAATTCATGTATCTCTAATTAAAAATAATTTTATATATTATCTGCATTTTTTTGGTGTGTATTGTGAAATTCATGTTCCATTTTTTCCCTTCTAGCTCTTCTGACATATGCAGGAGTATTCCTTTGCAAGACATATTCTCTTTCTAGAGCCAGGTTACTTCTCTAGACCACATGCATCAACTATCAACTAGTGAGAAAGGAAGTCATAGGAAGACTTACTGCTAGGCTTTGTTGGAGAAAAGAGATAAAGGCAAAGACTGAAATTGGGCATAGGGGTAAGATAATGTTAGGTGATGAAAAGAACTAAGTCATAGCACATTTTGAAGCAGTAGATACTAAAGCAAAGGACAGGTCTGAAAAAACTGCAGTGCTAGTGTAAAGAAGCAGAAAAGGAGTGATCGAACAAATCAAGAAGAGAAGAGTCTGAACAGTGTCTTTTTCTTCATGAAGTAGAAAAAGAGGAGGAAAAATCAGAGGCATTGAAGATAAGGTATAGTGATCAGGGAGAAGGAATTTGGAGATGGAAAGATCAAAAGGAGAGCTGATCAGCAAAAGAGATGGGAGCAGATTTTCAAGGTGAAGTAGATATCTAATTTACCCTAAAATATCTATAAATACATGCCAAGGTCATGCTAGAAACTCTAAAACACAAATGAAAGAAGAAAAATATGCAAAGGGAGTGTGAGAAATCACCTAATTGTTAATTCAGAAAATTAGTTCACCCAATGAAAAGGTAGTGAACTAAAAAAGTAGGGAAAGTCTTTGTGGTAAAACCAGGAAATCAGTCTTATTCATTATCAAGTATTTATAGCTAATCCCTTTTTGCCCAGGATTTTCCAGGCAAAAATATGTGCACATTTTCGATTTAAAGCTTCCGCAGTAAATTCAAACCATAGGAAACTGTACCTACACAAAGTAAATCATTACTTTGGAGCACACTTGATTTTACTATATAGACAATGTGGATATGTTCAGACTTTCCAGATTTATAGTTGCCTAGCTGTAATACTGAATAGTAGAAAACTCAGAAAAAATAGAACTTCCTTATAATCTCCCAAGACAGAATTACCATGCAGAAAGAAAAATACATGTCATGGGAAATCCAGACATCTGGTAGTCTTCTGAATGTCAAATTTATCATATATACCAATATTGCTGCTCTGTTTCCAAAGCTCTGCTGGCTATACACAGACTTCATTTGTCACTGGACAATTGTTCCATAATATGTTTAGTATATACTAGATGTTCAGGACAGGTACATAGTGATTCAGAGAGCAGCTCAGATTTTGAATTAGCAAGACTGGAATGGGACTTTGCTTTTGAGAGTCAGCCTTTTCTTTCTTACTAACTGAAGAGAGGAAGATTTACAGACAGTGTTGATTTTCTGCGGGAGGACACGTGGCTGGAAATGTTTTCGGTTGTCATAGTACAAATAAATGCCAGAAAATGTTTTTTCATAGAACAGAAAGAGGTTTCACCATGCACTTCCATGCTGTTCCATGAGAAATCTAAACCCAGCACCATATCATTAGAGAACAGATGGAGAGTTGTATATATGTAAACCTTAAAATGTACTATATAGACAAAAAGAAGCAAGAAAAGCAAAGCAGAGACACAAGAATTACAATGAAACAGAAAGCAAATTATAAAGAGCAACCAAGAAATAAAAGCCCAGCACACATGAGGTCTGGAAATTTTACATACATTAGAATTTATTCAGAAAAGCCTATATCTGAGTCATAATACTTTTGAAAAAAACTTATTTTCTATGAAAGATCTACAGCACAAAGTTGATACCTATGTACCTGTTTAATAGCACTAACATGCATCTTTATTTAAAAATATTATCTTTGCAATAAATTTCACATATACACATTCTGTGGATTTTCCTTATCTTCTCCAACTCTATTTATCCCATAACATAGAAAATACTGTTTAAAGGAAAGAGGAAAACGGTATAAATATTACAGAAATCCATGCTGGATATCAGATCAAGCACAATCCCAGTGGTCTTGTCATTTTAACCAGACAGATCAGTGCTTTGACAAACACACCATAGTAACTACTTTCCATTTGATTTTCACAATTAACAAAGAAGACCTCAAGGACAGGTTTATACTGTGCAACCCTTGTTTTACGTCTTCTTCCATACATTTTTCATGAGTACCACCTCCAGCTTCCAAGTTCACCTCTATTTTGTTTCCTTTGGTCACTTTTGTAGATTTTTGTTAACTTTTCTATTAAGCAAATAAGCACTTTGTCAGAATATGAAAATGCCTCCTTTCTGCATTTAAGTAAATGATACTAAAATGTCAGTATTCATCTATTCTCTGTGAATATACACCACAAAGTGTTGGTATGTTGCACTCTGACATAGTAACCTGAAGCTGCATGCATCTGCTCAGTGAATGATCTGTCAGTGAGAACTTTACAAAAAAGGGAATTTATTAGTAACTGAGCCCCTAACACAGTTTTTAATCTTCATGTGGCTATGCAACAGAGATGAATACAGCCTCTTCATGATGTACTGAGTGCTAGTCTGGCAGGTTAACAGGCATGAGAAAAGTGATCAAGGAGTAGAAATGCTACTTATCAGAGGACATATTGAAGAAAAAGCTCATTTTTCACAAATTATGGGCTTTTTATTGCTGGTAATGCAGAGAAGATTAAAGTGAAGTCTATATTTCAGAAATGGGAAGAGCAAATGATTTAAAACCCTTTTTATAATGACCTGCCTGAGAGTGAAGAATCAATTTCTTTTACAGGGAGAATGTGTTAATACCACAGGAGTGAGGAGCATAAGACAACAGGAAAAGGAAAGAATAGGTCAGATTCTTTCTTCTGTCTATATTTTGATATCACTAATTACAGAGGCCACTGCCATTATCAGTAAACTATTCTTTAAGCAAAGCAATGATTAAGGAAAAAAAATATATTATTAAAAGCAGTGTGCTTGCAATGTTTTGCAAACTGCCTTTTTAACAAACTATAGCTGTTCTGCAAAAAATGTACCCCACTTAATTAGACAGATATTCTTCTGTAACTCTGAAAATTATTCCCAATACAGTACCTTAAATCTCACTTTTCTAATGGCAATACAGACCAAAACTGTGAGTGCCCAAAGCTAGTTTATTTGATTCCTGACTCAGCACTTGTGAGGCTGCAGTCCCATTTTTAAAGGTGCAATACTGTTCTTCACTAAAGCACCCGAAATTTGACAACTAGCTTACTCTTTTTGGGGCATTACAGAAGACAGCTTCCAGAGCCAGTCATCACTGCAGCTTGCAGCAGATTCTGCAAGTCAGAGACACTCTTTCATCAAATGATAAGATTTACTTCTGTCATACCTGCACTAGCAAGTTACTATGGTTAGACATTACATCTTTTGAAACCAGTTGAGTTCTTTGGGTGCCTTGCATCAGGGAGAACCCAATTATGCTCATCCTGAAGACTCAGCAAACACCTAGTCACAAGTGGGGCATGCTAGACCCCTTCCCTTAATACAAAAGAGTATTGTTGAACATTATGTTAGTTAGGCACCTAATGTTACTCATTGCCTAATTCCCTAAACTGTATTCGCTTCAGATCTTTCATTATTTTCATACTAATCAAATTCCACTCTCTCCAATAATCAGTATTCTGTAACTGTCTTTGCATTACTCTGCAGCATCCATTGTTTAATGAATTTATACCAGCCTGGAGGGTAAATCAAACCTTACTAATGGAAGGTAACATACAAAAAGCCTAGGTCAACAGATCCCTACTAATTCCACCACAAAGGACATATCTAAGGCATGTAAAACTAGCCTCCCATGCAACAGCAATACGTAACCAAATAGATTATTTCCACAGCACTATGGGCCGAAGCAGAAAGCCACTGAAATGCTAACAACATCTTGGTCAGTTCTGATGTCCTTTATGTGATTTTGATAAATTTTTTGAAGACATGATTTTACATTAAATATTTTACAATAATTTTATATTATTTCACTTTAATAAGAACATTAAGGCACTTATTAAATCCCTTCTTCTGCTTGCTGTATGAATTATAAGGCAGAATACCACCATCTGAAACTGTGTGAGACAATGAAAATACTCCTTTGGACAGCAAACAGCTGATATATCAAAAGGATATTTATCTCCTTGTGTTCAGTAAGTAAAGCAGGATTGGAGAGGCTCTTTCCACTCATAGCAAAGCTGCAGCAGATGCTTTACAGACACATGACACTCCGCAAGGTTACTTTTAACTTTACCACACAGTCACATCTCTTTCAGAATTCTAGAATGGCTGTTCAGTGACAACACTACAGCCACATTGAATATTAAAGACATAAAAACTTAAATTTTTGGTAGGCAAAACAATTCATCTAAGATATATGTTTCCATTTATTATTTCAGAGTTTGCATTTCCAAAAGTTCCACACAATAAAAATTATTAAAATAAAACTAGAAAACACCAAATGCCAACGGTCAAGATATCACAAGCAATGTGAAAATGTTATATTAGCTTAAATCAAGTAGCAAGTAAAGAGAGAATTTATACGAGATAAATTAATCAGGAATAAAGCTCCTAACAACATTCTGTTAGCACAGAAAAACAACTTAATGATACTTGTAGATTTACAAGAGATACTTGTATCATTCCAAGACTTGGGGAGTGTTTTGCAGGAAGCTTTGATGTGATAAACAGAGGCAGACATTCATGGTGAACATTTTTGCAGAAGTGAGCAACCCCAGAGAGGATGCACTCAGCACCAGAGCTAAAGGAAAACACAGAGTCCAAGAGCCTCCACCCTGAATGGTCAGCACCACCAATGGAGCCCTAGGTCGTCATCAGGCCTTGCCCAGGAGCCAGCAGCACTACTGACATAACAACTCACAGGGGCCAGGAGGGACGACACCGCATCGACCAGTAACACACCCTCCCAGGAAGGTAAGTGACCCTGAGCTGGGAAGGGGTCCAGTGCCAGAGCCTGTCAGTGATATAGCTGTGTAAGAAGTAAGCAGGTTGATGATCTGCTCTGCATGGCAGAGCTACAGGAAGAGGTGGAATGGCTAAGGAGCCTAAGGGAATCTGAGGAGGAGATTGACTAGTGGACCCACGCTCCACCATTCCTGAGGAAGCAAGTCAGACACGTGAGAAAAGAACCTCAGGATCCACTACATTCTTGCCATAGGGCAGATGGAAGGAACCTAGGAGACAAGGGAGATTGGAAACGGGTTACTTCCCAGAGTAGATGGCTTATTACCCCCCAGCTATTGTCACCTTCCTAAGTACCCCTTTACAATAGATACAAGGCCCAGGCGCTTCAGGATCACAAAAGTGAGGAAGATTATACAGGTTAGAAGAGTTCCCACAGAAAAGTCAGAGAACAACTCCTTTTATAACCAGCTGTACTAATCAAAAAAAGAGTAGCGGCTGGTGACTTCACCCTAAGAGGAGCAGAGGGCTCTGTATACCTGCCTGACCAGACTCCCAGGGAAGCCTGCTGCCTCCCTGGGGCAAGGTAAGGGACATCACCAGAAAACTCTCATCTGGTACAGCCCTGCAACTACCATACTTTCTTAGTCTTTCAGGTAGACAATGAGGAAATGTCTTCAAGAAGGCTGATGGGACTCAAGAAGGACTTCAGGGCCTTTGGGCAACTGGCTCAGGGATCAGGAGTCCAAGCTGGTTAGGGGAGACATCCATATGGTATTGCTGTTCACAAACAGAAGGATGTGTGGGTGATGTGATAGTAAGAGGCCATCTTAGGCAAAGTGATCACAAAATTATTGAATTTTCAATCCTTGGAGAAGTCATGAAGAAAGTCAGCAAAACCTCCACCTTAGACTTCCGGAGGGCTGACTTTAGCCTGTTTAGGACGCAGGTTGGCAGAATTCCTTGGGAAATATTACTGAAAAACAAGGTGTCCAGGAAACTGGGCACTGTTCAAGAATGTACTCCTTAAGGAGCAGGAGCAAGTGGTCCCCATGTGCCAAAAATCAACCCACCAGGGAAGAGACTAGACTGGCTGAACACAAAGTGCTGGAGCTCAGGGGAAAAGGAGAATCTAATACCTGTGAAGAAGTGACTGTCACTCATGAAGATCAGAAGGACATTGTAAGGTTATGTAGGGAGAAAGTTAGAAAGGCGAAGGCAAAGCTGGAACTAAATATGGCCACTGTCATTAAAGATAATAAAAAGTATTTCTTCAAACACATTAGCAATAAAAGGACGGCCCAGGAGAACCTCCATCCTCTACTGGATACCAGGGGAAACCTAGTGACTGAGGATGAGAGAAAGGCTGAGGTACTTCCTGCTGCCTTTGCCTCAGTCTTTAATAGTCCCACCAGCCATTAACAGTCACAACAGGGCACTCATTTCCCTGAGTTGGATGGCATAGATATGAAGCTGATTGAAGTCCCCATAGTTCAAAAAGGAATGGTTAGTGACTTTGGCATACACAGGTCTATAGGGCCAGATGGACTGCATCCAAGAGTGCTGAAGGAGCTGGCAGAGGAGCTGCCACTAAGCCACTCTCCATTATCTATCAGCAGTCCTGGTCTGGTGGGCAGGTCCCAGAGGACCGGAACCTCCAGGCCTGTGAGCCTGAGCTTAGTGCTGGGGAAGGTCACGGAACAGATGATCCTGAGATCACACAACACAAGCAGGAAAACAGCAGGATCAGGCACAGTCAGCATGGGCTGACAAGGGCAGGTCCTGCTTGACCAACCTGATCTCCTTCTACAACAAGGTGACCTGCCGGATTGATGAGGCAAAGACTGTAGATGTTGTCCCTTTGGAGTTTAATAAAGCATTTGACAGTGTCTCCTCCCACAGTGTTCTCCTGGGAACACTGGCTGCTCATGGCTTGGTGTTCTTCACTGGGTTGGAAACTAGATGGATGGCCGAGCCCGAAGAGTGGTGGTAAATGGTGTTGCATCCAGTTGGTGAGCTGTCACTAGTAGTGTCCCTCAGAATCCCAGGGCTCAGTGTTAGGGACAGTGTTGTTTAATATCTTCGCTGATGATCTGGAAGAGGGGATCGAGGGCACCCTCAGTCAGTTTGCTGACAACACCAACTTGGGTGAGAGTGTTGATCTGCTGGAGGAGAGGAAGGTTCTGCAGAGGGACCTGAACAGGCTAAATCAATGGGCTGTGGCCAGTGGTATGAGGTTCAACAAGGCAAAGTACCGGGTCCTGCATTTGGATCACAACAACCCCATGGAAAGCTCCAGGCCTGGGGAAGAGTGGCTGGAAAGCTGCTCATGGAAAAGGACATGGGGGTGCTGATTGATGGCTGAACATGATCCAGCGTGTGCCCAGGCAGACAAGAAGGCCAATGGCATCCTGGCTTCTATTAGCAATAGCATGGCCAGCAGGGTCAGGGCAGTGACAGTCCCTCCGTACCAGGAACAGGTGAGGCTGCACCTTGAATCCTGCATTCAGTTCTGGGCCCCTCACTACTGTACCTCCAGCACACTGAGGTGCTGGAGTGGGCCCAGAGAAGGGCAGCAAAGCTGGTGAAGCGCCTGGAACAAAGTGTGATGAGGAACAGCTGAGGGAGCTTGGCAGGGCTTTAGTCTGGAGAAGGGAAAGCTCAGGGGGGACCTTCTCTCTCTCTACAATTACCTGAAAGGAGGCTGGAGAGAGGTGGGGGTGGGTCTCTTCCCCTGTTCAAGTTTAAACCCATTGCCCCTTGTCCTGTCACTACAGTCCCTGATGAAGAGTCAGGGACTTGGATGCCCTTGTAGGCCCCCTCAGACACTAGAAGGCTGCTATGAAATCTCCATGCAGCCTTCTCTTCTCCACCTCCAATTGTCTCAGCCTGTCTTTGTATGGGGGGTGCTCCAGCCAATCTGTGGCTGTGCCTGGGATTGCCGTGACCCAGGTGTAGGACCTTGCATTTTGCTTTCTTGAACTTCACGAGGTTTTCACAAGTCCCTGCTGTGGCCCAAGTGCCGCCTCCTCCATGATCTCAGCAGCAATGAGTACAGCCACTGTAGGCTAAGCCTTGAACTCGTCCTTCTTTCTTTGAGCAAGAGGATGGTCTGAGTCACCAAGGAGGAGACCAGGGGGCTGGCATCTTTTCTTGGGCCCTCAAGGACTGTGGGGACAAAGCAGGAGAGGTGAAGTGGCAGCCCTGTGTCCCCTCCAGGCAGGGCACATTACACTCCATGATGCCCAGGGCCAGGAGGGAAGCAGCGGGCAGGTGGCTCAGCTGGAGGCTGCTGGTCAGGAACAACCCCTCCACAAACACGCTCTCCCCATAGACGCACTGGCAGCAGAGTCCCCCTCACGTGGGGCGGTTCTGTGCCAGAGTCCTTCCTTCTCACCACTGCCCTCACTCACCCTGTTTGATGTACTCCGCCACCCTACGCCCATCCACATACTGTCCGATGCACCCTGGGGGGACACAGTATGTTGGGGAACCAACTACATGTCAGGGACCCCAGCACCCAGCCCGTCTGGCCACACAGCTCCCCAGGGAAGGCTGACCCTGGGGTGCTGTGTCGAGGAGGGGATGAGCCTCCTGCCAGCCCAACGCGTGCAGGCAGGAGTGGCTGAGAGGAGGCCAAGGGATGCTCCACAGGTCCTGTGCTGGGATGCAGGGATCCTGTCAGAGGGAGGGACCTGGGACTCATGGCTCATCGATGAACTTGACAGCGTCCTGCCTCAGGATCTCCTGTGGGCTCTGCAGTTAGACCTCACTCTGGTGCAGAAAGTCCTTGGTCTTTCTCCTCTTCCTCTCCAGCTGGAGAGAGAAGGGTCTAGGGTTGGCACAGAGCTGCCTCCCCATTGGAGTGTCCCCCCATCCAGGGCCACACTTCTTCCCCCCACCAGGACATTCCCAGCTGGCCTTCAGGTTCAGAGGGAGCACAGGGCTTGCCACTGTTGCTGGGGTGCCACTCTGGTGACAGAGTCCGCTTTGGGACCCTGGGGATGAGGACAGCCTGGAACACAGCCTGCTCCAGGAACATGCATACAGCTGTGCCACACAGCCCTGCATCCTACCTGCTGGGCATGGGGCAGGGCTCTCCCGGTGCAGATCCCAGCAGCTCTGGGGCTCTGCTCACCAGGCACTCGCTGCTCTCCCATGGTTCCACAGTCAGGACCAGCTCTGTCAATTCCCATCACTTCAAGAGCCAGCCAAAGAAGTAGAGGGCATTCTGAGTGGACTGGGAAGAAGAAGAGATGCCACCACCAGCCCTGGAGGCACAGCACCCTATGTCCTCCTTCTTAGCAGGGCTCGGAGCCTGTCCTGGTCCATGCAGGGAAGATGCACGAGTTGGGCACTGGTGCTACCACCAGGCTCAGCACCAGAGGAGAAGGCCAGCCACTCTCACTCCTTGGAAGCTCCTTGGGGCTGGAAGCTTTTGGCTTTGGTGACTGCAGGCTCCTGTGGAGCAATAGCCTTGTCTCTGGGGCTGCAGGGCCCCATGCCCCATGGCAGGGGCTGTGTGGAGGGAGCTGGGTGGGAAAGGGACCCACCACCCTCTTCACCCAGGAGGCAGGAAGAGGAAGGCAACAGTGGGTGAGGGGAGGCTCTGGCTGGTCCTAGTGTTAGAAAAAGGGTGAAATTTTATGTTAAAAATAATTATATTTGAAAGTTTTCAAATCAATAGTAGGCCTTTGATTTTGCTGTTCTGTACCTTAGTTAATCGTTTTGTACCTTAATTGTAACTTTGCTGTTCTGTACCTTAGTTGTAATTCAGGCATGGGTGGATTTAAGAAAGTATTGTAAAACCTTATCCAAGCAGAACATGCAGACTGACCAGAGGCAGCCAAGTGAAAACAAGAGAATGCTGACATCCACATAATGGTTGGGGCCTGTCCAAAGAACAGACAGGTCAAAAAGGACAAAACGAGGAAGACTTCTTACTTCATCTGAGGAAGACTCCTTACTTCATCAGGACGACCACCAGAGGGGGCTGCGCAAGCGCAGAAGAGGCTGATGTTGCAATAGATTGATGAGGCAATACCTGATGCATATGTATTAGTCAAGGTAGCAATTTAGACTTAATATGCATTGATTGTGAAACTTTTGATGTATAAATTGTGAGCGCGATGTGACGGGGTCGAAGCCAGATTTGGGCGAGTGCCTCTGGTTTCCCAGCGCTGCAATAAAACCATTCCAGTGGTTATGTGTCTGTTCTTACGCTAACACTAGGGCCTCAGCAAGCTAGGCCTCATGGTGACACGTGTTTGAAGGCTCCAGTGTCACCAGCGCCCTACCCAAAGGACTGATCTGGTTGGGAATCCCACCTTGGCCACGTTCTCTTTCTGGTCATGCAGGTGAAAGACCAGCAGCAGCAGGCTCTTCCACACCTCCTTCTTCATCTTCTTTTCATCACCTGTCACAAGCCCCATCACATATTTAAATAAGCAGATCAAGAGCTGACTCATGGTATCTGACTCCTGTGGGAGAAGGACCTCAGCCTCAAGCCCATGGTGAGCATGGCGGCTGATGTGGAGATGGATGTTCCCAAAACAGCCTGCTCCAAATGGAAGCAAGCTGCAGCATGCAGAACGTCTGCCAAGCAGGGCTGGGGGACACAGCAGGAGACCCAGAGTGGGCTCAGATGCTGCCAGGGCAGGCTGGGGCTCAGCAGCCCTGCTGCCCCCCTGCCACCACCAGCTCCTGCAGCAGAGAGGCCAAGCCAGGCTTACTCCATGCAGGGAGGGGATGGGGGACAGTACAGAGCCACTGAGGGCAGTGATGGGGTAGTGGGACAAAGCATCCCCCTGCAGAGCACGGGGGTGGGGTGGGAGGTGTGAATGGAGGTGCCCAGTGCAGGGGCACAAGTCTCTCCCCCAGCCTTATGTTGTCAAAGAGCAACTGGAGCTTGGGAGCAATGGCAAGGGCGCTGAGGCTGAGTGTCTCTCCCTCCAGCACTGGGAGTAAGTTGCTGAGCACCAGTATGGCCAAGGAGATGTCCTCACTGTCATCAGTATCCTCCAGGCGTTCCATGATGTCTGGCATCAGGGTGAGGATTTTCCCTGCCTGTGTGAGACATGCCATCTCATTTTTGTAACACAGAGACTAACAGCGGGAGTGAAAATCTTCGCTGCAAACACTAGCCTCCCCGCTGGCTTCTCAGCAGGCAACACAGGTTATGAGGGCAAGCATGAATCCAGCAGACTGGACTAACCAGCATGGCCAGGGGAAGAGCAGGGCACAGAGGGGAAGGACAGACAGCACAGGCTCCTCGCCATTCCCTTGGCTGCCCCTTCTCCAGCAGAGCCCCTGGCAGACTGGTGAATGCGTGGCACTGCCTGGAAAATTGTCAGAGGTGCTGCAGCCCCTGCTCCAAGAGCTGCATTTCACCCCAGGGCTCAGCACCTCACAGCCTGGTTTTGCAGACAGCACATGCAGGGTGATGTCTGTCCTGCCAGCACCCCAGTCGGAATGTGCCAGCAATGGTAGCCCCTTCCCCACAGCACTACTGCCTCTCTTCTTGGAGGGCACAGCCATGGGGCACTGGACTGGGCAGGCACAGAGCTGGTACTTCTCCCAATGCCCAGAAACACTGAAGCCACCGTGTTACCCAGCAGCACCGCTGCACCCTGTATTGCTGCCCCAGTGACCCCTGCGCACCATGTTGGGCCTCTTGGATAGCCCATAGAGAGTCTTGAGCTCCAGTCTTGACATCCCCACGTGCTGGATCTACAGGTACATGGGGAAGATGTCCACAGCATAGTCCAGAATATCACTGCTGATGGTGCACTTCAGCATCTGAAACACACAGGAGGAGCTGGTGAGGTGCAGTGCTGGCTCCAACGATCAACTCAAGGCAAGGATGCTGGAGCAAGAAGGAGCTCAGACAGAGGTGGCAGGGACTGCAGACAGCCCCCATGACACACAGCACACTGCACTGGTTGGTTGCCTGCTTCTCCACGGTACCAACCAAAGCCCACTCGCCACTCCAGCTCCCCCTGCAGCCCAGTGCTAGGCATGAGGCAGCCAAGCATCAGTGGGAGCCTGGGGCACTGGGGTCAGGCTCACCTCAGTCAACATGACCATGACAACCATCTCCTACATGGGGTCCTCCACAGCAAGGAGATTCGCCAGGTGGTGGAACAGCATGCAGTGCAGGCGTCTTGGAGTCTTCATCATCTCCCTGGCTGAGGGAAAGAGGCACTGTCAGGCCTGAGCCAGGCAGGCTCATCTCCCTGGGATCTGCAGCAGTCTGGACATCACCAGTCTGCAGCACTTTCTCTGAGCTGCTGGGACCCCCTCACCATTAGTCCCAAAGGAGTGGGTGCTGTGGGGTGCGTGGCCCCTGAAGGGTGGGGAGAAGGGGCACTCACCTGGCCATGATGCACACTCCCTTGAGGTGGTGTTGGACATGGAGCAGGTTGTCCCAACCACCCTGCTCCTCGATGGCCAGGTCCTTGCTTTCAAAGCCCATGTTGCAGAGCAACACTTTCATGGACTATACTACTGACCTGCACAAGGAGAGATGCTCAGCTGCCACAGGGACCCCTAGCTTGCCTCCAGGTGGCCAGCAGGGATGAGAGGACAGAAATGGAGCATCTGGTGGGAGTGAGCTGATCCTGCTGGTACTCCTTCCAGCAAATGATCACTTCCTTTTGCATCAGGTCTGTTGTGAATGACACTTGCAACAGCAGCGCAAGAAAAAGGTTAGGGAAAACCTCCTCCACCTCCTTTGGGCAGAAGGACTGGCTGAGGATCTTGTGTATCGTCCTGCATGCCTGCAGAAGACACCAAGAAACTGAGATGTCCTCTCATCCCTGGGGAGGTCAGGGCTTGGGTGGGCAGGGAAGAGGAGGGGGAGCCCTGGGAAACAGCAAGGCTTCATCAAGCAACTCACGGCCCAGGACAGGATGCGTGGGTTGTCCATGGTGGCGGTGGAGACCTTGCACAGTGACTGATTCATCAGTGTGCTGAGCAGCTCCCCCAGCACCTTCCTTACAGCTTTGGGCTCAGAGAGCATTGTCTTCCACATGGCCATTGTGTCACTGCAGGGACACGGGGCTCTGTTAGCAGGGACACTCTGGAGGATGGGTGGGCTGAAGGCCCTCAGGAGGTCTTTGGGCCCCCATCCCAGTGGCAGAGGAGCCCCAAAGGCTGCTGGGCCCCATACCTGCCGCACGTTGCGGAGCACTGCAGCATGCTGGCCACCACCTTTTTGGGGTTTTCGCGTGTCAACACCAGCAGGGCCATCTTCAGGCTGTTGTGGGCTATTTCTGTGCTGACGGAGGGCAAGTTTCTGTAGATGGCCCAGGTGATGTTCAGCACCTGCAAGGGACACCTGGGTGGCAGTGGGGAGTGATGTCAGCAGGGTAAGCATGGCTGTTTCTCCATCACCACCTGGGTGCTGTTTCCATTCCCAGTGTGATATGCCAGCTTGAGATAGTGTCAGCACTGGCCAGGCACAGAGCCGGGACAAGAATAGTCCCTGGTGGGTTGGTGCATCAGCCATGCCACCATAGGCTGCTTACCTGGTCTGACCAGAAGTCAGTGTCTGACATAAGGACATCCACCATGTGGGCAGCCATGGTGATGCTGTAGACCCCTGGGTTTGCCAAGGTCTTCATGGCCATGAGGATGATACCTGCCTGCTCAGAGAGCTTGAGACAATTTGCAAACATCTGCAGGATGAAGGAGGGGGAGGACTGTCACCTAGAGCATCCTGGCTGTGCAGCAAGAGTGGGACGCAGAGCCAGGCAGTGCTGGGAGGAGACCGGCAGTGGGGCTCAGGGTCCTGCGGGGAACCCAAGCTCACTGGGGCCTTTGCCCCTGGTTCCCTGCTCAGGAACAGCACGAGCGCCATCATCCCCATGCACCAGCTGTCCCTTCACTTGTGCTGAGCCCCGGCCAGAAGCCAAAGGCACTTCTTACCGAGAACATCTGTCTCATGTCTCTGGTTTTCAACAGCTCCCAGGTGTGCGTCTTATGCCAGCTCTTCTGGAGCTGCTGCTGCCTTCTCTTAGGCAGACAGGGGCACCTGCCTCGGGAGCACCAAAACCAGGGTGCTCAGAGAGAGGGTACAGAGCTGGAGGTGCAGCTGAGAGTGCTGAGCTGAAAAGTCACTGGCAAAGAGAGGCCTGGACCCACACAGGGCCAGAAAGCCCAGGGAAGGTCCAGGACTAGTGCAAGCATGGGCAAGGGGAAATGGCTCTTCGGGCTGTGGGCAAGCAGGATGGATCTGGTTTTCTCTTGCCAAAGAGTGGCCCCTAGCTCCACATGGCTTCTCTTAGGTGTTGCAGGGTGAAACAGTACATTTGAAAGACAGCTTCCATAGCCTCATCACAGGTCCCCTTGTTCTCGCAGGTGCAGCAGAGGGTGAGGTGCCCCACCATCTTCTCCATCACCACAGTCTTCCAGCACTGACGCTGGAGCCCTGGGACTTGCATAGAGCAGGAGCAGAGCTGGGGGAAGATGGGCACAAAGTCACCTGGGCACATGGAGAGCCTCAGCTGCTCCTGGAGCAACCAGGCTGCAGCCCAAAGCAGGGCAGAGATGCTGGCCCCAGGCCACTGCCTGTGCCCTGGGAAAGAGCACGGGCAGGGCAAGGCAGAGCCCCTCCTGCTGAGCTCCTGCAGGCAGGGTGCTGTTAGGGCACACGGGAACAGGGCTTGGGCACTGGGGCTGTCCAGATCAGGAGCTCAGTACCTGTGGCAGGGGGTAGGTGCTGAAGAAGCCGGCCCGTCGGACAATCCATGCCACGGCCCTCTCCTGCACCACAGTGTCATGGGTTCAGCAGTAGCAGTCATTTTTAATCCTTCTTGGTGGCTGGTGCAGTGCTGTGTTTTGACTTTCAGGCTGGGAGCGGTTACTGCTGGCGCATACGTTTTTGAGTTACTTCTTAAATGTTTGGGTTTTGTCCAAGGCCTTTTCTAAGCTCATGCTCTGCCAGGGAGGAGGGGAGGCTGGAAGGAGGGAGAGATAGGGCACCTGGCCTGGGCTAGTCGGGGAGGTATTCCATACCACAGCACGTCATGCTCAGGGAGGTAACTGGAAGTTGGCTGGAAGGGGTGGGGGGTTAGCTCTCTTCTGGGTTGGGCTCGTTTCGGTGGGTGGTATCGTATTCTCTCTCCTTGTTTATTTCCTCTAACATTGATTTATTAGTGGTAGCAGTAGTGATTTGTGTTATATCTTAATTGCTGGATTGGTTTTATCTCAATCTGTGGGAGTTGTATTCCTCCAGTTCTCCTCCCCATCCCTAAGGGAGTGGGGAGGTGGGGGGGGGAAAGGGGTGTGTGGTACTGCGGGAGACTGAGGTGGGGTTTTAAACCACGACACACAGCCACTTCCGAATTGATGAAGGGCAGAGGAGCTGGGAGGAGAAAAGCTGTTGGTGTGCTAGAAGGTGGGGTGGCACAGCACAGCACCAGCACCTTGGCAGTGCCTGACACGGGGCACATGTCTTTCTTGCCCCTCGCAGCAATGGGCTCTGGCCAGGCAGGTCCCCACATCCCACTGCAGCTGCTGCCCTGCTGCTGTGCACTCACGCCCTTCAGAAAAGGTCCCTCCCTCCACCCGCTGCCCCTGAGGACCCTAAGGCTTTGGGGTGATCCCTCCCTGGGAACCTGTGGTGGGGCTCTGGGATATGGTCCAAGCCGCAGGGGGAGAGTGCCAAGGCTGGGCTCCCCTTTCCAGACAGGCAGCTGTGTCTGGAGGGTTATGCAGTACAGGCAGTGGGTGAGGACCAGGGTGCACTGAGGCAGGAGAAAGGGCTCTGGCAGCAGCCTCCAGGCAGGGGCTGGGGGGTTCCACCGCTCAAGCTGGAGGTTACTGCCCAAGGGGACCCTGTGTCAAGGCCAGGCCTTGAAGATGTTCTGCAGCTCCTGGGCAGCGAGGGTGCTGGCACTGCACACCAGCACCTGTAACATGCTGTCCATCATGGACAGGGTCTGCAAGAGAGCAGGGTCTCAAGGGCAGCCCTGGCAGCCTGGCAGAGCAGCTCAGCCATGGGCTGCTGTGACCAGGAAGAGACCTCAAAAAAGGGAACTCCCTTTGGCTCACACCAGGGCCTACCAAGCATTGTGGCCCAGTGTGGATAGGTCAGGACAGGGCAGCTCCTTCATCCAGCAATAGCCTGTGGGGCTGTTAGAGCCCATCCTGGCACCCCCAGCCATTAGCAGTGATCCCAGCCCCATAACAGGAAGGGCTGTGCCCATCACACAGCACAGGCTGGCCAAGAGACCTGCAGACTTGGTCCCAGCCCCAGCTCCAGCCAGGCCATGCATTCACTCATGCATGTGGTAATTTGGTCAGATAAGGCTGCATTGTATTTGGGAAGCAGTCTCTGGGGGTTGTGGTGTTCATCTGGGGAGAAATCCCCTGACTCATTTTACCTTTTTATGAAAGTCCATTAGTTAAGAATGTTGGAATGTGTGTTTAGTCTTTCCATTTAACTACATGTTCTTGTTTGGTCTAATTTACAACCTTGAGAAGCTCCTCGAGTTGTTTTGTTTTCCAGCCATGTACCTGAGGATGTTGTGGTCTCCCTAATAAAGCTGGTACCCCTTTTACAGTTGCCAGTGCTATCAGTGTTGGGTCAGTGGTTCATCAGTGATGGTCCCTGCCAGGGATCCCTACCCACCTCACTCTTGGAAACATGGCCCATTTGGCAGAGCCCTGTGAGGCATGGCCAGGCTGAAGCAGGTGGGAGCGGTAAGGAGCATGCAGGACCAGGTTGGAGTGGGTAGCCCCCACTGCAGGGCTGGGGAAGGCATCCAGTTATAACTAGTACTCCGGTGTTCCACTTCGTCATACATATTCATAGCCATGAGATCCTCCAGTACAAGTGGTAGGAGAAAATATTAAGCCAGAAACAAGAAAAAGTTACTAGTTGCTTAGGAATTATTTGTGGAAATAATACATTTGTGGTAAAATCAATTACTAAAATGTTACTAATTTAGTGTTTTCTCTAGGCAATAAGACACGCTATGGCTGAAGCTCTGTAATGGAGCTGCAGCCAAGATATACAGAAAAGAAATTATTTTGAAATAGAATATTTTTCCTTATGAGCTTTCATGCTCCTCCATAATCTATCATAAACACATATTAGGCCCAAAACTATAATATATTATTGAGGATTTCACAGCCAGCCACAGTGGAGAAGCAGGGGATACGAACAGTCTTGAACGGTCACTGCCCTTTAACTTTTTTTTTTAGTTCAGTTTACTTCATCTGCTAGGAGCACAAGATCCTCAACAATGAAAACCAGCAGACTTAGATTGACTTCAAGAAAAAATTTACTATCTACACCTCCTGTGGATGTGATGTGAAGCATACTATGACAGCATTCAGAGGAAGAAGTTTTCCATGAAGAACAGGTACTTAAACTGAATCATGAACTATGAAGGCTTGCATTCTGTTCCTGTTTTGTCCTTTGTACTCCTAAAGCCACCAAACAGCTACACACCTCTGGGTGACATTTGATATCAGAAATGTTTCCCAGTCACAGCATAAT
The DNA here is from genome assembly GCF_012275295.1 of Melopsittacus undulatus. Lineage (NCBI taxonomy): Eukaryota > Metazoa > Chordata > Aves > Psittaciformes > Psittaculidae > Melopsittacus > Melopsittacus undulatus. The sequence continues at coordinate 40,282,667 of NC_047557.1, read as the reverse complement.
ATCATATATAATATTTCTGCCAATTTACAGTCTATTTTCCTGTTACTATCTAGCTAAGATAGAAATAAATGTATAATTAATATACACACAACCTGCCACCTACCCTTTGAAGACAAGCCAGAATGACTCTGATGGCAAAGAACTGGGATAATGAAAGAAAGGAAAGAGATTTCTTGTGGATGATCTGCTACTGGTTTTTGTTATTCTGTGGACTCAAAAAGTATTTCTTTCTGGGCTACTACATCTCTTCACAAGTACTAGTTCTACTCCAAATTTTAAGAAAGAAAGCACACAATCAATATCAGACAAAAAATAAGGGAGAAGTAGGTAAAGAAATTTTAACAAGGCAATGCAAAGAAAACTTGTAAAGTTGGGAGGGTGGGAAGAAAAAGAAGAAAGATTCAGTCAGCATGGCAGAGCTTATGTATTAAATGTTGTATCTTTGTTGATTCCCCAAAGTGTAGAAAGCTCTCACTTTAAAACTCGTAAAAGGAAATAAGAAATCAATTAAATGTACTTGTTTTCTTGGATTTTTTTTAAGAGCAATAAATGCTATTAACAAAACTCTTTTCAGTGTTTCAAAAATGAACAAATAACACTCTTGCCAGCATTTTTTTTATGTCTGTTTCCTGACTTTTAAATGCTTTCCTGAAAAATGTTTTCAAGCTTTTTTCCCACTGAATGTTTTACAATTTTTCCTTCTTAAATTTCACCAGACTTGTAAATCACACCAAATCTCACTGATTTGATAGCTGCTTTTACGTGGCCCAGTGGAACACAGTGTGTTAGCATCACTCTTTCTGGAAGGAGAGTTCATTAGCAAGCCCTCCCTCCTCTGCTTCTGCAGCAAGGTGGTGTGATTAACAGGAGCAGAGAGGAAGCTGTTGCCAGGTGGCTGGAGAGAGATATAAGGTGCCACTTGGCTTTCTTAGTTTGTGACCTTCATTCATACAACAGTGAAAAACAAAACCATGTCTTTGACACAATATAATTAGGACCCTTGCATTTTACCAGGTCAGGGAAAGAGGCAAAAAAACAATACTTGTTCTGCAGCCCCAGTAATTAGTCCTGTAGGATTTCTCCAGCTGCTACTGTCGGCAAGGAGAGCCTAGAAAAGAGCCACCACTCTTCCTGTACACGCCAGCTGAGGAGCCTGCTTCCTGCTTGAAATTCAAATGAGAGCAGCTCTGACCTTTACTGTCACATTTTTTATTTCATAGACAGTTTACAAGGCCTCTCCACCATGCAGGTCATGTTTTAGTTTAAACAGAAATATTCTTGTAGGTGTTAGATGCTAGTTAATGATTACACTGAAATCATTCTAATTAGGCTCTGTTGTTACATGCTGCCCTTTGGGGGCTGCTGCTGTTGTCACATAAAGTATTCAGTTGAAAAATAATTGGCCTGAGATCTTCTTTACCCTGTTTTTTTCTTTTTACATTATTGATCTATTCTGTACTTGATCATCAGAAATAGTGTGCAAAACTTTTAGCAATGGCTCCTCCCCACCACTCCAGTGTTCAAAAAATGGTGGGGAAGCAGGAAGACTTAAGAGCAGCATGACATTTCTGAAATTTATCAACTATGATCTGAGGAGAGAAATGTGCTTTGTGTTCATGTCCTAGCACACTGTCCTGCCATTTGCCTGAGAAATTTGGTTCATGGTCCAGCCAAGGGAGGTTTGCAGACAGGAGAGGCACTGGTATGCTTCATGCACTAGTGGGATTACTGGTATTAGGGAAAGCAGGAGGGAATTTGAGTCTACTGAAGAACTGAAAAACAGGACAAAGAAGAGTACAGCAAACTGAGTGAAGAAATGTAAATGCATTAGAGAAGGTTTCACTTCAAACTTTTACATTTGGCAAGGGACATTAATGTCATATGTTGGAGTGCTAGAAGGGAATCTCAGCAGTTTTTTTCTCTCTCAAACATGTCCTCTTTGAAGGATGTCATGCAAATGCCACTCATTTCTGTATAGCTTACATTTTTAAAACATAAAGTGTTTTTGGATTGGGGAAAAAAAGTCCCAGGGTCTGGATTATAGAAACTCAAATCACTGTGGTACAACAGTGACACTCGAGCTTCAGGAAACCTGAAATTAGTCAGTCTGAAAAATTCAGATATACTCTTTGAAGATCTTAGATGGCCTTCGAATGCAAGCCAAAAAAAAAAAAATAAGTGTTACATCCTTAACTGTTGTTTCCTCTATCCTTACTTCTGAAATGGTGTTTTTCATGACAGATGGCTGGGGTTATAAGCAAAATGTTGCTAGTTGAAGCTCTTGAAATGTAGAGTTTTGTCTACTAGCAATGATATCTACCGCAATGTTACCAGGACAAATTCTTCAGTGTTTGTATAGTAGTAAATCCATAATCACTATATTCACAGGAGTTAATTTCCAATTTGCACTCTAGATATAGGGTAGAATTGCTCTATCACCTGCAAGTATCATCTTGTCTACTACTACTACTATCAACCTACAGCCATGGCAATATATTACTAAATGAAGCACTGCCTAACTGAAGCATCAATAATTCAGTTCCCATTTATAAGAACAGGAAATTATTCATGCTGTCAGCCCTCACCATCAATAACAGAAGTAAACCTATCTCATTGTCCAATTGCAATGTGTGCAAACAGAACTGCCCATTGTCGACAATAAATGTTTGATAAGTGAGAAAACAGGAAGGATAAACCAATGATGTATGGAGTGGCTGCTTTATAGTTACCACAAGAATTGACCTAGATGGCAATGGTTTACCCTCCGTATACCTCAACTTATTTCGTTTTCATCTCAACAAGAAACTGATCCCAGCTTGGCTGGATGTCAACCATGAATGTAAACCATCTGTTCTCTTCCTGTCATTGTTTATAGTATTAAGTCAAGCTAAATACCCAAGTTCCTAGCAATTTTTGTAATTCTCATATTGTTGGTTTTTAAATTAGCAACCAAGTTATAACTGTAGGGATCAATTAACAATATAAAAATAACAAAATATTTACTTCCTAAGGATGCTTGAGCATTCTGTTGTTTTCCTTATGTTTAGGAAAAGTTACTGCTGATTTCAGTGTAGACCCAGCTTCATGGTTACTGGTGAAATCTAATGATTCCTATGCAGTAGAGTTTGGCTGAATGTAGTATATTTTATGTACCAAGTATAAGACGTAGCAAGAAATTAGGAGTCAGCTCTTAGAAACAAAAGCCAGTGGTGGAATCAAATGTGCAGGATCCAAGAGACAGCTCCTCTCCCACTTCAAAGATGTTTCAAGTTCAATCATTTCCACCTGAATATTCACCACAGGTCCACTCAGAAGACAACAGATCCTAGCAACGTAGCACAATTTATTACTGAACTGAAATCACCTGGATGTTGTTCAGGTTATACTCTGGTAAGATACACAACCAGCATACCCCTCCAGGACAGGAGTCAACTCTTTTACACCAGGCAATAACAAGTCTCCAGTGAGATCAAAGGGCATCATTCATATGGCTGAAATGCAGTATAGCCTAAGGGAAGCCATGCTTGCTGCTAGTGTATGACACCACCCTTTGCCTCCAAAGCCTCAGAAATGGCACAAGTGCCTTTTGACAAAAGCATCCAAATCTGTAAAACTATCTGGAAGTCCAAAAGACAAGCTAGTATTGCTTCACTTCACAGATGTCAAGGGTGCTTTGCAAAAGGGAGAGGACAAGGAGAAGGTGTCACTGGTAAAAGGGCTGAGAAAACAAAAAAGTTATTTCTAATATTCATTTTGCAGGCAATAAAGTGGTTCTGTTTCCAAAAAACAGTGTAAGATTAGTATTTGACTGCACCATATGAAGCCTAGATAACTCTTATAGAAGAGGTCAGCCTGACCCAGTGAAATCTGGGTCTGCAGTCTTCACTGTGAAAATAGCTGGGAGCCTTTATTGTAACAGAGCTTAGGTATGTGTGTGTACTGTCCACCAAACACATGCTCTGGATGGTGTTATTGTGCTGATAAAATTGTTTACTGAAAGAACAAACCAAACATTTTTAAACATTTAAACACAATTCATTTATGAAATATTCATCTGTCTTAAAAATCCATTACAAAATAGTAAATAAAATAAAAATAAATAATTGAATGCAAATAAAACAACAAATGATAAAGGCAAAATAAATAAGCACAAGTTCCAGGTCGTCTCTGCAGAATTACACATCAGTGGGGGGAAAAAGGAAAATATACACAGACTACCACACCTATGGCATTACACTCACCAGCACAAAAAGCAAAATAGCCCACAGGCACTAATACTTGTTGACTACCACCTTATAACCTGACTGAGCAGTGCATGTTGCTTTTGTAGAAGTTGTGTTCGGTGCAAGTAGTTCTGGGGGAAATCAGTGAGTCCTGAGGCTAATTGACACAAATATTTTGCTTGCATAGTAATGCTACTAGCATGTCTCAGACAGCTCCAGTATGGCTACTCACTTTGACAGTCACAGTCTGATCCAGGAGAGCTGGCTGCACAAAAAGTTTAATTTTCTTTCTTCTTACCCACAGCTTCTGGACTCTTTTTCATTAGCAGCTTCTTTCAAGCTTGTCATAAAAACTTAGTTATGTGAATAAGAGTGTTTGCTGCCCACTCAGACCATTCCTGAGAAATAGTGATTGAGGCACAGTGAGAAGGAGAGCAAGGGATGAAAAGGAGATATTAGATGGGGACTAGAAGGTAAAATACTTTATAACAAGAATAAATTGAATGTTTGTATTTCTAGAATGCTCATATTAACTTTGTTGGCTGCAAATTTAAGAGCAAAAGGAATATACACTGGACTCTTCAATGGAAATTAGCTGAGCTGACATTAAAGGATGAGCAAACCACGCAGTCAAGCCCATTCAGCATCATTAACAAAAAGTGCAAAATGCTAAAGACAAAAAATGTAACCAAGAATGTGAAAAAAAATACTCAAACCATTAGAAAGAAGATAAAATATGGTCAAGATCATAATACAAATCCTCTATCACAATTCTGTTGATGCATTTACATGAGTTGGTAGAAAACAGTGGTGCTCTTTCACAGTTTGCACAAACACTAAGTGCTCTATCCTGTGTAGATGTGACATCGCTGGAAGAGGACAGACCTTTCCAGATTAATAGCAGAAGGCACTGGGCATGTTGGGTATCCATCAAATTACAATCCTGCTATTATTGAATCTGCTGGGGGTGGAGGGCTGTTTAAAATTAATATTTTAAGATACTCAGCCTTATGCAGGGAAATGTGTTTCTATGTCTTTAACAAGATTGCTCACTAGGATATCTCTTTTCCATATTTGTTTCCCCACAATAAATACAGACCATGGTAATTTGTTAAGAAATCTGCAATAAAATCTCTGTTATTTTCCAGCACTTACCATCTGAAGAAATACATAATTATGCAATTTTTACCTTTTCTAAAGTCTTGAAAGGAAGCTACATCCTCAAATTAAAAAAAAAAAAAACCTCTTGTTCTCTGTCTTTTTATACTCTTCCTTCTGTTCTGTCATTCATTATCAATCTTTGCCAAACGTAGCTTATTGCTAATCTCTCTGGTTAACACCAATTTCATTCTGCTCAATTGTGTCCTACCTACCAACTCATTGTATATCTCTCTTCCCACCCCTGACAGAGACAAGCACTGACTTAGACAGCCTTGGCAAGTTGCTAATGGTGCGGATTAGTGTGTTCTGCCTTCAGTGAAATCAGGTTCTCTGCCCTTTGGGGATGGCACAGCCATCAGGTTTAATTTCATTTTCTGATATTTTAGCAGCCATGTCAGGACTCCTGCAGACAACTGAGAATGAAACGCCTTTTTGACAACAGTCTTCAGCACATCCCAGGAAAGAATATGTATATCATTTCATATGAGAGAGAGGAAGTCTGAGGCTATCAAACACCTAGACAATATGACTAAAGCAAACATCAAAGAGACGGATCTCAAATACCACTCGATACGCACTTGATACGCTTCAGTATTTCCTTTCATTATTTCTCATTTTGGTCACACATTCTAATGGAGCCATTTATAGAGTGCATTTGTCTAGAAGTGAGATTGGTATTCTTTCCTCTTTCTAAAATGTTAATGCATATTAAAGCTAAAGGAAATCAATCACATCACCTCAAAAACAACTACTAAAAAAAAGGAAAAAAAAGAATAAATTCTGATAAATTAGTGGCCTATTTCCGTGTCAGTTAGTTTTGTAAGTCCACCTACACATCTCAGAGATATGATGCAGCATAAATAAAGGAACTGCCTGTGCTTCATTTCAAAACTGGTCAGACTAACATTCTTTTATTTTTTCCTTCTATCAGAATATTACACTTCAGAATGTGCACAGACTAGGGAAGCAGGAAGATGATGTAAAGAAGGGTCTAAGCTGCTGAAGAAAAAAAAATTATAAATACCTTTTTCCCAAGTGGGTGAATAGTTTCTATTTTATCCCATGTCTGATAAGGATTCAGTGTTTTCTGGATAAACAATAATATGCCAAAACAATTGTGCTATTTAGCATAAGCACTGAGAATTCTTCCTTTGAAAATGGATTGAGATTCTTAAATTAATTTTTTTGTCTCAGAAAATCACTGCACTCTTTCTTCCAAAATGCACATTCACACAGTGAGTTGTCCCACAGCTTCGTGAACTTCCTCCCCAACCACAACACACTATTAAAATTAACTAATAAAAAGTAGATGTAAGATCATTACCTGTAATGAGTACTTTCAACACTTGCTACCCACTAGCACGTGATGAAAACATACAAAACAGACTGTGACACAAAATTACATGAAAGTGGTAGTACTAATCAGTTTCTGGACTTCTGCATCAAGTGAAACGATTTTAATGGGCTGATTTAATAGGCTTGCAAACCAAATGCACTGAAGCAGAGGCAAAGCACTCGATGATGTCAGTAAACTTTGGATCAGACTCTGTATAAATAAGACTGGGGGCCTCAAGTCTGTAGAAGAGAATGTTTTTGAAGATGTTCACCAAGGACCCAAGGAAAAGCCTGCATAACTGCCTTTCTTGGATTTTCAGGATAAAAAAAAAAATCAAAATCAAGGAGCTAGATAAAAAAAAAACAGTCATATTTGATAATACAAATACACCCAACCACTGTATATGACTGATCCAAGTGCAACACTCCCTGGAAGAAAGTCTCATGGAACTTAACAGACACCTACTCATAAAATGACAGCACCAAAAGCCAAAGGTTCAACTGATAAACAGATTTCTGTTCAGTGAATTTTTACATTTCCTAGGAATACCAATGCTAGGAAATACTATATATATATATATATAGAAAAAAAAAAAGAAAAGAAAGAAATATTTGCTAAGTCAGGCACTTCTCTTCATGAATTTCAAAGATTCCACAGACCAACACAGTGGTTTGGTGGTGTGACAGCTGAACTCAGGATGTGGGTGAATTGGGAGATCACTGTTAGTGCTTATGCTCTGCACCTGTGAAATGTGGAGGCCCAATTCACTGCTAAAATTTTCATTTCTTGGAGTGACAGGCTGTGCAGGTTGTACTGCAAGAGATCCTAGATTTGGAGGGTCAGATTTGCTTTGATATGTATTTCCCTGCTGACAGCAACAGGAGAAAGCTGCGGTGAGGTGTTGGAGTGTCCCCTGGCACAAAAATTTGATGCCCAATTAGGTTTAGAAATAGTGACAGAGAGTTGATGCCCAATTAGGTTTAGATAAAGCTCTTCTCTGTAAACCTCAATTACCTGTGATGCCTTATGACATTCAGCATTTACAAAGTATAATTACACAATAGTGTCTGACATTTAATGTCTATGGCTAATTTAAAAGACTTCTGCTTCAAAAGGGTTGCTCGTGAGCAACAGTAATCACTTCAATTAGCTTGGCACCATTACAATGTAACAAGCCCATTTGACTGCCTATTAGAACCAGCCAAGCTCTTCAACTGTGTTAATTTAGCAGTCATTGCTAATTTCTGGGCTTTGCTGCATTTGCATAGGAAAACATAGCCCTGTTAGCCAGAAAGGGAGTTTCACTCCTGCAGCAGCTTCCTGTTCATAGTGAGGTTTTTATGGTGGTGTAGTTTTCAGCCAGAAACATATTTCAAACAGTGAACTACTGAGAGAAAGAGGTTTTTGTTTCATCAAGGGAGTTTTTCAGATCTGGGTCAAAATTATTAATACAGCTTTTGTACCATTTCTTAAGCTGCTCAACACAAAACAGATTCCTAGTATAAAAAAATATAGAGAAAGGTTCCTTTATGCAGAATTAAAGAATTTGTTCTGGGGGACTATCAGATATCATGTTTTCCCTCCTTGAATCCTCTGTAAAAATTACTGGAAAGTCAAGATCTTCACTGTGTCTTATGGGAACCAGGAATAGACATTACATCACTTTTCAGCCTCTTCATATATTGTAGGTTATTTTGCCAAAGCAGGAAACATCTGTAAAGTGGAAGAGTTCTCCAAGGACCAATCATATAAGCTCAGTAATTCCCTTTAAACCACTGGGACTAAGCAGAGGACCAAGAAAAATCAGTTATTTCTGCTTGTATGTGAGAATAGGTAGACTAGGATGGCTGCTAGAAGACAGTAAGAATTAAACGTTCAAAACCTACAAAGCAGTAGTTCCCAAATAAAATTAAAAAAAAAATAAAACACCAAGATAAAAGTAAGATCATGGGTAGCCCTCCTTCTGAACAGTTTCAGCGCAGACACTGCATTGCACATGAATATAAATTGAACAACCCATTTATTACTTGAAAGACCAGCAGCAAATAGCCAGCAGATGTAACCCTGCATTAAATCAAGTACATCTTGTCTGTGGCTTCAGGGAAACTTCATAATGTCATCACTGTCTTCAGTTACAATGATATTAGGGTTTTTTTTTAATGCTACTCAGGCATTCTTTAAATAAATTGCTATAAATATAGCCTTCATTTAAAATGTTTTTCTGGAAAACTAACTGGTGAATAAACTGAAATAATATGAGGCAAATCCCTAAAGCAAGTAAGTTTCTGAAAAAGGGATAGCCAAAGAAAGAGTCATCCCAGCTCTTCTAGGACTAGTGGGGTTTTACTAGCTTTACCCTGATGACAGTAGTAGTACTAAACACATTTATATTACCTAAATGTGGTTATGCATTCTAAACCTGTTCTGGAAAGTACCAGACAATAGGCTGATTACAAGCCAAAAACATGCTCTCACCAGAAAATAAGACAAACTTCATAAAGACTACATTAGGACTTTGGCCAGAAAATGGATGAAAATTATTCTCCCTTTTGTGCTCCTAAGGTTGCACCAACAATTGTGTTCAATTTCGTAATTTTTAAAAATTTGTAACATTTCTCTGTATTTTAAGTCAGTAACTGGATATTAAAAAAATAAAAATAAAAATAATAAAAATCCTGAAAATAAACACTGAAATGACCAAAGCCTTTCAGGTGTATATCGCTTGTCTGGAATGCTTACAAGAAAATCCTAATATTCTCATCAGACTTTTTGAACTTCCTGCTCTAAGCTAATGTATAGCATGACAAAGATTTCTTTAACTTTCTAACAGGAGCTACAATGGTTACCAAAGACACGTATGAAAGTCATTCTATTTCTGCAGGCTTCTGTGGTGAAAGGTTAGCTCAAAGTTCTTTTGTGCATTAGTGGATATTCCTTATATTCAGATGAGAATCGTACTACAAATGAGCTAAATGCTTGATAATTTCAAGGTTGAAGGACTGAAAGGCAAGTTATAGTGCTTCTTTTAAAAACTGAAGTGAGGTCATCATCCTGACCATGTGTCAATAGCAAAAAGCAATTTCCTACATATAAGCACATGCATAAGGGGAAGTGTTCTTTAAAATTGCCTTGGAGTTGCCAGATGGAGAAATCAAGGAGGATTTGGTGGAAGTAAAAGTGTCATGTAATATTTTCCCTTCATATTAATGTACCCATTCAACCAGATTAAAATTGTTTTTAAGTTTCAGGAGATAATGTGAATTTCTATCTCCTATATATTTTCAAAGACATCACAAAATTTTAACAAAGATTCCAAATGAAAACTACCTAATACAGTCCTGCAGGTCAAGGAAGATTTCTTTTATGCATACTTTACCATTTTAATGTGACAGTATAATGGTTTTAAATTTTCCTAAGGACCAGACTTAAAACACAGTAATAGCATGAGCTTAATGTAACATCACATAGAATCATAGAATCATAGAATAGTTAGGATTGGAAAGGACCTCAAGATCATCTAGTTCCAACCCCCCTGCCATGGGCAGGGACACCTCACACTAAACCATGCCACCCAAGGCTTCATCCAACCTGGTCCTGAACACTGCCAGGGATGGAGCATTCACAACCTCCCTGGGCAACCCATTCCAGTACCTCACCACCCTCACTGTAAAGAATTTCTTCCTTATATCCAGACTAAACCTCTGCTGTTTCAGTTTCAACCCATTACCCCTTGTCCTGTCACTACAGTCCCTAATGAAGAGTCCCTCCCCAGCATCCCTGTAGGCCCCCTTCAGATACTGGAAGGCTGCTATGAGGTCTCCATGCAGCCTTCTCTTCTCCAGGATGAACAGCTCCAACTTTCTCAGCCTGTCTTCATATGGGAGGTGCTCCAGTCCCCTGATCATCCTTGTGGCCCTCCTCTAGACTTGTTCTAACAGCGCCATGTCCTTTCTATGTTGAGGACACCAGAACTGAACACAATACTCCAAGTGAGGTCTAACAGGAGCAGAATAGAGGGGCAGGATCACCTCCTTCGACCTGCTGGTCACGCTCCTCTTGATGCAGCCCAGGATAAGGTTGGCTTTCTGGGCTGTGAGTGCACACTGCTGGCTCATGTTCATTTTCTCATTGACTAACACCCCCAAGTCCTTCTCCGCAGGACTACCATGAATTTCCTTTTTGCCCAACCTGTAGTTGTGCCTGGGATTGCTCCCACCCAGATGTAGGACCTTGCACTTGTCACGGTTAAACTTCATGAGGTTGGCATCAGCCCACCTCACAAGTGAGTCAAGGTCCCTCTGAATGGCATTCCTTCCTTCCAGTATATCAATGGAACCCCACAGCTTGGTGTCATTGGCAAACTTGCTGAGGGCGCACTCAATTCCATTGTCCATGTCAGCGACAAAGATATTAAACAAGACCGGTCCCAACACCGATCCCTGAGGGACACCACTCGTTATTGGTCTCCAGCCGGACATTGAACCGTTGACCACAACTCTTTGAGTGCGACCATCCAGCCAGTTCTTTATCCACCAAGTGGTCCACCTATCAAATTGATGACACTCCAATTTAGAGACAAGAATGTCATGTGGGACAGTGTTGAACGCTTTGCGCAAGTCCAGGTAGATGACGTCAACTGCTGCACCCCTGTCCATGACTTTTGTAGCCCCGTCATAGAAGGCCACCAAATTGGTCAGGCAGGATTTCCCCCTAGTAAAGCCATGCTGGCTGTCACCAAGCACCTTGTTGTTTTTCATGTGCTCTAGCATGCCTTCCAAGAGAATCTGCTCCCGGATTTTGCCAGGCACAGAGGTGAGACTGACTGGTCTGTAATTCCCCGGGTCATCCATTTTCCCCTTCTTGAAAATGGGGGTTATATTTCCCTTTTTTCAGTCATCAGGAACTTCACCTGACTGCCATGATTTTTCAAATGTGATGGCCAGTGGCTTTGCAACTTCATTCGCCAGCCTCTTTCAGGACCCGCGGATGGATTTCATCAGGTCCCATGGACTTGTGTACATTCAGGTTCTTAAGATGGTCTCGAACCAGATCCTCTCCTACAGTGGGCCCAAGGTCTAAGTTTTAACAGTCCCTGCGTCCGTCTTCCAAGACTCAGGTGCTGCGGTCAGAGCCTTTGCCAGTGAAGACCGAGGCAAAGAAGCCATTCAGAACCTCAGTCTTCTCCAAGTCCTGTGCAGCCAGTTCTCCCGAATGTTTCCGGAGGGGGCCTACATTGTCCTTAGTCTGTTTTTTAGCCGCTACATACCTATAAAATCCCTTCCTGTTATCTTTGACATCCCTTGCCAAGTTTAGCTCCAATTGGGCCTTAGCTTTCCTAACTTGGTCCCTAACTACCCGGACAACATCCCAGTATTCATCCCAGGCCACCTGTCCTTGCTTCCACCTTTTATAAGCCTCTTCCTGTGAATTTTTCTCAGCAGCTCCTTATCCATCCAAGGAGGTCTCCTGGCCCTCCTGCTGCACTTCCTTCTAGTCGGGATGCAACACTCCTGAGCTTGTAGCAGGTGATCCTTGAATATTAACCAAGAGTCTTGGGCCCCCTTGCCCTCTAGGGCTATATCCCATGGAACCTTGCTAAGCAGGTTCCTGAAGAGCCCAAAGTCTGCTTTCTTGAAGTCCAGGGCAGTGAGCTTACTGCATGCTCTTCTCACTGTCTTGAGGACCTCAAATTCGACCATTTCGTGATCACTGCATCCAAGACTTCCCTGGAGAGTCACATTTCCAATGAGCCCTTCCCTGTTGGTGAGCACGAGGTCAAGCAGGGCACCTCTCCTCATCGGCTCCTTTATTGCTTGCAGAAGGAAGTTGTCTTCCACACAATCGAGGAACCTCCTGGATTGCTTGTGCCGGGCCGTACCGTCGCCCCAACAGATGTCAGGGTGGTTGAAGTCCCCCATGAGAACAAGGGCCTGTGAGCGTGAGGCTTTTCCTATTTGTCTGTAGAGTTCTTCATCCACAGGTTCCTCTTGATCAGGCGGTCTGTACCATATCCCCACAGTAATGTGTCCCATCACTGATTTCCCCTAGACCCTGACCCACAAACTTTCTGTTAACTGCTCACCTGTCCCCAGACAGAGTTCCATACTCTCCAGCCTATCCCTAACATAAAGGGCAACTCCCCCTCCCCTCCTACCGGGCCTGTCTTTTCTAAAAAGCCTATAACCTTCCATTCCAACACTCCAGTCAAAGGAGCCATCCCACCATGTTTTGGTGATGCCTATTATATCATAGTCCCGTAGATGTGCCCACATCTCTAATTCCTCTTGTTTATTCCCCATGCTACGGGCATTTTTATAGAGGCATCTGATCCGAGCTCCAAATGAAGCCGGCTCAGTGGCTGGAGTGGCTAGAATACCCCTACATTGCTCAGAGTATTTATTATAGGTGCTGGCAACTGACTGAGTGTGTTGTGATGGAATGATGCTCCCCTCCCCCAACACAACTAGCTTAAAGCATCCTTGACAAGTCTGGCAAGCCTCCCAGCAAAGCCACTCTTCCCTTTCTTTATCAGAGCAGTTCCACCAGCCCCCAGTAGGCCTGGCCTACAAATGTGGGCCCCATGTTCAAGAAACCCAAACCCTTGACTATGACACCACCCTTTTAACCATTTATTAACCTGTCCAACCCTCCTTGCCTTTGGAAGGTCCTCCCCTGTGTCTTGGAGAATTGTCGAAAAGACTATCTGAGCTCCAGAACCCCTGGCCACCTCTCCCAGAGCCCTGTAGTCCTTCTTTATACTCCTCAGGCTACTACTATCTATATCCCTAGCACCCACATGTATCACTAGAAGAGGGTAGTAGTCCGTGGGACTTACTAGAGCAGGCAGCCTCTCCGCAACATCCCTGATCCATGCCCCAGGTAGGCAACACACCTCCCTTGCGACCGGGTCAGGCCGACAGATAAGCGCTTCTGTCTCCTTCAAGGCAGAGTCCCCTACTACTACAACCCGCCACTTTTTCCTGGCGGCACTAGTAAAGATCTTCTGTACCAGTGCACCAGCCACTGTTTCTGATGCAAGTGCGTTTCCTCATCAGCCCCCTGCAGGACAGCAAAGCGGTTCTGGGTGGGTACAGCAGATTTAGGAGGAAGCCCCTTGCTTTTAATTGCTCTCTTCCTCCTTTGGTTGTTTTTTTTTTTTGTTACTAATTCCCAGCTTCCCTGATCAACAGCTTCCTTCTCTCCTCCATGAGTTAGAGGGGAATCTTGAGGCCCCTGTGCTGTTTGGTCCTGAAGCAACCAGTCCTGCTTCCTCTCAGCTTTCCTGACATCTTGCAGGTTACTGGCAGCATCCTGTAGCTCAGCCACCTGCTGGAGGAGGACCTCCATCAGGGAGCAGCGAGCGCAGCCCTGCCCATTCTGCACCTTTCCCTCACCAGACCAGTGCAGGCACTCTCTACACTCCAAGCTCTGCACCGCAACCTCCCCACTTACCGGCTCTGTCTGGGTGCCTACACTGGCCACCAGCAGGGTGGCCAGGGCAGAGCTCCCAGACCAGACCCTGGTCACACAGCGAGTGCTCACCATCCCATTTGCCTGCCCATGTGAACTGCCACACAAACTGCCTCGACCCGCTCTGTTTGCCTGCTCTGTTCGCCGCACTCCTGGTTGCCGCGCTCCCTGGGCAGGTTTTTAAGCACTCACAGTTGGTGCCACTCCTCCTGTCTCCGCCCCCAGGGACTCTCCTCCTCGCAGTAGCTGAGGTCTTTGCAAGTCCTGTCGAGGACTTGAGGCTCCCTCCTCAGTGGCTTTTGTCGCTCTGTGGTGAGGTTTCTGGACATTGATCTTCCCCAGCTCCGCTCCAGTGCCACAGGCATCCTTTCTCAAGCCACCCCCCTCAGCAAATCACAGAATCACAGAATCCCAAGGGTTGGAAGGGACCTCAAAAGATCATCTAGTCCAACCCCCCTGCAAGAGCAGGGTAACCTAGAGTACATCACGCAGGAACTTGTCCAGGCGGGCCTTGAATATCTCCAACGTAGGAGACTCCACAACCTCCCTGGGCAACCTGTTCCAGTGCTCTGTCACTCTTACAGTAAAGTTCTTCCTGATGTTAATGTGGAACCTCCTATGCTCCAGTTTACACCCATTGCTCCTTGTCCTACCACTGGATATCACTGAGAAAAGCCTAGCTCCATCATCCTGACACCCACCCTTTACATATTTGTAAACACTGATGAGCTCACCCCTCACTCTCCTCTTCTCCAAGCTAAAGAGACCCAGCTCCCTCAGCCTCTCCTCATAAGGGAGATGTTCCACTCCCTTAATCATCTTTGTGGCTCTGCGCTGGACTCTTTCAAGCAATTCCCTGTCCTTCTTGAACTGAGGGGCCCAGAACTGGACACAATATTCCAGATGCGGCCTCACCAAGGCAGAGTAGAGGGGGAGGAGAACCTCTCTTGCCCTACTAACCACACCCTTTCTAATGCACCCTAGGATGCCATTAGCCTTCTTGGCCACAAGGGCACATTGCTGGCATATGGTCATCCTCCTATCCACCAGGACCCCCAGGTCCCTTTCCCCTTCACTCCTTTCCAGCAGGTCAACCCCCAACCTGTACTGGTACATGGGGTTGTTCTTCCCCAGATGCAAGACTCTACACTTGCTCTTGTTGAATTTCATCAAGTTTCTCCCTGCCCAACCCTCCAGCCTGTCCAGGTCTGGCTGAATGGCAACACAGCCTTCTGGTGTGTCAGCCACTCCTCCCAATTTAGTGTCATCAGCGAACTTGCTGAGGGTACATTCAGTTCCCTCATCCAGGTCGTTGATGAAAATATTAAACAGCACTGGTCCCAGCACCGACCCCTGAGGGACTCCACTAGTCACAGACCTCCAGCTAGATTCTGTGCCATTGACCACAACTCTCTGCCTTCTTCCTTTCAACCAGTTCTTGATCCACCTCACTACCTGATCGTCAAGCCCACACTTCCTTAGGTTATCACAATATTAATATAGATACTACTTCCAGAAAATTAATCTCAGGTGTCCCAGATCTGGAGAAATGCTTCCTTTTTAGTATTCTGCCTTCAACATCAAAGGTAAGATAGGCAAGCAAAGAAAAAGTGAACGTGATCAGATCTCTGCTTTTGCTCCAACGATCCTGTGCTGGCTGCCCAATAAATCCATAAGTACACACAGAGAGCCAAAGCCACTGAAAATTGCAAAAGATGCCACCCCCAGTCATGTCCAGGATTAAACAGTAGGAGAAGAAACACAGTGGGTGTTTTCTTCCAGTTCTCAGTATAACTACAAATCTAGTCTGTACAAGTTGCAGAGCCTACTCTGACAAATATCACAACCACTGAGAGAATTCCAGACCAAATTTTCTCTCTGCACTTCCTTCTTCTACCCTTTTGCAAAGTAATACAACACTAATACAGAAAATACAGGAGGAAGGAAAAAAATTGATAAAGAGATATAATCAGCTTTATTGTACTTTTCAAAGCAACAATCAAAGCAGTATCATTTTCTTTCTTTAATTCATGAAGGGAAAAAGGAGAAAACTTGATTACATACACAGTCAGGAAACCAGACTTCTAAGAAGGAAAGAAAATACCAGCATAAAACTAATCCATCAGCAAAACTTTTATGAGAAAAGGGCAGCTGACATATCTGTTCAATATTGGAAATCTTCTTTAATTTACTCACTGTAAAAAATCTCACAAACTTGCATCTTTTATAAGAGACAAGGCTCATCAGGGTGGCATTTTACAAATTCCTCTACTGCCCTTCTGCAGTATTTCCACTTATTTCACACAATAAACTGGCTAGTCTATGATTACTCTTTCAGCACAATTTTCATGGAGTCATATGCTCATTTCAAGGTCATGCTCATTGCACTTCCCTGAGGTAATTTGGTGCAGAAGAGGTCTCTGCTTTTCTTGTGGTCCTTGTGTGCACACTGCCAGAACCTCATCTCATCTACGTAGCAGCTTTCTCATTCTGCAGTAATTTCCAGTCTGACTTCTCAAACTCTCAAAGGACTTCATGAACTTGCTACCTCACCTCTTTCTTGCCTTCAGAAGTGACAGTACAACGACAGCCACACCAAGCATCTTGCCTGATGCTGCAAAATAATGCCTAAAAGAGAACTAAGAAGTGAGCTTGCACTACAAAAATCTTATGCTTTGTTGAACAGAATGGAAGAGATTTAGATGAATCTCTGTACACAATAAACTTTTTACATCCAGATCGCTCTATGGGTGAAGGTGGTTCACTAGTTATTATGTTCAAAAGGTTTTGCATGTCTGTAAAAAAGATGCCAAAAGACCAGAGGGACAGGGAGCAACAAGAAGTAAGAAAGCTGAATTACTAGACACAGACACAGTAGCAATAGTAAAGTGACCCTGAGAAAAGGCTGGTGAAAAGCAGACATTGGTGCTGAACAATGGCTAGGAAAGCAACAAAGCTGCAAGCTCCTGCTGTGTGTTTCCTACTGTAGAGATGGAAACACAACTTTTATGTTCTTTTCAAATATGCAGGATTGCAACAAAAGTACCTGACTCCGCTTTGAGTTTCTCCCATTCATGCTTTTCCCAAAGCCTGCCTTTCAGCTCTCCATAAAGCAACCATAGTCCAATGTAAACCATCGTATTTCTCAATATTATGGGACTAGCCTAATTCTCCTCTCACATTTTCATGCTAATAAGTAATGATGGGGGGAGGGGAGGGGAGGTGCAAAAGGAGAGAACTAATATCTTGGCTCAAATAGCCCTTTCCTATTAGTCTTTCCAGAAAGTCATTACTTTCTTTTCCTTTGGTGTTTCCACACTCCTATCACTCCAGCATATACTCCTTTGAAAGTTATCAAACTTTGGCTCCTGAGATTCCCAGCTTTCCTTCTCAGGATTTTTTATGACTTTGCTTCCTCAGGAAATCTTTGAATTTCTTCTCACTGTAGTGTATTCCCTGCTGAGCCCCCATGCCCTTCAACACATCCCAGACAAGAAAGTAGTGATCTTCCACACTACAGGAGATATTGTATATTGTTTCTCCCATCTCAGGGAAAGAGACAGTACACAATCCTGATCTTTATATCTTTTCCTCTATTTTCCTCCTAAAAACGGATGGCGCAATTTCATTCTGCATCCAGAGTGTGAAAAGAGGCTGTGATCTTACCCAACACCCCATCCTTTGGCTGTCACCAAGTACTGTCCTTTCATGCAGCATAAACGTTACATGCCTTCCTCCTGCACAGTTGCTATGCACCAAAAAGTTCAAGGGGTCCTGAATCACAATGAAAACATTTCTGTGAAAGACACAGCTGTATTTCTTAATGCTGAGCAGCCTTAGCTAGCCTAGTATGGAGATCAAGAGAAGAGTATTAGGCATTTGGCTCTGGCTGATTGATTGCTGCAGGGTCACATGTAACAGTTGACTCTTCTGATAATATGTGACCCTTTACATCCATAAAACCAGCACCAGAAACACTGCTGGTGAGCAGTGCTGTTAAACTTGATTTTTATGTCTCTGTAGATTCATTTCACATATGGTTAAGGGTAGTTCAGTGACAAGCCATGTGGAAGGTCTCACCACTATTCTGCTGTCTGGAGTCCAAATATGACTACAAAATTAGCTAAGCACTAAACAAAACTCTCAGCCTGGTAATAGCTAGTGTTAATTTACTGAACCTCACTCTTTAAAGCCTTTTCCGCAGCAGACTGGAGAGAAAAGCTGTCTTGCTCTTGCCTGCAGGGGTGTTTTAATCAGCTGAAACTTTATCTACACTGACAATACAGTAGTGAGCAAGTGTCAGAGCATTTTTATTTAGATCTCCACCACACCTTAGGAGTGCTTCCTACATCTCTGGGGGCTACAGAAAAAACTATAAAACTGTTCCTCATTGTAAACATGTAATATATAATAATAGCTGGGATCCATTCCAGCTGTCATGCTATGAGAGTGACTTTTCACAGATTAATGCACATGCTTTTTATCATATGACAATAGTAAGGAATCAGAAATTTCTAATTTAACCTAACAGCCAACAAATATTTTTAGTAGCAGAGGGTCATATTTAAAATTATACTATTTGTAAAGCTGCTTGTACACTAGCAATTTCTGAGGCAAGTCTGTCTGAGACTTCCTTCTATCTCCCTCTTGATAGCAAGAACCAGATTTCTTGTTCCATGTTCAGCATATCTAAAAATCTGCGATCTGTTTTGGCTGTAGCTACCAGCAAACCTGAGGCTAGTATTCTAACCTCCAGTGATGTTTGCCTATATAGGATGGCTGGTGGTTCTGTTTAAGAAATGCACAGATATCAAGGGTATCATGTTCAACTAATTAATTGACAACTGAAATTCAGTGTTGCTAAGTGTAAGATAGAGCTCTATAAGGAAAAAATCTCCCTATAAACATATACATATATACAGAGTGATAGACTCCTAGTTCACTAGGAAAAGGAAAGGCTCCTTGGACTCATTCTGACCAGGTTTCTTAAAATGCCAGTTCAAGAGTAAGAAGTAAAAGTCCTGGAAATTAGGTCAGTGGAAAGCTCCTGGTGTCCAACCGAATGACACGAATTTAACAGTTTTCTCTCAGGAGGAAAACAAAACCTATATGCCCACATACAAAGGAAGAGCCCTGATCCATCTGGGGCCCATGTTGTCCAGCTGCATGCAGCTCAAATAATGTGTTATCTTGCTCCTCTCTCTTAGCAGTAGTAAAAGTAATGTATGCCCTATTCTATAGTTGTCTGAAATCAGAACTGGGAAGTATGCTGGTTAAAAATTCTTCTGAAGTATGCATTACTTCACAATCACACTTCTGGTTGTTCTTGTTAACTATCAGTGTCCTACCTTTTTTGTGTTTCGTACTGGCTTTGGTTTCAACTTCATCTTTATATCAAAGAGTTTGTGGTTTTAATTAACACGGTGTGAAAAGGCATTTCCTTCCCTTTGTTCCTAGCCCACAGTAGAATTCAGCTGTAATGAGTCAAGTCTCAGTCTGCATTTCCTAACACACTGGGGTTTTGTCTCCATTTCTAAAAATGTAATTCTAGAATCAACCTCAGACGTGTGGATCTCAAATCCGATTTATCCGGATTCAGTTACTGCAGTCAAGAGATCAAAAGGAATTTATTTGTTCTCCCTCTGTTTTTACAACTCAGACATTGCTAAGGCAAATGGACTTAAGACAGTGATTTTGCGCTTGGGTTTTGTTCCTACTTTTTCCTTCTCCAGCAGACTTGCCACTCTCACCAAGCAGAAGCCTGTTACACTGGTAGCATTTTTACTACTTTCTTGGCAGCAGTCACAGCCTTCTTGCTGTATTCCTTATTAGGTGTATTTTAGGCAAGAGAGTGGGAGGGGGAAAAAACATGGGTTTTTTTTCTTTCACCTTTGTGTTTTATCACACCATTTTCACATGCTAATTCTGGTCTTTGAGTGCTAGCATCTTGCTGTTTTGTTTAATCATGCCTGGATGTTTTTAGCCAGGGAGTCCTTGACCAAACAGTTCCGGCCTCTCAATTCTGTCAGTGAAAAGAAATTTCACTTGCCTGATATAGACTATTATTATTTTAATTATGGCGTTACTTACAGAGCTGAAAATACTTCAAGAAACTGTGTGTGTACTCATGTACATACAATTCATACATGCAGTATATACACAGACACAAGTGAAATGAGTGAATAGCCCTAAAATTTTTAAAGGTAGCGACCTGCCAAGAGCACTAGCCTCCTGTCAAAAAGGAAAGAAAAATACAGGTGCAGAGTACTTTGTGTGAGTGAAGAGTACTGCGAGAAAACTCAGAGAACCAGCACAAGAGCCGCAGCACGAGGGCGCCCTGACCTGCCACTGCCTGCCGAACACCTCAGGGAACACATGCTCCTGCCTCAATCTTCGAAGGTGAGAGGTACGAAGTGGCTTCTCGAGCACTGCAGCAAGAAGTATTACCACCTCTGTTGCACAAACAGAAAATTAATACTCGTGCTCCCCAATCGACTCCAGGCGAATAAACCTGGCGCCTGTCACCGCGCATCCTCGCAGGCAGAAGGTGGTAGCTGGGACAGCTGCCGGTACATGTTGTCTGACAGCACCCTCTCCAGAGGCCTGATATTATTACAGCCCCCACCTCTGTCTCCATGCGTTGAATTAACTTGTTCTGACTGTGTGACAGCTCTGACGACTGCCCGCGTGGATGCAAGGAGCCAGGGTCACATGCTGCTGCCTGCATGGCCTGTCACCAACTGTGCCACTAAAACCAGACAAAACCTTGTCAAGGGAAATAAAGGGAGATAAACTCTTCAAGAGGCATAGGTAAGCAATTCAGCTCATGGTATGGCTTGTGAGGGTTTTGTTCAGTTGAAGGACAGTAACCTCTGACAGGAGAGCTGGATGTAGGTGAGAAGGCACATGCACACTCTCAAACCCACATACACGTGCACACACATGGGGAGAGTAATGCAAAGGCAGGCTCAACTGCAAGAGCAAAGGCAGGAAAGCTGTCGGGGGCTCACCTTGCTGTCAGCCGTCTCATGATAAAAGGAGCAAAAGAATAAACTTCCAGCACTCCACAAAAGCCTACATCAGAAAGAAAAGGGTGGGGGGGGGGAGGTCGGGGAGGGGGAGAGGGGAAAGGAAGGAAGAAAAGGGTGTGAGATCACTCACTTTGGTTAACCCACTACGAGGTTATGTTGGATGTGTACAGAAATGAAGCTAAAAACACTCTTGAACTTAGCAGTCAGTGCCTGCTACAGCAGACACCCTTGCTCATGGCATTCCAGGCACAGCTAGTCAAACCTAGCAGAAAAACTGCTTAATATTAATTTTTTTTTCTTCACCGTCATTCATGAGCCTGCATCCTAAATATGAAGCCCAGAGGCAATTGCACTCTGACAGTGCTTTCAGAGAGCTCCTGCAATGTACTCCCTGTCCCGGATCCTAGTGAGCTCTGCTCCAGGGGGGACACAGTGGTACGGCTAAAAAAAAAATACCATTTGTTGTCTCCTTTTGATTTGAATTATGGAAAGTTTCCATTCTACTTGTTGTCTACCCTAAAATACTGGGGAGCTTACTTTACTCTGTATTATTTGCCGCTAAAGTACTAGATGGCAGAAAAATACAAATTTTTTAACTACTCCAATGAACACATTCAGCTTACCAAACATGTTTGATCAGGATATATTGAATGCAGTTACTGGAAATAATGTATAGTATGGAAGGCATATTAAGTCTATATATGGTCTGGCTGATTCACATTCCTGCCATGCACAAAGAAGTATTCCCACATGTATGTAGATGGCCGTTACACCAGCTGTACATTGCCAACATAGTACAAAACAGCCAGAATATGCTGCTTTGGCCCACTGACTTTGTTGACAGAAAGAAAAGGGAGGATAGGCCTAAGACAGGTAGCATGCTATTTTACAGAAAAAAAAACAATTGTTTTTATGAGCTCTGCAAACAAAACTTACCTGTGAAAAGGTTTTAGCACCATCCAGAGTAAATTAAATGTTATTTTATGTGTTTATCCCACCAGTAATAAAAAAATATTAGTTTAAATAAATAGGCAGTGATGGATATATGTTAAAAAAAGCAGCCTTTAATGCAATTAACTGGTGGGTATCACAGAAGGTGTATTACTCAGAGACAACTGATTATAAGAGAGGATTTTTATATCTTTAGTCCTAGGCCAGCAGTGACCAAATGTTATCCTTTTCCTTTATAGCTCCTGTATGGAAATAATTAGTGTACTTAATTGAAAAACTAAACTAAAATAAGACAAAATAAAATAAATAAAAAAATAGATAAAAATACTCCAAAACACACCACCAACCACAAAAGCATATGAAAGTTGGCACTGATGGGCAGGCATTCTAGTGTTTCCAGGGAAAAATTCAAAATCCCAACAGGTTCCTGACCATTACTCTCACCTGAGAAGCAATGCCAGTGGGCTGACACAGGTTTATTTTGGTTTTGCCTGTGCCACACTCTTTTATGCAAACCTCAGAAATAAGAAAGCTTTCAAAGTTTTATCTCAAAGCTTTGTCTTCCATGAAATACCAAAATGTCATTGAACGTATAATGAGCACCTGTATGCTTATATTAAAAACTATATTTGGCAACTAAAAACTTTTATTTTAGTGAAGTAAGTAGCAAGCTTCTTTGCCAGTTGGTGCTTTTTTAAAAGCTTAAAATGTAAGCAAGCAAACTTACATTAGTGTCCTTTTCCACAAAAAGAATATTAGTTCCTATTCCCCTGGAGTAAAATATTGTCCAGATAATACTAAAGACCCTAGTACAGTAGTACATACCTCTAACAGCAACAGATATGAACCAAGCATCCCCAAACCTGATGCTTTTTTCCTGCTGGAGGTCTATATATGTGTGGTCTTCCAGAAAAAAGCTCAAGAGCATTCTCCCATTCAATAGCTAGCTGTGACCTCAAGTTGATGGCTAGCCCCAACTTACAATGAAAGAAAAGAAAATGAGAATTAAAGCACCTTCTTACGTTTGTTTCTTTCTATTTATTCACAGGAAGCCCTTGATTTTCAGCAGAAAGTCTGCTGAGCAGTGAGTCAGGAGCTCCAGAAGTGAAGGATCCTGTTAGCATAATGGGTTGGGTATTTTTTTACTTCTCTTACTAGGTATTTTGTTTCACAGGCATACGGAATTGGCATTCATATTTTTGAGTTATCTCTCATTCATCATACCTTCCCAACAGAAAAAAATATCATTTTCTATTGACACCTCTCCTCTCTTGATTTTGATGATTTTCAGCTTTCCTCTAGAGTATAATATTCCCTTCTGTTTGGAGGGAAAAATAATCAAGGTTATGCCTAGTCCTTAGGATAATGTAATGAAAACCCTTTAAAAACCTGGAACACATGCATAACTCTCTGAGAACAGAATGTGACCAAAACCAGCACATCAACTTTTCCTGTCATTGTATAAATTTGAATTAATCAGGATACCCCTGGTTGGAGGTGGTACGGAGTGCATAATCTGTAGAACTTCAACATACCACATTTCACACATGCCAGCTTACTCTCTGAGTCATTCATCTTTTTCACCTCTGCTAGCCAGCAGCTGAGAATTGCTCTCTACTACACATCAGATTCAAAAATCACTTCTAATTTTTAGCCTCCAGGGGAACAGCCTCCCTGGCATTGAATGATCAGTCTTCAGGTTATCGTGATTTTTAACTGCCTTCAATCAATAAAAGATTTCATTATTGTACAGCCTTAATGCATAATGCTTATAGTATGATAGAGTTCCTTGATCAGTGACTATCTCTTGCCTATCATGGTTTGCAGATGGAATTATACCTCTTATTTTTTTGTGTTTGCAACTTTAGGCACAACTATTGATTGAAGCACATGGAAACAACAGTAGCAATAGTACAGTGGAACACCTTATCTGTGAACTAAAGTATTTTATATTAGCCTTCTAACAGAGTGTTGTGAGCAGCTGATAATGACAGTTCAGTGTATTAGAAAACATCATCTTCTTACTCCTAACTCCAAAAAAGTTCAAACAAAAAATACATTGCAAATGCCACTTTAAAAAAAAAATTCTTGAAAAGACAATACCAATTCTGGATGCCAGTGAGAAGAATACTGCCAAGGTTCTCCACTTTTTCCTAGGGATTGGTACATCTCTTCTAGAGCATGACTGCACCATCCAGCTTGAGGAATGTATAAACCAGCTTCCATTTTCATTGCCATTTCATTGTACTGCCTTGGGTGGAATGCAGTTCATTTTCTTCAGAGCAGTCCGTTGAGTGCTATGTTTTGCATTTGTGCCAAGACCAGTCTCAATACACACCAGTGTTCTGGCTGCTCATGGGTGGTGCTTGCACAGCACCAAGGCTTTCTCTACTTCTTATGTACATCTTCCCTGTCCCCAGAGTGAACAGTCTGGGGGTGGGCAAGAGGCTGTGAGGGGACACAGCTGGAACAGCTGATCACAACTGGAAGAAGAGGTAGCCCATGCCACAGAACATTGTGCTCAGCAAGAAAAGCTCAAGGACAGGAGCAGTACTGGGGTGGACACCCATTCAGGGTTATGGTGCTTCCCAAGCCAGTCTAGGTGTGCTGAGGCCCTGCTGTCCAGGGAGCAGCTGGACAGATGTGCATGCCCATTGGAAATAGTTAATGAATTCCTTGCTTTGTTTTGCCTCTAAGTGCAGTTAAACTGTGTCTTCATTCATGAGTCTTCTCACCTTCCTTCTATTATGTTCCCAATCTGCAGGAGAGGGGAGTGAAAGAGCAGCTGCTGGGGTGCTCAGCTGCTAGACAGTCAACCCACCACACAGGTACTGATTTTTTCAGGGAAAAATTTTAACAACTTTAGAAATAACCTAGAATAAATCAGAGATAATCATTATGGTCCAAATATATTATTTTACATCTCTTTACATCTCTTTTAACACCCTTCTTTATGTATTGGAAGTGTAAATACATATCACTTGCTCACAGCCAAAAACATTTTTGCACACTGCTTAATTGGACCCTTTTTTCTGTACACATTTTTTTTATTCAAACATCTCAGTATGGTAGATTTGTTGCTGAGAAAAGTCATTAATAAGGCAAATCAAGTTCTGGCAGTGAATACAGATAAGGGGAAGGCTGGGGAAATTTTCCCATATTTCACCATTCTATCTGTGTTCTGAAACAGCTCACAAGAAATGTGGGGAAAGTACCATGGTTAATAATTTAGTTTATCCCAGTTTCTAATATGAAGGAAGGCATGTCAGACATCCGATTGGAGGAACTTACCAAAAGTGTTGCTATTCTGCTTCTATGTCCACATAATCTGCAGTCTTTGAGTTAGTCTTGTGAACATATTTTGTAACACAACTTTCACATACAAGCATGTTCATTTTGTAAATAAATCTGACATAAAACTGCTTTATTTGTTACTGTCAGATTCACCTCAGCCAGGTAATGGTATTTAACCACATTTAAACTGTTAAGAATGTAAGCAATGGAATGCAGATGCTTTAAATGGAATTTGAGGCACTACTCCCAGCCTATTGGGAGTAGCTGGGGCATCTCTACATGAGCAGTTGCTGCACCACAAGGGTGGGCTGCTGTGTCAGATGCTCAGCATGGAGATCTCTACATCAGAGTTTCAGAGAGGATAGAACTGTACTTGATAGAGAATCAAGTTCCTCTTGCTAAGGATTTAGCCAGAGGAAGTCCTAAAGCTGCTAAAAGAGGGCAAATAAGATTGATAGTTGTAGCTGCTGAGCTGTTGGCATCTTCCATGCAGCAGACCTCTGGGTTACCTTACCCTATTAACTTTTTAGTCCTTCAAATAATCTAGGAGAGGAAGCTTCCCAGGTGCCCTGTTAAAAGAACTTCACAAGATTTCTGCTTCTCTGGTTTCACCAGGTGCTTCATTTCATTTGAGGGAGGCCAATCTCACCTTGGGTTAATTCTGTTATCTCAGAGAGCCTTAACCTGAAAAGCACTGAGTGCCCACATCCATGGTATCTTGACAATCATTCTTTTTCAGCATATGTATAGTATGAACATTTTGTATGGTAATATATAACAACTGTATTGCAATCTGCATTAACTTAATCAATATGGCTGTAGCTCATATCCAACTGCACTTTGTAATTGCACTTGGCAACATGTGGTTTTATTATCATATACTATAAAACAATTAGGAAACACATAAAAATAATACTTTTGACATTTTTACTTACAGGATTCCTAAATGCCTGTGTTTCATTAGATTATGTTGCAGGCTTAAATATTTCAGGGTTCCCAGCAGGACACCTGAATCAAAACAAAAAAAAAAATGCAGCTGCAATTAGGGTTAGGGTTAGGGTTATTAATGAAATTCTCTAGACTTCCATCAGCCTGGAGCTTTCTGGTGATCTTCTGGATATCAAAATTTCTTTTGCACAGCTGAATCTAGCTCAGAATCTGGCCTTGAAGAAACCCATTTCAGTAAATTAGATTGAGATAAGATATGCAAATTTTAGATCATTACAGGGAGGAAGTCTTGTGGACAGTAATTGTTACACCACTAAATGCTAGCATAAAGAATTCCTAACATGAATTATGTAAATTTACTTTTGAAACAAACAGTTATCGAAAAAGTCAGAATGTCCAAGTGAACTTAATATTTGGTGGCACCTTATATATCTGAGGCTCAGTAAATACCAGTGCAGTATTAGTATAATAAAATAAGGGGTTAAAAAATTCAGTTTGTTTTTTATATTTGTAAATGCACATCTTTTTTGTCTTCCAAAAACAAGAAAGAAGAAAAGCTAACAATAACACACACACATGCACCTCCTACTTCAAAACATAAATGTAGGCCAGTATTATCTTCATCTTTAAAGGATATTAAATTTTCTACCAATTTTGAAATGCAAGATAAGAAAAAGCTCCCTAACGAATACCAGTACGTCCTTCACAAAAAGAAGACAGGAGAGTTCTGTTCTTTTTCATAGTAATAGACTGAGTATTCCAGGAACCTTACACTGTTTATGTTGTTTTGAAGTTCTGTATTACACACAGCTACGAAGTCCGCTTTCCTTCTGTGTTTATACTCTTATGCATATGCAATTCTTACAATATTTACATGTGTTTCCTCTCTTTTTGTTTTGGAAAGCAAAAGAAGGAAAGCCTTTCTTCTCAAAGGTATGCATATTCATGAACACGTGAGGTGGGGTAAATAATTTATCATGTATCAGCACGTTGTAAGTTAGGGGACCCTCCTCATTACATCTTGATTGTATCTGCAATTATCTGATATGCAATGTCTCTTCTCCTCTTTTCATCTCTCCCTCTCTTTTGCTTTTTAACAGCTAATAACTATTTCCTGTTGTAAACTGGCCAAGAAAGCTCTCTCAAGTCCCAAGTGCAAATCAGTAAGTTATAGTGATGCATAAAAATAAGGCTGTCATCATTATTGTTCAATTACTGCTGGGCCTGTAGAAGGATTCTTCAAGAGCTGGAGGTTTCTTCACTAATACTTATAATCTGAACTGAACAGTGCTAATGAATGAGTGGGTGTGCAGTAGGATGAAATGCAGTGGTAGTTGATTTATACTAAGTCCAGGTCTGATTTAATGTTAAATCCATTAACGGATCTCTTAGATCTGCCTTAATGTACTTCCCTGTACACAATAGAGCTTAAACATTCCTGTTTACTGAGCTTTTCATTACTGGTTGAGTACTTGTCTTTATTACATCATGCTATGATAAATTGGACTTGGGATATTTTGAAAAATTGCATTTTATTAAAGCTTCTTTTGTCAGAAGCAAATATCTTAAAATTAACAGTACGTTTGGTAAAAACTAACCAGAAGAAATACAAATTATTCAACCCTAGCTCATAAAAGCAAGGTATTCGAGGAAGAAATCCCGTTTCATCTTCGGGAAAAGAAATTCACAGTTTTCATTTGTAAGAATAAAAGATACTAAGTTTACCTAATCTGTCGCCTTCTGAGTGTCTCCAAGGAGGGAATTCTTTTCTGTAGCTCAAAACAGATGGAAAAAAAAAATGCAAGAAGAAAAAGAAAACCATTACTGTAAATAGGAAAAACAGGGTGGGGAGAACATGCAGGAAATCATCAACTTCCAGCTCTTGTCAGGCATTTCACAGCAATTCTGCAAAGGCCATTGCGTATTAAATATACAGACTGACTACAGCATTTCTTCTCAACTACAAGAGTTTTCCATTCACAGTGCATATAAAGTCAGCCCAAGACTGCCAAGTCAGCCTGGGATGTATTTCTGATGCTGCCTTCATTGAGTACTTCTTTTTTTCTTACCTAAATCTTTCTGTTGTTAACTAGAATCAGAAAAGGCTACTCTGTCACTATTTATCTATTATTTTCAACCGATTTTGCTGAAGGAGTAAACCAAAATCAAAGCCCTGTGGGCTTGATTTTATCTTAAGGAAGTGATGGGTAATTTGATAGAATGCAGTTCATTTACAACTAAAAAGTCCTTTGCCGGTGCAGGAGACAATACACAGCACAGCTTCTTTCCCCATATTCCCACATTTCAGTCTCACAATTTTGATCAAACCAGAAACCCATCCTTGTTCATTCGTCTGAAGCATCCTTGTGCTCTGATACTCTAGCCCTCCCCCCTCATTTTCTTTCCTGAACTGGTACTCAACAGTGCTCCTTCACATACTAAATACCAAAGTTTTGTACAGGTTTTTGTTTGTGTAGGAATACTTTATTAGCTGCCTGCCACTTGCATTAAATGAGTATCAACAGCTGAATATAGTAATCTCAGTACTGGCACTGCTGTGCAGCATGTGTTCAAGTCAGATTCAGAGCTGTGACTTTCCAGCAATGCAAATTAACCTTTATCAGCTCCCTGAGGGTTTCTTTTCCCTCCCTAAGGGTATGCAAACCCACATGACGTATAGAACAATATAGCTAGAAGGTTTCAGTCTCTGAGAATAGGGTTTGTCCTGGAAGTCCCATGTACTTAACCAACCCTGGCCAAATGTCAATGTGTAGCTCTGCACCTTGGAAAGAACAATTTTTGCAGCTGCCCAAAATCAACAAACAAGACACAGTGCTTTCTAGTCTGCTTAAATCTCTTGAGCAATTTTTGCATTGACCCTCAGAGCTCTCTCCAGAAACACAGTGTAGATCCAACTGTATAAATTGTTGTAAATTATTCCAACATATTTGGAGATTTACAAATGTTTCAACAACAAACATACCCCTTTATTACATCAGCTTTACAGTAATACAAGTAATCATTGACATTATCACTTTTTGTATTAGGTTTTCAAAAGTTTCCTTGATTTGTATTCTTACATTGTGATCTCTTGGAATCTAAGAACTGAACTCAGTTTTTGATAAATAGCCTTGCAAGCACAGGCAGCCTGGATCTCTTTGCCAGTGTCACTCTGGACCTTGGCAAATTGGAAATACATCAGTTTGGACTGTTAAAAATGTTTGTATAGATATGAACCCAGCTCTTCTTAAGGTTAACAGGAAGTTTCCTTTAGATCAGCACCTCATGTTGATTGGGGTATGAAGGGCTGTGAAATTATTTTGTCTTTCTTGCTATACAGAGAATTCCCGCTATTTTTAGTATGTTTCTTTCCCTGGGCCTGACAAAATGTGGCCTTATTCAGAGAGGACATTTGCTTTATCAAGATGGAGCAGGCTTTGCTGGCTTCCAAAACTTCCAGGCAAAAAGAATTTGAAAGTGGTACAGGCTTACTACTGTAAGTAAAAAAGGCTACTTGCAGATGAATGTTGGTTCTTGATAATTCCATGGAACCTGCTGCAATCTGTCACTCACATAAGACTACAAATTGTGCAAAATATTGCAGTCTGCTTCGTGGTAATTTAACAACTAGACAGAATTGATAAGAAGTGAATGTAGACCACTGAAGATCAGTTCTGGTCTCATAAATGGTACGTGTTAGATTCTGAAAATGTCAGGAAATATCATTAAAACATCACATTCTCTTAAATATTAACCCTGAGGCCTGATGGTATATTTTTCTTTTGATTCACTTCTTTGATAGAGGTTACAGAAATATTTACCATATAAGCTAAATAATACAGGTAGCTAGGAAAACATGCATAAAGGTCTGAAAACATTCTGGTATTTTCTTATTGGTTGTTTCTAATTTTATCTTGACATTTCCCGATTTTGAGATAAAACATCACAAGAAATATATATAAAAAAAGGGAAAAAACAAAACAAATCAAAACAAAACAAATTTTATGTCTTACCACGTTCCAGGACAGGTTGTTGATTTTTTTTTTTTTTTTTGTTACAAGGAACGATGTTTTCTGAACTCATTCCAGTTAGGAGAGTGGGGAGAAGGGGTACATAGTGTCCACATTACACACAAAATACAGTAGATGCTGACATCCTTTAAAGGCAGTCTTAGCAGAAGAACCAAAAGAGGATGTACTTTTGGTAATAAAACCACTTTCTTCCTGCTAGGTCTAATGGCTGACTTCCTGCATCTTGCTTTTCAGTAATTAGAACAGAAATGTCACACCAAAGGTGCCAGAGAATTTTGATGGTCCTGAGGCATGTCTGTGCTCTGCCAGCTTTGTCCCAAAAGCCAGATCAACCTTAGAGTAATTAAGCAGCCATTAAATTGCATGGCCACCCCAGCCTACCCACACATCCCAGCTCATCTGTCAGTGGCAATATGCCTAGGAAATCCTGCCCTAACAAGAGTCTAGGATTTTAGAGTTTTTACCATCCTATCCTAATTTCCAATTCAAAGATTATAACTTTGATTATTAAAGAATACAGGTGTCTGTATATATCCTTATTCTGACGAACTGGCAGCCAGTGCCTGGTATGAGAAAAATCAGGTATGTCTTATTAGAAGATTGATGATAGCACTTCCTAAACAAATTGTACCTTTATGAAATTAAGTTCTTCTTATTACTAACAATAATTCAGATCTGTTTGCAGTAATGTGAAAGGAGAAAAGCCAAAGCACAGATGACAAGACATAAATGCTGAGCCAAAGCACAATATAAAACCTGAACTATTCTCTCACCCTCATAGAATTCCCTCTAAGGGAATGCCAAGGTTCATTAATAAGGCAGTGGAGGAAACTTGCAATGACAAGTTACTTTGCTCACAATTAACTTGCACAAAGAGCAGTGTTCGGCTTTGGCTGTGCTAATTTCCTGCTCCCACCTAGTGTGCTTCTAGAAGGTCCTTTAGTGGTGTCCTGGGTTCAGCAGTAGCACTTATTTTTCTCCTTCTTAGTATCTGGTGCAGTGCTGTGGTTTTAACTTTTAGCTTAGGAACGGCACTGATAACACTGATGTTTTTAGTTGCTGCTCAGTAATGTTTAGTCTGACCAAGGACTTTCTGACTCTCATGCTCTGCCAGGGAGGAAGGGAAGCCAGGAGGAAGCAGAGACAGGACACCTGACCCAAACTAATCAAAGAGGTATTCCATACCACAGCACATCATGCCCAGTATATAAACCGGGGGCAGTTACCCAGAAGGGCTAGATGACTGCTCAGTCGGGCTGAGTATCAGTTGGCAGGCAGTGAGCGGTTGTATTCTCTTCCCTTGCTATTTCCCATATCATTATTATTATTGGTGGTAGCAGTAGTGGTTTGTGTTATGCCTTAGTTACTGGACTGCTCTTATCTAAACACATGGCAGTTACATTCATTCAATTCTTACCCATCCCTCCGGGAGTGGGGGGGAGAAAGAGGGACGGTGAGCAAGCAACTACATGGTTCTGAATTACTGACTGGACTTAAACCATGACAGCTCCTTTTGGTACCCAATGTGGGGCCATGAAGGGTTGAGATAAGGACAGATCTGACCGGAGTGTGTCTAATCGTATCTGTGATAAGCATTAATTTTTTCAGATTAATAGTCACTCATCACAATGCTGATTTATTGGCTCTCAAAGTTGTTGCTCTTGATCTCGGAGTTTCAGCATGTTGTGCCTTACTTACAGCCAGTTTTTTATTGTGTTAGTGTTCATTGACTGGGGGCCTTGGCCTAAGGTTCTTGTTTCATTGTACTTTATGGTAATGACTTGTAATACAATAGAACCATTGATCACAAAACTGATCTGGCTTGCATTCCCAGTGTGGGAACCTCTATACTTTAGGAAGTATATAATGGAAGTGTTTAGCAATTAAACATTTTTTCCCCTTCTCCCTTTCTCAAAGACTTCTTCCACTGTATCACCCCACACGATAATGTCATCAATGTATAGCAGGTGTTCTGGAGCTTGCCCCTCTTCCAGTGCAGTCCGGATCAGTCCATGGCAGATGCTAGGGCTGTGTTTCCACCCCTGCGGCAGCCGGTTCCAAGTGTACTGGACAACGCTCCAAGTAAAAGCAAACTGTGGCCTGCACTCTGCTGCCAAAGGAATTGAGAAAAATGCATTGGCAATATCAGTCATGTCATACCACTTGGCTGCCTTTGACTCCAGTTCATAGTGGAGTTCCAGCATGCCTGGTATGGCAGCACTCAATGGTGGTGTGACTTCATTCAGCCCACGATAGTCTACTGTTAGTCTTCACTCTCTGTTAAACTTTTGTACTGGCCATATGGGGCTGTTAAAGGGTGAGTGGGTCCTACTGATCACTCCTTGGCTCTCCAGTCTACAGATCAGCTTATGGATGGGAATCGGTTGGTGCGATATTGCCACCGGTGCACTGTTGTGGTTGTGATTGGCACTTGTTGTTCTTCAACCTTCAGCAACCCCACAACAGAAGGATCCTCTGAGAGACCAGGCAGGGTGGACAGCTGATCAATTTCCTCTGTCTTCAAAGCAGCAATACCAAAAGCCCATCAGTACCTTTTGGGTCTTTGAAGTACCCTGTCCTGAGGTAGTCTATGCTAAGGATGCATGGAGCCTCTCGACCAGTCACAATGGGGTGCTTTTGTAATTTCCTCCCAGTCAGGCTGATTTCAGTCTCCAGTATAGTCAACTCTTGGGATCCTCCTGTCACTCCAGAAATAGAAATAGACTCCAGCCCTTGACAGCTTGATGGCATCAAGGTACACTGTGCCTTACACTTCTGTGGGACTGTACACCTAGGTACACTAGAGCGTTATACTTCTGTGGGACTGATGTGCCAGGCCACCTGATCCACACAGTCCAGTGAATTCGATTGTCCCCTACCTCCACCTGGCTGGAGTCAAGGCCCTTCTTAATAGTCATCACAACATTGGATACTTAAGTCCTGTAGGAAGGGATTGTTCTTCTTTATCACAGGAGCTGGAGTAAAATCAGCTTTTCCACTCCATCTAGGAACCTGCTGACCAGAGACTGAAGCCGCAGCTTTCATGGGATAATCAGCCTTGACCTTTGTTCTCCTCTTCAAGTCACACACCTGTTCCTCCAAAGCTGAGGTAGGTTTTCCTTCCCACTTCATCATGTCTTCTCCATGATCTCACAGATAAAACCATAGGGTGGCCCATGGAGTATACTTTCTATATCTTCTCTCTTGAACAATGGGAAGCCTTTTGCTAATAGCTGAGCATAAACATGCTGGTTCTGCTGCACCTGGGAGGTGTTTAAAGTAGCTTGCTGTTAAGTTTGAACTGCCCAGCTGAAAATGTATTTGCTCTCCCATTGCTCGATCTGGTTTCCAATGAAGAGAACAGTCTTTCCACTTATCTCAGTGGTAGGTGGACCAGAATTTTAATATTCTTTCTATGGCAAAGAAAACACTTGAGGCTAGTGAGTAACATGGATACCTTCGACTTCGGTGTGTCCTAGAATTCCTGCTGTAGTAAATCACAACCATTTGTGTTACCCCATAGTAAAACTGCATAGCAGAGTAGGTTTCTTTTCTTGGTGCCGCAGTGTACCTTAAGGGTCTGAACACAACCCAGAGGTAAGGACATTATCAAAATAGTACTGCAGATAAGAAACAATACACCAGCAAATTATCACATTGAAAGATCTGTAATACATTCTAGAAGCCCAGATTTCAGTGATAAATATTTTATTTTATTTTAGTTGAATAACTAACTTATTTTAGTTGAATAACTATTTTTAATTCATCATTTTGATTACAAGAGAGAATGGTTAATTTGCACAAAAGTTGCACTTTTCATTCTGGGCAAGAAAAAACTGGTGGTTCATTTATTAAAGAGCAAAATCAAGCTCAGAAGACAAGTTATAGAAATAAATGGGCTGTGACAGTATGTAGTATTTAAAACGTTTTAAAAGAAGCATGTATGTCAGGGCTGGGGGTGAGAAGAGGAAAATAAAAAGCAAAAATATTCTTTTCCTAGTTACATATTTCTATTCTTCAGCACTCTTTAAAGATAAAAAGGAGCTCTCAAAGGTCTATCCTTTCTCACCAGATACCACATTGTGATTAAAGTTTAAAAATCTAGTCTTGATGGAGGGAATGACTAGCAAAGTATAACTGTTTAATCAGGGGTGGTGTTCTGCAGACACTTCTCAGAAAAGAAAAGCAGGACTTGACCCAACATTTCCTATTACGCACTTGCCAGCAAATCAGGAGGTTCCTGAAAGGCAAATTTTTTTGTTGAATTCAGCCCCACAGGTCCAACAGCTTTCAAGGAAAACTCAATCACAAACATGTAAAGGGTCAAACTTTCTCCTATAGCCTGTGAATAGTTCCATAACATCAATGGGACCAAAAAATTACGCAAAAATATACATTATTAAGTCTCTCACACTAGTACCTTACACCGTATTGTTTACTTTTCATCATAAGCTTTGAGTTTTATGGGCATTGTCCATGTAACTGTAAGAAACAATAGTTTGTCACCAAAAATCATTTCTGGTTATATGCGCAGTCATTTGGTTAAAGCAGTGTTTTTCGTTAGTGTTGTACAACTGTCCTTACCAATTTAATAATTTAGTATGTTGTCTGTTAGATTGGGAAAATATTTATTGAAAGTTTCTACAAGTATTATATTATGTGTGAAAAACAGATCTTAGTTTAAATTCCCTCTGTGTTGTTGTCTTGCACACCAGCTAACAAATAGACCTAGTTCTAATCTCCATTATATTTTATTTTGGTGTAACTCAGTTAATTTAATTTGTTAATCTAATCTCTGTTAGTATGTGTATAGTGTTAAACTGTAATTTTTCCTCAGAGATACAGAATGAGTTTGAACAAGAGACCAGACTCACTTAAATAGTTAGTCCCTAGAGACATATTGGACAGTATCTACAAAAACATACAGATTTCTAGTTCTTGCTAGGTTCCTAAATCCCAATGTTTTCCATTAAATTGTCAATTTTTAAACAAAATTGGCCACTTTTACAGTTTGAGACCACATCAGCTGCAAGAGCATCAAACTTTCACTACCGCCACTGAAACTGTCTTGGTGCACTGCCTGTAAAACCTGTCCCAATAACTGCTTTTAAATATGCATGATTAAATAAATTTTGCACAACTTTGCATGTGTATATACGCGTGTGTATACAGACATATATACATGTATACACAGAAGTGTCAAAATACGAATTGTTGTGCCTGCCTTATATTACTATGTTTCATAGCCTTGGCCTACCATATGCAGTGTGCATGTGAGACGCAATACTGGCATAAGCAGATGAAAGTAAGGTTTAATTTTTAAAAAGTTTCATTCATGATTAATATCGCATCCAAAATGGTAAGTTTGCATGGTTTACCTATCTAGTGAAGTTATTGGCAGGCCTACTCACAGAGCACTCTATTTTAAGAAAACAATGCTGTGAACTTGTAGTAAGCGGACTCCAAACTTGCAGAGAAAGTCCTGCTCCCAGAACTGTATCATCCTCCTAGCTATATCACCATTTTTCACAATATGGCAAGAGATGCTTTGAATGAATCCTGCATTAACCAGAAATATCCCCGAAACAATAGTTGCCATTAACTTATGGTTGACCATGAATTTGAAGCAAAATGTTGAAACTATGAGGTGCTTCTGGATATCTGTAGCCTATGAGAGAAGTTTGACAAGCAACCCCTACAACCGTCAGGCCCCCAAAGCAACAAAGCAGAAAATAAAAGTGCTCCCAAACATATATAGAATTATTTATCTCACTGTTTTGCTTTGAAACAAGGAACGGAAATGGAAGCATTCCTATTCCCTATTGAAAATAATCACAGTTTTATATCCCACAGTATTTACATAGAGAGAGCTGTTTATTTAGAATCCTTGGTGATAAGGACATGGCAAGCTCATAACTTATTATATATTCTCTCTTCATTTTGCCTTTTTGGGGGCTAGAATTATGTATATTTTATGATAACCCAAAATGACTTATACATAAAAAATACAGACTTTAAAGATAAAAAGGATTAGTAGCAGGTAATGCATTTTCCATGAGTGGCTATAGGGCTCTCAGTTCCAGAATGTACAGGCTGCATACAAATGAATTGATAAAAGTCTGAGACTGCGGATGGGTAGAAAGGCTCATGCTTTGCTGGAGATGATTCTTAAAGTTACAATAAATCAGACAGACAGTGTCGGCCTTTGAGGATAAACCTATGATGGCTTGTTGTGCCTCTTTGAATCGCCTCAGAGGCCCAGGGACTAAAAAGTGCCTAGATGTCACATTAAATCTACCGGGAGGATGGAGCACTTCAAAGAGGAATGCAATCAGATCTGATGGAAAATACATTTTCTGAAAGCTACTGACAAAAAAGTAATCTTTGATGTGGATGTTGAATAACAATTGATATTGTCTTTCCTGACATTTTTCATTATTGCTGTCTTATACAGCCTACTTCATGTATTAAAGCAATATTAACTGTTTGACAGGGACAAATCCTCAAACTATCACATAAGCAATTGTTTCTGAATTGTCTTAGTCCACTGCCTGTAAAACCTGTCCCAATAACTGCTTTTAAATATGATGGTATACTCTTTTCCTTGACTAGCTAGACAGTGTCTGAGCCTTGGCATAATGCAGTAGAGTCTAGGGAATATTAAAAATGGCTGGGGGTTACGAGGTGTCATTTGATTATAAGCAAGGTACAGCAGTGTTTTCTGAAGGTGACTTTTAATGAGAGAGGTCTATAAAAAGTTAGTCTTTCTTATTCACAATCTACAATACACACTTATAGCAAGTATACCTACCCAGAAATTTTGAATGTCCTGCAATTCTTGCAGCTTGAAAGAAGAGGGAAAAAAAATGTACTGGAGATCTTTGTTATTTATGCAAAGAAACAGAGCAATCTGTAGCTGTAAAAACTGCCATAAAATATATTGTATATAAATTCCCCCAGTTGTCACTGAAGAGAAATTCATACAGATTCAAAAGTTACATCATTTCAAAGGACTGGATCCCTCCACAGGTCTGATGTCTTAACGCCCTTAATGTCACAATGTGCTGCTTTATTGAAGATCTTTATAAACCCAGAACCCTTGAGTCCTAGATGACCTCAAGCTATCAAGCAGGTAGGTGGAAAGGCAGCTGTAGCTCTAATCAGGCCGGTATATAGAGGTTTACTGCACTAGCACCAGGGAAAGGAATATGTACAGAAACCCCAAACCTGAAAGGAAATTGCAACAACGGGATAATCTACTGCTCTCAGATTCTCACAAGTTACTGGCATTTCTGTTACACTATAAAACAGTGAAGCCATGGCTGTCCCTGTTTACTTTCAATTCCCTTGACACTCTTCAGTTTTTCACACTCTTGGAAGATAGTTAACCAGCTTTTCCTTCCCTTATCATGACTACCACTGGCAGAGTTACTACCAACAGCCTTCTGCAATCACTCGCTTGTTTCAGATGACTGCTTCTTTTTATGGAAGATCCCCTCAGTAAGGTTTTCTGTGGAGTCCCTCTCCAGGGAAAACACTTAATGGTGTACAGTTAATCTGTTCTATCGCATGGACTGAGAACAGCTTACTTAAGAGGCTCCATAGTGTAATTAAGAGAGTATCTCTATCAGAAAAGAGGAAGCAGCATAGCTGTCCAACTGCACAGTATGCAGCTGAAATGGTTTATATTTTCATTAACAAGCCAAAGAACTTGAAAGAGTGCATTTGGCTACACATCTCTCTGTTATACAGAAACACACCTCACTTGCCCTCCAACAGGGAGGAAACATTTGCCACTCTTCTGCATGGCCCCTTGCCCTGCCTGTGTGTGCTCTAGAAGGCAGCCATCTCCAGCAGGACGAGGGTAAGTTGCAGTACCACTAGCATTTCTGCCAAACCCAGCCCACACACAGCTAGTGCTGCACTGTCAGATTCCCCTGTGGGACCAGTCATTCAGACATACTTTGTTTCTGCCCAGAAGGCAGTTGCTGTCTTCTCATAAGGCAGAGACAATGAAACCTTCTGCTCTTGGATGACTTGCAATTGATGAATGATTCCACCCCCACCTACATAAAATAAATTAAAAAAATAATTAAAAAAAGGAAAAAAAAAAAACATTCTCCACAGCTTCAAAGGTTATTCTTTCTTATTTCCCAACTCTGACTATTGCTTTTTTATTTCTGAGTTCAGCTGAGGCCAAATACACCCTGTATATATTTCAGTCTGAAGTCCACACTGGCCCCTTTAGGACTGCAGCTCCTTGCCACTTCAACTCCAGTTCCACCAGGAGAGATTTCTTTTCTTTCATGCTCTCCATTGCTCTATCCCTGGTGTTAATTCATCCACTCACAGGTTTTGTAACACCCTCCTTCTGAGCTTCATTGAAATGAGGCTGCTTGGCCAGCTGAAACTTCTTTGAAGTCTGGGAACATTTCAGATGTCAAGTCACAAGATTTCTTCTCTCTTTATTTTAGACTGCTGCCTGTGCTTGTAAAAATCTATGAACTATTAAGCATTAAAACTCCATACACAGTGAACTCCTGGCACTGATTTTGAAATCCTACAGTAAATGGAGGAAAGGGAAACCACAAAAATTACCATAATGCATCCTCTGTGGGAATATTAGATTATTATTATTGGGGATGGGGAAATAAAGATCCATTAGTTGGCAAAAGACGTGTAAAAAGCTTTTAGTTCTGTTTTTATGTTGCTGAAGTCAAACGATCTCTCTCCACAGGTTTAACAACAGAAGTCTGGCTGAAACCACATCAGAAACATTGCAGCCACATGATGCAAAGTAGCCAGCCAGTAGGAACTCAAGCCACTGCTTCATGTTTGTCCAGTTTTCTGGTGGGTTACTATTTTCTGGTGGGTTATTATTCTACATAAAGGCTTTACAGACCCACCATTCCCTGCCTTCCTGCAGTGAGCAAACTTTTCATCCTGGGTGCTCTGACTTTGACAGAAATTCTAGCACATGCCCGTACGTGACTTGTGCTGCTGCCTGGTCTGGCAGTACCTGGTCCCCACATTAAACACAGGGCTCTGACCGCTTCCCTCACTGGTTTGGGGCTCAATTATATAAAGCACAAAAGTAGAGTTTGTAACTGCTAAGTTCAACAAATTCAAGTGAGAAGCCATCAGCAGGTCAGTGTGTAAAAGAAATACAGTCTCGTACTAATAATAATAAAGTGGTTGTGGGACAGTTGATTTTCAAAGGGAGAAGGTAGAGAGATTGTCTGGGGCTCCAGGCTCATGGTGACCCTTTCAAAGCTGAAGTTTAGCATCAGTGGAAGTTCATCAATTGGTACATAAGCGGAAGGAGGAAGAGGGAAAGGGGCCAAGCTGTGACTCCTTCCAGTGGTTCTCACAAGTATAGGCTTTCTGCAGAAGCAGAAGTTGCTTCTACCAGGGTGCTCAGGTCCAATACAGCATTAGTACAGCAACAACTACAGCTCAGCCTAGCTCACTTTGGAAACCAAAGTCTTTTACTACAGCTGACTGTTCTTGTATGCACAAAGCAAGGGAGGGCCATGATATCTTCAGGCTTTGAATCACTACTGCCAGAGAGAAGGAGCCCAAATTTAGCACTTAATTTTGCTCATGTCCCTCTGCAGCCTCTGCACACACCTCTGCTCATCGAGCTGGGTTTACAGATTCACAGCTTTCCTGAGCAGATCTGTGAAAGAATGCAAATTGCCCGTAATTACTCAGATGACTTACAGAGGCCTGTGCTACTCAATGTCCAATTTATAACCAATCAGCCCTGTACAACAAAAAGCTTCATGTACAATGACACCTGATTCTGCCTGGCTGTGGGCTCTTAGAAGTTACAGCCCTACAGGATGTAAAAAAAAACAGCTTTATAAAGCTGTGTGGGTAAAAAGAATCATCAAGGTCACCACTTTCAAAAGCACATCCAGCTGAAATGAAAGGCTAAGCAGATGATGTGTGGCACAGATTCAAACCTTTCCTGACTGTGGCTCTTTTTTCCCAGATTCTCTAACAAAAGCATGTGTGAGGTATGTCTATAAAATCAACTCTTATTTTCAGTATTTTGCCTTAAGATCCTTAAACCTATACCTATTAGAAGTGTGAAGTTTTCAGTGACTATCTTATGAACATATAATTCTATCTTTGAACAGGTGAGTGCTTATACTTAAGCAGAATGTGTGTGGCAGCAAGTACTTCAAGTCCTAGCATTCAAGAGTCTGTATTTCCCATTTCTTTTTGAAATATACTGATTTAAAAAGCAGATCTACTGCAGAATCACAGGCTATTCTCTTCACTCTCGTTAGACCAGGGCATTGTGGGTCTATATTCCTGAGCTCTGTTTCCCTTTTACATCAGTAACTTACTCTTCACCATCTTTGTGTTTTTTTTCTGGGGTTTATTCATACTATTAATGCAAATATTTGTGCAATTAGCAGTTAGTTAAAACAGGATAATAAATCCACTACATGAATGGGGTGGGTTGGCTCTGTCCAATAGCCAAGCAACCCAGAGGCTGCTCCCTCCTCTCTCCTGCAGAGTGGGAATATAATAGAAGAAAGGTAAGAAGATTCATTAATGAAGACACAAACAGTTCAACAGCTGAAGCAAAAGCTGCACTTAGAGGCAAAGCAAAACAAGGAATTTGTTAACTATTTCCAATGGGCACGCACATCTGTCCAGCTGCTCCCTGGACAGCAGGCCCTCAGCACACCTAGACTGGCTTGGGAAGCACCATAACCCTGAATGGGTGTCCACCCCAGTACTGCTCCTGTCCTTGAGCTTTTCTTGCTGAGCACAATGTTCTGTGGCATGGGCTACCTCTTCTTCCAGTTGTGATCAGCTGTTCCAGCTGTGTCCCCTCACAGCCTCTTGCCCACCCCCAGACTGTTCACTCTGGGGACAGGGAAGATGTACATAAGAAGTAGAGAAAGCCTTGGTGCTGTGCAAGCACCACCCATGAGCAGCCAGAACACTGGTGTGTATTGAGACTGGTCTTGGCACAAATGCAAAACATAGCACTCAACGGACTGCTCTGAAGAAAATGAACTGCATTCCACCCAAGGCAGTACAATGAAATGGCAATGAAAATGGAAGCTGGTTTATACATTCCTCAAGCTGGATGGTGCAGTCATGCTCTAGAAGAGATGCACCAGTCCCCAGGGAAAAGTGGGGGTGGTAGCATTCCTCTAACTTGCATCCAGAAGTGGTATCATCTTTCATATTCTCCCCAGAGACCAAGGCAAACATGTCTCTGTTACTAATACGTTTCAAAGGTTGTTCTCCACAGTGGATTTTCTTGATGGTATTTTCTTTCCCATATGCCCTTTCTCCTAATTGAGATCTCATCTGGGAATATTCCTCCTGCTGGAGAGTACCTCCATGAAACTCCTGTTTGAGGCCTCCAGTGCCAATCTGAGTGAGCTATGGGAGATGCTACCTAGCTGTTCAAAAAGCTGTATCTTTTCTCCTTCTGGGGCAGACAGAGTAAGACTTGTGCCCCAATAGCGTCCTGACATCTGTTAGCTGGGGAAATGTAAGACTTGGCTTTAATTTTTTATTTCAGGGTCATGCAACTAGTTTTTCTACCTGTAATTTATTTACTGCTAATTGCACAATTAATTTCATTTATAATATCATTTAAAAATAAATTAGAGTTAGCCCAGTCTAATTTGCAAAATAAATGAAGAAAATTTTTACTTGATTTTAAATTCCAGTAAATCAACCCCTCCATTCAGTTTGCCTGTGTGGTGCCACAGCCAGCTGTGATGCTACTGGATGCTGACAGTGTTTGTGCGGCCCATGCGATTATTGGGAGCCTCACTGTAATACAGCAAGGGGAATATTAGGGACTGTCACTGCCTCTGGTAATACAGCATTTTGCCTTTCCTGGACTGCAGTTTAAGCTGCCCACTTATATCTTGTTCATAATGAAGATTTATACCATCATCTAGTGGAACTCCCCTTAAACTACAACCCATTAACTCTCCTAGTCTGCAATTTACTTGCAGCCTCAAATGGAGAGAGCAGGCAATGAGGTTGTTGTATTGAGGTTACCAAATACAGGAGGATTTTTGACAACTCCCAGAGCAGGAAAATTTACCATAAGTGCTGCAATTAAAATCTTGTTCAATATTTGTTTAATGTCATATTAAATCCATGTAATGCTGCTGCTTGACTCTGCCATCGACCAATCCCTCAGTGTTATTTTTCAGGATCTAGAGACATGACTGCAGCAGCAGCCACATCTAAATTGTGTGATGCAGAGAAGAAAAAAATTTATTTTAAAAAGGACATTATAAACCAAGAGACTAAATATGCAACCTATTCTGTCCAGATAGGATGATAAGACATGTCTGAACAAAAAAGGTATTTCAGCTTAATTTTTCATTACAGTGGAAGAGACAATATTTCCTCTTGTCTTGCTACGATCTCTCTTGTGTAGTAATACACACATGCTTTTATCAAGCACAGAAATGAGTTACAGTTAAGTCCCTCCATTCTGCCCAGCAAAATCAAAGTCTTTCCTTGCTTAACCCCAGAGTCTCTCCAGACATGTTGCAACTGGATTTCTTCTTCTTAATCCAGAAAAAGCTGGGGAATCACCTGTAATCCTAAACTACATCAGGGCTTCCAGAGGAACTTCACAAAACTCTGAACCAGCAGAAGGAGCATACAGTAATTGCATGCAATGAAGCTGATTAATAGACTTAATCAGAGACACCATGGCTTTACATGAGCACATCAGTCATGAGGAATATTTGCTATTCACTCTTCGCATTTCAGTTCCCAGCTCCCCATCTACCTCTACAGATGTTGATGGAGTGCAATGGACACCACTCACCAAACCCATGCAAGCTAGCAAAAAAGCTATGTGCCCCCCAGGAGTGCCAACATAAGTGCACGCAATGAGGGGTACACAGCCTGCTTCCCACAACTCTGTTCATTTCCAATTTAGATGTGGCCAGGGACCACCAGAGACCCAAGGAGTAATTGCAATGACTATCCCAACACCAGTGGTCAGTGAAGACGCTGTATCCCCTCATACCTGGGATCTGTACCTGGTGTCTTCTTTCTGTTTCCATTTTGTGATGGTACCCAGTGAGCAGCTTACATCAATGCTAACAATGCTACCCCAAAGCCAGAACAGCACCTTCTATTTCTCTTTGATATATACCATCATTTTCCCACAAAATCTTTTTTCTTCCTCCTACCATCATGGCAGTAACCAGCTTGTGCTGTGGGCAGCCCTTCC
The DNA here is from genome assembly GCF_012275295.1 of Melopsittacus undulatus. Lineage (NCBI taxonomy): Eukaryota > Metazoa > Chordata > Aves > Psittaciformes > Psittaculidae > Melopsittacus > Melopsittacus undulatus. The sequence goes on along the minus strand of NC_047557.1, from coordinate 40,238,976 downwards.
AGGAAAAAGTGCTGACCAGGCATCCGCGTTGTGGATTAGTTTGTTTTTACTCTGATTTAACACTAACATAATTTTCTGTGACCAAATGGCTGGTGCCTCCCGATTATACCTTTTTAAGCCCCAGCATGCAAATTTCTCAACAGTCAAATGACAAAGTAAAGGAGAACAGTAATCCAGTACAACAGCACTTGTTTTATAATAAAGTGTACTACAGAGCTACAGTGCAGATGTTTCATCTAATCTGAAGCATGTGCAGTCCATATTAATAGTTAATTTAGTCAGCTTTTAAATCACAGCAACCTCAACAACAACAAAAAGGCGTGACCTGTCTTTCCTGGAGAAGCCAAGTCACATTCCTCTCCTAGTTCTCCATGTGACAGAGCAGTGCTACAATTAAAGCACAATAATGTGCTTGTTATTCAAGTCAGGCATTAGTTCTAGTAATGGGGTGCTTGGTGGCAAGATGGATTTCCTTGTTAGGAGCTAAGCACAGGATTAGCTGGATTCTCCATGGAGAAATCTTGATTTGTTCAAGGTCTTTCATGTTTTCTACAGAGAAGGGATTATGTCTACTTAAAGAGGGAGCTTGCTTAAAAAGCTACAAAGTATAAGAAAAGGATTTAGGGCAGTCCGCCTGTGGTTAAATAGCTGAGGGGTAGAGGGAGTTTTAAAGCAGAGGATTATTTAAAGCCAGAAAGTTCAAAAAATAATTGGTTTAGCACTACTGGGTCAATGCAGAGTAACATGCTGGAAAGGCAGTTAAGCATAAGCTAATATTCATTTTACTTTGGCTAATGATTGCAAGGATTCAGAGTAGAGGGTGAAAGAAGAAGTGTTCTAGCTCTTTCTTTTGGGGTCTTACCATACAGCACATTTCTGTGCTCCTTTGCTTTTATGTATGTATCTGCTGTGACATATATTACCAATCCAGTGAAAGAATCACAGAGGGCTTTTTAAAGCTCTGACATTGTTCGCTTAATGAGGCCATGAAGTAGACATTAAAAGCCTTTCAGAAGAGTTGTAGGAATCACAGTCCTCTTGCAGCCTCCTGTCTCACAAGCAGGCCTCTCCATCACCCCCTCATTCATTTAAAGCACTGGCAATATTATTAGTCCAGATTGACTCCAAGCAGTCTATCATGATCATCAGTGCCTGCGGCAAACCTAAATGGAAGTGTCCTGCCCTCTGGTCTAGAAAGGGTAATTGCACAGCGCAGGTGGCCATACGGAAAGCCTGCATGGTTCAGGAGGCATGAGGACCACCACACCTCAGTACAAAGCATCCCTGGACGCATAGGGGAGAGGTGTGGTATGTCTCACCCTGTACTTCCCCCTTCATTGCACTGTGGGTTAATGGCAGACATGTGAGGACAACAGAAGAAAATCATCCCATGACAGGAGGAAAGCCTGTTAGACTGAGCACAGGTTTCTTCTAGAGAGATAGGCTCAGGCCATGCCTGATAGATTAAGCAACTATGGGCATATAGGGGAGAATACTTCCCCAGGTGGAATAGCAGGATGAATCATTACAATCTGAGCACATGTGTAAATAAAAAAAGTGTTGGATAGATGGTCTGAAACAGCTGATCAAAAGCTATTCAAGCCGAACAACAGCTTGTGGTGAGAAAGGTTTCTTTAGTAGTTTACTGTTAATAGTTCAGTGGATTTGGTGAATACTAGTAAAGAGAAACGTGCATCAACTAGGATGGTGGGAGACACAGTCTACAGGCAGAAATGCTCTGAGTTCATTGGGCAGGATTGAGAAGGGGTAGAAGGTGGCAATGCAGAGTTCATTGTGTTATAAAGCAGCAAAAAGAAGCAAAGCGCTTGGATTTGGGTGTCATATAAGGAGACTTGAATGGACTTGTTCTTTCTCTCCTTTCAGGCTGGACAGAGTATTGATGAGAGCAGTCATGAGGAGAAGGACTTGGGGGTGTTGACTGATGAGAAACTCAACATTAGCCGGCTTCACTGTGTGCTCGCAGCCCAAAAACGCAACTGTATGCTGGGCTGCATGAAAAGGAGCATGGTCAGCAGGTCAAGGGAGGTGATTCTGCCTCTCTGTTCTCATGGAGTACTGCCTCCAGCTCTGGGGCCCTCAACATATCAAGGATATGGATCTGTTACAGCGAGTCCAGAAGAGGACCAAAAAGATGATCCAAGGGCTGGAGCACCATAGAATATGAAGACAGGCTGAGACAGTTGGGTTTGTTCAGCCTGGAGAAGAAAAGGCTCTAGGGAGACCTTAAAGCAGCTTCCAGTGCCTAAAGTGTACCTACAGAAAGCTGTAATGAGGTTTTTTACAAGGGCATGTAGCAACAGGACAAGGGGGAATGGATTTAAACTGAGTGTTGATTTACATTAGATATTAGGAAGAAGTTCTTTACTATGAAGGTGGTGAGACACATGCACAGGTCACCTAGAGAAGTCACAGCTGCCTCACCCCTGGCGGTGTTCAAGGCCAGGTTGGACAGAGCTTTAAACAACTTGATCTAGCAGAAGTTGTCCCTGTACATGGCAGTGGGGTTGGAGCTGGATGATCTTTGAGTTGCCTTCAAACCCAAACCCTTTTATGATTCCCATGAACAGTTCTCATATATTTACATTCAGTGTGTTGCGTGAAATCCACAGCCCAAAATATATTGATAAGCAGGTGGGAGTTTACTGCTCAAAAAACCCTAGGGGTCAACAGGTGAATAATGAGGCAAGATTACAGAAGCTAATTCTGCATGAGAGCTTGGCTAAGTGTTGACTCAGAGCAGGGTGAGGAGACATAATAGGAAATGTCCTGTTAATGGACATTTTGAAGGTATAAATCCGAAGGCAATAAAAGGAGTTATGTGGAGCAATGCATAAGGTATGGTGAGTGACATGTGAAATATAGAAGATGTGAAGACCGAGTGTCAGAAAACATACCAAGGTAGCAAATAGTGTCCCCAGGTGAAATTGCAAACTCGATTATTCTGGAATATTAAAAATTGTATAGATTTAAACCTAAGAAAGGTACATTAGGAAAATGGCACAGATGGGAGAAAGTACATATTTGTGTCTGATATGCATCATATGAGATGCATCATATGAGTCAAGCTATATGGGAACCTGGGTAAAGTAAGTAAGATAACTCTGGGCAAACACATACAGTACTTATTGCTGCATATTCAGCTAAGCACCTGAAATCCGTTAACATCCATATATTCATCCTTGAAGGGGCTCTGCAAGGTAAGAGGGCACATTTATTCACATTCCAATGATCTCAAACTGACAGAGACTACATCCTTAATAAGATCTGGCATTACTATACTCATGGTTACAAACCTGACCTAACTCAAGCTATAAGCAAAGTGTGCTTACTGATAAAGTTAACATCTGTTTACCTTTATTCTACTCTCAATGCAGAAATGCCTGCAGTCAGCTGGTGGCTTTTCATCCTCTGCCATGACCAGTATACCAACTTCTTCACAGATTTATCTCTCCATGATTTCATTTCCCAAAAAAACAGTAGTCAGGACATTTGTCTTAGAATAATCAGGGTATTATTCGTGACTCTTAACACAGGCTACCTGTGTCAGACTTTGGAGAAACCATTGTTCTTCGTTTTGTCTTGACTCACTCCACCTTTAAACTGAAACACCAACATTTGCAAACACCATACCATGAGGGGAAACTAATTTATTCACTTTTTTGAAAAAAGCCTTGGATGAAAGGTACTATTAAATTCAAAATATTGGTTTTGTCTTGCAAGAGTCATGCTGCTGAATAGGTAAAAAGTTTTTTTGAATAAAAGCTGATGATTTATCTACCTTTTAGTGTCTTCCTTTGTTCCCTGAAGCTGCATATTTAAACTTTGCTAGGCAGGAATTTATTATAGATGCAACTCAACTAGTCTGCTCAGACTAAAGTTCTGGGATGAAGTGAAATTGAATCCACTGTCATTACAGATATTTTTTTTACCATTTCAAGCTTTTTTTATGGATTTTGATTTAAAAAACCCAACAAACAAACCAAAACAAGACAAAACAAGTACCAACTACAGTCAAAGTCATTAAGACTGAGCTAAGACTATCTAGCCCCTGTTTATTACCTTTTCCCAGATTAATTTGAGTATCTGACAACAGTCTTTAGATTCCCTCTTCCCTCGCCTAACACAATATTTTGCCATCACCGACTTCTAGAATCACACATGGCATCTCTTCTGCATAAATACTCAGCAGCCATTCTAGAGATGCAATGAATTGTCATTACTGGCACAACGAATAAGCATTTGGCTGAGTCATAACTCCCAGTTCGCAGGCCAGGCACCCGTTTTTTATATCCTGATTCCTCTTCAGAAGCGGAAGTGACTGTGTGAGGGATTGCAAACAAGCAAGAGTATCCATTCTGGTAACGACTTATAACTACTCTGACGGATGGGTAGTTTTGTGATAAATTGAAAATGGTGTAGTGGTGTTGTTTATTATTAATTTTACTTCTTCATTTGTTAACTTCAAATCAAAATAAGACTGGAAAGACCAATTTAAGTCATATAGTAGGTGTTTAATCCAGGGGAATGTAACAAAGTGCCCACCCTACACAACACAAGTCTCAAAGTGCTTTTGGAATCCCTTAATAAAATAATGCACCCTGCTAGAGAATACAACAACCCCACAAAAGAGAGGGTGGTGAAACGGGATGCCAAGCAAACAAAACCAGCTTTATTTTCAATCACAGCTTTTGTGGTACCCTGTGAGGTGTCTTGAGTAGGAAACACCTGTAACATCTTCATCAGGTGCCTGGATGTGTCTGCCCACAGAAACCTCACAGCCCTGTGATACTTCTCACTGGAAAAACAGCTTGAAGGGACAGGCAGAACAAATCATGTGTAGCCATGGTGACTAAATCCAGCTGGTATCTATCAGAAGGCTCATCCCCTTCTCCTTACACATATAAGCACATGGTCCATGTAGTACATTTGACACCCATGAGTATTCCTGTCCTTATGATTTTATCCTTCCTATTATAAATTGGCTTTGTCCTCATGTAGCCTTTTGTTACTTAAGTAATTTTAGAGTTTCCAGAAGAGTATCTCTGTCAGTCCCAGTCCATGTAGAGGGACAGCAAAAGAACAGAGCATTAGGAGGGTGTTCAAAGCAGGAAGACTAACATTTAAATATTAATGCCATTTAGCTGAGTTAAAGAAATAAAAGCAAACAAAAATCATTCTACTAGAGATCTGGGGTTTCATATGCCTGTGAAAACGTGTACCATCTAATTAAAAATAAAAGGAACTTCCTTATTCAAAAGAATGAATTTTATCCTACAGTACAGTTACTGTCTGCTTTTCATAGAATATCCAGTGAAGGATCCATCTCCAGTCTCTTTTTCATCATTTCAAATACTTCTAAGTTCAAATTACCTTCTTTTTAAGTAGTCTTTTGTGCCACATATATATATTTTAACTGAACTTGCATAACACAGTAGAGACATCCAGTGGTTTGTCAGATTGTTAAACTCATAACTGTCACTGAAGATACAGTATAGAGCTATTTCTATTAGAAAATGGCAATTTTAATTTAACCTCATATGGAAATTTAAGAGTTTCTATTAAGCAGCACCAGTTCAGGAATTTGCAGTAATTTGACATCAGATATTTAATTTAATTTGCCATACATCTGACTAGTTTCTTGTGATTTATGTGAAACACAAGCTCTATTTATATATATTATAGGGTGAAACTTCAGTCGACATAAGTCAAAATAACTTTGTTGAAGTCAATGGAGCCTCATCAAGTTACTGTCAGAGGGCACGGCCCTATCTATTTTGGAGAATTGGGAAGGCTATTAGGTGTTTCAGATTCATCAGCAGAAAATGCTGTTTAAGTTTATATTTATCATGCTATCCATTAAAGATGCTGGGAGACAGGATAAGAGTGTCAGTTCACCCATTTTGAGCATCTCATTAAATAGCAGCAAATATGTCATGGCACTTGAGGAGGGAAAAAAGATTTCTGTGAGCAAAAAAATATCTGGCAGTTGAGAGGAAGAAGGCAGCCCAATAGAGAGAGACAGAGATTTAGCAGCTGAGTGATGGAGCCAGAGATCTGGAAACACAGAAATAAGAGAGAAATGAAATTTTGAAGGAAGAAGGGGGGAAGAGGCAAGCTAGTATGACAGTGAACCTTCAGATCAGAAAAAGACAGCTTCAGAGAATCAGAGTCAGTTCTGACTTGCAGTCTGCAAAACTCTATTTACGTTCAGTGGGGCTGTACAGAATATAAATCAGGGTAGCTTGGGTAGAATAAAATCCTTAAAAAGACAAAGAAAATGATAAAGCTAGAAGACCATAGAAAACCAGAAAAGTACGCAGCCTGTCAAAAAGGTTGCCAGGCTGTGATTTATTAAAGTGCTGCTTTTGCTAAAGGCTTGATCTAAAACATGTTTAACCCAGCAGGAGTATTTCGATGGACTTTGGATCAGGCTCAGAAACAGCAACGCTTGACCAGCAGATAAAGTGAATACCAGCACCTATCTCTTCTATTCATAAAAGTGAGTAGGAGAATTTAAATTGCTTTGTTTCAGACAAGCTATTTACAAACAAAAAGCAGAGCTGATGCATGCACAGTGCCAGTTAGAAGGAGGTTGATGGGAGTTAACAATAATCAGTGTTAATTAACAGTTAGCATGAATGCCACAGAATAATGTAAATGAAGCACTGAATATATTCACCAGTCTTAGCAGTTTTTCACCCTTTTAATAGATGCATATGCCTGTAGAGAAGAAGTGAATACTGGTTTAAACCAAGGGTCTATCTAGCTTAGTGTCCCATTTCCCATTTATAGCCAGTGGTGACTATAAGCATACAACCAGGGAGGACTAGGAAATGACAAGCACGTCCTTATGTCCTGCTCTGACACATTTTGTTTGTCATTACATATCTTCACATGAAACAGTCTTTGAATCTGCTAGTCAAATATAAATAGGAATGAGCAGCACAGTTTAGCAGAGCATGAAATATAAATCCCTTGTACCAGAAGCATTTTCAATCTGACCCTTTTCTTGCAGTTAGGCCTATGTGTAGATCATTCAAGACCCTCTTACTCTGCAGATGAACCAAAATTACAATGCTTTTTCATTTCATGTGCTTTGGAAAGCTACATAGCAGGGGAAAGCTGTAAAGCATCCCCACAATGAAATAATTTGGCTTCACTCTGGGCCTTGATTTGGTACTGTACAATTACTTGCAAGTCCTTCATTGCTGTAACCACACTGGACTCCTTAACCCCAGCACTTTTCATACAGATTTGTTAGCATAAGCTAAGAATTTTTCCACACCCTTTCAGAAGTGCATTCATAGTTCTGATTTTGAAGGCAGTTAAATGGAAGGATACTTTTTTCAACTGAACAAAAGAGTTCTGCCTGAGTAATACTTTTTAATGCCTTCAAAGCAGGATCCTAGGCTGAATTTCAATAGTTGACAGAGTGTTCCATTGGCAGAGGTAACAGTGCAACAATTTCATTTTTTATTGAACTGTTCCTCAAAAATTCGGTAAGGGCACAAATGATAAACAAATATTCACAGTGAAAAATAGATCACCAGGTTTACAGGACAATTCGCACCTAATACATTCTTCTCAGCAGAAAACTGAAATATTACAGGTGACATTCAACACCAGTATTTCTTTGGTGTCTAGCAGTGCTGGTGAAAATTGCTGGCTTGACATAAATCAAGAGTCTAAAGCATTTTTTTAACCTCTGGTCGGACAACAAAGGAAATGAAACAAAAATATAGCTTTCCCCAAGCTGCCCACTGTCCCCCTGCATCAACCTGGTGAAGTAAGCCCAGCTCTAGAGGCAACCTAATATTCGGTCTCCACTTATTTACACACTGCTGATTCTGTTGATCCCATGATCATGTTTCAAACTATTCTCTTTTCTGACAATGCCATTTTTGTAGGAAACAGAACATAGAATCATAGAAGAGTTAGGGTTGGAAAGGACCTTAAGATCATCTAGTTCCAACCCCCCTGCCATGGGCAGGGACACCTCACACTAAACCACATCACCCAAGGTGCTGTCCAACCTGGCCTTGAACACTGCCAGGGATGGAGCATTCACTACCTCCCTGGGCAACCCATTCCAGTACCTCACCACCCTAACAGGAAAGAATTTCTTCCTTATATCCAATTTAAACCTCTGCTGTTTAAGTTTCAACCTATTACCCCTTCTCCTGTCACTACAGTCCCTAGTGAAGAGTCCCTCATCAGCACCCCTGTAGGCCCCCTTCAGATACTGGAAGGCTGCTATGAGGTCTCCATGCAGCCTTCTCTTCTCCAGGATGAACAGCTCCAACTTTCTCAGCCTGTCTTCATATGAGAGGTGCTTCAGTCCCCTGATCATCCTCATGGCCCTCCTCTGGACTTGTTCCAACACTTCCATGTCCTTTTTATGTTGAGGACACCAGAACTGTACACAATACTCCAAGTGAGGTCTCATGAGAGCAGAGTAGAGGGGCAGGATCACTTCCTTCAACCTGCTGGTCACGCTTCTTTTGATGCAGCCCAGGATAAGGTTGGCTTTCTGGGCTGCAAGCGCACACTGAAGCTGGCTCATGTTCATTTTCTCATTGACTAACACCCCCAAGTCCTTCTCCACAGGACTACCATGAATTTCCTTTTTGCCCAACCTGTAGCTGTACCTGGGATTGCTCCCACCCAGATGTAGGACCTTGCACTTGGCATGATTAAACTTCATGAGGTTGGCATCAGCCCACCTCACAAGTGTGTCAAGGTGCCTCTGAATGGCATTCCTTCCCTCCAGCATATCAACTGAATCACACAGCTTGGTGTCATCAGCAAACTTGTTGAGGGCACACTCAATCCCACTGTCCACATCACTGGCAAAGATGTTAAAAAGAACGGTCCCAACACCGATCCCTGAGGGACACCATTCGTTACTGGTCTCCAGCTGGACTTTGAACCGTTGACCACAACCCTTTGAGTGCGGCCATCCAGCCAGTTCTTTATCCACACAGTGATCCACCTACCAAATTCATGTCTCCAATTTAGAGACAAGGATGTCATGTGGGACAGTGTCGAATGCTTTGCACAAGTCCAGGTAGATGACGTCAACTGCTCCACCCCTGTCCCTCGTTTCCATAGCCCCATCATAGAAGGCCACCAAATTGGTCAGGCAGAATTTCCCCTTAATGAAGCCATGCTGGCTGTCATCAAGCACCTTGTTGTTTTTCATGTGCCCTAGCATGCCTTCCAGGAGAATCTGCTCCAAAATTTTGCCAGGCACAGAGGTGAGACTGACTGGTCTGTAATTCCCCGGGTCATCCATTTTCCCCTTCTTGAAAATGGGGGTTATATTTCCCTTTTTTCAGTCATCAGGAACTTCACCCGACTGCCATGATTTTTGCAATGTGATGGCCAGTGGCTTTGCAACTTCATTCACCAGTTCCTTCAGGACCTGCGGATGGATCTCATCAAGGCCCATGGACTTGTGTACATTCAGGTTCTTAAGATGGTCTCGAACCAGATCCTCTCCTACAGTGGGCCCAAGGTCTAAGTTTTCACAGTCCCTGCGTCCGCCCTCCAAGACTCAGGTGCTGCGGTCAGAGCCTTTGCCAGTGAAGACCGAGGCAAAGAAGCCATTCAGAACCTCAGCCTTCTCCAAGTCCTGTGTAGCCAGTTCTCCCGAATGTTTCCGGAGGGGGCCTACATTGTCCTTAGTCTGTTTTTTAGCCGCTACATACCTATAAAATCCCTTCCTGTTATCTTTGACATCCCTTGCCAAGTTTAGCTCCAATTGGGCCTTAGCTTTCCTAACTTGGTCCCTAACTACCCTGACAACATCCCTGTATTCATCCCAGGCCACCTGTCCTTGTTTCCACCTTTTATAAGCGTCTTTTTTCCTGTGAATTTTTATCACCAGCTCCTTATCCATCCAAGGAGGTCTCCTGGCCCTCCTGCTGCACTTCCTTCTAGTCGGGATGCAACACTCCTGAGCTTGTAGCAGGTGATCCTTGAATGTTAACCAAGAGTCTTGGGCCCCCTTGCCCTCTAGGGCTATATCCCATGGAACCTTGCTAAGCAGGTTCCTGAAGAGCCCAAAGTCTGCTTTCTTGAAGTCCAGGGCAGTGAGCTTACTGCACGCTCTTCTCACTGTCTTGAGGACCTCAAATTCCACCATCTCATGATCACTGCATCCAAGACTTCCCTGGAGAGTCACATTTCCAACGAGCCCTTCCCTGTTGGTGAGCACGAGGTCAAGCAGGGCACCTCTCCTCATCGGCTCCTTTATTGCTTGCAGAAGGAAGTTGTCTTCCACACAATCGAGAAACCTCCTGGATTGCTTGTGCCGGGCCGTACCGTCGCCCCAACAGATGTCAGGGTGGTTGAAGTCCCCCATGAGAACAAGGGCCTGTGAGCGTGAGGCTTTTCCTATTTGTCTGTAGAGTTCTTCATCCACAGGTTCCTCTTGATCAGGCGGTCTGTAACATATCCCCACAGTAATATGTCCCGTCACCGATTTCCCCTTAAGCCTGACCCACAAACTTTCTGTTAACTGCTCACCTGTCCCCAGACAGAGTTCCATACTCTCCAGCCTATCCCTAACATAAAGGGCAACTCCCCCTCCCCTCCTACCGGGCCTGTCTTTTCTAAAAAGCCTATAACCTTCCATTCCAACACTCCAGTCAAAGGAGCCATCCCACCATGTTTTGGTGATGCCTATTATATCATAGTCCCGTAGATGTGCCCACATCTCTAATTCCTCTTGTTTATTCCCCATGCTACGGGCATTTTTATAGAGTCCCCGCGTCCACCTTCCAAGACTTGGGTGGTGCGGTGAGAGCCTTTGGCAGTGAAGTCTGAGGCAAAGAAGTCATTCAGAACCTCAGTCTTCTCCAAGTCCTGTGTAGCCAGTTTTCCTGAAAGCTTCCAGAGGGACCCTACATTGTCCCTAGTCTGTTTTTTAGCTGCTACATACCTATAAAATCCCTTCCTATTATCTTTAACATCCCTAGCCAAGTTTAGCTCTAACTGGGCCTTAGCTTTCCTAACTCGGTCCGTAACTTCCCTGACAACATCCCTGTATTCATCCCAGGCCGCCTTTCCTTGCTTCCACCTTTTATAAGCCTCTTTTTTCCTGATCTTCTTCCCATTGTAAATTTATTATTCTCCCTGTCCACAACTGATATTGATACCTACGTTTTGCTCTAGAAAATATTCTATCATCTAGTCTGTGTGAATATCTCCTCATGTTTCCTTGTTCATTTCAAATAGACATCAAATTAAATAGCATTGAAGTGGATACTGCTGAAGAAATCATTTGCACCTTTATTAGAAGTTATCGGAACCTGACAACAGGAACACAGATATACAACTAATTTTGTATATGGTCAGTAAATACAAGTCTTCGAGCCTTTCACAGCTCGCAGGGTTTATCACAATATGTATATCTGTAAAGATGAAAACTCAGATTTATTTCTTCTCCTTTAAGACCTCTTCTCATAGGCTGTTGCTCTGAACAGAGAAATCAGGTCTCTCCACAGGTACTGCACCTTTCGTCCGTACATGGATTTTCTTGTTTTCCATTTACATTCTTTTAGATTCCCACAAATGTCACTCAAAAGACATTCTGAATTCAATAATAAAAATAGGTATCAAAAGTTGAGTTAAATTTTAATATATTCAATTATCTCTTGGGAACTAAAAATATATTACTCATACACAGATCAGAAGTTTATGACATAGCTGTATTCCTGATGGGTTTTAACCCACAAAACCAAAGATAGAGAAACAGTGACTTGACAAGAGAGAGACTTCTACCTCAGGCTGAGCTGAGGAGTGCTTATTCTAGCCCTTTCATAGCATTCCTTTTGTGTAACATTGTAAGATTTTTCTGATAAAGCTTCTTAGAAAAAAATATTTTGAACCCGTTCTCTTTATTTTGATGGTTGAACAAAGATATTCTCTATCACTACTGTTATACTGCTGGGATTTGTAAAAACTTTATTAACATTACAGTCCATTTAAAAGTAGAATGTCATATTACAGAGTGGCAAATTTGCCATAATCTGTGCATTTCTCCAGAAAACTTCAGAAGAGAAACATAATGCTTTTAAGTAGATGCCCTTTTTTTTATATACGAGGTACAGAAGATAGTAACAAAAGAAAAACAACAGTTGGATACATACAAAATATCATTCACTTCCCACATTCAGACTACAGGGTAGCCCAGGATATGGCCAAAGCAGCAGGAGATTGTAACTGGCCATTCTGAACTCATGGGTAGCTTTCAATTACCCAGGGCTTTGAACCCAATTGTTCTCCCTCTTGAAAGCCTGCCTTTAACTACCTCTGTTCTTTGTGACTGTCAGCCCCATCACGTCATATGATTCTCCAAATACTTATTTAGATTCTGTAAATTATATACAAGCATGGTAGGTGGTACAGGAAAATTGTATTCTTTACACACTGGACCCCAAAAGACACAAAACAGGTTAAAGATTACCAGCATATATCTGACTGCCTTTCATCAGCTCAGAAGCTGAACATTCACTGTCATTAGTGGTGCAGCACCCTTAAAGCAAAGAGAAATTATTCTTCTTTTGCAAATGAGGGCCCTTAAGCAGAAGGGAGCACAAGTGATTTCCCCAGGTCACGGGGAAGCGTGACACTCTGCCAAGAACCCTCTCTGGGTCTCTTAAGGTTTCAGTTCAGGGCACTAAGGTCGTTCCAGCTATCCTTCTAATAGCCACCTCTCTGGGACACCTGCGGTCTTTCTGGGTTTTGTTTCGTCTGTGGCTAGTTAAAGAAAAGGCTAAGGGATTTTTCAGTGAAGTTAATCCACAACATATCCAGTCCTTTTAAAGAGCCTGCTTTGAGTGGACTGGACAGCTACATTAGAAGAGCTGTGATATGATGAACAGAAGAATGCAGGACTCAGATGAAGTCTTGATTAAGTTGTCATCCTAATCACCTCTGGAAACAAAGGGAAGAGGATATTTTATTTTTGAATTTTCATCTAGGTGACATCTCGTGCAGAAGAACGTTTGCATTGTTTTCTGCTAAATGTGTGAAAGAGAGAATATGAACATGAGACTTCTTGGTGTTTTCTGTGTAACAGAAAAAGAATTAAAAAGTAGCTTTTGAATCTGTGTGTAGGAGATCTGGCATTTATCACAGAACTTATGATTTGAAAATGATTGAGAAGAACAAGCAGTGACTGAAACCTTCCCTTAAAACCAAACCTCATTTTGAGATTTCAAAGAATCCCGACTACTTCAGGATAGAGAAAAAACAAGAAGATTCCCTGCTCCTTGCAGCACCTAAATTGGTCTGTACCAGCACTCACTTTCCATTTCACCAGCTTTCACACAATTTTCAGGCCCATGTTTCAGAATCAAGGATTTCATGTAATTATGGGGCTTACCTGAGTTGGTTCAAAGTTTAAAATACATGTATTGGTAGGGGAGCTTGATAAACATGAAGGAAGCACTGAAGGAAAAGGTCTTAAAAGGAAAGTTAAAAAAATAATAAATTGTTGGATAGGGGGGAGAGCTGGAGCAATTAAAGGTATTTACCAAAAATTCATATCCCTGCCTTTTCTCTATCTAAAAATAATGAAGAGCTCAGGGCTACGGTGGCTACTTAACTTTCTACTTATTATGCTGTAAAGTAGTGTCAAGTAATACAATTCATTTCAAAGTCATGCTGCATGAGCATCAAAGCAATAGTACTGACAGAAGCAGTTACAAAATAATTACTAATGCTGGAATGATGATGATTTTACTGCACATTTAGATTGCTAAACTTGCACCTTTGCTTAGCCATACTGGTTACAAAAAACTGTCAGAAATATGCTTATAATGTTTGTAAGTTATACCCAAATTTCTGCCTCACTGCATCCATGTGTCCTTTGCCATGGTCTGAGCCCTTTCACAATCAATTTAAGCCCCTTATGCTTCCATATATGTCCACTGCCATTTCAGCCTGTTACTTCTCAAAATCCATCAATTAAATCCACCCAGGATGCAGAAAAACTATCACTTAAAGGGGGTTTTATGCCCTATTTGCCTGCTCACCAGTGTGAAGACATCTGCCCTCCTCTGCCTGTTCTCATTCCCACCAGCCAGTCCCAGCTGCCAGAGAAAACATGTCCACTTTGGGAACAAGAAGGGAACCTATTCTTCAGCCAAACACTATCATTGTGTTAATAAGCATGTCCCCATCTGTCCTCCATATCCATCTGCTGTCTGCTGTCTTCTGTCTTACACAGGGCTTGGAAGATGCTTGGTGAATGCATAACCCTTGGTGAGTCTAATATTGTTATACTTCAAAAAAGCTCAGTAGATAAAAAACATTATCCTTGATCCTTGCATGACAGACAATTTAAGAGAAGGAGGAGCACCATACAAAGCCACTGGCTGTCTGCACACCACAGTGTGGTCCATGGGAGACCACAGGCTATCTGCTGCTGTTTTCAGGAGTCAGCAGGAAATTGAGGATCCCACCCAACCTCCTCCAGCTGAGGGCTGGCCTAAAGAGCCATAGCTTGCTGGAGGGCTGTAAGTCCAGTGGATTTCAGCAGACCTAAAGTCAGCCAAGGGGTACAGTAAAATGGTAAAAAAGCTGGCCAAAACACATGATGGAAAACAAAGAGAATCTTTTGAAGAAAAACAGTATGGAGTCAATGGAGGATGTGCTTATTTTACATGGAAAAAAAGAGGTTGTGACTGATGAGGTCTTGGAACTAGAGGGCCAGGTAAATTGAGATGGAGAGGTACATCTATCTAGTGAGTCACCTAGGGCTTGTCACTCCCCCCCATGCCTTAGAACTTCCCCAACCAAGAAGAAAAGAAGAGTAGTTGTGGTGGGTGACTCCCTTCTGAGAGGAACAGAAGGGTCCATTTGTCGACCGGATCCATCCCACAGGGAAGTCTGCTGCCTACCTGGGGCTCAGATTAGAGATGTTAAAAAGAAACTCTCTGATCTGGTGCAGCCCTCTGACTACTATCCGCTGCTGGTTTTTCAGGTTGGCACTGAAGAAATTATTACAAGGAGGGCAAGGGCAATGAAGAGAGACTTCAGGGCCCTGGGACGACTGGTTAAAGGGTCTGGAGCACAAGTGCTGTTTGCCTCTATACCTGTTACAAGCAAGGGTGAAGAGATACATAAGAAGATTCTGCAGATTAACGTATGGCTACGTGACTGGTGCCAAAGGCAGGGTTTTGGGTTTTTCAATCATGGGCTGCTGTATGAGACATCTGGTTTGCTGGTGGCAGGTGGGATGCACCAGTCCCAGAGGGGGAAAAGGGTTTTGGGGCAGGGGTTAGCAGGGCTTATTGACAGGGCTTTAAACTAGATATGAAGGGGGGAGGGGATTTAACTGGGCCTGTAAGGGACAAGCCCGAGAGAAACATGCTAGGGCTTGAAGGATGGTAGACTAGGGAGGACTATCAATCTATTGTTTCATTTGTGGGAAAGGATAGTTTAGACCCTGTCCTGCAGGTGAAAAAGGGTACTAGGACAAGAGTTAGCAGAGCTAACTCACAGAGTTTCAGGTTAGATTCAAATTGCGAGGGGGTCATAGCTGAACTAGTGAGGCATTGTTCTACTATTAATGAAGACCAAAAGGCCTCCCACCTCCCAGGGGTGCCATCAGCTTGCTCTGCTCGCTCCTTGAAATACCTGTACACCAATGCACACAGCATGGGGAATAAACAGGAGGAGTTAGAAGTCTGTGTGCGGTCTAAAGGTTATGACCTAGTGGCAATTACAGAGACATGGTGGGACAGCTCGCATGACTGGAATGTGCTCATGGATGGCTATGTCCTTTTTAGGAAAGATAGGTCAGCAAAGCGAGGTGGTGGAGTTGCTCTTTATGTGAGAGAGCGACTACAATGTATTGAATTCTGTCCAGGGGCAGATGAAGAGAAAGTGGAATGTTTGTGGGTACGAATTAAGGGACAGGCTGGTACGGGTGATACAGCTGTGGGGGTCTATTATAGATCTCCTGATCAGGACAAAAGAGTTGATGAGGCTTTCTATAGGCAACTGGAAGTAGCCTCGCGACTACATGCCTTGGTCCTCATGGGGGATTTTAACTACCCCGATATTTGCTGGAAGACTCACACAGCCAATCATTCACAGTCTAGGAGGTTCCTCCAGTGCATTGATGATAACTTCTTAATGCAAATGGTGGACAAACCAACTAGGAGGGGAGCGCTGCTAGATTTAGTACTCACCAACAAGGAGGGTTTGGTTGAAGTGGTGATGGTCAATGGCAGCCTTGGCTGCAGTGACCATGAGATGGTGGAGTTTAGGATCCTGTGTAGGAGGAATAGAATACCTAGCCAGGCCACAGTTCTGGATTTCCAAAGGGCCAACTTTGGCCTGTTCAATCAACTGCTAAGGGAAGTCCCATGGGAAAGGGTACTAGGCGGTAAAGGGGCTCATGATAGTTGGTCAGCATTCAAGGACCATTTCTTCCTAGCTCATGATCAGAGCATCCCACTGAGTAGGAAATCAAGTAAGGAATCTAGGAGACCAGCGTGGTTAAACAAGGAGCTGCTGGGCAAACTCATGTGGAAAAGGAGAATCTATGGATTATAGAAAGAGGGGCTGGCCACTTGGGAGGAATATAGGACAGTTGTTAGAGGATGTAGGGAGGTAATTAGGACAGCTAAGGCCTCCTTGGAAATTAATCTTGCAAGTCGGATTAAGGACAATAGAAAGGGCTTCTTCAAATACATAGAAAATAAAACTAACACAAGAGGCAATATAGGCCCACTGTTGAACGAGGTGGGTGCCCTGGAGACAGAGGAAACAAAGAAGGCAGAAGTGCTAAATGCTTTCTTTGCCTCTGTCTTTACTCCTGCAGACTCTCCCCGGGGGTCCCAGATTCCTATAGCCCCAGAAGGAGTCAGGACAAAGGAGGAGTTTGCTTTGGTAGATGAGGATTGGGTTAGGGATCAGCTATGCAATCTGGACATCTATAAATCGATGGGTCCGGATGGAATACACCCACGGGTGCTGAGGGAGCTGGCGGAGGTCATTGCTAGGCCACTCTCCAGCATCTTTCGTAAATCGTGGGAAACGGGAGAGGCGCCTGAGGATTGAAGGATGGCAAATGTCACACCAGTCTATAAGAAGGGCAAGAAGGAGGACCCGGGTAATTATAGACCAGTCAGCCTTACCTCAGTCCCTGGAAAGGTGATGGAACAACTTATTCTTGACTCCATCTCTAGGCATATCAAGGATGAGGGGGTTATTAAGAACAGCCAACATGGTTTTACCAGGGGGAAGTCATGTTTGACCAACCTTATAGCCTTCTATGAGGAAGTAACTAGGTGGAGGGATGATGGTAGAGCGGTAGATGTGGTTTTTCTTGATTTCAGTAAGGCATTTGATACTGTCTCCCACAGCATTCTCATAGATAAGCTAAGGAAGTGTGGGCTTGACAATCAGGTAGTGAGGTGGATCAAGAACTGGTTGAAAGGAAGAAGGCAGAGAGTTGTGGTCAATGGCACAGAATCTAGCTGGAGGTCTGTGACTAGTGGAGTCCCTCAGGGGTCGGTGCTGGGACCAGTGCTGTTTAATATTTTCATCAACGACCTGGATGAGGGAACTGAATGTACCCTCAGCAAGTTCGCTCATGACACTAAACTGGGAGGAGTGGCTGACACACCAGAAGGCTGTGTTGCCATTCAGCAAGACCTGGACAGGCTGGAGGGTTGGGCAGGGAGAAACTTGATGAAATTCAACAAGGGCAAGTGTAGAGTCTTGCATCTGGGGAAGAACAACCCCATGTACCAGTACAGGTTGGGGGTTGACCTGCTGGAAAGGAGTGAAGGGGAAAGGGACCTGGGGGTCCTGGTGGATAGGAGGATGACCATATGCCAGCAATGTGCCCTTGTGGCCAAGAAGGCTAATGGCATCCTAGGGTGCATTAGAAAGGGTGTGGTTAGTAGGGCAAGAGAGGTTCTCCTCCCCCTCTACTCTGCCTTGGTGAGGCCGCATCTGGAATATTGTGTCCAGTTCTGGGCCCCTCAGTTCAAGAAGGACAGGGAATTGCTTGAAAGAGTCCAGCGCAGAGCCACAAAGATGATTAAGGGAGTGGAACATCTCCCTTATGAGGAGAGGCTGAGGGAGCTGGGTCTCTTTAGCTTGGAGAAGAGGAGAGTGAGGGGTGAGCTCATCAGTGTTTACAAATATGTAAAGGGTGGGTGTCAGGATGATGGAGCTAGGCTTTTCTCAGTGATATCCAGTGGTAGGACAAGGGGCAGTGGGTGTAAACTGGAGCATAGGAGGTTCCACATTAACATCAGGAAGAACTTTACTGTAAGAGTGACAGAGCACTGGAACAGGTTGCCCAGGGAGGTTGTGGAGTCTCCTACGTTGGAGATATTCAAGGCCCGCCTGGACAAGTTCCTGCGTGATGTACTCTAGGTTACCCTGCTCTTGCAGGGGGGTTGGACTAGATGATCTTTTGAGGTCCCTTCCAACCCTTGGGATTCTGTGATTATTTTCAAAGATCAGTGAGTGAGTTAAAAACAAGGAAGTATGTTCTAGCTATAGAAAATATCCTTAGTAGCAAGTGTCAGCATGCGGAGTGTTTAAATCCAGGGGTATTAATTGTGTGTACTTCAGTAACAGTGTATAAACCTTTAGGTAAATAAAATGTTTAACAACCTAGTACCACAGTTTTAACAACATTTTGCATTCCAGCTCTTTCAGCGTAACCATAGGACAGAGTGACTTCGGCAAGGCACTGACTGTGAGCCACTGGAAACTCTCAGGATAACGAAATAATTTCCATGATTCCAAACAGTCATTTTTGTGATTCAAAAAATATGCATGAGAGAAAGGAAAATAATTTTTCTCTCTTTGAATTTATTCTGACAAAGTGATCCAGTTGTAATGTTCCCTTACTATTTCTGAAGTCTTGAATGTCCCAGAATATGCAAAGGCAATCACATGAAATACAAAAACCACAAGCACACATTTGCCTTGCTCTATCCATAGGAATCTGTCACTGAACAAAGGAATCAGGAAAACAAAACAATAACACTGTGCTGGAAATAAAAATGTTGATGCAGACACACAAACCAGTAATAGCGAGGAAGTTTTGAATCCAGGTCACTGCAGAGTCCTAAACACAGGCCTGTTGTGTTTTGATGCAGCAGCAGCCCATCTGGTCTTCCATTAGAGGGTCTCAAAGCAGTGGGCAATGTTACCGTACCATATGTGCTGATTGGAGCAACTGTGATGATTTATGTTAGCATGCATAAGTATTTCTTTCCCTTCCCATTTTCTTATTTTTGTTCTGTTAGCAGAAGCCTAAGAATAGACAACTTTTATCACAGGTTTCCAGCAATTAATACTATATTCGTCTCAGAAAAAAAAAAAAAAAGAGCAAAATTATTCTAAAGCCAACAGCACAGAAATACATGCTTAAAAGTGAAGTCTCTAACCTGGAACAACATGTTTCCGTGAAATAAAAGATCCCACTTTCTACTTTGGCTTCACACTGCTTCTAATCAGTTCCCTGCTAGGAAGCAACAAAAAGGCAATGGCCAAAAATGAATGTGATGAAAATCTACGTCTAAGAAACTGAGCTTCACAATGCACATTGTTTCTCAATTTCCCTTTTTAAAACAAAGCAACTGAAAAGAAAATCAAACAAATATTAAAATGATATCAGTGAGTAAAAAAATCTTGCTTTCTGCAAGCAAAAAACAGTAATGTGTCTAAAAAAAAAACCCAGCAACATCTCTTATTTTCTCTCATTTCAGGAGTACAAACCAGAGCTATCCATGATTTTGCTGCCATGGATCAGTTCTGTGTATAAAAATCATCACATAAAACCTGATAAATGTGCCATTGAGTCCTATATCCTTTCCTAGTGATTACTGCATACTTCAGGGAAAGATCACAAAAGGACAAAACAAGCCAGTGACAGAGATTTCTTTTTTTTTTTTCCTTTCAAGGCTCTAATTGAGCAGAGTAACCTAAGAGTTACAGCTGTACTACACCATCCCACCAAAAGTCTTGATTATCAAGTGGAAGAACTGTGATGTGAGGATGCAGGTCATTATTTACAGAATAAACCAGTTGAATAATTAATTCAGCAGAAAATTGATGAGTTTCCATATTTATAAAATGCAAAGAGAAAAATAGCTTAGGAGGAGATTTTTACAGCACAAAGACAAGTGGTTCTCAATCCCTTATAAAATCTTGGGCAACTGCCAAACAGCCATAGCAATCATTGTCCTTCAACACAGTATAATCCTCCAATTCAGCTTTTCCTACCCTTTTTCTGAGTTTCAGAGGAATACTAGGTGCTCCCACATCAGGTAATGTTCTAAGCCATTGATCTAGAACATGAAAAAAAAATTTGAGATAACACACCCAGTTGTGTGTACATGTACTTGTGTACAGGTGTATATGATCTGTGTGCATAGATGCATTGATATACATCAGGTACTGGCAGTTTCACAGGTTACTTCTTTATCATCAGCACATTTTGTGAATGCCCACACACAACAGAAGTTAAATCATAAATTAAATAAGATGTTCACATCTTTTAATAGAATTAGATAGCTGAAACAACAGAAGTCCTTGCCTAAAAGCCAACTCCAAGAAGGGCCACAAAATGAATCCAAGTAAAATCATAGGGGTTTCTGTTAGAACCACAGGAACTGAAGCTGAGCTGTCCTGGTTTGAGCAGTAGCAGGCATTTTTTCTCCTTCTTGGTAGCTGGTGCAGTGCTGTGTTTTGACTTTCGGGCTGAGAACGGTTGCTGATAGCAAGTATGTTTTGAGTTACTGCTCAAATGTTTGGTTTGTCCAAGGGCTTTTCTGAGCTCATGCTCTGTCGGGGAGGAGGGGAGGCCAGGAGGAAGGAGAGACAGGACACCTGACCCAGGCTAGCCAAAGAGGTATTCCATACCATAGCACGTCATACCCAGGAGGTAACCGGGAGAGACCTGGAAGGGCTGGAGCTCTGGGGGGATGGAGGAGGTATCGGTCGTTGCTCAGTCGGGCAGGGTGGGGTGAGTTGTGGGTCGGTGGCTGATGAGATGTTGTATTCTCTTCACTTGTTATTTGCTTTATCATTATTGTTTGTACTGGTGGTGGCAGTAATGATTTATGTTATACCTTAGCTATTAAACCGTTCTTATCTCAACCTGTGGGGGTTACATTCTTTGGATTCTCCTTCCTAACTCTCCTGGAGTCGGGGGAGCAAGGGGGGAGTGAGTGAACAAGCTGTGCAGACTTGGTTTAAACCACGACATGAGCAAAGCAGAACAGACAGCAACTGAAGAAAGAGGATAAAACTAGAAAAGAACTGGTTGCCCGGGAAGGTATGCAAGAAGTGCTTAGGGGAAAAGCACTGGCTAGAAAGTCATCCTGCTTACCAAAAGCAGGGAAGCAGACTCACCTCATCCAGTGAAGTAATTTTGTATGCCTTCCATGTAAATAATGTAATTCCAGTGAGTAACACTGAACGTGTCAACTACTGCTTTTAGCAGAAACATTAATTAACTATATTTTGAAGTTCAAATCTTAACCATATGGTCTTCAAAGTGTCAGATCTTAGGAAGAACAAAGCTCTGTTTTGGAAGAGTGGAAGACAGGGCCAGATGAATGCAATGAACTCAAGAGAAATAGCAGAGCACAGCTCCATGACAGAATAAGTCCTTGATTTGGCTACCAAATAGGTAGTGTGATGGGTTGACCCTGGCTGGATGTCAGATGCCCACCAAGCTGCTCTGTCACTCCCCTCATCAGCAGGATGGGCAGGGAGAAAGTAGGATGGAAAAAAAACTGCTCATGGGTCAAGGTAAAGGCAGTTTAATAAAGCAAAAGCAAAGGCTCCACGCAGAAGCAAAGGAAAACAAAAGAGTTATTCACTATTTCCCATCAGGAGGCAATGTCCAGCTACTTCCTAGTAAACAGGTCTTCACTACACATAGCAGTTGTTCCAGAAGACAAACTTCATAATAATGAATATGCCCCCCCTCCACCTTTCTCTTGGATTAGGGGTATTGAATATCCCTCTGGTCAGTTTGGGTCAGCTGTCTTGGCTGTGTCCCATCCCAGATCTTGCCCACCTTCAGCCTACGGGTGTGGGGGCACGCTGGAGAGACAGCCTTGATGCTCTGCGAGCACTGCTTTGCAGTAGCCAGAACACTGATGTGTTACCAACACTTTCCTAGCTGCCAATACACAGCACACCCTTAGGAGGGCTGTTCTAGGGAAAATTCACTCCATCCCAGCCAGACTCAATACATAGGGTCAGTCCAGCCAAGAAACACTTCTTTCATATATTTTTGTATTATTGCAGACTGCCTCCCAAGGAGACCTAAGTAAGTCCATTTTGTTGGTTCTTAAAAAACTATCAAATGTCATGCAGAAGTTAGTGAAGTTGAAAAAGAACAGCAGTAATCAACCTGAAAAAAATATTTTTTATCTCTTTTTATTTTATCCTAATCACTCTGTGCTATAGTCAGTCAGTAAACACAGGATTGGAAGATAAATAAATGCACCCAGGCAGTTGCCTCAGCTGCCACTGTGGTGCTTTCTGACACATAATTAGAAAACAAATGGCAGATTAGCTTAATAATATTCATTAGCATCTAATGAAACTGAGAGTGTTTCCTGTTCAAAGCATGTTGGGCTGTTAGTTGAATTTAACTAAATTCTGTATTTCCACCCTTTAGCTATGAGAGGAAGACTGGGGGATGGGGAGAGAAGGCATATATTTAACCATTTCTTTCTTGGCCATGTAATAAATAGATGGTTTTTCCCCAAGTTTTTCTGCTACTCCTCAGAGGAGGAATGGTTAACAGAAAAGCAGTGCCTCCTTTCAGGCATTGTTGTTCTTCCTTTTTTTTTTTTTCAAATTATCCTAAGTCAGGAATTTAATGATATTCAGAAATCATAGCTGTCTTGCTGAATCGCTGTAGGACTGACCTCCCTTGACAGTTCTTAAATTATTCAGCTATCAAGGGCCTGCTAAACATTAAATTAAGCATCCTCTCTCCCCTGTCCTAAACCATTAAGTTATGCAAATGCACAGATAATGGGGCATATGACAGCTGGAGGCATTAATCAGGCAGCTCTGTCTCTGGGCTGTTGTTATGTAGAAACCGCATCTGCCAACAGACAGAAGAGACACAATTAGATCTCACTTAATGGAATGAGAAGAAACTAGCGAGCTCTCTACACTCCTGTTAGGTTGTAGACCTGGGAGGGAATAAGGCACTTGGGAAATCTCACTCGCTGTCTGTTTCTCCCACTCTCTTTTTTTTTTTTTTTTTAAATACCTGTTCTTCCAATTGAAATGAAAAATTACCTGTAATTGTTATCATTTGCAAACAAAGCCTGTCAGAAGACCCACCCGCTGTTTACAATGGATGTTTTTCTTGTTCCCTGCTAAGGTTCTTTGGGGAATTTTCCTTCATTTGTTTTTTTAACTAATGTTCTGTCTTTGGAGGTTGGGGGAGGAAGCATACAAACGGCTCTCCCTTTACACCATTTGAATTACCACTTTAAAAATTAACTTGCCTGTTCAATCATAGTGAAGTAGCATATTGCTGAGGCAGGAGTTCATTTGCCATTTGTACATATGTGATGATTTATTTCCTATTATTTGCTAATTATTGAAGACAAGTGTTTGCATGCACACTGGTCTTTACTGTCACTTTTACCACATTTCTCCCCTCTAATGGCTTCTCCTGTCTAATAGGAATGGGGTGGGGTGTGTGGCCAGAAATTGTGCTGTGTCCTATGAATTTCCTAAAGAGGTTTAGAAAGCAGCCTGAATAATTTAATGCAGCTTAGTTCAAGAGGGTCTCTAAAAACCGTTGTTCAAAATTTGGATGGTGACAGAAGACAGAGAAAAATACTAAGCTGGGGAAAGTATGCAAACATGAGACACCATGTTGGAAGGGAACATTTTTCCTATACAGACTGATCTCATGTCCTCTGCTGAAGTTTCTGAAAGCCTTCATTAATTAATAAAATATCTGAAAGAATTTTCTTATCACAAAGTTCTTCTTTCATCCATGGTAAACATTTCCTTTCTCCCTGAATGAACACCCACTGAAATGACTCCATTAAATCCTTTAGATGAAAACCTTAATATAGGTATTTTCCTGTGGAGAAGCTGGGCTTTTAATTCTGATGATGTGTTAACTTGTTTAATAAAAGCAAAGAAAATCAATCTTGTCTGATAACAAATTTGATTTTTGAAAAGCAGTGACCTTTCTCCTGGGTCTTATGTTAGGATGAAAACATTTGTGAAATAATGGAGCAGATCAGTGATCATACATCCATTCGTATACCGCAACTTAAATATGCCCAATATATGCTACATATGGTCAGTTGACCAGATCTATTTTTGTCTAGCTGCCATGATCAAACTCTTGCCAAAGGTTTCTCAATCCAAACTGTTATCTTAAATATTAAACTTACTGGTTGAACTTTTTGGATTGATCTCTATCCCCATACACAATATAGTCACCACTTCCATCACCACTGACCTGATAAGACCTGATAAGCTTAACCATCACCTACAGGAGCAAACTATATCCTAGTCTTTAGGATGGAAAACAAATCCCAGAACCCCAAATACTAGGTCTTCCTCAGCCATCCAAACTGAAAAGTACTAGGACAAACATCCTAGACACTCACAACTGTCAGATTTCCACATTTAGAGAAAGCAGTAATAATAGAAAATGAAAGCTGCTTCTACTATTTCTGTGACTGTGCCTGGGACAGGCAGTTGGAGTTCTAAGAAAAACGTTAAGACTGTAGATCATAAAGCATTAATGACGCAGGTTTTCTAATGACTTCAGTTCAATTTGCCTTTCTCTGTTCATATTATCTCAGGTGTACTGGGAATTTGGCCCAATGGGTATACTTCATCTCTATCCCCACCTTTCAGACAGAGGACAACTTTTTCTATGGGCCCAACAATCTTCAGGTTAGGAAAGTGGAAGCCAGGCATGACATGCCTGACAACTCCAAATCTTCTTTATTTTTTTTTTTACTTTTTGACAAGCATGATGTTTCAGACACAACTGTGTGTATTTGCAGATGTGTTTGTTCCCACTGTCCATCCTGATACAGCTATAATGACACAGCTATAATTTCTCTTTTTTCCAAGGTGCTCTTAGAGCTCTAGAATATGCAGCTCTTCAAAAACTTCCAGACACCGGACATCACATGTAAGCTGTATACTACTCTCTTTATTGTTGAAGTATTAGATGGCGTCTAATTTGGGTTGATATCCAGCTAATATCTTAGCTTTTCTGTAAGTCTAAAAGTATTGTGGCAAATCAGCAATATATTCTATGTGTATAAATTGCATAAATTTACACCTGCACTGTAGAGGACAGGACAGATGCAGATAATCAAACACACTGTTAGTTCCATATTGTATGCTTTTTGACATTTGGCTGCTTTCTAGTACAAATTCTGAAATTGTGCTAACTTTGAAGCAGCCATCCATCAACAGTGAATGTGTTTATTCGTTGAGATCCTCCATGCCATTGCATGCTAGTGTTTTACAACTCTTCATCACTTTTTCAGTTGTATTTTTCAGAAAAAGCTACGTAGAGGAATCTGCCAAATATGAGCTCTTGTTCTGGGTTATAGCAAAATAAATTTGGCATTGTAACTAAATACCTCTATAAAAATGCCTAAATAAGACATATGCAGTTAGCAATTACAACCATTCAGAAATTTGTCTAAATTCCTCTTGGCCTATGATACTGTTTACAGTCTGACATGATACTTAAAACACAAACTTATAGCAAGATATTCTCTTTTTCTGGTAACTAATTAAACAATACTTAGTATTTTGACCAATATATGTGGGAATAATTCCCTGGGTGAACTCTGTATAGAAGGTAAACTGGACAAAGACATAACTACATTGGATTCTATTAGCAAAGTATTAAGCAGATAAAGAGATAAAGTATTTAACAAGGGAAATAACTTTTCATACACACAGGCACCATACAGAAGCTAGAGATCACAGCACTACAACTATGTTTTAAATGAGGAAGTGCATGCATATTATTGCTAGTGTTCATGATAGTAATTATCACTTTGAAGTGATACAAAATATTAAAAAGGAATTAAGGTTGCAGTAGCCAAAGACAGACATTCAGGTAAACACCTTAGTGTTCTCTTATCCCTGACAGAGCAGTAACCATTAGGGCTCTCAGACTGCTTTAGAAAGGGGTGTGATAGTGTCATCTTACAGTCTCTCTTAGAAACTTGTTCAGCAAGTCTTCCTTAAGTGAGACCAAACAGCGAAAAAAGAAAAATCAGTAAAATTGTTGAATTTATATTTTGAGCAACTATCCCACTCTTGTTCAAGAACACTTGCCCTCAAGATTATTTTAAATTGTTCTCTATTGATAAGCACTAGCATAAAAAAGCATTCTGCCAACATGTATGAACATTTGGCATTTTCAGTATTTAATATCCCCAAGGATATCCCCCATCTCTACACTGCTATGTAGGCATACTTATTTTGAGAATTAAAAGCATAAAATGCTTCAAATGTGCAGGTGCATGAGTTTCTAGATTCAAAAATGGAATTTGAAGTACGCTGTTTGACTTGAATTTGTAAGCATTTTTTTCCTATATGCTGAGTGGTGATATATATCAAACTAGGACAGAATATGTAAATTACTTGGAGAATGTAACTTCATTACAGAGACTACAATTCCTATTATGCAATACAGATATACTGTTTGTGTTTCCCTATTACAGTGTACTGACTAGAATGTTGTTTGCATTTGCCTTTCGTTCAGCTACAATTTTTTGATTATTTGTTGCTGTGTCAGAATCCACAGGTCTGGGTGGTTCTCTGAGACTTAGTGCTTCCTTTCAGAAATTCAACCTTATTCCTAAATTACCTTCTCTCACATCTCTTCTACTAATTTTCATGACATGAGGACTGGACTTGGTGTAGTAATTTAGAAGAAAATTACATTGGTTTAGCCTACTAAAGCAGTAAACAACTTCTTTCACTACCGTACAGAACAAACATTGAACAATTACTGTTTGTTTTGTAATTTATGTCAGATATATCAGCAGAATTACTATTTTAGTCTCCCATGATAACCTAATTTCTGATTTTAACTGGTTTTTATTCACTGGCTCCTAACCATCACCTGATACTGGTTTCCCTGGTGCTTTCCTTGATTGCTTTGACTGATTACCTTCTTCATTGTTCAGTACAACTTTTTTCTCAAAATATAAGAACTGTCTCTATGTTTCTACTTATTTCATATGCTTTCAGGCCTGGAACATGATACTTCTCAAGCTAAGCTCATTTTCTATTGCAGAATATTTGATAAATGTCAACATTTTACACAGGTTCCTGTCTTTATTAGTAATCAGTGGTTTATTTTTTTTCATTGTTCTGAAAGGAAATACATGGTTTTGCCAGTTTTGCTCACATCATCTGTCTGTGACTGCTATTAGACTTTATTTCATGCTACCCAGGTATTATATTTTATTTTCAGGTTTGTTTTTATCTTGGCCATACAAAAAGTCAGTGGTTGAAATCTTGGTCCATGAACAACTTTGTCTGTGTTTTGATCAAAAGTTTTCTTACTATCACTTATCAGTTTACCTGAATTTACCCTGCCACAGGTCTATTCTGTCCTAACCTTTACACCTCCTGTCAAGGAGCGTATTTCCAAAGTGGTAGTGATTGGCCTTCTTCCTCTGTTCATTTTCTTCTGCAACTCATCCCTCACTCATTACCCACCTGCTCCCAGATGAGTCTGAAGTCAAAGTGGATCCACATGTCATTGGCTAATACAAGACAATATTGCATGGTCCCCAGTCTGTACAGGAAGAATAAAATTGGCACTTGTACTCAGGTCCTCATACACAGGCGAACATTGCCTACAGGCTTGCCTCAAGACATTTGCAGTGCAAGTGCTTCCCAGATGCTCACCAGCAGAATTTCCATCATGTCAACAGCTGCGTCATGCCATTTCTGCCCCAGCCATCAGTCAACAGAAATTATTGCCAATCCCCAGTCTTACACATATTGGCAATCCTCCATCAGTCGTTCAGATCAGATCCAATAGACTGAGCAAGATCAACCACTGTTTTCTACCTCTAATCAGGGAAGAAATTAATCCCTGTAAGTAAGAAAGCTTCACCATACCTAATTTCCACAGTGACAGCAAGTGAGTTCTGCACATCTTCTATAGAATATCACTACCCCGTGTCTTTTGTGCCATTGACCATGCTGTGCTCCAATGAGAACTCTTCCCCTGTACATCCAGGAGTGCAGGGTTTTTTTTAAATTGTCTGTTGATCTACTCAATGTATGTAAGGGTAACTTACTCAAGTGTCATCTTCTGGGATGTGATCTGTGTGTCTTTTTTGCAGTTGGTGTGTGAACTTACTCAGAATCATTTTCAGAGTCTCCAGGTTTCCTACAAAAGTTTTACAAATTTGTTAAACCATCCAGTGGTCGTTCACCTTCTATTTTCACCTGTCTGACTGATTTTTGCAGTGCCCCAGGCAACAGCTGATTTCCAGTAAAAGCAAACTGGGTCACATCATTTATTTCACTCACTTCCTCAGGAGCACTTACTGGTTTATTTCCTCAGATTGTTTTGCTTCTGATCATGTTAGAGGTTGGATTTTTTCCCCCTTTTTTTTAGCCTGTGTTCCGTAATGATAGCAATCTGTATGTCTGTATATCTATGTATTCTATATAGAGAGATATATAGAAGATGGCAGGGGGTTGGAACTAGATGATCTTAAGGTCCTTTCCAACCCTAACTATTCTATGATTCTGTGAGTCTATGATTCTATAACAAGATATATTAAATAAAATATATCATTTAGATTTTTATAAGATGTGAATACAGCTATGTATATAAAATACATTTAATATCTTGACAGTCAGGGTAATTAGAGATACCAGCACTTTTTGTGTGGAGAGATTTTGAACTTTAAGCCCTCAGGCCTCCCTGAGTACTAAAGCATCCTGAAAATGATAATAATACATACTTTGTTTTGCCATATTACTTAATTAATCGAGCTACTCCAGAATTGTATTCTTCTTTCACTGGATATTAAACCAATTTGTCAATTGTAATTGCAGAGCTCCTTTTTCCCTTATTACAGTAATTTTTAGTCTAATGGAAATGCAGAGTATTAAGGGTTGAAATAAAAAAAAAGCAAACAAGTTTATGAAATAATAATTGTCATTCATACAGAAACTTAAACAATATTTCAAAACATTTTCACTGTAATTATCTTAAAAGTTAGATCTGTGGAACTGTATTAAAAGTCAACCACTTACACAATAGTGTATAGGCCACTGTGTTATTTGGATAATTCTAACACATCAGTAACAGATAACTTGAAGTTTTAAGTAAATTCACATTCTATTCTGTAAAAGATATTTCAGTTTGTTAAGATGGGCTCACAGTGCAGCTCTGCCACGTGCAGAGGAAAATAAGCACTTCTGAGGAACATCAGGAAATATTCAGTACTTGCAAAATTCCTTCTCTGTGCACAAGCACGTAAAATTCCTTTTTAAAAAGTAGATGCATAGCTTTCTTGCCTTCATTTTAATTTGACTTCTCTCTTCTATTGACACTGAAAGGAAAATGTATGCAGAAGGTGATACAGAGAAAACATGAACAATGTAGCAATGAAATAAGGTAAATAAATAACATTTCTCCCTCAGACCAGGGGGAAGAACTATCTGCCTCTGATATTCTTGCCCTTCTGAGAGACATGACCTTTCTGTCATTTTTTGTGTTGTTTTGCCCACCAAACATTGTAGAATCAAGGGCTGTGAGTGGCTCACTTAAAGTCCACAGAAGTTCAGCCTTTACCATAACAGGGAGTGAGACCAGGCACAGATGAACAAGCAGAACTGTAGCCACACAATTTTGCCACCTAGAGCATGTAAATGAGCCTCAGCTTTTCCTATCGTCTTCCCATAACAGTCCCCATTTTCATTTCTTCTTGCAATTTGTGTTCTTCACATGTCTTTCTTTTTAAGTCTCTATCTGTTTGCAGCTTTACACCAGAAAATTTTTGTTCATTTCCCAGGGAGCTGAAACCTAAAAACTACTGAATCAATGCTAACACATGTGATACTGAGGTGCTCTTTATCTCTCTGTGCATTTGTTTTGATTATTTTCTCGAGCTTATTTAGTGTTGCAGTCTCTGTGTGGAGTATTATATTTTTTTAATAATGCAATATTGCTGATGGGGTTTGCATGACAGAATCATTGATATTGATGTGACAGCCTTGATATCTCTCTACTCATTATTATGAAGTATGTCTGTGTGATGCAGAAAGAGTATTCTTGATCCCCTCTTCACTCTACATGATTAGTTGTGCTGCTCTAAAATAAAATCTTAATTCACTCTGAATAGTGTCAGTGATATTGATAATCATTAACACTCATCCTCAGTGTGAAATCCATTCACAGACTCTTCCTTTCATTCCCATTTTTATGAGGCAATAATCCGGTCCAGGTGGGTACCTCCAGCACTCACTTGAAACATTCGTCACCAGGATGAGCTGCAGGCAGCCAGGATACACCAGCAGTACAGAGTGAGCATGCCTCCATGAGGCACCAGGGGATAACAGGAGGGATGAGAAACAGAGACTTAAGCATCAGTAAATGGAGAAAGTACTGCAAACTGAAGTGCTGGTGTTACCCAAAGTGAGCTTTCTTAATATTTCTCAGGTTCTGTGTCTCAGCTACAGCTCAGAGTTGTCACATCTAGTCAGAGGAATGTCCTTCTGTCTTAGGCCAAATCCTCTGGGAGTAGTACTGCTGTCTTTTGGGAGCGGTGATGATCCTGATCCCTGTGCAACAGCCCTGCTTCCCAGGAAAGAGCATAAGAAGGCAGCAGACACTAACCAGGAGAGGAGTGACAGGCACTGGATTAATAGCCCAGAGTAGAGCTCTGCATCCTTTTATCCATCTTTTGAGACATCTAGTCTCTATTTCCTCCAACAGCACCACTCTTCATTTAATACTTTCACTTCTGCCATTTCAGCCTTTGAATACTAGTAATTTCTTTGGGTGTGGAAATACGATGAAATTCTTAAGAGACATGCGCAGCTGGAATCCCCACAACTGTCTTGACAACTGCTTAAAGAACAAAGAGTCTGAGTCCACTCTTGCCAGCTTCCAAGGATGATGAACTATGCCTACTAGCCTCATGTCTGAAGAATACCGTCTCATCCTGAGAGCACAAATATAATTTTGATGCCAAGTTTTTAAGCTATGTTTCAAAGTTACTGCCAGTGAATAAGCTGTTGCACTCCATTCCCAGCATCCCCTCTCAAAAAATAAATTACAAGTGCATGTACTTAAATGAGCTTTAGAACAAATTAGGATTAGTTTACACTCAGGATTCTCAGCAGACTTCTAAGGCACATTGTACACCCAGAACACAGAACCTATAAATGAACCTCAGTACATTCCACTTCCATTCTCTGAGAAGCTTGTGCTCCTGAAACAGTTAGCCTGTTTTAGTGAAACCTTCTTTTCTGCCTTAGGGCTATGGGATTAGTGGCCACAAAAACACAGAGTTAGGAAGGAAGTCCACTTTGTCATAGTGGACAAACTAGTCTGGTAAAAAACCTAGTGTCTACAGTTGTATTTTCTTATGATCTCACACTGGTGCAGTGTTCTTCCTGTACCTCTGCCTCTTGTCAATGGCTAGGTTTTATGAGCTGCTCAGAACTACCCTACTGACTAAAATTCCAGTGGCTTGCACTGTGTCAATTGCTGTTACCATGAAAGATCTACTAGAGAGCTGGCACAGCAGTCTCATCATTTTACAAAAGGGACAGTAGAGAGGAGAGCATGGTGTCTGCCACACAACCCAGGTGGCTCTTCCCAGACTGCCTGAGAGCCCCTTTTAGCACCTATTTCAAAGCTCTGGCTATCCACCATTCCACCAAAAATAGTTATTAAATAGCTCAACAGATTCACCCGGTTTCTGCCTATCAATTTGCAATCAAAATTGTTCATATTTATGGAAATTCCAGATGCTGCTAGAATACAATGGGTTTCTCTAAACTAAAAGAAATTGCTTTCAGGTTGTTCTGCCAGTCTAGAAGTTACACAGATGCTGCATCTGTGTAGCCTAAACACGTACTTCCATTAAACATCTGGTTTGCAAGTTCTTTTTAATAATGTGGAAGTTAGCTATGTTCCATGAGGTTTTAAATATCCAATATGGCAATCCTTAATTTTATTTCTGAAGATTTCTTGTTACTATGAATTACATGTGGAAGTAACAGAGCTCTTTGATGCAATTTGTGAATGTTGTTTAGCTAGTTGCAATTCATAACAAGATGAAGAAGGCTGCGTGATTCTAGGTCTGAGAAAAGAATACAGAACTATCCAGTAATCCAATTCTGAACTGATTATCTACACTACAGAGTAGTACTGAACCAATTTACTCATCATCCCCTGAACTTAACTGCACTTTAAAGAATTAATTCCTAATCACATGGAATTACTTTTGCACATTTTTAATCTACCAAAACCTAAGGATTAATTGGTGTTTTCATTTTATAATGTTGTAAGCACGTATAAAGCACAAAAGCAGTGTTACAATGACAGAGTAGCCAACTTGGTAAAACCAACATGGCTAACTACTCCTACTACTCAGCAGTCTATCTACTTATCACTTTGCTGCCTTATTATATCCAGCTCTTTCTCACCATCTTAAAGTCAGACAACAAAATGCATTTTTAGATGGATTTATATTTTTTGCCATAGGGTTACAACACAAAGTCTATCCTCTGTCTCTTTGATGACCAACATAAGCAGCTTCAGTTCACCTGTCAGCAAAGAGGAAATTGTATCATCAATCAGAAAAATTGGCAGATTTTCAGTCTCAGGAGACAGAAACCAAGTGTACAAGGAAAATGAATTCTGGAGAGGCTTCTTCAGAGCTATGGCTCTCTCACACTGACAAAGGCAAGCACACTGTTGTACTCCTACTGTAGAGAAAGACAGTTTCAGCCTGCCAGACATCAACCAACCATCAGGTTTTCTCAACTCTACTTTCACTTCAAACTAAAAAAGACTGTAAAGATGGTGCAGTCATGGTTTGGTATTGTTTATGCCAAGAAATTTTGGAAGAAACCAAGAAGGTTTAAAAATCAGTTTCTGTCATGTCTGTTTATTAAGAGTTGTCAAATGAGGGAAGGCACTGCAAAATACCATAAGCATGTGCCAAATGGTGTGATAATTAAAAAACAAGATAATGAAAAAAATAATGCATCTTACTTACAAACATCAGTGGTGCAATCTGGAGTAAGAGACAACACAACCTTCACATGATTTAATGTAATTTTTCTACTGGCAAAAATACCTCAATGTCAGCTATAGGAACAGGCAGCAAGGGAAGACTGACTGCAACACCACTTCCAGAAACAGGCCAAGAAGATGCTGAATTATCAGTGTTTAGAAAAAAAGAGAAACCGTTTCTTACTGAGTAACATTAGGTGGCAATCTAGAAAGCAATATGGCATGGCATAAATTGTTATATTTAATCAGACATAATATTACAAATCACTGGCTATATTCCTTCTATGATGTTCCTTTTCTGAAACTTGTTCTCTGCTGCTCTGTACTATTAACCAAGTCTTTGTCTCCCTCTTGTGTTTCCAGCCTATAGTTAACATGAATTTGAGAGATGTGAGTAGAGATCTCTCAAATATTTACAGGCACTGCTTTAAACTCTTTTTTTCTAGTGATTTCCAAAGCAACATGAATATTTCTCATATAAAGTAAATACTTCGTAGATAAAAAGTAGTTTACATTTGATAAAAGGAGGTCAGAAAAAAAACTGCAAACTAGACTGAACAAAATCATTGCAGCCCCTTCGTGATTCGTGATTGATTTCATCCCCTGCTAAAATACTGCATCTAACATTTCTTGGCAATCTGCAGTACTGTATCTTGCCATAACTTATCCAAGACCTCTAAACCTTTCTTTTAACTGCCAGACTGCTGAATTTACATGATTTTGTCAAGCCATTGAAAGCAATGGCTTTCAAAATCATTAATCTCAGAAGGGAGAAAAAGTATTAAAGCATAGATGAAACATACCATTAAATCTTAACACTGATTATTAAATTTTGCAATATCTTAGTAAAGTTGCCAGGTTTTCTTTCAAAAAAAAATATACAAAGCTAAGGTGGATATTTCATGCATTTTTTATGCATTTTTGATGCACATACACATCTATGCCTCAACTCATTAAGCAGTGTGAGACTCCTTTAAAAGAAAGATATTAGTACATGGGAAAGACCCTTGAACACATCGTATAAAATCTACTCTTTCATTTTTCATTTAATTTCCCTTTTCTCATATTTGCAATGGCTGAGAAAACTGTCATGGTGAAACACCTAGTATGTGGCTTCTTGTTAAGTTTTCTAGCGCTGAATGTGTTCCCCTTTTTAAGGGAAGCTGTAGAGCAGAGCCTTTCTTTTTCTCTGTGAGGATTTAAACCAAGTCACGTTCCTTGGAAGACACAGCATTTCACGCATAAACATTTGAAGTTTCAGGGTAGAAGAAAAAGTGTTTCCAAAGTGTATATGCCCTTTCGTATCAACTCTTAGAAATTTGTAAAGAATGTTCTAAATATTTCCAACAACAAAAAAAAGAGAGACATAAATAGACAGTCGCCATGCACTCATTTTGAGGAAATTAATAATAACAATATTAATAATAATAGCCACCATTTTAATTAAATGGAAGTTTG
Source organism: Melopsittacus undulatus (assembly GCF_012275295.1). Taxonomy (NCBI): domain Eukaryota; kingdom Metazoa; phylum Chordata; class Aves; order Psittaciformes; family Psittaculidae; genus Melopsittacus; species Melopsittacus undulatus. The sequence continues at coordinate 40,204,178 of NC_047557.1, read as the reverse complement.
GCACAAACCCACAGAACTTCAGCTGTTGAGTTACATGCCTCTTATTTACTATAAGCTCATCCCTCTGCAATGGTTTGTAATCTTCCATTTGTCTTTGCTACTAGCTCTGTGTATCTTTCCCACAGCAGAATGAAGACCTTGGGCCAAATCCTTTTCTCATATATGTTTTAGCAATATACATCTCAAAGTCAGGTCTCATAAGTATCATTCAATAAACTGGGGTAGATGATGCAACCTGAAAATTATTTAAAATATTTTAAAAGTCCTTTTTTTTAATGAAAATAATGTGTTTTGTAGACCTTTTGTAGAGCTTGGGTATATTCGTTGTCATTGCTTTTTCCACTTCCTGCCTCCCAACAGGGTAACTAGAATTTCCAACTAATTCTTGCTTTGGCTTGGTAAAATAAATAGGAATTGAACAAGAAGATCTTTAGGCAAATAATCTTTTAGTTTAGCCACCAGTCTGCAAGTAATGAGCTAACGCATAGCCAGTAATCATCTAAAACAATTTACACGCTCTTACTACTATTTTGAGTGACTTGGAGGACCTAAAACAGTTATAAAAAGTTTGAGGATTGTACCCTTAAATGCTACCTGATCCTTATGTTGCTACCTGATCCTCCTTTGACCGAATGGAGGGGTCAAAATTTTTCTTATATTTCTAACTCTCATTTTTTCTAACAGAAAATATTAACAGTTCTCAAAACCCTTTAATGCTTTCAGTTAGAGGAATTTTCTTCTATTGAGCAGTCTGTATTCTTATTTTCCGTAAACCTCTACCTCCATTGACTTCAGCAGGATGGCTCACAGCTCTCTAAAGTTGTAACCCATCAACCTGTTATGTTCTCACCATTCTATTTATGGGAGAAATGAGATAGTGTTGTTAGTTTCATGGCTCTGAGAATCCCTCCAACAGGGCAAATGAGAGAACATTGAAACATTTCTCATGATAACTTTTCTTACCTAGCTAAAGAGGTAGGCAGTATAGTAGAACTGGAATGAAGCTGCTTCATACAGCTTCTTCAGCAGTTATCCTATTTGCGATACCTGCATTTTAATATTTTCTGCCCCACTAACTCTTTGCTTTCCTTCTTCTCCATCCTGATGTATTCAGACAGCAAATGCAACCACAATGAGATATAAGTAGGACCTGTAATCCATCCTGAGGTCGCTGAATGATAGGCAGGTCACAAGACAGATAATGATGTAGTGATTTGTCTGTGGGATGCAGAAGAGCTCCCACCCTTGTGTCATATACCTTTTCTAGTGCAATCTGACAGACTGATCCTGCGCCAAAATGTACAGTCAAGTCCAATTCTCTTCAACCTTCAGAGAGGATTTGGCCTAAGTATTGAAGTACATAGCCCAGAACTCAATAGTCTCCAGTAGGAACATTACTGAAAATGAGTTTTGAAATGGCAGTAATATTGGTGCTTTCTTTGGCATTAGATGCTGCGTAAATTCAGCTGCAGTTAGACAAGCCAAGCTTTCAATTACTGCAGACACCATAGTGGAAAGAGGGCTAGCATGTGAGCAGTGATCTTCATTGTTTGTTTTACTCCTGTATCCTTTGATAGCCAGCTGGTGATGGATGGGAAGTGGTGGAATGATGCAGTCTTCCTCTTCTGAAAGCTGTTTTGTACAGCAATCCAGATACTAATAAAACCCTGTGAAATACCACATTTTTAGGAACTGCTAAATTGCTATGTCTGTTATTATGCTGATAATGATAAATAGAAGGAATAATTTGCAATAACTTACTACCCTTTTCCTTGAAAGAAAATTATTCATATGGCTAAATGTTACCAGTATACTATGAAAATGAAGTCATTCTCTTTTACTGCTAGAAGTCATGTTTGCTATTTTTGCATCTTTCATTGCTGTCCAATTCTGAACTCCATACTAAAATGACTGTTCTTTCTCTTCTTTTTGTGGCACAAAGAATGATATGTTCCAGACAAGGGACACAAGATTTTAATCTTCTAACTGAAATAATAGCACCAAAATATTTTTGTAACCTAAAGAAATTGAAAGGAAACCTTTCTATATACAGTGCATAATGATACAGTATAGTTTCGTGACAGGTCACTGATCCAAGATAGTAATTTTATAGAGAAAAAAAAATCTAAATTAGTTGTAGAAGTAGAAAGAGAGTGTTATCTGAATAATTGAAGAGTCATCTTTAGTTATTTGAAGTGAGATTACCTTACAAGAGCACATCTTTAGCCCTCATCTCTGAAAACATATTGAAGAGTACCTGCTTGGGATGCGAACAAAATTCATTAGATCACTAGTCATCCAGCGGAACCACTCACCCCAACAAAATCTGACTTCTATCAAGTTTGTGATGGCAGAATTTTAATAAACACACATATAGCACAGAACATCCTTCAAACAACCAAAGGAAATGTTTTGAGGGCCACATGTCTATTTACAGCGGTATGAGCTCCTGAGCATTCATTTTTATAGGAAATGTTTAATTGCTCTTTATTGAGCAGAATCTTTCCTTCTGCTTGTAAAAGAAATTATTGCTTTCCCCCTCTGGTTCAGTCAGAGGAAGTTAACAGTCCCAGTTTCCTCTGGCAGCAGAGACAGTTAATGACTGGGAGACTACCATAAAAAGGGTTTACTGTCCAAATTACAATCCAGTTCTTAAACAGCCTAACAGCCTTCCCTATTCACAGTGCCCTCCTGTCATTTTGGTGATTTTCTGACTTACTTTCTGGTTCACAAAGACAGTTCTCTGATATTCAAAGATTTAATGTGGTGGTTGGGGTTTGGGGGTTTTATATATCTCTATGTGTATATATATGCATATACATATTATTCACAGGATATTGCTGCAAATTCTTAAGAGCATTTGTGATATGTGTGTTTATTAACTTCATGACACCAGTCAAAGTTCAGCAAAGGTGATTCTCTGGTGTGCATCAAAACCTATGTTCACATACACAAAACAAACTAGTTTCTCTTCTGCCCTCATGTTGTTCCTTTCACTGTCACATCCAAGTGTTATCACATCCAAGTGTTATTATCAAGGCATATGTATAAAAATATAATTGTATTCACACATGCTTACAAATTTTTTAAGGTAGAAAAATTGATACAGTTTTGTCTATGTAATAATCATTCTTCCTATGACATCATAGATGCACAGAAATATTTGCTGTAAAAAACTAAAACCCCTGCCATATAGGACAAAGAAAGAAGTCTAACATAAGGAACACATGTAGCTGGTGTTATGGTTGGAAGCTACCACGAAATGAGCAGATTTAAAGAAGTTTTAAGTTGGATTTTCTCTAATTATTTAGAAAAAAATTACTTTTCTATTTACTTTAGAAGAAAGAGAACTGTTACACAAAACAAAAATTAAGAATTGAGTTTCTTTGCAGGCGAGATTTCAGGAAGGAAGATTTTGAGACTACATATTTTCAAGACTACATATTTTCTTTGCTGTTACACTTCACAGTTGGGTCCCATATTTTTTTAACAGATAGATATGAAGCAGACACTAACACAGAGTAAAATACAGCAGAAAAAAATTGTAAAAGCCACATTCTTAGCAGGACAAAAAAATCAATATAAACATTGTGTAAACTCAGCCAGTAAGTTATATTGTCAGATGGTCAGCAGTAACAAAACTCTATGAAGATTACTTGCTTGAAATGTGACCAAGTCTCACTGTGAATTCCAAATGCCATTATTGCCTTTGTATTCAACACACCTCCAAAATTTTACATCATTTTTTATAAAGCCAGGATGTGCAGAAAACTATCTCAAATTCTTTGGAAGTGGGAGAACAGAGTGATTCTTTTTAAATGCACAGCCCATTCCCTAAGACTGTAGCATCTGAATACATCCAGTTCTGTCAGGCTATTTCCCTGATGCTGTATTCAGTAGTTCAGACTGGTGGTCTTTTAAATTTAGGAGTATTGTATAAGCAAGAGTATTGTATAAGCGTGTGTACTGCAACTCTGAAAACATTGCATTAAGATTTTTACATTTCCTGTTGACATCTTTATACTGTAAATGCAAATAACTAGTGAGATACTGTGTCTTTCAATTGCTCCTTGAACATAACAATGCTTCTGAAAAGAATGTGGATAGTGAAGGAAGACATAAAACTACTTGGCTTGGAGGTAACCTATAGTTTGGTTATGGTTAAGGATTCACACGCAAGTGTACATATATATGGAAGTACCAATGTTTTTATATAAGGTATTGCAATAGGTCCCATAAAAACATTGTGAACCAGTAAGATGATTTATTGGAATGCTTAATTGATATTTAGAGAGTATTTCGATATCATTGGCTACAGCATGCTGCAGGAGACAATTAGAAATTGACAGTAGCAAGTAATAGAGGACTGAATAACCAAGGGATAAAAGATGAGTAAGTCCACTGTCAGCCTAGCTTTATTCTTTCCTTACTCTGTCAGTATTCTCTTTGGCTCAGAAACTCATTTATCACAGGGTGAGATATCAAATAGTAATGCAAAAGGCTGCAGGTGATGACAATTCCCTTAACTTTTTTATTTCATGCTTTTACTGTGATATACAACAGCTGGTTTTCCCAAGTCAGGTATCACAGTCTTTGGGGACCATGGAACACTCACAGGTTCTTTAGAAGAGCTGCCTCACTCCCCAGTTCTGCCTGGGAACTGGAAGTTCTTCCACAACATCCCTAACAGTTGCACCCTAAACATCCTACAACAGTTACATCAGTCTAGGAGAGAAAAACCACTTTAAATTAGCCCTGCTGAGCTGCACCACTTTCAAGGGAGATCTGCTTCTAATAAAAGCCATCAGATGAGAAATTTGTTGCTCTGTGTCTTTTGCAATCAAATGCCATCATTTCACATTGACAGCAGAGGAAGGGGTTAGTAGCCTCTTTAAAGAAAATCAAACAGACATCCCTTGAGTAGTATGTGAAAGTAAAATTGCGGGTTGGGTTTTTGTCTGCAGCAGCTGCTTATTTCCACAGTTCCAGCAGTGGGAAAGGAAAAATGGGACTCTGAGCCCAAACCAGAGCCTCACAACAACTACAGAACAGCTGCTTCAGCATTCCTACTCCTACTGCCATCTTAATTTGTCAACTTCAACCTTTATTTCAGCATGATTAAATCCTGAGTGCCTTCTCTAAGTGACAGAATGATAGGCTGACTTGGAAATCAGAGGCTAACATGGGAAGTAGTATTATTCAGAGTGGACACCTGCAAGGACACATCTTAGGACAGAATTGTACCCTGTTTTTTCAGATCCCACTGTCTGAGTATATGACTCACTTGTTCAGCCCCATGTTATGCCTCCCCTGTTCCCAAAAAACCACACTGGCATTTAATGAAGCTGCAATGCACATGTCTGATAATTCTGTCATGGCATAAGACTGCAATACAGGAGAAAAATAACCTGAGATTGGGGGGTTGTCTCTGCTTAATGGGAGACATCCCCTAGAGCAGCCCAGTGCCCTGCTACCTGCTTTGGCACCTGGCATTAACAAATGGAATTATCATAAACTCAGTGTGATGGATGGGAACCTAGCTGAGAGTTGATTCCAACTCATGATTGAGAGACATAACGAAGTATGGTTTTTGCCACAGTGTATTCAGCAGAGTATGTACGTTTATGTTCATCATGACTGTCTGTTGGAAAGAGGCAGGAAAACATGGGGGTGCAGCTGGTCTATGACCTTCATACTTGGCCACACTGGTGTGGATAACAGCAGATCATGAGAAACTGCACTGCCCACAAGTAAACAATTACCGATCTAGCATAAAGCCAGTTGTCTTTCTAAAGGTATAAAAGCAGGACCCCCTTTGTAGCCAAATCCAAAGCCTCACCTACGGGTGTAAGCACTGCACAGGTATTTTCTCAATTACCTCAGACTCCTGGCATTGGCTGCAACAGGGCTTCCCATCTTAAAGTGTGGGTCTGGATGATGATTTGTTGGTAACTGGTGATGGATTTCTTCTTAATCCCTGTTCCCTCTATGCAGCAATGACGTGATGCATTGCTAATTTTCCTCTGTGCTATACGTATATATCTGACTTGCTTTATTGTGCTTATTTACTATAGATAGATAGATAATAGATAGATAGATAGATAGATAGATAGATAGATAGATAGATAGATAGATAACCTGAATCGAGTTAGTGTGCTTTTTTGCTTTGGTGTGCTTTTTTAATAAGCTGTGCATGTTACACTGCTATGTGTGATCATTTTGTTGAATAACCTGCCTATTAGCAGGACACTCAGAAGGCTATAGCTCTATTCACAGGATTCAGAAAAGCAAACTATATGCCAAAATCCCTAGTTTGTAGTTACTTTGCACATACTTGTTAATGGGACCTTTATTTTTTAAGTGAAATAAGTTTAAAACAGATTGAGCTGATCCCTCAGCCCCATAGGTACCATGTGTTGGATTAGGAGATAACTGGATTTGAGCTTTAAGAGCCAGATAAATAAAATCTATAACCCCTTATTCCCAAACCAAAAGGAGGTCTACAGTTTAGAAAATATTATAAAGTATGGTTTAATGGGCTATTAACAGAGGCATAGCGTAACTGTATGGCAAACAGCCTTTACTTTCTATCACTAAATATTGCACTAATGACCAATTAAAGAATCCCCTGAACTAGCTCATTTGTTGATAGAGTTAAGCTTTTAAACCGTATTTTATAAAACTAAGTTGTTATCTTGTAGCACATTGGAGAATATTGTGCAGCAGAAGGATCTGTGCCAGTAGCAATAACAAGACAGTAAAGTCCACAGCCATTCACTCAGATACACTTCAAGCTGTGGGTAACAGGGGCACCACACTGACAGCTGCTTGTGGGGACCTCTCTGTTATAAAGAAGGAATGAAACATCTTTCAATGAGTGCAATAAAAGACACTGCCTTTTCCAATGCCTTGCTTCACTTCATAATTATGGGTATCACTTAACATCTATGCCCATACGCTTAGTCTTGAGAGTATGGTCATTCCAGGCTATATTGCCAATTGTTGCCCAGGTGAAGGGAAACAGGATGGACATCATACTTTAGATGTAGGGCACAGAGACCCATCCACCTCTCCACAAAACAGTGGCAGCCTCAGCCTCAGCTGGAAACCTGAGCCATCTGCCCTTTGGCCAGTTTATCCCTAATTGTCACATTACAGCCCTTTTAAAAACAAAAGAACTATCAAGGCTTTTGCTCCACACGTCTTGCCAAAAGTCCCACCACTAAGGCCCTGGGGCTACAGACTTCTGCAGACCAGGTTTCTGATGGGAAGACAACCTATTTTCATGACTCGGAATAAGCCTGGAGTAGTAGTACACACTAAGGCCCACACGAGTGAGGTCTCTGGCTTAGCTACTATAACTCCACATCTTGTTGCTATAATCAACAATGTGACATCAGTTCCCCTTAATAGCAATGTAAAGTGAAAGTAATTCAAATCATTTCAAAGAACAGCAGTAGTGGAATGAGGGTCATAAAATGCCCTTTTAGCCTATATTTTTACAGAAATTACATTCTTTTCAGAGAACAATCACTACTTTATAGAACTGAGCTTTTACTATTATTGCAAGATTTTAACCTAGTGAATGGAATTTTTGAGACTTCATTTTAGACTACAGAATACCCCTTTATAGATATAAAAAATCATAAGGCGTCACTTTAAGGATATACTTGAATCAGCCTCCACACTCAGGAACCTGGGACATTTCAATCCAAAAGCTCCTTTAGATCACAGTTTTTTTCAGGTGATGTATATAATGATGTATATAATCTGTAAAAAGGTGCTCTGAACATAGTCAGTCAGACATGTAACAGCCTATTCACTGCTCTTAAAATCCTTAAATGAAATCAATTTGTCTTTCACACTTCCATGCTGCAGTATAAGGAGCTCATGATTTTGCAGAGATGCACTGCAACTTGTTCCCGGTTGCCTGTGGGGACTGCAAACTTTCCCATTCAGGAGCCAGAATGGCAAACTGAGGCAGGAGATTTAGGCCTTGCAAGTCATACCACAGCTACAGCCATCACTGGTGATGCTCTGGTTCAAGTAAAATACTGCTCATCTGGCTTTTAATGCTTGTGTAACTTACAAACGGTTTCTGGTTTGCATTCTTGGACCTCATCCATACATGGAGCTGAATCATGCTAAACTATTGATAGTCCACCAAATATATTTCTCCCTGACCTGAGCTGCAATTTGCCCTGCAAAGTAAAATCTTGTTAAGCTTTGTAACACGATAATGCATTTATTGACCTTTGCTTAGAGTTGAACTTTCCAGATTTACTCACACCTAAGAACTGATAATTTGCTTTTACACTGAATAAGGCCCTGTCACAAGGTCTTTTGCTCGCAGAGGCAGAGTGGGAGCAAGCACCGTGAGACAAGCACAGAGTAAGAAGCACAATACAGTGAACTGCTAATCCCCTTCTGCCATTGTGGATCTTTCCCACCGATATCTCCTGAGACACAGAGGACTTTCCTGCCTTTCACATTTTCTAAATGGCTAATCTGTTTGTTTGCCTTAATCTGAAATAAAAGATGTCTAACTGAAATACAAGGTTATTCTTTGTGTGTCAAAGACATAACAAGGAGCCTTTCACATTCTCAGGGAGGTTAACAGAGAGGATAATGCGTACCAGCACTCCAAATTGTTTATGACCTCTTTGGAGCATCTCCTTCTGTGAATTTACTTTTATTATTCTACAAAGACACATACTTCCCATCTACTTCCCACCTTATTCCAGAGCTAAACCTCTTAACAATATCCCTTTGTGTGAAATGCCCTCCCTTTCACAGGGATGGGGAGAGCCATGCAAAGTATGTGCTACTTCATATTGCATCCCCAGACATCTGATCCTTTAAGTAAATTTCTCACTGCCTTTCATTCTGTATGAGCATTCTTAATAAAGTAAGCTCCACATTTTCTACAATCCAGAATGAAAATCTTAAATAAATGGTCTAAATAAACACATTTTTTTATGAAAGTGGGAACTGGAAGCAGATATACCAGGCCAAACAGTCTTCTGATGCTGTTCATTTTGCTTCAGTCAGGATTTAGCAATGCTCAGCAGCATTTCGGCTCAGTATTTGCAGGTGTTATTTCAGTATTGTTGAGCCATGTTGAGCCAAGGCTATTCTGATCTGTGAACTGCACCTGTTACTCATTTACCCTTTTTCAGCACAGATTGTCAATCACACTAAACTTCTATCATTTTACTATGTCCAGAACTGATTCACTGGTGGTACAAATCTTGTACTGAAATTTACACTAGCCTTACTCCAAAATAAAAAATTTGATTTATCATAGAATCACCGAAGAGTTTGGATTGGAAGGGACCTTATAGATCCTCTAATTCAAACCCCCTGCCATGGGCAGGGACACCTCACACTAGACCAGGTTGCTTAAAGCCCTATCCAACCTGGCCTTGAATAACTACGAGGGATGCCACAGCTTCTCCAGGCAACCTGTGCCAGTTTCTCACCACCCTCACCATAAAAAATTTCTCCTTATGTCAGTTGCAAACCTGCCCTTTTGAGTTTAAAGTTGTTGTCCCTTGTCCTGCCAGTACAAGTCCTGATAAAAATATCTTTCTTTCTTAGAGTTCCCTTTGTATGTTAAAAGGCCACAGTGAGGTATCCCTGGAGCCTTCTCCAGGTTGAATACCACAAAATGTCTCAGCTTTTCTCCACAGGAGAGGTGCTCCAGCCCACTGATCACTTTTGTGGTCCTCCTCTGGACCTGCTTTAACAGGTCCATGTCTTTCTTGTGCCGGGAACTCCAGATCCAGAAGCAGTGCTCCAGGTGGGGTCTCACAAGAGCATCATTTGATACACAACCAATACATTTATTTTTTTTCTTTTCAGTTTAGCATCTTGAAAGCAATACCCATGGAAGAACTGTAGAACCAGTTTCATATTGTGTTAAGTCAGTCACATTTAAGTGTATATGTAAAGCCACAGGAATCAACACGATCAGAACACAAAACTCCATTAAAAGAAGTGTATCCGATATTGACCTATATAACTTTTAAAACTTGACTATTTGTGGCTATTTTTGGTATGCATGCTTCACATGCATCATATGTGAAGAAAATAGGTTGGGATTTTGGTTTGGGGTTTGTTTTTTTTTTTTTTCATTCAGGCACAGTTCAGATCACCTGCCAACCAGTAGAGAGATCAAACCAAGTTCAAACCAAGCATAAGAATCATAGACTTGGTTGCATCTCTGTACCAACCATAGTAGGGACAGAAGCAGTATCTAGCTCATTGTATGACATATGTACTTTGGTTATTCTGCACAAGAATGCTAAAGGTTTGCTGGTAATACAGTGGATTATTTTTTACTTACTAAGATGTACACTCAAGTACCAGTTAAAGGTTCTGGCTAATGCTGTCAAACAAGTAGTTTGCTTTCAAAGTAATGCTGTAATTAAAACTAGTGCTAGAGGGCATTCAGAACACAATGGGACTACTTTTCCAATTGTAACAGAGATGTAAAGAAGTAACTGAATGAAGAATTTTGTTCCTCTGCAGTTATCATTACAACCTGGATCAATTAAATTACACATTGGGGGTACATTTTGTGGCTGTGCATGCAAAGTGAGAGTTCTACTCACATATAACTGATGTGTCAGTTATAGGTGTAACCTATAACACATATATAACACCTATAACACACCTATAACACATAGGTGTGTTCTGCCATGCTCCCTGCTCTAGCCACATTTTGCTACATCCCTTACTGTGACATTAGTAGTCATGAAACCACAAAAATAAGCATTACTTCTCCTGGATGAGAAGGGCATTATTCTATAAAATTATTCTAACTCGTATACAGTTAAAACAGCTACACAAAAATAACAACTTGCACCTCTAATACAGGGGAAGAAAAGAGTTGTCAATACAGAGATTCAAGGTGTTGCATGCAGCTCTGTTCCTTCAAGCACACACCATTTACATCACAGCTCTCGTGTTAAACACAATGTTTTACACTTGTTAATGTTACATAGTTCTAGAGTACACCTCCTCTGGCTTTATTACCAAACAAGGATGCAGTTACCAAAACACATTCCGGAAGGATTCCATTTATACAATGAAGGGCCACCTTGCCTATGGACAGCACAAAGTATATGTCCATAAAGCTGGGGAGCCCTTGACAAGGATCTGCTCAGGTGGAACATGGCTCCGTGCTCAGTGTAAGCTCAGATTAGGGCACAGAATCAAGCAGACAAAACCTTTGGCCCGAGCAGCTCCAAAGGGGCTAGGAATTTGAAGATGTAATGATAGACATTTCAAGTGCCTACATCTACTGCCAACCATTACTGATCAGTACAGCATGGGTGAAATCTTTATGCAGAACCAGGGAACTCTTGTTCCACTCAAGCCAATTGAAGCCAGCTGCATCCCAACACAAGCCAGGCTTTTTTGATCTGCCATTTCCAGACACTGGGAGGTGGATTTCTCTGATAAAGATTTCACACCACTTCACTGTGACAGAGCTAAGGTTTTTCTTCCATTTTGCTTTAGGTTTACATAACTTAACCCCAAAGCCTTCCAATGTATGTATACCTACTCGCCAGCTGTCACCCAGCATTTACGTTCCACATACTTCTCCATTAATTTGGCCTAATTCTTCCTCCAGAAGTCACAGAGCACATAGCTCTGCTGTCAATGTCCATCACCATTTCTCTTGCCACAGGATCACAGGACCCCTCACACCACCAGAACAAGGTCGTCTTATCTCACACTACTTCACATCACCAGCCAGATTTATAGAATTGAAGACAAGCTTTCATCCCATACAAGGAAAGAGGGGGTACAGTTTGGGTGTCTGACTGAAAAACCTCCAGAAAAAAAATTTAATTTCAGTCCTGATACAGGGACTAGACCTGACATACAATACTGTGTACAGGGACATGTGGTGAAGCACAATCACAACTGAAACAAGCATTAAAACCTACCCAGCACTAAGACTGTTTTCACAATGAAAATGTGTCCAAAAGCAATGTGATTGGGGCTGCCCTGACAGGAAAGAAAAGCCATGAGCCAGTGTGATCCTATGGTGGTAGGCCAATGCAAGCTAAGAACTAAGTTTACTGGCTTTTATACTTCTTTATTTCTGGTTTGCCCAGCTACTAAACCCAGCACCAGGGTCTGAAAGTTTCATACAGTTTGTTTCAAGTTCAAAAACTAGTGCTTACTAAAGAAGAACATCTATTCAGTTATACAGCAGCAAAAGTCTGTTACTACCATCCCTAGTATGTCTCTCAAATGTCCCTAGTAGGTCTCTCAAATGTCTTCAGTTCACACAATGGAACCAAAACAAAGAATCATTCTCAGATTTGTCCATTGTGTTATAAATTCTAAGCAGTTTAATGGCAGTTTCTCTTATAATAGCTTAGCAAACTTAACTTTTCTTACATGATTTCTTCAATCTTTTTTGCAATTAATCTGTTTGCACACACAATTTTTGCATAGTGAATTCAAATTTTCTGCATTTTAGCAACTGCACAGCGTTTGTTTTTGTCCAGTCAAGTACAGATTTATTCTTTAACTACCAAAGAAAAGAAAAAAAAAAAAACAAAAAAATAAACCAACCCAGAAACATTTTCACAAGCTACCATCTCTTCTGTATATCTCTTTGCATCTCTCTGATCATGCTCCTCCAACCATTCAGTAATCCATCGGTAATTATAACTTCTTAGCTTCTTCAGCCTAAAAGGGACCAATTTATCAGACTGTCATGAATCCTGGTTTTAAATTATCAAGAGCCCAATTACCAACAGGAATGGGGATACCTCCTTTCCAAGTGACTGATTTTATGCAAAACCTTGTAACATTTCACTTTTTAATTAGGTACATCCTTATCAAATACAAAAAGTTTCACCCTCATTTTATTTTGTACACAGAGAATGAAATACAGCAAACATGAATCATACACCAATGTAGTGCCAGACCTAGTAAGACTTGCAGCATACTTTGACAACTTCTAATCCATCAGTGTATGTACGATGTCTTTTATTCCTGTTTCATTCCAGTTACTTGAATGTCAAAAATAGACTTACACTTTTTACTTCAAAATATCCCTGGGCTTATCTAAAAATATTAAACCAGTTGCCAGTTGAAAAGAAAAACATGATTAATGTAAACAGAAACAGGGAAAAAATATGAAAATACCGAGTGTCAGCTGACATAGGGGCAAGGCTGTCAACACAAATTATTTATCTCCATTAGAATTACTAATTAAATAAGGATGTGCTAAATCTGACTTATTTAATTCTTTCATGCCAGACTTAGAGGTGGTATTGCCATGGAAAGACCCTATCACTGACAATTGACAGTAGTTCCCTGGAATAGGGTACCTTCCTGATCTACAATTTCCTCATCTGGCATAAAGCATTCCTTACTTTGGCGAACAGGAACAGAGGGAGCACAAAACCTCCTCGGCAGATTTCTCTTTTTAGGCCAGGCCTGGTTTAGATGGTGGCTAGGGACTTCTAAACTACAAACTAAAGAGTACTCTAGCAACTGCTTTTACTAAATCAAAGACAAATCCTAGGAGATGCAGTAGAGACAACTCACTAGAAGAATTGAAAGCAGCGTTCTTTGGAAAGACTTTATCTTATAATTCTCTCCTACATGCACAAACTCAGATGAGACCAGTACTTCCATTTTATAGCATCTTTAAGTGCCTCAGGAGAATTCACACGACACCAAGAAAAGCCCTACTTTCAAACACTGCAATTACTGACCCAGCTTGGAAGTGCTGACATAAGGGAAATAGACCATGACTCTCAGCAACCCCTTGCTGAAATTCCTCCTACTAATCTGATGAGTGGAAGTGGCATTTCTCTGTCCACCATGGCTCAATACCCTGATTACATCTTTCAGGGATACAGCTTGGAAGGGCAAAACTATTGCACAGATGAGTCAAACAAATCTTGGGTAACTAGCTCATTCAGCACATGCTCCACTCTTCCCAGCATTCTTGCATCGTCGTCACATGACATTCAGCCTAGTCTTACTACATTAGTCATTCTGCATTTTGCTTTTACAGGATCTTTGCCTTTCTAGGTAGAAAAAGAAGTCTTTAATTGACAGGATGCTGGGCACAATTAAGAAGCAGCAAAGAGGTTCCCAGCTGGGTCATGAATCAGCTGCATACAGCAGTGCAAGCTTTTTTGCAATCACAGGTAAAAGTGTTCTTGCTACAAGAAATGCAAGCCTATTATAAAAAAAAGAAAGGTCTACTAGCTTTTGAAAAGACATAAGCCAAAGCTATTGTTGAAAGCAAGTATACAAAATTTGGAGGGAGTGAAATTTAAGAAAGTTAAAAAGCTTAATATGGAACCTGAATTATATCTTCATCATTGGCAGGGTACAAGGAAAAGATTATTTCCAGAAAGAATTAAAACATAAATGAGGGAAGCTTGCTTTCTAGGGAAAAGAATAATACTGGAATCTAAAATTCTAATACATTATGCATGACTTCTCATCCTTCAGAAAGTGACAAAAACAAAAGCTTCAGACACACTGGTACTTCACAGCATGCTGTGATTAAGTTTTATTTTCTTCACCAGATTTGTTTAATTACTTTGAATTGAACTAAGTTGACAAAAATCTCAAAACACTACTTAATATAAGGACTTCACAGATAGGGATGTAACTTAACCTTAGCACAACTCCACTGACTTGGTGTGAGGTTCCACTAAGAAAGGGATAGTCCATCATTATCATTATTAAATTGTCACTATTGTATTGATGTTACATAAAAATAAGAAAGCCCCAGTCCTGTACCAAAGAGTTTACAGTCTGTAAGCAGCTGCAGTAATGCTAAACGGTATGATACTAATAGATATCTTCTACATAAGTTAAAGTAGGAGGGTAGTGTTTCTATATGGTAAATGGCAGTAAAGTCACAAGCTGAGAAATAAAAGTAACTTAAGGGTAGTATAACAGATCTTTGCATAAAACCACATAGTTCCTTCTCTAGACCAGACTACCAAAGTCTGCAAGGACTGAGTGAGAACGTTGGGCCAAAAGTGTGATGAAGCATCAGGAAAAGGCAGAGATGTCAAGGCTTGTGTTTACTGCAGCTGGGCAAATCCCCACATACAAAAAGGTACAGAACTGAAGCAATGAAAAAGCAGAGAAAACACTGGAGCAATCAGAGGGAAGACATTTTATAAGCACCAAACAAAGCTGTACTTTGGGCTAGGAAGTCAGTGCAGAGAAAGTCACAGATCCACCAAGTGGAATACAGTCATCCAGTTTGGCAGTAGGTTAACAAATTAAAACCAAGTTTTTGGCAGGAGCAGATATGCACACTCCAAAATAAGAATATAAAATTAATTAACCTAGAGAAGTTTAACATACAAAATGCACAGAGAAATAAACAATGTCATATAAACTTATGTAATTACAGACTCATGCATCCTAGCTTTAAACCTATAAATGATAACACAAAAAAAGGCTCAGTCTTACAGACTTTAACTACAATGGGTATCACTACATGGAACTGTTAAGACAGTGTTTCAAGCATGGGAGCAGAAGTCTGAAGGCAAGGTCCTCAAGTTAGGAACACAGACACTAACTTCTGGACTATATTCCTGATGCTGCAATTTATCTGATAAACCAACTAGATGTCCTTAGAAAACACTTAACATTAATTCTAGCTTCACTGTGCAGTCACAGGGTATTTGTAAAGCATTACAGAATGCCCACGACAGATTTTGTCGCCTGACATTTACTGAAAATAAGGTATTGCTGAAGAAGTCATTTGTGACTAGAAGCAAGAATCAGATCCACAGCATCTTACAATGCTATTCATGTTTTAACTACACATTAGAACACTGTTTTGCAAATTTTGGAACTAGTGCTGATCAGTCTGGGGATCCTCACCCTCAGTGAAGTCAAGGCCAGCAAGTTATTGCAAGATTGAGCCTCAATCCCTTGCAGTTAACTAAAACAGCTACAAGAACTAAAAGAAAATATAACTTGTGCGCTACAGCTGTGTGGTACCACAGTAACTCTCAAACCCTTTAGCTTTTATTCCATAGATGTGCAGCATGGTTCTAACCCATCAGCATTTATGACTGATGCATCTGCAGGAAGCTTCTCATGAATGCCGCAAGCTTCTGAACATCTTCTACAGTCACCGCATTGTATAAAGAGGCACGGATTCCTCCCACAGATCTGAATTTAAAACAGAAAAAAAATTAGAATGGTTTTGTATATTCTGAAAAGAGACATTAATAACATTCATAGACATTTTAACCTACCCCTACTCCAAAGGGGTAAAAATTCACATTTTATTGTGAATAAGAAGCAACATTTAAGTCTTCATAGCAAGCTTGCAATCTAGAGAAACTCAGTGGTTTTTTAGTTATTTGTAGCTCTAACACTGTAGCTCTCTGACATCAAAAAGCTATGCATTTTTAATCCCACAAACACCACTAGACATGGGAAGGAGCTCTTGCAACCAGGTAGACAAGGCACACTGAAAAGCTTTAAACAATGACAGAATCTGACCTCAAGAGTCACCTTCTCTGGCATTTGTACAGAGCAAGATTTATCAAACTGACAGCAGAATTGAGGAGAAAGCTCTCTGAAGCCCACCATATCTCAGCAGTAGGTGAGCAACCAGCAGTCTCTGGTTACAGTCTCAGACTCTCTCAGACTGCTGTTCTCAAATGATGCCAAACCAGTATGAGGAACAGCACATGGGCAAGAAAAACTGGTAAGTCAATTCACAGGCCTACTGCTATATCACTATAGTAACAGTTAATTCTGCACAGGAAAGTTATTCATTTGACTAATACTTACCGATGCCCTTTCAGAGATATCATGTTTAGCTCCACAGCTTTCTCAAGAAATTTCTTTTCCAGTGCTTCATCACCATTGGTACTGCCAATACGGAAAGGGACATTCATTCTGCTTCGGTTCTTTTTCTCCACTGGACATCTAGAAAAGTCACAGAAAATGATGATTAATCCATTTTGTGCTAATTTTACATTTTCAGCTACACACACTTTCAGAAAGCAAAATTGCATCTGTTTATCACCAAAGTCATTCCTCCATAGCTGAAAAGTCATTACTTTCCGTGAAAGAAAGCAACCTTCCTCTAAACAAGTATACTAACAGAAACAGTAAGTGGAAGACTTATTAACTCTTCGTGGCATACTCAAAATAGCCCCAGAAGAATGCACAGGAGGTATAAAAAAAATCACCACCCCACCCACAACAGTCTCAGTTACATTCCCTAGGGTGAATGAGATTTGGTACAGTGAATTTTGACTAACTCTCAAGCAGTTTCCTAAAAGCTAAAGGAAGTATAAGAAAGAAATTTCCATAGACATTGGGGACTTGTGTTAGGGGTTTCAGTCCACCTTCTACATTAGTATTCAGAATCATGAACATCTCAGGTAGAGATCTGCAAAACAAATCTTGGCCACAACATACGAGGTGCATCACAGCTCTTTAATCTCCAAAAATTCCCTTTAATCTAAACTAGAAACTTCAAGATACATTTAAAGCAGAATTTCTCTTCAATTATTTTATGAAGGTAAGAATGGGGGGGAGGTGATTTAAATAATTTTGTTTAGTGCATCTAGTTACAAAGGAGATATGAAGCCTCTAGATTTATTCTTTCCTAAGGCTGTGACATAGTTTCTTACAGGGACTCATTAGGAATAAGTTCTCATAAACTGCATGCAAGTTTTATACCTATTATTATTCTATTTGACAAAGAATTAGTATAATTTTTTAGTTACCCCCCTTGGTTCCTTTGTACAGATATATCCATTTTGAAGAGAAAAAAGATCAATCATATCTGCCTATGCAAATTTTCTACTTGAGATGCAACCAGAAAAATACTTTTCAAAAAGTGCTATGCATGTGAGCATTACCATATTTGCAAATCTGTAGCTATGCTACAGCTTTTAGAAGATCCAGTTACTATAAGGCAATCTGGTGTAACTCAGTGCACAGACTTTGGAAAGTAAACTGCAAATGGGACATGGCACTTTGTGGAAGAAAGTCTTCATTTGTTAACTGGCTCGTCACACTGCTTACCCAGTGAGGCATGACACATTACAGCTGGGAAAGCAGCTTCAGATGAGTCTCCCTTTTAGTCACAGATAAAACAAACAAAAAAAAATCCAGCCTTAAAGGTATTGCTTATTAAGATGCATACGGCTCTGTTTTGCCTTCCCAATGTTTACCATCCCATCTGCATTGCACATCCCCCTCACAGATCATCCTGCCATAAACAGATTTCTCTTTGTCACAAAATATTTTTTCAAGGCTTCAATTGCTTACTGAAGTGTATGAAAACCCCTCAGGATTACAGCAGAGTAGGATCACAACCCTGATCATGGCAATGCTAAAGGCAAAGCTGTTCTCATTAAACAGATAAGCAGAATGTATTAAATATTATTATGAAAATACAACACTGCCAATTAAGGTTACAGCCAGCTTTAATTTAAAAGCCAAATTTAATTTGCCCTATCCTAACTTTGGCTAGAAAGTTATGTCCCAAAAACGTGGATTTTATACTGAAAGTGAAGGAAAATATTTTGCAGTTTCACAGTCTGTTATTAGAGCTTGACAAATATTACAGTTATTCCAAATGATAACATCTGCTTTTAACTACACATATATTTGGTCCTAAGAGATCAAAAATACCTTGCAACAGCATGTAAAAATCAGAGGGTTGTCTGCTTTGAAAAATAGACAAAATAACTGAGAAAAATAAACTGTATTACATTTTTACTACATCTAGGTCTGATCTGCCTCTTTCTGTTCAGAAACTGTTTGAGAACACAGCATAATTAGCTAATTAAAATTCTCTGCTTGACAGGGAAAAAGCAGAGTCTGACTACTGAAAGAGACAGTAGGAAGGATGTGATGCAAAAGTGGTCACCGCAGTTTCTTAAAAGCCACTTCTTCTGTTTTGGCCTGCAAGAGATTCAGTAAGCATACTAACCACAAGCTCTGTGTCTGTTTTTTTGTATACTCTTCTCCTAGGCTCCTGCATTTTATTAACTTTAGAACATAGATTACTAATATGCTTTACAGCTGACCTATATAGGATAACTTCAAATAGCTTCCTACTGGAATAAGACTCATCCTTTTCAAGTGAATAGTTTGAACAAAGAGTTACCAAGTGAATGCTTTGCACAAGTAAACCTACAGGAATTTCTATATACTGAAAAGGTAACGTTAAAAATACACTGCAACCAGGTTCTTAAAAGTTACGAACATTTGGCTCTGCAACAAATGTTGAAAACAAAGGGAAAAACATAGGAACTTACACATAGAATCCATTAGATTTGTCTATAATATCATAAATCATTTTTGATTTGATTAAACTAAGTTTATCCATAGCTGCAGCTCCACCATTATTCTTTATCCATTCCAGTACCAGTCCCATGATATAAATACTACAAAAGAAAAGAATATTTTTCAGTCAGATTACTAAAAAAAAAGACAAAAAAACCCAAAAAAAAACACCCACCAAAAAAAACCTCACAAAAATCACAGTCCTGTGTATTAGTTCACAAACTGTTTCAGTAACAAAACCATATATTTGTTTTTAGAGTGCTTAACAACCCAGAGTCTGAAGTATTTTAAAATAATGACAATTTCAAGCAGGCAGTATTTTTTGAACACAGATAAAGAAATTCAAATGTTACACAAATCTGTTGTACCAAACTTCCTGCTTTGCACCACAGAAGGACAAGTCCTGCAGGTTTCCTGCAGCCCTGCTAGGCTCCCCAGGCCATCCTCAGACATGCTGCAGTGACTGCCAGTTCATTGACCACACAACTATCTGTCAAGTCCTACAAAGAGCCAGAGGTAGTGCGAAAGCAAGTAGCATCCACCCTGCACAGCTACTATAGCAGAGATACAGCAGTGAGCCTCAGATGTATGTACACTAATAATATCAGAAATCTAATAATATTTTCAAACAGCAAAAATAAAAATTATCATCCCATTTCTGTCTAAAAAGACCTTTTGCCCACATGAACAGTGAAGTTTGGTGAAACAAATAATGATATACCACACTTGTTTATTCATTATCATTCAAGTTCTTAAGTAGAGATCTGGAAGCCTCCTGGCATCAGGTGGCTTGGGTGTATTAGTGTTTCAATGCTAGTTAATAAGTGCCACATGAAAAAAATCCCCTGAGGCCTTTTGCCCTTGTGCTTTAGCTACAAAACTCAGCTTGTTTAAGGCTAGGCATTTCCCACGACTACAACACTTTCCATAAAAAAAAAAAAAAAGGCAAACTGTTCACCAGTTTTTATGGCATATTACCAACAAGTTCGCTTTTATTAGTCCCTTCATTACAGATTCCAAGGGAGTGCTCAGAGAACATTACCCTACACATTTTCCTAAGACAAATGTAGCAGGAGGCTGCTTTAAACTTTGCTACTTTCAATTTCTATTGGGATGCCAGCATCAAATCTTTGAATACTGCAGAAAGACTGAAGACTGACTTTTACACAAAGCACCTTACAGCTTTAAGAGCAGAATCCTGATACATTTATGACAGCACACTATCAACTACCCCAGTGTAAAAGATTTAAGTGAAGCCTATGTCCTTGCCAAAAATACAGGGCTACATTCACCTCTTGCCCTCACTTCCTTCAATGAAGCTCCTTGGATAAGTAAAGTTTAAAGAAGTCAGCCTTAGAGGCATCCACAAAACCTAGCCAGCTGAAATCTTTTATCCTTCTTTCATGTCAAAGTAATGTTTCTGGAGCACTTTTAAATGCAAAATGCACTCTGGAGCTTGGAAATTAGACTTTTACAGCAAATTTATTGTTAATTTTAGTAAAGCAGATTAGGGTCAAAGAGTCAAGCTCTGTAGTGCAAAGCATTTAAAGCCATTAGCATCACCTTAATTTAATTTTACTTAACATCCTGCTGAAGTGGCTTTTGCAAATTCAGTTAATATTTCCTGCCTGTTTGCCAGCAGGCCATTAGAGAGTGCAAGGAAAAGAGCTGAGGAAAGAAAGAACTAAGAAGCTTTGCCAGTTCCTTGCAGGAACTGGAACAGGCATTTAGAGCCAAGCCAAACAGATGTGCACCCTGCCAACATTTCAGTCTGTGTTACATTCTGGATCCTGGAGTGTACTCGGATGTGGGTCTGTAGCATGGAGTGAAATCTGGCAAGGCAGTGATACAAGAGGAGAAAAACTGCTAGTTCAACCTTATTTTCAGCTCCCTTCATCTCCCACTAACTTGTTGATGTTACTGACACATACTACTGAGTTACATCTAAAGCAGCACTTTCTTCTCAGAAGTTCTTTGCAGTGGCTAAAATAAAGCTGCAGAATTTAATTTGGTTTGCTTCTCGAACTTTGTTGCTCCTCTGGTCTAAATGCTGAGATTAAGTAGAACCTTTGAAATGGAAATAGCTTTGTACTTGGAGAACATGAATGGCTGGAATTAAAACCTAGCATGTGCAAGTACACAGCATCCAAATCAGAATGCTGGACTTGGCAGTAAGGAAAATAATCAATCATGGAATACAGGCTTTTCAGTCACTGGGAAAAGAGACACACAGCCCATGTTAAAGCAACAATCAGAAAAACTACAAAAAATCTGGAAACATTTCAGGCAAATTCTTGTCTTAACAGGAGCTGTTAGGGGCACTATGTGTACCCCACTGACAAAGGCAGATGTGGTGGCAGCCAGAGTACCTCATTCCAGCACTACATACTCTACAGTATGCATACTGTTTGGGAAAACTAGTTGTGCATTGTAAAATCTGGGGTAAACATATGCTTATGAGATTTACTGTTCTTCTGATAAATTAAGATAACTGCCTCTGTTACTTAGGTAGTAAGAATCAGCAGATTCAGAAATACAATTAGTATCACTTAAAATTGTACTGACTTTAAGCAAGTAGTGGCATTAAAGTAGGCTTTATACATAAGTCACTGTACTTTATGCCTATACAGTGCATTTACTATCTGTAGGACATCATTAGGCAACTTTCATGATTTCTACTTTTAAAGATAAGTTCAATTTTTATTCAAATAATTTGATAATGCAGTCTGACATTGATTTTTAATCTTGACTTTTTCACACGTCAGAATTTTGAAGTAATTTAAAAGACTTCAGGGAGGGAAGGGGAAGAGGGAGGGAGGAAGAGAAGGAAATACCTGGTTTTAAGATTTGCTTTTTAAAAATACTTGTTCTAGTGAACACTGGTATAAAAATGCTCCAGATTAAGAACGGGTAGATACTATTGGTCAACAGCTAAATATTCCAGTAGCAAAACATCATTTCACTAGTTAACACAAGGTAGAAGACAGTAATATTAAAAGAGCAACCTGCAGTCTGTTCTGCTTATTGCATACATGAAAACACCAGGTAAATGCCAATTTTGTGATCTTGATTGCTAGCAATGATTATGATGCTAGACCAATTTCATTTCTGGATGTCAAGTCAAAGACTGAAGTGAGTAGAAAAGAAATAAGGAAAGTTGTACTAGAGAATAAAACACAGCAATGACTAAATTACCTTTAAAAAACCCCACCACACACAAATAAAACCACACACAAATAAAAAAAAACCTACAACTTTTTGCAGTTTCATTTAAAAACCAACAGTAGTAAATAGTGTAGCTAGAACAAGACATATTTTTTAAAAACAACATTTACTATTATTTACAAAGATAGGAATCTGGAAGTTCAAATGCTGAGAAAAACCTCAGGAAAAAAAAATCAGATCAAAACTGTACTCAGTGTTCAAGAAGCAAGAATAAGTGACAAATTTCCTATCTGCAAGTGACAGAAGCACCACCACTGAATTGACAAGAGCTCATAAAAGGCAACATTGGATCCTGAAACTTTCATAATGGAATTAGGACATATAATATTTAGTTCTGAAAATACTACGTCCTTTATGGCTGAGTCCTACTAGGCTACCTAAAAGCCTGCTACGGTCATGTGGCTGGACACTTCCCATGTTCCCACAGGGTTCCTGTGAAACACACCAACGTTATCAGCGACTTGAAGGCAAATACTGAACTTGTGAAGCTTTTCTCAATAAGAGCAGCAGATGGCAGTGCAGTTGCTTTTCAGACAGGAAATGTTACAGAGCAGGGCAAGTTACCTGTAGCACGGTGGAGTGTTATACAAAGAGCCGTTCACTGCTTGCGTTTTGTAATCCAGCACTACAGGGCATTCTTTCAGGGCAAATCCCAACAAGTCTTCACGTACTATTACAACAGTAACTCCAGCGCAGCCAACATTCTTCTGAGCACCAGCGAAAATCACTCCAAACTAACAGAAGAAGGACTTGTTACATGCATCCACTCGTAGATAACTGATTAATACTCCATTATCGTTATATAACAGGGTACAAGTCAGCATAACAGCTTCGAGAATGTGTTGAAAATATGCAAGTTGTAAGTCAAAGAGTTAGAAGTTCTGATTTCAAAGTACAGTTACAGCTATAGTTGTTATCCCATATATATCTATTAGAGCCATCTACCCTTTCAACTGAGCAATGACAAATTTCCCAAAGATTTGCTAAATGTTTATTTTGTAGCCACAAATAATTCTCAAGGCAGCCTGTCCCAATTTCACTGTACTCCATGGAAATTTACTAAAATAAATTCATACAGAGATCACAATATTTTCAACTGATTTGGTATTTCAGAGGATCATATGTTCAAAAAGGCAGATGAGGAAAGCCCAAGATGAATGCACTAACAATTGCCCCTTCTTTCTGCTATACACAGATAAAAAAGGTAAAACATGATACCACAGTGGTCAGTAACACTTCCCACTCCTAACACACTTCACAAATGTAAGCAGGCAAGTACTGTGTTCTGTCTCTGTATTGTCTATAAAACAGACACAACAGTTGTGAGGCATAGGAAGCTTTATTAGCTTAAAAGGGGTTACAGATTTTTCATGTAAAAGGCATGACCAATAACTCTGATTCATAGTACCTTGCTATGGCCATATACACTATCTACAGACTAAACACAATTCAAAAGATATCTTTTTCAGCTACAGCACTGGTGAAGACCACAAAGCAGACAAACTTGGACAGCTACTAGCATGAACTATTTCAACATAGTTCAACCTGGTTTTATCAGAAAAAGAAAAAAAAAAGGGGGGAGAACAGGTAGACACTGAAATCTGAAACTTTAAATTTTAAATTTCAAAATTTGTATTCACCATTAGATACAAAAATCAACAAAACACAATGTTCTGTTTACACTGCTGAGCATCTCCAGCCACCTAGACACTGCAAACTGTCTAATTATATGCATTTAAGTTTGAAAATGCTTTATGTAGCCACTGCGTCCAACACCATACCTTGGAAACATCCACAGGTCTGGACAGGAAGTTTGATGACATATCACAAACCAAGATTGCTCCTTTGACATCAGGTACAAAGTCAAATTCCACACCATGAACAGTCTCATTAGCACAGTAATAAACATAAGATGCATCTGGATTAAGATTCCAAGTGCTTGGGTCAGGAATGTCTGAGAGAGACAAAAAAGGAAACCAAAGGTCACTGGAGATAAGGAATTTTCCTGTTCAAGTAAAATGCAGACTTAAGTGCAAACCTACAACAATTTTGCAGTATAAAGCATTCATTATCTTGTTACTAGGAAGATGTAATTTATCTGCAAATGAAATACATCAGTGCATTCTCAAAATTCTGTGATGAGCCATCATTAAGCTTGCAAACACCCTGGAAATTATCAGCCTGAAAATTATCAGCCTTGATTCCTCAAGGGATTTTAATCAAGTTTGCAATCCCAGACTGAAAACTACTGCCATGGGGTACAAAACAGCATTTCAGAGCATTGAGGCACTGGATCCAAGAATCCTCCAGATTCTCACTGGCAAAGTTCTCCAAAGCTGCATTTCTGAGGATCCCCAGAAGCATTTCAGTCTTGCCCAAGCTGAACACAAGTTTATCTGCCTACCTCCCATTTAAGCTCTGCAACTGATTTGCAAAACTAGTATTTCCTCTGTCAACAGGCAAAATACAGGCATGCCCTGACAGCACAGAACAGGTTTTGCATAGAACAAATGGTTGCCCTGTCTTTCTTCTCTCCTCCAAAACACATGGGGAAGAAGTGCTGTTACAGCCTCCATCATCACTTGCTACCTCTCCCCTTATCTACAGGCGCCAAATGGTGGATACACTCCCTTGACTGAAAAATTGTAGGTTGAATTCCTTCCTGTGCCTCAAAGAGTATAAACTGATTTTCTAAGTTTGTGCCCTAATCACCTGTTAATATACTAACTCATATGTAGATATATTCTTTGCCTTTCCTGTTGCCACTCTTACCAGTTCAAATGCTTATCATTTGGACCAAAACTAAGACAAGCGAACATGACTAGCAAGACTAGAAACCAGAATTCAGGTATCCCTACCCCAAGAATTATTTACGTATATGCAAATTATACACTTAAGTTCTTCACACTGTCTCATAAAAATGCCTGATGCCTCAATTACAGTAAACCTTTTTCTTCTTTCTATACTGTGTTCATTCAGACTGTGTTATGTCCAGTAATAAGGTTCCAGAGGAAAAGCTGAAATGCCTCTTCTATTTCAGAGCTAACTGCCTGTTATGACACATGGGTGGGAAATATAAGTATTTGGGAACCCCTGAAAGTAGATAACAGAATGCAAGACTCCCATCTCATGGGGCAACAAGGTTAAGATACCAAACATGCTTCTGAATTTCACAGCAATCTCATTGCAAAGTATTTCAGTTCCAAGTACACTCAATACCCCTGCAAACAGCTTAAGAACTCAGTCAAAAAAAAAAAAAAACAAAAAACAAACAACAAAAAATATAAAAAGAAAAAAGGAAATCAGACAGCCCAGACATTTCCCTACTAATACACATTTGCTTCTTGCAGCGTGCTTTCCGCAATCTGATCAGCCTAGCTTCACAATTCTCTTTTGGTGGAGAAGGTTAAGACATCTAACAGATCTCCCAGTGATGAACATGTGGAGATGTGGCAGGCAATCTTTTGAGTGCTCAGCAGACACTTCTAACTAGTTAACACTGAATAACCTAACAGCTGTGTTGGGCCATCTTTTAGAGTTATTCAAAACACTAAGCATTCATATGAACAGGTGTAGTCATCAACTTACTTGTATAGGCTCCTAGTTTTGGATGAACAATATTCACTTTGGCATACTTCTCTGCTTCTTTAGCTGCTTTTGCTGACCAAGCTCCAGTAATAACATAATCTGCATGTCTTCCCTCCTTTAAAGCAATAAGGTTAAGTGGGACTGCACTGAACTGAGCAGATCCACCTCCTTGGAGGAAAAGGACTTTGTAGTTTTCTGGTACATTTCTGCATGCAAGAAATAACCATCTAATATTATTCACAGAAGACACGGGATGCATACTACTTGATATTATGCATTTATAGCATACAGCAACAGAGGAAAAACACTGTCATTTCAGAAGACTCTGCCAAGAGTTTAGACCAAATCCCATTAACTTACTTCAGCACTGGTCTTCACTAACAACTTAAATATTAAGAATAATGCTATATATTTTACTGCAAAAATTTGATGAAAAACAAGTTTTTCAACCCCCTTGGATATCATCAAATAAATTCACTCCTAAGTAGCTTTACTATCATAGTACACACATCTTAGAAGATATTCCAGTAGAATTAATGCTCATTTGTAATTTTGTCTACTGCTTGCTTCATGGCTTTTCTGTCAGGCCACAAACTTCACACCAAAGTGCTCACAGAAGAACTCAGCTTTGAGGCCCTTCAGTCAGAAATGCAACTGTATAGTAAACTGTGCATGTAGAGCAAGTGCCATAATGATTTGTCCATACAGTAACAAAAATTATTTGTTCAAACTAATCATTGAAACCCCTCTGCCAATAATTCTGCCTGCAATTGACAGTCAAGCTTTTATATGAGATGACTAACATTGTAAGCTACTATGACAATACTAATTCTAATATACAATATAATTATTTCAAACTTCGGAAAACATGTCACACTACAAATAGGAAAAGGGCTCCTGCTCAAGGATTCTAAAATACGTAACATACAGATCACCTCTATACCACTAGAGAACTGATTTCCATTGTTTCCATTTATTTCTTGAAGAAAGTTGATGCCTTTCATTAATTCTATGAATGTGACAAAAATTAAAGTTTTATAAGAAAGGCAACTAATCAGTGTGTAGTAGATATATAAAAAGTATTTTAACCTAATAAAAGCCCTTAATCAAATCTAAATAAATCAGCATCAGACAAACAGAAGATCAGTGTCCTCTCCAAGATTAATACTCTATCAGACATGGTATCTAAAACAAAAGGCAATCCACCCCCCATAAACAAGTGCTTTCAAGGAAGGGTCTCCACATTAGTCATTACTGGGGCAACTAACACAAAAATAAGTAGGAAGTAACTGACTTACAGCAATTCACGCAAGAGATTTTCAGCTGTATTTAAAATTTTTGTGAAGTCTGAGGTCCGATGGCTCATTTCTTTGGTGGAAAGAAGAAATAACATGAAACAAAATGGTAATACATCAGTGTTATTTTTAAATTATGTTAAGCTTTAAAAATTTACTCTATAGATCTAAAATGCCTGTAAGTCCCATTCCCAGTTTCAAGTCATACTATTTTTATTGCTGAGCCTTCCTAAATACTTAAACAAGATGTATCTCCAGTCTTGTCCTGATCCAGGCAAACCCAGTCCATTCACATTTGGCATCCACATGACCTTACTACTCCCAAGAACAACTACATTTGTGTGAAAAAAAATAATTCCTAGAAAGGCATAAGTTTTTCTCACTCTAAGAATTTTCTCTGCTAGTTATGCTGCAGCAAGTATAGAGTAAGGTGTGGTGGTTTGTTTTGTTCTTTTATTTTTTGCAAGGCTTCTTCATGCTTTACTCCTAATTAAATATTAAGCACACTTAGAGTTAACTAACACTAATTCTTTTTATTATATTCATATACTTCCTTCCATCAGTAAGAGCGCACAATTTAAACATGAATACAAGTCCTGCAGACTGGTGCACATTCAACTTCTAGCAAACAAACAGTTTCACAGAACTAGTGAAATGCTGACCATCTTCTTGCATAATGTGCAACTGGAGCTGAAAAGCCAGTCAGCTACCATGTGGTGCAGAAGACACCTCCTCCTTATGACAGGACAGCATTGCCTTCCTAATGGGAAGGATGCTATTCATCAGGTGCATCTGAAGTGCTCTTCCACACAGTATGTAAGATCCTATATATGGTATCCATATATATGGACGTGGGTTGCCCAGGGAAGTTGTGAATGCTCCATCCCTGGTGGTGTTCAAGGCCAGGCTGGACAGAGCCTTGGGTGGCATGGTTTAGTGTGAGGTGTCGCTGCCCATGGCAGGGGGGTTGGAACTAGATGATCTTAAGGTCCTTTCAAACCCTAACTATTCTGTGACTCTATGATTCTATATAGACACATATAGCATTTGTATATATGTGGGTAATGGGTATACACATATAGCATTTTATAGATATATATTTTTATATATATTGCCTATATATGAATATACTCCCATATACCTTCCCAGTGGTCCAAAAGTACTAATGTTCTCAATATAATTAAGGTTATTTTTGTCTCTAATCCTTTGTTTGTATCACTAAACATCTGGCTATATATCACTTCATGGTCTGATGAATGGTAGAAAAGCACTGTGAAAAAATATTCTCTGAACATGCATGCTAGCAGAGTAACTTATTAGTAATGAAAAGGAGTTTAAATACCAAGATGAAAAAGTTTCATTAAAAAATTTGTCAAACATATAAACAAAAAAATAAATAAAAATCTACATTTTAAAAATAAAATCAAAATCTACATTTTTCAGTCTTACCAAGAACACTTATACCAAGTCCTTTGTAGTCCACCAATTCTTTCTGTGCTTCTAGTAATACCTAACAAAGGAAAAAAAAATCCACAAATAAGGGAATTTTCTGCTATCTGGAGACACTAGTGCATCATGCATATGCCAGCTGCTCCATAATGCAGTAACCTGACACTTAAGTGAGATTAACAGAAGTATGGTCACCAATATAATTTTGTTGTGGAAGGCTTTTCATAAGACAGTGTAATTAAATCAAATGCTTGTTGTGGAGACTGTGTTTTAGCTTACTATTTCAATGGCCATATTTCCAGATTTCAGGATGATTTCTAGGAGTTAGATAGAACTTCCAGCCTCTTATAGAACACTTAATGCTTCCATGCATCCTCTTTCTAAACAAGTATCTTAAAACGCCCACCCCTCCACCCTGTGTCTTTCACTTGACTTCTGCAAATAGGACAACCAAGGGGGAAAGCAGAAGCAAAAAGAACAGAATCATCGTGGGGAACTGGATATCTCAAACTGACACAACAGGACAAGAATGAAGCCCCACACTTTTTGAGGTTGAGCCTTCTCTATGCTATTGAAAGTTAACAAAGAAATCAAGCAAAGTTTTGAGACAGCCAGAAGACAGAGGACACTCATAAAAGCCCTAGCCAGGTAATCCGCTGCTTCAGCCTTTTGTTGTTTTTTCTTCTCCCACAGTTCTTGAGTAGCAACAAAGTGGAATCCATTAGACCCGCAGCTTCCAATTTCAGCAAGCTCCTGTGTGAGACTCAGAACACTCTTAGCAGTAGAAGAAGCAGCCCCAGTAGAAGAGCCGCCAAAACATGCACTGTGTGCATGCACCCCAGGATATACCAAGGAGCCACAGAAGTGCTCCAAAGAGTTTCATGAACAAGAGATCTATCCTGCTGACAAGGTATCTGCATGGCTTATCAACTGTAACAGCTGGTCACTAAAAGGTCAACCAGAAACAACTATGCTGCTTTTGATGTTAGAGATTGTGAAGTTTTAACCACCACGTTTCACATGCAAGCACATTCATGTCAGAGGAGGGGAAAAAAGTCAAAGGGGGCACAGAGATTATTATAAGAAAATGCTTGTTGAACTGCTTGATAAAACCCAATTCTGTTAGTAATATTCTTTGGCACGTGTTGCGAAAGACGTTTATGGTATGCCTTATAATAGCCACAAAAAGCTCTGTCCACCTTCTTCAGCGAGTTTGAGCACCTCAGCCCAGATCAAAGTGAAACAATCGAGGTAACACAGGAGTCCATGTAAGATTACTGAATTTTCCAGAGGGAAAACCAGATTAATACTTGGGAGCAGATTAATACTAGGGAGTTAGCTGTGGTCTCCTCTAACCCTGAGCCCAGCTTTCTGCGGCAGACAGCTGGATACTGCAGCAGTTCTTTAAAGAGCTCGTTTGGAACCAAAGGTTCAAAACAGAACAACAGGTTTCTTGTCAGCATAACCTACAAAGTACATTCCCAGAAGAATGAAAATAGAGAGCAAAACCAAACAAAATAAAAAAAATAAAAAAGCACTGCTGCACAGCACATTTTTTTCACCTAATTGTTAAAAAAAAAAAAAAAAAAACACATAAAATAAGGAAGAAAACTATGAAGGAAATTAAGAAAACAAGGAAAGATCTCCACAATCCGTAACTCTTAAATTGAAAGTCAGATGCACACAGTTTCGCAGAAGCCACCCTTTCTCCATATGTGACTGGATGGATAATCCATAGCTGCTGATGCAACTTTCCCGAAGGTTGAGCCTACACTGCACTCATTAACATTTGTTAAACAAAGACTTCTCGGGGAATTACCTTGTTGTTTATCAGCTGACAAGTAACACACTCAACACAGCTACCCTCGCACATCCGCGGATTTACTCCTCATCCAGAAGCTGATATAACCCTTCGTCAATGACCATAAAATCAGATTCAGAAAAACAGCTCGGGGCGAGCAATCCTAAACCCACATTAAGGAGAGTTTTCAAAAAACCCATTAACAAGGCATTCAACTGGGTAGGGAGGGAGAGAAGAAACTAAGTTTCGCCCCTCTTCAGGTAATTCTATTTTATCACGACTCACTGGAGCCTCCCCAGCCCTCGCTGTGCACCCGGCGCCCCCGGAAGCCTCTGAGGAGTTGATTTGGGCCGGCCGGCAGGCACGCGCCGCTGTCCCGCCGCCTCACCCCGGCGAGAGCCCATTCGGGGCGTAGCTCCGGCAGGACACGTCCAGCCGGACACCCACCGCCGCGCCGCGCCCCGCCGTGTGGGAAGAGCCCGGCCCCTACTCACGGAGCGCGGCAGTTTGGCCGGTCCGGCCCCGAAGTTCGCCACTTGCCGCCCTCTCTCCATGATGCTTCTCCTGCTGCTGCAGCCTCCACTGCTGCTGCCACCGCCCAACAGCCGCCCCTGCGGCCCTGCCGGTATAAACCCCCTGCGACTGGCGCGCCGATTGGTTGCTGCCGCACACACCCCAGGGGCAGGGCTCTCCCCAGTCCCCTGTTGGCAGCCTGCTCAGGCCGGCGGGGCCGTGCGCGGGGCCACCACCTCTTCTCGCCGCGGTCCCTGACCCCCGGTCCCGGCTCGGCTCAGCCCAAGAAGGCAGGAGGGCCGGTTGCGGACAAGGGCTCAAAGCGAGGGGTTTAAACAAGCCTTGTGCCTGGAAAGTCTCAGTAAACCTTGCCACGATTTCACTGGGTGGGTGGGTAGACAGGCAGATAGAGGGAATGCATGTCCTACAAGTCACTGCTCTGTTTCCCCCCCCCTGCAGTTGCTGCTGCTGCAGCACTGGGACGCTTGTTGTAAAAGTGATGTGTCCGAATGCACAAGACACTAAAACCAGCAGTCCACAGTTACAATGAATTTCGGGGGGTATTTCATCTTGAAAGAGGTGCCCAGCGAAGCTGTGGCTGCCCCGTTCCTGGCAGTGTTCAAGGCCAGCGTTCATGGGGCTTTGAGCAGAGGGGTGGAACTAGATGATCTTTAAAGTCCCTTCCAACCCAAACCTATGATTCTATGAAATTCTTTCTTGGCAGGAGAGTGGGATCCCTACCTTCACTAATCCAAGAAGAACCTGCTTTTGTGCTCTCTTGCCCCAGACAGCCCATTGCCAGCAAACTGCTATTTTCATCTCATAGAAAGGGATTAAAAACCATAGAGGTGTGAAACTTAATGTCACATAACGGATAGCGGAGCTGAGACTTGCCTTGAGGTCTGCCAAATCCTAGGATGATATCCCTAAATACTAAACCATTCTTTCCACAGATGCCTTGGTGTAAGTTCATTGAAAACAGGGTTAATACAACTAAACCGCTGTAACTGAAAGACTTTAGCTCATCCAATTCCTTCTAACTGTTCTAGCTAGAGACATACTGCCTTACAATCAGTTTTCAGAAGTTATTTTAAAGGCAGGAGCAGTAAGTCATTTTTAACAAAACATTAAGTATGATTGAAAACAGATGGGTTTTACAGAGTCCCATAATTTTCAACTACCTTGGATGAGATATATGGTTCTCATATGTAGCTGTATACAGCACAGCTCTCAGACTCTTTTGTCTGCCCAGTGTAACCCGGAATGCTGGCCTGACTGTCCCATGCATGTTCACTCAGTTATCATCAATAATCTGTATATAAAATCTGCAATTTTTTTTTAAGAAATTAAAGATTTTATGTGCATTATTTTTTGAACACTGAGATTTAGATGAAAGGTAATTTTTCATTATTAATTATTCCACTGAATAAATAGTGACTGCTTGAATTTGTTCCTTGTCCTGTCAAGCAGGTCATACCTAGAATGATAAAAAGAATTTACAGAATATAGCCTGATCTAATCTCTAATTAACAGACTTTCATCTTAATGCAAGTTCTATGTCATTTTTAAAGATTGTAAGCAGAGATAGTGATTTTAGAGCAAAGATAACCTTCATTCCAATAATGGCTTTAGCTTAAGAGAAACCTACCAAACTTGCTTTCAGATGCCAGAAACTACCTCAGTTCTAAAGAGGTAATAGCAAACTTCACAGACATTACAGGCTCAATATATTCTCTTCAAAACATTAAGGTATTTTTAAAGTATGTCTCAAACCGTAACACCCAGAATGACTACATTCATTCTAATCATTAAAATTAGTCCTAATTAAATAGAAGTGCCTATTAAAATCTTCACTAACAACACAAATGTAACTGTAATACGATTATTTCTACTCAAGTCTCAAAAACAGTGTTAAAGCTCCTAGTATGGGCTTTTCCCAGTATTAAACCCAGACCACCTACGTCTGACCGGAGGGGCAGCTTTGAACGCCAGTCTGTTGGGTAGTAAGAGGCAGTGGAAAGTCAGAAATAATTTAGTTTGGTGATTCAGATCAGGCAGCCTGGCCACTACTACAGGGAAGTGTTTCGACACGCTAGCAGGATTAGTCTTGAATCCTGTGTGGCACAAACCACAAGGTAAATTAAAACTTTGGAATTAAAAGTGTAGCACAAAGACCTAGAACACAAAACCACAAACCAGGCAAGCTAGTGCTAGTATAGGCTCAGAGCACAAGGAGTAAATAGCAGGTATTGCAGTTTTTCGGCTCAGGAAAATCCCATCCTGACCAGAACAGTGAAAGCTCCCATGAGAACAGAAGACAACTGTGCTGGAAGCATGGCCACCCAGAGCTTTAGAAAATTAATTCCATATTCTCACTGATGGTAAGTAACTAAAATTGATAAGGATGTATAAACCATCTCTGTTCCTAAACAGAGAATAATCCATTTTTACTACATGCAAGAGATTATTATCCTCCAACCCAAGTCAGAGAGAATGAAGAGGAATGGTAAAGGCCATGTCAGGGTACTGTTTCTATTGAGATTTCTCCTATTTTAATAATTTTGCTGCCAGCAATTATGATTTAATATTTTTGTTATATTAAAAAAAATCAGAAATTCATTATTTCAATATTCACAGTCACCAATATGAAATACAAGCTTTTGTAAACCAGAACTTCCAAGAATGCTTCTGGCTTCTAGCATTAGAGTACCTGACCCTTCAAATGCCACAAATCTCTGCAGTTTAACACTAATTTGCATAATTAACACAAAAGAGGAGAGTGCTATATTTATTATGATGCAACTGGAAAAATGAAACACAACAAGCAAAAAGCCAGAGGAAGTGTAATATCTAAATAAAGTTTCTGAGTTTTCAGTGAACTTTTATGTGGGACTCATCATGACTTCACATTATGCTTGACACAAAAACCGTCATCAACCACTGCTGGAACAGAACCAGCTCACTCAAGGAGAGCAAGTGTACATGAGTTATCTGTTCAGTACAATAACCAACAAACTGACGTCACTATTAAAAGATAAATAATGCTGATTACATAGCAACCTGGCAGCTGTGTCAGTAGGAAACTGGGATGTCTGGTTCAGCAAACTAGTGAGACCTGAAGATTTTAGAGGGACTTTACAGATGCAGGTAGTTCAGACAAGGGTTTGGGGGTTATTCTGTTTTTCAGAAATACAGCTCCAAAACTGCAATTACGAAATATGAAAAGTAACTTTCAGAAAGTCCAAATAAAGGCAGGAAAAAAAATGCTTGATTTTTTAAGTAAACAGCAACATGTTCTCTAGCAAATCTGGCCTATTGATTTCAGACTTCTTTTGTCAAACAAGAACACAGACAAATGTGTAAAACATTGACTAATAGCAAGAGGTTGAAACAGTTTATATACAACCTCAGGGTAAAACGGTTTCATAATAATTTAAAATGTATGTATTATACCCTATTTAGTTTTTCTTACTTTTAATTAAAATGCTTTAACCTTAAAACTTCTGAGGTATTAATGACAGCCTTAAAAAATTTTTCCATAGGTGACTTCCATTATCTCTATTGACTTCAAATGCAACATTCAACTATATGTAAAGTATGCACTCCAGATTCTCACAGTAAGAGGGCAACAAAAGAGCACCAGTGATGAGATGGTGAATCTTTCATGTTTCTTATTAAGATTAAAAAAAAAAACAAAAACCAAAACCAACAAACATGGTTAACTGAAAACAATCGAAAAAAATCCATGTCCATCTAAATTATATACTGCCTGGCCAATTTTGCTTTAGAGTACAATTTTTTACATTATTCATACTTTAAAAGCAAATACATGTTACGTAGTATAATATAAAAGGTATTTATGCCACCTGCTTACAGGCATTACTATACAAAATATAGGCATTACTATACAAAAAGCAATTTAATTCTTTATAGTACTTTTAGGGGCAAATAGCAGATTCATGATTTCTAACCTCACAAATCCTAACACTTTTGAATTCATCATTTCACAGTGACTAGCTTTAGTCTTAACTTTGAAAAGGGAACATACAGCATATTAATGCTGAAGAATCTGATTGCATGTAATTGTTCTAGCAAGTCAAAAATCACAAGCAATGAATCATGACTGAAGCCCTCAAATGTTTGGGAGAATATCTAAAAAATTGCATAAATTAATGTATTACCTGCTATTATTCTGAAGTACCAAAGTCTGTATAAATAATGTACTTTCATGTGCAATTATTTGTGCAATATTGCAATAGCTAAGGCAATCTCATGCTATTTGCTCAGCAGAAATTTCTATTGGAGGATTCATTCATTTCTTCATAATTGTCAAGCAACTGGAGTCAGGTGTTTCTACAGATCAATCTCTTCTAGAACTCTCATGACAGAGAAGAAAGTTACGCAGTATTCTTTCCCTGCCCCAGCTCAGCACAAATCATCTTGCCTATTTCTTGCCTAGTTCCTCTATCTGAAAAATACCTTCCACTGCTCTTATCACCCTCTGTCACCTTCACAATGGAATGTGAAGGGGAATTCACAGGAGAATGTACCCTCTGCAAATGGAATACATGATGCCAAGAAAAGTCCATACCAAACAGACTAAAATACTATGGTATTTCAAAACCTAAGCCAACACTGTGAATAGTGAAATAAAAACAAAATATTTAATGTTTTCTAAAAAGGCATCTGTTCATGACCACTGCATAATGTAATGAGTTTTCAACATCTGAATCCCTCAGAGCTCGCTACTGAAATTTCAAAGATTTCTTTTATAAATCAGGACTGACACAACCACATATATGTTAAAAAAAAGTCACAGAGAAGTTATTTTGAGGAAATAAAAATGACTAGTTAGCTCAAAAACTGGAGAAGGCTGTGTGGAGACCTCATAGCAGCCTTCCAGTATCTGAAGGGGGGGCTACAGGGATGCTGGGGAGGGAGGCTTTATTACGGACTGCAGTGATAGGACTACAGGCATTAACGGGTTAAAACTTAAACAGGGGAAGTTTAGAATGGATATAAGGAGGAAGTTCTTTACTCTAAGGGTGCTGAGGCACTGGAATAGGTTGCCCAGGGAAGCTGTGAATGTTCCATCCCTGGAGGTATTCAAGGCCAGGCTGGACAGAGCCTTGGGTGACATGGTTTAGTGTGAGGTGTCCCTGCACATGGCAGCGGGGTTGGAACTAGATGATCTTAACCTTTCTAACCCCAACTATTCTATGCTTCTAAAACAGAATTCACACCCACTGCTGAACCAAATGACTTAAATACGCTTAAACCCTAAACTACAGTTTAAGTTTTGCATTTGGAAGAATCAAACATGTTGCTTAAAACACTTTTCCTAAAATTTCCTTAAATACTTAACATCTTCCTCATCTCTACTATCCTTACTCACAGGTTGATTTTTACAGTACTCTGATTCATATAAAAATAGTAGTGAAGATGTAATTATTATGTTCAGCTCTTGCCTGACTGCCTTCTCATGGCACTCTGGCAAGTGTACAAGTATATAGAAAGATACCACTTTCTTTTTCAGGGCTGTACTGAAGTGCATCTTATTATTATTCCTCATGCAAAACAAAATGATTTTCTGTGCCTCATAAGGCAAATCAACGTCTATGTTAGTCTGTGCTATAGTTCAGAAGCAAATCAGCTGCCTGGGCAAAAAAGACAGGAACAAAAACCTGAGGGCAAACCCCAGGAGTTTTAAAACAATAATGTGCTTTTAGTTTCAATGTTCTCATGTTTCTCCAGGTCCCGAGAACAACCTAACTGAATTGGATTTGACACCCTCTACAGGTCCCTTCCAATGTGTATTATTCTGTGATCTACAGCCACAGCAATAAAGAAGAGTGTCTGGTTTTCAGCATGTTTGGCAGACGTGTTTCTAGGTTCATTTTTCAATCCAAAACTTCCACTGCCTTTGGAAATGTCATACCCCCACAACTGTTAGGCATGACTTGCTGTCTGCCCTAAACCCACTTTTTCTGCTTCCATTGCAATACACTGGAAATTCATGCTGGGGGAAAAAAAATGTAATCAAATTAAATTTATTAGCTCAAGACAGTTTACACTGTATAATGAGATCTGTGATATACAACAAAATCCATATACCGGGAATCCTTTGTATGTAGTAGAAACATTTTACCAGTGTTATCACCTTTCCAAAACCAAAAATCTAGTAACAAGTGATGCAAACATGGATCAGGAATATAAAACAGCATGCAATGCTTAAAAAGGTTACAAAGCCTACATTACTTTACAAAAACTCTCAAGCTATACCGAGGCATCCAAAATCTGTTTTTACTCTTGCAAGTGTAAAAACCAGTCCAAACATTTTAGAACCATTTCAAGTACTGGTAAGACTTTTGACACTTTCTTGCATTTCAGAATCAGATCCAACAGTATCGGTTCCAGAGCGGTTTACTGTCTGCTGTCTGCTTTGGTCTCCGCTTGCTCCATCATTTGGAATTGCCATTTCATTTGCTCTAGCAATGTATTTCTTTGAGAAACAACTTCTGCTTTTTTCTCCAGAAGCATCACTGGATATTCTGCTACCATTACTTTTAATATGTACACTGGAATCAGAAAATGAATGCCAACTGGTAACCAATTGCCTTGCTGATTGATGCCCTTTTGCTTGTTCATTTTGTTTGACTCTCCTCTCAGGGGATGTTGCAGTAGTATTTTGAGGTTCATCCTCTTTCTTTTGGTTAATTATTTGAGCTTCATTTTCATTCTGTGAACTGGGCTGGTACTGCTGTTCAGAAGCCTGAATGTCTTCTATTTGTCTAAGAGCAGAGAAGGCACTTTTCACAGTCATCTGGGATTGAAATGTGCCAGGAAGAGAAGCTTGGATGTCCCCAGCTCTGTTCTGAAATAAGAGATTATAATGAAGGTACTGATGCAACTAGAGAAAAAAAAAACCTCAAAAAAACCAAAAACAGTATTGCAACTGCCATATACTAAAATCTGCACAGCAAAATAAACTCATCACATTATATAGGAGAGGCTCAGAGATAACAGCACAACCTTTATTACCTTTCAAAGCAACCAAGTTTCACGAGATTGACAGGGTCATAACAATAGTTTCACATCTAGCTTGAACTTTATACTACAGAAATGTGTCAGTTACACTGAAGCAGGCAAAGCCTAATCACATCTATTATTCTGAAATAGTCTAGCCCACAACACCTAGCTGCTACAAGAATCCAAACTAACCAATACTAGGAGATAAGTATGAGAGTAGCATTAAGTGTTAGCTGAAGCTTTTTGTAATCATCCTTTGGCATGCATGCTTTGTACACTTAAAAAAAAATAAAGTTCAGGCTTCTAAGCGTAGCTGAATTAGATAAACAATTATTCAAACTGCATGAAAAAAGCTTATGTCACAGTGCAAAAGAGTCCATCAGCTGAAAACACTGTGACAAGCCAAACAAATGTCAAAGAACCTATAATAACCACATATTACGCCAAGTAATTTCAGCAGATTCAAACTGCAAAACTGGAAATTGCTTTCCACACCATTAAAAACCCCAACACTTTTTACCATCATGATTTAGAAGCTCATGGTGATCTTGAAGAATTTGGAATACTTAATGGGGAAGACATTGGATATAATAAACATACCAGAATGCAGAATGAATTTTAGCATGACAATTTTATCTAACTTGGACAAGTTTGCAGAGTGCCAGTATCTTAATTTTTAATTCCTTAAAAAATAAGAACTTAAGCCTCTTTGGTTGTTTTTGGTTTGGTTTGTTGGGTTTTTTTTGTGTTGTTTTTTTTGTTTGTTTTTTTATGGGAACTTTAGTATCTCCTTTGAAAAATCTGCAAGGTGTTCTACTTACTGTCTTCGGAATAGAAACTAAAACCTTATGTTGTTAATATTCCAAATTTTTAGTTGCCTGAAACTTGGCAAAAAATGGCCCACACAGAAATCTAACTGAAGTGAACATGTGCACTGCAATTACTTAACAGAAAATTCGTGCTTTTCAACAACCTTATTTACCCTCTCCTATCAGACTAGGATTTTAAAAACACTATACATCACTATTAAGTGTTTCTAAAAAACATAGTAATGGTATTTTCAATTTTTAAGCAATGTATACCACTATAGGACCTTTGTATTCTGGAATAAGAAACAACATGATTATCACCAACATTTTCTTTAGTAAATTACAAAATATATTCCAAATGGTAATCATTTAAAAACCCTACATTAATCTTTGAATTGTTGTGATCTGTATAAATACAGCTACAGCAAAAGGTTGCATTAACTTCATGGATCATTTTGTAATCATTATTTTCAGTCAGAGGGGACTAACAGCAGAAAAGCGTTATAGTATCAAGTAGATTGCCACCAGCATTCCCTCTACAGACTTACTTTGCTATTCTGGATATGTTCATGTCTTTCTTCTTCAAAAGACTTCTCCTTCAGCATGTTAGCAGACTTACTGAGAGTAGAATTCATTTGTGGATCCCCCAAAAAACCAAAATCTGACTGGTCTATCCCAGCTAAAACAGCAAGTTGTCCAAGTCTGTAAAATACAATTTAATAGGAAATAAC
The DNA here is from genome assembly GCF_012275295.1 of Melopsittacus undulatus. NCBI lineage: Eukaryota > Metazoa > Chordata > Aves > Psittaciformes > Psittaculidae > Melopsittacus > Melopsittacus undulatus. Next base: position 40,164,397 of record NC_047557.1, on the reverse strand, counting down.
ACAAAAAAAATTATCGTGAAAAATCTAAACATTCAAAATCAGAATAAGAAACAGAAACTGTTTGAAGCTTTGAGGATAGTTTTTCCATTGTTTTCCAAGAAGCCCAGAATAGCTTAATAAAGATGACAATATGTAGCTGAAGGTATTTTCAGATCTTTGCACAAATTAGGCTGAAGGTTCAAAACTGTCAGTCTTAATTCTTAACCTCATGACACTGAATGAAGTTCTCCCAGTCAACACTGATGTCAAACAAGGACGCTGACAAGCAGATTGCCTCTCAGTTAGAACAAAGACTAGAACTCTGTAATTCAAGCAGAAGATTGGTGCAGATCTCCCAAACCAGCACAATTGTCAATAGCCAAATCCAATTACATACCTCAAATACAGTTATGTTGTTTCACCTGCCAGCTTACAAGTTGGCCAAACCTGCACTTGTAAGTTTTAAGCCTCAATAATATTTGAGAAGTTGCAGCCACCAATCAACAGCATAGCATATTACATATAGAACCTTACTGAGAAGAGCAGTCTATGTGATTGGTATTCTGTACCTTTCTGAGCATCTCCCTATCACTGTGAATTGACAGAGGGCCTATTCAAAAAAACTATTTTTTACGTAGGGGAAAAGAAGAAGAGACTTAAGCAGAAAGAGTTAAGACTTAAGTGATGACCTACCCAGCATCTTTAAGGAGGTCTAAAAAAGCATGAAACTTTTGGAAAGAGCTCTCAATGCTGCCCAGAACACCTTCATCTTCCAAAATCATGTTGGTTACTGACTGCGCATGAAGAACCTCAGACAGGGAGATATTTAGATTCCTTAATCTTGCATTTTCAATTTCCAGCTAGTAACGGAAAAAAAAAAAGGGGGGGGGAGGTGGAAGATAAAGTAATTTCTACCATTGTCAGTTAAATCCGTATCACAAAGAGAAATACCAAACTAACTGTTGCAACTGATACAGAACTTCCTGCACCAGAAATATTCAGGGCACTGTTAGACTGAGCTCTGTGCAGGTTTGTTTATCCATGGCTGGCTGCAGTCCCATGCTACCATAGTGAAACTGCTGCAGGCACTCAAAACTGCTGGCTCAGCACTGTCTTCAGTATACACAGAATGTTGAGAGCAAGTGCAAGCAAAAAGATTACCCTTCCTATCATGTTGGTTTGCATCTATTATATGCCAGATTAACACCAAAGAATTTGTTTTACTAATAAAAGCCTTAATGAAGGCAAGTGCTCTCCCATATATTCACCCCTCTGTAAACAGAGGGACTGGATATGACTGCATCTGTCCCCTGCACTGTGCACCCCAAACCTGAAAGTTTAAGATGATCCAATTTCTCTCCACATTGAAAATTAATCAAATAAATTGAAAGTTGAATGATAACTCTAAGGATATACACTATTTTGTGTTTGAGGGAAACACTAACTCAGACACTTGTTTAAGATTAGCTATGCAATCACTTCCACCACAGGTGTTCCATCTTATGTGAGGACAAAAATTATAAATCTGTGTAGTGCACTGTAGTTGTTAAACTAGCACCAAAATGAACAGGTTCAAAGATTACTGCTACTTAGTTTATCCCTTCTCCTGAGACAAGGTGCTACGTCTAAGCAGTCTAGCACAAGCGGTATTTCTTGCACTGGGTATTTAGTCTAAAAAGTATTTAAGTATTCAAACAACTAACATCCAGAACTGCACTCCAAATTACTGACGGCCACAGTGGAGAACTACAAGGAACCTTGTAGACTGCAGTCATTTGTGGCTATCTGCTCCCTGTACTGTGGGGTACCACTTATTGCTGAAGTTCCAAAGTGTACCAGCACTTTCACTCCACTCCAGACCACATTTAAAAACCAAATCCATTTGTTTACATTACCTTACACGCAAACCTATTGCAAGAAATTCTGCTTACTGTTGCAAAAGAATCTTTTTAGCTCAGTAGCGACAGAGGGGAAACAGACCTTACAATTCAACTGTGACAAGCTGTTAAGTTTGGCTCTATCATAAAGCAAAACTGTGCCTCACAACAACTGATAACTATGGCCAATGTATAAAACCATCCAACACTTTTGTTGTCTGCAGAAACAAAACTTAAAGATCAAAGCGACAAAGTAAGTCAAATTAAACAACATTGGCAACAAACAGCTTTTCAGCACAAGTCATGATAAAGAAGATGGGCTACCTCAAAGAACTATCCATTTACTACAAATTGCAAAAAGACGTAATTACTTTCTTGAGAAAAACAAACATCGGAATACTCCAGATCCTAATACACCAGATGAATAAAACACATTGGAAGGGTTGCTTGACCCAGAGTTCATGGCTTTGGAATAGGATCCGGAGAACAAGCACACATTACTAAACCAAGATTTCATCATTGCCCTCAGGCTAGTAAATGATCCATGTGACTTTGAACTGAAACTCTGAAAACTACCGTATTAGAGGTCATTGCTAATTACTCCTGATTAAGCAAGTAGATAGTTTGATTGGTGCCTCCTTTAAAAGTAAAGATGACTAAGAGTTAAAAAGAATTACCTCCGTTATTCGTTCCTCAGCCTTTACTCTGGCGCTCTGTTCTTCCTTTAATTTTTCCATGCATTGTTCCAGCTCCTCCTATGAGAATACATATATAAACTGTCACGAAATTTATTTTAAGATGTCAGATCAATATGCAGTATTATGCAAAAACTCAGCACGTCCAATTAACAACTAGCACATGGGATTCCAAGCAGTAATTTATCATCTACAAAAACATATAACAGAGGTCCACTAGTACGTAACTCAAGGATGAAAAAAATTAACACAGGCAAGTAGAAATAATCATGATTCACTTAACAGATTTGCAAGATAACAATAGGTAAGATTATGGACAAGTCTCATGGGCCTATGACATTACCAACAAGAATATATGTTCTTCTCTACATCTTTTTCTTCCACTTGGCCTTTTCAAACCTTATTTTTACCCTCATCAATGCTCAAACTCAGCTCTAAAAAGTCCTTAGTAGCCATACCTAGATTTTCAGAAAGCATTTTTCATCCAGGACTGTATTTCTTATTACAGCAGTAGGAATACAAAATTCTGAACAGTAAGAACTGTACTCTAAATGGCTTCACTTAGTTCAGCAGAAAACCTAAGTTTTTGTTAATCCCAAGGTGCTTGAGTTAAGCACTTTAGTGTTGAATTAACAAAAACAATACCAATCTTTAACATCTAACAAACATATTCTAGCCTTACTCATGAGGTGCCTATACTTGTATTTTAACTTTTAGTTCCAAGAAGTGAATCTCTCTGCTTCAGCGAACAGTAGTCAAGATTTAATAAGCAATACGATGTATTCTCATACCACATCAGAGTATTATAATCTTTAATTACAGCACCTGAAGTGGAAGAACAAATAGGATTTTTATTTCTGCCATGCCTTATCACAACTTTCTGGTTCCAAAGGTTAAAAACCATCAAAATTATCAAGCTGCTGTGTTTTTCAGAGGGTAACCTAGATGAATGAACAGTATACAAAGCTTCTTCATTTCTCTGTGTATGTTGTATACCAGCACATATTTGCATAGGACACTGCTTTTTGCACACCGTATCAATCAGTTCTACAGAGGAGCAAAGATCCAAGTAGTACTGAAATCCTTTTTTCTTATGATCAAAAGCTTATTCAAGTGCATACTACTGCACTTCATACAATAAACTGAGAAGACTGGCACGCAACACAATGCATAGTGAAAATAATCCTGCAAACGCAAAGAGGTCCTCACAGGTCTTTTAGGATTAGAGGGACTTTTGCATCTAATTCATAGATGAAGTTTCTAAAATGTTTTATATATAGCCTGCCCAGTGACAACCATTCAGAGAGACTATGGGTCTGGCCCTACTGGCCAGTGAAGCCCACTCCCAAAATCCCCAGATTAGCATCATCCAAGCTAACCCTGGAGCTAGAAAGCTAGTCATACCTTTATCATCTGAACATGAGAAAGACTCTAAGATGTCAGAACGTACAGGAAAACCACATTTCAAACACCGTATTTGGGAAGAGATTTAAGAGTATCTAACTGCCATGATATAAAAAAATCACCTCCAGGTATGAGGTAAGGGGAAATCTCTGAGGAGAACTCTAAACAAAAGATCAGTCTTACTGCAATCTAACCCAGAACATGTGGAAATAACAGGAGATAGAAATCCTGTTACAGATACAGAACCACATCCCAGAAAGTAGTGCCCATAATGTTCTACATTCACAACTTGACATGTAAGCTACAATCCTTACAGGCTTTGAAGATCAGTCACAGATACTTGAAGAATTCTTCCAGTTCCATTTACAGTGTGTGCATGTATACATCTATGTATGTATTTCAAAGTTTCTAATGTGTAGGGTTCTTCGGCAAGCAACTCAACTGTAGAAACCACAGTTCTAAAGTAATTTTGTTCTGGATAGGTTCTAGACAATGCTAAATATAACAGCACTGAGCTTTTTCTTCACATTGCTGGTTTGTATTCTCAAAAGGCAAACGCTCAGAAAATGGTTAAATTAAGATTTTCAAAAGAAATTTTGAGGTGTTGTAGTATTACCCTGTAGATGTACACAATATTTGATGATTATGGGCTCACTTCATGAAAAAAATTACAAACAAAGCAGCTATATTTCCTCATAAGAAGTATCAGAATCCTGCATTTAAAGGGCGATCCCTTGTACCTGGGCAAACATATCTGTCACCATCAAATTACAAATATATGTACGCTTTATTCTCTGATTTTCTTTCAAGTAATTCACTACCTTACACAGGCCTCCAGTCTTTTGTATAAAAAAAGCTCAGAGAAAGTTAAATGTAGATCCAAGTTATGAGATTGAGCCTTCCAGTTAGTGTAGTTCAGAAAACAGAACTGATAAATTTGCTATTCATCTTCAAGGCTATTTGTAGCCCTCAGAATTACTCTATGCAATATGACAACTCACAACAGACACAAGTATAAAACTCAAGTATAAAACTGAAGTTTATAAACTAAAAGCATAAAAATATGAAAAAAACTTTAGGCCATGTTTTTCTTCTTAATTACACTGTTGTCCTTATTTTTAAAAAAAGGTTATAGTGTAATCTCATAGTATTAATATGCAGAAAGAATTGCACTGCTAACTATATTAAAGGGTGAAGTTCTAACTTATATTCTTATTTAAGGATTTAAGAAAAATCTGGGAGTTTCTTCAAATACATTCTTCATCAAAGACAATTCTGACATTTCAGATTCCATGTAGTGGAAGGGAAGAATACTTATCAGTTCTCATTTTTCATTTAAGCAGAAATTCAGCTTTTCATTAAAGAAAGGATTTTGACTTTTTTTTCTTTTTTTTTCTTAATGAAAGCACAACTGTTTCACTTATTAGTACTCTTAAAGCCCCTTTTTAGAACAGAAGGATGCAGGGAAGTTCATAAGGACTGGCATACTAAAGTGAAAGTCTGGTCATTTAGTCATATCAAGGGATGTTTGCAGAGCTTTTTTGGCACACTGGCAGTTTAAGGAACTCCTGTCTCTTACCATTTATTCTGTCTCTGCATCCCATCATTGTTCTAGCAGAGCTGCTTCTCCCACTTTACTGAAGGGCTGTGCCAACACCTGCTACATATATGCACTGGCTTACTTTCCAGCTTGATCAGTCCCTCAAGTCAGCTTCTCTTCCCCAAGCAGCTCTGCAGTAACAGCTGTTTCACAACAGTACCTAAGCTGAATTAATGAACATAAAAAAGGTCCTCCATCAGGGGTTCTGTCCATCAGAACCCCTAGAGCTTTTTCTGAAATGTTGCTTTTCAGACAGTCTGCTCTCGGCATGTATTTGTGCACGGGGTTGTTCTTCCCCAGGTGCAGGCCTTTGCATGTCTATTCAACTGAATGAGTTTTCTCCACATAAACAAGTTGAATCTACTCACTTTATGATCAGATAAATATGAAAAAAAGACATAAAAAAGACTGAAGTAAAAAATGGAAAAGCATTAAGGGATGGAGGGGAAATAGACCTCACAATTCAACAGTGACAAGTTGCAAGTTTGGATCTGTCATAATGTGAGACTGTGCTTTGCATAACAAACAAGATAGGTGAGGCACAGAAACAGTTCAAGACTGCTTAAGCAGCATTGTCAGATATGTAAATATGGCCTAAAAAGTATTTTAGTTTTCAAATTCAGAAAAATCAGGAGAGTCTGGACCTTTACAAGCACTAGGAAAATCAGAACTAATTTTGGGGTAGATTCCTAAATTTTCTAGTTTTCCCTCCCTGGAAGCTAACATTAAGCACAAATTACCCCTTCCTTACACTTGCTCTATATGTAATACTACAAGTAACACTGACAACACAGGTCAATATGACAACCTTTCCACAAACCACAAACGATGGTATTCCTCTCCAGAGTGTCCTGAAAGTAATATTCCTACCTCTTCAAACACCAAGAATTAATACATCAAAAATACATGCTTTTCTGAAAGCACTGTCTTTCCTGTCTTTGGTGCAATAAGCATCAAATACAGTTTTTGGTGCAATATTCACGTGACATGGAATTAATTCCGTGATTCCAGACACAACACTCTTTATGAGAATACTGAAGTCACTGCACAGCACAATGTCAACATATTGCACACAAACAGCAATACAAAATCACCTACAAAGAAGAAAGCTGCTATACAACTTTTAAGTCCCAACAACATGTGAAAACCTTGAATATCTTCCCGAACAGAAGCCCAAGAGAGAAAAATGGTACGCCTAAAGAAAAAGCGTACTTCCACTGAAAAAGAAAGCAGGTAGTTATTTATGCAGTATTTGTACAGTTTTTTTGCCTTCCACCGTAACTCTAAGCCACCCTAACCCTCCCATTTCAGATAGACCTGTAACACTAAGTTTCAACTTCACTTTGCTTACCTAAAGAGAGTCTTCATATTTATACACATGATCAGTTGATTCAACCAATGACAATCCATGACAACCACGACCAAAACCAAACTGACTACAGGCCTTATTTTTAACAGTATTCATTTGGAGTCAGTGCAGATTCTCCAAACAAAATTCGAATCCTAACATTCAGAAAAAAACCAGTTATTCTGCCTCAGGGTGCTGCTTTGTAATAGTGCTAAATTACCTCATCAGTGTTACTGAGGCACTGAAACACACCATGTGTTTTCCCTTCCTTCTATGAGAACATTCCCTGTCAAGGCAACTGCAGCAACAGTCTTGCTACTGCTAGTTTTATAGAACTGCCAAAGATGCAGATGGAACAATAAAAAGGAAATTTAGAAGTTTATACCAAGTTCAATTATAAAATGGAGCTTTAACAAACTTTCTGTTATTTCTGTAATTACTTCTACACCACAATAATTACAATATATTAGCTATTTTTATTTCTATAATTAGAAATAACATTAAATTACATGTATAAAGGAAACACTTAGAAGGAAATACTACAAGCAGTAACACTCATCAAAAGATTTGTTAACCATGAATCAAGACTGAAACAGAGAAATTATGCATGTTGCAGCTGTGCGTATTAAGTGGGGTTCTTCCTCATTATGGACTGTTCTGACAATATGCTTATATTGTACACATCTTCATTAGAACTATTCAGAGATTGGAAATCCAGTGCATATTTGATGCATATCTTTTGAAATTGAAGCCTGCCTGACATAATGAAGGATAATTAAGTTATTCAGAAATCCTGCTGCATGAGTGGTTATTAACTTAACCATAATTTTCTGAATAAAATATGGTTTAATTGATGCAACCTCCCTTCACAGGTTTTAATGCACAGAAAATGCCTCTTACCTGTAACTGTTGGTGCTTTGTTACACTAATCTTATCTAATGATTTTGACAAATCAGGGTAGTGGGTAACAACATCTAAATCTTCTGTGTCTTCAGTTTCAGATGTAGAAGCACTTTCCACTGTCACTTTCACAGGAATACCTGTCTAATTACATCAGAAAACCACACCCACTCACAGCATTCATTACACTGTGCAATAAAAATCAAAGACAGTACTGAAAGTTTAATTTAAATGCAGCAGTTCCCCAGAATCCCTTACAACTCATACACATTGCCCAACTATGCAATTTCAAAATGAATTTGCATCAAACAATATTTAAGAAAAAATTAATAAATCTGTGTGCATATATTGTGTGTATATGCGGCAAGGATTTAGTAGCAAAGCTCTCTATGGGGAGCAGCCAGGGCTGCCCAGTGCTGGACAGCTGTATCCAACCCACAGCTTGGCCCAGCAGTCAAGATGGCAGTGCCTCAAGGAAAGTGTGTATAAGAAAGGCAAAAAAATGCCAGACATGCAGAAGAGAAGGAAAAAACAGTGAGAAAGAGCAGAGGGAACACCAGGTTCAGAGGAGGACGTGCTCTAAGAAACCAAGATACTGATGGCAGAAATGGGAGTAAACTAAGTATCAAAGAAGTTTCAACCAAATGCTGACATAAGCTGTTACTTTGCACTTCTTAGAGAGAAACTTCTTAGTGAGTTCCAGTCTTAACTTTTAGACAGTAATATTCTGTTGAGAACATTTTCATATTTCTTTTCAGGCATGCATCTGCTAAATAAACCATCATATGAGAGAGAGAGTGTACCTCAGTCTTCACTGGTAATTCTTCAGTACCATTCACTGGCCCTCCTCTAAAGTTAAAAAAATAACACTTTTGAGAAAATTAGATTTATAATGTACCATTGCCGTTTCATTTCCAAACACAAGACTGTATGACAGGTGCAGCAGTGAGAGCAAAACCAGCAACAGACACTGCACTGTAATTCTCGTTACATCCTCATTTTCTTCTATAGTTATGATAGAACCTTAAGTAATTTTCTGTTTATAAAGCCCTATTTTGAGAGGCCAAGACTAAGGGAATACGTTCATAAAATCCCAACCAAAAACTGTTTCAAAAGGAAGCATAAGAATATTGTGGCTTCCATATGCAACCTTTTTTCCTTCTTTTTTTTTTTACTTCAAAGGACTTAATGATCAAGATAATTAAGTTGGTACTGGAGGAGACAGAGCAGAAAAAGGTGGAAAGAATATCTAGGCACCTTGAATTGGACGCCAAATCTAACTATACGACAAGTTTCGAAAACTAAATTGCATATTTGGCTACAGTAAGCTTGATAAATAATTAGTAACAAGGAAACAAGCAAACAAGATGGGTTTGGTTGTGGAAGCTTTTTTTGCTACACCTGAATATGTCCATCAAATTATACCTGTCTGGGTATTTTAAAAACTACTGAAATAGAATTTACGTAATAGCCTCAAAAATTTTGTAAGCAGAAAAAATTATGGATGCAATATGTAATTCTGTGTATAACTTTTAAAAACATATTTTTAAAAAACTAACATAGCTCTCTACTGTATTTATCATGCAGGTTTAATGCTTTAGTGTTTTCCCTTGTACTATAAAACCTCACCTGCATCTCTTTGCACGTTCTGCAGTCCGCCATGGAAGGAAGCCTTTTGTGCCTGGTGGTAGTGGTTTTGGTGAGTAACTGTCTTTCACAGACATACTTTTTTTCCCAGGACTTACAGACTTTTTAGATGGTAACCCTGTATTGAATAGCAGTGGGAGAAAAGTGGATTCATTATACTTAATTATTTACACATAAATTCACAGTTTACTGTTTCTAAATAAAATCTCTTATGTAATAAACGGGACTTTCAGAAATCTACCTCTCAGTCTAATTTTGCTGAAATGCTCAAAAACTTTTTGTTTGCTTCTTAGAATGAGTGGTGGACAGCTTATCTGCTTGTAATTATAAACTGGTATACTTAACTGCTATGTTAGGCTGATGTAATAAAGATATTCTATTATCCAAAAAGGAAGCAAATTTTTGTAGCTAAGGAGTTTTATTCACATTACTGATTTCAGATACTTAACTGCGCTACTACCAGTGGAAGCACGCACAGCTCACACAAACACAGGGCTAACTATATGTTTCAAACTGCCCTCTAGTGGCTTTTGTGAGAAGAACGCCGATTGCGTAACTGCCAAAATGCTTATAGCTAAAGCTGGTCTTCGTGCTGATCAATTCTACAGAACACCAGCAATTCTTCACTTAAGAAGAATAATGAAATGTCGTCTTCACTAGTCCAGTCTTCTGTTGATCTTTAAATCATCCTCTATCACTCAAAAGTTAATTTAGATAATCTAGTGTGAATGATCACTCTCCCCCAGATTGTCTGTAAATTAAGAAAACTGTTCATCTAGTATTTCATATGGTAATCTTGTGAGAGCCCAGATCATCGTTTCTCTGAGATCATTAAAACAACGAAGTTTTTAATAGTATAGAAAGGCATACCTATGGTAATAGGGTTCCAAATCTCAGTTCAAACAGGATGAGTAATTTTCACCTCCTAATTCCTACTCTTCAAAAACAAACACCAAAAAAAGAAGAAACCACTAAAAAACAAAACCCACCACAATCATATTTAAGTTCAGGCACTTTCTTCTTCCATCACCCTGGATCCCCATGGTTTACTTATACAAAGACTTCAATCTGATTTATGCTTACCTGTTTGCTTCCAGATAACTAGAGCAAAGATGAAAGACAGCCAAATGTATTACAGTGGAAATTTTAGTAACTGATTAAAAAATACTGTGTTACAGCTATCAGTACATAATTATAGTCAATATTTAGTTACATTCAAGATACCTATGTTATTTTAAACATGCTATTTATATTGGATTTACATGAAATTAAACAAAAGTTGGAACATTCTGTACATCAGTAAAAAATGCGTACTTGTTTGTTCTGGCAGAAGACAATCTGCTACAGAAAGGTTGTATCATCAGCAGAGCTAGGCAACTTAGTTTAGAACTAGCTAGAACTAGCTCTAAAGTTAAGAACTCGGCAACAAGTTACAAGCTTCCTAGAAGTGAAAGCTCATGGTGAGGATGCACTCAGAATAAATATATGCAATGCTTTCACATATCTAAGTCAGCACTTCCTAGCATTCTTCCAGCCACATATCTAGTAATACTAAAAACAAGAGCAAGTTTTGTACAGAAAACACGTATGGTAGAAGACATGTTATTGAATGAGGAATAAATGGATTTTTCTTTTTTGAAGAAAAGTATTCTGCAAAATACTGACATTTAGATACACTGACTATTTAATAATTAAAGCTTTTAAACATTAAAATATTAGTTTGTAGACAAAAATTACTACAGTCAGAGAAAATAAAGACAGTATTACCAATACGAATAGTAGCTTTTCCTTTTGGACCACTTCCTAGGACAATAGTTCTTCTCTTCGGTTTAGATTTCAAAACATCTTTGGAAGATGGAGACATCAGCCACTTATACTGGATTTATTTTTTAACAGAAAGATGAATTGGTTTAGTAACTGGTATTAAAAGAGGTGCACATTTAAGATTAGAACGGGTTTTGTCAGATATATGGAAAACACTGCTAGTTACAGAAAACTCAATAAACTGTAAGATTAAGGAAAACAAAAATCCCACAAAGCTCAAATTCAAACACAGATTCAATGCAAGTCTGAGTGCTACATTACCAGAAAGTGCTCCACACCACTATAATATCCCATCCAATATTGTCCTTTCTCCTGTCCAAAACACTTCTCCTTTTATAGTAAAAAAAGTGGCATCAACCCTATAAAAAGGAAACTCTGGCTTTTGCATTTCATTCTCAGAAAGCTGGCTTGCTAGGAATGACTGTCTCAGGCCAAAGTTCTCCAGAGTAGTAAAAGCCTTCTTAACATGATTTTGTATAACCAAAGATGAAGTTAGTATTTTTAAAAGTATGAAGTTTAATTTTCACTTCCTACAATAAAAACCCCTCCAAACTATAATAAATACAAAGTGGTAATCAAAGGCAGTTGATAGACTTCAAACTTCATTTCTTTTATAGCAACAGCTCTATTATTTAATTATTCCAGGTAGATATTAAGTTATGCTGTCACTTATTTTTCAGTGTGCATCTAGCTTTAGTTAGTATACAGTCTAGCGCTGAAGCAGCTGTTGAAGGAAATGCAGTTGATAGCAACACAAAGCTTACCTCAAGAGAGCTCTAAACCCCTCATAATACTAGGAACAGTATGCTGATTCCCAGCCAATGCACAAGGGAGATTAAAATGCCATGACTGTGCTCTAAATTTAATCCAAATTTATCATTGGCAAGAAAACCCTCATAGAGGAGGGAAAAAAAAAAAAGTTTTGAACTCATATAAGTTTTCTTGGGTCTACAGCTATATCTGGCTCCTGAGAAAAGTGAACTGTTCATTTTAAATTAAAAAATAGAGTAAAATTAAATGGTAAACTTCAAAGAGCAAGGTTATCTTTATTTTGTTTTACTACACACATAAATGAGCACCTATACTCGGTTAAGCCCAAAGTTTATCTAAGTCTAGTTGCCTGCCTTTTGTCTGGGTGCCTGCAGCTCTTTAACAACATGCAAGTAATAAAGACAGTGAACATGTTAAGACAGTGTTGAAAAATTACTAAGTCATTGAGTTGAGACTATGAAAACAACTTGTTTTATAGACACATTCAGTGAATTTTTCCTTTAAGTTATTCAAGTCTTAGAATCTACACAAGCTTTCACCACTCACTACAATCAATCTACGATTCCAATCCACTATACTGGCAACACAGTGCTGCTAAGATAACACAACTTTCCTGTTTTAGCTCTCATCAAATCTAAAAGCATCAATTAGCAGTAGGCATCTCTTCCTGTAAACTTGAAAGCCCAACTAAAAAGGTAAGCACTTACATGCTACTGAAAAGCCAAGAGATACAACCAGTTTTCACGCAGAACTGGGTGGAAAGGCTATTGCAGCTTATATCCAGTAAGCAAGTGGTGACAGTATATTACAGACTATTTATGGCAGCCAATACATCTTTTGTAGTTATGGCGGCTTATTACCGTAAGTCCAATTAAAAGCCCACGGAACTTCTCTTTGTAAAGCAACACAGTAGCACCTTAATATATTTTCTGCATAAGCAAAACCACAGTGTTGACCAGATCAGATGGCACAGAACACAGCTCTGCCATTTCTCTAATACAAACACCACCTAGAATTCTGAGTTTTCCTCGTGAGAATTATGACAGCCTTTATTACAATAAAGAGCTGAAATTAGAAACAGATGAAATTGGAGGCAGTACTAGGGATGATCACCTATGCAGCTTTAGCTCTCTGTGGGTAAGATACAGTCTGAGTTAGGCCACTTGCTGCAAGAGCAAGTGAATTCTTCACAGAAAATCATGTCTTACGCTTTATGGTAAGTGTCTACAAGTAAGCTAACATTAGTCCAATTGATTGTTCATTTTCCATCAATATGAAATCCAGATCTCTGGCAACTACAACAGGTAAAATTAAAAACCCTCTGCACTAAATTAACTAATTTCAGAGATAGATACCAGTGTTTCCTCCACTACAATAAAATGGAAGAGCACATCCTTTTAAAACCTCACAGATTTGAAGGCAGTACACAGAGGACAAAAGGAAGCAATGTAGGTGCTAACTGACTATATTCTGTTTGACAAGCTTAAGCTACAAGGAACAAACATTGCTCCTTTAAATTTGTAAATGTAGTTTATAATAAAATAATGGAAAATCTGAAAAATAACTGGAATTTATGTTAAAAATTAGAACCAACATGCTAGTTAGATACAGAATTTACAATATGCTGTTAGAACTCTCACAAATACATTCTTAAATTGTTTTTCCTTGTGCATTACAGTTTTCTAAATCAAACAGCTGAATTTTGACTACTGACATAATGAAGGAACAGTCCTTGCAGTTCTTTCTGTAACACATCTTAGTGAGCAACTGTTTCTTTTCATTAACACCTCTGACAGTTTAATTTATTCCCTCAGTTCTGGCCCCTTGAAAAAAATTAAAAAAAAATAATCAAAAAGCCACAGAATACCACACTGCTAACACCCCACACGCAACAAAACAAAACCCCACATTACTGACTTTCAACATAGAGCACATGAAGGCACTCATGCACTCCTCAAAGAATTTCAAATGGTTTTCTCTTCATAATATCCAGACTTCTGCAACTAAGATGAAAGCCAACTGTAAATCCTAGATTAACGTAGTAAATGTTTCAAATTCAAATATTAGCATCCATCTTGCTAACCAAGTGGATCATCCCTTTTTTGAGTGTCTGCACCATTCCCACGAGAAACTGCAAATTTTAGTACAACAGCCTACTCACAGACCTTATGAAATAAAGTATCTAGGCAGGTTTTATTTGTGGAAGAAGAAAAGTTATTTAGCAAGCTTATGGTCAGTACTTTTTCATTCATACCCTTAATGAGGTATGAACAATTAAGAGCATTGCCAATAACACTACCTGGATGAATATAAAACAAATGTCTTGGATGATCTCTTAGTATATGGGAGATTACCCAAAGAGTTACTTCTTTTCACAGTTCAATTTTCCAATCATCATGAGCCTCTCCAAGCAAATGCTATTTTCATGTGATCCTTGCAACATTTTAAAAGCCTTGATTGCATCTGCCAAGGAGAATGAGTACTCCTTCACAACCAACTTCAATTTCTCTGAAAGAAGTCTTTAAGACATTTGAAATTGAGAACTTTAATCCCCAAGGATGCTACACACAAACTTCTCAGTTCATTAGATACTCCCTACACAGATCTGCAGCTCTGACTTTTAAGCCTTTTCAAAATCAGAAAGAGCAGTAAGTTCTAGAACAAGAACTAGGATTGTTGCAGTTCTGTGAAACCAACAGCAAGAATACACTCATTTGCTGTCTCCTTTGGGAACTGAATCCAATTTTTATGTTACAAAACCACAGAACTCAGTATTTAAATAGAATAACTAATCATAAATGGTCCAGATACTCAGTTTTTGCATGCCACTGTAAACTCTCTGTGAACTACTAAAGATGGCAATGGGTATTTAACTTCATATGGTTAGCATCGGAAAGAATAGTAACAAGTAACTTAAAAAATTCTAACTATGTAAATTACTGGCAGAAAATAAGTTTCAAAATAAATTTTTAAAATGTAAATTGTTATTTCCTTTATTTTTTAATGAAAACTTATTACTACCATGTTAACAAGACAATAAAGCCTTGAGCAGTCGAAAAGCAATACTTACCTGACATTCTACAGTTAACACCCAAGCATACACACACACATTTCCATTTTTCTTTTCATTAAACTGATATCAGGTTGTCATGGTTTAAACCCAGCCACGCCGCTCGTTCACTCCCCCCCTTCCTCCCCCAGCTCCTGGAGAGATGGGGAGGATAATCAAAAGAATGTAGCTCCCGTGGGTTGAGATAAGAACAGTTTGATAACTAAGGTATAACACAAATCAGTACTGCTATTACCAATAATACTAAAAGGAAATAACAAGTGAAAAGAATACGACACCTCACCACCAGCCAACTGGTAACCTCACCCTACCTGCCCAAGCACCTACCGATACCTCCTCCCACACCTCAGAACACTAGCCCTTCTGGGTAACTCTCAGTTACATCCTGGGCATGACGTGTTGTCGTATGGAATACCTCTTTGGCTAATCTGGGTCAGGTGTCCTGTCTCTGCTTCCTCCTGGCCTCCCCTCCTCCATGGCAAAGCAGGAGACTCACAAAGTCTTTGGTCAGAGTAAACACTACTTAGCAACAACTAAAAACTAAAAGCTCTATTCCCAGGCTGAAAGTCAAAACACAGCGCTGCACCAGTACTAAGAAGGAGAAAAATTGACTGCTACTGCTAAACCCAGGACACAGGTTTTATTACATATAATATCTTAAATTACATAAGAAATCATACAAAATGCCCAATAAAATATCATGTTGCTGCTAGTGTTTTTAGGTTTTTTCCCTCTGATTTTTCTGATTTTCTCATTGCTTCATGTTTTTTTGATTGCTTTTTAAACTTCTTATAAGTCACACTTCTGTTTACAACTAGAATAGCTGGTTCACCCTAAACAAAGATTACAAATAGGTTTACCTCAAACAAGGTTTTCCTTTAAAAAAAACTATTTAAAAAATGCAACAGCAGCTACAAAAAAAGCCCCAAATTCAATCCAAAATGCCTAATACATACCTCCAAATTAGCACTATTTCCATTCATAAGAACTTTTTCAATAACGCGTTTCATCATAATGGTATCTAGAATGAAGATATTTTATTAAGAATTTCCTGCATGAGACAAGTGTTTAAGCAGATCACTGAGTAAACAGCACACACACACAAAAAAACCCAAAACAAAACAAAAACCACAACACAACCAAAACAAAACCAAGAAAAAAAACACAAAAAGGACAAAGGCAGATACAGATACATACCAATTAATGGATTTTTTCTTATGTCAAGTACCACTAATGTTGTATTAGTTTGAAGAGCATCTAATAATGACCTTGCTCCTTCATTAGATATTCCACACTGTTGCAAATCAAGTGCTAAAATGTTTGAGGTATAAAAACAAAAAAAACAACATTATGATAACAGCCATGTGTAACACCAACAATACTACTTTCAGAGAATAAAACTAGAAACTGAAATCAGTGTTACATGAACAACTGCTAAACAACTGCAAACAAAGGAATATAAAAACCACAGTTAGGTAACTGCTCTTGACAATTCCTAGTAAATATAGTATTCCCAGGCATCAACTAATTCAACTGCCCAAGGTAACAAATACACAACTTATGTCTGAACAGTCTGAGTCAATGCTTCTACATGTCCTTTGCTTGCAAAGATAAGTAAATTACACAGTCATTACTTTTACGGGTTTGGCATTTACTTCATGTTGTGCATCCACAGTTATCACAGAACCGTTGAGGTTGGAAGGGACCTCTGAAGATCATCATGCTGAAGTCCCTGCTGAAGAGCAGGCTTGCTTAAAGCCATATAATGTCTGGTCAGCTCGTAAAGATCTCCAAAGATGAAGACTCTACAACCACTGCAGGAAACCTGTGCCAGTATTCAGACACCCACACAGCAAGAAAGCATTTCCTGATGTTCAGGAGGAACCTCCAGTGTTTCAGTCAGTACCCACTTCTGCCTGTCCTGTCACCAAACACCACTGGAAAGAGCTTGGCTCCACCTACTTTACAGCCTCCCTTCCCATATTTGTGAGCCTTGAGGAACCCCACCCTGAGCCTTCTCCTGGTTAAACAGTCCCAGCTGCCTCAGCAGTTGTGGATTCATCTCTGTGGACTTCTGTGTGTCCAGTTTAAGTATTCTCTGTTCTAATCTGCACACCTGGCTCAAGCAACAAAATAATTTCAATAGTATGTGGTTCCATGTACTGAATGCTATGACTTACGCCACCATCATTAGCCATTTTGTACAGATGCACTGTAGAACAAATAACTTTGCAAGAAAACTACAGTACAAAACTAGATCACAACTGCACTTGGATACTTTTGACAATTCAAAAGAGGAAGAAAAATTTCCTTGGAAAACAGATTACTCTTTTCTAGCTAAACAGGCAGCTACTCTTCTGGCCACATTTGCTGTAACTGACAATTTTAAGTCTTCTGCCTGCCAGTACTGCATCTTAAGAGTCAGTATTTTACAATACCTTTTAGCCAAAGGTCCTCTCCTAGACAATCTGCAAAGGCACTTGCTCCTCTATCTCCAACAAGCATGTTGCAGTTGAAAGTAACACGCCTCAAGCCAGTCATATAGTCCAGAACAGGTCTCCTGTATCGCAGGCTTTCAGCCCAAGCTTCTCCATGTCTTTTCATTGCCTGGTGCTTTGCAAACAAAGAAGCTATTACGAAGTGCAAAGACAAAGCCAGTATTGATGACATGATCACAAGTTACCATATGTTTAAGGTAATACATCAGCATTTGGATGCTGATATAAGAGTAACAGATACACTATTTCTGAGTTCAAGAAATACAAGCAATTTTTAAATATTACAGTTAAGTCGTATGTACTCTGTATATATCCAACTTGCAATGCAAATTACTAAATGACTAGAAAACGTCTTAATACCTTCTTTTTGGCAGACAGACACTTTCAAGACATCTTGCAATACAACTCCAGGAAATTATGTGCTTTCATGTAAACCACTGCTAATTAATTAGAATATTCTACTAGTCACAGACTTACTAATGACTTAATTAGTAATCTCCAAACTGTAAATTCATTATTCTTACCCAATGCTTAAGAATACTTCAGACATTTTTCAAAATCTGTAACAATTAAAGAAGTGCTCCCTGAACAGGTTTTACATATTTAAAGCCCCAATTCTCGTTTTAAAAAAAAATATATCAGTTTATTAAGAAATACTGATGTTTACTAAGAAAAACCAGATTCAAATCCCACACCAGTAAACTAAGCTACTTTTGACATATAAAGTCACAAATTTCAGGACTATTCACATACTTTAGTATTTGCATAATAGTAATTCGTGTACAGACTGCCCACAAAGGCTTTGATGGATTTATAGCTTGAAAATAAAAAAAAAAATAAAATGTACTTAAGATCTTGTAAACATTTAGTTCTAAGAAAGGTGATTAAATTACCTTCAATATATTTGCTATATGTTCTGCCCCTCGCCATGTGAGGCTACATCCTGTGAAGTTTACATATCTGATATTAGCTGAATTCTTTAAACTCTGACAGATTGCTGAAGAAAACAAAAACATGCATGTTATCTACATGCATCACAGCTGGATTATCAGAACACACTTTTTCACTGCCATATTAGGAAGCTGAATCAGCTTTAACAGGAAGAACCCTTGACAAAAAACTTGGGTTGAAATAAGAAATATATTTTAAATGCATTTAAGTGTTCTAAGTTTATATATTCCCAGCACAAGTGTTTAGCAAAGACTATATGAACTAACTAGAACGTATTTTATTTGTTTACTTATATAAACATGAATAATAAAAAGCTAACATCAAACAAATATTATGACTAGTGTTTTAAATAAAAGTATAAACATAATTATAAAGTACTATGGCTATTTTCTAGCATGTAGTGAAGAAAATAAATTTTTAAATGTTGTTAAATCATGTAGAATAATGTGAAGACTGTTATTTTAATCACTATTGACCAATTTAAAACAGAGTGGAAATACTGAAAAGCTTACCTATTTAAAGAACTAAAAAAGAGAGATGTATATTTAAGGTTTTTGATTCTCAACTTACTTTCTAATCCTCCATCTCCAATTGGACAGTGGGCAAAAGAGACACTCTCCAGAGACGATGCTGTGGCCAAGCCCTTCAGAATAAAAACAGTATGTTAACTGGCCTGAAAGGAAAAACTACAGAGCAAAAACTGAGTCACTCAGACTGCTCAGAACACTTTGTGCTCCCTACAGGAAACAACAGGGGGTTCAGAGAAAGGTCAAAATGAGTGAACCTTAAAGTTTGGTTTAAGCTGGCTCATTTCTTTAGCACTGGAGGAGCCATAGCTTGCTGGAAACAGCAGCAACCTCTTTTCCTAGAAGCTACTTGTGTATAATACATCCTGAAGACCTGCTTTTTTCTCCTTGGTGTCCCTCAGCATTCCTTCTGTCATGTACATGCACTGTAGTTTCAGTCACAAAGCATAAGCTACATGCCCCAAACACACAGCAAAGGTGTTGCTAAGATCAGCCTTGACAAATCAAGGCAAGGGAATGTTATGCGATTTATACAGGTTCAGCAAGAACAGTTTATACAAAGTACCTCAGCAGAATCATTCATATAAAGGATAACACAAAGATACCCTATAAAAGAAATAACCTCATCTGTGACAAAAATTTATAAAATTTAAGTTGCTACTTCTGTTATGTTCTAAGCATGTTTTTCATTTACTTGTATAGTAACATAATCTCACCTTTGTTAAAAGTATTAGATCTCTCTCCCTCAGAAGCAAACCCTGCAGTTCTAAATTTTTTAGTACATCTGATATGCTGAGACAGCATTTGACAGCTTTGCATAGTTGGCCAGTCACGTCTTTTGATCGAACTGCTGGAATTCTTCTAAAGTAAGTTTTGTATCTTTCAACACCTAGTAAACAACAAAAATTATACATCAGTAAAATCCAGTCCCTACTGACATAAAGGCAACCATAATCACACCTTGCTTTTTTGAGTTTTTTCTTGAATAGAAATACTTCCTTATGTATAACAATTTCTGTACCGTGTATCCAAGTAACAGAAAAGTTTGTGCAGCAAATTCTAAAATTCTACATCAACATATTTATCTTTTATGGTTATCAATACAAACCTGATTCTTCAAGACCATGTTGATGAAAAGCTCTTATTCCAATAGAAGTCAGAGTCTTATTATGCCTGATAGCATTCAGAAGTGGTATCCAATCAGCAGCTTTGATGCGATCTACAGTTAGATCAAGAGCACGACGACTCAGGTTAGCCTTCACAGCTTTCAGTGGGACAGAGCCTTGAAGAGCACAAAGATGTTCATAATGCGAATAGAAATCCAGCATGCACTGTCTTCTTACTTTGACTGACTCGATCATATCGTCTATGTGATATACGTCTCTCTAAAATAAGAGAGGAGAAAAAAAGCCCCAACTTTATCCAATGGATAATTGATTCTGCAACAGTTTCAATTCAGTATGCTTACCCTAAACATGAACATGTCTGCTCCATAGCATTTACGTGTCTTTGGTGTGGCAGCTAAAGCACTGATGTCTTATGATTCTCATTGCCTGTGAGAGTACAGCTAAATAAATAAAGGGGTGAAAACCTCCTGCATCTGCTTCCACTCACTCCATTTTTCTCCTTATCAAAAATCACAGGGTTTTTTTGCTCGACTTTTGCCTTCTACTTGAAAATGGTATTCTGAATAACCATTCAGGATTTTCTTTTTCTTTAAATTCTAACTGCCCTCAGTTGCCTGTGTGCATAATCCTCCTGCACACATTTCCTCTGTTAACAACCATCCTTTATTCACTACTCATTTCAAACTATCCAAGCAAACAGACCACAACTATAAAGCATTTTTCCTGGACTTCAGTGTTCTTTAGAACTGTTTGTAAACACTGGTACTTCTGTACTCAGAAGCTGCAACTTTCAAAAAGCAAAAGAAAAAAGAAATTTCACACAGAGGTCTTCTGTAAGTTTCGTTTTGTTTAGTCTTTTGTCTTCTTTAAACAGAATCCACCTCTCCCTAAAAATAGAGATAGAGTGAATTACTCCCTGCTGCCAGTGCACTCACCCAGACACACAATCAAATCTATCTGGATAGAAGTAAGATTGAAGCTCTCAAAATTTTAAACTAAAAATATTCACAAAGTAATTCTTAGACTTCTGGGTTTGTACACACACAAGCATATTAACCAGTCGCCCTCAGTGCAGCACAGTCCTGCACCAGTGAAAAACATGCTCTGCTGCTCTAGGGGTTTGCTTTTAAAATTCCAGCCAGCAGAAGATAAGGCTCCAGACAAACCTTGTAACAGCCTTCCAGTACCTAAAGTGGGGCTACAAGGAATCTGGAGAGATTTATAACCTGGTCAAATGTGAGGCATCCTTTCTATAGCAAGGGGTTGGAACTAGGTGATCTTTAAGGTCTCTTCTAACCCAAACCATTCTGTGATTCTATTAAAACAAAAAACAAACTGACATTTTTATTCTCCCATACAAACAGGTGTACCAAAACCACAAAACACATAATGTCCAGGCACTAACTGCTTTTAAGTTCTTGTTTTCCTCTTTAAATTTAGTTTTGTAGTGTCAGAGTCTGCAGACTCCTGAAAGCCTCTGACACTCACTGACCCGGTGTCAAGGAATTCAAATGACTCTTCCACAAAGAACTATTGAGTTCCTCTGCTACTTCAATCAAAAGTCTAAATTATCATAAAACAGAATAAAACATATGTTTTCCTAAATATTTTTGCTATTGCATACCCTATATACTTATTTCAGTAAATCTAGGAAAGCGCTTTTCAGGCATTAGTTTTCCTTATACATCAACACCCTTGTAGCAAAACAGTACTAACTCCAAGTAGAATTTCTAAATATCACACAGCTATTAAGAATAAATAATTCCACAATCTCAACAGGAATTAGTATTTGTCAGCATATTTAGAAGACACATTTAGTTATCCATTTATTCATTTCTCAAAACAGCATTAAGTATCCTACAGGGGACAGCAAACATTTTTCACACAGCAAATATCTTCTCATACTGTTGAGGACTAGAAAGCCTCAGACACTGTCTTCTGAAACACTCTGTATGTCAACATCAGGTAAGAATCAGTGGGTACATACTGGGCACATGAGGAAAGCCATTTATAAGGATATAATTTAGAAAAGAAATAATCACATTATTAGTATTTGGATGACTGAATTTCTAATAGTAATAGAAACTCTAACAATAGCTCCTCTGTGCCCTTTTGTTTCTTTCATTTTAGCTCTGATTTACAGCACTACTTAATCACCACACTGTCAACAGGAACAAATGACTAAATTACAATGCAACCATCAATCCTAACGCACTACTGATTTGAGGTGATGTATCAATGCGGAACATATTAAGCCTCTTACCTCCAGAGCTTATGCAATATTCTTTTCACAGTGGCTTTCAAAGCAACACCTGAACACCACACCTGTAAGTGAAGAAAGGACCTCCTGGCCCTAGGCCTGGAATTTAACTCACTTGCAAGTAGAAAGGAAAGGGCCAAAAAAATCAGACCACATTAACTCCCAACTGAGAAACAAGTATGTAAACTAGAACTCTTCTGCATCGAAGTTAGTGCACCTGACACAGCCCTAGAGTACTGTGACTGCCTCCAAGAATGGACAAAGGGAGCAATTGCTAACGACTTCTTTCTGTACAGAAGCAAGATGGCATCAGATGATACCAGCTGGTGACAAAACTAACTAAAGAAACAAAGCATACAATAAAACTGAGAAATACAGCTCCATGCAAATAGTTTTTTAGGAAACTGTGAGTTTATAGTGATTCAAAAAAGATATGCAAATTTATAGAGGGGGGCCAAAATAATTCCAGGCAAGGCCACTGACCACAGAAACAACGACCACGCCCGACGCCTTAAGCTGCGAAACACACACACACAGAGGAAGCTGAACTACACGCTGCTCTGTTTAATACACTTTATCCAGCATGGCCTAGCAGTCTGCTGGGTGAGGCTAAACACACTTTATTCGATCTCTTGGACCACCCTATTTAAGTATGTAACACAGCATCCACCTAACTCAGATAAGCAACTCTGGTTACAACTGGGGTACAGTAGGTTTTCTTATGTTTCACCCACTCAGTACTGCCAACTACTTAGGTGCTCCGCTTCCCCAGTGCAGCACACCATTAAACTACCAGGAAGGGGGGCCGCGCTGCACACCATCCCCCACAGCAATGCGAGGAGCGCCCCCGTGAGCAGGCGCCCCGGCAGCCGCTCCCCCGGGCCCCGGACGCATCTCACCCTAGCCATGCGGGTCCCCCTTCCCGGCGAACTCCCGCCAGCCCCTGCGCAATCCTTGAGGGGCCGTCAGGCCTTGCCCGCTCCTCCACTGCGGCCCGAGCACGGCGGCGAATAGGCCGCCCCTCCTCCTATGGCCCCTCCGCCCCCCTCACACCAACTCCCGCGCCCACCACCACCGCCGCCGCCCGGCCCCGAGCCGCCTCACACGGGCGCCGCTGTTTCCCTGGGATTCCAACCGCTGCCACGTGGCACGCAACACCACCGCCCCGATTGGCTGCCGCCCCTCAGGCCTTCAGAGATTCAAAATGGTCGCACGCCGGCGTACACCCTCCCCCTGCCACCACGGGCCCCCGGCCAGCACTGCTAAAGGGTGGCGCACACTCATTGACCAGGGCGGGAGGTCAGGCGCTGGCGGCGGGAGCTGCTGGGCCCGAGCCCGAGCCCGAGCCCGAGCCCGAGCCCGAGCCCGAGCCCGAGCCCGAGCCCGAGCCCGAGCCCGAGCCCGAGCCCGAGCCCGAGCCCGAGCCCGAGCCCGAGCCCGAGCCCGAGCCCGAGCCCGAGCCCGAGCCCGAGCCCGAGCAGCCTGGTCCGCAGCCTGGTCCGCAGCCTGAGGCTGGCTGGCGCCCTGGGAGCTGTACCGAGTCAAGGTACAGCCAGGAGCAAGCAGGGTGTCCTGCAGCATTCCTTACACACACCGTGTAACTTTGCGGTCAGCAAAGCGTGCCCGTTCGGAGCTGCACAAATCCCAAACACTTGATTTACAGCAGCAGCCGCACTCAGAGCCGTGAGAGCAAGCAAATCCTCTTTCATTAGTTGGCTAGGTTAGTTCCACAGACCTCAGGTCAGAGAGTTCTCGTTAACATTCAGTGCAGACGATTGCAAGCAGCACCATTTAAGGCAAAATGATTCAAATGTGGTCCATGCGCTGATCCTAGAACTTGCAGGTAATTTGTGGACAGGGACACCAACTAATGAAGATTACTACTGTAAATTGATGGCTAAAAGTGATTTGGTTATTTAAAGTTACGCTTCTAATCTGCTTGTAGGCAGCAGGATTTAAACTGTAAAGGCAAGAGAAATCGGGCAGGGGAAGCCCCCAGAACACTGCGAGTTCTGAACACTGTATGTGCACACAGATGTCATATTACACACTGCATTTAGCTGACATCAGAAACAATCGGACTAGCCTGAGTGCTATAGTCAAGTGTGCCAGATCAAGCATTATTTCAGTAAGTCTGAGGCCACTGCCTATACAGGTTGTTTCACCATGACATTTTGTGAATTGGACGTAAAAAGACAGGGCCACCATCAGACAAATGGCAACAGTAGTTTTCCTTTTCATGGTTGTATGACAAAATATTCTTGGTGTTTGATGTACCTCTGGGTGTCACAGACTAACTCAAGCAAAATGAGGCTTAAATATTCTTAGAATCTTTAAAGATCAGCTTGTGCTACAAAGTTAAATCACTTTTTAATAGGTAGGGAATTAAGAGGTAAGGACTACTTCATAGAATCATAGAATAGTTAGGGTTGGAAAGGACCTTAAGATCATCTAGTTCCAACCCCCCTGCCATGGGCAGGGACACCTCACACTAAACCATTATCACCCAAGGCTTCATCCAACCTGGTCTTGAACACTGCCAGGGATGGAGCATTCACAACCTCCCTGGGCAACCCATTCCAGTACCTCACCACCATAACAGTAAAGAATTTCTTCCTTATATCCACTGCTAGTCCACATGCATTTGAAATTTTCTCCTTGAGCAACATGTCTATAATCACTAATAATCACTTTTATACTTTTTGAAAATTCCCTTACACATTTCTGTGCAGTGTCTTTTCACTCAGTCAGGATTTTGCTCTTATATAGCATGACATGTACAGACCATCTTTTATCTACAGCTCAAAGGTGTAAGATGACAACCACTTCTAAAATCACTCAGGGGTGGAACTTTTAAGCATGTCCCTCTCCCTCTTTTCTTTGGATAATTAATGTGCTGGATATAAAATTTTAGAACTAATAACCTGGAATTCTATGGATTTCAGGCTATAAGTAATAGAACACACCTGTGAAAATTCCAGAAGGGACAGACCTGGTGATTCTAGCATTATATATGGGAGATTCTCCAGCCTTGCATCTTGTTGCCAATTTCAGTGCCAATTATGCTATCCACTGTGAGACTGATTTCAAGATGAATTCTGAATCACAGCAGCACTGTCACTGCCATGTAAATAAGGCAAGAAGCTTATCTGTATGCAATTGATTAGTCATATGTTGTGCACCAAGAATAAGCCTGAAAAGTGATTAGACTGTTAATATAGCTTTTGTTATTCTGTGGCATGTCAAAACTACTATCCGTGCCCTTTATGGGGTACAGCTTTGAAACAATCACACTAGATCTCTAAAACTGCAGGCTGCACAGATCATAACTAAGATATAATTAAAAGGGAATTTATCATGTCAGTAAATAGACATCTCCAAAGCTGAAATTCATAATATGGCAGAGAACCTGCTCTAAGTTGCTCCCTTGGTTTTCTTTAAAAAATAATGCTGAGTTCCTCAGCACTTGGCTCATTGGTTTTGCTTTGCATTTTATTTACTCATCTGAAGTTTGTTGTTTTGTTTTGTGGGGTTTTTTTTAATCAAATTTTGGTACACATGACACAGATCTGCCAAAAGAGCTGAGTGCTGCAGAAGTGTCAGAAGTATTCTATATCTATGAATCTTTGTGTAAGCTCTAAATGCAGGCTTTGTGCAGTAGATATCTGTATTATGTGTAATGATGAACATACAGTTCATGTTCCGTTCTGTTCCAGTCTATTTTCATTTTTAGGGTTTTCAAGCCTCTCATAAAACTCTTTTATGGCCACTGTGTTCTTTGAAAATAACATCAAGGTCTGCATCACTGATCAGTTGCTAAAAAAATTTAGTACGATAGTGGCATTCAAGAATTATTCTACATTTCCAAGGAAAAACAAAACAAGCAAAAAAAAACCAAAATCCAGAAAACCAATCAAAACCCCAAACCAACATATGGGCAAGCAATGACCACTTCAACCTGAACCCCAGTTATTATGAGAATGTGGTATGTAGTACACTCTCTCTTGCTTTGCACATGATAAAAAAAGCCATATTGCTGTCATTCCAAAGTATTCCATAGTCTCCTGTGGTCACAGAGTTCCAGGTAGTTACACTAGTCTCATATATTCAATGTAGAAAGAAGACAGAAAATCCATGTATTAGAGCATCAAAGTTCGCCACAGTTGACAGTTCACAGTACTTATTCAGGACACTAGAAAACAGGCTGGCTTACACTATTAGTGATTGACAAGATACTAACAATGCATTTTTAATAACTTTTCGTCATTCCTTTCATTTATTCATTGCTACATATAGAAGCCCAACTGATTAAAAAAATATGAGACCTTTTTTTCTGCTTTTTAGTAACTCCCCCTATAGTCAAAAGAGTATTTGAATATTTTTAAGCATGCAATATATATGACATGCTTGTGAAAAACCTATATATTATGGTACTGAGGCCTTGGAGTAAGTAATTTTGCTGTGTTTCTTTTTTTCATGTTCAGTCATTGCTTGCATAGCACTTCTGATAATATTCTGACAACATTGTGGAAGCTATTAAGTTAGTCATTAAAAAATGAAACGTGGAAGTTTTACTGTAGTTTTTTTATATTTTCTCTTTGGCTAGATTTCTCTTTTTTTATGTAGAATGTCCTATATTTTCTGACTACAACCATTACTTGCTTCAACAGTCATAGTCAGTTCCCATTACAGTTTCAGATCCTCAAAAATACAAAATGTTTTGGTGAGATACCAGATGTTTCTGCTCTAGAGAACAGTCTCGAGCCATACCCAGTTCTGTCACTTTGGTAAATGATGTCTTCTTCAACAGTCATCATTTACTGAATTTGTTGAACTAATTCTTGTTCTCACTGTTTTCTTCCTGTATCTTTCTAGGCCATATGCTCTTTGGATTTTGTTTGTTTGTTCAATGTACAGGAATTCTCATTTTTTATCTAGCACTACATGCATTTGTCAGTCTCATGCCTTAGCCAGTGTTAGCTTTGTTAGAGGCATCAAGGAGAAGAAAAAAAAGGCTGTGCACTCCACCCTGTCAGTGGGTGGGCAGCAGGTATTTTCTCTTAGGTTTAGCAGGACGTCTGGAAAGTATTCTGCTTTATTGGTGCGCTTCCAATTATCTGTCACTGCATAATGTGTTAAAGGAATAACTTAACATTTTGGTGGGGTTTTAGGGGGGCTTTTTTGTTTGTTTGTTTGGTTTTTTTAGGGTAACCCTGCTGTATCTAGCCTTTTAAAGCTATTTAGCCAAGACTAAATAGCTAGCAATTTTCCTCTGTTCTGCAGAATTCCAGCTGGGATTAAATGCTAAGTGGCAAAAGGACAAAATCAAAACTCCGAAAAAAATATTTGGAAAGTTTTCAGAACTGCTGCTAGGGCAGTTCTGCATAGCTTTTGTCCAGAAGCCTGAGGGGAGGCCTGGGAGGATATTTTTGTTGCTATGTGGCAATGTTCCTCAAGCAAAGATGTACTGCTAGAGCCTGTAAATCTTTTGCTTCAAGCAAGGAGGAAATAATTATTTCATTGTGTCATCATTAGACAGCTTTATCATATTTTGCTTGGAAGCTCATGATTGCATAAACTCAAGTGTACAGTGTAATTTATCATTTGCATTATACTGTACCAGGACATGGCACTTCAACACACTCAAACCAAATCACAAAATCTCAGTGTCTAACTCAGGGCAGTCCAAAGGCATGCCAAAAAATAAAAAAAAAAACATTGTGAGTTTCCATAGCAAAGCACACTGAGAGATCCAGAAAGGTATGAACTTGGTACAAAGAAAGAAGTTCTTCTGATGATAAGCAGCTGCACAGAAATTCTTGAAACATAGAATGGGCACTAGAGACTGAAGCAGAGGTGAGGAGATATGCTTTGTACAGCCTGAAAGGAAAGGAGGGGGAGGAAGCCGGCCAAAATGGAACTATGAAATACCTATGGACTTCCAGACTAAGGAAGTAAAAAAAAAATGCTGAGAGTGCAAGGGTAAATATTATTTGGTTTAAAAATCTTGAG
Source organism: Melopsittacus undulatus (assembly GCF_012275295.1). NCBI lineage: Eukaryota > Metazoa > Chordata > Aves > Psittaciformes > Psittaculidae > Melopsittacus > Melopsittacus undulatus. Next base: position 40,135,907 of record NC_047557.1, on the reverse strand, counting down.
TATAGGCCAAATAGATCCACTTCTTTTCTCTCTGCAATAGCCAGCCATGCTGCCCATTCCATGGGTTAGCACTCATTACAGTGGACTTGAGAGCTCCAAGTCCATATAATGAAGCCTCAATGAAAAACAGAAGTTGTTCAGTAGAAACAGGACTTTTTCTCCTTTTCTCTACCACTGCTTGCTTTTTGTTCTTAAAAGCTAGCCTGCAGTATAATTTTATTGGTTTTTTGTCTCACTGTCAGATACGTATAGAAAACCTTTTATTTCTTTTTGTTCCTCCTCCCTTTTAATTTTTTTTACCTTTGTATTTTTCAAATTGCTGTTAAACAAAGTCTACCATCTAAGTACTAAAGTCTTCAAAAATAAATCATTATTTCCCCAAAAGTTCTCCTGAAGACTATCTAAGATCAATTCTGAAAGCAATATAATGTTATAACTTTTAGAAGAAGCCACAGTGAAAAAAAACCCCAAATCAAACACAGTATTAAATGCCCCAGGCTTAAGAAATTACTAACAAATGAGATTGGAGGATATAGGAAGAAAGTATGAACAAAAATAGCAACATCATTCACTGTGTGTGGATATATAATATACTAAAGAAGAGATATACTAATTACATACAATTGTACATATAAGAATATAAAATAAACATGTAAGATAATTTATGTGACATAACATCTATTTTCTGCTGAAACAGACAACTAAGTAGGAAAAACTTATGAGATAATGTCTAAGAAAACAACACATTTTTAGCTAACTGTTCCTGACCTTAATTCCTTTCCTAGCTTAGGAGCCATTTCCCACGCCTCATTGCAGAGTTACTCATGCTGTTTTTATTCACTACACAGACCTGCACAGCCTGAGCTGACAGAGTTGGTTAGAGTAACAGTAGTAATTACCGCATGCTAATTTTTAAATATATAGTAATTTTGAGTATCAATGCAGAAGAAAGATGGAAAACACTGGGGCAGCTTTCAGAAACACTTTCTATCTGCTGATTAAACATATGATTACAATAGACTCAATCATGTAGCATTCAAATGGTTGAAAGGAAGAATGTTGCCTAGCATCATTCCAGCTGTGTAATATTACTGTATGGTACTGGAAAGGGATCCTAATACCTGAAAAACACAGAAACTTCTAGACAGAACATCTCCCAAGAGGCACAGATGGGAAGCAAGACACCCAGGTCAGCGTAGTACTTTGGCACTGCTACTGAACAGCGTGATAGCACCTCTGACTGCTAGCACACATTGGACTGGTAATTTTGTAACGTTAAAAGAAAAAAAAAGTACACCAAAGAGCTTTTATTTTCTACAAAGCCAGGTTTATACCTCAATATAAAAACTGTTTAACTTTTATGACATTGAAGAAATACAAGCAATAGAAGAAAGAACTTGCATACTTTTAACCCGAATTTAATAAATTGCAGACTATACTGTAATGACAAAGACAGTGTTACTTCCAAATACATTACTCAGAGAATGCTCAAATCTTTAGAATGCAAAATTCATTTCACTTCATGAGAGGACACACAGGTTTCTTAGCACCTTTCTTTGAGAAAAGTAGACTTCAAGAATGACTGTACTGTGTAAGAGGGTGTTACGAGGAAAGAAAGTGACATATTTAGGATTATAACACTAAATCAGGAGTTTAAACACATTGCTTGCCTTTAGTAAAGTGCACTTAAGGTATGATTAATTTTAGTCCATCACGATGGATGTTCAAAGAACTACATTTTTATAGTTTGATGTGAGTTTTGATTCTATACTGAAAAGCACAGAACAATGTAAAAAATTGTTGCACAAGAAAAGATTTCAGACTTTACAAAAATAAGAACTATGATACCATGAAATTTCAGTATACTTGAGACCAGTTTAAAAGAATCAGAAACATCACTGCTGTCAAGAACAGAATTTTTTGCCAACAAATCATAGCAAGGCTATATAACTTAGAACTAGATTCAGTTTTTCAACAAATTAGACTCAGTTTTCAGAATTAGATAAGGTTGGATAAATAGTGCAAGTGTAACATTTTAAAAATAAAATTTTAAGAATAATGAAGCATATAAAAATCAAAACCTGTTTCATAAAGTCTACTGAAACTTGGCTTTCAGAACTGTCAGAGATCAAGTATCTTATTGCTTATTAAATAAATTTTTTATTCAGGAATTGGTAAGAATCAACAAATGTTCATCCGTCAGACTGAGATGATAAATGTTCTTGTTCGGAGCATTTGTGCCTCTAACCCAGTACTCTTTCTCCTGCAGTGGCATGGAAGCCTAACACTTTTCTGTGGTCTGTTCCCCTTGTGCATCCACAGCTGTCTTACTAGGAATGTTGAGGAGGTGTTTTTACTGTTGACCACTGACCTGTCACCCAGTATGCTGTGGAATCCATTTCTGAAGTTGCTCATTCTGTGTGCCTTTACAGCCTTCTGGACAGGAAGTTCTCTTAAGTTCAATGCCTGCTATGTAAGACTTATTATTTTTTTACACAAAATCTCCAGGTTGTTTTATAAAATGCGCCTTAGTTCTGCAAATGTGGGATTTAGCATATACCAGTTCTGCATTCACCTGGGCATGATTTTGTAAACTGCAGTCATATCATCAATCAGGTTTATCTTCTCTAAAATGGAGTCTTAGTCCCTCTAAGTTGCTCTTGCAATTTCGCAGTTCCATTGCATGATTGTTACAGTTACCCTTCTCTGAGCTTTCTCTTAACTCCATACATACTGATGGTATTAAAAAAAAACCAACAAAAAAACCCACTAAGAGAAACATTCCATTTTCCAAAACTAGTAATATTTTTCAGAATTGTAGCCAAAGACAAACACATTTTCACAACAGTGACATATAAAGACACAGTAACATTTACCCAGCTCAGAAAAAGATGTAGTCTGGCAGCAAGCCAATTGTAGGCTCATTGTCTGAAAAATGTTAAAGGACAAAATCTAGCATCACAATCAGTGCATATGGAAGTAGCAAGGGGTGGAATGAAGGAGTGAAAGTATGAGTCTAAGTGAATAGAATTATAGGAGTATAGAATATGCTGTCCTAGTTCTGAGCTGGTATTGGTTTGATGGTACCTAAGAATTGCCTATAGAAATATTTTTGATCAATGAGTAAATATTTTTTTCCCCTGAATTTCACTGTCGTAATGTCTCCATCTGGAAGCAGATTGTTCTTTTCTTACACATTTTTCCACTGCTCTCCTGAATGTGTAGGTAACATGGCTTCTTTCACTGTCACAGCAGGGTTTCTTGTGAAGACTGCTCTTGATGCTCACTCACCCAAGTGCTCCGACATGTTCCAAAAAATGCTGAGGAAACCCTAGAAAAAGCATGCCTATTTGGAACTGTATTTCCTCAATATAATTAGTCTTCCATCATACTTCAGTCTTCCTTTACTTCCTTTCTTTCTAACCTTTGGTTTTATTCATCAAGTTAGTTGAGAGACTAGCATTTAATTTTGCAGAAAATCAACAGCTTTAACATGCAGGCTGATGCCTATTTATCAAGCAGGTGCTGTAGATGTTCAAGATTCTTTTGCTAAGGCTGGTAATGAGAGGTACTCCTTTTTTTCACTTAAATTTATCAAAACTGTTATTCATTTTGATGATGCCACTGTGATTTGTTATAAAAAAAGAATTACTTCCTGTACTCTCAACAAAAGAACACAAGCACTATTGAAATCAATGCGTTCGTACATTTTCCTGAACAGCAGAAAGCTGTAGAATTGGGGATTTAGCTAATATTTGGCCAAAATTGGACGGCTATTGATCCAAATAACTGTCTTTCAATTGAGAAAATATGTTAGAAGAAAACAAATACAATTAGAAGTTATGAGAAAATACCACAGAAATAGATCCAACAGAAGGTTTTGAACAGACAGCTGCAGCAAAGAGTCCTGACATATCCCTGTATCCCCTATGTGAGTAAGTAAGCAACCCATAAACAGACACACCTTAAAGGAAGCCCCTTGCCAGATACTGGAATCTGCTTCCACCAGTGGAGGCAAAGATCATTTCTTATGGATTGGAGCTCCATGTATTTATGAGAGGGGTTATGCTGAATTCCCAACAGCAATAGAAGACTACACTGTGATCCAGTGAGTCACAATCCTGTGAAATAACCCAAATCTGTATTGTGTGATAGATGCACTCCTCCTGTTTGAACTAACTGAACTTTGGTCCAGGCAGATGCTCAGCAAGTAGGCCTAACCAAAGTTAAGGCTATTCTGTGAGGCTATCAGAGAGTACTCAGCACCAAACCCAACCAAAAAATGGTTTGGCTGGAGACTGGGCTGATAAGCAGACAGAACTGCATGAACACAGCAGAAAATCTGACTACGAATGAACTGCTTCACATTATAAACAGCTGCAGCCACCAGGGCTGATTGAGCTCTCTTTCCATAGCAGCTGGTGGTGGTGATCTCCCCTTCAGTAGGGACACCTCCTAAAGTTACCTCTCACCAAGACAGTCTGAGAGATCCCTCACCTGATCACCAGACATGCATGGGTTGCTAGATGACATTTTTTGCATATAACATTTAAGATACATATAGTAGGTTTATGCAATAATCTTTCTATTCTACACTTAGTAAATAATATTTACTGCCAATCATCTGTACTTTATATGCCTGTATTTTACATGCTTAAATTTACTGATGGAACTTAATAAACTAATTACTACATCAGCTCTGTCTGAATGATCTCTTGACTTCTCCCTTGCAACACATCACCTTCTCTATTTGTTTATATTCAGAATTATCCTAAGGAAAAAAAAGGTTTTTTCAAATGAACTCTGACTGTCTGCTTTTTAAACTGCCTGAATGGAGTTTTCTATTTGTAGGCTCCTTTTTTTTTTTTTTAACCCACAGTGCAGCTGGTTTTAAGACCAGCAGTCAGGCATTCCAGTTCCCCAGTATCTCGACATTAGATATTGTTAGGAAGACAAGCCAATGCCTCTCCCTTTGGCTTTTAGCTGTGCAGTCTGTACTTATTTAGTAGAACACGTAAAAAATAATTTTTTTTTTCATGTAGGTATATCTGCTTGAGTCAAGAGGAATCTATAGCTAAGTGCCTTGCAGTTTTCATATCATAGAATCATAGAATCACAGAGTAGTTAAGGTTGGAAAGGACCTTAAGATCATCTAGTTCCAACCCCCCTGCCATGGGCAGGGACACCTCACACTAAATCATATCACCCAAGGCTTCATCATTGCTGATATTTATTTTTACAAAGACAGAAAAAATTGAGTGAGATCAAGAATAGCAGCTTGTGGCTGTATCGTCTGCTATAAAATACAATTTTTGAATACTGAACTCACACATACTTACATATTAATATTTTAAAACTGCTATTCATTATTTATTGCTATTTAATGAGTAGATAGGATTTCTAAATAGGTATTGATTAGATTTTGCTCTAGTAGGAGAAAAAACACATTCACTTTATGGCCTGCATTAATGTAGTTTACCAATTAAAGGCTGAATTTTTTTTCTGGGTAGAGAACATGTTATAAACATGTCTTAAATTCTGAAATATTAAACTGTTCATGCTAATACAGATAACAGGATATAAATAAAATAATGCTTTTATTGGAAAGGTAAACCTTGATTTCAAATGTTGTCTCATGAAACAAAACCTCTGTTAAGTCTCTATGAAGCTTTAACCAGATGATAGCACAGTTGAATGCCTTTGAATGAAAGCTGTGTTTTGGCTTTAGTCTGAGAACAATGCTGGTAAAACACTGAAGTTCTAGTTGTTGCTTAGTAGCGCTTACCCTTGTCAAGGACCTTTCAGTCTCATGCTCTGCCAGTGAAGAGGGGCACAAAAAGCCAGAAGGAAGCAGAGACAGAACACCTGACCCAAATTAAGCAAAGGGAGGTTAGGTTTTGGATTTCATCCCAATTTTCTTATTCTAAGAAAATTAGTTATTCTAAGCAGAGTGATTTACAAAAACTCTGGTAATGGTAATATCTAGATAAATATGAAAATTGATAAATACAGATTTAATAGGATAAAAATCTTAATTAATTAATATCTCTAAGAAAACAATACTGACTTTTAGATTTTTGTGTTATATAATATGCTTTTTTAATCTGAAGATCTCAAAACTGGGTTACATCAATAAGGCCATCACCAGCAGACATACAGAAGTCATTATCCCACTCAGCACTTCCACATCTGGAATACTGTGTTCAGTTTTGCTCCCCACTATACAAAAGAGATGTGGATAGGATGTGGAGGATCCAGAGAAAGGTCACAAAGATGATCACAAGACTGGGCACCTGCTGTATGAGGAAAGGCTGAATGGCTGCATTTGTTTAGCTTAGAGAAAAGAAGGGTCAGGCAGACCTTATCACCATGTTCCTGTATTAAAAAGGTGGCTAACAAGACTGAGACTAGTTTTTGCGGGAGTCACATGGAAAAGACAAGAGGTAATAGGTACAAGTTAGTCCTGTGAGATGCCTGTTGAACACGAGGAAAGTTTTTCACAAATAGAATAAGCCATTGGAATAATCTCCCCAGGGAAGTGTTGCAGTGTTGGACACTTACGATTCAACTCGACAGGGTGCTGGAGCATCTAGTCTTCGTCATGCTTTAGCCAAGAAAGGTTGGACTAAATGATCCTTGATGTCCCTTCCAACCTGGTATTCTATGATTCTGTGAAAACACTTCACAGAGGTCATTAAGTACCACCAGGTGCAGTTGCGTAACATTGTCACAACACACAGGTTAAGTAATTTCCAATGGTGAAAGTGTGATCATATTAGTATTCAATTAACACCAATTACCACTAGATTATTATTATATTTGAGACTAAGATTCAGTCCTCTAGGAGACACTAAGTGTTCCCTTCAAATGGTAACACCTATAAGTGTTTCTAACAAGGTTAATGAGAGTACAGAACTGCAAGTATCTATATCACAATAAATGGCTCTGCTCTCTGGCTCTGTAGGACTACATTAATTGTGGTTAGGATTTGCACAAGACTTCCTTTCCTAAATGAGCTGACATTACACTACTACAAAGTACTTGCTTGCTTTAGCTATTTTTTGTACATTTAGATTAAGCTGGGCTTTACAAATTTACTGAAAGTAATCATTCACTGAATTACCACACAGTTAACTATGGAACTCAGGGAAAAAACACGTAATGCTGAATACCCATTTCATCTTTCCAATTTTTATGAAGCCCACAAAAGATTGAACTAGTTTGCTCTGGTTTCAGCTGAGATCATAAATTTTCTTCTTAGGAGCTGGTGCAATGCTGTGTTTTGGCTTTAGTCTGAGAACTATGCTGATAACACATAAAAGTTTTAGTTGTTCAGTAGGGCTTAATCTGGTCAAGGACTTTTTAGTCTCTCATGCTCTGCCAGTGAGGAGGGGCACAAGAAACCAGGAGGAAGCAGAGACAGGAGACCTGACCTGAAGTAGCCAAGGGATATTCCATACCACAGCACATCATGCCCGTATATAAACTGGGTGGAGTCACCCAGAAGGCCCAGATCCCTACTCAGGTTGGGCTGGGTATCGTTCGGTGGGTGGTGAAAAATTGCATTGTGTATCACTTCTATTTATTGCTTTCTTTTCCTTTTCCCCTTTTAGTTTTATATTCTCTCCCCTTGTTATTTCCCTTACCATCGTTATTATTACTAATAGTACTTTTGTATTATACTATAGTTATTGGACTTCTCCTCTCTCAGCTTGTGAGGTTTACATTCTTTTGATTCTCCTCTCTATCCTGCCTGGAGCAGGCAGGAGGAAAAGGGGCAGTGAGCAAGTGGCTGCGTGGTGCTGAGTTACCAGCTGTGCTTAAACCACGACACCTTTATAATTTCATTGAATTTTATATCTAATTATCACAATGACTAGTCAAAATTCACAAAAAAACTCATCTGGTGGCATGTGGCCACAGAAGTCTGTGTGTAAAAGTGTACTCATCTGTATGACTTTTATTATAATTCTTGAGTAGCAAACTTGAATTAATTCTCTAGAAATGTTTTTTAAAAACTGGTCCTCATGGAGATTATTAGACAGAATGTGTCTACTGAATATGCTCCTTCAAAGGGGAGAGCTTTTTAGACATCATGAAAGCAATAGGTGCTAAAAAGAAATCTAAAAATGGACAGCTCAGAGCAAAACAGATCCCAAATGTGGACCAAGCAAACAATGTCCGGAACCAAACAAGTCGTATTTGCTTAGTAATAAGGGAGCTGCTAATTGATGGTGATGTCTTATTAATAATGATGCATGTAACTGCTAAATGAGTTATCTGCAGCACGGCTGAAGTTTTCCCTGATTTCAGTTCTACTCCTGAAGTGGTATACATGAATACAGGGAGGACTTTGCCATGGCAGAGATTAGGAAATGTATCTATTGAGAGAACTTGTATTGTTGAAACACTTATTTTAGGACACAGGATTTCACATGCATTTCTCTTACAGCTACTGTCAATTAGGACTGAGATCCCAATGTTCGATAAAGTAAATAGAATTACAGAAAAAAGGAAACACACTCTTAAACTGTCAATTGCTGTCTGTCCACATGTGTTACAAAGCAGATTCGGTACTAATGCATGAAAATCATAGAATCATAGAATCATAGAATAGTTAGGGTTGGAAAGGACCTTAAGATCATCTAGTTCCAACCCCCCTGCCATGAGCAGGGACAACTCATACTAAACCATATCACCCAAGGCTTCATCCAACCCGGTCTTGAACATTGCCAGGGATGGAGCATTCACTACCTCCTTGGGCAACCCATTCCAGTACCTCACCACCCTAACAGGAAAGAATTTCTTCCTTATATCCAGTCTAAACCTCTGCTGTTTAAGTTTCAACCCGTTACCCCTTGTCCTATCACTACAGTCCCTAATGAATAGTCCCCCCCCAGCATCCCTGTAGGCCCCCTTCAGATACTGGAAGGCTGCTATGAGGTGTCCATGCAGCCTTCTCTTCTCCAGGATGAACAGCCCCAACTTTCTCAGCCTCTCTTCATACAGGAGGTGCTCCAGTCCCCTGATCATCCTCGTGGCCCTCCTCTAGACTTGTTCTAACAGTACCATGTCCTTTTTATGTTGAGGACACCAGAACTGAACCTAAAACTCCAAGTGAGGTCTCACAAGTGCAGAGTAGAGGGGCAGGATCACCTCCTTCGACCTGCTGGTCACGCTTCTTTTGATGCAGCCCCAGGATACAGTTGGCTTTCTGGGCTGCAAGCGCACACTGCTGGTTCATGTTCATTTTCTCATTGACTAACACCCCCAAGTCCTTCTCCGCAGGACTACCATGAATTTCCTTTTTGCCCAACCTGTAGCTGTGCCTGGGATTGCTCCGACCCAGGTGTAGGACCTTGCACTTGTCACGGTTAAACTTCATGAGGTTGGCATCAGCCCACCTCACAAGTGAGTCAAGGTCCCTCTGAATGGCATTCCTTCCCTCTAGTGTATCAACTGAACCACACAGCTTGGTGTCATCGGCAAACTTGCTGAGGACACACTCAATTCCATTGTCCATGTCAGCGACAAAAATATTAAACAAGACCAGTCCCAGCACCGATCTCTGAGGGACACCACTCATTACTGATCTCCAGCCGGACATTGAACTGTTGACCACAACTCTTTAAGTGCGACCATCCAGCCAGTTAGTTATCCATGAGTGGTCCACCTATCAAATTGATGACACTCCAATTTAGAGACAAGGATGTCATGTGGGACAGTGTCAAACGCTTTGCACAAGTCCAGGTAGATAACATCAGCTGCTCTACCCCTGTCCATCTGTTCTGTAGCTCCATCATAGAAGGCCACTAAATTGGTCAGGCAGGATTTTCCCCTAGTAAAGCCATGCTGGCTGTCATCAAGCACCTTTCTCTTTTTCATGTGCTCTAGCATGTCTTCCAAGAGAATCTGCTCCCGGATTTTACCAGGCACAGAGGTGAGACTGACTGGTCTGTAATTCCCCGGGTCATCCATTTCCCCCTTCTTGAAAATGGGGGTTATATTTCCCTTTTTCCAGTCATCAGGAACTTCACCTGTCTGCCATGATTTTTCAAATATAATGGCCAGTGGCTTTGCAACTTCATTCACCAGCTCCTTCAGGACCCGCGGATGGATTTCATCAGGTCCTATGGACTTGTGTACATTCAGGTTCTTAAGATGGTCTCAAACCAGATCCTCTCCTACAGTGGGCCCAAGGTCTAGGTTTTCACAGTTGCTGCGTCCGCCTTCCAAGACTCGGGTGCTGCGGTCAGAGCCTTTGCCCATGATGACCAAGGCAAAGAAGCCATTCAGAACCTCAGCCTTCTCCAAGTCCTGTGCAGCCAGTTCTCCCGAATGTTTCCGGAGGGGGCCTACATTGTCCTTAATCTGTTTTTTACCCGCTACATACCTATAAAATCCCTTCCTATTATCTTTAACATCCCTTGCCAAGTTTAGCTCCAATTGGGCCTTAGCTTTCCTAACTTGGTCCCTAACTACCCTGACAACATCCCTGTATTCATCCCAGGCCACCTGTCCTTGTTTCCACCTTTTATAAGCCTCTTTTTTTCTTGTGAATTTTTCTCAGCAGCTCCTTATCCATCCAAGGAGGTCTCCTGGCCCTCCTGCTGCACTTCCTTCTAGTCGGGATGCAACACTCCTGAGCTTGTAGCAGGTGATCCTTGAATGTTAACCAAGAGTCTTGGGCCCCCTTGCCCTCTAGGGCTATATCCCATGGAACCTTGCTAAGCAGGTTCCTGAAGAGGCCACAGTCTGCTCTCTTGAAGTCCAGGGCAGTGAGCTTACTGCATGCTCTTCTCACTGTCTTGAGGACCTCAAATTCCACCATCTCATGATCACTGCATCCAAGACTTCCCTGGAGAGTCACATTTCCAATGAGCCCTTCCCTGTTGGTGAGCACGAGGTCAAGCAGGGCACCTCTCCTCGTCGACTCCTTTATTGCTTGCAGAAGGAAGTTGTCTTCCACACAATTGAGAAACTTCCTGGATTGCTTTTGCCGGGCCATACCGTCGCCCCAACAGATGTCAGGGTGGTTGAAGTCCCCCATGGGAACAAGGGCCTGTGAGCGTGAGGCTTTTCCTATTTGTCTGTAGAGTTCTTCATCCACAGGTTCCTCTTGATCAGGCGGTCTGTAACATATCCCCACAGTAATGTGTCCCATCACCGATTTCCCCTTAAGCCTGACCCACAAACTTTCTGTTAACTGCTCACCTGTCCCCAGACAGAGTTCCATAATCTCCAGCCTATCCCTAACATAAAGAGCAACGCCCCCTCCCCTCCTACCGGCCTGTCTTTTCTAAAAAGCCTATAACCTTCCATTCCAACACTCCAGTCAAAGGAGCCATCCCACCATGTTTCAGTGATGCCTATTATATCATAGCCCCGTAGATGTGCCCACATCTCTAATTCCTCTTATATGCAACATGAACAAACTGGCCAGATGGGGCAAAGGAAACAAAACTGGGATGTATTAGAGATTAATTATTATTAATTATTAACAGTAGTAACTAGGGCCTACAGTTTGCAAAACAGAATTCCAGTAACAAACAGTACTCTCAGCTCACTGGTAGAACTAGCTGATCAGCTATTTAAGTATTATATCAGATGTAAACCTCAAGGAAGGACTTGATAGAGATTTCATTTTGGCTGTAGAGCTGCTTTTTTCCATTCCTAAAAGGAAGGGAGAGGGATATCAATCGTAAAGATAACAGAAGAAGATTAATTGGGCACTTTAGCAGCAAGAAAATTGAATTAAAACTATAATTAAATTGTACTTCATGTGAGCTAGGGGACAGAAAAACTGTGAATTATCTGAAGTCAAAAAACAACTGTCTTCATGAATCTTGAAGAGCTGTCTCACTAATACAACCATAAAGTGGGAGCAAAAATCAACCATTTTGGTTTAGTTGGCTTATTAACTATCACAAATGCCTAAACAAGCAACATGATCACTTTGTGAAGAGTGCAGAAAATGCTGTTTTGGGAGCCTTGCAGAAGACATTAAACTTGAGGAGCTGGTGATCTTTAACAGGCTCTACCATGTCTGCTGTACTGGAACTTGCAATCAGGAAGCCCATATGTTATTAATATAGTCAGTAAATTATAATACATATTTGGAAAACTGCATGTGGATCAGAGGGTGGAATGTATTGATTCTGATGGGGAGACCACTGTACACCTCAACTAACCAGCATGGCCTTCAAGTTGTGCCATGCCATGCTATGCCACATGGCCCCCTTTGCCACAGAACAGATGCAATCTGTGCATGATGCAGCAGGGTTTTCAGGATTTTCTCTTTGAAATTAATATTTTTTCCTGAATGCTACTGATCTACTAAGCTTTGTACACTGCTTGCTTAACACATTGAATGACATTTTTTATTTGTCAAATTGAAACAAAGCTTATGTCACTGAAAACGTATTACAAAATATTTATTTTGGTTTAATATGATTAATTTCATCAGGCTTTATATTTTATAAGTAATTTCTAATGGCAACAGTGATCTTTCAGATTCAAAGCCCCCAATTAATCTTGTTATTTTACTGTACCTGAGAACTGATGGTTTTCTCAGAATCTGGTGTTGTTGAAAGAAAAGGAACAATGGCATGACTTCTACACATTATACTGTCTGCATCTGCAGAAAGGTATTGTCTGTAGGAAGAAATAACATCTTTCATTAGAACATCTGATATGTGTAATTTTTGGACATAGATTTTCAGTTTGAGCATGGTGCAGATGATACTGCTTTTTTTAAGACAATGTAATACAGAGCTTAGCTTATGTTAAATAAAGTTGTCAGTAGTTGATTCAGTAAAGCAAACACATACTGTGATCTTCTTTGGCATAAGGACCAATAAAGCTGACCCGTCAGCTTCACTACTGCCTGCATTATTTTGTCTTTACCCATAATTTAAACACTGAAGTGTTTAATTACTAAAAAGATAAACTGTAAAGGAATAAGTAAAATAGAGAAAACCAAACAGAGGTCAGTGTCTTAAGGGAAGACTGCTGTACAGTGCTAGATTGGGTTTTTTCCCCCTCTTAAAAATTCTAAATTTAAATTCAACTTGCACGTTATTTGGTAAGATAGTACATTTGTGTTTTCATGTTTTTCCACCCAGTTAGGTTAATGCTAACAAAAAAAAAAAAATACACCCCAAAGCCTAGTCATGATACATAAAATCTTGAACTGGTATAGGCATCATCGGTATCAATGTCCGAACATATTTACTATAATTTTGACTCAGGCCCTTTTTCCATGTGCCAGCCCTTCTGAGGTCATTAAAAACAGAATAGACATTTGACTCAAGAAAATCAAGAAGTGAAGGGGGAGAGCATCCATTTATAATTACTTGAAATAGGATTAATAGCGACATTGCTACTTCTGTGCAAAGAAATTAATTATGATGTTTCTTGTATGCACTGAATTCATTTTTAAGAGTATGCCTTAAGCTTTTTGCAAGCAACTGTGAAACTACAACACAAATGGTGTGCAGCACACTTTTGATCTAAGCCTTAAAAAGGAACATGGTCTGATGCATTTACATTTCAAGGCTCCTAAGGGATATTTTTCTCATTAAAAAACATGCTTCTTGGTGTATTGTGCAAGAAATCACATGAAGAGACAAATTCTGTTTCTCAGTATATCCACAGGGCTTCTCTTTCATCAGTTTTAGGTACTTTTTGTGTTCAAGGTTAAAATGAGTCCTAAGCAAATACTTGCAAAGTTTAGTGGTCACCAAACAGGCAAGAAAAGAAAGTAAGACTTTATATGTAGGTAGATGCATTCATGTAACATTTCATGTATTTGCAAAGTAAATAGGTGCTCAAGCATGACACCTGCCTCAGTTACCTCCTAGAGCTTTTGAAGGAAAAAAAAATGTGTTTTACCCTGAATGAAACCCAAGTCTCATTTTGGTTGTCCTTACAGCCACAATACCTGTAGAGACAACAGTATTACTGACATGGAATCATCAGCTTCCATCTGATACCTGTCTGCTCATATTCCTTTCAATTCACATGTCTGGATCCTGAATTTGTAGGGCCTGTCAAATAAACAGCAGCACAACATTCTAGTGTATCCTTTACAAAGTGCAATTGCATTGCAACCAAATAAAATGCATTTGACACTCTAGCAGTTCATCACTGGCTAACTTTTCTTTGTTTCAACATTATGTTCAACTTCTAGCCTGGGTTTAAAATTGTTCTGAAACACAAGTCCTATACCTCCACCCATAAAATCTCCAGGAACCACTGAACTATTCAACCCTTACACTGGTAATTAACTGACAAAACAAAAACCAGGATGGTGGACAAGAACTTTCCCAAATTTAAGAAATACAGCTAAGAAAACTTAAATAATGCCAGAAAATTAAAATGGGAAAATGCCCTATCTGTAACTCTGTCTGAGGCCAACAGCTCATCAGGATTCACATTTTAAAAAAGGCACATTTCTGACAATGCCTGTTAGTGCCAAAGAACAAGCTATTTCTAGAAATACTAATGAAGACAAGCAATTCTAGGAAAACGCAATTCACACTAAGAGTTTCTTCAGAGGAGCCTATCGTACCGCTGTAATACAATACTGGTGTCACAAGGCTTCTGAGCTGATTTCATATGAGTGTGCATCTACATAAAAACGTACAATGGAGGGTGGAGAGAGTCCCTTGTTTGCCACATTCAGTGCAACAGGTACAATTCTAAAAAGCTGCAGCTTTTTGTTACTTGCCTTTATGTCTTTTTGGCTCTTCAGTGTATCTGTGAAAAAAAAATATCAGTGCTGCATATAGAGAGAAATACTGGCTTGCCTGAAGGCAAAGGAAATAGCTATGAATGTTTATTGCTTAAATTTCCTTTTTCTTTCTCTGATTTCCCACCTTGCAATACCAAAACTATACCCATTCATTTCTGTTGACTGTTTAGCTATGTGACATAGCAGAGCATTCCTTTTGGAGGAATAAACTCTACCTTGTTCTGAGTCCAATCAAATGGCCCAGTCTAATTGATCTGATTTCTATCCAAAGCATCTGTAGAGAGAACAGCATTACTGGCTTATAACGTAATCAGTGTCATTCAGGCATCCATGTGCACATGTATGTTGTCAGATAATTATCATAAAACAGAGATTATTATAAGCTTCAGAAATTACAAATATCAGCATGTCATTAATTCTTAGAATTAATTCCTTATAGCAAAAATAAATAATTGTAAGATGTACCTTTTTTTTAGATCTAGGACTCTCTTCATGGATGTGTAAATGGAACAAAATTAACTGTAGGTATGCACAAACATTAAATCCTATCTCTGCCCAGGGAACATGGAAAACTATTAAATGTGAAAGTACACACATTCATGCACATTATACAATAGATGCAAAAAAAATGAGAATACTAAATATTCTCAAATTAAGTACTTGAGCAAATTAAGTAAAGCAAATTAAGCAAATTAAAGTACTTCAGAGCAAATTAAGAACTTCAGTCCTCTCCACTGTTAGTAGCATGTTGCCAGGAACTGAAAAATGGTACTTCTTTATTGTTTTCTCTTCACCTGACGGACATTTTACCCATGAGAACAAAATCCAGGTTTTCTAGTTGTTTGTATGCAATGGAACAGTAGAGGGAGCTCAAGTTATTCTGTGAGTAAACCTCACAGAATCACTAGTTTCCTAGCATAGGCAAATATTAATGGCAAAAGTTTTGCCTCAAGTTTGAATACACAATGTAATTAAAAGTTTGTTCTCAGTATCCAACCTAAAATATAACCACTGATTCTTTTAAAAATTTCCAGTCTCTTTAAAGTTGTAGATCCAGAAAACATTCCTTAACTTGGAGTAAAAAATCAACTTCTTGCAATCTCTTCAAATATATAATCATCAAAACAAAACGAGTAACTCAGAGTCTTTTAATTTAGATTCTATGTAAGAAAATGCAGACATGCAATTCAAAATATAATCTGCTTAGGAAGCAGGCTAATGGAAATGAAGCACCATGACAGCCTGGTTGTTATTATACCCGCAACAGGGTAACAGATTGTTTTTATACAAACGTGTATTTAAGCAATATTAGCACCCTATACAACTCTGTGTTTAGGTTAAAGCAGCATTTTGTAAGTAAGTGTTAAAAAGTCTCTTTTCTCTGTCTTTTCAAATTAAACCAGTCCTATCCTTTTCTATTCCCTACTGAAAGTTTCTTCAAATATTATAAATCATAGATTGACAAATCTTCCTTAAGAGACTAGACCACCATCTAAATTCAGTGTTAAGTTCAGGGGAATTTAATTAATATCATTGTTCTACTACACAGCAATCATTTTTCTACTACCATTAGCTGTGCATCTCAGGCATGAGATTTTTTATGCTTTCTGCTTAAATTCAGGTTCACAAATGAGCTCATAATGGTTTACGCAACGTACTATATGGCTATCTTACAAACTGAGGTTATAGTTATAACTAAACTATATATTTAAACTACATATAATATTTAGCTATATATATAATAAACTATCACTATAACAGAACTAAACTATGCTAAACTATAACTAAAGTTATAACTATAGTTATAAACTGAGGCTTACAATGCAACCATGTGTTTACTTCCGTATGTAACTGAATGGCTCAATTCCTGCTTACGTATCAAATGGAAGACAATTATTTGCTGCCTTCTAACTCAGTTTTCTACACCATTTTAAATACTTCTGAAGGAATCTTACTTTCCTCAAGTACTTGTGATGGCTTTACATAAGACTTAGAGGATAATGTTTTTCTTAGTACTACAGGCTTGTCTAATGGATTTTCACATGAAGATAGAAAATAACTCCATTGTTACTGTACTTCCACTTAAAGGAGGAAATCAATTAGCCATTGTTTAGAGGTCCTTCTCTGCATTCCCTTTAAAATAACAGACTGAGTACAGTCTCCTGGAAAGATTTCTGTTAGTGTTTTATAAAATTATGTATAGCAATGAGAGTCACGTAATAGCCCCTCTGAAAATTAAACTGACCAGGTCATAATCTTTATCCTTAATGTCACTTACCACTCAGATATTTCCTTTTGTTTTTCATTAAGAGATCTGGTAGTAATGTACAAAAGATATTGATGCTCCTATGAATACAAATGTAAAGAGTAGACAAACTACAGAATTCATTACTGAAGCTTCCAAATTCTTGCAGTGAATTTTTGTTTGGATTGCATACCAAAAAGGCAATTTTAAGAAGCACTATTACATGAAATGGAGTAATTGTTTTCTGTTGATATTCACTAGAAAAATGTCACACTGGCTCATGTTTTTTCATACTCTATGTACGTAAGTTCTGTTGAAAGAGGTATTTGCAGTTTCCTAGCTGTGAACTGTTAGTTTGCATTCACATACAAATTAATTTTTATACTGAACTTTCTCAATTTATAAATGTTTCTATGTTTGCTACTTTTTAAGACTCCCTACCCGGTGAAAATACATATATAAATGTGAGAGAACTAAAATGCATTGTCCCTTTAAATCTTTCACTAATAGATGCCCCTCTTTGATTTATGGTGTTGCATGATACCTGAATCTGTAATGATAGTGTGTAGTGTCTGCTGGAATTGCGCCAAGAGAATCCAATTCTTATTTACTCTGCAATGGAATTATTCAGGCAGAACAATACAGAAATATTTTTACATCTGGTACTGGTGTAGTGGTGATTACTCTATATTTACAGTTACATAAAATGCGTTCTGCACTGAGAGTACTCAGTCCCAGCTGGAACACTTTGCTTGCACTGAAATACAAAAACATTTTTGAAAAACCCAAATCTTATTTCACACTCGTCTTCCAAGTATGTATTGCTCATGAATTTTAACTGAGCAAACGATACAATGCAAGATGATAAGTTTTCATTTTACCTACCAAATTTTGGTGTAAGGTTGTGAAAAGTATTTTGGCCTGCTTTGATGCTTTGGTTTTGGAGTTGATTTCCATTGTAAAGTTATAGCCAATGAGAGAGTTTTCCATAGTTCTTCTAGTGACATACTTCGAATTGCAAAAAAGCAACCTCAGCTGATAAACTCTTTGGATGATGGAAGGAATTACGATAATACTTTCCAATAAGATAGTAAAAGAACTATCTTTGTACAGTACTATGTAACTCTTGTCTCCCTCTCTTGTGACACGGAAAGAAATAAGGCGGGAATGATGGCCTGCCTACAATAGGGTAATGGTTAGACTATTTCTGAGAATGTATGATGAAATATTCACTGAACAAACTGAAGAGTTCATATTACTACAGTGTGTATGTTAAATGTCGTAAAGGAAGCTCAGGGTCTCATACTGCAGCATGTGATCATGAAAAAGAGTGGAATTCCATTCAAGATGATTGAATACAATACTAATACAACTATAGCGTTACAATACTATGAAACTTGAATGAAATCAGAATTAAGTAGCATTTACGCAAGAAGAGCCTGTAGGAGTAAAAGAAAAGAATGCTTGAGGTCTCAGATAAATAATCCAAACATCTAATATCATTAACACCTATAATCCAGCAAAGCATCAGATGTCCTACTGACTACAAAAGAACTAGACATTCTTCTATGAAATAGCGAAGAGTAACTTATTTCAGAGTTGCACAAAAATAGAAATCTGATAAAGATTAAAAGCTGTCTTGTAAAAAATGCCTATTTAAACAGCTGGGGGAAAAAAAGGTATCTGAATGTGAAAAACATAGTAAGTAAGCATAACAGATATCTTGATGGAAATGAAAGTATTCTTGTGCTGCCAAAGTATGTGTTTATAATTTAGGTCACAGAGGCAGAGGACTACTGTCCCACAGACTACATACTGGGAGGAACACAATCACAGACTTTGCTGAAAATTTTGAGAGATTTTAATCTATGTAGCTAACAAAAAAAATACACATACATATATAAATCACATCCATTTAATGATAAAAACAGTAGAACAACAATAGGAAGGCATGCTAAGGGACATGAAAAACAATAAGGTGTTTGGTGACAGCCATCATGGTTTCACTAAGGGGAAATCCTGCCTGACCAATTTAGTGGCCTTCTATGATGGGGCTACAGAACAGATGGACAGGGGTAGAGCAGCTGATGTTATCAACCTGGACTTGTGCAAGGAGTTTGACACTGTCCCACATGACATCCTTGTCTCTAAATTGGAGTGTCATCAATTTGATAGGTGGACCACTGTGTGGATAAAGAACTGGCTGGATGGCCGCACGCAAAGAGTTGTGATCAATGGTTCAATGTCCAATTGGAAACCAGTAACGAGTGGTGTCCATCAGGGATCGGTGTTGGGACTGGTCTTGTTCAACATCTTTGTCAGTGACATGGACAGTGGGATTGAGTGTGCCCTCAGCAAGTTTGCCGATGACAACAAGCTGTGTGGTTCGGTTGATATGCTGGAGGGAAGGAACACCATCCAGAAGGACCTTGACACATTTGTGAGGTGGGCTGATACCAACCTCATGAAGTTTAACCATGCCAAGTGCAAGCTCCTACACCTGGGTCGGAGCAATCCCAGGCACAGCTACAGGTTGGGCAGAGAAGAGATTCAGAGCAGCCGTGCAGAGAAGGACTTAGGTGTGTTGGTCGATGAGAAAATGAACATGAGCCAGCAGTGTGCACTCACAGCCCAGAAAGTCAACTGTATCCTGGGCTGCATCAAAAGGAGCGTGACCAGCAGGTCGAAGGAGGTGATCCTGCCCCTCTACTCTGCTCTCGTGAGACCTCACTTGGAGTATTGTGTACAGTTCTGGTGCCCTCAACATGAAAAGGACGCTGAAGTGTTGGAACACGTCCAGAGGAGGGCCACAAGGATGATCAGGGGCTGGAGCACCTCCTGTATGAAGAGAGGCTGAGAAAGTTGGGGCTGTTCAGCCTGGAGAAGAGAAGGCTGCATGGAGACCTCATAGCAGCCTTCCAGCATTTGAAGGGGGGCTACAGGGATGCTGATGACGGACTCTTCTTTAGGGACTGTAGTGACAAGACAAGGGGTAACGGGTTATAACTTGAACAGGGGAAGGTTAGACTGGATATAAGGAAGAAATTCTTTACAGTGAGGGTGGTGAGGCATTGGAATAGGTTTCCCAAGGAAGTTGTGAATGCTCCATCCCTGGCAGTGCTCAAGGCCAGGTCAGGGAGAACCTTGGGTGGCATTGTTTAGTGTGAGGTGTCGCTGCCCATGGCAGGGGTTTGGAACTAGATGATCTTAAGGTCCTTTCCAACCCTAACTATTCCATGATTCTATTACAAACATCATTACAGCAATAGCAGGCGTTAATGTTGACCACTTCAATATCTCTTTCGTGAGCTGCTGTAAGACTGTGATGTGTACTCATGCTCTACTAATCTAATAGTATAATTTGTGTCATATGGCTGTGCCAAGTGGTTCTTTTCAAAGCTGGAATTTTTGAGCCTGTCCCACCAGAGGTGTGCAGACCGTATGGCAACAGCTGGCTGATGCAGCTTGTCATGGTTTATTGCCATGGAAAAGGTGGCCTGTGCCACCCCGTCTTAATGGCCATTTCCCTTGAGGAGGCTTGAAGGGTCATCAGAAGCACTGGGAAACCAGTGTAATCCTAACAACACATTAACTCATTAAAAAAAGTCCCAAACATTAAAATAGGAACAACTCCATGTAGAGTTAAGCAGTTATATCAGCTTGTGAGGGCCAGGGCTTCCAGAAGGGATGTCTGAGGAGTGCACCGCTTGGGTGGGAGGTAGGAGGTGATGGAGGGTAAAAGTCTTCCTCTGCCTCTTCTGTCCCACCTGCCTGTGGTGGGACACCAGGGCCTGTTGCGCAGAGCAGACGTCACACCGACAAGGTGCGCTGCAGCCAGGAGCCATCTCACACACAGCCCCTAGTAGGGGGCCTCGGTGTCACTCCTGTCCCTCCAGTTGCGAAGGCACTTCCCCTCTACTTCAGTTCCTGCCTGTCCTCTCCAGCCACGAAGAGTAAACTCTGATTAAGGCTTCATCCAGCCCCGAGCTTAACCTACCACTCCTCAGCACAGATACCCGGAGACGAACAGCAGGCTAAGGGGTCCTCCTTCGCGGATAAACGTCTGCCGCCTCGAGTAGTGGTTCTGGAAAAGCTATGTGGCACGGGAGGGAGGCGGGACAGACCCAGTACCGCTGCCGGGCAGCCAGTCGAAAAGGAGCCGTTCCCCGCACTACGGCCAGGAGTTGCGGCCCTAACCACGCCTGGGACGGGAGCCAAGACGCAGCGATACTGACATCGCCCGGGTCCCCGACTGACGGACGGAGGGAAACGACCACTTCTGCCCTGCAGCACGAAAAGGCAACAACGCTGCAGCCCTCCCGCGGCTTCCCAGCGCGCCGCGGAACCGCCGTGCCCCGCCGCGACTGCGCGGGCCCGCCAGGGGGCGAGAACCACGGCCAGCATTTGCCGGCAGGTGTGAGTTAGAGCAGCGGAAGGGCGGCCGAGTTACGCTGCGTGCGGTGCGGTGCCGCGAGTCCCGTGGCTGACAGCACCTCGCTGCTGGCCTCAGCGGCATCGAGGAAGCCTTTGAAGAACAAAAGAATATGGGA
The DNA here is from genome assembly GCF_012275295.1 of Melopsittacus undulatus. Lineage (NCBI taxonomy): Eukaryota > Metazoa > Chordata > Aves > Psittaciformes > Psittaculidae > Melopsittacus > Melopsittacus undulatus. The sequence goes on along the minus strand of NC_047557.1, from coordinate 40,114,357 downwards.
AAATTATTGCTCTCTGTCAATAAATAAGTAATCAATAAAACCGCGTCATGCCGGTAGGTAAAAGGCAATACACTTTTCAAATTTCTCATAAATTAAGCAAACAGATAGGTTTATTAACCCTTCCCCTAGCGAATACTCTGTACCTCAGGCAGACTGCTTTCACTTTAAAATAAACAACTTTTAGAAGGTGACTTGTTAAAGCAACACACACTTGATCAAACTGATCAGATCATTTGAAGGAAATTGCAGCTAGTGGATGCTATTCATTTAACAGTAGAACCAGCAGACACAATTAGTTTGCTGTTCGAAAAAAACCCACCATCAAACAAAAACCCGATTAGGATGGCACACTGGAAGGATAATTTGCTCCGCTTGGGCATCCTGGCGACCTCTAAATTAAGTACTCACAAACAAGACTGAGGTGTATTTGAGCATTGTGAAAACATCTTCCCAGTGCAGAATGGCAGTTGAAAAGCACAAGATATTCCATTGCTCGAGATGGGATGCTGACTGAAAATCCTACAATGTAACCATATGCAGTCTGCTCTTTCACTGTCACACAACTACTGAGTTCATCAGATGCTGTTTGGAATCTGTCAGAGCACCACAGAAAACTTAAGCAGAAGAGGCAGAGGAGAGTGATGATAAGTATCTTCAGGCATGTGGAAGGAAGAAATTAAAAACTAGGATAGATCAATGCAAGGAACGATATGAAGACAATAAGAACAAGCAGTGGTCTCCCGATCTTTGCTGGCTCTGAGCAAGAGCACCAGAGATGCTGGGTGTTCAATACCATAATCTGCTCTTACCAGCCCCACTTTCAATTTACTGTGCTGGTAAGCAACATTAAAATGTCTCATAGGCAATGCGTTGCTCTGAGCCATGTGCTGGAGACTAGCTGGATAGAGGAATATTAAGAGATTATTAATGCTATAGGGGAGGCTTACCAGGAAGTATCTGTCCAAGATTAGGTGACAGCATGGATAGTATTAATGGATAAATAATTATCTGTCTGAGCAATAATGGGGTCTGTCATTTACTGATAATTCTCACTAGGATAAAATATTTATGAAGACTCATCCTTTTTTTTTTTTTTTTTTTTTTTCAAAATAAAAGCCAACCATTATGGAGTTGAGGGTTGGAAAGAAATTTCCTTGTAGGTTTGTTATGTAATTTTTTCATAATGGGGTTCTTCTGAGTTCCACGAAGCCACAAAGCAAATGGGTAAAGCAGTGTGTAATGGCTCTCTGACAATGCCAGCTTCAGGACTAGATGGCTCATCCACTAAAAATCTGGAGATACTGGAGATCTAAAATCCAGTTATGTCAATGGGAGTGGCACACATGGATTAACTTCATGATCCCTGGGGTGTCTTATTAAAAACGCAAAATTAAATGACAGCTCTGCATTTGTGCTACACACTGTGTTTGTGACTTCTACACTAAAGCATATCAAAGGATTAAGGAAGTTGAGTCACACCTCATCTACTGGGGAATGCTACAGTATTGTGTGAAGTATGCAGTCTTTAGTAGAAACATATGCCCTCAGTTTGGGTGTGGATTTTGATACAGTTCACCCAAAGGCTGCAGACTCACCGACCCATTTGGAACTTCAGACATGATGCTTGAAGATGGTTTCTGCAGACTTGAAGTCCTGTACCAGGGTTCTGGGCACAAAACACCAACTGAATGTCTCTTGTGACCTGTACCATGCACCCATCCTCACCCTTTTGAGCCCTGGCTTTAGAAGAAAACTGTGGTATGTTGAGAATTAATTTAATGAAGAAATACCCTCTTCCCTCCTTTTGTTATATTTTACATAAGATTTTCTTATTCGATCTTTAGAAATCTTTCTTGGATTTAAAAACAATGCATTCACGTGGGACCACAGGGTATACAAAAAAATACACAGGTATACCAACACACACGTGGAGAAAAAGAGATGTGATTCTTCATAGAGAAGATGCTGCAAATGAAATATAATTTACTATTAATACCTAGACTTGTGCAATTTTAACCAAAACTCATGTATTCATTTACTGGAATAAAGAAACATAATTCTAAAAAGGATTCAAAGTTGCACTAGCCGGTTTTATACAGTATTATACACTAATTAATATACTAATTAGTACAGTATAGACCTAAGTGGAAATCATGAGGTTTTTATTATGCTCTAAAAACTGCTTGAACGTGTTCTTTTCCTCATTATTTTATTCTCCATTTTTAATTCCCTCCTAGTCTTTACACAATTCACATTGTCAGTACACACGAAGAGTTTTAGCAAAGCGCTGGTGAATTTCGAAGCAGGTGGCAACAGGTGCTGGAAAGGACATAGCGCTCCAGGCTGTTAGATGGAGAACAATATGCCCCTCTAGCTGCTAGAGAAGCTAGCTCCAGTTTCCCAGCACATTCTGCAACATTCCCAGATACAAATGGTTTCATACGGAGGTGGGCACAGGAAAGGCAGGTGTGGGAATTTTGCTAGGGCTTTGTGAATCCGCAGAAACTGGAAGCTGCGTCCATCAATACATTCAGTCAGACTGCGTGCGTGCCATCCCGTCGGCTACGGGAGGCAAGTTATCTTTCCCGTGTGCCATCCTAGTCCGGTTTTGTTTGGTGTGTTTGGGTTTTTTTCTGAACAACAAACACGGACAGCTTTTCCGGGACCGCGGAGAGATGGAATGGGACAAGGGGTGGCCGCGATCAGCGTCGGCTGAACAGTGCCTGCAGCAGAATCGGAGCACAACCGGCGCCACGCGGGTCAGTGCCTCTCGGGCAGCCTCTGACGCGTTCCGCCGCTTCTGCGGCCAGCGCCTTCGCTTCTCCAGCATGCGGCAGCGCCCCTCGGGCACGGCGTCGGAGATGCGGCATTAAACCGTGGAGAAGGGACTTCTCCCTCCTTGTCCCTTCTCTCTTGTCCGTTGTCCCGTTTCCCCCACGTCCCTGCTTATCCAAGCCAGGTCGCTAGGACTGGCACGGAATAAAAATGCATTTCCGCGCCTGAAACCGAGTGAGGAGAACGTGCACACGGGCGCTCGGGAAGTCGCTGCCCAGCAGCTCGAGCCGGACGCAGCAGCCTTCCTCGCGGCCATTTAGTATGAAGAGCCACCGGGTCTCTTGCAGCCCCTCCTTCTGCCTACTCCCCCTTCCCCCCCCCGCTCCGCACAGGGAGGACGAGGGCGGCTCTAGGTCGCCGGGCGCGGGTGGGCCGCGCTGCTGGGAGACCCAGCTCCCTCCGCTTCGCGCCCCCCAACCCCCCCCAGCGTGCGGGGGCAGAGCGAGAGAGGAGGTGGGAGAGGCGGTCCGCCATGTTCCTGCCTCACCACGCCCGCTGAGCCGAACCCTTCAAAAGCCGGGCGCGCCGGGCCTCTGTTGGAGCTCTGCCTTCGTTTCGGGCGGGCTATCGGGAGTCTTTCTAGCTTCCTTTCTTACTGGCAGGGAAGGAGCGAGCCGCGGCAACTCTCTGGCAGCTCCCCAGCAGCAGCTCTCCCAGCCACAGGGCGAAGAGCCCGCCCCGCCGCCGCTGCGCCGGGAAGGAGCGTCAGCCGTGAGGAAGCGCTTCCCAGCGGGCAGCGGCGGGCTCGCAAAGCCGGCGGGAGCTGTGCTCCCGCCCCGGGGCACGGGGAGCGGCAGGGAGATGCGTGTGCGGGTCGGGGGCGGGATCGACGGGCTATAGCGTTCGCACGGGGGTGTGGTGGTCTCGTCGGAAGGCAGTGGGGTTCTTGGCTGCCGGAGAGCGCGCAGGGAGAGTGGTGGCTGCGGGCGGCGGGGGAAGGGGAGCAGGAGAGCGAGGGGTGGCGGTGGCGAGCGGCTCGGCTCGGTATCGCTGCTACCGCCGCGGTGCATGTTTCCATGTTGTTTGGTGCATGATTTAGAGGAGAAGTTGGCAGCGGCTAGTGTCAGCGGTAGGGAGCGGGGATCCGCGCTGCCAGCGGCCCTACCTCTTTCTCCTCGCCGCTGTGTAGTACCGAGGCAGCTGCCTACGCCCGCCCTGCGGCGCCGGGCGGGACTCCCGGGCAGAGAGCGACTGTGCCCCCTGGGCCGGTGCGGCGGCGGGGTGCGTGTGTGAGAGTGTGCGTGCGATTTTAGGGGGGTGGGGGTTGTGTCTGAACCAGTTAGGAAGAATGACTCTGGAGTCCATCATGGCGTGCTGCCTGAGTGAGGAAGCCAAGGAAGCCCGGCGGATCAACGACGAGATCGAGCGGCAGCTGCGTCGGGACAAGCGGGACGCCCGCCGGGAGCTGAAGCTGCTGCTGCTGGGTGAGTACGGACTGCCGTCACCCGGATCAGCCCGGCCCGGCCGCCTCGGTTCGGCCAGGGCCGCCGCTGGCAGGCACGCCCCGGGTGCCGCTAAGGCTGCAGCCCCGGCATCGCTGCCGCCGCCGCGGGCTCCCTGCAGCCGGCGCGTTCAGTGGCGGGGCCGGGGCTGCGGCGGGTCTTGCTGGGCAGCCCTGGGCGCTCGTCGCCTCCGCCGCTGCGGGGCATGTGTTCCCGGCCGCGGGCATCGCTGGCGGCTGGGCGAGCGGTTGCGGGCGGAGGACTTGCCGTGCACTGGGAACGGCCTTCCAAAATGGAGCGGGGAGGGATGGCGGGTGAGTGGGGGAAAGCGGGGGGGCAAATCTCCGGTGTTGTCTGGAGGAGCGGTGTCAGGGAAGCGGGTTAGCGAAGGGAATCCTAGAGGAGTCGCTGTACAGATCGATGGTGGCGGGTTTAGTATCTGCATTGTTCTGTGAACCTCGGAAAGGCTGTTGGCTCGCTGGTCCTATTTTTTTATTGTGATTTTCATTTAATGAGGTAAAGTGGGATAAGAGGCTTACGTTCAGAATGTAGAAAGAGAACCGCAAAGCCCCAGATGCGTCCAGGAAGCCAAGGAGTAACCTGAAGTATGCAGGGGGATGACAGGATCTTTAATAACCTTCAGAATCTACCCACTGGTCAGGAAATAAAATCTATTGTATCATTTCTCTTTATTTTAAACACAGGTTGTTATTTTAGAGCTGCAAGTATGGCGAGGCAGTGTTTATTTAACAGAAATCTGGCTTACGGTAAAATAAGCCTTTTGAATTAAAATACGCCTGCTTGCATCTACTTTGCTCTACTATGCCGTATAGCTGCCGTGGTAATCCACCTTCTGCCGGCGACTTGTAGGCCTTGAAATTTGTCTGCACCACTCTCTGGTGTGTGGATGAGTGGGGATCTTCCAAGTGGATGCGGGATGTTTATGCTGAAGATTTTTGTCTTGGGTTATGTATATGAAAGTCGTGATTTATAGGGAGGGGGAGTAAACTGCCTTTTCAGTGAGGTAGGGAGAGTTGAAAGGAAAAGTCAGAGTGCATTTTTGGTGCTTTCATATGAATATGCTATTCCTTGCAGCTTGTCTTCTGTATATGGAGAAAGGTGTTGGGATCCTTAACTGGTGTAGGCAGTAAGTGGTGGAGACAGATGCAGTACTCCCAGTAATAATGCTCTGTCTCATTTTAGCTGGGTTTTCATTTGTGAAAGTGCATGTTGTGCTATTTTGGGATTGACAAAGAAGATAGGAGATAGATAGCTTGCCTTTGCTTAATTTTATGGATGTTTAAGTATAATTACCTAATAATACACGTTTGCTTCAGGAGAGGTAGTTGGCATATTTGACTTGTTACTTGGGTCCAAATTGTTTCTGTATTTTCCTGATTTTTCTTGCAGTAGTGCCAGAGGCTTCTCTCAACTTTTCAAAAATGCATGAAATTTACTGATTCAGATCAATATATATTAATCAGAATTTGGAGATCACCTTACACACTCGGTAATGGAGAGCTCTGCAAGGTCCTCTTGTCTGTAATGTGAAGTGTAGGCATAGGTAGAGGTAGGCTGGGGTCTGGCTGTAGCATGCAAATGGCATGTAGTGACTTCAGGGAGAACAGGGGCGAAGCCAACCTGCAGAAAATGTTGGGAAGAACGCTTGAGTGCCTGTATGAAAAGTTTTTGCATTCATTATCTGACATACTTGTGAAGTTCTGACATACTTGTGAAGGCACAAGAATAGTGTGCTAGAGACCAAGTGGGGTGAATGTTTGGGTGTTCAGACTTAACTGTATGTGCAGTGCAGAAGCTGTTACTGTGCACACACTTTTGGTCCTTCGTGTTGTCAGGCGCTGTCATTGGTCTGAAAGTGTGTGTGCATGTGCAGCTGTTTGGATTAACACTTGATGATCTCATCTTGTAAAATGCAGTATAGTGGTGAGCTACTGTTGGAGTCATGGGATTGGGTAGAGATTCAAGTTTCAATTTATAAACAAATTTTGAGGAAAACTTTTTGTATTAGTGGGTTTATTTTAAGTATATGACAGCATTTTCCTTTTTTTTTTTTTCAGTCACTCTCACTGCTTCCCCAGCACAGGCAGTTGCTTGACAGTTAAGTTTGTCTTGTTTGTGTGGGTCATTCACACGGTTATGAGACAGAACAGAACCACTTTAAAATACGCAAGAAGTCATTAGAAATAGTGAGGCTGGTAGCATGAAAATATTCTGAAATTGTGTTCCCACCTCAAACTTAAATTACTCATGTTACTTAATTTTACTGTATGTAAGCATAGGTGAGGGTGGGTTTAGTTTGTGGGCTTGTTTTTTTTTCTTATTTTTTTTTTTTCCCCTCCCTGGAAGTGCCAACTTCTTACTCCCACTTTGTAAAAGTATTGTGGGACTTAAAACCCTAAGTGGGTTAAAGGCTTTTGACTATGACACTGAGGCTCATAAAAAGAGTACTAGCACAACTTAAGCTGAGCCATGTTAATTGAACCATGCACGTTCTTCTTGCAAGTAGAATGAAAAGTAGTAACTCAAAAGGTTTTAAGGCACAAAGAAGCTTTTCTGTGCTGGATTGTTTTCTTATATTTCTTTAGAAATTAGATGTATGCACATGCAAATGCACAGATGTAGCAAATATAAAAGAAAAAAAGAAGTGCATCAGGAGGTTTTTTTTTTTTCTTCCTTAACCTGTGGAAGATACAGTGGTTTCTTGCAAAGTGAGTTAGTTTTCTCCTGTAACTGTAAGACACACACAGACACTGCTTGGTACACCCTATTTTTGTATTAATGTTGATTTTTACTTTTCATGGGAGTGGATTGTTCAAAATGTGAAGTAATTTATGGAAAACTTTTCTACTGCATGCAAAGATTATTTTTAAATATTAAAGTAGACCCTCTTTCTGATTAAACATTAAAATGCCACTTTTAGGTACTATTTATACATGATTACTTAATTTTTTGAACAGATTACACCAGGGCAAAGTATTTTTTTTTTTTTACTATTTTAATTCTAAAAAGCTGGAACCCAGCAATATGCACTGAAGCATATTACATAGTAGTAGTTTGGCTAGCACAACTTTGCTGTAATGTTTTAAGGTGCTTTGGAACAAACGCAGTCTTTCACGAATTTGGTTTTAATTTCGTGTGTTTGCCAAACTCTTCTGGATTTTGTTATGGCTGAACAATTTGTAAAAACCCTATGATTGTTCTCCAGAGCTTACAGTTGTTAATATCCACCCATTGTTTGCTGTTATCTGTAAAAACATTTGTATTGTTTTTATAACTGGGAAAAGAAAAAAAAAAGGTGCTTTAACGATTTGTATTGGTATATGCCTAACAAATTGTACAGTGTTCTGCATGCTTGCATGCATTTTAGGCATGTATGTATATATGTATTGTTAAGTAGCAAGAACCATGTCCTCTAGTTCTTACCGTATGTCATTTTGCTTGTTGTTCATGGAAATTTTGCATGGTCTTAGGAAGCAGCATTTAAGCCTGCATGAAAGATTGTAGCCATAAACCTTCAATCCTGGATACCTTCTGCTTGGAGGCTGTATATATTCGTATTATGCACTATCTTCTCAGTGGGAAATGCCTTGAGTATTTAAGAAAATAATCTGGCAGTGTCATGCTAGCTGTCTAGCTTTGCCTATGGATGTATATACCTTGGCCAAATTGAGTACTAGAGGTGTGTGACAGTGTTTGCTCTTTTATGGTGTATGTGCTAGTGTGGTGTCATGTGCAAAACATGGGTTTTTTTTTAAGGGGTGGGTGGTTTTTGTGTTTGAGATAGCGTATGTACCAGTAAAGAGAGTTGCCAGAGTATCCTTTTTTAAGTCTCTGCATTACCAAAGGAAACAGGTGGAAGATAAGCCATTTGAATTAGCATGGATAGCAGCCAGTCTTACATGGAAAGATGTCCTTGAACATAAAGGAGATGTCCAGCAAGCATGCAGGATATGTATGTGTTTCTTGCACCTGTGTCAATTGAATTAAAGATTTAGATGCAAAACTTGGTGAATTAGCAAAGACTTTAGATTTTCTGTAGATAAGTTGAAAATGATGTGGGTCCTTTCAGCCAACAATGGAGTACACTGGTTTTATGTAGTATTTTCTTCAGCTAGAGAAACAAAAAGGCTACCTTATTTTTCTGGTAACTTGTATTTGTATTGGTCTTTCCTACTCACACTGAATACTTCAAAATAAGTTTAGGTAGTTAGGACAGTACGTAACTAAAATGAATAAATAGTTAACACCTATCTTGATAGATAAATACATCTTACTTAGAAGAAGCTGTTTCTAAGGAAATATAATTTTCTGGATTAAGAACACCTGGGTACATTCTCACACAGACGTATGTCTATAAACATATCTTTTAAAATCTTCATCTGGACATTGGTGTGATAACATATGAAGAACATTTATTTAAGAACATATTTAAGGGGTTATTAAAGGGATATTTGTTTGCAGCCATTAAAAATGTGTTGTTGCTGTTTCAGCTTTACGTTTTTAAAAGTGGTGTACACCCACAGAAAGTAACAGGAGCTAGCTGAGGGCCTGAACAGTCGAGGAATTGTAACTAGTTTAATTTTATTCATATGTCTAAGAGCCAGGTGACCTCAGATTTGTATCTTACATTGATAAACAATATTGAGTTAGTGCAGGAGGGAAAAGTATATGCTGTGCAGAAGAATCTCTTGAGAATGACATTTGAGTGCATCCTGAAAGTTAAGGAGTAATTCTGCTTCTTTAGCTGCATCAAATTATTTTTGTTGGTTTTCACAGGGGAGAGCATTTCTTTGGAAATAATATGACAGCCTCTGCAAAATTAATCCCAGGAAGCTGTGAAATAACATTAGAAGTAGATGTGTGTTTAATGGTAATTAGCTTTGTTGCAGTAATAGAATGCTGTAAACACTCAGTGTGTTTCCTTGCACTACTGAATGATACAAGACTCGGGGAAAAATCTTTTCTTGCAGTTGAATGCTACTGTGTGTGCACAGCTATTAGTAATAAAATTATGAAAGTTTTTCAGCATTCACCTTTTGTTTAATTACAAAACCTCTGACTGTCAAGAAGAAAGATCAGGAAAGCAGTAGAAAACCAAGGAGGAATCAGAACGTAGGAAGTATTAGGAAGCATTAGGAAGCCATATATGTAGTGTTCTTAGCATCAAAAAAGGAAGCATGCAGCAGGCTTTAGTTGTTAACTTTGTGTAAAGAAGCTAGGTGCATTAACACTGGAAGGCGTGAGCTTAAGAGACAACCACAGGTTAAGAAATTGAAAGTTTTGAAAGTTACCGGGAGAGTTCCAGGAACAGCACAAATGCATTTGTTTTCTTTCTTTTTTTTTTAAGCTAAACTGAAGAGTAAATCTTAAATGTTTTAGAAGCACATTGTTCCCCAAATAAGTAGTATTGATAGACTAAACTGCAGTGTGATTGTCTACAAATTTTTGTCCTTCATAGATTTTTCAAAGGACAAATGGCATGGAATAATCAAACTACTTAATTTGTACACTATGCTGTGTTTAATGGTACTGCAGTGTTTCATCCCAGAACCCGATGTCAGGTGCAGTAGCCCACAGCAAAGTTTATTTCATTCTGCATTTGAGAAGGTGGCGTGGGTTGTCCACAAAGAAAAAAAATAAGCTCCACCAAAGAAGTTTCTTCCTTTGTCAATCCATACAAGCAAAATCATCTAGCCAAAGCAGTGTTATAAATGATATGGCTTAGGTGAGCCCCATCGTGGTGGTGCCACTAGACTTTCTTAGGAGGAGGTGGTGTGCGGTATGTGCATTGTTTGAATAAAGCGAAGTTGCTGAAAGTAGAAGCCCCTAGTGATTCAGTAAATTAAAGACAGAGGCTGCTATGACTGTAGCCTCAGCACAGCTGAGTGTGTGTCAGCATTGCAGAGCTGTGTTATTTGTAAATCACATTGACCTGCTCTGTGTGTGGAAAAAGTATCTATTAAGAATGGGACTACATAGTTTTGCCTAGTGTTTGGGTCTGGTTTGATCTTACAGCAAATAGATGTATTAGATGTCTACCCAAGATCCTGTCCTCATAGATTATCTATGCCTTTTGTGTCTGGGAGAATGCCATGTGGTCCTTCTCAAAATACTTCAGGACTTAGCCCCAGCTATCAAAAGTCTGTTGAAGGAGCATTTGGTTTCTCCAAGGAAAGCTGTGGAAATGGCAGTTAACACTTGAAATACATTAATTATATTCTACCAATTTCCTATCTTCTGTGAAGAGATCAGTGCAGTTAGGTCCTTATTTTTTTTAAGTTAACTGAAAATACAGCTCTAATCTTGGAAGTATCAAAAGTGGAAAAGAAGGGATTTTTTTTTTCAGATTAGGTTGGCCACCTTCAAATTAAATCTAAGGCAAGAGATGAGATTTGCTATTCTGTAGGAATGTTGTATAACTGTTTGAGATGGAAACCCAACCTGTTAGGAATTCATTCTGTAAGCAGGAATTGAGATTTTAGAAATAACTGGTTTAGTTATGATACACCCATGAAATCAACCAAAAGAAAATCCCTCTTGCTGTAGTTTCATAAACTGAGTTGCCATGTAATAAACATTTTGCGTATGTTCTGAAATTTCCATTAGGAAAAAATATTTTAGAAGGTTTCTGTAGCAGCAATTCCTAACTTACAAGGCTAGAAAAACTCTAAGTTAGAAAAGATGCCATTATTCATTGTGCTTTTAGGAGCTGATGAGGCTCAGAAAGCTGAGAATTGATATGGAATATTAATTTTACTCTGATTCTGGAATTACAAAACATTGTATGTGCCACTTTGTTTCATACATCAGAGCAGTAAAAGCAATGGATATTAAATGCTGAAAGCTGAAGGCATAGTTAATGTATCTTCGGGTTCTTCTATAGCTGTCCAAGTACTTTGGTGATTTGATGTTTGCCCTTTTGGAGTGTGTCACCTAGATGCTGTTAAAATTGACATTTATGTTGATAGTGAAAACCTTTCAAAGGTGGTTTGCAAAAAGGAACAATTGGAAAAGAAAATAACACCAAACCCCAAACAAACGAAAACCAAAAGAAAACAAATACCCCCCCCCCCCAAAAAAAAGAGAAAATCAGACCTACCCAAAAATAAAACCAAAAGCCAAGCCACTAAATACTCTTTTTGTTACAAGCATAGTTTGCTTGAACTCAGTTGGTCTTTTAGGAGAGAAAATGATGATTCTTACAATACTCTACTTCCTTTTTTTTGTTTGTTTGTAAAAAAATAAGTAATAGTAGCCTGGAAACTGAGACACTGTGCTGGGGGGAAGAAAGCCCAAATAGTAAAATACATGGTCTTAACACATATATTTTTAATAGTTCTGGTTAAATTCTCTTTGGTCCTTTTCATTCCAAGTTTGTGTGTTAATGGCACCTGACTTAGAAGTATTCTCAAAAAGGCTATCGATCTTCATACCAATTTAATCTGTCCTGTCCTGAGGCTGCCAGTTTTTACTAGGAGTGGTTATGATGTGTGCGTCTGGTCATCATTAACAATGATGAGATAGGTAGCTTATCTCAGAGTGCAGACCACCAGGCAGGTGTCTGACTGACTTTTGAACACTACTGATCTGGCTCATTATTGAGAGAGATTTAAGAGATCATCATCCCTTTATCTCATTACTGTTGCTCTAATCCATCAGATATCCTTTTAAGTGAATTTCTGTGGGAGGGTTTCATCTGATAAGCTGCAGGTATTGCATGTCATGCCAAAAAGATTTAGTGTAAATCCCCCATGAGAAAGACTTCTCATGTGTGATGCTTTTTTTAATCACTCAAGATAGAGAAAGTTGGGGCTGTTCAGCCTGGGGAAGAGAAGGCTGCGTGGAGACCTCATAGCAGCCTTCCAGTATCTGAAGGGGGCCTACATGGATGCTAGTGTGGGACTATTCATTAGGGACTGTAGTGACAGGACAAGGGGTAATGGGTTGAAACTTAAACAGGGGAAGCTTAGATTGGATGTAAGGAAGAAATTCTTTACAGTGAGGTTGGTGAAGTACTGGAATGGGTTGCCCATAGAGGTTGTGAATGCTCCATCCCTGGCAGTGTTCAAGACCAGGTTGGACAGAGCCTTGGGTAATATGGTTTAGTGTGAGGTGTCCCTGCCCATGGCGGGGGGGTTGGAACTAGATGATCTTGAGGTCCTTTCCAACCCTAACTATTCTATGATTCTATCTTTGGCAATGCTGAAGCTCCAGGCAAAATCAGGCTATGACTTAGCCTTAATCTTAGGAACATGGAACAGACCCTCTTGGATCACAAACGCCAAGTTGTGCCTGACTAATCTAGTGGCCTTCCATGATAGAGTAACTGCATCAGTGGACAAAGAAAGAGCTACAGAATAAGGCCTTTGATACTGTCCCCCACAATATTCTTAATGCTAAACTGGTGACATGAGTTTGATGGACAGGTAGATGGTTAAGGAATTAGCTTGATAGCTGCATGCAGAGAGTTAGTCAATGGCTCAGTGTGCAAGTGGAGACAGTAATTAGTGTTGTCCCTCAAAGGATTGTAATGATCAATAATTTCATTATGACATAGACAGTGGGATTGAATTGCTTCCTCAGCAGATCTCCAGATGACAACAAACTGAGGGGTGTAGCTGGTACACTGGAGGGAGGGGATGCCATCAACAGGGACCTTGACAGGTTTGAGTGCCCATGTAAACCTCATGGAAGTCTAGCAGAGCCAAGAGCAAGATCCTGGGTTCCTTGATCTTGGGTTCTGGCAGTCTCTGACATCAGTACATCCGTGTATTTGAGTAAATTGACTACTTGGTTAAATTAACTATTAGCATCAGTAATATTCTACTTTTAAAGATGGCTTGGCTTGTAGTCATTTAAGCTTGGCTTTTAGTACTATCTGTGATCATAGAAATCTAGAAATATTCTGTGTCCAGGGTAATTTTTGTTCTGTTGGTGTTTATTTACTTAATTCCATTCATTCTTGCATCTTATCTGCAAGGCATGATAATAATGAATACCGATTCATTGTGGTTTTGTTCTGTGTTTGGCTGTCCAACAGAGTAATATGCTACTATTAATTATTAAATCTAGTTAGGGTTAAGACCTAGACTTAAAATAATCTCTGAAGATTGTAGTCCTTGAACCAAAACCAGGTAAAGAATTTGAACAGAATTTGCTAATAGCTTAATTGTGGCGGTACTCCCAATGACAAATGCAAACCTCTGACATAAAACAGTTAATAAGGACACCTTAAGTGTTTTACTTGGAGAAATTTCTGGCACAAGCATTCTCTGGGTAATGGCATTATTGTGCCTGTGTGTTTTTTGTTTTTGTTTTTTTTTTTTTTTTTAACTTACAACTATGCCAGTTTTACTAGTGCAATTTTCATTTGGCTATTTTCAGAAAATACTTGTCTGAATCTTTTTACAGACTTTTTTTGGCCTACGATTTCATGTTGTGAAGTGAGTAACATAATACTTACATTTTTACAGTGCATTTTTTTTGTGTGTGCGTGTAGTTTTCCTATTAAATAATACACAACCAATAAAACAGGAGGAGGTACATAACTTTTGTTTCAAAAAACAAAATAAGGTAATTTTCATTGTTAATTATACAAAGTTACGGTATATATTTGTCAAGCCACTAGTGCATATTCTTATGTTAGAATAGCTTAAAAAATGGAAAAAAAAAAAAAACAAAATACCAACCAACCAAAACCAAACCTCACTAGTATAGTACTTTGTAATGCCTCTCCTTTGTTTTAGTTGATCATATCTGTAAGGAGTGATATATTCTGGAATAATACATCTGTGGAGAAGAGGGTCATCACCTTCTATGCACGTGTGTTTCAATTGTTTATGTGTTGTCCCTGCCCATGGCAGGGGATAGGAACTAGATGATCTTAAAGTCCTTTCCAACCCTAACTATTCTGATTCTGTGTTTGCATGATGCCAAGGTACTTCTGTATAGTGACACGCAGTTCTCTTATACCTTCTGGTTTCTTTGAAAGAAAGGCAGATCTCTGAGTTGTCTGAGCAGAGACATAAGCAAGACAATGTTCATTTGTTGATTTTTGTGTATCTGTTTTCTTAAAAAAAAAACAGTATTTCAGCCTACCAATGTAGACTGTAGTTTGGGTATACAACATTAGTTGTGTATATCACTTCTCAGTAGCTCTCAGGCTTGCTCCTGTGGTTTATTCTCATTTCTCTTCAGCAGTATATCATCTTCGTAATTTACTAGTTAAAAGGTTTTTGGTCACCTCTACAATTAGTGTTAGTAATAATTTTATATTTTTGTTCCATCTTGTGGGTGAAGATACCTACGTTTCTTACCTCAGTTTTAGTATCACTGGGATCCAGTTTGGAGTATAGCTGTCTGATGACTTCTGCCTTTGTAATTTAATAGTTACTGTTTATACAACTGTTACTTAGTGCATGCTATCTTGGTTTGTTGTATGAGTTGCTTAGCAGATGCCTAGCTCCTCAAAACCACTGACTTTGTACAGCAAACCATCTGAAATGTTGTAACTGCATAGCTGTTGGTATGCATTCTCTTTCCCTCACCTTTCCCATCCTTTGGAGATTTTTTGGGTGGTATTTAAAGAGTTACAAGGCAGGAGGACTCCATAGCCAGTCCTTCTGAAGCTCTGTGGTAACAGCTGTCTGGACCTGCTGAGTGACAATGTTCTGATTTTAGTAAATCTTCTGTAATGTTTATCTGTGGTGGGTGCTACAGTGGAGACACTTTAATTGTAATTGCAAATATGGTCTCTATTTGCAGAGATATAAAACCAAACCAGAAATATTTGCAAATTATGAATCGTTTTTCTGTGCTAATAAATGCTTACTTTCTTCAGTAGCAGTTTGGTGAGCAGTTTAGGTCTTATGCAGAGCTCTACAGTTCTTCATTTGACTTTCTTTTAATAACTTGTGAAGTTTCCCAAGTTTTGGCTTACCTATTCCGGTTTTCTCCTTTTATATCCCCTCTTATCCAGGTTGCTTTTATTAGTTTTTACTTTTCTTTGTTTTGTAGAATTGAGGCTGCACAGGCTGATTCATAAAATCTACTGAAATGATTCCCAGTTATCCCTACATTAAATCTAAATCCAGAATTACACGTCATTCTGTCAGCTTTTGCTGAGTAGCTCTCACGAAACACAGCATACCTGTAACATACCTCTACTACTGATGTTGGGACTTCTTTTGTTTACACATAGCAAGTGGTACAGAGTTGTAATCACATGATTTTGCAGTTACTTTTGACTGTACTTGTGCCATGTGTTCTTTTTCTTAAGTGTTTGTGTGGTGCTTTTCTGACTTAGAAATTACAGTTTGTGAACTTGCAGAAATACAAAGGTAATTTGCTTAAGACCTTTAGCATCAGTTACATGGCCATGGGAGATTATACCTCCTTACCTTTTCAACAAAGAGTTTAAAGAGCCCCACTCAGTTGTCTGTCACATTAGTTGTGCTGACACAGCACCAGCTTTTGTGTCAATTTTTCTGTGCTAGAATTTAAACCAGAAATGTTAAAGATCACTAGCTGCAAGTCAGTTCTGAAGAATAAAAGAAAGCTAATCACTGAACTTTCACTTGTGTAAATCTTTGCTTCAGTTACAACTCCTTCAAATCTTCACCTGTATATTAGCAATTTCTTCAGTTTATCTATGCATCGAGAACATTTCTGTAGTTTAATTTCTCCATTTATTTTTATTATTAATTTGATCCTAATATTATTTTGCCTTTTTTTATTTATTCATTCTGACACCCTCACCTCCTCCATTCTTCAGTTTCAATAGTGCAGTGATAATCTGACCTCTCTGACCTGCCTGCCTTCCTGAATGTTTTTCCTCCCTTTCTAACACTGAAAACTGTCCAAACTCTGCAACTCCATCTTCCACAGAAATCCAGTGACTAGTCTCCAGAGCAAAAACGCTGTCATGTATTCTGCTTGTTCCTCTGGTATGGAACAGAAATTTTGTTCAAACTGGGTGTCAGGCTAGTAAGTGTTGGATGTTTAGGTATATATAATTTGAGACATTCAGATAAGTTTGTCTCATGGAGTATACTTCAGGCACATGCAGAATTTTGCTCTTGTTATTTCTGTTAAAGGCAGTTAAGTGAGTCTCTTGATTTGTTTGCAGGCATTTGCTTGCATCTGAATAGAGCGCACTCTAATGGAACAGCTATCCCTGGTGTCTGTGCCTATGCCTCAGGGTACTACTGCAGGCTTCTTCAGTGTAGTGCATGCACAGTGGTCATGGCTCATCCACCTGATGAGCACTGTATGAATATATGCCAATTGTTTTGTATAAGGGTCAATACTGGCAGCAGCTGCTTAGCGCTTCTGTGAAATACAAAAACAGCTTCAGATTGCATGTTGAGAAACATGGCCTTTAGAGGCCTGCTGCAAGGGAGTTCTGCATCCTCTGCAGGGGATGGGGCTTATCCATGGAAGCCACATGCTCCTTATTATCAAGGAGGAAGTGGATGTTCCAAGACCTAACTGCAGTTGGAAGTCTGGCATGCTTATAGGATTCCTTCTTCCGCTTACAACTCATCTAACTTTCAGACTTCTGTGGACAGACTTAATCTTACCAGGATGAGGATTTGAGGCCCATGGGGCTACTACTTGTAGGACTGCTTTGACTTGCATAACTGTGGAGACCAGCAGGTTTTTACATAATTTTCAGACATGCACTGACACAGCCAAAGCATGGTTGGGACTTGACTCTGTGCTAACACAGGTGCAGCCTGAGCTCCTATATGCCCTTGCAAGAAAGTTTCTTTATGTAGTAGAGTGCATAGGCCTCTTCTTGTACTACTTGGGGGGCAGTGAGTTTGAAGTTAGGCTTCCCAGTACAAGAGAGGGAGGCATCAGCAAAAGGTGCATAAGGTGATGAAAGAATTTGAACATCCCTTCTGTTAGTAAAGGCCAAGAGAGCTGGAACTATTGAGCATTGAGAAGGGAAGGTTTTGGGAGGGATCTTGCCAATTTTCATAAATCTCTGAAGGTAGGGTACAAATAGAACAGAGCCAGGCTCTCTTTTATTGGTGGCTAGTGGCAGGGCAAGGAAGCAATATGCACAAACTGAAACACCGGAGGCGTCTCCTGAACCTCAGGATGTACTTGTGTCGTGGTTTAAAGCAAATCCGCACAGTTCGCTCACTCACTCCCCCCCTTTGCTCCCCCAACTCCCGGAGAGTTAGGAAGGAGTATCCAAAGAATTTGGCCCCCACGGATTGAGATAAGAACGGTTTAATTGCGAAGGTATAACACAAATCACTCTTGCTACTATTACTACAAATAATAATGATAAAGCAAACAACAAGTGAAGAGAATACAACACCTCACCAGCCACCGACCCATAACTCACTCCACCCTGCCCAACCAAGCCCTGACCGACACCTCCTCCATTCCCCCCAGAGCTCCAGCCCTCCCGGCTCTCTCCCAGTTACCTCCTGGGCATCACATGCTATGGTATGGAATACCTCATTGGCTAGCCTGGGTCAGGTGTCCTGTCTCTCCTTCCTCCCGGCCTCCCCTTCTCCCTGGCAGAGCATGAGCTCAGAAAAAGGCCTTGAACAAAAAACACCGGAGCAGTAACTCAAAACATGCTCTCTATCAAGCAACTGTTCCCAGCCCAGAAGTCAAAACACAGCACTGCACCAGCTACAAGAAGAAGAAAAAAATGACTGCTACGGCTCAAACCAGGACAACTTGCATTGTGAGGGTGACTGAGCACTGGCACAGGTTGCTCAGTCACATTGGCTCACATTGCTCAGATGTGGAGGCGCCCTCCTTAGAGATACTAAAGAAACATCTAAATGTGGCCCTGGGCAGCTTGTTGTAGGTGGCCCTACTTGAGGAGGAGGTTGTGTCAGATGACGTCCAGAGGTGTCTTTCAACTTCAGCTGTTCTGTGAAATACAGTATTAGTGCTGCAGTATAATCCTGCAGATACAGGTCGGCTGTGTCACCAGTTTACCCAGCCCTTTAATTAGTATTTGTATGAGAATCCCATGAGATTTTATTTCACTATGCTACTATTCACTTACCAGTTGCTTATGGGTGTACAAAGAATTGTTTTGTGGACACTGCTGCACCACTGTGACCCGGTACCTGAGGAGAAACCAGTGGAAACCTTAGTTCTGTAGTTCAGAGGTCTTCCAATAACAGACAATATGCAACATGCTTCTCTGAGAGTAGCCGCCTTTGCTGCTTAAGTCTGATAGAAAACACAGCAGAGCAGCTTGTACCCTTGGGTCGTGGGCTGCATTAGGTAGAATGTAAGCCCAGACCAGTACCAAAAAAATCCCAATAAGTGACATTTGGGTGTGGTCACAGACTCCGTTGTTTTGCCCAGTGCTCCAAGATGCCCTGTCTAGTGCCAGCAAATTCCTTTTACACAGGACAAATTATTTATAGATTTTAAAAAAAGTAACAAGAAAAATAGTCTCTTCTCCTCCCCTCCCCTCTGAACATTCATCACCAACAGAAGTGTGCTGCAAAATTGGGATTATTTGCAAAAAATGAGGGCTAATTTTCACTATGCATATCTATGAAAGAAAGATGGCTTTCTGCCAGTTACTGTGCACTGAATATGTGCATTCCAAAATATATACAGGTAATGTTTTACAACAGCCAGTCTGTCCAGTTGAGGTTGCTCTGAAGTCAGATGAAAAGGCTGGGAAGTGAGGAAGAAGTGCTTTGGCTGCTGGTCTGTAGTCCTGCTATGCTCAGGCCAAGTGCTGGAGTGGCAGAGTAGCCAGCTCTTGCCTTGGCTCCTGGGAGAGGCCACAGCTGACAGGACTTTGGTGTAAGCAGTTGCCTGCTAGAGGGGCTGGTGGCTTCTATTAGGGGACTTGTGGGGATGGTACAGAGGGATACAGGCTCAGGTGCAGACAGGGCACCCCTTTCCAAAGCAACCAGTAGCCCTACTCACACTGTTTTATTGCTTTCTATAGGAACCCCTCTTCTAGCTCGTGCTTGAGGGTAAACTTGTAGCAGTGGTATGGTGCACCTTGTCTCCAGTGTCCCACTTCCAGTGCCCCAAAGCATCTGCTGCTTTGGTGTCCACTGATGACTGATGCCTGGGAAAGTGAAGTGTGAGGCTGTGACACACACCTTAGCTCTGTCTGCATTTGCTCTGCAGCAGGGAAGAATGGAGGTATTGGTGTGGTCCTGTGGTAAAACATCTCATGCCATTCAGTTTGGGAGAGATGGGACATTTTTCAGGCTGCCGTGGAATGGCAACCATGGCCCATCAGTAGGTGTCTTAATGTAAAAATGCTGCTCAGTGCTCCTATTGTAACTAGGCTGTGAAATCCTTGAGGAGGTTCTGCACCGCAGCACGCTAGAGCCAGCAGGTGGTTATGCTTGCCTTTTTGCTATTTTCTAAAACTGGACTTGTTTTGCCTTTTTTTTTTCTTTTTATATAACCCTATGTGATTCTTGTGGTTGGTGGCTTGGTTTTTGTGTTATGTTGAGGTTTTTTGGTTGGGTTTTTTTTTGTTTGTTTGTTTGTTTTCGGTTTTTATGGCTCGGGTTTTTTAAGTTGTCTTCTGAGTCCTAAGCCTGTAGAATTTCTTTGCATCTTGACCTGAAAAAGCAAATGATGACATTGTTTTTCAGGCTGTCCTTCATTAACGGGTCTTTCAGTCCTAGCACCTCCTGCAGAAAAAGGCATATTAACAAAACAGAACCCCAAAACCAAAACAAACAAAACCCTTTCCACCTTATGGAATAGAAGCAGAGAAAATCTTGGAGCTTTTTGTGTACACTCTTCCTTGTGAGGAAGTATAGTGAGTTTGTTAATTTTGTAGTGTATCTTGCTCTATTATGAAGTACCTTGGAATATCTCAGGTTTCCTCCGTTGAGAAGGCTGTAATGAGGACATCTGAATTTAATTTTTATATTTAGGTTTGCAGTTGTAAATGAAGGTTTCTGCCTTCTTGCCAGAAGGGATACTTCTGGTTCAGTTGCCTTACTAATTTAGACTGGATATAAGGAAGAAGTTCTTTACGGTAAGGGTGGTGAGGCACTTGAATGGGTTGCCCAGGGAAGTTGTGAATGCTCAGTTTCTGATGGTGTTCAAGGCCGTGTTGGACAGAGCCTTGGGTGACATGGTTTAGTGTCAGCTGTCCCTGCCCATGGCAGGGGGTTGGAATTTGGTGATCTTAAGGTCCTTTCCAAACCTAACTATTCTGTGATTCTACTAATGTATCACTTTTCACAAAGGGGGAAGATTATTCTCTCCCGAAGTCTTTTTGAAGCAGAAGACCTCCTTGATCAATTGATAATGAAAATTCTGAAGTTTACTGTTTTCATAGTAATCTTGTTCTGAATTTCAGGGAGCTCATTAAGTCCACCAGCAAGCAAGGTGGATAGTGTTTGTGATAATGCCCGTTACTGTAATTGTGTGATGGCATAAATGTCACCTGGGAATACTTCCTCTTTTTCTTAAGCTAATGGTATCTCTAGCAATAAATATTGTGAGATGCTTTTTCAGCCCAGTAATCTCACTGTAATTACAGTCCTATGTGTTACATTTTGGAAGAATGTTGCAAATGATACCAGACTTTATTGTTGCATCAATTAGTGAATCCATACTTATCATCATTTCTCAAATGAAATAAATCATGGTTTAGGCTGATGTAGGTTTTGGGTTGTGTTTTTTTTTTCATTTGCTTTTTAGTGCTTCTCATGCTGTAAATTACCAGAGTATGACTGCATCTCGCCAATTTAGTGATTTTTGTTATCCATTTCAAGTAACATTACAGTTTGGATCTTGCTGCATGTTTCTGTTTCTAAATAATGAGTTTACCTTCAGCTAAGGACTTACTTTCACACAATAATTTTCTATTTGGAAGTGTCATACTGAAACTGATTTTTCAAGTAGGGGAAGGAGAGAGGCAGGAGTTGTTACTCTTACAGATGATACTTTCACCCTCTAGCAAGTCACCTAGTTTATAGACTGAGATGGAGGAAGAGTCTGAGGTACCAAAGCTACCGAAGAGGCAGGTTTTAGTTTACATTGGGCTGGAAATGCTTGCCAAGGAGTAGTAAGATTTTCTGTGTTTTATCCAATTATTTCACTAAATGTCTGAACTAAGCTTCACTTTTAAATATCTTGGTAACATGTCCTTGTCACAATTTCATAAAAAGTGACTGTCTATAGAAGTTCCTTTTCATTCTTTTCTATTGCATCCTGTCAGGTACTGATGGTTTTGGTGGCATCAGTAATTCATTTGTTCTGAAAAACCTTACTGTGAGATGTATTTGAGTGTACTGTTGTATTTGGTCTAAACTGTGCAATCATGTAAGTATTTGGAAGTTATTTTGACTTGTATTTTTGAATGTGTGTATGAAAGATCATGTCACTTTTTCCTCTGTCAGTTTAAAGACACTGAAATTCAGTAATTTATTTGCAGTTCATCTAGCTTCTTCAGTTACTGAGATTTCAGCAGGCTTGCACACCTGACTGCATACATTCATCCTCATCATGCCACACTGTGTAGATGAAGAACCTGTTCTGAGAGATTGCAGGATTTCTAGAGACAGCTTAGTTCTCCTCCAGTACGTCAGTGCTGAACTTGCACATTGACCTGATTTAGAAGCCCAAGCAAAATAGGGTTTGTAAATAAGCGTATGTGTTACATGGGCAGGAGTGGCAGGATGGGAAGCCTTTTGATAAAGGGTGAGAACATTATCATTTTTTTTCCCTTTATCTTACAATGCTTCCTGCTTTTCTGCATGGGTGGAAGTTACCTGGCAGTGTAAGCTAATAGTGAGTTACCTTTCTTGAGAGGTTGCGGTAGGAGTTTGAACTCAATTGGCAAAATTGAGAAATTAAAGATTTTCCATGTCCTGTTTGACACTGCTGAATAGTAAGCTGTTTTAAGTAGAAGGGTTTTTTTTTTTCTTTTCTGGTTGTGTTTTGAAACAGAGAGAATGTCCTCACACTTTATGCCAGGCCTGCATAGACTTAACAAGTAGTCTTAACTTGTCAGATGAGCTCCTGTGGGAGGTAAGGGGATGTTTAGTTTATAGAGTCCATTGACTCTTACAAACTGTGGCACCCACTCCTTGGTTTCGCCAACAGCAGTCTGCTTTTGTGTAAGCCAGAAGCAAAATCCTAAACAGTGTGGAACTTAAATGTCAAAAAGGAAGTACAGATTTTGCTTAGTAGAACTATAGAGCAACAGAACACAGACGTAAGATCTTTGCAAGTTGTGGACATGGGCCTAAATTCCAAGTAATTCTTTCTTGTTGATGGGAAAATATGTCACAGCCTCCCACTAAAGCTCCACTAAGGATGATTTGTGAAGTTCCCACAGGGAGCAGTGGAACACATGTCAGCGGCCTGAGTCAAAGCCATAGCTCAGGGTCCTTGTTTCTAGGTAGAAAGTGTGTTCTCATCACATACATAACAGATGAGTTTTGTAATAGCATGTGCATTGACGTGTTACCTTCTGCCTTAGCTTCAGAAGTCCACAAATTAAAGTTCACAATAAGCTATTGCTGTATGGCCAAGCCTGAAAGGTAAGGAACTCTGAAGCTTAAATACAGTGCTAAAGATATAAACAGAAGATACTAATTAACAAAAGGGCTGTGTCATAAGTAAATATCCATAAATTCCTTACATTATCTTTAATTCTGTTAAGTAAGAACACATAAGTACTGGGTACCTGTTGCTTCTATTGTGTGTAGTAATGCCGTTGAGGATCCAGTTAATTTTTCATGGGATTTTTTTAATCCTATTTGATAAATATTGAATAACCTTTTAAGGCCCAGAAAAGCTTTTACTGTATAAAAGGGAAGACTTTTTACTTAACAGACAGCATCCTAACTGAAATCAATGCATGGACTTTGAGGGGCATGTCAGATTATTACTCACTTTGATGAAACAAACTATGATCAGAGTGCTGTAATCAACTGGAGCAAAATTTTAACACAGGGAAACCAGGGATGTTGTCTGGATTGATTCTTGTTTTCATACTGCTCTTTCTAGATGATAACAGCTAAAGAGTGTTTGTAATGAGAGGGAATAGTTACATAGCACTGCACATTTTCAGAGTACTGCACACCCACTAGCTAATCAGTCACACTGTCACCTCCATGAGGGAGGAAATAGTTCATTCTTATTATCCCTGTGATTGTAGGTGGGGGAGTGGAGACAAGGGCTATGTCTAAGTTAGCAAATAGTGTGAACAGGAGAGTGGGCCGGGAGGGCAAAACAGTAGGTACTGAGAACCTGATGTCCATGTTACAGTGGTGTTGGTGGGATTTTGGAGTTGTTTTTTGGTTTTCTTTTTTTGACTTTTTTTTTTCTTTAAACCACATCTAATCTGATCCCAGGGACTAAATGCTTGGTTGTGGCTACAGTGCATTATTAGGTGTGGTCCTTAACTTCTCCTTTTACTGGTTTCATTGTAAGGGAATCCAGCTTCTAACTTGGAGGCATTTTGATGGTAATGAAGAAGAGCCCAGTGAGCAAGGGAGATTAGAAGGTTAATTTAAAAAGTGTTCTTGTGGACCTAACTTAAAGACTAGTTTATGTCTATCCAGGGAGATACTCTCTATTCAGGTGGGAGTTTTGTTGTGCCTACAGGTTTGTTTTTCAGCCCAGAGTAGCGGAGGGTCAGGCGTAACCTTATCACTCTCTACAGCTGCTTGAAAGGATGTTGTAGCAAGGTGGGAGAAATTTTTTTTTTTTCCCCCAAGTAGTAAGTGGTAGGAGGATAGGAAATGGCCTCAAGTTGTGTCAGGGGAGGTTTAAACTGGATCTTAGGAAAAATGTTTTCATCAAAAGGGTTGTCAGTTATTGGAAGAGTCTGCTCAGGCAGCTGTTAAATCCCCATCTCTGGAGGTGTTTAAAAGACATGTAGATGTGGTGCTTAGAGATATGGTTTAGTGCTGGACTTGGTAGTGATAGGTTAATGATTGGACTCAATCTTAAACTCCTTTCCAACCTAAATAATTCTATAATTCTGCTAGTTTCAGAGCTGTTAAAGACAGCTAAACTGGAAAAAGGTTTATGTTTGCAGGCATTTCCAAATACCATTTTATATACATGAACAAAAAATTGGCCCTCGTGGTTGGCTACTACTTTGCACAAAAGCTGTGGAGCTGGCAGTCCACCCCAGGAATTTTCCCTCCCCATTACTGCTGAAAGATGATGAAATATTAATTCTTTGAAATAGGTTGATTTAGATTTAAAAACACCTTTCTATTAAGTCAGTTTTTATGAAGAACATGAGCTGCCTACTTTCCCTTTCTGTATATCAGTGCCAACAGTAATTTAAAGTCATTAGTCCATTGCGTGAAAAATCTTTGAATATCTTTCCTTCTTTATTGTATTTTTTTTTTTATTTTGAATCATTTGAAGCAGTAATGCTGTTTCACTTGGCTTGGCTTCACTGTCCATGTGAGACCCAGCATGTTAGAAAGTTCATGTTGCAACATAATTAATTGATTAGAAAAATGTTTATTCTTTGAGAGGTTGTAAAAACTCTTTAGTTATTATTAGTCTTTAATGTCATTATCAGTATTTTTTGTTTGATTTGACTTTTTCTTTCAGTTAATGATTACAGCATCAGTTTTCCTTAGTGGAAGCATCAGAAGACCAGGACGAAATGATATTAAATGTTTCTGGCCTTAAAAATAAGGAATTGAGCTTGGAGAAATAACAGACAACCTTACAGGCTGTCCTTTTGTTAGGAAGAAATGAAAGATAGCTCTCCTTCTGCCTCTTCTTGCATGTACAAGTATGTTCATTCAGTGTTTGGCATAACTTTGACCTACACTGGAACAACGCTATTGTACAGCTACACATACTATGAAAGGTTTGATGCTGGTTTTCCCATATGTAAGTTGTATATCTACCAAAAATGACCTGACAGGTTTTTTTTTCATCCTTAAAGTGAGCCAGATGCCATTAATTTGATACATAAGCATGTTTTACACATTTCTCAGAAGGTTTTTTGCCACCAATAAAGAAAATTTTAATGTAGTAGAAGGGATTTAGTGAAGCTTTTGGTCAGATTATGATAGAGTATGTTTAAAATATTGGAGAAGGAAGTCACAGAAATTATCCTACACCAGGGAAAAGGAAAGAATGAATCTTGGTCCATCAGTTGAGTTTGTAAGGGGGCAAGCTATTACACTGATTAGCTACAGATGTTATGGGATATTACAGGAGTCAAATACTGCCCTACTTGTAATCTTAATGATACTGAAAGCAAAAAGCTCCCAACCTTATTTAGGTTATATAGTTCACCATCATGTATCTTGTATTAATTTTTAAGAAGAAAAATAGTTCTTCAGTAAGATGAATATGAGAAAGCAAAACATGTAAAAACTTTTGGGACAGGTTTGGACTTGGAGCTATATAACCTGCAAGCTAAGTTCACAGAAAATGGAAATATAAAACATTAACTTCATTGTCCAGCTTCACAGACAATGAGAATCACAGACAGTCTCTCATAACCTTGCAGAAAATTAGTGTATCATAAAATTGATTAGAAGGATGATGAGTACATTAAGGAAATTACAGTGTAATTGTATGATGCATTACCTTCTGAGATTGCTCGTAAAATGCATAAAAAGTTGGATCTACGTTTGTATAAGAACATTTTTGTATAAAAAGAATCTGTACAGTCTCAAGTGAAATTAGTACACAATATTGCTGGTAGGATGCATGTTAACCAACAGCTGCACAACAGTAGCTGACATAAAGGAATTGCCTCTTTGCCCTAGGAGGTCACATTGGTGATTTAGTAGCTGTCAGTAATGAGCTGCTGCTGCAGTTTGAAAATACCCAGTGCTGTAGGTGCTTCAGACAGGATCACTGTAGTTTGACATAAAAATGAGCTCTTCACAAGGTACCAGTGTATTGTGTGCTCAGGTTCATTGATGCTAAGGTTCTTACCAGATTCCTGTCTTGGTGGTTGAATGGTTAAACCATTTGTTCCTCTGCAAACCACTGGGTTAGTAGCTTTTAAGATGCTTTACACAAGGCTTTTATTACATAAAATAATGCAGTTAATAAAAGTGGTAAACTGAAACAAAGATTCTATTTGCCAAAACCTACTTAGCAAGTAAAAAAAAGTGCCAGCAGTAGAGCATATTACCTGGATCCCAGTCCAGTGCCTTTTCCAGTAAGCCTTTGTGGTTTACAAGTCGAAGAGAATAATTTACAGCTAGTTAATGAATTGCAGGTGCTTCATCCTAGCTCTTGGTGGCACTATCCCTGGTTACAGCAAAGTTCCAGGGCATCTTCTTCTATGCATACTTGATCTGGATGGTGTTTCTCAGAATGAGCAACACATTAGTGTTTAGTAGTCCACAAGAAAAAACTTAGGAAGCCATTGTCCTTTCTGCTTACTTTTCATGGAATCATAGAATAGTTAAGATTGGAAAGGACCTTAAGATCATCTAGTTCCAACCCCCCTGCCATGGGCCTGGACACCTCACACTAAACCGTATCACCCAAGGCTCTGTCCAACCTGGCCTTGAACACCACCAGGGATGGAGCATTCACAACCTCCCTGAGCAACCCATTCCAGTGCCTCACCACCCTAACAGTAGAGAATTTCTTCCTTATACCCAATCTAACCTTCCCCTGTTTAAGTTTTTAACCCATTACCCCTTGTCCTGTCACCACAGTCCCTAATGAAGAGTCCATCCTCAGCACCCCTGTAGGCCCCCTTAGTTACTGGAAGGCTGCTATGAGGTCTCCACGCAGCTTTCTCTTCTCCAGGCTGAACAGCCCCAACTTTCTCAGCCTGTCTTCATATGGGAGGTGCTCCAGTCCCCTGATCATCCTCATGGCCCTCCTCTGGGCTTGTTCCAACACTTCCATGTCCTTTTTATGTTGAGGACACCAGAACTGCACACAATACTCCAACTGAGGACTCATGAGAGCAGAGTAGAGGGGCAGGATTACCTCCTTCGACCTGCTGGTCACGCTCCTTTTGATGCAGCCCAGGATATGCTTGGCTTTCTGGGCTGTGAGCACACACTGAAGCTAGCTCATGTTCATTTTCTCGTTGACTAACACGCCCAAGTCCTTCTCTGCAGGGCTGCTCTGAATCTCTTCTCTGCCCAACCTGTAGCTGTGCCTGCGACTGCTCTGACCCAGTGTAGGACCTTGCACTTGTCATGGTTAAACTTCATGAGGTTGGTATCAACTCACTTTACAAGTGTGTCAAGGTCCCTCTGGATGGCATTCCTTCTCTCCAGTGTATCAACAGAAGCACACAGCTTGGTGTCATTTTCAAACCTGCGGAGAGTGCACTCAATCCCACTGTCCATGTCAACAAAGACGTTGAGCAAGACTGGTTCCAACACCATTCCCTGAGGAACACCACTCATTACTGGTCTCCAGCTGGATATTGAGCCATTGACCACAACTCTTTGTGTGTGGCCATCCAGCCAGTTTACTTGTAGGGCTTCAGTAGCAGTTGGTGTTTGTACTCATCTGTTCCACTTATTCAAAATATGAACACATTTCAGCAGTGGTATGATTCAGCCCAGGGTTATGTTTGTGAAAGGCTTTCAGGTGAAGGACAGCACCACAAAGAAACCTCCTATTTTCTAATTGGTAATTCACGATAGTTCTGCCTGGGACAGCCCAAAGCGAACATAGCTTAATATACTTCATGTAGACAGTCAGTGTGCGCTGGATATAATCTTGTGCTTTTCAAAGTGTGAATACTTAAGCATTTTAGGGCATATTAATCTCAATTCTTATAGAGCCAGGCCTGGTAGGCCACTTAATTGGCATACAAGCGATTGCCGACTGAATGTTCTTACAGGGCCCATTCACATCCTGAGAGTAAAAGTAGTATACACACGTACTGTAGTCACTGTGTACATGCATAGTAAAGCCAGTACTTTTTGGGAGTGCCAGGCTTACTGCATGCGTGCCAGCAGTGTGGTTGTACTGCGGTTGTGGAGAAAGCATAGTGATCTTATAAATGTATCAGGCATGTGAACTCTATGCAGGCTTTGTAAATGACAGGCTCTGGAAAGTTCTGCTTTAACTCCTGACTTGCCATAGGTCTTTCCCTGCACCACAGAAACTTGATAGCCAGCAGCCCTATAGTACCAGATTGTAGATGGCATTTCAACATAAAGTTTACCTCATGTTCACCTACAGAAATAGGGATGGTTCCATTTCTGTCTTGCTAATTCAGGAAGTATCTTTCGAAAGGTAACAAAAGAGACTAAGATACCTTACTTAGGCTTTAGGGCATAGTATTTAGGGCTGTAAAAATCTAGAACGTCTTCAAAATGTCACGTATTTTCCAGAGTTAGTAAAATACTAGATTGCATGCAGTCATCTATTGTTGGAGAGACAAAGTATTTGTGTAATTTGAAGCTGGCATACAGCATAGAGTATGAATCACTGCATTTGTGCTTACTTTGTCCCAGGTTGTTGTCACAGCATCTGTGTTTTACTGAAGACAGCTAATACACCTTCTAGTGGAGGGTGTATGCAGAAAAGGGAGTGTCATGGTGGAGTGCCAGGAAGCAGTTCTAAAATAAACAAAAGTGGCACTCTGTGGAGATGTAGTTTGAGTGGAGTAGCTTGTTTGCCCAGAGCCTGGTGTGACTTTCATGGTTAAAAAATCGTAAAGGTGCAAAACCAGCAGTGTAGGTAGCATTAACTGATTTGAAACTGACAGGTCATGTAGAAAAATGGGTGGAATTTTTAAGAAAAGCTGAGTAAAATCTAGTATGCAGCTGAGATTTATGAGGGGAGAGCAGGGAAGAAAAGCAGATTCAGGCTTCAGATTGCAAGACTGATATTAAGTAAGCTTTCTTATTGATTAAGTACCATTAGCCTTTAAAACGAATGCATGAAAATGTCACTGATACTTGGTTTTTTTAATTGTTTATAAATAAGTAAATGGTTTTCTGTAATGAAAATCAACAAAAGTAATACATTGGTGAGAAGCATTTCTGAGGACATCACATACAACAGGTGTAACCACACTGGGCTCAAATGTGTACTCATCCAGGTAAATGTGTTTCACCTCTGCATTGAGAAGGAATGGTATCATGGCCTGTACACATAGTTTTGTGATGGAACAAAATGCCTTGCAAAGAATTGTTTCTCAAATAGAAGTTAAATAGCATTAGAACAGATTAATGAAAAACTTGTGACAATAGAGCTGCACTAGAGAAAATGTAGAGGATTAGCAAAAAATTACGTGCTCTGCTACTTTTATTTGATAGTTCAATTTGAAAAGGTAGCAAATTACAGAGCCAGCTATTTAAATAAGTTTGTCTTCATTTGTCAGTATGTTATAACAAAGATGAAGTTGCTTTTTAGGACAGTATTTTTAACATGTTTAACCTTCTCATTAACTAGTGAGTCCAGCAGAATTTCCTGAAACACGAGGATTAACAAATCAGTTTGATAAAGCTTAACTTTTGAACAAAACATAACCGACCTGTGCAAAAACTGCAGTGGAACAGCTAATGTGTGGTAACTGCTCACACCATGGTAACTCTGTTGTTGGACTTCTGTCTCCCATGTTAAGAACTATTTAGGTGCGTGGGTTACTAAGTGATGAGCAGAGAATTTTTGAAAATTTCTAATATGCCTTATTGCTTATTTTTCAAGAATTATGGTGTAGTCTGTCTATTTTTTTTTGTCTGTGTATTAACAAGGTCATAGTTTGCAGTAATCTGTTGACACTACTTGAAGAGTAAAGATGGCAGAATAAAATTCTTAATAGGGATCACAGTAAAATGGACCTCATGATTAACGTTTCCTGAGGTTATCACTGTCTTTAATTTCTATTTCCAAGCTATTCAGTAACTTCAGTTTGTTTTTGTTGAAGTGTGGCGATGTCTTTCCTTTACTATCACTATCAGTAAGAATCAGTATAGGAGGAGATGACAATTACAAAGGTGGGATTGGGGGGTGTTGTTTGTTGTTATTTTTTTTTTTTTTCCCTCTGAAAATGGCCTGGACATACCTTGGGCCTGCTTAGCTGCAACAAGGTTTACTATTTATTGTAGCTCTGGTAGTGGAATGTTAGTATTTTGACCCTAAGCTGCATAATCAATATTAACATCAATATTTTATGCATATACTGTGTGAGTTTTCTCTTGTTTTCTCTTACAAACTCAGGTCGCAGAAATAACTTTTGCACTTGAGACTCAGAAATTTATCTTTTCAAGATTTTCACTTCTTGGAAGTTTCTTGCTAAAGTGTATGAAACATTCATTTCCTGACTTTACAAGTTATTTTGTTGCAAAAAAAAAGGTACTTGGCAGGTTGGAGTAAAGCTATGCAATAATAGACAAAAATGCTAGTCTCTGAAAACTTGTGCAGGAGCCTTTAAAATGTGTTTTTTCTGCTATCTTTAGAAAACAGATAAAACTGAAGTATAGAAAGATGTCAAGATGGCACAAGAAAACTTGATCATCTGGCTTTAAAGCTGATCTCAGCTGACAATCAAAAAGGATTGATATTTATCTCAGTAGAAACATTCATTTTAAATTTTATATTGGGCAATAACACTGAGCCTCTGGGATTCAGTTATCTTCTGTTTTCTTGTTTTACCACATTTCTACAGCTTTGTTGTTGGCCACAGTGAGAAACTAGAATCACAGAATAGGATAGTAGAATAGGTTGGGTTGGAAGGGACCTTCAAATGTCATCTAGTCCTACGCCCTTGCAACGAGCAACTGTAGGTTTCTGGGAGCCACATCCAGCCTGGTCTTGAATGCCTCCAGGGAGGGGACTTCCACCACCTCTCAGGGCAACCTGTGCCAGTGTTTTACCACCCTCATTGTAAAGATCTTTTTCCTCATGTCCAGCCTGAATCTCTCCTCTTTTAGCTTAAAACCATCACCCCTTGTCCTATTGCAACAGTCCCCGCTAAAAATCTCTCCATGTTTCTTTCACTCCCCTTTTAAGAACTGGAATGCCACAATAAGGTCTCCCTGGAGTTTTCTCTTTTTCAGGCTGAACAACCCCAGCTCAGCCTTTCCTTACAGGAGAGGTGCTCCATCTCTCTGATCATTTTTGTGGCCATTTTTTGGACCCTTTCTAACAAGTCCATCTCTTTCCTATAGTGAGGATCCCAGAGCTGAATGCAGTAATGCAGGTGGGGTCTCACCAGAGCAGAGTGGCAGAATCGGCTCCCTTGACCTGCTGGCCACATTCCTTTGAATGCAGCTCAAGATACAATCGGCCTTCTGGGCTGCAGGTGCACATCGCCAGGTCATACATGTCCACTCTTACAGTCACCAGTATCCTGAAGTCCTTGTCCTCAGGGGTACTCGCAACCCCTTCATCCCCCAACCAGTATGGATACTGGGGGTTGCCCCGACCCAGATGCAGGACCATGCACTGGGTCCTGTTGAACCTCAAGTGGTTCTCATGGGCCCATTTCTTGAGCCTGTCAAAGTCCCCTCTGGATTACATCACTTCCCTCAGATGTGTCAACTACACCACTCAGCTTGGTGTCATCAGCAAACTTTCTGACAGTGCACTCAATCCCACTGCTTGTGTCACTGATGAAGATATTAAACAGTATTGGTACAACCCCCAATGGATGCCATGTGTCACTGTAGTACTGTAAAAACTAGTCTTTTTACTACATAGTTTGGTCAAATAAGTTGCTTTACTGGAGTTGACAAACCTATTGTTATTTACTAGGTAATGTTTTTTTGAACTATTACAAACTGAAAACTATCCCAAAAATGCTTCAGTTGTCTTTTGCAGGACTGTTCCCATGTGCCTGGGATTAGAGGACCAACCTCTGTGAAAGTCAGAACACTTACATGTTTTTGTAGATCATGGTAAAAGATAAAATAAACTGCAGTTTCTTCATGGCAAAATTTTTTTAGGAGGTGGCTGGTAATTAGCATGAAGTGTTGATTATACTGGATGTATGTGCAAGATCCAGCAGCTTCTGTGTACTTACTTACCTGTGGTTACTTTTCTACTAGTGTGCAGAGGCTCCCAGTGTTGTTTGGGTGCCTTCCCTGCCTTCCCTCCTTCCTTCAACTGGTAACAAAAAAACCCCTTTTTAATAACTTTAGTTTTAAAAATTTAATAAATTTTTATTTAATAAAATTTTTTAATTTAGTTTTAAAAACAAATTTGATAAATTTAATAAATAAAAAATGAGTTTTTCATACTACAGGATCAGTATAGTATAGGTTAGACAGTCCAACTGTATATAAAAGGGAAATAGAGGCTACAGTATATTTAAAAAAAAATTAACTTGAAAATTGATGGAATTTCAGATCAGACGTTTCCTTCACATCTTCATGCACAGGAGCCTTCTTACAGTTGCAGGCCTGATGTAACTCTAAACCCTTTTTTTTTTCTTTGTTACTGTGTTCTTAATGTAAGGGCGTAAGAAGAGTAATGCAAAAGTAGAAGTAAATACAGAGGTACCAAGTAAACCTTTCAGCATTGTGCCATTGTGGCTGTTGGAAGTGAACCACTGTTTAGCTTTGGATGGTTAACTTTGTGGTTTGTGCTGACAGCTGGATATGCCATGGGCGGTTCCATTGGTGGGGTTTTTTTTCTGGTTTTTTTTGTGAGGTTTTTTTTTTTTTTAGCTGAACTGAAATTACAATTAGAAAAAAAGTTGACTTGTGTGAGAAGGCAGTGTGCGCTTCCAGCCCAGAAAGCAACCGTATCTTGGGCTGCATCAAAAGGAGCGTGACCAGCAGGTCAAAGGAGGTGATCCTGCCCCTCTACTCTGCTCTCATGAGACCTCACTTGGAGCATTGTGCACAGTTCTGGTGTCCTCAACACAGAAAAAGGACATGGAACAGTTGGAGCAAGTCCAGAGGAGGGTCACAAGGGTGATCAGGGGACTGGAGCACCTCCCATATGAAGACAGGCTTAGAAAGTTGGGGCTGTTCAGCCTGGAGAAGAGAAGGCTGAATGGAGACCTCAGAGCAGCCTTGCAGTATCTGAAGGGGGCCTACAGGGATGCTAAGGAGGGACTCTTCATTGGGGACTGCAGTGATAGGACAAGGGGTAACGGGTTGAAACATAAACAGGGGAAGTTTAGATTGGATATAAGGAAGAAATTCTCTACTGTTAGGGTGGTGAGGCACTGGAATGGGTTGCCCAGGAAGGTTGTGAATGCTCCATCCCTGGCAGTGTGCAAGACCAGGTTGGATGAAGCCTTGGGTGATACGGTTTAGTGTGAGGTGTCCCTGCCCATGGCAGGGGGGTTGGAACTGGATGATCTTAAGGTCCTTTTCAACCCTAACTATTCTATGATTCTATGATAACATTTTAAGAATCTAAAACATAAACTGAAAGTTTGGACTGGAACACTTTTGAGTATTGTGCAAAGGAATGACACGTAAATAAATGTTTACTTCCTGGAAGTAAAAGTTTTGCATAAAAAGAAAAAACAGTCCAGTTTACAGAAGATGGAAGTCCTTCCCCTTCCCCCACCTTGCCCCTGTGTGAGCTACAGTTGTGTTTTGGTTCTTTGCCCTGACAGTTAAATTTGTATGTAATTTAAATTTGTATGTAATTTAGTTTACAAAATCAGAATAGGAATGGATCCTCAGCATGTTCTTGAGTATCTTGCTCCATAGCCCTGAAAATGACTAGAAATATATTCAGTATAATGTCAGTGAAACTAGCTGCAAGTTTAACTAGTGAAAACCAGAACTATATGAATGCTCATAAAACAAAAACCCAGCAGCATAGAAAACTTAATTGCCCAGGGACTTAAGGGAGTTTAGAACTTTCTCTTAGATGTGGAGGTGAACCAAGATTTATAATGCCAGTAACTTCTGTACATGCCAATGGACTGCAGATAGACTTTTCATTAAACAGGAGGCCATATATCATTTCAGGACAGGTCACAGCTGTGAAGAGACCCTAAGAGAGAAAGGAGGTGGGTTTTTTCCTAAGATACATAGCTTCATCTTGCTAGTACGTTGGCTGGAGTTGATGTGTTTTGAGTGAAACTGCTGTAATTCAAAACACATTTAGTTCATCCGTTTCTTAAGGTGTCTTCTAATACCATAAAAGTATCTAGCAAATATTTTCTTGGAGGCAGGAAGGCACATTGCTTATCCACAGTTTTGTGTTGTGTTCTGATTCATATTATCTTACATTTTTTATTATCTTTAGGCATAGAAAGCATTTATTAATCTAGCCATTCCTTGTTGACTTGTTGGAGGTGCAGCTGCAAACAGTTTTCCGTTGAGCTGCTGAGATAGCTCAGCCGACTGGGTCTGTGGTGTCGGAGCTGGGAGCGGGCTGATCAGCCTGAAGGGGCACGAGTGGTGTGTACTATCTGCTCACAGTGTGCCTCCTGACTTCTCTGCTGGAGAAGCAGAATATTAAAATGTTGCTCTCTTATGCTGTAGGAAAGGGATGATTTAAAGTGGTGTAGCATGCTCTTAGAAATGCAAATGCAAAATGATGTGACTGGATGCTCTGACCTGTAAAATCTGCCTGTTTGCCCGTGGTATCTTCTCATACTGTGTTTTTAGTGACCCAGTGGTAGCTTTCATCTTTTACTTCCCCTAAGCTTAACATGTTTTACCTTTTTTTTTCATGAGCGAATGCTGAAAATACCATTGCACTTCCGTAACTGTGTACTCGGCATGAAATTACCTATATGGTGTGTTGTTTAAGCTAGCAAGGATGTCCTCTCAGAACTTAGCTATTCAATTTACTTTCTATTTTTTCTCAATAAAAACTAGGGATTCTTTTTTTTTTGTGGGGAGTCTAATTATAGTTTTTTTAATTATAAATTGTTCTTTGGTAATATTACCCTTGACCTGATTTCTTAAACTGAGAGTGCCAGTGGCATATTTGTGTCTATAGAATCTTCATCACTGTGTGTGTAGGTGCATGCATATGAAAGTATGCACATAGGATTTTTTTACATTAAAATAAGCTAGGAATATGAATAAAATGTTGAGTCTGTTTTATTGGTATTATTCAAATCTTGCTAGATTTGAAATGCTTGAAATTAGACATGGCCTGTTTCTTCTGAGATACAGTAATACAGTAGTTGTGTCACTCCTGTCCTGGTGATGTGCTGGCTGGCCCTGGTTCCCTTACATTGTGGGGGAAGAACGTGTGCAGAGGGGCTAGCTTTGTTTCGGAGGAGCTCCTTAGCTAGCATATAGCTCCTTACAGTGGCTGAGAAGACGTAAGTTGCAAGAAGATGGCAAAAAATAAATAGCTAGTGATTCTCTCCAGGGGAAGTAGCAGTTAAAAACCACTCTCAAGTTAAGGATGATCTGCTGTAAGCTGCAGGAAATGTGCCACAATATCTGGAACTGTGCTTCCTTCTGGGGGGATTTGTAACACTCTTGGCCTTGGAGCCAGCCTGCATTTCACCGTGTGTGTGCTGAAAAGCACATAAAGCTGTGAGTGATGCTGTAAATGCAGAAACAAGAGCAACACAAATCCAACACTTGAATCTCTGATTATTTGAGGGATGAAAATAAAAATGGATTAGTGTGTTTTTATCGTATTGCCACCTTGCCAGAGCTCCATTGCAGTGGGCTGTTGGCTCTGCTGGCCTCCCCATGTGTCCTGGGGAGAAAGGATGGAGGAATGCTGCTTTTTTTAAGTGACAGGTCTTTGAGGGACAGAGCTTATCTTGGCATAGTTTAATATTCTCTGAGAAACTTCTGTGTTGAAGTCTGGCTCTGTGCGGCCCTGTGTAGCCTTTCCCTAAGGTTAAAGCACTTCCCCAGCCTTTTCATGGCTGCTGACTAGAAAGTGGTATCTGTATTGGCTTAGCCCTTTCATCCCAAATCATCTCCTTTTTGCTCCCCTGGCGGCAGTTATGTCTGCTGAAGCTCCTTGCCCCATTCTGTTTTCTGGTAGGATGTTTTTTCTTTGATTCTTACGTAAAAAGCTTCAACCAGCCCCCATCCAGTTTAATGCTGTGTCTTGACACTGAGGCCCGCCCCAGAGTAGCTAGCATGGTGAGATGAGAGGGATGGGGGTGACATATTGAAGGAGTGGGTATGGATAGGCCTGAAACCATGTGGGTGTGGGTTTGGTCAGCACCACTTCTTCAGTTTCCCTGGGGAAGAAATGTGGAGGTATCCCCTTAGCACTGGCGTGAGGGGAAAATATGGGACAAAAATTTTTACTGTAAGACTTTAATTTCAGCTTACACCATTAAGGTAGTTTTGCCTTTATGGTGCTCTCCAGTTGTGCTTTCTTTGGAAGGCAGGGAACATCCACATGTACAATAGACATTGTAAGATATGGTATTTTTAAAAACACGTGTTACCCCAGCAAGTGCAAGCAAGACACTGCACTTTGTGCTTATTTGTTTGTATTTGGACTGAAGCAAAAATTACTTAATCATTTCAATGCTAAAGGTATATTTGAGGCTTGAAAACATCATTCTGTCTTGGGTCTGGTGCTGGCTGAATGGACCAGGGCATCTCTTCACAGGTATCTGCATATGGGCACTTGGTATGTAGTTTTTTTTATGTTTCTAGTGTAAGTTCAATGCATGGAGACCTCATAGAAGCCTTTCAGTATCTGAAGGGGGTCTACAAGGATGCCAGATTGGAACTCTTAATCAAGGATTGTAGTGATAGGGTAAGGGGTAATGGGATTAAATTTAAATAGGGGGAGTTCAGGTTGGATATAAGGAAGAAGTATCTTACTGTGAGGGTGGTGAGGCACTGGAACAGGTTGCCCAAAGGAGTGGTAAATGCTTCATCCCTGGCAGTGTTCAAGGCCAGGTTGAACAGAGCTTTGGGCAACATGGCCTAGCCATGGTCTAGCCTTGGGCGACATGGCAGGGGCATTGGACCTGGATGGTCTTAAGGTCCTTTCCAACCCCAGCTATTCTGTGACTCTGTAAGAAGCTGTTTCTGAACATGTAATCTTCTGCCATAGAGGACATAGAGTGCTCTGAAGCATGAACAAAAGCATGAGCAGAAGAGGCCAAGGGAACGGCTTGAGTGTCTTCCTCAGGAGTACGTCACATAAGAGAGTGAGATCTCAGATAGCTTAGCGAAAGAAATATTCTTAAGCCTTCATCTGTTATAAGAGCCAGCACAATATGCTTTTATTTATTTAGTAATCTAAATCCATATGAAAATGTTATTTCTTTGGCAAGAATGAGGGACATGCAAGACGGTTGAAAATCAAAGGGGTTTGTTCTGTTTGTTCATTTGTTTGTTGTTTTGTTTTTTGGTTGTTGATTTGGTGGTTTTGGTTTTTTTTCCCAAATGATATCTAGGCTAAGGCCCAGAATTTGAGTGAATATCTTTTCTGGAAGCAGTGGCCAGTTGTTGTTGAGGAAAAAATGTACCATAACAATAAGAAGCATTTGCTGTCCATAATCGTTGATGTAAGATTCTGATATTTAGTAGTATCAGGAATACTGCTTGGTGTAAATAATGCATCATAAGGAAAGTCCTACAAATTCTGTTACTTCTGTTTTCAGTAAAGATATATCTATAGTGGTTTTGGTATAGAAAGCAATTAATTTTTGAGCATTTTCACATTCTAAGAAGCAAAACACTCTACTGCATCTATTCAGCTCCTGGATGGAGCCCTTTTGTATGAGTAGTGGGTCAGAAGTTTGTGAGACTCCTAAAATAAAGCTCGCAAACATAAAATAGGGTAAATACGAAAGATTTCTTTAAATTTTAAATATTTTTTTAAATATATATGTATATATATAACTAGATAATAGAAAATGTAATGATATCCAGATTTTCCTTTTCTAGTTGCAATAGTGGCAGTTTCACTCAGGTAGAAGAATGTTAGCCCATGGAGGGGAGAGGGGGTAGGACCCAGCAAAATCTCTAATGCTCTGTCTTTAGATGTGAAGATGCTTTTTGTAAAGATGTATAAGTATTTTTTTTAAAGTATAAAGTTATCTTATTCTCTCCATGGCAAAAATAAAGGAAGAATGTTACTAATTTGAATGCTAACAATATTTGTCCTTGCTTTCAGTTAATCAAAGGTAAATGGTTTATACTGTCCCTGAAATGGTGTGTCTTACTGTTGCCAGGAATAGGAATTATGTCTGTCCCTAGTCCCTAGTATCAGAAAACGAAAGGAACTCGGAAAGGACCGTCTGAAAACCTGAACATGCACAAGTCCATGAGACCTGATGAAATCTATCTGTGGGTCCTGAAGGAGCTGGTGAATGAAGTTGATAAGCCACTGGCCATCATATTTGAAAAATCATGGCAGTCAGATGAAGTTCCCGATGACTGGAAAAAGGGAAATATAACCACAAGAAGGGGAAGATGGATGACCCGGGGAACTACAGACAAGTCAGTCTCACCTCTGTGCCTGGCAAAATCCGGGAGCAGATTCTCCTGGAAGGCATGCTAAGGCATATGAAAAACAACAAGGTGCTGTAGTGACAGCCACTATGGCTTCACTAGGGGGAAATCCTGCCTGACCAATTTGGTGGTCTTCTATGATGGAGCTATGGAACTGATGGACAGTGATAGAGCAGTTAATGTCATCTGTCTGGACTTGTGCAAAGAGTCTGACACTGTCCTGCATGATATCCTTGTCTCTAAATTGGAGAGACATCAATTTGATAGGTGGACCACTTGGTGGATAAAGAGCTGGGGTCAATGGCTCAATGTCTGGCTGGAGAGCAGTAACGAGTGGTGTCCCTCAGGGATTGGTGTTGGGATCGGTCTTGTTTAACATCTTTGTCGCTGACATGGACAACGAGGACGAGTGCACCCTCAGCAAGTTTGCCAATGACACCAAGCTGTGTGGTTCGGTTGATATACTGGAGGGAAGGAATGCCATTCAAAGGGACCTTGACACACTTGTGAGGTGGGCTGATGCCAACCTCATGAAGTTTAACTGTGACAAGTGCAAGGTCCTACACCTGGGTCGAAGCAATCCAAGGCACAGCTACAGGTTGGGCAAAAAGGAAATTCAGGGAAGCCCTGTGGAGAAGGACTTGGGTGTGTTGGTCAATGAGAAAATGAACATGAG
Organism: Melopsittacus undulatus; assembly: GCF_012275295.1. Lineage (NCBI taxonomy): Eukaryota > Metazoa > Chordata > Aves > Psittaciformes > Psittaculidae > Melopsittacus > Melopsittacus undulatus. The sequence goes on along the minus strand of NC_047557.1, from coordinate 40,075,094 downwards.
CCAGCTTCAGTGTGTGCTCGCAGCCCAGAAAGCCTACTGTATTCTGGGCTGCATCAAAAGGAGCATGACCAGCAGGTCAAAGGAGGTGATCCTGCCCCTCTACTCTGCTCTCATGAGACCTCACTTGGAGTATTGTGTGCAGTTCTGGTGTCCTCAACATAAAAAGGACATGGAAGTGTTGGAACAAGTCCAGAGGAGGGCCACGAGGATGACCAGGGGACTGGAGCACCTCCCATATGAAGACAGGCTGAGAAAGTTGGGGCTGTTCAGCCTGGGGAAGAGAAGGCTGCGTGGAGCATAGCAGCTTTCCAGTAACTAAGGGGCCTGTAGGGATGCTGATGAGGGACTGTTCATTAGGGACTGTGGTGACAGGACAAGGGGTAATGGGTTAAAACTTAAACAGGGGAAGGTTAGATTGGGTATAAGGAAGAAATTCTTTACTGTGAGGGTGGTGAGGCACTGGAATGGGTTGCCCAGTGAAGTTTTGAATGCTCCATCCCTGGCAGTGTTCAGGGCCATGTCAGACAGAGCCTTGGGTGACGTGGTTTAGTGTGAAGTGTCCCTGCCCATGGCAGGGGGGTTGGAACTGGATGATCTTGAGGTCCTTTCCAATCCTAGCTATTCTATGATTCTAATTTAAATGTTTAACTTCCTCATATGAAGCACTCAAAGCCTTCTGAAACATCAACTTGAAGAGTAGATGCTGTTATTACATTTTACAAATATATGTAACATAGGAAATGCAACTCTATTAAAATATGTAAAAGATCTTTTAAATACATCAATAATATCAAAATTATTTACCATCCAACCATTTGGATGTTTTTGGTCTTTACTCTTTTTTTTTGACCCCCTCTTAAAATCTTGAGATACTGAGCATTAACCAAGTTGAAAACTCTTGTTAAACACAGTTGCATTTTCCCCCAACTTTATATACAGCCTTTTATTAGATAGGCATAAAGGCAAGAGTACTTTTTCTCCTACATTTTAAATAACTGTGTTCCTCTAACAAATTTTAAAGCAAATTGAACTTCATCCTGTGATGCAGGGAAACTAAGGTCATATACTGAAGTTCAGCATCTAGAGACTTGAACTTCAGGACTTTTAGGATTATGTGGTCCACTGCAGCTTCTAGCATTTTCAGTCCAGTTCATGTGCACAGGTAAAGGACCATAAGTGGAATATAAAAGAAAGTTAAGAAGTTAGCCCTATCCCAGTCTTTATCCAAATAGTAGTTAAGTTAGTTTTCACAGGAAGTCAAGTGGTGGTCATCATATTGCTACCATTTTCTATCAGTAAATTGCTTAAAAAAACATAACGTGTTGCTTTACAGTAGTTTTATATGATACTGATCTCCTTAAAGAAGATACATATTAATACAATAAGAGAAAATAAAAGGTTGGGCGGAGAGGATATTGGTTTATCTATCTGGATTTTATATCAGACTTGTCATTTGGGTGAAAACTTTGCACCTTCGGAAGCAGTGATTAAATCTGACATGTTTGTGCCTTGGAGTCTACTTAGGCAAGTCTGCTTTCCAGTGCTATATTCTCCCCTCAGATGTGGGTATAAAAATCCATTTGAAATTAACTGTACAGAAATTTCTAAAGAGATTTGGCTTTTTCTCAATGCAAGGAAGGTAAGAATTTGTGTTGTTTTATCTTTCACTAATGCTGGTGTTTGCTTCTGGTTTTGTTTGTATGTTTTCCATGGAAAAACAGCATGCTGATTCTCACCAATTTGCTGTCAGATAGACTTGTGAGTAGCATAAGGAAAATACTTTTTTAGGGCAAAACTTGATTTCTGGCATTTCTTCTGCATGGATGAACTCTTCAGGCAGTTGCTCCAAACCATATAAAATGTAAAGCTAAGCACAGAACAGTAGAGAGTTGTTTCTCTTCAGGGAGTCCCTTGTTTCTCAGAGAGATCCTTTGGAGAGGAGGGAGAAAGTCACATAGGGTGAATTCCTGAATCCATTTGCAAAGCTTTGTGTAATCTTGAGGAGTTACTTTTCCATCTTTGAAGGCAGCCAATTTATCTCTTCTTTTACTTTCTTGACTCGGAATTATACCCAAACCATAAGAAGGTAGTTCTAGATCTCATCACAGCTTAAAAAGATAAGGAGATGAGTCTGGTTTGATGGGTGGGATTCTTATTGAGGGGAAGGAGGTAGGGGGTTGTGACGTTGATATTTTTTTGTTGTTTGATGTTCTGTTTTCCAGAATTTAAGGTAGATAGAGGAAGATACTGACTTCCAGTAATGGTTGTGCCTCGTTGTATAGTACAGTGTGGTTTTAACTATCTGGACAAAGCTATATTTGATTAACTGGATTTCCTATAAAGTAGTTTGAGATGTTCTGTTTCAATAAAAAGCTTAAATTAATATTCACTTAAGAAGCTGTAGAACATCAGCTGAGTTTTAAATTTCAGTTCTGTCTCCCAGTTGTTCAGTGTCTTAAGCTTTATTGTAATAATCACTTGGACTGATTTTGTGTTTATTTGTACAGTAAGGATGCGTATTAGTTGTATTCCTTTGAGTTCAGTGACTGCACTAAGGTGACAAGAAAATTTACTGTCTGCTCGAAAACAATGAGATTAAATTTGTAAGAGGATTTCTCTGCTTTAGAAAGCATCCCGAATGTCTACATAGAGGTCTTCTTTCCGTTTTCAAAGGAAATGAGAGAATTTAGTTTCCATACTCGGGTACGGAGAAGTTCATTACTATAATATGGTATTTATGCCTATAATAATCAGTGAGAGGGGAAAAATTCTTAAAGATGGTTGGTAGAGTTTTATAGTCTTGGTAAGAAAACGATGCAACAACTTTATTAATATTTTGTAATGAATAACATCTGCTTAGTTTTTCATTAACATCTAAGACATACAAGACTGTTCTTGAAACCATTCTTTGTAGGTTGGTGTAGAAGTTTCACCTTACTTATTTGATGTGATTCTCCACCTCATGATCCATGTTCATAAAATCCCTTTCTTTGGAAGGAATATTTACTTACCTTCCAAGATCTTTTTTTGTTGTTACAAGTCATTCATGAAATTGTACTTTGGTTTCTTTCATATAATATTAATAGTCATCTTAACTAAATGTTTATAAATTACTAAAATGATACAGAGCAGATAATTTAGTGAATGGCAAAATGATTATATGCTCCCTTTTTGAAAGCAAGTGGAATACGCAGATGTGGATTGTGAACAAAATAATTAAGAAGATGATTATGTAGAGATTTTTAATTAGAGAGATTCTGTCAATGGAGCAAACACTTGGCAACAGACCCGCATGTACACTTCTCCCAGGTTTTTATCAATGGCTCTTAAAATTTAAACCTGTGCTTTGTTAAATCAAAGGCCATCACTTGGCTAACTAACGACTTGGCTTTTTGCAATTACTCCATTTAATTTCTAACATAAATACAAAACAGTGCACTATTGGTGTAGGAAGAGACATCAGGAGACGTTAGCTCCCTTTCTCGCTGTTTATTGCCTTGCTTGAAACTTCAGATGCTTTCCTATTCCACGGTCTTCTTCATTAGTTTAATTGAATCGCCATCAAAAATCTTTCCTAACATCAAGTGACTCTTGTGAGGTGTAATCTCTTAATATTAATTAAGGAGTTTGATAATCACAGAAGGAAGACACTGCAGTAGTACTGTTAATTTAATGGAAAATATGAATATGCCTACTGTATTCATTATCAGAGCTCATAATATTTCCACATAGAATTTCTACTTATTCAACTCTGGATGAGTTGTCACTTAAAGTCTTTAATGTTGTATCCCAGTTTTTATGTTCAAGATGAAAACGTTAAATTCTAAAAATTAGTAATTATATAAAAGGGGTTGAAGGTATAGGTTAGTACTTAAGTAACTTTCAAGAGGTATGAGACAGAGATACAGTATCATAGAATCATAGAATGGTTAGAGTTGGAAGTGACCTTATCTAGTTCCACCCCCCTGCCATGGGCAGGGATACCTTGCACTATACAGGGCTGTTCAAAGCCCTTTCCAGCCTGTCCTTGAACACTGCCAGGGATGGGGCAGCCACACTTTCTCTGGGCGACCTGTGCCAATTAAAAAATTTCTTTCTACTGTCCATTCATTCTAAATCTACCCTCTTTCATTTTAAAGCCATTCCTCCTTGGACTATAAAAAGTCCCTCTTCAGCTTTCTTGTAGGCACCTTTTAGGTATTGGATGACTTGTTATATGGTCTCCCCTGAGCCTTTTCTTCTCCAAGTTTATGTGCATAGAATCATAGAATAGTCAGGGCTGGAAAGGACCTTAAGATCATCTAGTTCCAACCCCCCTGCCATGGGCAGGGACACCTCACACTAAACCATGTCACCCAAGGCTCTGTCCAACCTGGCCTTCAACATCACCAGGGATGGAGCATTCACAGCCTCTCTGGGCAACCCATTCCAGTGCCTCACCACCCTAACAGTAAATTATTTCTTACTTATATCCAGTCTAAACCTCTGCTGTTTAAGTTTCAACCCGTTACCCCTTGTCCTATCACTACAATCCCTAATGAATAGTCCCTCCCCAGCATCCCTGTAGGCCCCCTTCAGATACTGGAAGGCTGCTATGAGGTCTCCACGCAGCCTTCTCTTCCCCAGGCTGAACAGCCCCAACTTTCTCAGCCTGTCTTCATATGGGAGGTGCTCCAGACCCCTGATCATCCTCGTGGCCCTCCTCTGGACTTGTTCCAACAGTTCCATGTCCTTTTTATGTTGAGGACACCAAAACACACAATACTCCAAGTGAGATAATATTTTTTAAGCAATGGAGAAAAAGTTGCATAGAGGAGTTCTCAGTGAGAAAGGAGTGCTAGGCAAAAGATGTGCCAGGCTGAAGCCAATGGGCTGTTCTCTAGTTGTGGCCACTGCTGACAGAGGTGATGGGCAAGGCTGCAGAGGTAAGGATCCATTTGTAAAGTGTCTAGATGGGGAACCTGTCTCTGCATGGGTGCTTGATCACATCAAATGCATAGGAGCCTGCTTGTTTCACTAGCTTTGCTGCTGCCTTTTAATGAGAAGAGATACTCTGATTCTGCCCAGAACTTGCAGGTAGGTGTTGCAAGGTGAGCTGGGGAGCTTTGCCTCCTCCTCAGGGAGTTTTCTTCAGCCTGTATCATCTCAGTGTTCCTCCCAGCACTGGCCTTCACTGGCAAGGTTGAAAGCTGCTGTTCCAAGTGGTAGGACAGACTGCCTGCTTTGCTTCAGCTCCTGGGATGATCACATGCACTCTGTAATATCTGTTTTGGATATTTTGGCATCTAGAAAGCCAGGCCAGTCCAAGGCCTGGATTCTGCTCTTTTTTTTTTTTTGTTTGTTTTCATATAGGGCCATACATAGTTACAGCAGAAATGTGATCCTGCTGCATTCCACCACTGGACCAGCAACAGAAGAAACCATAATTTTGTTTTCTCTGTAGCTGAATTAGTAGTAGCATAGAGAACATAAAACTCTCTTCCAAGTGAAATACAACTTTATAGTTAAATATTTCTTCCTCTCATGTGTCACCTCTCTATTACTTTTTAGCTCTGACCCTTCCTAGGGGTTACTTGGCTAGTTAATACCTGATGAGATTGGTTTCTGCACTTTTCTTTAAATTTGTCAGTGCTCAGGAAGCTGCTTTTTCTGGTTAAATGCTTTGTGAAACTGTGTAGGTACAGTAATATTACAGATAGAAGAATGTTCAGCAGATGAAGTGTCAGGCTGTATGCAGTCTGCACAGGATGTGGAGTCCACTCTGACCCATTAGTCTTGACTTTTCAGGTACTGCTGGTCTTCTTCCTGCCACCAAGTCCCATGCTAAAAGCCAGTCTTCTGCAAATCTCTTCAGAGATTTGACAGCTTGTAAGAAGCAAAGCTCTTAACTTACAAGTGTTGATAATTCTTTGTGCCATGCTTGAATGGAAATTGATCACTGAGCGATTGTTGGTTTTAGAAGGCAGTTAATTCTTTTTATTCATCAGTTGGGTTGGGTTTTCTTAATCTGGAAAGGGAAAAAAAAAAGTTGAAGGTCCAGCCATACTGTCTCCTTGAATCCAGAAGTGCTCTGGTTTTGTTTGTTTAATTTTGTTTGTTGGCTGGTTTTTGTTCTTTATTTAGGGGGAGGCAGGGGGATCAGGTTGTGTTGGTTTAGTTGTTTTTTTTTTCCCATGTGGGTTTTTTTGGGATTGATTTTTTTGTTTTATTCCCCCTCTCCCCCCAGTCACAGCATTGACTCTGAAGTACCACCCAAGCACTTTATTTAGGATCATGGTGGATTGGTTGGTTTGGTTTTGTTTGTACGTCACTGTTCTTAAAAGATGAGGAAGGAGTGGGTGGTATTATTGTTATTATTAAAGATTAAGGTATGTTGTGTGGCCTTCAACTGTTTTCTGACAGACAGGAAGCTATTACTCATCTGGCTTCAGAGAACTGATCTAAGTCTCAACTAATTTAAGTGTTCAGTGCCAGCTAGCAGAAGATTGATCTCATTATAGTTTTCTCCTGCCTCAGTCCATTCTGCTGATTCCCTCTGTTGCCATTTCATGTTTCCTTTCTCTTTATATCAGCTAGAGGTATTGCTGGGGTGATGGGCATAGAAGCTGCAAAGCCATAGTAGAAGACATAGGGCATTCACATCTTCTCAAGACAGATAGATTTATGTTTTTTTAATCCACTTTCAAGTCATCTTCTTTTCACCAGGTGCAAGAAGCCCACTCAAGAGTCCTGTTATCCAGTGTTCGTTTTGTTTTGTATGTGACAAATAAGATTTTAGTCACATATTTCCAAGTTTTATGTCTTAACCTGCTCTGTAATAGATGAGGCTATAGAAAGTACAGTTGGTGTTATATCACTTAATGTCTTGATCTTCTTACAATGCCAGTCATGAGATTTTAAAAGGCAAAAAATATATAAAAATAATCAAATCTAGGTTTGACTCAGTACTGTAACACGGAGTTAAAATCCCAGTCTGCACCAGGAGTAATGCTGTAATGATTGCAGCTTTGCTTAACTAACCTTGGTAATTAGTTACACATTTCCCCCCTCCCCCCCCCTAATCCTAACCCCCCCCATTTCTCTGATACTAAATAGCACTGCTTTTTTTCTTTCCAGTTATTTTGGTCTGGGGAGAAGTATGTGAGCAGATCTCCAGTGACATGCTTTCAGGTGGTTTTCTATCACTGTTAAAGCTTTCACGTGAACAGGATGGTTTTGAAGATTTGATGCACTGTTTTTTGTTGTTTTGTTTCTTTTTGGTTTTTGCTATATCAAAGCCATACTTCAAATTTCTTTGTATGCTTTTATGTCAGCAACAGTATAAAAATACTACCCTTGATTGTTACAGTCTTAAGAGGAGCTATCAGTGTGAAGTTTCTGTGAGTTGTTGTATATTGTGCTGAAAATGAAACATCTTCATTTCTTGGTAATTTCTGGGCACTCCTGTAAATTTTGTTATTCAGTTATTAATATTCTTTTACCTTCTTTTTATGCATTGTGTGCTGGAAATTTTCCATTATTTCTTTTTTTTTAAAGGACACTTTTAGACTGCTGCACATGTGTCACTCCATGCAGTGAAGGAGGACTAGAATTGTTCTCATCATTGCTCCTGGCTGAAACAAAATTTGTCTGTCCATGGGCGCAAGAAAGTACTTTTAAGCATTGACCTGGGAGGGACAGACTTGAGGAAACTGAGATAGTCTTGAAAAAGAGAGATACCATTTTTGTATATGTATGGGTAGTTATGTGTATACAGTATGTATTTTTCATGTATGTATGTATATGAAAAAAATTAAAATATTCTAGAGTAAGTATGCATCTGTGTCTTTAAATCCCCAAATACGATTTGTTACTGGTCTTTGGCTGACAAAATCTTAGTACAGTGACACCCAGTTACAGAACTACAAAGCTGAATAAGACACAGACTTAAGTTTTAGATTCTTCTTTGGATTTTAATTTCATTTTCCTATATACTGTAGTTTTTAGACATTATTTTCAACATATAAATAGTCTGAAATACAGTCTTCTCTAATGTAACACAGATTGCTTTACTACTGTGTTTTCTTCTGCGTGATTATTATGTGGGTACCTAAGCTCCCAATAAAGAATTGAAAGAATGAGGAGCTTCAGGTTTTAGAACAGAGTAGACAATACAAGTGTGTTCTTCCTATCTCTATGCTAAATTTGCATTTGGGGATTTTGAAGGAATCTGGATTTCCTGTAGGGAGAGGTGTTAGGACCAAAACTGGAAGTCAGTTTGTATTGTAATGATTCGGAGGTGTCTGGAAATTATTTTCTTAGGCATTAGTTAAAGGAGAATCTTCAGTAAAAGTGTAATCATGTCTAAGAGGCACTTCATATATCTTTCTGTGCTTTAAAAGTTCATGTTGAACAGATTTGTGTGCTAAATGTGTGATTTATGTTTAGAAAAGTTTGACAGTATTACGGAATTACTGAAAAATATGTAGTAGGGCACTTCATATATAAATACCTATGTGACTTCATGTCATAGGTTTCAGAAGAAGGAGAAACTGTGGTGATCTTAAGGGTAGCCTAAGGTATTTTTTTACTGTTTAATAGTTCTGTATTTTATAGGTTTGTAATTTGTATGATGTTAAGTAGTGATTTTCTAGAGTGGTAGATTGCAGAATTGTAAAGATCTCCTCTCTGATTCCAATGAGCTAGAATTCAGGCAGATATCATTGACCCAGCATGTCTCATAGAGCATGTTTTCTTCAGAGACCTGTGCCTGGTTAGTGTGAATCTGTCAGGTTGTGTGAGGCATATTCTTCCTGGTGGGTAGGCCATCCCTGCAGAGGTGGCCTGTGTGCTCCCAATTGCAGTACAGGCTTGAGGAAGAGCTGTGAAGCCTGAGGGTGGAGCCAGGCTTGGTCTCAGTTTTCAACTTCAGAGCAAGTTCTTGTTCATCACGGTCATAACCACTTTTCCCCCTGGAGAAAGTGAAATTGGTCAGTATGTAACAGAGTGCTTGACTGTGTGTGTAATACTTGTGTTAGAAGTTTGTTTTGTGCATGCGGTAACCGGAACTGAAGGCTTCAAAATGATGGTCTTGGTAAAGGGAAAAGCTTTTAGAGGCTTCCAGCTTAGATTTCTGCAGTGTGTGCTATTTCAGAAATGCTTAAGGGTTGCTCCTTTAACCTTGCACTGCACTGCACCTAACACTTCTCTGACAAGATGCCTAAACCAAGGGGCATAAGGCTGCCTTTGTTCTGGGACAAGAGTATCATGGTGTGAGGCATTAAAGCTTAACAGAAATTATTTGAATAAAGTGCAGACTGAAAGGCTGAAAAGCACAGTGCTGAGCAGTGCACCCTGGTACATGCATTTAGTTTCATGCAGGGCTGAGTAGCTGGGTGAATGGAGGATTTATGTGGCTGTGCAACTGCTCATTCTGAATTTCATCTCCTCCTCTTAAGCAAATACATGAATGTTATAGATAAGCTCTTTTGGTCAAGGAGGGTGAGATCACTGAATTGGAGCAAAGAAAAACTGTTTATTATATCTTGCAGTAAGTTCCCATCAGGCAGATCTTAATTTTAAATTGACAAATAGTCAGAAATGTTAGTAACAAACTACTCTTAGTACAAAGCACAAAGATGCAAAGATATTTAAAGGAAGGAAGGTATGACTTCCCGTTAATGAATATGAGCCAAATTTTAATTAACACTGATATTGCATGTTTCTGAGGTTAAAGTTTGCAGAGCTGTAATTGTTGCAATACTTGCTTTAAAAACAAAACAAAAACCTCTAAAAAACAAAGCACACCAAAAACCACAGCACCAAAACACAAGTGTATGTATTGGTTGTACACTCCCTAGTGTCATGTCCTGAAAGTTTTGGTTTTTTTCTTTATTCTCCCTGAATTTTTGTAAGAAAATGCTCCATACTAACCACCTGAAGTTAGATGTTTTGGACATTTGTCTCCAAGAATTAAAGATTTTTAAGATACACAGTCATGTGTATTTTGGAGTGGTGTGGGTTTTTTCGTTTGGTTGGTTTTTTTTTTTCCCTTATTCATTTAATTGTTAAATAAATGCACAAGTTTTCGTTCAGTTGTAGTTCACTTGATGCTGCTGCTACTATTTGACTCTGAACTGGTCCTAGTAGTTACTTGTAAGCACCACTTGGCACTGCTCAGCCCTGCACTAAACCAGCTGTCAGCATTGTACAGGAAAAGTCATGTTTGTGTCCAGTGGCTAAAGCATACCCTTCTTATTTGCCTTGCAGGGACAGGAGAGAGTGGCAAAAGCACATTTATCAAGCAGATGAGAATCATTCATGGATCAGGTTACTCTGATGAAGACAAAAGAGGCTTTACAAAACTGGTGTACCAGAATATATTTACAGCAATGCAGGCCATGATCAGAGCCATGGATACCCTCAAAATCCCATACAAGCATGAACATAACAAGGTGAGATGTTTGTTTATTTCTATAGCTGAAGCTTTTTGTATTTTTATTTTAGGAAATATACTGAAGGTCTCAAAACAATTATGTATCTCCCAGTTATTCTCAAAGCTCCTAAGAAAAGGTCATTTCACAGTCCTGCCTTTAGTTCTCTGCTCTTCTGGCTACTTTAACAACCCAAAGGTGCTGCTTTTATCAAGGGAGCTGCTCTTAAGATTCCCAGGGGGTTTGTCATAGGGCAGAGGTTTAATGGCAAGCTGCTGTTTGACTTGTGATTTTAGTGACCCGTTGCCTTTTTTTTCCCAGGTCATGCTCTGGCCAGAGCACAGTTAAGCCACTCTTCTGATCTGTAGCAGATCATTATGGCTTAAGGTTTGCCATTAACATTACATATGGAAAAAACTGTCCTGGTTTGAGCAGTAGCAGTCATTTTTTTCTCCTTCTTGGTAGCTGGTGCAGTGCTGTGTTTTGACCTACAGCAAAGTAGGTGGGGATACCTGTTTTTGTGTGAACGTTCTGTGAAAACTGTGAAATAAAATTTTCAACACAAGACAAGGGAACAGTCAGATTCTTTTGAGGTTGATGGTGTTGAAGTTTAAAAGGATAAAATACATTTGAAATGTTTGAAAGGTTCATCTCTGACTAGCCTTACTCCCAATTTTTGTTTCTGCTTACATTTTTGAAAGAAAGATAAATAAAAATAATTTAAGCATTCCATGAAATAGTGAAGTGCTTAACATTTACTTGAGTACATAGTAAGGCACAGAATTACATGACTCTATCTCCCGCTTCTTGTCACAGGAGTGGTATCACAGGTGGTGACACAGGAGTGTCACAGGACTGGTAACAGTTCCTGAGAGCTTGTTCTAATTTTTACTTTTGAACCATTACCAGCAATGTTGTCAGGTGGAGAGTTAAGATCCCTCAAAAGTGGAGGGATCAACTTTCTTCAGTCTTGTGAAAGAGTATTTAATGGTAGTTTAGTAATCCTGGATGAAAATAATACTTCATCAGAGAAATTACTTAAAAGTGCTTTTATTCTAATATTTATTTTTTCTTAAACATCAGAAACTTTCAAAGAGCAGGAGCATTCATGATAAAGAAATAAGCTTTTGTAAGCTGGGGAAGACAGGATGAAATGAACTTGTGTTAAGATGAAAATCCTTTGTGCTTACATATATGAAGTTTCATTATTAGAATTCAACTGCTGTATGTATTTTAAGTATCTAATTTAGAAGCAGGAAAGGTAAAGTTTATTACTGGGTTAAAGAAGCATTCACCATTTCCATCTGCCAGAGTCGCTGCAGATGGTCATCACTTTGTGGCGGATGGTATGTTGCAATAAGCAGAATTTTGCAGGGGCCTGGATTTATGCAATAGGAAGTCAGAATGATCCTGCCTGTCAAAATCCTCATTGTTAATGTTCTTTAATGGTGGGTGGGGTTTTTTATGTACTTGAAAAAGATTGAAAAGCTTGTCTTAGTATATAGGAGACTGTGGAACTTCCTAGTCTGACGTGTGCTGAAGCTGTCTAGTTTCCTTTCATCCCTCATGAAGCAAAATCAAGTGTGTAATTAGTATGAGAAAGAAAACTGCATTTCTATGTCTGTTTCAGCCTTTTGGCTCCATGTTTTTGCGTTGTGCAAAGTAAACAGCATACTGACCACAGTAATTTCTTCTTCATCGCTTTGCCTTAGTCTCTGGAAGTCCTAATCGTAAATGAGATTCTTTTTTCTTGGATTATACTATGGGATGTATGTTCTGTAGACACCATTCAAGCTAAAGTGTACTGAATTTGTAAGGTGTATTTATATAGTTGGAGTGAGCCAGTTAGGTTTGGCATAGCTGTATATGAATGACCAGAGCTGTTCGCTTTCATTGTATCAAAAATAACTTGCCTAAAAGTGGGAGGCCATTTCTGTGATGGGCTCCTTCTTAGACATTCCCATCAATTTCTAACAGGGCAACATGCAGAGTAAAATAGAAATCACCAACTGACAGGGTCTCAAGACAATTCCTGTATTAATTCCTTCAGACATACAGAGGAAATCAAGCTTGCTACAATATCATGCCAGAATAGATAAGATAGTGGTCTACTACACTTCGTATAGAAGGTCACTTCACTTTAAAGCAATGAACACCAAACAATCTGCTATTTCTCCCCCCGCCCCGGCAGTTCAAAACAAACTCATTAGCTTAGCAGTCTAGAAAACACAGGAAGGACACTTCCTATTAATTTGAATCTCCTATCAGGAAGTCCTATCTCTGGAGAGAATATCTCAGAGTAACAATATATTTTTAGCACTGTAGCTGTTTTGCACAATGTTTTAGAAAATTGCAGCTTAGGCTGATATAGATGTTGGTTTGGCCTAAAGAAAAGTGATCCTTTTTTTGTCCAGTTCTTTATGTTCTGTGATAGACTTTGGGGCTGCAGTAGGAATGTCTTTCTCTTACTGTACCACGTTTCTTATCTTTAATTGTTAAAGGTAATTTTTAAAACTAAGAACATTTAAACTCTCAGAATGCTGCCAGAATTTGAAGTGCTGTCAAATCAAAAAATTAGTTGTGATCTTTGTGTGGTATACAGTGTCCCAACATTTCGGTTGGATTATTTTAATATGATCAATATAGCAAGAGACAAGTCTATGTTCAGCAACTTTGTTCTTTTGGAGTTGTGTTGGCTTCATAGTTACCAATATAACTAAAGAGAGAGTGAAATGTATTGTCCTATATTGTAATAATCTAGGCTGTTTTGAAAGATTTATTACCAGAGTGACTATTAGTGTTCAGAATGAATATCTCAGGAGTGGTGGTAGAGCATTAAAACATGAAAGACATTTGTTTTTCTTGTTAAGCTTTAGAATATAAGCTCAGCTGAGGTTTAACATAATGAGGGTGATCTTTCCTCTTACGAATTTATCTGTCATAGGAAATAGTGGCTTATGGAAAGTTTTTGAGTTTCATTTTGGGTAAATGTTATTGTGAAGTTGTGTAGTTTTCAGATGGCTCTGTTTTAGAGTAAGAAGTATTGTATGAAATATGGGAAAGCCTTAGTTTTCTCATAGAAATGTTCACAAGCAATTCGCAAAATTGTCTTTCAAAAATTTTGGGAGTGTACAGTACTAACTCTCGTGCAACCACGTGCACATCTTGTAAAAATTGAAATATAGGTTTACATTTTTTACTATTTGTATTTTTAGAAAGTTAACTATGTATCTATGCTTGTAATTACTTTCAGATACTTAAACAAGAAGGCCATGCATTTTAATCTTTTAAATTCTCACATTCCTAGTGTGGAATGTGATATAATTCTCATAATGGCTTTAGAAGCCTTTCCTTCAGGCAATATAATGTGGGGTCTGTGTTTTGGTTGGGTTATTTTGTTTGTTTGTTTGGGTTTTGTTGGTTTTTTTTTTGGGGGGGGGAGGTGTTTTGTTTTTTGTTGCTTTGGATTTTTTTGTTTTTATTTTCTTGTGGTGTTGCTTTTTTTGTTTGGGTTTTTTTTCTGGTTTTTGGCTTTTTTTGTTTGGGTTGGTTTGGATTTTTTTTGTTTTTATTGTGGTGTTGCTTGTTTGAGTTATTTTTCTGGCATTTTTTTGTTGTTTTTTTTTGTTTTTATTGTGTTTTTTTTTAATTTGGGTTGTTTTTCTGGTCAGGTTTTTTTTATGTTTGTTGTTTGGGGGTTTTTTTTGTGGTTGGTTTGTTGTGGTTTGGGTTTTTTTTGTTTTTTTTTACCCTGTCTGGTATTACTGGAGATGGGGAGTATAACTGGGCGGCTTTCCCCCCACACCATTCTTTCTTGTTTTACCAAATCTATTACTACACTAAGCAAATAAATCTATTACTATGCTAAACACTGACTACCACTATTACCCTGTACTATTTCTTTTCAGACAAGTACATTCTCTCTAGCAGGCAACATCAGGAAGGTGTCACTCTCCTAGTGATTAACAGGCAGGAAATCTTACTTGAATGCCATGCCCATAATTTCCTGTGGGACTTATTTAATATTCATTACAAGGTAACTAATGTGAGTAACAATAACAAACAGGCTACAAGAAAGTTTTTAAGAGGCTGAAAATGTAAAAGCAAGTTTTATTTTAGATCTAGACATTGCTGTTAAATTTCTGTATTTATGCCTGTTCCCTTTGGGGAATGTTTCACAGTGAAAAATAAGCAGATATGGGAAATGCTTTCAAAGTCCAAAACCTTACTGGCGTGATCTTCAAGTCCATGTTTACCTCATTAGCTCACTTCTTCTAAGTCAGACAAATCCATTGGAGCAAGCAAATAAAAATACAGAAAAAAATAGGATATGGAGTCAGATTGCATACATTTTTATGTTGGGTAAACAGTTGGGGGTGTTAAGTGTTCTATATCTCTTCAGTGAAATTTGATGTATTTGATGTTGAACAAACCTAGTTTGAAGGAGAGGGCCTCCTGCAGACACCTCACCTGATACAGAAGGAGTGTGAAGGACTGAATGCAGAGCAGAAGTCTGCAAACATTGAGAGGGTTACTTACTGTCAGATGATGAAGAATATGTGGGATTTCTGGCATTTTGTGAGGAATACATTTTGGGTGGGTTTTGGTGTTTTTTTTTGGTTATTTTTCAGAGCAAGAGTGATGTTCTTGGTATGATGGAATGAAATGCTTATTGATTTGGAGGAGGGGATAATCAACCAGCTCTTCAAGCACATGGAGAATTCTAAATGGTGCCATTTGCATTAACAGTATTGTGCAGTCTCAGCCCTGGAGCAGAGGGCTTAAAGAAGGCTACAAGGAAAATAGATTTATACTAATACTGTTAATATTTAATATATCATAGTGCTCCATTACAAGAACATCTGAGAGTACTCAAAAACCAAAACTTGCCCAATAAATAGGAGCCTTGCAGAAGAGTTAAATGCTTCTAATAGCAGGAAGTGCCAGATGCATTATTTTGGCAAGAAACAGTTTGCTGCAGAGACAGCCAACATGGGACAGTATAGTTCAATTTAAAGTACCGTAGTCCTTCAACAACATGTATTCAGATAGAGGAACTGAAGATAGCTTTTTCACGAGCTATAATGTGAGGTAATACCTGTTCCCCTGATAGCTGTTTTTCCCCTGGTGAGGACAGTGATCAGTAAAGCCATGAACAGTTCCCTTCTGACTGCTTCATAACAAGTCTTTTCTGAGGACTTTGACAGGCCCAGCTAGATCCCAGACTCTGCCCAGCTGTCTTTTTATCAGTCTCCTGTGAGTCATTTACTCTTCTCATGCCCTGCCTTTCTCTTTGGCACCTCTCCAGTCCTACCTACATTTGACCTCAGCAGGTCTTTATTTGCTTACCTGTGGCCTTACCATTTTGTCCTACTCTCTGATGTTTTGTCTTCCTTTACGTTTGAATAAAATAGTAATAATTAAAAAAAACCTGACAACATGTAGTAATTTATGTGTTGTCCTTTTTCAACCAGGTTTTTGGGGTTTTTTTCCCCCTGTTCAGAACAGAGGTCTCTTGCATTTGTGTGTATTGCGCCAATAGATTTGTAAGTTACTTATTTCCTCTGTTAGATTCTGCTTAACTGTTTCATACTTCACCATGATAGAAGTGCAGGTTTTAGATTTTCATAAGTGTGGGAGAGAAGAGACTGAAAAAGAAGTAAGCTAGACAAGCAGGCCTAAATGTTCCCATTAAGATCTGAGAATACCTTTATTTAAAATAAACATAGATAAATGAACACTTCCTTTACCCAGTAAAATAATAGGTAATTTCACAGATATGAAATGAGGAAACTGTCCTAGCCTTCAGTTCAACATAAATTTGAAAACTAGATTTTAGGAACTTTTTTTTGCAGAGCCAGAGGATTTCTTCCTTCTTCCTTTTCTGTTTTGCTTAAAGTGAATTTCTTTATTTTTCCAAATAAGACATTTGAAGTGATTAACTACCCTTTGCTAATGAGAAGTGATAAATCATACAAAAACACTGGGGGGGGGGGCATGATGGTTGTGTTTTATCTTTCTAGTTCCACCATTTTACTGTTTCAGCTACTGTGGAGAACAAATGTGTGGTAGTAATGCTGGCAGATTATCATCAGTTTTGTGACCAGTC
This sequence comes from Melopsittacus undulatus, assembly GCF_012275295.1. Lineage (NCBI taxonomy): Eukaryota > Metazoa > Chordata > Aves > Psittaciformes > Psittaculidae > Melopsittacus > Melopsittacus undulatus. The sequence continues at coordinate 40,058,573 of NC_047557.1, read as the reverse complement.
ATGCAGCATATAAAGGACCATGAATACAGCAAAACAGGCTTCTAGATTTTTTTTGTTTCCTTTCTTTCTGACTTCTATTTCAGATATGTTTGTTGCTTATTTATTTTGCTTATAGAGCATATTGTGTGTCTGCTAGGAAACATTTCTGTGAACATGTGCTCTGACAATGAAAGTGTGACATACGTTTAGAGCAACTTTTGAATGTGAAAGAAGTCATGTTTATTTTAAAGTAATGAGAGTTCATACTCTTGGAATGGTTCTGACTTTCTCCATAATTAACTTATGTAAATATAGGTGTTTATACAATATAATTTTATACAGAAACTATATAAATATAACCATATCTCACTGTTTCCCAGAGGAAAATATTTAACAGTAATAGCTTCCTAATTATTTCATTCATTTCTACCAAAGACATAGTAAGATTATCCAGCATTTATTTCTGAAGCAATTTCAGATTGAAATCTTTTTGTCCTATTTTCCTCTGAAACTTTGTGAAAATATTTTTTTCCCGCAGAAAACTTTTCTGGGGAACTCTGATTTGGTTGTATTCTCTTTATATAATAGAATGACAAAAAATATTGTTATATAACAGAATGACAAAAAATATTGTAATCTGATGTCTTTATTATTCATTTCTAGTAACACAAAAAAGTTACTTGAAACAACGTTTACTTCAATAGACTGAGAAATGTTCATCTGAAATGGACCATATTTTTCTGCAGGTTTTGTCAGTCTCTTGTTCAAGTTTCATTTCCTATGCAGTAAAAGTTATAATGTCTGAAATGCAGGAAGACTTTGTCTTATAATGAAATTCGGCTTTGGCTCAAAAAACAGGCTAATGTTAAGCAAAATAGTCGTTAAAAAAACCCCAAAAACCCTAGAAAATAAAACCTCACAAGAAAATACAGCCATCTTCCACACACTTTTTTTTCTCAAGTATTATTTGTTTTAGGTTGTGGAATGTATTACCAGAGAGAGGTACTCACATAATTCCTTTGATTCTTTACTTTTTCTGAAAGATTACTTTGCTCTTTTTTTCTCCTGATCCACGTAGGTATAAAGTCTGCACATGATGAGTTGATTACATATTCATGCTTCATCAGTCTAGTCACATGCCTTCTTGTTTTCAGACTGTAGGCCTATGTAGCTCCACTTTCAGACTTTGTATTCACTTTGGGTGATTGCGTAGAGGTGAGGCAGGAGGCAAGAGGCCAGCATTTTGCTCCTGGAAGAGGAGGTTGGCAAAGAGAAATCTAAGCATGATATTAGTCATAATATTTTTCTAATAGCTTTTATAAAGATCAAACACAAGGCTATGGTTGCATGCTTCAGCTTTGACAAAAATGTACAAATCTTAACTGTAGATTGGTTTATGTTATGGTGGACCTAAGATACTGGGTAGTTAGGAAAACAATTTATTACGAGCAAATCACTTTCTTTAACAGTTTCAAGCATGACAAAAGCTTAATTTTGTAGTGGAGGGGTAGTAACTACCAAGAGTTGATTTTAATCCTTCATAACAGTTCACAGAATCACAAAGCTGTTAGTTAGGGTTGGAAGGGACCTCTGAAGGTAATGTAGTCCAGATGCCATTTCTCTAACTCTCATGTGTCTCTCCATTTCCTTAGTCCCTGTTATGTATAAGAGTTTCTGGGCACTTGGGTGGGGCAAGTAGTACTGTGGAAAAGCTGTTACAATTAAGGCTTTTTTCTTGTTAATTAATTGTTTCATGATAATGACTTCCCATTTTTCTTAATGTGACCTTTTGGCAAGAGTTAAAATTTGGCTTATTGTGTAGTTGTTAACCTTCTAAGCCAATTTGTATATACAGTGCAGTAACAGGTAGCAAGTACACGTTTTGCTAGTTTGGAGTGTTAGTTCTTGAAAATTCTCCAAAAGGCAAATTGTGTCCAGAATAATTTTTGTGTTTGTGGATGCTCTCTATTTTTAAGTATATTTTGTTTGATCAACTGTGACTGCTGGTTTGAGAACTTGAACTCTGTATATTGTTGTTTGTAGAAGCAGGCAGATGAGTCTTTTGGTGTGTGAAGATTTTCTTTGCATCTGGTCTTCAGTCTTTATCAAGCTGTTTGGTTGTTTGGTTTTTTTTCAATCATAAACAAAATGCTGCCAGTTGTACAGGATGGGTGAAAAGGTAGCTGCGTATCACTGGAGCATAAAGAAGCCTTGGACACACCTGCCCCTCTCTGGACTCCACCACAGCCATATACCTAGTGGAGGAACAGTAGGGATATGTCACAGAGGGGGAGCTATTGACAAAGTCATTATACAACCCGTAGAAATTATATTGTGGTCTTCAGGGTTAATTACATCACTTTGTAGTGATTTAAATGTTTGTTTCTGTTTATCCAAAGAATAGAAAAACACAAGGATGGAATATAATGTTGAGTCAGTATCTAGTCTATATCTATTTGTAATCTATAGAGAATTATACCCCAGGAGAGGCTGAGGGGATCCAGTCCTGGGGTGACTTATTTTGTTATTTTTATATAATTGTGTGAAAAATGTGTGGGTTGGAACTAGGTGATCTTTAAGGTCTCTTCGAACCCAAACCTTTCTATGATTCTGTGATTTTGTAGATTTTGGAAGAAAAGCCTCTTCCTGACTTTAGAAGGTCTGACTGCAAACTTGTTTTTCTAACTGTATTATGTGTAAGGGCACCCTATGTCATATTTGTGAAGAGCTTTAGAACAAGAGCTTTAGTGGAAATTAGGTTTTTTATGCGTGCCCTTGTATTAGTGCCTGTTTAGTCAATTATGATTGGTTTTTGAAGCAGCTCAGCAGTTTCTTCTTCAGTGCTAGTTCTGCTCAACTCAGTGCTTGGAATTGTAGCCTGGTAGCACCCATTACGCATGGCTCTTTCAAGGATAAATTAAGGCAGAAATCTGTTGAATATAAAACAGACGGTAGTTTTTACACCGACAGGACTCACTAAGTATTCTCTCAGACTACACTGGCAACTTGTGCAGAAATTGGGATTTGTTCCCCATGTAAGATTTTTTAGAGTTCCAATACAATTTTCTGTAGTTTACTAAAACATAGCTTCTGAACTGAGTGTAGATGGAAAAGTTGACTTTTTCAGTAATAGGAAAGAATATATACTTTAGATTGAAGAGCAGTTTTGTTTTTGCTGCTGCTTTTGGTTTGGACTGTCTATGTATTTTTATTACGGGTACTAATCAAGATGATAGTCCATCTTTGATAATGATGGAGGAGCCATTGGGTTTGGACTGAGGTATCACTTAGTGACGTGAATAATGTTTGACTAGTGCATGTATGTACTGTGATGTTTGCAGTATAAAATAGAATTTCATTAAAGAAAATTGGGGTTACTTCTCTGCTTCAGTTTTGCTCGTAAGGGAAGGTGCTTCAGGAAATGCATGAGGAAACTGAGAAATGCATGAATGGACAGACCTCAGAGGATGCAAAGGAGCCTGCACACTCTGAGTGATATATTTCTGCAATAGAGATCACAGGTCATGCAGGTGGTTTCTAAATTATGTTCAGGAAGTTCTGAAGGACCGTTTTCAGTTTAGAGGGGTATATGTATTTGTGTAGGCTAGTTTTTAGAAGCTTGTTCTGTTAGAATTTGAGTAGTGATGATGTGTTTTGTATAGTTCATTTCTTGCTTGCAGCCCAAGTCTTTCCTCTCTTCTTTGAGAGGAATCTAGACACCTGTCAGCATTTTTCCAAGCTTAATCTTGGAATTTTTCATAATTTCTGGGTAGCTCTCATGCTACTGACCAGGATAACAAATTGTACAACCTCAATTTGATAGGTGGACCACTGTGTGGATAAAGAACTGGCTGGATGGTCGCACTCAAAGAGTTGTGGTCAACGGTTCAATGTCCGGCTGAAGACCAGTAATGAGTGATGTCCCTCAGGGATCGGTGTTGGGACCGGTCTTGTTTAATACCTTTGTCGGTGACATGGACAGTGGGATTGTGTGTGCCCTCAGCAAGATTGCCAATGACACCAAGCTGTGTGGTTCCGCTGATATACTGGAGGGAAGGAATGCCATCCAGAGGGACCTTGACACACTTGTGAGGTGGGCTGATGCCAACCTCATGAAGTTTAACCGTGACAAGTGCAAGGTCCTACACCTGGGTAGGAGCAATCCAAGGCACAGCTACAGGTTGGGCAAAAAGGAAATTCAGAGCAGCCCTGCAGAGAAGGACTTGGGTGTGTTAGTCAATGAGAAAATGAACATGAACCAGCAGTGTGTGCTTACAGCCCAGAAAGCCAACCGTATCCTGGGCTGCATCAAAAGAAGCGTGACCAGCAGGTCGAAGGAGGTGATCCTGCCCCTCTACTCTGCTTTCGTGAGACCTCAGTTGGAGTATTGTGTGCAGTTCTGATGTCTTCAACATAAAAAGGACATGGAAGTGTTGGAACAAGTCCAGAGGAGGGCCACGAGGATGATCAGGGGACTGGAGCACCTCCCATATGAAGACAGGCTGAGAAAGTTGGGGCTGTTCAGCCTGGAGAAGGCTGCGTGAAGACCTCATAGCAGCCTTCCAGTATCTGAAGGGGGCCTACACGGATGCTTGTGAGGGACTGTTCATTATGGACTGTAGTGATAGGACAAGGGGTAACTGGTTGAAACTTAAACAACAGAGGTTTAGACTGGATATAAGGAAGAAATTCTTTACTGTTAGGGTGGTGAGGTGAATGGGTTGCCCAGGGAGGTAGTGAATGCTCTATCCCTGGCAGTGTTCAAGGCCATGTCAGACAGAGACTTGGGTGATGTGGTTTAGTGTGAGGTGTCCCTGCCCATGGCAGGAGGGTTGGAACTAGATGATCTTAAGGTCCTTTCCAACCCTAACTATTCTATGATTCTATGATCATTAGACTCACTGTGAAAGGCTTCATTTTGTATTAAAAGTTCTGCAGGGCAATGTTTATAAATAAAACCATCCTAATCAGAGAGGGGCATGACAGTACAGCCTTGCAGCTCATGTCCTTTTTGTGTGATAAGCAATGGCTTGCAGGGGCTGCCTTTGCCATAGCGGACTTCTCATTCACTGCATTGCAAAATGTTTTAAACAGCAACTCAGTTTTGTGAAAAGTTGAATAATTTTTACTGTTCTCTGTCTCAGAAAATAAATGTACATTTTAAAAAAGTAGGTTTTTGTGGATCTAATATTAATGATTGAGAAAAGCTGTAGCTGACTTGCTAGCTCTGTTGTTTCCTGATTCCTGTGGCTTCTGTATGCTCTTACTGGTATGTGTCTGCCTATCTGTCCCTTTTTGGACACTTGTCATCTTTTGTGGTCTTCCTGTAGAGCTTCCTGCACACTGCTGTCTGATGATACCATATGAACCAGCAGTGTGGGTGCTGTTGTGCCCCTCCAACAAATAAGATAAGAAAGCTGCAGCACCAGTATTTTTGATTTTTCTTCGTTGAAGTTAGTAATATTCAGGGTTACTTTCTTAATTCACATTGGGATGCATTCCTGTGACCCAAGAGGTACTTTTTGATTTACCATATACCGACAAGGATATGCAGTACAAACCAGCCTTTTATGAATGTATCTCAGGCAGATGTTGTAACAGTCTGGATCTACAGAAACCTTGCCAACATAAAATGTAATCAAATTCTGGCTGTTCAACACTTTAATGCAATTTTTCAGTGTGTCCTCAGTTATGGTCCAAACTACATGAGAATTAGATTTTAAGAATTCTTTCCTCTTGGGAAAGGAATGAAAATTAGCTTTCTTACATGAGGCTACCACAATTAGAGAAAATTTAAATAAATATGGCTTGGAGGGGGTTTGTTAGAAATGTGAGTGGAGGGAGTGATACAGTTGGTATGTAGGTCAGTGGTCAAGGACCTACTTTTAAAGTAAGTGTTAGTCTCTGAAGAGAGTTGTTTTTAGTAATGCTTCTCTGGTGTTCAGATGGTCTCACTGAGTCTTTATTCTTTGAACATGACATAGTTATTTCTCAGCAGAGTATCAAATAAGCTTTTTCTCTAAACATCCGTTTTTTTTTTGTTGTTGTTGTTTGGGGGGGGAGCTATTCTGTGTTTGGTGATTAGACCTCTTTTATTTGTGTTAGTTTCTTTTTTTTTTTTTTCTTTCATCTTGGATATTCTCCCTATCAGATCTTGTTTATTATCCTTCTCTTACACAATTGCACAAGACTGTTACACTGCTAGAAGTATGGATCTTGGAATTAGTCAGGTGTGGTCATTATTAGTCATGCCTTCATACAGCTGGACAAAATGTGGTTAAGGTGGCTGTGGAGTATAGACTTTCTGATTTAGCTGCATTTTCCAGCACCTGCTTTGCAAAGAGTTCCAGGGCATTTTGCTACAGTGCTTGTTAAAAGTATTTCCAAGTGTCTGAGGAACCAAACAGAAAACAATGCCATAATTTTGGGTCTACAGGTTGGCAGCATTGCACAAAATACAATACATCCCTTCTATAAGCTACATGAAAAAAAGGACTGTAACTGTATCTTCCTTACAGTGAGCAAAAATGTGGTGCATGCTTTTACTATGAAGTAATTTTGTCATAGAAACTAGAGTTCCAGATATTTTGAAAAGCTGAATATAAATGTTCTCAACTAGAACCCTGCTGTACCCAAAACTCAGAAATCTGTATTCATCTCCATTTCCTAATTCTACCTCACTGCATCAGTAGATAAATGTAATGAAAGTAACAGGGATAAATCTTCATTGTTATGATGTTGGGTGCCAGCACTGTTATAGTTTATAAATAAAGGCAGTAACTGAACAAAGCAATTTCTTCTGAACTTCATAGGAATTATTTTCTTCAGTACGACCAGTAACGGGATAATTAAAAGTCTTGTGTCCTTTAAAATATTTCATCTGTTTTGAGGGAATCTTGCAATTCTGAGTGTTAGTCTGTCCTGCCGTTCATCTTCATACAGTATCTTGCTCTGTAGAGACCTGTGCTGTTGAGAGACAGATGGGTAAGTCTGAAATTCTAGTAACTGGACATTAAAATGAAGAAAAGTGCTGGAAAAGGTCCCAAAGCTGCTGTTGGGAGACTGTTCAGAGGAGGAGCTTTTCCGTGCTCCTTTATAAGCTGCTGGACTGTGGCTCCATCCAGTGCCCCCACTTCTGCATCCCTTTTGCTAGGCTTGCAGTAGCAGTCTCATCACAAGCTGTCCCTGGACGACCCCTCATCCAATTTGCAGCACAGTCATGAATGAAAAGCAAGCATGAATGGCAGCAAGGCCAGCACCTGCTGCTGTGGATCACCATGAGCTACATAATCTCTTTGAGCTAGGTTCTTTCATCCCTGTGAGCAAGCTGTTGTAGGCTGCAAGGACCTTGTCTTCTTTCATCCCTCACACTTTCCCTCTCATGCAGCCACAATAAAGTTTGTTTTACCAGAGCTGTTGAATATACTTGATAAGTCTGGGTAGTTTGATCTAAATATCTTATAGTAATGCCTTAATTGTTCTGCTTGCTTTGATTACTTAATTTTAATAGCTACCATAACCGCCAGTAAATAAATTGGAGCAGCATATCGAAGAACCTAAATATGGATTGTGGATAGAATCCCACAACATTTAAATTAACATTAATGTTATTTACTTTAAAGATGGAAAACTTAAGCAAATTGAGTATGCCAGTTGTCTTACACGCACACATTTACACCCCGTTTTTTACTTTTGTATGAAACTTAGCTGTTTCCTCCCTTGGAGCTATTTTCCTTGTAGCAAAGTGTTAATCATACTAGTTTGACATTGTTTAACAATGTGTATGATTGAAGCAGGGGATAGTGGAATCGTGTTTGTGGCTCAGTGCCTTATACCAGTGTGCCGACATGCATACATGGGAACTGTGGAGTTCTTGGATATGTAATACCCGTGCCCAGCCTTGCTATCTCCGCATTAGCTCCAGTCCTGTGCAATGACTTTGTACAGAGATGCGATTAGACCACCAGGGTCTTTGATGAAGTAGGGAGAGCAGAACAGTATGTGCCAGATCCATTAGCAGCTGATGAAAGTTAGGTCAGCCTGGAGGATATTCTAGCTTAATTTGGATTAGTGCCTGAAGCTCAAAGCTCCAACAGTCAGGAGTGTATAAAGGTGATATATCACTACCTGATGCTTAACTCCTTCCTTTCTCCCCATTCTCCCAGCTTTTAAGTGTGTTGAGCATATATTGCTTGACTAGCTTTCTGGGTTTGGCCTTTGATCTCAAATACAGCAATAAAATATTACAGAAAATGTTAGTAAGTCAGTATCAGACCTTTTGGGGGGAGTGATTTTAAACGTATATTTATTCACTGGCCTCTCAGATATTGCAAGTAAATATGCCGTCCACTGGTTAAAACAAGGAACTAACTATTTCCCTAAGCTAAACAGTAAGTCGTCTACCTGAAGCTAAAGTAAGCAGCTCAAGTTTTGCTCCCAGGTTTCATTTCTTTCCGCCCTGATCTGTTTGTTGAAAACTTCTTTTCAATTTATAGAGGTTTATATTACTCATTTATCTACATTTTTTACAAGGGGATGTAGTGACACGAAAATGGGGAATGGCTTTAAACTGAAAGAGGACAGATTTAGAATAGATATTAGGAAAAAAATTTTCCCTGTGAGGGTGATGAGATACTGGCACAGGTTGCCCAGAAGAAGCTGTGGCTGCCCCATCCTTGGCAGTGTTCGAGGTGAGATCAGATGGGGCTTTGAATAACCTGATGTAGTGGAAGGTGTCCCTGCCAGTGACAGAGGGGTTGGAAGTAGAGCATCTGCTAGGAACCTTCCATCCCAAACCATTCTATGATCACCAAAATCAAGATAGAAAAATCTTTGTTTGTTGATTTGTTCTGGTAAAAAAACAATGTACATCTTTATCTTGGTTTGTGACTGAAGGATTAACTTGTCTGTCCAGAAATTTCCTCTGTTCACTAGTCACTGAACAGGAACAGGAATTCCATGCATGTCAGGTTTTGTTTGGGTTTTTTTTTTTTTGTTTTTTTTTTTTTTATAGGGGAGTTAGTGATGACAAAGTGACTTTTAAGAAGTCAAATTCTTTATTCTGGATATGAAACAGCAGTAACTTAACTACAGTTCAACTTGTGAGTAACACAGTTCATACAGAACTTTGCTTCACAAATACTTTTAACATTGGCTATATAGGAAGCAGGAAGAGAGATGCTAGCTTCAGCAAATGCAGTTTTTCCTCTGAAGAACCGAAAGGCAAGGTGCAGTAAATTTCCGTTCTGATGAAGTTAATACTACCTTTTCTGGCATCAGTTCTTCTTAATATTTAAAAAGAAAATCTCCACTCTTTGCTGAAAATTAGTGGCATTTTAATGCTTTCTTTTAATAGAGTTGCTAATTGAACCAGCAGTTTCTAGGCACAGTGAAGGGCTTTTTGATGTCAATATTTTCATTCCTAAATCTGAATTCAAGAAGAGGACACATACCTGACCTGCTAATTCCACTTGCAGTGACTCTTGTTGCCTTCTCCTGCTCTTTTTTTTGGGGGGGTGGGGGAGGGGTGTGGTCTTAGCAAATCTGTCTTCTGTGAGAAGTTGTAACAAATGAGTCCTAATTTTGGAAATCACAGGATTGTGCATAGTCAATTTGTAATAAATAAGTGCTAATACTTTCTTGTCATCTTTATTTCTTTCCTGCATTACCACCTTTTCTATTTTTAATGCAATTACTTGTTTTTTAACTTTGCACTTCCACTGTTTCAATTATATGAAAACAGGAGGATAGGTTTTGAAACCGAATAGAAATCAGACTGAGTGTTAGAAAGGCAAAGCTTTTTTTCCTCATCTTCCACCTTTTCTAACTGAATGCTGTTAACAGAAGTGGGTTTGTGCCCAGTAGTGACAGTGGAGTGAGACTTCTGAGAAGATACCTCTTTGTTAGCTGTACCTCCAGACTCACTCCAGAAAGTTTTACTCTGCTTGCTAGTGTTTTTCTCCACCCCCTCTGTCTCATTAGTGTTGGTATGCTGAATGTATTCATAGGGCTTGTGACATCCATACAAGTGGTACACTTTCACAAACAACACTTGCAGTCGATAGGTCATCTAAGTTGGATGTACTGATAGTGGGTGCACAAGGCAAGCAGGCTAAGCTGCTTCTGGTAGGAAAAAGACTTGCTTCAGGAGCACCCATATTTTACATCTTTAATTTGCAGTTACTTACCATTTGGGCATTTAAAACAGCACCCCACTGCCATGCCAGACAAGCATCCTGTGCTTCAGTTGCCATGTGATTTAACAGGAATGGGTGGTTTACCTCACAGCTCTTTGTTCCCTGGAAAACCTTTTGACTTTTTACCTATCATCTGCTATAGGAGTTATTCTTGGCAGTTAAGTAGTAGTTAGCCACTCATCCAGGAGCTGCAGTACCTACATTTCACATTAGTCAGAGATGGTAAAAGCCTTTTCTACTGATTTGCCTCAACAAATCAGTAAGAGAATGGACTGAGAGCAGCCCTGAGGAGAAGTACTTGGTATTGGTTGATGAGAAACTCAAAATGACCCAGCAATGTGTGTTTGCAGGCCAGAAAGCCAACTGTGTGCCGGGCTGCATCAAAATGAGCGTGACCAGCAGGTTGAGGGAGGTGATTCTCCCCCTTACTCCACTCTGGTGAGACCCCACCTGGAGAACTACATCTAGCTCTGGGAATGTGTCCCCAACACAAGAGTGACATGGACCTGCTTGAGCGAGTCCAGAGGAGGGCTATGACTATGATCAGAGGGCTGGAGCACCTCTTCTTTGAAGACAGGCTGAGAGAGTTGACCTTGTTTAGCCTCCTTCTTCTGGAGAAGATAAGGTTTCAGGGAGACCTTAGAGCAGCTTCCAGTACTTAAAAGGGGCCTACAAGAAATCTGGAGAAGAGCTGTATGCAAGAGAATGGAGTGACAGGATAAAGGGCAATAGCTTTAAACTGAAATATGGTTAATTTAAGTGAGATATTAAGAAAAACTTACTTACTATGAGGGTGGTGAGAGAGTGGAACACTTTTCCCAGAATTGTGTCTGCCACATCCCAAAAAGTGTTGAAGCCCAGGTTGTGTGGGACTTTGAGCAACTTGGTCTAGTGGAAGGTGTCCCTGCCCATGGCAGGGAGGGGTTGGAGCTAGATTATCTTTAAAGTTTCTTCCAACCCAAACCATTCTATGGTTTTATAAAATTGTAACAAAAAAAATGCAAGTGTTCTTTCCATTTTTTTGTTCTGCTGGCATCTTCCTTTTACATCAAGCATTCTTTCAAGTATGTTTTATGGAAGTCCTCATATGAGCCATTTTCAAGGAAATTACAGTGAAAAATATTCAAAGCAATCTTGAAGTTTTGTAGTATAAATTTAATGAGATATAGACCATAATTATTTTTCTGTTTCTTCCCCAAGGACATTTATGACTCAGCATTAATATGATGAGTCCAATGGTTGTCCTCTTAATCATGTTGATGATTGCTCACTCAAAGTAATACCAGATTATTCATTCAAGAATTTATAAGCATGAGTGAATATTGCATAATGGGCTCTATATATTAGAAATGTTTAAATGGGTTGAGGTTTGAATACCTGATGGAAAGCAAGCTATGAATGACTGATATTACTTAATGTACAGTTGTGTTCTTGATGAGTCATTTTCTAGTTAATCATAGGGGGGGATATCCGTTTAGTTCATTACTTCTCCATATCTTAAGTGTGAAATGAAAAGTTATTGTAGATCTTGATTGAATTAAATCTTATAATGATGAGTAAATTGTCTAATTTCAGTATGTTGTTATCTTTATTTTCTGTTGGTGCATCTGAAGCTGAATGGTGACTCTGTAGCCAATAGGTGAAGTAAATAGGAGGGATTCCCTGGTTACCTGGCAAAGTTATGTACTTTCTTTCTGGTGGTTGATGTAACTTTGTTTCACAGTCATTCACCTACCAGTTCATTTTGATTCTCACCCTCAGAGGCTCTTCACACCTGTTTGGCTTAGTGGGGACTAAACCCAGTGAGCCAGAATTAAACAAAGCATTAATTACAAGAGAAAAGAAAAAACAAACCACAGGTACACAGTGGGGTACATTTGAAAATCTTATCAACACCCAATAAATAGCTGCTGAAGAAGGAAAGGTGGTATTTTCTTAGTTATTTGTTATGTATTGTAGAGGGGCTGGACTGGAATTTCTTGGACTCCCCTTATATTAAGCTCAACTTAAAGATAAGGCCTTTTCGGGCTGGCTCAATGTTGGTGTGGAAGGAGCCGTTCCTTCTGTAAACTTCTGTGTACGTCTGTGTCTTGATGGTTGTGCCAGGCCGTGTTTTAGGTTTTCCTCCTTCATAAGGACTCAAGTCTAGAAGAACAGCAAACAGTTCTGCATTTTATAACTTCCCTTAAGCATTAGCAGCAGAATACAGATAGTGTAGTATTCTTATCATATGACTATTGCTGAAAAAAATAATGGTGAGGCTGATTGTAAACTTGTTAATTCCTTCTGTTAGTGTTTGACAGAGCCATTAACAACAGCACAAGCAATTCAGCTTTCTGTTTATTAACTTGGGAAGAAAGCACTGGTTTAATATCCATGTGAGTCACACTTTTTATCTTGTAAATACAAAAGGAAAAATCAAGCAAAGTAGTAGTACTTCGGTTAGAGCTCAAGTTATTAATAAAATAGCCTTGAAAACTGAACCTAAACAAATAGTGCAAGGGACTTATGAAAGTGACTGATCCTTGTTACAAACCAAGCACTGTAATGTATGGGCACTGTTATGTAAATTGTACATCTCTATTGGTAAATTTATGCAGTCATGGGGGATGGTTTCATTGTTCTTCTGATTCAATGGCTTTTACAACAGAAGTAGTAAGTGCAGCTTGCTACTGCCTCTGCCTGAAATACTGCTAGTGTCAGAGAAGCCAGTTATCTTCTTGATGACTTTCCACTCACTGAAATTGCAGTACACAGAAGACGCTTCATCAAGAAGGATGCTTCACGAAGTATGCTTCGTTCACAGACTCTTGTCTGCCATTCTATAGGTTCTGCTTTCTCTGTGTTTTAGGTTTTTATTTAAAAAAGAATTTTTTTAAAATTTTTTTAGAACCTTTAGACACCAGGTTCTTCTCATTTCAGTGAGAGTTAAGAGCCCTAAAGAAATCAAAAGCAGAGTGTTGTGAATCTCGGCTCTGGTATTCGTGATGCTGGGGAGGGAGGTTGTAATATGGAGAAGTCGGTGACCTGTGTGAGCATTAGGTGTGGCACAGCACTGAAGGGATTCACTGCAGCAGTCAGTGATTGCTTACTTCTTAGCTTGACAACAGGGTAATGAGTCATTGCAAACAGTCAGGCAGAGGTCAAGAAAACTCTATACAGTGGCCAAGCAGCCATTAGGCTGTAATAACAGCTGTTTTCATGACTGAGATGGGTTTTAATGGTCACCCATTAGGGTAAGGTCTATCTCAGTTGGTCTGCATAACTATACTGTTCCTTGTTTTGCTAACACTGATTAATAGTGGTCTTGGGAAATTTTATGGTGTTTGGCTTTATAGACATTAGTGTGCATTTTAAGAGAAAATGTGATATTTCAATATTTCAGTATTTTCATAAAGTTACAAGCTGTTTTGAAGAGCTGTCTTGAAACTATGTATTAATTATTGTGTCTTCTGATAAATGCTTTTGTGGGAATATATTTTTTTCTACATGGCTTTAAATATTTGTGGTTAAAGTAATTTTGGAGCAGACAGTATAAAACCATGCTAATCCTAAATTATCTGTGCTAAAATAATTTTATGTTGTTTCTAAATATGTCACTATTATCATAAATGCATCATCTTGGATGATGTCAGTTAAAAGCATAGAGAAAGCTTTCACACTGTACGCTGTATAAGAAAATAAGGAAAATACTTAGGACCAAATTCCAGTTGATGTAAAAAATGTATGTTGGGCTGCACAGGAAAATTACATACCAAATCTTCAGATATGCTTGCATCCTGTGTGCATGATTCGTAGTAGTGCTTAGGGAATTCACTAGTAAATATTCAGGAAGTAACAGAAAAAATTGTTACTTCGTATAAATTAAATAAAATTCAGGAGAAAGTTAAAGAATTTGGTAATTTTTATACAGTTCAGCTATATACACTGAAAGAATTATTTCTGTTCAGAGTCTCATGAAATTTAGCATAGTGCATATAATTGTATCTTCTGAAATGCTAACTAAAAGAGAAAAAAAAGAGTGGAGGGTGTAATTAGAAGTCTCATAAGTATTTGTGGGCTTGTAGTATATGATAGTGTAACTTCACACAGTCATATCACTATAAGTTGTCCCCTGCATCCAATTTCCAGGGTACACCATTGGAAGCTGGAGGTTTTATAGGTAATACGGGGCCGAATACAAACTGTTAAACAAGCACTGCGCAATATCTTGGCAGGCAACAGAGGCAGAAGGTGAGAATGCAAGAGGAAATACATGGAGCAATGGAAAATATGTGAAACAATGGAAAGGAGTAATAAAAAGGAAAATTAGAGGTAGCAAAAATACAGTAATTACAATTAGTGTTACAGCAGCATGTGATCCATTATACAATGCTGCTTAGGTTTTTCTCTTAGCTGTTTTAAAAAGACCTTTGTATTTAAAATGTTTCTTTTTGTAAATAGATCTGAAAGGTGATAACACTGACTTCATCAGTGTTTCTGTAGAGTTCATATACTTCTGTTGTAGAGTTGTTCAGAGTTTGGATTTTCAAATACATGTTCAGTAGCCATTTATTCCCAGTAGTGTTCTCAACAAAATAAAAAAAAAAAAGGAACTGTTATCAGATACAGAATATAGTTTTTAGCTTTCCTCAGACATTTTGTTTTGTTTGTTTTGCTTCAGCATTCAGGGTCTCCTAGTTCTTCTGCAAGACTTTTAATGGTCTGTTTTCCATATGTCAAGGTCTTGGTATTGTTTATTTCTTTTTCATTGACAGCAGACTTCTTCCTGTATCTCCAGAGTCTTTAAACCAAGAACGGTTACCCTGTACAGAGTTTAGTAGTAACATTTCTTTCATTTTTCCCATGTTACCAGAAGATACCCTTCTACTGTAAGGAAAGATTCTGTTAAGAGAATAATTCTGCACTTATTACCCCCAAGATTAGTTGATCCCAAACTGCTGTTCTGTCAGGTTTCTCTTTCTCATTTAATCTGCTGAATGACCAAAAGTCAAGTATAAAAGGATTTATCCCCCCCCCTTTTTTTAATTTTATTTATACTTGCTTTTATTCTTCAGTGACATTTCAAAAAACTAAATCTCAGGGGGAAAAAAACTACAGTATTTCATAGAATTTAACTTAGGATTGTAAAGGGTCCTTTTGGGTTGCAGGGAGGTAAGGAAGAGTTCTGTTTCTTGGATGGGACTTTTTAATGGAGCTTCTTGATAATGTTCATAATGTTCTGTATAGTGTAGGATAGCAAAACTGGTTTGTTTGGGGTTTTTTCTCATTCTTATGGTCTCTCCTATGTAAGAATTCTTCAAAGTGAGTAGATGAGTTACGTAGGAACACAAAACTACTGGTGGAATAAACTTAAAAGTATGCAAGGAGTTATGTGGGGTAGTCCAAATTGAAGTTGCATTTTAATAAGTGTCCCTGCTTATTATGTGTGAAGAAGTTGTGGCAGTTGGAAAATTTTATCCACTTGCAGTTTTGTCTTCTGAAGTAGTGAAGCACCTTTCTTTTTCTTTCTTTCTGCCTATATTCGATGTTTCTCCAAATGCATTGGATCAGAACTGTTGTAAAGCTTTACTATACTGGTGACTGTATAATAATTCCAAATCACTTATTTTTTTTGTTTCCACTAGAAGAGAAAATTCCATGTAGCTCTGGGAGTTGTTGGCCTTTGGACATCTGCCTTTTTTAAGACAAAATGTGTAATTGAGACAGACCAGAATGAAGGAAATCCCCTATGTGTGCTATTTCTTACTGTTCTCCATAGTGAAATCACTTAAAATTCATACTAGAAGGAATAGATCACTTAGTTAATTATTTTAACTTAAATTCAACTGTTAATGATACTGAAAATTGAAGTTTAGATATAATTATCTCAGAGCACTACATATGCATTCTGCTAGTGTTTAAACTACATGACTAAAAATTTGAGTTTGTAGAAATAACTCTTGTCCACAAGGTTACAGTCAGAATGTTTTAAAAAGTTTGACATGGGAGATACGTGAAAAACCTCGCATTCAGTATTCTTCTAAGGTGATGCCATCCATGCAGGCATGATTTTAAGTGGTTTTAAATTCCTGCAACCATATCGCAGCTCTAAGAAAAAGATAACTGATGTCATTTAAATTAATTTACTTTGGTTTGAAATAGTGTTCAGCATTTACAGTTCCAGTAAGCTGGAGCCTGAATTTACATCTGATCCTCATAGCTGTAGGAAAGCTCATTGCAGTCAATATACATGAACAAAGCATGTTTGTTTCCTGGATTTTTTTCCCTAACAAGATAATTTTATTCTTACTTGCATATAACATTTGATCTCTTTTGATTTCCCATTTTGGAGCCCAGTGGCTGTTGTCCTTTTAATTTATGGATCCAACATTAGTGATGATCGCCACTCTCAGCACCTATCACTTCCTTGTGCTTTAGGTATATGCTGAGAAGCAAAATGCACACTACAGTGTGCTTACTCTCTTCTAGCTCTGAAAGTAAGCACCATATAAATCAGGTGTATTTTCATTTGCTATTTAAATTATACTTTCCTTACTCTTTAGGAAGCTAATGTAACTTCTATCAAGGAATTATTTTTTTTGTATATTTTACTCTTTTCTACATTTTTATGTTTTCCTAGGAAAATAAATCGCTTTTATAACTTGAAAATTATTTGGCTCTGTGATGCCATATTCTGCTGAAGTCATGTCAAAAGAATACACCCTTTTTGTATTCTCTCAGGGTTTGTTTCCCTTAGTGTTCCATTCATGATGAAGCTAAAAATTTGTTTTCCACTGTAACTTGACATCTTACTCTGATTTAACTGCTTCATAAAATTATACAAAATCTGTTTTCATGTATTGAAGTATATATATACCCTTTGATAATATAATATGAAATCAAGCATAAATACTGCCTGTGTTGAAGACGCAACCTTCATTTAATAGTTTTCAGATGCAGCAGAATTCAGATAGATTGCAGACCTCGTTGGATGGATAAGGAGATGCTGAGGAAACTTTGAAGGAAAAACAGTCTTACAAAAGGTGGAGGCAAGGACAGGTGGCCTGGGAAGAATACAGGGGTGTTGTCTGGGAAGCTAGGGACCAGGTTAGGAAAGCTAGGGCCCAGTTAGAATTAAACTTGGCTAGGGATGTGAAAGATAACAGGAAGGGATTCTGTAGGTACGTAGCAAATAAAAGACAGACTAGGGACAGCATGGGTCCTCTCTGGAAGCTATCAGGAGAACTGGCTACCCTGGTTTTGGAGAAGGCTGAGGTTCTGAATGACTTCTTTGCCTCGGTCTTCACTGGCAAATGCTCTGACCACACCACCCAAATCTTGGAAGGTAGATGCAGGGACTGGGAGAATGGAGACCCTAGGCCCACTGTAAGAGAGGATCTGGTTTGAGTCCATCTTAAGAACCTGAACGTGCACAGGTCCATGGGACCTGATGAAATCCATCTGCGGGCCCTGAAGGAGCTGGCAAATGAAGTTGCAAAGCCACTGGCCATTGTATTTGAAAAGTCATGGCAGTCGGGAAAGGGAAATATAACCCCAAGAAGAGGAAGATGGCTGACCCAGGGAATTACAGACCAGTCAGTCTCACCTCTGTGCCTGGCAAAATCTTGGAGCAGATTCCCCTGGAAGGCATGCTAGGGCACATGAAAAACAGCAAGGTGCTTGGTGACAGCCAGCATGGCTTCACTATGGGGAAATCCTGCCTGACCAATTTGATGGCCTTCTATGATGGGGCTATGGAACTGATGGACAGGAATAGAGCAGTTGATGTCATCTACCTGGACTTGTGCAAAGCATTCGACACTGCCCCGCATGACATCCTTGTCTCTAAATTGGAGGGACATCAATTTGATAGGTGGACCACTCGGTGGATAAAGAACTGGCTGGATGGCTGCATGCAAAGACCTGGGGTCAATGGCTCAATGTCTGGCTGGAGACAAGTAATGGGTGGTGTCCCTCAGGGATCGGTGTTGGGACCAGTCTTGTTTAACATCTTTGTCGCTGACATGGACAATGAGAATGAGTGCGCCCTCAGCAAGTTTGCCGATGACACCAAGCTGTGTGGTTCGTTTGATACGCTGGAGGTAAGGAATGCCATTCAGAGGGACCTTGACACACTTGTGAGGTGGGCTGATGCCAACCTCATGAAGTTTAACCATGCCAAGTGCAAGGTCCTACACCTGGGTCGGAGCAATCCAAGGCACAGCTACAGGTTGGGCAAAGAAGAGATTCAGAGCACCCCTGTGGAGAAGGACTTGGGTGTGTTGGTCAATGAGAAAATGAACATGAGCCAGCTTCAGTGTGTGCTCGCAGCCCAGAAAGCCTACTGTATTCTGGGCTGCATCAAAAGGAGCGTGACCAGCAGGTCAAAGGAGGTGATCCTGCCCCTCTACTCTGCTCTCATGAGTCCTCAGTTGGAGTATTGTGTGCAGTTCTGGTTCCTCAACATAAAAAGGACATGGAAGTGTTGGAACAAGTCCAGAGGAGGGCCATGAGGATGATCAGGGGACTGGAGCACCTCCCATATGAAGACAGGCTGAGAAAGCTGGGGCTGTTCAGCCTGGAGAAGAGAAGGTTGCAGGGAGACCTCATAGCAGCCTTCCAGTATCTGAAGGGGGGCCTACAGGGATGCTTGTGAGGGACTGTTCATTAGGGACTGTGGTGATAGGACAAAGGGTAATGGGTTAAACCAGGGGATGTTTAGATTAGATATAAAGAGCATCTTTACTGTTAGGGTGGTGAGGCACTGGAATGGGTTGCCCAGGGAGGTTGTGAATGCTCTGTCCCTGGCAGTGTTCAAGACCAGGTTGGATGAAGCCTTGGGTGACATGGTTTAGTGTGAGGTGTCCCTGCTCATGGCAGGAGGGTTGGAACTAGATGATCTTAAGGTCCTTTCCAGTGACTATTCTATGATTCTGTGATTAATAGCGGAGTACATCCTCCTAATTGGAAAGATTTACTTGGTAAATCATGACCTGGCTTTAATTTATTTCATCCCTCCTGAATGAGTGTTAACACTCAAAATCCATTTGACAGAAGAGATTCTGAATTCATACCATTCATGTTTACTGTTTTCTGGCCTGGAGTAATAGTGATCAAAAAGTGGTGCTTATTTGATAATATAAGGAAAGTTTTTGGGTATAAGGCTTGTGAAGGTTAAAAAATCCTGACAAATCCTCAGTGGTTTTAGTGATCTATGCTGATACATATTAGTTGGACTCTGCATTCAAGAATTAAAGGTTGCTATTCGTAAGATAAGCTGCTACCTTAGGAAGATTTGGAAGTAATGTAGTTTTGTTTTATGAAATAGGGTACTTTTGCACAAGTGAATATATTTTTATTTTATTGCCCAAGTAAATTTGAATGGAATTGCAATATCTCAGTGAAGAGAAACCTTTTTATTTTAAAATGTTTTTCTACTTGCATTTTTCTTCTATTGTCAGAATATATGTTGCAGTAATGTTTCCTACATAACAAATGTTGTAATGCAAATAAAGTCTGACACTATTTCTTCCAGCCCAAACCAGGCAACAATGTCTTAAGTGTCTCATATAACTGATAAAGTGATGAACAAAGTCAGAGTCTTGCTTTCTAGGAAGATACTTCCAGAGCTAATTTCATTTTCATTTTGCCATTTTATTATAGGGCTAGTATGCCCTGTCTTGAAATTTTCTAATATATTCAGAACTCACAAAATAGCGCTATGTGATAGGGAAAGTGTCAGTAAAATTAGATTGGAGACAGTCCTCAATTCATCCAGCAGTGTCTACATTTTGGAGATGTTTTTTGATTTTATTTTAGTATGATACACATATATGATCAAATCTACTACTTAATGGTTATGAAAAGCCACAAATGACTAAATCGTTTTTCTTTGTTGTGTGGTGTACTACAAAATGTGTTTATGACCTATATAAGGCAGGTTCCAGATTTTAAGAGATCCCAATGACTACAATGAACACCTTGATTTCCTTCCACAAATAATGTCTGGAAGAGAGATCTAGAATTCCTAAGACTCACAGTGATTAAAAAAAAAGTGAGAAGTTTCTTTTAGAGAGATAAGAGAAGGCTGCGTGGAGGCCTCGTAGCAGCCTTCCAGTATCTGAAGGTGAGCCTACAATGATGCTGGAGAGGGACTCTTCATCAGGGACTGTAGTGATAGAACAAGATGTAATGGGTTTAAACTTAAAGAGGGGAAGTTTAGATTAGATATAAGGAACAACTTCTTTACTGTTACGGTGGTGAGGCACTGGAATGGGTTGCCCAAAGAAGTTGTGAATGCTCCATCCCTGGCAGTGTTCAAGGCCAGGTTGGACAGAGCCTTGGGCAATGTGGTCTAGTGCGAAGTATCCCTGCGCATGGCCAGTGGCCTGGAACTAGATGGTCTAAAGGTCCTTTCTAGCCCTAACCATTCTATGATTCTATGATTAAGTGTATTTTGCTTATAACCAGGATTATTCTGCTGATTGATAATTTATGCTGTAACCTTCTAATATGACAAAGGCAATAAACCTCTGTTTAAAGATTTCCAGTTTTCAAAAACAAATGTTCAGATTTTAGAAGTGGAATAAATAGTTGTTCTTTGTTTAGCGAAGTATGTGCAATATTGGCATAATAATATTGCTCATACTCAGCAATCTCACATAAAATCTCAGTTTATATTACCCACACAAAAAAGAATACATGGTAAATCTCTTCATTCAGATATTACTGTAGTTCAGATGGTGGAAATCAGAACACCTATGGAATTTTGTTAAAGGTTGCACTTTTTTAATACATTTCAGTCTGTACTATAATAGTGTAAAATATTTCACAACATAACCGGTCCAGTTACACTTCTAGAAGAAGTATGTGCAATTTTTCTGTTGCCATTTGAAGGCAGCATTTTTAGCAGATGTCTCGTGGGCAAAACCAAATGAAGGATACGGACACCATGGAAGTTCCTTAGTGTTTGGCTCATTAATGTTCCAGACAGTCATTTTTTGCATCTTTCTTTCCCTGTTGTCATAGGGTAGGCAAGGATTGCTGCAGTGAAGGTGGCTGCGGGGACTCACAGTACACCAGATATTCCTGGTTACCCGCACCTCCCGTAATTTTCTACAGTGGAATAGTGTTCAGGGTGCTTTGTGCAGTTGGCCATCTCCACTTGAAAACTGCCTACCTGTGCCCTCCTGTCTGGTTGATTCTCCTTGCAGAGAATCTAACTTAGGAGTATGTATAGTCCCATGAGTGATAAGCCTAAATGACCTAATTTAGCTACAAACTTATGAACATTTATTGAAATGTGCTTCTCTAGAGAAATCAATCTAGCACCTTGAAAATTGCAGTAGTCCACCTTATTCTCAAGAGACAAAAATCACCCAGAAGTCTTTTGCATTCCTGGGCCAGGTAATTGAGAAAATGATAACTAACAGTCTCCATTAACACATGTCATCTGTGAACATCATAAATGACCAACAGTCAGGGTTCAAACTAGGGCACAGCTCACAGATGAGCTTGGGGAGGTCCAGATACAATCCAAGTAGCCATTTTAATACAGACTTCACTCCCCACTCGCACCCCCAACCCCCCCTTTTTTTTCTTCGGGAACTTTTTAGAACAGACCTAGTTTCAAAAGTGAATTAGGCTGATCTGAATGAAGGGCAATTTACTGAATGAGTATGTGTCTGTGCATCAGTTAATTTTAGTTAATGCTTCTGAGTGTTCATGTGTTTACCTATGGAGAAGCCATTGGTTTCAGTAGTGGATGGCACGTAAAACGTGTTGTAATACAGAAATTTTTTTTTTTAAGTAGAATCGAAATATAGGAGCCACTTGATTTATTTTTAAAGTAGATTAATTAGAAATTATGCTCCAGTACTCCACTGTTCACAAAAGTGTGCACAGAAAAAAAAGTTCATAGTAGTAGCCTAAATTCATGTGAAAATTAATCAGTGACTATAACTGCCACAAGCATAGTGCTTAATTGGAGCTATAGCTGTGATATAAAACAACCTGTGTAATGTATCAGAGAGAAACTCAAAGCAGTTACTTCAAACCCAGTTCCTTAGGAATGCCATGATAAATACATGCAGTTTGGAATCCACCAAAGCTTGTGAGCCAGTAAAAACTCTCATACTGCCAAAGAATGAGCTCAGTTTAAATACCTGTTTTGTATGTCCAGAAAAGAAGGTGACTATTCCCATATAAGTCAGAGTTTGTGGTTTGGGTTTTTTTTTTCTCTTTTAACATGATAAACCTATGTTCAGTACAATAAAAGCTAGCTGGCTTCCATGCTTTCTGAAAGAACCATAAGAGCTTAACATCTTGAAAGGGAATAAAGACTTAAATGTCTGTCTCTTAAACCGTGTTCTAACAGAAAGTAAAAGACTGTTGATTTAGCAGTGCAGTAAAAAGTAAAGTTTTATTCACTCATTTTGGTTTTTGTTTTGTTTTTTGAAACAGCAAATTTATTATCCTATGCATGAGGCCTTCAGCAAATAAAGCAGTTAAAAATCACAGAGTGTTAATCAGAGCAACCCATATAAGATTATTTCTGTGTATCTGGATTAGTTTAAAGTGCTTAATGTGGTGTAAAAGTAAGGAAGTAATGGCTAGTAGACGGTTGTCCTGAGGAAACAAAAGTGCCAGGAGCATGGTGTGAGTGAAAAGTATGAACAATACTGATAAGGATTCAGTGGTGAAAGGTACATGAATGATGAGTTCATGTGGTGGTGGTTTGGGTGGTTTTGGGGGGTTTTTGTGGTGGGTTTTTTTTTTTTTTCTCTGAACAGCTTTCAATTTTGGAGGTTTGTCTATGTAATAGTTCCAGTTTCAGAAGATTGCTGTCTGGCTCCAAAGTAGCCAGAAGGCTGTCTTTCTCCAGCAGCCTACCACTGCATTTACACAGTTACATATGCTTTCTTTGTAATTTTTCATACCTAAATCTCCTTTTTGCCAGCTGAGCACTAATAATGACAGCTTAGACATTAATCTCCAGGGTAACTGTGATAGAGGCAGGGTGATCTATTTTGAATGCATGATCACTAATTTCAGATCTTAATTAAAGACATTTTTTTTCTATAAAGATCAAAATAGTGAAATCATGAAATCTAGTTACAAGATGGAGAATGCTGTTTTACATTTTCATTTTACATGATACCAAGGAAACCAGTTCTTGTCTCAAAGGTTTTTGCTTGGCTCTTTTTTTCCCCATTCATTGCTTTGTGGAGTTTTTTTTCTAATCATCCTCTTCAAGCTATTAATGTGCATATTTCTGATAAATACAGTTCATTTTAAGGTCCTCCTTCTACCCATTGAAACTGCTTTCTCTCTTCCTTTTACCCTCTTGGGGATACTCTACCGCAGGTATTGAGACATGACGTAGTTCACAAGTGTTTTAGGTCCTCTACCACACTATTTCATAGAAGCATAGAATAGTTAGGGTTGGAAAGGACCTTAAGATAATCTAGTTCCAACCCCCATGCCATGGGCAGGGACACCTCACACTAAGCCATATCACCCAAGTCTCTGTCTGACATGGCCTTGAACACTGCCAGGGATAGAGCATTCACCTGGGCAACCCATTCACCTCACCACCCTAACAGTAAAGAATTTCTTCCTTATATCCAGTCTAAACCTCTGCTGTTTAAGTTTCAACCCATTACCCCTTGTCCTGTCACAACAGTCCTTAATGAATAGTCCATCACAAGCATCCCTGTAGGCCCCCTTCAGATACTGGAAGGCTGCTATGAGTTCTCCATGCAACCTTCTCTTCTCCAGGCTGAACAGCCCCAACTTTCTCAGCCTGTCTTCATATGGGAGGTGCTCCAGTCCCCTGAACATCCTCATGGCCCTCCTCTGGACTTGTTCTAACAGTTCCATGTCCTTTTTATGTTGAGGACACCAGAACTGCACAAAATACTGCAACTGAGGTCTCACAAGAGCAAAGTAGAGGGGCAGGATCACCTCCTTCGACCTCATGGTCACGCTCCTTTTGATGCAGCCCAGGATACGGTTGGCTTTCTGGGCTGTGAGTGCACACTGAAGCTGGCTCATGTTCATTTTCTCATTGACCAACACCTCCAAGTTCTTCTCCGCATGGCTGCTCTGAATCTCTTCTTTGCCCAACCTGTAGCTGTGCCTGGGATTACTCCAACCCAGGTGTAGGACCTTGCACTTGTCATGGTTAAACTTCATGAGGTTGGTTTCAGCCCACCTCACAAGTGTGTCAAGGTCCCTTTGAATGGCATTCCTTCCCTCCAATGTATCAACCGAACCACACAGCTTGGTGTCATCGGCAAACTTGCTGAGGGTGCACTCATTTTCATTGTCCATGTCAGCGACAAAGATGTTAAACAAGACCGGTTCCAACACCAATCCCTGAGGGACACCACTCGTTACTGCTCTCCAGCCAGACATTGAGCCATTGACCCCAGGTCTTTGCATGCAGCCATCCAGCCAGTTCTTTATCCACCGAGTGGTCCGCCTATCAAATTGATGTCTCTCCAATTTAGAGACAAGGATATCATGTGGGATAGTGTCGAATGCTTTGCACAAGTCCAGGTAGATGGCATCAGCTGCTCTACCCCTGTCCATCTGTTCTGTAGCCCCATCATAGAAGGCCATCAAATTGGTCAGGCAGGATTTCCCCCTAGTGAAGTCATGCTGGCTGTCACCGAGCACCTTGTTGTTTTTCATGTACTTTAGCATGCCTTCCAGAATTTCCTTTATTTCCTTTATTTGCTTTATTTCCTGTCTAACATAGCTCCATAGTGTCATTTGCACTAAGTTTTGACATATTTCCAGCTACACCCTTTTAAAGTAGTGAAGCACGTCTGCTGTATTTGGCATTCATTCTGTTAAGTCTTGCTCTTCTGCTTTTCCTTATGTCCATTCTCTTCCCCTATGTTCAGCAGTTCCCAAAGCCTTGTTTTCTTTTCCAGAGTCAATGGTACAGTAGTGATTTTGCTGGTGATACAGATTGTGTCAAAAAAGCCTAGCAAGCCTCATTCAGATAAATGGTGTCCAGAGTAAGTGATTTCCATGACATGACTTCTGAAAATGAAAAATTAAGATTTGTACAAACGCAGAAAGATCACTCTGCATTAAATTTGGAGAACAGTCCACAATATTGCAGCCTGAACAGAGAGTCAAGACTATTTTGTTACTGGTGGTGTACCTAGCCCTGTGACTTGCGAGATTGGTGTAGATCTGAATCACCTTTCAGTAAAATATAATCTGTTAGTAATTTTTCTTTTAAACTGTTTCTGAAATTACTTTCAGGTCATATTGTTATGCAGGTTATAAGAGGCAGCTGTCTCCTGCTTTGCTTGATGCCACTTGTGTATGGCTCACAAGCTTATGGCAGGCTGCCGCTATGACACTAGGATGAATAATTTGTTTCTCACAGAGTATTTGTTCTGTTTGTTCTTTGTTTCCACATCTTTTGTGCTGGAAAGAATGAGCATTAATTTGGGCAAGACCTCTTGATGAAGAGGAAAGGGGTATTAATGTGTCTGTCTTCAAGGGTTTTTTTGGGGTATGGCCGACTAGCAATCATTAAGGTTCAGCAGTCAAGTTTTTGTATTGGTGTGAGTACTGTTGGTACATTTCTTAAACTTTTAATAATGAAACTGGATTTACCCATAATAAGGTGTTAAGAGGGTTGTACATAAAAACAATCAATATGGTGGTGCCTTTACCAGGAAAAATACTAATAAAAGGTCTGTAGCCATATGGTTACAGCTGTGTTTCACAGTTTATTACATAATAAATTCTTCACCTTGCCCACTGAATCTCTGTGTAAAAGAGAGTGGTATAGAAGCATAATTTTATTTCTAAAGTACTGTTCTAATGATGTTTTTAAATACTTCCCTCGACTTCAGGGTGTACAGTCCTTCTGTTATAATTGTAATCCTAGTGCAGTAGGAAATGGCAGTGCTCACAGGATGTAGTCGTTATAGAGATGTCGTTTCATTTCCCATCTCTTCCATTTCTTTCTTTACATGAAAGTGTTAGTGTCAGACCAAACGTGTTGCCATTGGTCCTGACAGTCATAGAGATGAAGATTGGGTACATGCTGAGATTGGTAACAATCAATCAATTTTTTTTTTTTTTAAATTAAGTAATCAAAGGTTTTGCTTACAAATCGAGCAGTGGAGCTGTGGGGAGGTATAGTATGTATGGTGTATCAAGACTTACAAACAGAATTTGTGTATTCCCATTAAAATAATAAATTATGTGGGAGAAGAATACACTGTGACATTTCTGAAAGCATTGAGACACCAGCCATAAGTGTGTAGTTGCCTTAACTTCATGACTCTGCTAGTTGAACCTTTGGTCTCTATGGTATTGGAATATGATTTATAATTAAACTTACCTTCCTCCTGAAAAGCCTACATTTTAACAAACTTGGTTAACTTTTTTCCTCACTAGCATGTTTTCAAAATGGTATGCACATACCTGCTTGGCAGAGCTGAATTAGTATTTGTGACCTCTAAGCAGTATCTGTGACCTTAGCACTATGCAGTATGTGTGATGCTGTCATGTGGGAGGCTGAGGCCCTCCTACTCTTACCCGAACTGTTTTGTTCATGATTTACCTCCATTATACTTGTGTCATGTGCTGACTCTCAGGAGGAAACACTGCAAACATTTCTGGCTTTTTGCTGCTTAAATTGAAAAGAGGATGACCTACAAAGAGCAAAAGTCTTGCTGACCTCAAACTGGTATCTTACTTTTTTCCCCTAAAGAATGGAATTATTTTACTGCTCTGCAATTAGGAACTTGTGAAAGGTAAATGTGATTGCTGATAAATACTTCTCCTGATTGCTGATAAATACTTCTGGTAGTGAATTACAGGATCATCTGGATGTACTTGTAACATTTACTCCATTAAAGACTACCTAACTAAAGAAGACTTTTCTGTATTGTGAAAAGCTGAATTTTGAAAAATAATAAGGAAGACTTTGCAATTTGTGACCAAGTAAGAAAAAGACTGATGGAAAAATCTCATTGCAGAATTGAATATTCAGTTTTCTAAGATCGGGATTTTTTTTGTTTTGCTTTTTTTTTTATTTTTGGAGGGGGTTGTTTTTTGTTTTTTTTTATTAAAGCCATATTCTAAAATATCAAGACCTTTAGTAGGCAGCAATTTAACAGTTACAGCAAATAGTGTACTATAAAAGGAAATTACTGAAAGGGAGGAAGTGCAGGGGATATGCACCAGTGCTGAAATCTTCTGGAAATGGTGAATTCTTTGGTTCCTTTGTCCTGTCCTACAAATAAGTGAAAGCTTAATATTTTATTTGTACTGTGAATTTCCTGGCTTTCCATTAAGTGATTTTTATCATTTTATTATACAGATAAAAATAATTCACCACTGTAATACCAGTGCAGTGAATTACTTGGCTACAATAAATTCATTATAATCCACAGCCACTGGATTTTGTTTAAAACAATTTTGACAGCATGACAGATTGCTGCTGAGAGTATGTCATGGTTTAAGCCCAGCCAGTAACTCAGAACCATGTAGCTGCTCACTCACTCCCCATTTCTGCCACCTGCTCCAGGCAGGATAAACCACAACAGATGTAAACCCCACGGATTGAGCTTATTGAGTCCAATAACCAAAGTATAATATAAAACTAATAATAATAATGATAAGAGAAATAACAAGGGGAGAGAAAAGGAAAAAGGTAAAAAACCCTGCAATAAATACAAGTGATGCACAACACAGTTGCTCACCACCAGCTGACCAATTCCCAGCCTCACCCAGGCAGCGATCTGCTGTTCTGGATGACTTTATATACTGGGCATGACATGCTGTGGTATGGAATGCCACTTTGCCTAGCTTGGGTCAAGTGTCCTATCTGCTTCCTCCTGGTTTCTCATGCTCCTCCTCACCAGCAGAGCATGAGAGACTGAAAAGTCCTTGACCAGGGTAAGAGCTACTGAGCAACAACTAAAAACATTGGTGTGTTACCAGCATTGTTCTCAGACTAAAGCCAAAACACAGCACTGCACCAGCTACTAGGAAGGAAAAAAACAACTGTTAGAGCTGAACCCAGGACAGAGTACTTCTGTAGAATAGCAGGTTGTCCTGGTTTGAGCAGTAGCAGTCATTTTTCTCCTTCTTGGTAGCTGGTGCAGTGCTGTGTTTTGGCTTTTGGGCTGAGAACGGTTGCTGATAGCAAGCGTGTTTTGAATTACTGCTCAAATGTTTGGTTTTGTCCAAGGCCTTTTCTGAGCTCTGCCAGGGAGGAGGGGAGGCCGGGGGGAAGGAGAGACAGGACACCTGACCCAGGCTGGCCAATGAGGTATTCCATACCATAGCACGTCATGCCCAGGATGTAACCGGGAGAGACCCAGAAGGACTGGAGCTCTGGGGGGATGGAGGAGGTATCGGTTGGTGCTCAGTCGGGCAGGGTGGGGTGAGCTGTGGGTCGGTGGCTGGTGAGGTGTTGTATTCTCTTCACTTGTTATTGGCTTTATCATTATTATTTGTAGTAGTAGTAGCAGTAGTGATTTGTGTTATGCCTTAGCTATTAAACCGTTCTTATCTCAATCCGTGGGGGCCACATTCTTCGGATTCTCCTTCCTAACTCTCCGGGAGTTGGGGGAGCAAGGGGGGGAGTGAGTGAGCGAACTGTGCGGATTTGGTTTAAACCTCAACACAGGTACTCTGACAACACTGTGTTGATGCCTGAACCACTCTGTGATTGTATTTTGATCATAAAATTCAGCTTTTATTATAAGGGACATTTCATGCTGCATCCTGTAACTACATGTTTAGTGTACATCATTAAGAAGCTCCTCTATGTGCTCAGTACTATTCTTTTTAATTGAATCTGTCTATTTAAATAAGCCATTTGAAAATACATAGTAGTTACAGTATCAATATTATAGCATGAAGAAAAAAGTTCACCACCAAGCAGAGGCGGTGGCAGAGCCACATCCTTGCCACCTGCTCTCCAACTTCCAGCCTTTTAAAAATTTAGCCTTGTAAGATTTTCCAGACAGGTTTGTGATCATAGCAATTAAGGAAGATGTCTCTTCCCACACAGATTTTCCCCTGCTTTGCATGTTAGACTGCAGAGAGCAGTGGCCATGTACTGAATGCACAGACTGCCAGGTGCTGACAGCTGCTGTCAGGTCACTAACCATTGTCTCAGATTGGAGTGACTGTGGTGCTGCAGTGATTTGCAGAAGATGTAGTGAGCAGTGCTTCCAAAGGAGGCATTGAGTGACTGCAAAACTGGCATAAAGCTTCTTCACATTTCCTCCCTTCCAGCTATGCTCTTTTAATTTTTTTTTAATAATGTCCAAGCCTACTCGCAAACATGTGGAAGTGTTCCTCGTCTGAGACGTGTTCATGTAATCCTGAGTGATTGTATGAAATGTAAGTATTACAGCTAACCAGAGAAGCTAAATTTCATTCATATTTAATCCAATTTGTGGTTAATTTTAGGCCAGAAATCTGAATTAAAATACTTAGGTACCCTGTCCAAAAAGGAATTAGGGTAATTTTCATATTGAGAGGGAGGTTAAAGTCCAGTGAAGAAAACAGAAATATTGATGATAACATCAGCCAGTACTTGGTCAGGGCAATAGGTGCTTTTCTGGCTTTATCAACAAAATTATTTCTTGTTTCTTAAGGTGCATTAATGATACTGTTTTAAAGACCAATTACAGACCATTGTTGTTAACCAGCTAGTACAGCCTAAATACCAGCATTTGCATTAATACTGTAATTACAGTGCAAAATGTTTGTCTACATATGTGTCATAGCTTCATGCTGATTTCCGAAGTAGTTGCCTGTCTCTGATAGTAATTACAAACCGGGTAGATAAGGCTTGTTAATAAGCACTTTTTTTCTGGATAGCAGAATGTAACAGCCTGTTTTGTCTACACCAACAGCTTCCCTAATGTAATGTGATAAATTTTCATTGAATTTTTTTTTTTTTTGAAACTGTCTTGGACATTTCCTGCAGAAAAAAAAGATGAGGGGGAGAGAGTAGGTTTTGAAATTTGTGGCTAAGTAGAACTTGTTGACTCCAGGAGACTTGCTGTGATATCTCAATATGCAGCTCTTGACTTTGTCCTGAGATCTTTGTCTGCTTGCTGTGTCCTAGAGAATCTTCAGAGTGTGTGGCACAGTGGGATTAGGTGACTGAGTGTGGAAAGCTTGCTGTACTATTAGGAGGATGCATAGTTCTTCTCAATAGGCTGGGTTGTCACTTTTTTACCTGTCGTATTCAGTTCCCAGAATTTTCTTCCTGATGCAGTGTAATCAAAATTAATTCAAAAAAGTTCTCAGTTTTGCTTTTTTTCACATAGATTTAACTCTTATTGAAAACATGGGCTTTTAGAAGCCACTTAGATGACTAAAAACCTGCTACAAGCAAACAACCAAAACCCTTCAGAAACCTATTTCCACTAATTTGATGACTAATAGTACATTTGCAAAGACCGTGTCTTATTTTGGCCAGTGTCTTAGGAAGATGATCCATTTGGCAGATAAATAAGCCTTTCCAAATGGTTGTTAAAAAGCGCACTGTGACCTCCCTCTGTAAATACTGAATAGTTAGTAAGCAAAATTAATAATTTAGAATACATATTAATTAGGTTGTCAGACTATTAATCAATTTTACACACACCAGGCAGCAAAGATGGCTTTCAGACTCTTGTTTGTATGAAACTTGATTCCATTATTTATGTGTAGGAAAGATGCTGTTTTATTGGTTTTTCTTTCTCCTTCCTCATGATTGAAGTTGGCAGCCTGTTTCAGGAGACTGGTATTTTGCCTGGAGCCTTGAAAGAGGAGTCAGCAGTGCTTAAATAAGCTCTTCTTGGCACCTGATTGGAGCCAGCAGAAATACAGTGTGTTTCTAGGAATGAGATTGTACCTGATTTATAAAGAAGCTATCACTTTTTGAGGTCAGACATGGCATGAAACTTTTTTTAATTCTCCCTCAAGGCATGTTTCAAATAGTTACTCATCACAGTGGTATAATATGTCTGTGGTTTCTCTAGAGAAAATAATGTTGGGTTTCTATCTTTAACATCTTAAGGGGCTAAAATCATTCTTGTGCGACCCAGTTCTAAAGAACAGCTTTTTATCTGTGATTATGTTTTGCTGCTTACTTCAGTCCTGCCAGTTCTTTACTCTAGACATAAAGGGATTAACAAAAGCACCCAAGTCAGCCTTTGGGTATCATGTAGCTTTACATACCTAGGTAAGTCTGAAGCTCGTTTTCAGTTTACTTCCAAGAAATGAAGTAATCTTCATTGGTGGGACAACACACAAATGCAAACATTTAAGTTAGTTGCAGTTTTGACAGTGGAAAGTTCCTGCTGGAATCGGTCATTATTTTGAAGGGGACCCTCCCTTTCGAGATACTAGTTGCCCGGTATTTCTAGAAATACCAGTTTGAAAAAACTGCTTTTGCTGTGGTGTCTTAGTCAGCAGAGGGCACCCTCCTCTTTAAAAAAAAAAGAGAAAGGACTGCTTAACTATAGAGAGGCAAAATACTTTTCTTTGCAGTGCCTTCCCCCCCCCCTTTTGTTTCTTTCTGCCTGTCCTATGTCCCCCATAGATTCTTCTCTAGATGGGAAATGCAGTGAAGCTTCTGCAGTTCCTTTATATAGCAAGTAGATGGGATGAGTGAATTTATGAACTGCCTGAATCAACTTGCCATAACTTCTGTTCTGTAAAGAGACCTACAGTCCAAGTTCTAGCTATTTGAATTCATAAAGCCAAGCAAAGCTGATTCCTCTGAGCCTTAGAAACATCTACAATGCAAGTCTCATTCAGGCTTTGTATGCGAGTAAGGCTCAGGAGTTCTATCTATATGTACTCTTCTTCAGTGAGATACTGAAACATTATCCTTTTATGTTTTTAAAGCACATACTGTTATATTGCAGTGGTTGACTGAGGCAGTGAATTCTTGAAGGACTATGAAGTACAGCCCGTTATTTGCTTCAAAATGGAATGAAAATTTCAGCATGTCCATGTTCGCATAACATTATCTTCATAAATTCAGCTGTACCACTATACAAAAATACTGCTAAGGAAAAACTTGTTATTATTTGCACTACTGTTATTGAGTATCACTCTTCAGAAAAAAAAAATGCACTAGGACATGACGCCCACAGTAAAGCCTCTTAAAACCTGTGATGCATATAAAGTAGAGGAAGGACTTGTTAAAAATTTCAGTGATGTATTCCAGCTTCTTGCGAAGTCTCTCTAGAAAGCCTGGCAGGTGAATTTTTCTCTCTGTTTCTTTGGGGTTTCTAGGTTCTTTTTTTTTGTTTGGTTGATTGGTTGGTTGGTTTGTTACTGTGTGATCCAGTACTTTGAATACTGTTTCCTGATGACAGGTTTCTCAGACACATGGTGTTGAACGATATGCAAGATGAGGAGCCCTGGCGAAATGGAAAATGTGTCCCTGAATCTGGGATTGACATTGTTCTCTGCTCACTGCTGTTAAAAAAACAGCTCTAAGCCTGCCCCAATTTATACCACCTGAATCATAGAATAGTTTGGGTTGGAAGGGACCTTTCAAAGTCATCCAGTTCAACCCCCCTGCAATGAGCAGAGACATCTTCAACCAGATCAACTCACCCAGGTTAGATACCTCAGTGTATTTTGATGACTTCGGGCTTTGGGGTCAGACTGTATTTTGTGTGAGGTCACCGTTGCAAGGTTCTTGGAGTTTACCAGATACAAGTATACCCCCTGCCACCTATGTATTTACTACATGTAAGCTTGCTTAAGTAGTTTAGGGACATTTATCTGCAGTTTCAACTGAAGTAGCACTGAGAAGCTCTGTGTGTATGAACTGATTTAGCTAGCTCAAGAAATAGTGATATCTTTTTTTATGTGTATGTACAATAATTATGTGTAGGGTTAATGCACAATATTTGAAGATCTCAGATTAAAAGTGGTCCTCAGGAAAAAGAAGGAAAAAAATCCAGACAACCTAGGACATGGATATTTTTTCTGAAAACTTGATTCTGGATACATGCTTGAATCTGTTTTTGAAAACAGTACGTTGGTAATACTATCCTCGCATGGATACAGCAGTAATTTGGGTAATTCATGTTAGCTACAAAAACTGTTCTGGAGAGAGATCTTGTTGCCAGTTCTTGCTTATGCTGGTTCAAATCTGAAATGATTTTGTTAGTTTCTGTCACTACAGATTAGAATTAAATTTGAAAATATTTTCACAGAATCGCAGAATGGTTTGGGTTGGAAGGGACCTTAAAGATCATCTGGTTCCAGCTCACCAGAAACTTTGGGAAAGTTACTGTGGCATTATCTTTCTGTAGTTGAGATCTGGAATACATAGGTGAAATAAGTAAGTCTTAGTGTGTTTTAACAAAATGCAGCACATTCCAAAATTAGAGATATTTAGTGTAAATTTGCCATTACTTTTAGGCAGGAATATATAAGGCTTGTGTTTACAAACATGTGGAGTTGCATCTGCATTTTAATATAAAATAAATACAGGAAAATTGTATGGCATATTGGGCAGGGAGCCATTTAGCTATCAAATTATAAGTGTTTGGATCAGGAGAAGTTTCAGACATCTGCTGTGAGTCTGCATAACTTTTTGGATGTTTTAATTTTGGACATTTGCATATACAGTTTTTGGAAATGAACTCAATTTTGATGAGAAACTGAACATGAGCAGACTTCAGTGTGCGCTTACAGCCCATAAAGCCAACCGTGTCCTGCGCTGCATCAAATGGAGCATGACCCGCAGGTCGGAGGAAGTGATCCTGCCCCTCTACTCTGCTCTCGTGAGACCTCACTTGGAGTATTGTGTACAGTTCTGGTGTCTTCAGCATAAAAAGGACATGGAAGTGTTGGAACAAGTCCAGAGGAGGGCCATGAGGATGATCAGGGGACTGGAGCACCTCCTGTATGAAGAAAGGCTGAGAAAGTTGGGGCTGTTCATCCTGGAGAAGAGAAGGCTGCGTGGAGACCTCATAGCAGCCTTCTGATATCTGAAGGCATTCTATAAGGATGCTATATAGCATCCTATATTCTATAGCTATATTCTATAGATGCCATATAGTGCATCTATAACGATGCTCTACATTAGGAACTGTAGTGATAGGACAAGGGGTAATGGGTTAAAACTTAGGGCAAGTTTAGATTGGATATAAGGAAGAAATTCTTTACAGTGAGGGTGATGAGGCACTGGAATGGGTTGCCCAGGAATGCTCCATCCCTGGTGGTGTTCAAGGCCAGGTTGGACAGAGCCTTGGGGACATGGTTTACTGTGAGGTGTCCCTGCCCATGGCAGGGAGGTTGGAACTAGATGATCTTAAGGTCCTTTCCAACCCTAATTATTCTATGATTCTGTGAAATATGCTATGCAACTAGGTCCCAGCTTTTAAAAATAACTGCACAGAAAAATTGAACCTTCTTCATGCATGAGATTGAAAATTTAGTTTCATTAATCTTTTGTATATTACCTAGTGTGATCTTGAGGCTGAAGACATTGCAAAGAAAAGTGATACCAGATTTATTTTATTAACTTTTCCATTCTAAATGTGTTGATGAGGTTCTCTTTTTCTACTTTGTCTTGTGACCTGATCGTAAACAAAGTTAGGCAGTGAGTGGCTTTTAGTATTAAAAACAACAGTATAACAGAACATAAGGTATCTTCTAATGTTCTTTGCCTTCATTGTCCGTCAGTTTACTAAAATTATGTCGTAGTTTAGGCTTAGCTGATAACTCAGAACCACGCAGCTGCTTGCTGCAGGTGGGATGGGGAGTAGAATCGAAAGAATGTAAATCCCATGGGTTGAGATAAGAACAGTTCAGTAACTAAAGAACAATGTAATACTACTAGAAGTAATAATAAGAAATAACAGGGGGAGAGAATACAAAATTTAAAGCAGAAAAAAACAATAAAGACGAGTGATGCGCAGTGCAGTTGGTCACCACCTACCAACCGATACCCAGCCTGACCCAAGCAGCGATCTGGGCCTTCCAGGTATCTCCCCCCAGTTTATATACTGGGTATGACATGCTGTGGTATGGAATATCCATTGGCTAGTTTGGCTCAGGTGCCTTGTGTCTGCTTCCTCTGGCTTCTCATGAACCTCCTCACTGACAAAGCGTGAATGACTGAAAAGTCCTTGACCACAGTAAGCGCTACCGAGCAACAAGTGAAAACATAAGTGTATTATCAGCTTTGTTCTGAGACTAAGACTCAGCACTGCACCAGCTACTAGGAAGAAAATTAACTTTATCCCAGCTGAAACCAGGACAAAGTTCAATCTTCTGGGTGCTTTGCAAAAGAACCACCATTTCAGGCATTTGGCAGCAGGCAGATGACTTATTTCTTAAATTTTCTGCTATTTAATCTGGTTTCTAATTTCCTGTCAGCTAGACAGTCTGCTACACATTTTGCAGAGCTTTTCTGAGAGAAATTTCAGACTTACTAGCAATTTCTGCCTCATAATTCAGTTCAGTAATAGGACAGCATTAACCTTTGACAACATCAGACTTTTGGGGTGTTTATCCCCCCCATTCCAGAGAAAGTATCATCTCTTCACAGAAGAGGGACATGTAAATAAATAAGCCAACAAAATAAAGAGAAAAGATCGTCTGTGTCTTTTACTGTAATGTTCTTATGTATCCACAGTTTGTAGTGAACCCACAGGTTTTCCTGACCTTGCATGTTTATCGGGAATTAGGCAATTGGAAAACATGCTGTGCTTTTTCGTTGCTTTATCCTTCCATTTTGTATGGGGTCATGAATTGTCTAGAAGAAGATGACAGGCCAGTCTTCTGCCTTCCAAGTTTCTGGGGTGATCTGTGGACATTCTTGCTCCGTACAAAAGCTGTAGAGGAGAGAAAGCAGCCTTATTATTTTATGCCTTTTTGGTTGATCTTTTCCTCAGAGATCTGGCTAGTGTT
The DNA here is from genome assembly GCF_012275295.1 of Melopsittacus undulatus. Taxonomy (NCBI): domain Eukaryota; kingdom Metazoa; phylum Chordata; class Aves; order Psittaciformes; family Psittaculidae; genus Melopsittacus; species Melopsittacus undulatus. The sequence continues at coordinate 40,022,478 of NC_047557.1, read as the reverse complement.
TCATTCTGAAGGCTGATACGTTTTATAGAAAAAAAGGTGGCTGACTTAGTTCCTCCTATAACTGGAAAGATGAAATGGGTATTGAGCATTATGTGTTTTTTCCCTGAGTTCCATAATTACCCATGTGGTGATTCAGTGAATGATTACTTTCAGTAAATTTGTAAAACCCAGCTTAATTTAAATGTACAAAAAATAGCTAAAACAAGCAAGTACTCTGTAGTAGTGTAAAGTCAGCTCATTAAGGAAAGTAAGTCTTGTGCAAATCCTAACCACAATTAATGTAGTCCTAAAGAGCCAGAGAGCAGAGCCATTTATTGTGATATAGATACTTGCAGTTCTGTACTCTCATTAACCTTGTTAGAAACACTTATAGGTGTTACCATTTGAAGGGAACACTTAGTCTCTCCTAGAGGACTGAATCTTAGTCTCAAATATAATAATAATCTAGTGGTAATTGGTGTTAATTGAATACTAATATGATCACACTTTCACCATTGGAAATTACTTAACCTGTGTGTTGTGACAATGTTACGCAACTGCACCTGGTGGTACTTAATGACCTTTGTGAAGTGTTTTCACAGAATCATAGAATACCAGGTTGGAAGGGACGTCAAGGATCATTTAGTCCAACCTTTCTTGGCTAAAGCATGACCAAGACTAGATGTTCCAGTACCCTGTCCAGCTGAATCTTTAAAGTGTCCAATGCTGCAACACTTCCTTAGGGAGATTATTCCAATGACTCATTGTTCTCTGTGAAAAATGTCCCTCTTGTTTGCAACAGGCATCTCTCATGGAACTAACTTGTACCTATTACTTCTTGTCTTTTCCATGTGACTCCCGCAAAAACTAGTCTCAGTCTTCTTTGTTAGCCACCTTCTTAATACAGGAACATGGTGATAAGGTCTGCCTGACCCTTCTTTTCTCTAAGCTAAACAAATGCAGCCATTCAGCCTTTCCTCATACAGCAGGTGCCCAGTCTTGTGATCATCTTTGTGACCTTTCTCTGGATCCTCCACATCCTATCCACATCTCTTTTGTATAGTGGGGAGCAAAATGGAACACAATATTCCAGGTGTGGCCTGACAGTTACAGGTGTTTATGTCTGCTGGTGATGGCCTGTTGATGTAACCCAGTTTTGAGATCTCCAGAATAAAATAGCATGTTATATAACACAAAAATCTAAAAGTCAGTATTGTTTTCTTAGACATATGAATTAATGAAGATTTTTATCACATTGGATCTGGCTTTATCCATTATTTTACCAGAGTTTTTGTAAATTTCTCTGCTTAGAATAGCAAGAAAGAAGATTAGGATGAACATGCAAAACCCAGTGTGATTCAGGATATAGAATTAGGTGGAATTAGATGTTCTTTCAAAGTAACAGTAATGTTAATCATCAATTCATGTTGGTTTTATTTGCTAGGCAACAGCTTAACAGTGATAGCCAGGTAACCTAAACCTTATATATGGAAAATAGGAAAGCTGGACAGTAGGTAGAAAAATAATCACACCCTTTTGTTGCTCCATACTATGATTTGCCATAGCAGAACGAGTCTGTATTAGCCTCGGGCTCCTCAGTTCAATTTCTTCTATAAACAGTGTGTACAATGTGCTGCTTTAGTTGCACTATACCATAGCTTTCCTTTCTTTAAGTAAACAATACATACATTCCATGTCATAGGAGGGCATCTCATGTTTCATACAGGAAAACTATCTTTATATACTTAAATTTTCTAACTCAGCTAACTTTCTAATAGTTACACTGGGTGAATAAGTTATCAGATAGGACTGATATAAGATGATCAGATATCATCTTTTTACTTTTCTGTCTTAACATAAAAAAAAACCTTTATTGCTATCAAAACATTTCATTTATAAAAAGAGGATTGGAAACTTCAGCATAGAATAAGGATAACTGTAACAAAGTACATTTATGAAGATGTGGATTCTGTATTTAAATTGTATGCTGAGCCATGCCCATCTTCTCCTTTAGCATGACTCATGTCTCTTAACACTTGCTAGAGAATCTGCTTAGGGTAACAAGAAGTTACTTCATTGTATTTCGCATGCTGTGTTAACAGCAAGAGAAGTAATCTAGCTTTTTTTCAAGAAGGGCTATAGTGATAACATGACCTTTAAAATGTAAGTTTCAGAAGCCTTTTTTTATTATCTATATAGAAATTCTGAGAAAATTCTCAGTAAAAGCTTGCTTGAATGTCCTGGTCACAGCCCTGTAGGAGTGACTTTCAGAGTTTGTCTTCCATGCTTGGTGCAGCTTAAAAGTAAGCAAGACAGCAAGAAAATTGATGGGTTTGATGGCAGTGTACAAATTGAGTCTGTCCAAGAAAACCCCAGTGAAGCAGAAGCACTGAAGAAATGTTTGTTTTTAAAAAGGTGAATCAATTTTTTGATGGATGCAACTTCTTGGCATATATCATAGTTTATTTTGTGAGTTTTGTCACACAGTGCAAAGTCATATTAATTGTATGGCAGAACATACAATACTGATAAACTGTCTGGGACAAGTATGTTATATTAAGTCGAGATAAGTAAATGAATAAAGCAATTACCTTTTAAGATCTTGTCATCTACCAAGGTAGAATACTTGAGCACCTGTTATAGAATGTTTAGGGAACTCTTGAGAAATACTTAAGTTATGGCAGATTTAAAATGAAAGCTTTTAAATAATAAGTTAGTCTTTTGCCTCTGTTAGCATTTTGATATCGCTTAGCTGTAATTTCAGTTCAGGATAAAAACAAATGCCTGAATATATTATTCTATCAGTTTGTCACAAGTTGTGAGAAAATATTCAGGGCATCATTCTTTTGAAAGTACTAAGGGCAACAGAATACAGAACTAAACTTGGTAAGATATAAGATAATTAAAAATTACCCAGTTTCACAAGAACACTGGGCTTATGTTTACTTAGTAGAATATCATTTGTTATTTGCTGTGAGAAGGTAGTGACTCTTCATGATTTGTCAGACATTTTGGGTATGCATGGACACGATCTGGAAGAAGGTATGCTTTGTTAGGACTTTGGAGATTTGAGCTCTGATAATGGAAAACGTATGTTCTAAGACACATTTTTCATGTTGAACTTGGAGGGGTTTATTTCTTCTTGATCAAACAATTATTGCAGCATAATACTTTAAGTAATGAGCAGTAGCATCATTCTCCTAGATTGTCAAAAAAGGGGTGAGGATTGTATGTGTGTAAACAGAGGATGAATTTATTGGAAAATAACAACAGTCCTTTCAATATATTTTTACCTAAATTAAAATAGAAAAGAGGTTTGTGTCGTCACCTCAAAGACTGGATATGAGACTTCAATCCCTCAAGTTTATTTCCTTGACCAAGTTTTCATCTGCTGTCTTCTCTGCATGCGTATGTATGTTTGCATAGGTAATGTATTTCTAGACAGATACATATGCTTATGTATTTGTTTCCAAATTTTGTACATAGTACTGCCAAGACAAATTGGAAATAATTTTGCTGTATTGTTTAGTAGTTCTGACTCCACAGGCTTTACCAATATTCTAAGTATTTAGAAGGTGTTGGATTTCTTAGGGATTATTTCTTATTAGAAACCCCTAATTTTAGATGTTACTTTTCAAGAAGCTCTGTAATTTATAGTGCAGACTGAAACTAGCGACGATTTCTAATAATCCTGCTGTTCTTCTTCAGTGGTAGCTTTGGTTACACTTAATATTAAGATCTTTTTATCAATTTCTCTGAAAAGCAGATTCCTTCTCTCCTTCCCATTCTGTTATCTACCATCAGATTCTAAATCTGTCGTGCTGGTTAACTAGCCATCATTTAAAAAACATGTTTTACATACTCTTAAGATTGTACCTGAAAATTTAAAATTAAAGTTTTCTTCAAAATTATCCTAATTAAACAGAAGTTTTAATATGAAAGTTTCATCTACCTAACCTAAATATTATTTGATTGGGGTAAGCATAGTGTGAAATAAGGACCCATATTTTATTTAAAACCTAAGTTTATTACTTTGTTTTCTGTCATAATATCATATTTAACACTGTTTGTCTTTGAACACACTTCATCATCATTCATTTGTAATTTACTCAGTACTCTTATTTATTCTCATTCATTCATCATTGTCTTTAAGGTATTCCCCAAGAAATCAACAATAATGTTTTCTTCCTACACTGTCACTAAGTTCATTCACATGGATACAAATTTTACTAAAATACCCATCTTTGAGTATTTCGGAAGTTTACTGTCTCTTCTATTTATATGTTGTTCTAGTGTCCCAGGTTCCGTCACTAATAAGTGGTTTCACTGGTAGAATGGATGTTAGGTATTCTGTTTAACAGTGTCTTTTAGAATGAAAAATAAATATGCTGATGCATATTGAGATCTATATACTTTACATTAAAAAGGAAGGGGTTTTTCTGTTTTAGCTTATTTCAGGAACAGAGGTTGTAATTTTTTTTCCATCTTCCCATCCTTCTTTGTGGTACTTGCTTTTTCAAACTGGGTATACATGTTGGTGCTATGGCCAGTATGAAAAATTGGTCCTGTTAATCCCGTTCACTGTATATGAGCTGTCTGCAAACATAGAAAATGAAATAAATCTTACTGTTTTGTTTGTTTTGAATTAGGCTCATGCACAGTTAGTTCGAGAAGTCGATGTAGAGAAGGTGTCAACTTTTGAGAATCCCTATGTAGATGCAATAAGAAGCTTATGGAGTGACCCTGGAATTCAGGAGTGTTATGATAGACGACGGGAGTATCAGTTGTCAGATTCAACTAAATAGTAAGTACATGGTGGCTACAAAAAACAATGTATCATTCTCTCTAACAAAGTAATTTTTACCATTTAGTTTCTTAAATTATATATGTTTACATGTTTGTATGCATATGCAGCACAAACATACCTGTATATACACTTACTAAATTGTTTTTAGAGGACACTTTCAGGGAAGGGGTACATCTAGTTCAGGATTATGTTCATAGGTTTTTTGCAGGGTGTCAGTCTGTGATCATCTGAAGATGCTAAGTAGGGATGATTAGTTACAATGGTTATGTTTTCTTTTGTTACACCTGTTCAAGCCCTTACTGTCCTTTGACATACACTCACAAATACAAGCTGGAAATCAGAGGTCTGGGGTGACATTTATGTGCAGAGTAGTTTGAGGGTTCTGCCCTAGCACAGGACTTAACCGTGCCAAGTGCAAGGTCCTAAACCTGGGTCAGAGGAATCCAAGGCAGAGCTACAGGTTGGGCAAAGAAGAGATTCAGAGCAGCCATGCGGAGAAGGACTTAGGGGTGTTGGTCAATGAGAAACTGAACATGAGCAGGCTTCAGTGTGCGCTTGCAGCCCAGAAAGCCAGCCATATTCTGTGCTGCATCAAAAGGAGCGTGACCAGCAGGTCAAAGGATGTGATCCTGCCCCTCTACTCTGCTCTCGTGAGACCTCACTTGGAGTTTTGTGTGCAGTTCTGGTGTCCTCAACATAAAAAGGACATGGAACTGTTAGAACAAGTCCAGAGGAGGGCCCACGAGGATGATCAGGGGACTGGAGCACCTCCCATATGAAGACAGGCTGAGAAAGTTGGGGCTGTTCAGTCTGGAGAAGAGAAGGCTGCATGGAGACCTCATAGCAGCCTTCCAGTGTCTGAAGGGGGCCTATAAGGATGGTGGTGAGGGACTATTCATTAGGGACTATAGTGACAGGACAAGGGGTAATGGGTTAAAACTTAAACAGGGGAGGTTTAGATTGGCTATAAGGAAGAAATTCTTTACTGTTAGGGTGGTGGTACTGGAATGGGTTGCCCAGGGAGGTAGTGAATGCTCCATCCCTGGCAGTGTTCAAGGCCAGGTTGTACGAAGCCTTGGGTGATATGGTTTAGTTTGAGGTGTCACTGCCCACAGCAAGCGGGTTGGATCTAGATGATCTTGAGGTCCTTTCCAACCCTAACTATTCTATGATTCTATGATTTAGTCCAATTGAACTCATTAGCTTCCCAACCTATCACTTTCATCATTTCTGTATGCATGCACTGGTGTAGAGTAGTGCAAAGCACAGTGGGATTTCTCTTAACTGTTTGGATTCTCACTTTCCCCATAAAGGTACCATACTGTGTTTTGTTCTTTAGTGTTAAGAAAACAAATATAAATATTACATAAAGTGAAAAACTGTAGGGTGCATAAAAGGTGAAAATTTAAGAAACAAGTTACTGACAATGTACATTTATATTGTTTCCATACTGAAATGAGTAGCAAGCCTAAGTGGAAAGTGAAACAAAGCTCGTCTTGCACTTTGGATTTCTTAGATTTGTAGGTCCTAACTTTGTTTCCACGAAAAATGTGATGCTGTTTTTAAAGTTGAAATAGGCATAGGCATTCTGTGTGTGTGTTAGAGGATAAAAATAGAATTACTTACTTTCCAAGTAGGAAATAGTCATCTGATGCTACTTCAGATCAGATTGTGATGAATACCATAGTTTTGACCTAGTTCGAATGAAATTGTCATCATGTGTATCTTTTTTATTAAAAGTAGTAGGAGATAATTCACTAAGCTGTAGAAGCAAATTGCCAGTCATTGACTTGCAAAAGGCAAATGTACTAGTTAACTGGTTACTTCTCAGGCTCAGCTTGTTTGGCTCACATGAGTTTTTGTAGATTTGGTAACTTTAATGTGTTATAGTTCATAATATGGATTTCTGCAAAATCTCTTTTAAATGAGAATTGTGAATCACTATATATAAGTTTTTGAAGGGCCTCCCTTATATTTATGCTTTCAGGTAGGGTTTTTTCCCGTAAAAGGAATTAGCAAAACTAAAGCAACATTGTTCCAAAAGTATGGTATGTATGTTTAGCAAGAAAACACCCAAACAGAATTTTCTATCTGTAATTCCTGTCCAAAAGCAAGAAAACAAAATGCTTAAAAGTTACTACTGAGATTCACAAGGCAGTAAGTTAGAATAAACTCCCTTGTGCCCACTGATGTTGTGAGTCTTGATAATTTATTCTGACCTGATGGATAAACCAAAATGGTTTGTTGTCCACCAGATCTCTTGTAAGCACATGTGTCAATATACTTTGTGAGAATGTGTCAGTATTTTTAAATATGTGTCAATATCACACATGTTCTTCATGTGTCTCTTGCATGAAATTCTGATCTTCCCAGTAGTTTTCCCCATCTTCTTATAGTAGTAGTATTTTCAGTCTGTTTCCTATATTGCTTTTCTTTTTTTTTTTCAGCACATTGGCTTCCTAAATCTTTTTCTCTGTATTTTGTGAGGGTTTTTTTTTATAGTTTCTAAATTCTGTTTTTAAATATACCCTGTATGTTTCTATACTTTCTGTCATCTGTTGACCTGCTTTGTCACTGTTAGCTGTGCTTTTGATGTTTTTATACCCACTGCTAGTACCCTGAAAGAATCCATCAGATGTGTGTTTATCACAAGATGTGAAGGCAGGGTCTAAGAAAGAAAACTTCCTGCAGCCTACAGGTTGATTTGAACTACTTAGCAGCTCAGCAAATGCATTCCATTCTCTTACCTTGCAATTGAATGCTCCAAAGTTCAGATGTTAATGTTATTCTTAAAAGCAATTTCTAGATTTCTGTGTGGTAAAGTCAAGAGCACATCAGGTAAGCAGAGATTATTCATTTCCCATATAAATTATGGGATGACGAAGCCACCTACTTACCACTAAGCCACTTCCCTCTAAGATATTATTTACTATGTGAGACAGCTATAAATCAACACCACGCTGCTGATTGCCTTAAGTAATAGCTGTGTGAGATGAAATCATTCAGTATGTACTCTACAGGGTGTCAGGACCTTAACCCAAATGTAAACAGATTACCAGTCAACAGTCTGATTATGTCATGGCTTTTCAAAGTCTGAAGAAGGGGGAGTCAACAGTCTTAATGTTGTCATAAGTAAGAGTTCATATTTATGTCTTCAGAATATCACTGATTTTTTACATGGAAGACAGAGATGAATCCGAACAATGTCTGCTCATCAGAGTTCATATTCTACCTTTCATGAAACCATTGAATGAATTGTAACGCTTTGGTCGTCAAATAATTTTATATAACAGTACTCAGAGTGTGAAAGTTTTTTGTAACTTCAGCTGAAAATTAATTCCTTCATACCTAAAAAAAAGACAGCATTTTGCTTCCAGGTTCCACTTCTGAAACAGGTGCATTTCAGTGTAATTACTGTGTGCTGAATATGACGTGCTTAGTGGCACCCAAGGGGAAGAATCACTGTATGAATCTGCCAAGTTTTTATACTGTAGCAGTTTACTCTATTTGGTGGTACTGCCTCTAGTGATCAGAACATTTATTCTTTCACTTTGTAAAGCTGTAGAATATTCTTATGATATCCTGGGTCTCTGAGCCGTTCTGGAGGATTAATACTGTTCTAAATTGGAACCTGCTCTGTGGCTGACGCTGGTGTAGTAAATTATGAATAGCTGCCTATATAATATCTGTGTAATAGTCATTTGTTGGGGACAATAATAAATATACTCTAAGATACATTAGAACATCATTATTCAATAAATAATACAGTTCATTGATTTTTTTTTCTTCATTTGTAAGAATGTACTTGTAGGTTCTAAAGCTGTACTTGGGGACAGTTTGAGTTGCAACCTGGTAGATTCTGCTTTTATGTAGTTTTGCAGTAACATAAAAATAGCAAATAAAAGTCTCAATGTTAAGATCATATACTAGCAGCAGAACCATGCTAACCTTATCTTATGCCTTAGATATAGTTCCCAAACATAAAATACATGTCTGAAGAAAACAGGACAAGGTTTGCTGCATACAAAAGCTATGCATCTTGTAGAAAAACCTGAAGATTATGCAACACAACAAGGGAAATGCAGAAAGGGAAGTGGGGTTATATAAAGGAGTATACACTATGTATTTCTTCCAGGTTCCTTTTTTTCATGCATTAATGAACATATTTTTAATATTTCTATAATTCTTAAACCACATTTCCTATTAAGAAAAGATTGCACAAGCATTTTTTATTTGATTACTTACTTATTTGTAGTGTTTGCTAAGGTTGGCTTTTAGCCATGTAGGAAATTGAGAGAGACAGCTAGGTAGAATGTGGGTAGGATAAAGATAAAAATAATACAGTGCAGACCTCTTCATACCTCGTTGCAAAGATCTTAGGTTTACTCTGTTTACTTTACATTAAGATCAGATAGTTCTGGAAACTGGCAAACATGCCTTGACTTTACACCAATGGTGTACAGGCTCAGAAATGCAAACCTACAGAGAAGTTCTGAAAATGAGGCCAATACTTATTTGCACTTAGTTTGGTTTACAGCTCATGTTTGTACTCAAAAAATTGATTCAGTTTACTGTGCTGCTGCTGCACATTAGCAAAGAGGCCACTTGTGTCAGTTACTCTGGCAGTTCTGTGAGGTCGGAAAAATCCTGCTACAGCAGCTTTAATATTTTGCAAATGTGGAGTTGAAAGACAATCAAGTAGTATGCATTTTTAAAAAAGTAGAAAAAGGCTTTTCCTTTTCAAAGCTCGTTTTCCAGCACATGGCCAAATTTTGGGGTAGTCTCATCAGCCAGTTAAGAGTTTTGCAAAACAAGCAAGAAACCTCCCCAAAACCACATCAACCCCCACAACAGAATGGAGAGTAGCCCAGACCAATTCCAGAACAGCCAGGCTGCAAAGGACAGAGATATGCCATATATTATTTGTTTGCATCATTAGCCTTAGTCATAGAATTTGGTTAGGATTTTATTTTCACTTTCTGAGTCTGTATGTCCATGAAAGCATTTTGTAGAGGGTCATGCTGCTTACGAACTATACTGACTTTAAGGATATTTTTTCTCTTTTACATTAAACCTGCAAGCTTTATGGTTGAAAAGATGTAAATGTTTGTGGTTACTATCATACCTGGAAAAAGTCAGCCATGTGGTATCTGTCATATGCATGATTGTATACAGTGAAAACTTTTGCGTATGAAGTGTTGCTGGTAAGCCTTGATTTCATAGCTGTGGTTACACTGAAATCTTTCAACAAGCTGTATGTTAAACAGGAAACTTTCGTAGTTTCTTGAGGTTTGTTCCTTCCGTTTTCCCCTGTACTCTTGTTCTCCCCATACAGATCAAGAAAATGTCTTGTTTGCTGGCTGGTTGTTAACAAGTCATCTTTTCTTGTTTTAGACTGACTGACCGACCCTTTTATCAGTGTCAAGTAACTACCTCTATCTCAACATAGAATCATAGAATCCTAGAATAGTTACAGTTGGAAAAGACCTGAAGATCATCTAGTTCCAACCCCTCTGTCATTTTTGGGTTTGTTTAGTGATTTCTCTAGAAGTGTTTCTTGGTGTGGTGCCAGGCAGAGGCTTTCTCTTAAGCAGTTAGTTTCGAAGACAGTCTGTGCTCATGTGGTCTCATAGGAAGACTGCCTCTAAGCACAGGGTTTATTAAGGTCCTAGTGAATTCAGCATCTTGGTACATCAGTTTTGCCTGCTGAGTCTGGGAATAGTTATTGGGCAACACTGATGAACAGAACAATCCAATTTTTAACCTTTGAAAGGGAAGCAAATGTTAGATGGATGAAGGTTGTAGCTTTTCTGCCTTTGTCTGCCCATGCCATACTGCCTTCTCTTGATTAATTAGGCTTTCCACTAGACAGTTTGAAGTTATAGAAATTCCTCTTATGGAATCATTCTTGAGAAAATCCTACTTTATCACCTGATTACTTGCCACAAAAATCTGGGCTCAAAGATGCTGGAAAATAGTAACTCATGGCTAAGTGGAGGGTGTTTGAGGTTCCTGCCCCATGTTTTTTCATGTTGAAGGTGCTTTAAGACCTCATTCCCAGAAGGTAAATTCAAATAAGTTTTGATCATCAGTTTTTGTTAGGTGGGGTAGCTTTTGGAAGTGAATTAAGACTGGATGTTGAGTAACCTGTTCACGGTGATGGAGTTATATTTAACCTCTTGAAGAAGGTTATTGTTTAAAACAATTCTGGTCTGTTTGTTAAGGCTAGGAGTCTTACCTCTTTACTTGATTTTTCTATGAGAAAGGGAAGTACAGAGCCAGTCAGTCTACTCCCATGATCCCATTCCTGCTGTTTAGTTTGAAATTTGCACAAACAATACCTTTGAAATGTGCTCCCTTTCCAAGGGCTGTGTCAGCACCTCCATAGCCTGGCAGCTTCCCTAGAGCTGAATGCAGGCTTGGGTCTTGTCATAGGTCTCAGGTGATGTGAAATACCTTAAAAATAAATGCTTCTGTCTCAGTGCTGACAGGGAAACATAAGGCTTCCTCTGCTTCTGATCAGCATGTAAATCACAAGCATACTGCTGGGAAGGCAGTGGCAGTTCTCCTGACATCAGGAGAGGGCCGTGCCAGCAGCACCTTACATGCTCATTGCCTCAGTAATGCACCGCCTGCCTGTCGCTATAGCAACCCCTGGGAAAATTACCTCAGTAGCCACTAAAATCCATTTTTACATAACTAACTTACAAAATTAAGTTTTTAAACTTAGTATGCACTATATAAGAATTTGCTCAGATCTATGTGGTTTGGCTCATTTGGGCTGGTGGGTTTTTTGTCTGTGTGGTTTCTCTTGGGTATTTTGGGTTTGGGGTTTTTTTTTTGGTGTTGGTGTTTTCTTGTGGTTTTCTTGTTTGTTTTGGGTTGTGTGGGGGTTTTTTTGTTTGTTTTGTGTTGTGTGGGTTTTGTTTGGGGTTTTTTTGTGATCTTTTGGTTGTTTTTTTTAGTAATTTTTTGCCTAGCTGAGTAGTTAATGTTTGGGTGAGAGGCCTTATAGCTACAGTGTGTCTTGTCGAAGTTAAGACACTTCTTAGCAGATGCTCAGCATGCTTAGCATGCCCTATAGTTGAGACTTTTATGGCTTGCCCCTAAAGGTTGCTGCTTGCCTGTAAAGTTGCTGCTACCTGTACAGCTGAACTCCCCATGGTAATTCTGGTGGTGGTTACCTGCGTTTGCATTGGCCCTCAGGAGCAGTGCCAGGATATTTCCAATACGGGTATCATTATTATGGTTTTAAATTTTGAAGTTGCTAAGCTGAGGAAACATCTGCTTTGGGCAGTTGTTAGCAGCAGTCTTTTTGTGGAAGTTCATGTTCATGACGGGTCTTGTGGTTTGCTTGCAAGAGTGTGCGCGTATAGCCAGTTCTCGTATACACTGGAAATTTAGTGCCATTGCAGAGTCTGATCGCAGTATTTGTGCATACATTTTGAGTTTGGCACTGATCCTGAAGTACCTCATGTGTATCTTTTATGTGCTTTTTTTTTTTTTTTTTTTTTTGCACAGGCACGGGATTTATTTGCCCAGGCAAACAATATGTTTGTCGGTACTTGCTTTAAAGCAATGGTGAATCATTTATTTAATAAGCAGATGTACAAAAAACTCAGTGAAAATCTTTTCTTTTCACTTGAGACATTGCGCATAGCCCTGGCTTCATAAAGTTCTCTTCATAAATTTCTCTATCCTCTTGCAAATAAGTCAGTGGAGGAAGTAACTCCACCCTACTTTCCTGTGAGAGCTTATGGACTTCCCACACCCCAGGCTGTATCCATCAAATAAAGTAGATTAATTTGAGCAATTTTAATAGTCTTTCTTCACTGTCCCAAATAATTTTAATGGAAATGTGTTAATGATTTTAGAGTATCTTGAAGGGAGCTTTGTGTTGCTGATGAAGAAAAAGCCTTCAGTCTGATTTTCAGAAACATGTTTAATCCCACTGAAGTTGATAGCAGAATGTGAAGTTACATATCCTCGAACAGTAACAGAAAGTGCATCTGATCTGCAGAACTGTTAAAGTCAGTAGCAGAAAATGCCTGCTCATTTGCTTCAGAGCAACAATGCACAAATTTCATTAAAATGTGAATTCCAGCACAAGTAATTTTCAAGAGGAGTGTCTTTGCTTAAAAAAACAAAACAAAAAACAATCAAACCACAACAAATCAAAACTTGAAAGAATTTTTTTTTTCTACTTAAACAGAATTTCATTAACTATCTGCAGTATGGTCACAGCATGAAAATAGCAATCATAAAAAATTTAAAAGTAAGGTTGCACAACAAAGAACTGGGACATTTTTATTTAAATAAATGGTTACAGTAGTTTTTTTATTAACTTTTAAGTTAGAAGGGAATGTAGTGGGGCTAAATGTCATTATTTGAAAATGAAAAATGCAGGATGTGTTCTAAATTGCTTTTGATGGACTGTAGATTCTGGTTATGATTCATCACTGTCAGATTTTAATGGATTTTCTGCATGCTATCTCGGTTTGGGGATTTTTTTCTGTGAGGTACTATTAGTTTTGATACTGCTTTCTTGATTTTGGCTGTGAGTGTATAATTGAGGACATTAATTCTTAGAGAGCCCAACATTCTTTGATTTCTAAGTGAAGAAATCTAGGGAAAGAAACAGGACTCCTTCAGGATATATAAGTAGTCTTCTATGGATTATATGGGCTCTGTAAAATTCTAACGGTGAAGTGAGGGTGAAGGTTGCTGTTCAGTAACTGAGTGAGCTTCCTTGAGCAGAACTGAATGAGGATGAGGAAAAGGTAAGTATTTTTAAGGATAAATTAATGCTTCTGGAACTTAGTGGCATCAGTGATTTGTGTTAGGACAAAAAAAAAATACTCATCTGCTCAATTAATGGTTTCCAGTGACACAAGTGAGATTTAACAGTGTACTATTATCCCTTTGCTTTACTGCCTTTCTAAAATCAGTCAGATGTATGTTATAGGTTACCTTAGTAACATATCTGCTGTGCACAGGTGCAGTCACCAGGCTCACATAGAAGAACAAAACTGGAGCTTGCCAAAGGAATGCAACAAAATGGTTGTGTAAATGGTTATCTGTAGGTTAATTTATCTTCTCAGTGGCTGACTGTAGGTCATTTTGGGGCTGGGAAGTAACCAAATGCCCAAGAACTTCATGTCTCGCGGCAGTTTCTCTCAGATACCTACCATGGGGAGAGCCCAAGCTTCCTGGTGCACAAATTTAATAAGATATCATAGAACCATAGGACAGTCTGAGTTGAAAGGGACCTTACAGATCATCTAGTTCCAGCTCCCTTGCCATGGGCAGGGACAGCTTCCACTAGACCAGGTTGCTCAAAGCCCTGTCCAACCTGGCCTTTGAATACTTCCAGGGATGGGGAATCCACAGCTTCTCTGAGCAACATGTTCCAGTGTCTCACCACCCTCATAGTGAAGAATTTCTTACTAATGTCTAATCTAAATCTTCCCTCTTTCAGTTTAAAACTATTACCCATGTTCTGTCACTACAGGCCCTTGTAAAAAGTCCCGCTCCAGATTTTTCATAGGCCCTCTTTAGGTACTGGAAGACTGCTACAAGGTCTCCCCTGAGCTTTCTCTTCTCCAGGCTGAAAAAGCCCTGCTTGTCCAGCTCCAGCACCCAAACAGGCTATAACACACTTGGTACACTTCTTTTTTTGAATCATCTCTTTTATGAGAATTAAGTAAGATCTTCAGTACTCCATTGATGTATGATTGAAACCCTTCACTAAGCAATAGCAGAAGATTTTTGTGTTGTAGTTGATGAAACTTTACAAGCAATTTGGGGTTATTTACTAAACCAGCTGGCATGTATGTCATGTATTACAGGCTTATTAACTTAATCAGAAGTTTGAGTGTGAATGCAGGACTTCCAGGTGCCAGAGATCTATTCTATAGCAGCTTACTGTTCCCTGGAAGATGTGTGGTTGTCTGTCCTTGTATGTCTGTAGACACTGCAGAACAATTAAGAAGTATGTTGCATATTCAAATAAAACTGCGATTTTGTATTCCTCAGACATCTTATAAAATTATTTGTCTCTACATTGGCTAGAATTATATAAAGAAAAATTTGAATCTTTGGTGAATATACATGTGAAAGCTATTTTCAAACTTACAGAATCATAGAATCATAGAATAGTTAGGAGTGGAAAGGACCTGAAGATCATCTAGTTCCAACCCCCCTGCCATGGGCAGGGACACCTCACACTAAACCATATCACCCAAGGCTTCATCCAACCTGGCCTTGAACACTGCCAGGGATGGAGCATTCACTACCTCCCTGGGCAACCCATTCCGGTACCTCACCATCCTCACAGTAAAGAATTTCTTCCTTATATCCAGTCTAAACCTCTGCTGTTTAAGTTTCAACCCATGACCCCTTGTCCTGTCACTACAGTCCCTAATGAATAGTCCCTCCCCAGCATCCCTGTAGGCCCCCTTCAGATACTGGAAGGCTGCTATGAGGTCTCCATGCAGCCTTCTCTTCTCCAGGCTGAACAGCCCCAACTTTCTCAGCCTGTCTTCATATGGGAGGTGCTCCAGTCCCCTGATCATCCTCGTGGCCCTCCTCTGGACTTGTTCTAACAGTTCCATGTCCTTTTTATGTTTAGGACACCAGAACTGCACACAATGCTCCAAGTGAGGTCTCACGAGAGCAGAATAGAGGGGCAGGATCACCTCCTTTGATCTGCTGGTCACGCTCCTTTTGATGCAGCCCAGGATACAGTTGGCTTTCTGGGCTGGGAGTGCACACTGCTGGCTCATGTTCATTTTCTCATTGACCAACACCTCCAAGTTCTTCTCCGCAGGGCTGCTCTGAATCTCTTCTTTGCCCAACCTGTAGCTGTGCCTGGGATTGTTCCAACCCAGGTGTAGGACCTTGCACTTGTCATGGTTAAACTTCATGAGGTTGGCATCAGCCCACCTCACAAGCGTGTCAAGGTCCCTCTGAATGGCATTCCTTCCCTCCAGCGTATCAACTGAACCACACAGCTTGGTGTCATCGGCAAACTTGCTGAGGGCACACTCAATTCTGTTGTCCATGTCAACAACAAAGATATTAAACAAGACCAGTCCCAACACCGATCACTGAAAATAAAATGTAATAATTATGCTCCCCTTCTATAGAATTTACTTGAAGCTATGGGAGTGTACAGAAAGAGGGGGTGGAGCACATTTTATACTTTGTCCCCTCTTTTATGCCAATAATACATTTCTGTTGCACTTCTTCCTACCCCACAACCCCTTTCCCTTTCCTTTCTCTTTTCCTCAGTCAGATGATGGTGTCACTGTCTTGCATTCCTTTTTGTTTCTCCCTGTCTATAGCTATCTTAATGACCTGGACCGCATAGCAGATTCCACCTACCTGCCAACTCAGCAAGATGTGCTCAGAGTTCGAGTCCCAACAACAGGGATCATTGAATATCCATTCGACTTACAAAGTGTCATTTTCAGGTAGTTTATTCTGTTTCTTTTTACATTAATAATAAATCCCATGTATAGGATATTGGTTAAAAGGGCATAAAAAGAAATTAGTCTATGTTTTTAAAATTTGAGCTTTGTCATTATTTTTTTATGTAATTGTCCACATATAACAAGGAGCTGATTCTAAAGATGTTAAAAGAATGAAAGACAATTAGGTTTGTCTTCTGAAAACTTGCAGTTCATCTTTCAGTAATGTCAAAATTTCACAGTGAATAATAATAATAAAATACAGTCATGTATCCTTTTAATTAATGTACATTATGGAATACAACGCTTCCACTTGTGTAGCTGCTTTCTAGAGAGAAATTGTTCTTTAGCAGATAAATAACCCTACCTGAGTGCAAGTACAGTTGTTTGAAAAATAACTGTGGAGTTGCAGTTGCAGGTTAGACACCTGTGTTTAGTTACACTGAGATACAGGGTGAGGTGGGAATAGAATGTGAGCAGATTTGCATTTTAATTTGGTCTGTTAAAAATTTTAGTAGGTACATGTTGTATTTTATTTGTCCTCTTAAAATGGGCAGCTTTACCATGTTAGGAAGTTATATTCTGGTAGTGCAGGGGGGGTGGGGAGATGGCAGTCCACTGAGTCTATTCTGTTCGCATACGTTTTAGCTGAATACACTAGGCATACACTGCCAAATCGTAGCTCATGAAACCTTTGTATCTCAGAAATCTGAGGGGTTTGAGACCCACAATAATCTAAACACAGAAAACACATCAGACTTCAAAGTAATATATTCTTCAGCAAGCTTTCTACCTAGAACAGATTCCATTAAATATCCATTAAAAAAAAATTTAGAAAAACAAACTGAACTTTGTTTTCAACTAAATTCTTGAATTTTGTCACTGTGTGTGTGCTTGTGTGTTTATCTGTTAAGGTGTTCATGGAGTTGATGTGGATGTTAATTTTGCAGAATGGTGGATGTAGGAGGCCAACGATCAGAAAGAAGAAAATGGATACATTGCTTTGAAAACGTCACATCTATCATGTTCCTAGTAGCTCTTAGTGAATATGACCAAGTGCTTGTGGAGTCAGATAATGAGGTAAGCAAGCATCAGCAAAAAGCACCAGTTTTAATGAAAAAATAACTTCATTTGTCCAGTACCGGGCATTTTCCAAATGCGTCTGCCAGCAGGCATGCACAGCTGCCTTTAATAGAGTGAGAAGCACTACAGGGACCAAGATGGGAGGAGAGGATCATTCTTCAAATATGGCAGAGCTGATCAGCTCCATGGAGGATTCAGAGAAACCTGTCTTTTTTGTGTTGAAGGGGAATACAGCTGAATACAGAGAAATGGTCTTAGTGTTGCTATGTAGCAGAGCCACAAAAATAGGCAGTGAAAATGAAGACAAAATCTGTAGATTCCTTGCCCCTCAGCAAGTTTGTTGGTGGCACCAAGCTGCGTGGTTCAGTTGATACACTGGAGGTAAGGGATGCCATCCAGAAGGGGCCTTGACATGCTCGAGAGGTGGGCCAGTGCCAACCTAATGAAGTTCAACTATCCGAAATGCAAGGTCCTACACTCAGGCTGGGGCAATCGCCGACACATTGTTGGTTGGGTGGAGAAGAGATTCGGAGCAGCCCTGTGGAGGATTTGGTGGTGTTGGTTGATAAGAAGCTCAACATGAGCTGGCTTCAGTGTGCCCTCGCAGCCCAGAAACTAGCTGTATCCTGGGCTGCATCACACTGGATGGAGTGGGACCAGCAGGTCAAAGGAGGTGGTCCTACCCCTCTGCTCTGCTCTCATGAGGCCACACTTGGGGTACTTTATACATACAGTTCCAGTGTCCTCAGCATAGGAAGGAAATGGAGCTGTTGGAGCAAGTCCGAGGATGACCGCAAGGATGATAAGGGGACTGCAGCACCTCCCATATGAAGACAGGCTGAGAAAACTGAGACTGTCCAGTGTGAGGTGTTCCTGCCCATGGCTTGGGGTTTGGAAGCAGATGACCGTAAGGTCCTTTCCAACCCCAACTGTTCCATGATTCTGTGCTCGAAGGGACCCTAAAGCAGTAAACTTCATTCCTTACAGTTAAATCATAGGATGCATATTGTATGTTTATTTCAAAAAGTAAGAGAAAGTCAGAGAAGTAAGAAAGTCAATGAGCTGAGAGTGCAAAGCACACTTATATCCAATATTTTGAAGGAAATTTACAGAGTAGGGAAATTATTTAATATTTAGATTTTTTGTCTTTCCTGATGGATATTGTAAGTTATTAATCAAATTTCTGTGAGTTGCTTATTGGCACGTGAAAGAAACATTTGAATATTCTTTATGGCTGTACACATGTTGATCTTTCTGTGTAAGAGAATGACGGAAATAAGGCAAAAAGTGTGTTCCTGGACGTGCGTGTTATGTAACTACTATATATTACATAACTATTCTTAAATTGTTCTGAAAAAGATAGCTTTACACATAAAGCTGTTTTGATTTTTCAGGATTTCACTTCTGAAACACTTGGTGGAAGCAGAAGTTGTAAACCTCAAAATTGTCTTGCAGATGGTTTTTCCACATCACTGCTATAGTATTAATGTTTCTTATTAGCGTTAACAGTGGAAAACTTCTGAACCTTTCTGAACCTTCAGTTTAAAATATGTTCATAACTTTAATTCAGACCAGTTCTTGTTTTCAAGTCATACATATGTACCCCTAGTAGCACTTTCCAGCAGCCTTAGGCCTGGAATGGAACCAGACTGTCTTAGAGCTAAGCAGTCATCTGTGACATTTGTTTTGGCTTTTGGCAAACTGTAGCCAGTCTATCTGTATTTTGTTGGTATTCCAGAGCACTGGTTTATTCCCTTCCTCATAATTCATGTATTTACTGATCCCATATTGCAGTTTTCTCTGAAAATGTTTGTAATGTGTGGAGCAGGCTGGAATGGCTTAAGGATTCTGAGTTTTTAAAATAATAGCGAAATTGATTCCTTGGATTAAGAAATCCTAGATACACACCTTCAGGTTATGCCTAATATTGCCTTTACTTTGTCTGTGTTGTCCTTTCACACGTTACACTGTTATCTAGGATCAGTCTTTTCTGTGATCTTGACAACAGTACTGGTCAATGGATATTCACAGAAATTATGTCATGAAAATAATTTTTCCAGCTTCTTGCTTTTGCCTTGCGTTTATCAGTCCACTGGCTTTCACTGCCTTACCTCATGTAACCCTTGGTCTGCTTTAAGATCTGTATAATCTAACCTGATATGTTAAGCATGTTTATTTTTTTTTGTGCCAGTCTTGGCCAGTCATTTTTAAAATATTCAAATACTTTTGCATGTGTCACTGCTCTCATTCTGAACAGAAAGTGTTCCCCACAAGCTTGTCTAAACCTGCTCCATTGCTGCTGTGTAATGTGCAGTAGTGTAGCAGCCAAAACTGTGTGAAGACTGCTGCTTGCACTGTTGAGAATCCTGCTGCTATGACTTCACGCTCTCTCATTTGTATTTTGAGATATGAACAGAACTGGTAGATCTGGAAGTGATTCAAGCAATGGTTCTGAAGGCCATTGGACAAACAGCAATTCAGGGGGTACTCAGACAAGTGGAACAGGAGGGATGGAAGGTAGAAGGGACAATCTGACTGGTGGAGTCCCTTTTGGAAGTGGTGTAGAGCTAAATAATTGGGGAAGAAAGTTGTTCTTAAACAAATGCTTGCCCAAAACGTTACCACCAAGGAATCATTAAAACTGTCTAGTGACTAAATTGTATGTAAATACAATGCCCCTCAGTAAAATTGTGTTTAGCTTGGTGTTCATAGATTGTAAGCGCTGAAAAGTGATAGCTACATATGAGTGAAGTAGAATTGATTGCTTAGAGGCATAGGATCTCCATCCCAGAGAGAGATGTACAAATCTTGACTAGACATGGCCATGAGCAACTAGATATAATAAACAATGTTAGTGCTGCTGGGAGCAGGGTGTTGGACGAGATTACTTCCAGAGGTCCTTTCCACTATAAATTCTCTCTTAAGTAGAAAAATAATTGTTTGACAAATAAAAGATTTTTTTGTTTGTTTCCTAGGGGAACATTCTTGTGGTCATGTCATAAGCTTTAAAACCCTTTATTTGATGTTGGATATCTGAATTAGTGTAGTTACTTCCACAGTACTTAATTTACACTGAAGAACTGTCTTGTGATTTTATCATAACATTTGCATGAAATCAAAACAGGCTGCTTAGAAAATTATGGCTCAGTACCTCAGCTGTAACTGCAAATTGAAACTGTGAAGGAACTTCATAGGGTGGTTTTCTGTGACATTTCTGTGCTTCAAGCACTGAATAGAGGCACTGTGCAAGGATGTCAGTTCTTTTAATTGGTGGAAATATTTATTTTCTTAGGATGTTCCAAGTAGAAAGGATGGATGCTGCTTGGTTTGTTAAAAAGTATTAAAGGATAATGTATGTAAAATTAGATTAAAGCAGTTAAATAAAACCTACAATAGGTATTTTTACTGTGTTTGCATTCGTGTGTGTATGCAGATTAGTTAATGTAGGCATACAAACTCATATTTTGGATATGGATAAAATACATCTGCAGAATAGATAGATGGAACTTCTGTACCATTCATCAGTGCAATCTGTTAATGGGTGATACATTGGTACAGTGTTCCAATCACACTTTCTTTTCATGTGGGACAGAAATAAGAAAGGCGGCAATTATCTCAAGCATGTATTCTATTTTTTCATTGGAACTTTCCTGCTGTTCACATCTGGGCATGCTTCCACTTCTCTTCCAGCACTTTGTGTGCCTTATTCACAGCTTAGTTCTGTATGGCTTAGCATGAGAGCTGAAAGAAAACAATATTGAGATCAGAGCACTTTCTCTTTTTATGCATCATGAATAAATGTAATACTTTAGTTGTCTGTTTTTTTCATCAACATTCAGCAATCCAGAACAGTTGAGCATAGGTCAGTGGCATAATATGAATTCTCAGATAGAACTGAAGTCCTCAAATGGTCTTCAGAATTATTTAACAATGTTATTTCAATGGGAAAGAAAATCTCCAGAACTCACTGTTTATTTTGAAACTAGAGAAAATAACACATTAACCACCTGTGCCAAACTTTATTGCAGTATGTATGGTATCTGTTCATACTTGTTCACACATACATGCATAGGTATTTCCTTTTTGGTTTGTGGATAAAGAACCTTTTGAATGTAAAGTATCACTACTGGGAAGTATTTGTATAAGGAAGGAAGAGTCAGATCCTCTCTGTCTTTTAAGTGGGTGGTTCATAATGGAAATGTGAGGTTGAATGATTGTGAACATGGATGCAGAGGCTGCCAGAAACACTGCTGGTAAATGTTGGTGTTGGCAGCAATTGCTGGCAAAGATAAGTGCTTCTATTTTTTTTTTTCCCCAATGATCAGTGGAAATGACTTTTTTCAATGTCAATTCAATTTTAAAATGCTTTCACCATTTCTTTTGTTTGTGCATATTCATGAAAAACTGATTATTCTGGCATTCATGTTAGTTCATAAAGATTAACAGCCTTTTTGAATTTATTTGAAGAATATTTTATGGCCATGTTTGACCATGTTTTTGGAGCAACTTTTTAGGCCAGTTTTTTTGTACAGTGATTTTGTGCTTTGATGGTTGTTGAACATGTTGCTTCAATGGATTATTCCCAAGTTCTGTGTTTGAAGTTGTCTCTTACTGTGTTTGAGTTACTCATCAAAATATTTGTACAACCACTGCAGATTTTTTTCTTTGATAGTAGTCTTAAATAGATTTTTCTTAGGCTAGTTACAGCAGTGTCGCTTCAAGATTTTACTTTGTACTAGTGGCAAAAATCTGAAGCATTTCCAATTTTGCTCCTGTAGCTACTTTTTTTACATACTGGAGGAGTCAGTACTTACCTCCTACTTCCTGATTTCTTCTGTTATTTCCCAGCTTTCATGTAGTAGCTCTGTGAAATAGATAGCCAAGGAATACACTGTAGATTTCTCTGTGCAGCTAGACTGCTGGAAGTCTTATTCAGAGAACAGAGACATTCATAATTAATACAGACTTTTGCACAAAAACCATCCACATGCACAAGATTTTGTCAAGTAAAGTAGTAGACTGCATTACTGTGATACTAAACAACTTCCAAATATTAGCCTCTGCTCTTTTTTCCTAATGCTTTCTTGCTTCAGTACATTCTCTTCTAGAATTATTATCTCTGAAAGCCCTCTCACTCAAATAAACATTTGTTAACAGCATAAATGTAGTTAGGTACATAGTGCAAATTATTGACTAAAAATTGCATTTTATTTGCCTCCTCACTGCCTTCCTTCACATCATTTTAAAATTCAGTCCCTCAAAGTCTGTGAAATCCCAGTATTGTTAACAGATACTCTGTAAGTTACTAAAAAGTTTGAAGACAAAAGTTGATTACATTTTTCATTTGATACGTAAGTTATAATATGCCCACTAGATGCCACTCTAGACAATCATAAAGACAGTAATGGGTGAATCTCCACTACTTCTTCTGTATTGTTTCAGATTAATGTTGTATTGGGTCTTTTCTGTTAAAGCACTGTGTTAGCTTTCCCGTCACGGGGTACCAACTGATGCAGCTTTTAAATGCTATTTTACGGCTTTTCATGTATTTTTCATAATTTGCAAACTTAGCATCAAGCAGTTATAAATTATTACTTCTTTAATTGTGGGACTTACACTACGTATTTTTTTCAGAACAACAGATAGCAAAGAGAATTTCAATACCTGAATTCAAACTAAAAATCCATTATTTTAACATGAAAACTGGAAGCATGTGATTAAAAAAAAGGTAGAAAGAAGTGTACTCTTTTTTTAAATGAGGAAGAGTTTGTATTTGGATATAAAATGTGACAAAAGGTGGGGTTTATGTCTAGTTATATTTATGACAGATTGTGTGGAGAATGTGAGAATTTTTTGCTGGCATCTCTATGTCATAAGGAGGAAAATGGAGTAATGGCTGGTAACACCAATATGCAATTTAGGACTGACTGCAGACAAGCAGAGTAGGGAGGTTTTTCAGGCAAGCAGATTTTGAGTGATGGTGAAAGCAATGATCCTGTGCTCATTTTCCTTGTGCCAGCTGCCTGCAAAGCCAGGGGTGCCATGGTGAGCTTGTTGCTGCTGTCAGAAGGGAGTTGCTGAGAAGGTTGGCATCACTTCTGAGAATGGCTGTCAGCTACTTAAGAGTGCCTTGAGCCAGCTCCAGCTGTACATTTCTGTACATTAGTAATTCACAGGTTTCTTGTTGCAGCCTTTTCCACTGAAGTTTAAATAATATTTTCCTGGAAGCAATTTGGTGATGTAGAGCTGGCTCATAAAATCAGATCAAGTGCTTGAACAAACTGTTAAGTACTGCCTGCTCCCTGCTGTTCTTGTCCTCTTTTCCAAGAGCCGCACTGTTGCTTGGTTTGGCAAGGCTTTCTTCGCATTGCATCTTACAGGTCAGATCCCCAGTGCTGAACTTCTTCTATACTCCTTGTCATCCTGTCCCTATCCAGTAAAAACACTGTAATGTGAAACTGTTTTGTACATAAGCAGTACATCATATTAAAGGCAAGGGTCAAATAGAATCATAGAATAGTTAGGGTTGGAAAGGACCTTAAGATCATCTAGTTCCAAACCCCTGCCATGGGCAGTGACACCTCGCACTAAACCATATCACCCAAGGCTCTGTCCAGCCTGGCCTTGACCACTGCCAGGGATGGAACATTCGCAACTTCCTAGGGCAGCCCATTCCAGTGCCTTGCCACCCTCACTGTGAAGAACTTCCTCCTTATATCCCATCTAAGCTTGCCCTGTTTAAGTTTCAACCCATTACCCCTTGTCCTGTCACTACAGTCCCGAAAGAAGTGTCCCTCACCAGCATCCTTGTAGGCCCCCTTCAGATGCTGGAAGGCTGCTATGAGGTCTCCATGCAACCTTCTCCAGGCTGAACAGCCCCAACTTTCTCAGCCTGTCCTCATATGGGAGGTGCTCCAGTCCCCTGATCATCCTCGTGGCCCTCCTCTGGACTTGTTCCAACAGTTCCGTGTCCTTTTTATGTTGAGGACACCAGAACTGCACACAATGCTCCAAGTGAGGTCTCACGAGAGCAGAATAGAGGGGCAGGATCACCTCCTTCGACCTGCTGGTCACACTTCTTTTGATGCAGCCCAGGATACAGTTGGCTTTCTGGGCTGGGAGTGCACACTGCTGGCTCATGTTCATTTTCTCATCGACCAACACCCCCAAGTCCTTCTCCGCACGGCTGCTCTGAATCTCTTCTTTGCCCAACCTGTAGCTGTGCCTGGGATTGCTCCGACCCAGGTGTAGGAGCTTGCTCTTGTCATGATTAAACTTCATGAGGTTGGCATCAGCCCACCTTACAAGCGTGTCAGGGTCCCTGTGGATGGCATTCCTTCCCTCCAGCATATCAACTGAACCACACAGTTTGGTGCCATTGGCAAACTTGCTGAGGGTGCACTCAATCCCACTGTCCATGTCATCCACAGAGATGTTGAACAAGACCAGTCCCAACACCAATCCTTGAGGAATACCACTCATTACTGGTCTCCAGCTGGACATAGAGCCATTGATCACAACTCTTTACATGCAGCCATCTGGACAGTTCTTTATTCACTGAGTGTACTTGGTACTTGTTCCGATATCTTTAGGAAGCTTTGAAAGACACTTGTTAAATATGCAAATTATATGAAATTTGTATTCAATCCCTTGAATTAACTGATCTGATTTTTTAAAATTCTGATTTAAAATTAAAATCTTATTACCTGTGTCTTCTCTGAAGGTATATTTGTCTATGGAGTGTTGCAATGTGACATATGTACAGAGGAGATAAACAATGATACCCAAAGTCTTTTTTCTATGTTTCTGTTACACGGACAGAACATAGCATTCTGTGTTTTGGGTTTTTTTTTTTCCTTGAGAAAGATCATGAAAATTCATAGACCTGTCAATGGATCTTAAGGAGAGTGACCTTTTACTTAACTGATTCAGACAGCTTGCCATCTTTTGCCAGCTCCTTAGAAAATGTGTCTGCAGCCTTCTTGATGTCTTAATCCCTGCTGTTTGCTTTATTCTGCAAATGGAGGTGCATAAGGGCTGTTCTGTTGTGGTTCCGCTCTGAGATAATCCTTGTGCCAAGGTAGTGTTCGTCAGAGCTACCATTTGCTACACAGACCTTACTGTCTTACATTCCCAATAGCCTCATCTGATAAGACAATACAGAGCAAGATCCTTGTACCATAAGAAGTAATTCTACCTCAGTGGGCTCTGGCAATATGATGTTCATTTTTTATGATTTCACACAAGTCTGAATTTCCGTTAATTTTGTTTACGACTGGCTAATTTAATACAAAATCAGCAAGGACAACAGTCTGTTGCCTCTTCAAAGCCTGTTCTCTCAGAATCAGACTTAGCCTGAGTCTTTCTGGAAATACAGTTAACTGGATGACACTTGGAGGAAAGTGGCTTCTGCATGACATTACACTAAACAATACAGTGAAGTGAATGAGGGTGAAATAATCTGGTAGTGTTTTATTGACTTCGGTTACTGACATCCTGAACTATGTATTTTTTCTGAAGCAGCTGGGTTTCTTTCGGTTAGACTGTATATATTGAACACTTTGGAAAATTCCTGAAGGTTGTAATTATTTCATTTGATATAGCATTAATTTTTTCTGCTCTTCTACACTGCCTTCTTAACAGTATGCTTTTTTGGCATTCCAGACTGATTTTTAACTACTTGAACTATTCTTTGAAGTCATGAAAACCCGCTTCATCTCTTACCTGTCTGAGTGGAATCCTTAGGAGATCTGTCAGCAAGGAGGGGTTTAAGCCAGATTCCTCAGTTCAGGTCTCAAAGGACTTAAGAGACATAAATTTGTAAAAAAGTGACTCTGGAATATAATTCATATTATACAGAAGTCATGATAATTATATAATGTAAGACATACTCTTCTTACATTGAAGACACAATATTTTTTCTTCATTTTTGTAGGTCTTCTGGTATTTTTATGGTACGCAGCACTTAATTTTTTAGCTGATGGAATGACAAAAATTTTAAGCATATATCACTGTCACTTTAGTCTGCATGCCTTTTCTGCTTTGTCATGTTGGCATAGCTTTAAAATAGAAAATGAAAATGTATTCTGGGTCTAGTAACAGTGTTGGGATGACAATTTTCTTGAGCTTTCCTAGAGGAAGGGTCATAAATGTGTCCAAATAGGTTAGTTTATTTTGTCTTTGCAATTCGGTGTTACGTATATGGAAAAAAAACCAACCCAACAGAGTTATAAGTGAAAATAGGGCTGTTGTATTGAAGGATTTTTGTGAAAAACAGGAACATTTACTTTAGATAAATAATTCCTTTGTGTTTGGTGTGCACTTTGCTTAATGCGAGGTTTTCATTAGCTTAAAAATTTACTGTGAAAGAATGCTGCAATTGCTTTTCTACCACATTAGAAGAAACCAAGTGTTAATTAGTTTAGGTTAATATTTATAATCTAAACAGTAGTTTGTAAGTTTGCATTGCCTTCTCTTTTGCATCAAGCTGTGGAAGTGAAAGCTATCCTGTGTAGTTCCCATTGCTGTTCTCTAAGGCTTTTTTTCGAGAAAGAAGTTTATCTCGAATGTTGGGAAGAAAACAGTCTGATTAACAGTTAATCTCAGGACTTAGGTTTTATGCTCTGCTTTCTTGACATTTTGTTTTCTCTCTTTTCTGAATGAAATCCTGGCACCATTGAAATCAATGTGAGTTATTGCTCACTGCAAGAAAGCAAAGGTTTTGCATTAGTTTCTCAAATCTGTCAGTATATTTGGAAACCCCATACCAGCATGAACTAAAGTTTAAGAAATTGCTTGAAGATCCTGTGGTGATGTAAGAGACCAGATAATCCTCTGCTACAAAACAGAATTCTTTTTTTTTTGTTGGTTTGGTTTGTTGGTTTGGTTTGGGGTGTTTTGGGGTTGTTTTTTTTTTTTTTTGGTTGATTGGTTTATCGTTTTGAAGTTCCTGTTCATGTTTATGGTTGTTCCTTTAAAATTAAATCAGTGCAAGTAAAGATTTACTTACAGTTATCTATGATTCACCTTCTTGCTGTTCTCTGGAGCACAGTTTGGTGGTGAAGCAGTATTTTTCAGGGGCTGCAGCTTTAAATAATAAAAAGAGTAAGGTAATTCCTTTGTTTTGAGCTCCATCTGTTCTCTGTACTAACCACTTCATGTTAGTGTAACAGTTCCTCAGAACTGTTACCAAATTCTAACTTACTTTTACAAAGGCAGAAAAGTGTTACAAATAGAACTGTAGCTTCACTAAACATTTCAGCTATAATGCAGAGTATTTTCAGGAGCAGTTAAGTAATTAAAGTAAAGGCTAACCCAGTGGTAGAAAAAAATAGCAATTCACAGATTTTTAAGATTTTATGTCACAAGTCTTTGCTGTTGATGAACAGTTCTCAGGTTCCAAATTTACTTGCAGCTATTTTAAAGCTGATCTGATCACAGCTGTGCATACTGAGACTTTACAAATACACCTGTTACAGCTTTCATGTACACAGCCTGTCTTTTAAAAAATATTTATGCTTGAGCAGTTGAATTTGCAAAAATATGTCTGCATATTTAATTAACTTCTTGTCTTTTAATTGTAATTTAATTACTTGAACCTTACAGACTGGTAGGAAAATGCAAAATATGAAATGGATAAATTTACCAAAGTGAAATTGAACTATTTTATTTTTTAAAAAAGTATTTTCATGTCCACCAAAATTCCACTCTCTTTTCTATTCCAGAATCGAATGGAAGAAAGCAAAGCACTCTTTAGGACAATTATCACATATCCATGGTTCCAGAACTCTTCAGTCATTCTGTTCTTAAATAAAAAAGATCTCTTAGAGGAGAAAATTATGTACTCCCACCTAGTTGATTATTTTCCAGAGTATGATGGTAAGTATAAAGACATGACAGCTCATGGTCTATTTACACTGCAGTAATGAGGAATTGTAATAGCTTTGTCCAAATGCTAGACACATAGATAATTTAATATATTTTACACTTCAAAAAAGAAAGAGCTGCTTTGCAATTTTTAATAATCTAAATTTTTAAAATGTTATTGAACTTTTGTGGGATTTTACAGACTGCTAGGATTTCAATTTAAAAGTTGGAGTGAAGGTTTAGACTTGAAATATAAAAGCTAAAAAAATAAAAAAAAATTCCGTGTGCCACTCAGAAAAACCAGTACCATTCCTTCCACCATTTTATTGCACCTCTTTTTTTCCTGTATTTTAGTTTTACATTATTTATGTGAAGCTTAATGTGCTTGTCTGTAAAAAGTTGTGTGGATTGTACAGCAGTTTCTACTAAACCTGTACTTTCAGAAAGTTCTCCTGAGGTAAAAACCTAACTATTGTGAGGTAACTGAATGGTAGCCTTGGTAACAGAGAAAAATCAAACTCATATAATTAGAGGTCTAAAGAACTAAATGCTCCTATTTAAAAAATAAATAAATAAACATCTTTGTCCCATCAAAGAGTGAATAGCATATTTAAAAGCTGAATAAAAGAGTAAATCTGTTACATTCAAGTATGGAAAGTATTCCTGTTTAAGGGGAAGCGAGGGTAAACAGTCTGCAGATCACAACCACTTTGCAGGCTAAATTCAACATTGACTTATTCAATTCTTTTCTGAATTCCTGAGGTATTAAATGTTCTTTCAAGCCTCAGTTTTCTATTCTTGAACTTCAGACAAACAAAAATTTAAATTACATGATGGTCAGTAGAGATCTGATTAGATAAATAAGTTTGGATATAGTCTTTGAGATAGGGCTGTGTCTAGCTACTGTGAAGCTGAAAATTCTGGGAGGTTGTTTAAAATAGTAAGTGGTTTACTTTGAAGAAATCAGTATCTTTGAAAGTCTTAGAGTTTCATTCACAAATACTGCAAATTTAATCATGGTAGTGTGAGACTTTATCATTGCTGCTCTTTCTATAGAACTGGGTGACCAAGCCAAAGGCTAGAGTCTGTTGTGTGTTAGAAGCTGCAGAAGCATTGAACCGTCTCCTGGAGATCTTATGATCTGTTTACATCTCAGGAAATATGTTATCTGTATATGTGTATGTATGTTCATATATGTGTATATGTGTCCGTGTGCATACCTCCACATGCATTTGCAGCACACCAGGAAGTACATGATTTCTCTTTCATTCATTCTCTACATAAATTTTATAGTTACCCAAACTGGAATGTTAGCAATTGTAATCTTGAAGTATTAAAGACAGGTTATCATGAAGTTGAAAACTATGTGGGCATGTGCTAACCTCCAGAGTACAGATTTCATAAGCACTGAAGGACAGAGCTACCTGCAAGGGTTGAGTGTGATTATTTCTATTACCATGTAATGACAGGACTAAGGAAGATAGAAGGAAGCAACACAGAAAACATGCATGTTCTGTAGAAACACAACTTCCAGAAATAGGAGAGCAAGGGAATAATGGTCTTTGGAAGTAGCTTGGAATAATGGAACAGAATTCAACAGCCTATGTCTTATGTTCTTTCTTCTGCACTGCTCTTTTGGCTGTGAATGTAAATGAATTCTTACTGTTCCAGGCTGGAAGTCATTACTTTACCTTCTCTCTTCTGTAAAGCTGAACATGTGGTTTAGCTCTGTCCTTCTGAGAATTACAACCTTAATTCAGATCTGATAGGATTATTATGCTACATAATTTAGATAACAATTGATTTGTTAGAACATGAGCCTTTTGCAATCAAACAGCTACAGCTGGAGAGCATGTGTATTTTATTATCACTAAAATAAATGACATTCCAATGGTTACAGTGTCAGAACAGTTCAGGGTCTAACTTCATTACCTATTAAAATACTTATAAAACTAGTAAGTATTACCATGCTAAAATAACTGAAGTATAATTTAAATATAATACATGTAGACTGAACATTCACCAATTCTGTTAACATTATTTTAAAAGATTTACTAGTGTAGCTAATTTCTCTGTTTCCATTCTGTGCAGTTTTAAGTTCCCTGTTTTAAATGTTATCAAAGAAAGAGGATAGTCATCAGCAAAAGATCAGCTTTGATATGATAGCTCTAACTTGATAGAATTAATGAAATTTCATTCCGTCTTTAGTTTTCATAGTTCCTGCTAGGAAGAAAGTAGCTGGTGTATGATGCTATTGATTAGCCTTCTTACATGAGGACTACAGACTGAGCCCTTCCTGTTTTCTGTTAAAAGAGATTCAAGTACTGAATTGGCTTTAAGAAAACTGACTTTCTCTTCCTAATTATCAGGACCACAGCGGGATGCACAAGCGGCACGAGAGTTCATCCTGAAGATGTTTGTAGACCTGAACCCAGACAGTGACAAAATTATATACTCCCACTTCACATGTGCTACAGACACAGAGAATATCCGCTTCGTCTTTGCTGCTGTCAAGGACACAATCCTACAGTTAAACCTGAAGGAGTACAACCTGGTCTAACTGTGTCTAGGAGGCCCTTCGAAACTACGTTTGTGTGATTGAACATACACAAGAGGGACTGTATTATCTGTGAACACAATTTGCATAATACTAATTTATTGCCGGCCTGGACTCTGTGAATGTCCACAGAGTTTGTAGTTAATATTATGATTTTAATTTAAACTATATGGAGGAAAAACAAAAGATGCTGAAGTACATTCACAGCACATTCCTCATTTTTTAGGCAAAAACTTGTGACTCAATGTGTTTTAAATTCTCGGTCATACATTACAAAGGTTAGCAGGTTTTGCTAATGAAGCAAAATCAAGCTGGTTTCCTCTTCCCCTGACCCTTTCTCTCTCCCTCTTTCCCTCTTATCTTTTACAAGGTACAGTGGCCTTTTTTTTCCCTGCATTCCTGGGTGGAATATTTTCTGTTGAATTATTTGGTCAGGAAAATACTATCATATGAATTGAAATCATCAGTCATTCTAATTTTATAGTATGTACTTTATCTGAAGGATCAAAAGTATTGATACTGTGATTTTTAAATTCTTGACAGGGATGTCTTAATTCTGTCTTCAGTTTTGGGACTAGAATATTTGAATTGCAAAATAGAACTACAGTTATCTAAGACAATAAATGTAACCATATTTTCACAGTTCAGAAAGATGCATAGAAAACAGTAATGACATAATTAAGACACACCTGGGATTTATATGTGTAGTATGTTAGAATCTTTTTGTTTGCCATGTGCCATTTCTTTTTCTTCTTTGATTCATAAATGCCAAATAGAAATGTAGACACTACATCTTCCCCAGTGGCTACAGCCTGAAACAGTGGGGTTTTTTGTTTTTTGTTTTTTCAGTTGTGTGGGGTTTTTTTCTTAAGTTAGAGCTTTTTTAAGTGTTCTTTTTCCACAATAGAAAAAATATTTTTATTGTATAAGATTAATATTGCCAGATCTGGTGTTTTATAAAAACAATACTCTTGAAACATAAGATACAGATTGAAATGCCAAACTGATGGGTTGGGAACTGACCTGATTGAGTCAACTGCCAAATGATAAACAAACATAGTCTCAGCTCTCATGTTCCCTTTTTCAGAAATTGTTCTATTTTCTAATGCCAAAACCAACAGTGTGAGGGAACATGCTACAAGGTGCATCATGCACATGCATGTGGTCTGCTAATTTAAAGACAGTTTAAATCCTTATGTCAGGTATGGCATGAGATTACTTTATTTAATAATATCAAGGCACCTTTAGTTGGATAACAAGAAATCACTGATGAGAAATAACATTCAGGAACCTTTCTCAATAAGGTTGAGTGTTAACTAACTGATTTACAGACATTTGATAGGCTTTCATGCAAAATAGCCTTTCTCAACATTCTTTAGAAAAGATTTATTAATGTAAATGAAACAAAATCATTCTTGAAATTTAAATGTGCAATTTCCTTAACAACAAAAAATGCAGCACACAGTGATGATCCTTTATTCTGCAGCTTAGATTGAAAGGTATTTTTTTGACCAGGTGCACGATTGCTAGCAAGCAATAGAAAACTCGAAGCTCAGACATATAATTGGGTTGATTATCTGCAATGACAAGTAGCACTAGAGTGCACTTAACACAGAAGTTGCTGCCTCATAGCAGCAGATGGGAGGTGGAAAAAAGAATGGCTTATTAATCAATCACCAAAGTTGAACAATAAATACTAATAAGACCTTTTTTAATCCTTAATCCTCCCAAATCTAAACCAACAATAATAAGAACAGTTGTTAATTTTTGCTCCCTCTTAAAACACCTTGTAATTTAAAACTGGTTGTAGGTATAGTGCAATTATGAATGCTATAATCATTGTACATACATCTATATATATATATATGGTGGCATCCATATTGGCTTTGTGATCATTAATTTTCGGCAAATTGAATGTGCTGTATTGATATGTATCTATTGTATTGTATGTCTTATAGCTAATTCACATTTTAAATAATGTTATTTTATTTACTTTTTTAAGAGAGAATAATGTAAATTTTGTCAGTTTATTTCTGACTAGGGATTTGTTGTTGTTTTTTATTTACAAAAAAAAAATTACTATTGTAGAGAGTGGTACTAGCATCGTGCTGTATAAAATCATTTGCACATTCCTGAGTAGAACTAAATGGGAGACACCAAGTCAGAGGCCATTTGCGTTCAGAATAATGCTTAAATCCTGTCAGGGCTTTATATAGATGTAGAAACCAGTCTTACTAGAACTTTTGTTGTTATGTCTAGGATTGGAGCATAAAATTTTAGATATAAATTTAATTTCTATTCAGCAGATTCACATTAGTTTATTTTTACTTTTCTAATCAGCTTTATAGAAAAGTAAATTTAGAGGTATTTCAAAATCATTGTACAGTAGTACTAATGAGTGTATTCTGTTACCCAAAAAATATAATGAAAAAATACATCAACAATCAAACAGTCTTTTCAGAAACTGCAGAAAACTTAAATACAACAACACCCAGGAAGTCACTGTTGTTAATGATTTTAATGAGTTTAATCATTTTACTTAATAAAGCTAAAGCAGGTATAGCTAGGTAATAAAAAATGACACTGACATTCTGAATAGGGGATCAGAGCAGTGACTCTACATATACAGCATAACAAAATTGATCCTGATCTTGCTATAAATACAACAGAGTTTCTGTTCGCACAGTTCCACTGTTGACAATACCCCTTCTTTTAATTCAGGAATACATTGTCCATGCTGGGCTTAGTGCTATAAATGGAACTGTAGCCAAAAAAGAAAAAAAAAAAAAAAACAACAAACACACACAGAACACCCAACCCAGACAAACAAAAAACCCCAGACAGTGGTGTCTTACTAAAGTTGGGGTTTGTTTGGGGATTTTTAGTTTGTTTTGGTTTGTTATGGGATATTGGGTGAGGGAGAAGGAAATGTGGTTCTAAGTTTTGTATAAAAGCAAAACAGAAGTTTACTCATGCTTTGTAGTTACATTGTGATTGCAAAAGTTTTTAAGAGTGTGTGCCACTGGGCTACTTATGGTATGTTTTAGATAAGTCAAATCTGTAGCAATGTTTAGATCATTTGAGTATGTTCTGGAAGAAAAGAAAAAAAAACCCAACAAAAAACCCCACAAAAAACCAAATAGGCAAGCTTTACATAACTCACCTAACACAGCATTACAGTGTGACAGTTTACAAAAACATTTCCTTTTTAAACCACGCAGCTGGTCCCACCTGCAGTGTATTCAGTTGTGGTAGTGGTGCTGCTGTTTTAATTGGTGGTTTCTACTATGCCTTACAGTACTTGAGTCCAGAAGTTTGTGCCTCTAATATGAAGCTAAGGCAGAAATATCGAGACAGAAACCCTTTTAACTTTGCCAAAATTAAGTGATTTCTTTGAATGTCATATATGGGGGAGAAGGAAAACGTCTTGGGAACCTGTGTATTCTAGATGTTTGCTAGCACAAGAAAGTTGTAATACGTGTTTTACAGAAACTTTGAACTTGCCTTTTTCACAAATTAACTGTCACTGTCCTTGCATATGTAGGATGATGCAGCTATATGGGCAGTTTACTTTTTATAATTCAGACTCTTTTGATTGTCAAGGTGTATGGACTGTAGTTTTTAATCATACTGCCACATGATTATGAGTCACTTTTTACAGTTTGAAAGTGGAGAAGAGACTCTTTATGCTGGGATATAAGTCAGAACTGACTGCATGATTTGCTAAAACTCTAAATGAGGAGAAAGGGCTGCATATGAAGACATTGCTGGACTCCCAGCATTTGTTTGTAAGGTTCAGAAGACTTCCAGATTACTCAGCCTCATGACCCTTTCCTTGTTAATACATTCTTCACAAAAGAATGAAATATCAGGAGAAAATAAAGACATGCTAATCCACGTGAAAAATATAAAATTTAGCCAATTAATTTATTATATGTGCTGCTGTTCTTGGAGCTCTGTGCATGGTAGTCCTGCAGACTAATACATTAGTGAACTAATGAATTGTGCACAGCATATTAACAAGGCCTAAAAAATGACCTACCTCTAGCTAAGAGACCAGTAGAGTAAATATGTTTTAGGGAGGTTGTCATAAGTTAGGAAGTTAAAATGTCGTGGTGTAGGTAATTAACTGTGGTTTTTAGAAGTTCACACTTTTGTAAATACAGTCCCTCTTCTGACATAAACCATAAATACTAAAATTGAAAATGCATTAAACATGTAAAGCCATCTGTCCCTGTCCAGTTTGTGAGTTTAGTGGGGATCTTGCAAAACCATATGTTTAGTTTTAAGAGGAGCTACTGATATTTCCTCTTTCTTGGCTCTTGGTTAGCCATAACATTTTGAGTTTCATCAGTCAAACCAGAAACATTTCTGTATAGTAAACAATGCATTGAGGGTCACTTTTTAGCTAGGTAAAGGGATTTTACTGTAAGTTTCACTTAAGCTTTTTCACATTAGCCATGCTGCACAGAAGAATGGAGTAGAGGGAGATTTTGAGGATAGTGTGAAAAATGGAAAGTCAGCCAGGTCAATCTTACTGTAAATCTGTTGGTTTGAGTTTTTTCTCTCAAAATAGTGTAAGATGAAGTCTGTTGCTGAATTCCTCATTTACTGTGCTATAGCAAACCCTTATTTGACCAATTTTTTTTTTCTTCGGGGTGGGTGTCAGATATGTTTTTAAACAGTATTTAAAAATAAAGATCATATTTGCTGTTCTTAAAGTGTCATTTAAATGCATGTATTGTGTGTTGTTTGAGGGACAGAAATAGGGTTTTTGAAAACTAATTTTGTACAGTTACTGCCCCTCAAAAATATTGCTGGTTAAAAAT
Source organism: Melopsittacus undulatus (assembly GCF_012275295.1). NCBI lineage: Eukaryota > Metazoa > Chordata > Aves > Psittaciformes > Psittaculidae > Melopsittacus > Melopsittacus undulatus. The sequence continues at coordinate 39,986,886 of NC_047557.1, read as the reverse complement.
ACAGTATTTTTGGCCATAACTTCGTACTATAGTATCTTTTTCCTTGAAATTTAGCTTTTCTGAAACATTATTTGGGCTTATTCTTCTCCCATAATGCTTATTATGATAGATGTTGGGTAGATGTATTATTCCATTATTACTTCTTAATTACACATGCTCTGTCATCATTCTCTAAATATTAAAATTTCCAGAAGAATACAGTCAGAACATTCAAAACATGTAAGATTTGTTACAGTGGAGATGGCATTAGTAGAAGGCGGGTTTTGATTTGTTTACAATGGAGACTTGGAAGCATGAGGGGAAAGAAATAATAACCTGTATCTCACTAATGGAAAACTTTCAGAATTTGTAAGTGGCAAGGTGAATTTCTGAAGCATTTTGCCTGTTTGCAGTAGGACTGCAAAAACAGACTTTCTTTGATCTTTATGTTCACCTGTGTCATGATAGAAATCATGGAAAGATGCCTGCATGTTGCTTTTCATGTCTTGTATCTGATCAGCAGTCAGTGGATCTCAAATCTTCATTATTGAAGAAATAGAATTTCAGGTCAGTTGCAAAAATTAGTTTGTTCTTTGTTATGTGATTGCAACAGTTTTAAGTAAGATTGCTGAAGTCCAAACAGTTTGAGGACTTGAGTTAATGGTTCCTGATTTTATTTTGCTGTTGCAGAGGCTAAAGGGGAGGGATCAGTGAGGAAGGACTTTATGTCTCAGTGAAGATAATGTCAACAAAAAAACAGTGTAAGTGGCGATCTTTAGGTACGTGAAATAGATGTAGAAACTGTATCTGTGTAATATATTGTGTGTAGTTGTGATAAAACTTTACATCACATACTATGATTTCATCACCCGATTGCCACCCGCTTTGTAGGATACTGTTCCAAAACCCTGTGAGTTCCAGAGTACTTTTAGACTGCCATAAATTACACAGCTGCCAGCTCCTCAGGGATGCATCTGTTGTCAGTACCTGGTATCAAGGCAAGTAATCTCTTCTTAAATCTCATTACTACAGAAGGAATTGGCCTCAAAGACCTTCTCAGTTCCCAGTTCTCAGGTGTACTGGGTTTTCCCTCTGATTTATGTCAGTCCTGCCACTTGTCCAGCCAATAAACTGAAAAACTCCACTCATATTTGCTATTGCTTGGCTCATTTGGTCTAATTTTCAAAGGTTTCAGCCGATTCAGCTTTGTGTTAGGGATGGAGAAGTACAAGAACTGAACTTTAATCTCTCAGAAAAACAAATAAATAGTGCTTGTTTGTTTCCAGTAAGATTCTAAAAAAGTGGGGAGAGGGAAGGAGGAAATAATCTTCTTTAGATGTTTAAAATGCCATGTCACTATGCATGACATTAAAGATTTACTGTGTCTTTGTCCAAAGCACTCTTCCCTTCTCCATGCACACTTGTCTTACCACACTGATAAATTGCTTGCTGCCATTGAAAGGAAACATTTTTACTGCTTTATGTGTGTACACTCTGAAATGTTTTCTGATCCTTGTGAATTAAATGTAAATTGTTCTGCTAAAATTGAACAATTGGTGAAGTATAATACAGCTGAAGAAGGCTGCACTTTTTGATTTTTTGCTTGATCTTATGTTCCTTCTGCAGTTCTGATTATTTTTCTGTATCTTTACCCTGTTTGCCATAAAGAGGAGGTTGCTTGACACATCAGATTCAGTTCTGGTTATCATACTGAATTGATTATACTGGCTGAATTAAAGACAAATTATGAATAACTTCAGAAAATTCCTGTAATCAGGAACAGATCCAGTTAGCCTTGTAGACATGCATTTCAGAAAACAAAACTAACATTATAGTTGTGATACAGTCAACTGAAGGATATAGTAAGCTGACATGCACCAAACTGGGCCAGAGTGCCCATCTTTAGGTTAATTTGCGTTGCCAATAGAGAACTGTGTTTGCCAAGAAATTACTGAAAATTTTATCCTACATTCCTGTATGAGGTGGTTAATGCAGTGATCAGGCTGGCACTCAACTAAAGAGAGGCATTAATTGAATGATGAGTTCAGATGGATTCTTGCAGAGATAAGTTACTGCATAAGATTATATGATGCTAACAAAGATGACTTGCATGCAGTAAATAGTTAAGATGTACTTTTATACATCTATTATAAAGAGGAATCACTCTCTCCCTAAAAATTAAATTCCATTTATCTCGAAGTATCTGGAGTCTCTCAACAAATGTCAGTTAACTGTGCACAATTGTGACTATTGTATACTAGAGGTTAATAAATTTGTTATCACAGGCTGTAGAATATTTGGTTTATCCTAATGCTGATTTTGGAATGGCAGAACAATGTTTTGTATCACTATCTTGATTGCTGCCTTTCTCAGCATGTCTTGGAGAACATTCACAGTTACTGATAGGACCTGATTTATTTTACCTCAAGAATTGACTGCCATGTTAATATCCATCATTAAGGTTTTTCTTCAGGTACTTTAGAACATCAGCATTTTACCTGACATTACTTGAAGTCAAACAATGTGAGTGTAATTGAGAGGCAAAAGGCCAGACATAAACATAATCAAATTGGATACTTCCCTTGCATAATGATCTTTCAACACATAAATCAGTAATATCACTACAATATGTCTTAGCATTAGAAAATATTGTTGTGACTTGAGTAGCCTAGCGGATGCCCTTTTTAATTCTTCACTCTTCAGTCATTCTGATGGAAATATGAAATAACAGTTGGATTACATTAGGCTACAAAACCAGAAGGTGGATTTCTTTCCCTCACTCTCCACCACTGTATGCCCTGATTTGCTGTTTTAGAGAGCCATAAGTGTGACCTTCATTGAGTCTCCTGTTGCACAGCAAGCAAAAGTCAGGTCTCTGCCAGCAGAAATTAATGAAATGGCAGACAAGTTTAGCTGCTGCAGACTTCATTTCTGCAATCTATTCACACTATTTTAGTCTTTGCCTTCAGTAATTCTGTGCTAAATACGTGTTAGTAGAGGGAAAATAGATCTGCTTATCTGCTTGGAGGTCTTGGAGTAAAAATTTTACTCCACTGAGAGCTGTGAAAAAGAAAGCTTCTTAGAGGAGGCTTCTGTTAGAGTTAGTCATCTGATACTTTCCAATTCCCAAAAATTTGCTCATATAAGATCTGTAAGTAACAGAGGTAAAAGCATTAGTGAGAAGTGTATTGCCATCACCAACAGCAGTCTGGAGCAGACTGACTCAGGCTGATGTGGCATTATTTCAGAATGGGAACATATGGAAATTCCCACATGGTACACTGCTGTTGCTGTGCCACCTGTGAAACCAGGGTCCCAAAGGGTGCAAATTTTATCAGAAAGGCTTGGTGTCTGATGTGTCAGCATTCAAAGCAAGAACTATTCTGCTGTTCTTTACTAAAATACAATTTCTCTACCACAGATACACCTTACCCACTTTCTGGTTTCCCCCTCTATTTCTCATTTTAATTTAAAAAAAAAAAAAAAAACAAAACTTCCAAGGGAACCAGGAAGGCTATCAATGTCCTTTAGTCAATAGTTTTCAGTAGTCTTTGAGCCCCCAACATGGCAATAGGTTTGTGAATGTGATCACTGGTTTTAATTTTGAGCGTGTAATTAAAGCATCAAACCTGTAATGTCTGGTGGGATTCAATATGTAAATAGCCCTTGTACTTAAGGAAGATGCCTTTACTGATACTGTAAAAGCTGGTTTCAAGTTCACAACTTCTCCAATAGCTAGCAAATAAGTAGTTGACAATAGACTGCCATTAATAATGTACTGAGAGCTACAGGGAGAAAAGCAGGACACTAGACTGTGAAGTATCTACATACTAGTTACTGATGTGGGAGGGGTTTCTTTTTGTGGATTACTAATTACTAATTCAGTAACTACTTAATGCTTGGGCCAAAAGTACACTGAGAAAATAGTAATGTGGAAATCATCATACCACTTCATAAAAACTCTTTCAAAAATACGAAAAAGTAAAATCTGAGGCATTTTCCCAAGATTTTGAGTGTCATTAAAACACAATTTTAGAATGTATCTGTAAAACCATATACTATCTAGCTGTAAGTGCAGGAGCTGTGACACTTAGGAAGTGGCATATATAAATAAAGAATTTAACACAAGCTGATACCAGGTTACATCATTTTACATCTTTCATCACAGACAGGTACAAACACTTGCAAGTCATTTTTCTGTATGTACATGCACATTTCTGTGGCATAGCAAGCATATCAGGCATTTTATGTCTGAGAGTGCCAAAGTTTTACATATAATGCTTACCTATTTAAAGAATTTCCAGAAAGGTATTGTGAAACTGTTGTAATTTCACAGGCTTTAATGAAAAGTAGAAGTTGTATTCTGTTTGTTGTTTTTATTTTTCTTTAAATTAAACAAGTTTATTTTAAAAGTGTTTTTTACAGAAGTCTGAGTTTCTTCATATCTTATATCTTAAATGCAGTGATGGTTGTTCTAGGGGCTGAAGGATATCGGGTTTTCACAGACTCCAGTGATGATGAGAAAATCCTGGATGCTGCTAAAGTAGCATGTGGTCAAGAGACCAGAAGTATCTTGTGAATGTCTGAAAACAGAAATAGTTGGAACATATATTTTTCTCAAATCTTGCTGTATATGTCATCATTTAAATCTCACCATTTGGTATATTAAAAATTTCAGATGTTCTTCTCAATGACTTTGGTGTTAATATTATGTGTATTGATTTTTAGCTTTTAATTTTTCAGAACTATACTGAACAAATTTGGGACTAATTGATCAATTATTTTTTAAGCAACTTCAACTAAATCTATTAGCATTTACTACAGAGTTGCATTTTTGTTCCTAGAAAAATGGTAATAGGGTGGGGATTATTTATCTACCAAAGAAATAAGACTCTTTTCATCATCCATGTTCTACCAAAGCAAACACTGTCACAGTAAATACTGGAAAAACAAACAAGCACTTAGCAGATCCTAGAGGTTATGTACTTCCCATGCAAGACTTGCCACTGGCAAAGGGTTTGCACTTTTCCAAAACTTAAGTGTTACTTACAGGGTCACAGCACATCTCAATATCAAATTCAGAAAAACAAACAAAAAATGCTCCCCATTTCTTCATTGAATTTCCATCCTCCCTGGACTAGTGTTCAAGCAAATGACTTGCATTTGTCATTCGCAGTAGTCAGTGCTGAAATTCTGACACATAAGTGCCTTGTCACTGACTTCATAAGCCTACCCTTACTGTTGCTGAACCTCAGGATGAGCACCACTTCGAGGTAATGGAGAATATCACAGTTCTAGGATTAGTGTGGTCCCCTGAAGTACATATAGTGACTTTGGGCCTTGGCTTCCCTCTTTGCTGGGGTAGAAATCCAAACATCTATTCTTGAGTCCAGGATTTGAGGACTGCAATTTATTATGATTATCCAGAGAGTTTGGAGATCAGTACTGGCAGATCCGCTGCAATTTCACAACGAGCGAACCCATAACCAGGTAGCTTTACAGAAGTGCAGTTCATTGTGTTTACAGAGAAAACACACTGTAGTAAACCGAATAGCTTACATGACTCCTAATGAGTCATCCACAAGAGCCCCTGACCATAGCTGTGCACAGCAGGCTTCTCCTGAGATTCTTAGCAATTTATATTTATGAAATTCCAATACCAAAGGTATTTTCTCATTTCTGCTGGAACTGCATGAACTTCTTTGTGGGGATGAATATTTCTACTTAAAGTATCAAAAATCCTGAATGCCTGTGAAAAATAAATGGAACATGCTGCTATGGAGGTTATTCCAGGCCTCTTCCTCTTCTTTGGTACTTCTTTTCGCAAATTCTCCCTGTGCTCAGTGGGCACAGATTAAATGTTGAGGAATTTTAAAATTTCACGAGTAGTTGGCAAGTGAGTGGTATGTCAGTCACTTTTCCAAACAAGCTGAAGGTGATCGTCTACCAGGATGATGCAGAATCATGCCAGAAATACAAAGGGTTTTGTTCCTGACAGAAAAATAACTATGTAAACCACCAAGGTTCTAAATATTTAGGAGTTCATGAAGCATCTATTTCTCATAAATAGATCAAGAAAGATATTGTTTGGTAAACTTAGCAAGATGTATTTTGATTAAATTTGTTATTTAAAGAGAAAACACCTATTTTATATTTTGTTGTTAAGGACAGAATATTAAAAATCTATACATTTTAATAGATCTGGAGCACCACACATATCTAAGAACCTGCCTTGCACAGTTACATTTTCATGCTTAGTATCTGCTTCAGTCTTTCAAAAATTACTGATAAACACTCGCATAGAGACTGACTCTTTAGCTAATTTAAGACAATATTCTGCTTCCTCAGTTCCTCTAACATATTACTTCCGTATGTGGTCCCATTTTGAGGATGCATAGGCTGCAGGAGTATCTTACCTGTACAGCGAGTGTATCGGTGCAGTGTTTCCGTACAGTCTGCCTAAAAAAGGGTCTGACTGGCTAACTAACTATCCAACCGCAACTTCTTGTTTTCTCATAGGTTTTCTGCTCTTCTCAGTAGCACAGTGTAATTCCCCACTGTGTTCTTGAGGAGGAGAAGTGCTGAAGGTGACTTTAGCTAACTTGGAATCAGCAAAAGCTCTTTGATATCACTTGTGCACTCTACTTTCCCATTAGAATTGCCACACCCCATTAGTTCTCAAAGCCTGAATCTTTGTAGTCTCAGACGTACAAATTTCAGGTTTCATCCTGCTATTCTGTCACATGGCAAGTGCAATCTGATGAATATCATGTTAGCCATTACTTTACCAGCTGCCCTTTAGGTTCATCAAGAGCATTAACCTAACTGCTGCCATTCTACCCAGAAAGGTTATGCTTTTCAGCCTCTGTATTTTATAGCTCTGTCCAGCAAGGAGTGAGAGCCTCAGCTCCTGAAATGGGGTTCCGCTAGGCAGACCAGCCCCAAAAAAGCGGACTTATTTTTCAACTTGGTACATTTCATAGTTACCATCCATCCCCTTCCAGAGGTCTCAACTGCAGTGACCTTAGGTCACAATTACCTAACTACAGGACATCTGGCAGACAGGTTCTTGTCTGTTGCATCCAACAAAGAAGTCCCTGTTTGCCATCCAGTCTTACGGACACTTAAAACCTATCTTCAAGTTATTATCAACATGACAGGTGATTTTTTGGAGTTGCTCAATGTGGCTGTATGTGTGACTACAAGAAACCTGGTACTTTGCCAGTAATCCAAAATAATTCAGGTTATGAAGAACATACATGCATGTTCATCCCTTAATATGTGATGTATGCCATCCCTCTTATAACCCAAATCACAAATGAGGGTAGGTGGGATATGTGCATGGCCTGTAGATACTCCTTCAGCCAAAGTTTCTCCATGCATGTGTTAGTAACTTCATGGACAACACATCACAAACTACCATTTCACTGCCTTTCACAGCCTGGGTCACTGAACTTATTTTTTACATTTTAGATAACACAGTAAAACTGTACATGTTTCAGGTTTGTGCATTATTGAATTCAGAGTTTTTAAATAAATGTTTACAGTTTGAAAGCAGAAGCTATAAGGAAAAGTAGCATCAAGATTTTTGCTCTAACATTATTTATGTGAAATGCAAGTAAAGTCTATAATAGGTCAAGAGGAGACGGGTTTCTTCTCTGTAATAGATCAGACCTGGAAATCTAACACAAGCCTTTATTCAGTAAGTTGCCTGATGTCACAATTGTATTTAGTTTATCTGCAGTACTTGAAAAGTCACACTCACAAGGAAATGTGTCAGTGAATGATAAGGGACAGAGGTATTAGAATAAATGATTCCCACAGGAAAGTTCATTATGTAAAATATAGGCAGAGTGCCAGTGGCCTCATAGTTCTAGCACTAACACACCAAAATGACTTACATCTCAAGCTTTGTGCAGCTCTAATGAATACTGTGGTAAAATGCTTTACCACCTTAGACTTTTCATATATCTGTGTCTCATTATGACCTCTTCCTTCTACCACTATTGAGTCCTCTGTCAGACCTGGAAATGTCTTCTGATCAACCCTTTTAAAACAAATTTCAAGTTTCTGAATGCCACCACATCAGTGTGTTTTGCCTACCGAAAGTAGCGGAAAGCAGCTCTTGCAAAATCAGAATGAGTCAGGAGCATGGACACAGGTCCTGGGAACATGCCATAAGCTGCATTCACAATGGTTTGATTTGTTGACTATAGATTTTAAGATTGCTGTTGGACAGAGTGAAAGGTGTGCTGGAATGAAGTATTTCCAGAAACTGAAAGACCATGGTTCTGAATAGAAGTGACAGACTTGATTATAGCTGAATTTAATACATCCCTGCCAAGGAATAAGGGGAAAAAAATCACTTTTGCATATAAGGCCATAATTTTAAAAAGTTCTCTTTAGTTTACACTAAAAACAATTTCAGAAAGCCAGCTGTATCCTGAGCTGTATCAAAAGGAGTGTGACCAGCAGGCTGAGGGAGGTAATTATCCCCCCAACTGCAGTAGAGGGTTCAGCTCTGGGCCTCTCAACACAAGAAGGGCATGGACTTGCTGGAGTTGGTCCAGAGGAGGGCCACAAAGATGATTAGGGGGCTGGAGCATCTCTCCTATGGAGAAAGGCTGAGTGTTGTGCTTGTTCAGCCTGAAGAAGGCTCCAGAGAGACCCTATAGAAATCTTACAGTACCTAAAGGGGGCCTACGGGAGAAATGAGGAATGCCACTTACCAGTGAGTGTAGCGAGAGGATGAGTGGTAACAGTTTTAAAATGAAACAGGCTAGATATAGACCAGAAATTACAAGAAGCTCTTTACTGTGAAGGTGGTGAGGTGCTGGCACAAGTTGGCCAGAGATGCTGTGGATGCCGCATCCCTGGCAGTGTTCAAGGCCAGGCTGGACAGGACTTTGAGCAGTCTGGTCTAGTGGAAGGTCTCATGGCAGGGAGCTGAAATTGGACGATCTGTAAGGTCCCTTCCAACCCAAACCATTCTCTGATTCTGCAATTCTATGATAATTTAATAGTGGGAATACATGTAAATTTAGAAGTGGTAGGTCAACACAAGAGAAACAAAAAAGTAGCTGTAATTCTAAAATGGCATGGTTCAAATATTTTACATGCAATATTATAGGACAAAGGCCTCATTCTTCCATGCTTGTGCGTTAAAATTAGTGTTCCCCTTTCAGATCCCTTTTAGTCAAACCCAGGCTAGGACCAGAATTGCATTAATCGACAGCAGACCTTCAAACTGAGTTGTGGAGCTTATTAACAGGAGCTTGACAATGGTAGAGTCTACTGAGCAGTGGCTTTGTGCCCTTTAATGAAAACCATTTTTTGTAATTTTTGATAATCCAATTCCCTCACAGCTGATTTTTTTTTCCACTAGAGGATTTAAGCTATTTTCCTCCCAGAATAAACCAACATAGACAGGAGTTGGCATAACTGCTGACATTATCAGAAGCCCTAATATTTTCCATACAAAATAATCAATGTATATTTTAGTAACTTCTATGTGTCTATTTTGATTTTTTAAGGCAAACTTTCTTTGACATATCATGTCTAATTCTTCTTGAATATTTACTTCAAATATTTTGAGCAACTTTATTACTAACTTCCCAGATTATTTTTCTTCACTTGTTTCAAATAATGGAATCCAAAAGCCTGTCTTCATTAATGTTTCTCAGTCTTGCGATAATTCAAATGGGTAAACAATTATCTGCTCTATTTCCACTGCCTGGTTTGCAGATCTCCACATGGTGAATATTTGATCTTAAATGCATCAATGGTCTTTTAGAGAACAGGCTGTATATTTATAAAAGGCAGCATTCACCTTTCAAAAATCTGTTTACAGCTATTGAACTGTACTGCAAACTCTAGGCCTTTCCCTTTCATCTTAATACTGTCAACCACATTAATTCATGCTTACCACTTTCTATGTAACTCACATAGTAAAGGCAGGATTTTAACCCTTTTCCCAATATTTTATGTGGTTTTCATTCAGTGATCATAAACACGATATTTTTTAAAATACCTGCAGGGATGGTCACTCAAACCACTTCCCTGGGCAGCCTGTTCCAATGTTTGACAACCCTTTTGGTGAATAAATTTTCCCAACATCCAATCTAAACCTCCCCTGGCACAACTTGAGGCTGTTACTTCTTGTCCTGTCACTTGTCTGGGAAAAGAGACCAACCCCACCTCACTACAACCTCCTTTCAGGTAGCTGTAGAGAGTCATAAGGTCCCCCCAGGCCTTCTCTTCTCTATAATAAACAACCCCAGTTCCCTGCATTTATTATAGTCAAAAGAGTTCCTGGAATTAATTTATGTACCTGATACTTCAAATGTGCCACTTGACCAAAGCCAGGAAAAATTAGGAGTGACATGTGGAATAAAAATAAGCACAGAGTACTGCAAAGAAAAACCACAATTTTAAATTAAACTGATTATTGATTATTACATCAAGAAAAAGAGATTCCATAACAACACAGATTGGCCTAAAGGTTCATCTTGACTTAATAGCAAAGGGAACGGAAAGCTTTTAAGGATAAGTGATGCAAAAAAGGCAAATGTTTTACAGTACATTAAAGTATATTAGCAATATTAGAGGTCCTTTGTGGTTTTAAATCAAATAGGAGAACACAAGGATGAAGAAATTACGCAGCAAGCATATCAGATGCTGTCATCTGGTATATGCCTGAAGAGAACATAGTGAGCTGCTGCCACATGGGTGTGATTAACTATTCCTAACCCATTAGTAACTAGGGATAATTGTGAATAATACTGTGCAGGAATTAAAACAGGCCCAGATAACTTGCAGCCAAAACTTCTGAGGAGGTCTTGTTCTATTTAATGTAAAATTTTAATAAAGCATGAACTCTAAAAGAAATACCAGAAGATTGTTACAGTTCTGCTGTTGTGCTACCGTCAGCTGTAGTTTGATTAATCAAACACAGCCATCAGACCACACAAGTAACCACCTGATAAATTTTCAAAAACATTCAAAACCTGAATGTTCCTGAATGCTTTACCATAAACTGAAGAACAGCACAAGAAGTGATACAATCAGGCTGCCTCTTCCAACTCTGCTACAGTTGCAGTGTGATCCAGTCAAAATGGATCCACTGCTTGTCTTGCCTTTCAGATAGGGGTTGTGGAGCAGGAGGAGCAAAAACAGTCCATCTGCACAGGCTTTTCTGGGAGGTAATGCATTATTCTAAGTGAAGTTTAGGGTTAGGGTTAGATAATACAAAAATGCAAAACTTTAGTGTATTCACCAGCAACAGGAACATGTATTTTTTTCTGAAACATCTTTCAATATATTTTATAAGTCTCTCTTTGAAGCTGCGGTTATTTAATGTGTTTTCATGAGCACCATAAAATACTTGAACATGACAGAATTTAAAGACTGCTGTTAGGCCTCATCACCATAGGAAGAGATGGTGGGTTTAAATCTTTCACAGATAATGAAACATTTATGTAACATTAATTCTATTTAGTATTAATTCTATCTAGTAGTTTTAATTGTAAAAATATGGGATTTCTTTCCTCATAAAACAGGAATGCAGGCTTGTAGTTAAAAGTGCATTAGCTCCTTTAATCCTACACACCATAAGACTTTACAAAACAACATTAGCAAGTCTTAACAGCAGCACACATGTGGAGTTAGGAAAATTATACTACGTGGTCAAATCTTTACAGTCTAAGAGAGGAGTTTTTCTCTTATCCTTCCTCTTACATAAACAACAATCTGAAAATTCCTTTGCTTCCCCATTTGCTTATTTTGCTTTATGTCTTTTTTATTTCTCTCAAGAGATAAGACACACCAGCAATTTCATTTTATTCTCATCAGGTTTGGTTGTAAGCAGTATTAGTACAGTGGGTAACATCACACTGAAAAGATGAGATTAGCCTACCACGCAGTTAAATTAGCAAAACTTGGCTATGATAAATCTCAGGTATCTGTTAGAAAGAAACATGAGTTGCCACTGCTATTGGTTGTTCTCAAAGTATTTCTACTGCAAGGACCTGTTAGTGTCTTTTGAGAATTAGACTAATTTGTGATTTTTATCCAATTGCTTGCTCCCTTTCTAGCTGCTGCTTTAATTAGCATCCTTTAGTCCAGGCTTTTCTGTTGAAGGGTAAGAGTATATATAATGTGTACTTGAAGGTGGTTGACTCTGGGATATTTTTCACTGCACCAGTACTTGGGGTCATTGAACCTATCAAACTTGTTTGCGCCAGTAAGAAAATTTCTCTGGATCTATTCCTTTTAAGGAGTGCCGCTACTGTGAGTTACTGAGCAATGACATGCACAAAGTACACAGCTTGGCAAAGAAAATAAACAAGTTAGCTGGAAACTTTATCACTGTGTAAAATAACAAAACAAACAGGAACTCAACTACTCACCCTAAAGAGAAAGCCACACATGACTGTTATTGCAAAATTGAGTTTATTTTAATCTCCCAATTTTGAAATATGCATAACATTTGGGGTCTGTTTCTCTTTGAATCTCTGTATCCTACAAAGCTACTTAATCCTAAGAAAAGTGGATATAAACCACTACCAAATAAAAATCCATTTCCATTTTTCACAAATTAAAACAGCCATGCTCTATGCAGGCCCAGAAAAAGCAACAATTTCTCATTTTTACATAGTTTTTGAGTGAATGACAGCAGAAGTCCCAATGCTCTTCTACCACTGCTGTTGTTCTGTAGTAGGGAAGAAGATATTCTTATATAGAAAGAGTTAAGGAAAAGCATATATGTAGTTTAGGAATAAAACTGAAATATCAAGTCTTCTGCCTTGAAGTTCTCTCTCCATATCAGCAATACCCCAAAAGCCACTGCAAGCCATTGAAATAAAACTACTTTTAACAACAGAGAAACTGAAGTTACTTCCCTCATTGAACCTACATTTATACAGTTTTGGACATGTTCTTCCTAAAGCATAATCTGCCCTGCTTCTGTAGAATTTATTACACTTACTGCCATTTTAATTCAAGCTACTACTTCCATGTAAAGCACATAATAAAATATATCATTCTGAAATATCTAAAAGTTTCTCCTACTGCAGCTGCTTTTCAGGTTCCTAACTATCTAAAACCACAATATCCACTCTCTTCCTGGTTGTTACAGAGCAGTATTTCTTGGGTATTTTTCAGTTGGTACCCTCCTGATTTGAAAATGACGTTCATTTGCAAGGAAGCATAACAACAATGAAAATGTGATAAGGAGAAGAGAGCAATGTATGATTATGAGTGTCTTTGGTGAAAGTAGAAGAAAGAGGGAGGAACCTGTACCTGATTTATGATGTTGTTACAAGACAGCCACTGAATATTACTTCTGAGTATCCTCTATGAGGTCAAATATAACTACCCCAATTAACAAAAAGAAGTGATTTAAAACTTTTCCCAGTTGCATGCAAGCACAACCTTTTCAGCTGCTTTTTAGCAATATGCACATGTCAGTCTATCAGATGGTTGAGTTCTAGGCATTTTTATATCACGCCACATTTTTTGAAATCTCAAACCTACTCTTAGCAAACCATACATGTTTTTAGCTGAGGCCAGAATTTTCACCACTGACGGTTATTTATATTGTAATAAGCTCTCAAGAAAAACCGTACAGACACCAGCCTTTTACAAGCCTCTTCGGTTTTGGCAGCCTTCTCAAGATCACTAGGAGTTCATATGCCTGCATCTGCAGGAGTGGGTATATCTGATAAATGCCAATCAGGCAGTAGAGTTAAAGGGGAATGTGCTGGGAGCTAATAACTAAATACCATTAGATCTTAAAGCTCTGCATAGCCTTAGAGTGTAGCTTTTCATAAAGCCTAGAGGCTGTTACAGACAAAAGTGGTTTCAAGGTATTTTGAGTAGTTTTATTTCTTTTCAGCTGCACTAATAGAGATGTAGCAGCATTTTTGATAAACAAAGCCCTCAGGAGCCTCTAGCAGAAAATACTGATAGCCTTGTAATCTGCACAATTCTATTACTCAGCTACTGGATAATCAAACCATAAGCAGTGCAGGTTTATTCAAGAAAGCAAAAAGTGAGCTAGAAGAAATAGTATTGGCGATTGGAAGAAAGCTTATGCATACCACATAAATGTTAGTTCCAGGAATAAATGGCCCAAAGGATTGCCTACATTATATTGACTTGCTCTCAGACGAAGAAATAGATGAAATTCAGTGTAATATGTTGGGAAGAGTTCTTCAGCCTGTTAAAAAATTGTACAGGTTTGGAACTCCACAGTCACTGAGAAATTGTTTAGAATGTGACTGTGTGATGGCACACAAAAAAACCCTAATCTAGAACCCTAGTCCTGCTACCCATAAGAGATGGAATCTGTGTAGCTTCCTTTTTCCGTTCCCTTCCTTTGGCTGCTGCATTATGATGATTTTTTTGTTGTTGTTGTGGTTGCAAAATCACTGAGGAGGGAAATAGGGCTCTCCTCCATTGAAAAAGCATTTCTGTTGATTCTTCTTAAGTGAGCTGATGTACTCCTGCAGAACCATAGAGGAAAAATAAGCATCTCTTGGTGCTTATTTCTGCTTTTGAATAATGCTAATAAAGATTAGAGATATAGAGTAAGAATAAATTTGGACTTCGTTTTTTTTTTTTCCCTTGAAGAGCCAACCCTAATTTATGAACAGAGATACGTTGTGAATTTTCAAATTTGTTAGGGTAGTGGGAATTGTACTGCTGTGTACAACTTTCTGTCATTTACAAAAAAAAAAAAAAAAAAAAAAAAAAACCCTGATTCTGATACTTATCTCAAACTGTATGTACTGAAAATCAAATACTATTAGAAAAGGCAAATATTTATTTGTATTAGCAATTAATAAAATTATTCACAGAACAGCCACATTTGTACAAAACTGCAGAATCAGAAAATTCAAAGGATCCTGACTGCTTTGAAACCTGCCTGCATACTTTCTTATATCAGTAAGGTGTTCTAAAAAGTTATTATCACTAAAAAGTACAAAAATATTTAGCTTTCAAATTATGAAGCAACTCCTTTAAAATTGCTCTTGAGATTTAATTAGTAAAGGTGGAGACAATTGTTTTCCATGGTCTGGAAATACTAAGCTCTGATTTTAGAAAATTCACATGTGTCTGCCTATGGGGAAGAAATCAACAAATCAGCCACTTATGTTTGTTTAAATAAATATTGCTTTATCTTGCTAATGTCTTATGGTTTCAGTTATCACTATGGCACAAACTTTGAGTCAAAAGGTTGAGTCAAAATGCATTTGAAACTCTGCAAGTTCAGAAGTTCAAGTATCATTACAAGGTTTGTTTTCTTTAGTATAAACCAGTAGAGAAAAAAAAAAATATATCAGGGTGACAGAGTAAACTCCAAGGAAACTTTAAATACAGGCACAGAGGAAGCAAAACTGAGACAAGAAAAACTTCAATAGTTCGATTCTTAATGCATACACAGTGTCATTCTAAACCTGATGATCTAGCTCCTGTGTAATAGATGTTCCTTTGTCCTCCCCTGAAAAAAATAACCGAACCACAAATCAACCACAAACCTCCCTCCCAAATAACAACCCCCAAAAAGAACCAAACTGCCAATAAAAAGGTTTTCTACATCTGAAATGAACTAAAAAAGAGATTTCAAAATCATGGACTGATTTTGCAGACCTTCAGTAGAGTTATAAAGTCATAAATACCATTTAGAAAACTTATAAGTTTGAAAACTTGTAAATGAGTCTCAAGCTCTGGGACACGAAGTATGACGTAGGGTTACATTAGCAGATGTTTCCTGAAACAGCTGTGGAGATGATTCTGCACAGAGAAAAGAAGGTGCTGAACTGAAAAATAACCCATTTTGTTTCAGCTGTAGGATCTCTGGCCTGAAAGGAGTTCCTACCTCAACCACCCTGGAGCTAATTTGCCATTTTAGTACAAGTGCCCATGTAGCTCTTCAGTGCTACTGAGTCAAGCACCTTGCTTTCAGTTGTGTCCTCAGAGGATGGTAATAGCTGTTCTGTAATACGCCAGTGCTTTTAATATCCATGAATAGCAAACATGCCTTTTTATAATAACGCTAGTTGCTGTGTACCTGTATTACCAGAGACCTTGAAATACTTGCAGCAGGCAGCAGCATAGCAGCTATTAGCTTAACCACGAGATACGGTAGGCTTCCAGGACATGGGAAGCCACTGGGTGGGCAGTGACGTTAAAGTTCTGCTAGATCCCTAGGGCACCTCAAGCAGCCTTACTTTGTAGCTGCTCTGAAGGATACTAGTTTTCCTACTGCAGGCATGACTTAGATGCAACTTTCCATGACTGTGTTCCTTGCAAAATACAAACCAGCTAAGTTAGGTTATTCAACTATGTAAGCAATCACTGAAATACAGCTAATTCCAAAAACCCCTCTAAAATGAAAACCAGCTGACACCATCCGCAGGCATGTCCCCTCCTTTTCGTGCTTCCATCCTTGTTGGGATGTCGGGTGGGAAAAGAGAAAGCCCCAGATGCAGCGTTACGATACTTAACCTCTCAGGTCGTCTCTCTCCCCTCCGGCCTCCTAACTTCCTCCAACGGGTGTGTGCGGGTTTGAGGGTTGTGGTTTGAGGGTTTTGGGAGCTTCTCCGTGTCTGTGAGGGTTTTCTGTTTTGTTTTTAAGCAACCGGTTCCCCTTAGCCCTGATGCGCTGCCGCCTGCCCGGGGTCCCTCTCCGCTGCCCGGGGCCCGCCTGCCCGGTGTCTCTCCAGCCCCAGCTCCCTGCGCGGCCGGAGGAGGATCGTTCCCGCCCCGTCAGTGCAGGGGCCCGGCCGCGCCTGCAAACATTAACCAGGGCTGGCGGTGGTTCGTGCCCGTCCCAACCCCTGGCCCCTCGGGCGGCAGGAGGGGAGGTGGCAGCCCCTCTCCGCGGTGGGGCGGGGTCGGAGTGGCTTTCCTCCGCTCCCCGGCGGTGGTGAAGTCGGGGGGCTATGGCAGGCTGCTCCTTCTCTGCGGAGGAGAAGGAGTCGCAGAGCATCAGTGCTGAAACCGAGCGGCAGCTGCGTCGGGACAAGCGGAACGTCCGCCGGGAGCTGAAGCTGCTGCTGCTGCTGGGTGAGTACGGACTGCCGTCACCCGGATCAGCCCGGCCCGGCGGATCTTGCCTGCCCCAGGCGGGAAAACTCTGTTCCTGTCGGGGTTCTGTTAGTGCGGGGGTTTGTGCCGGTGCAAGGAGGGCTCGTTTCAAGTTGCCCCCGTGCGGCAGGGGGGAGCGGTGGGTGCCGCTGCCCGGTGCGTGCAGGGCTGGTACACTGGTGGTTTTCCTTAGAGACAAACCAAACCTAACCCAACTCAACCCAGACGAGCGCGGGCGCTGTGGGGACGTCCCGGTGTTGTGTTGGGGAATGTTGTGGTAAGAAGTAACAAGGAAAATAGAGCTGCAAGCGCAGTAACAGTATTTGCGCTCCTCGCCTGCCTTGCGCAGTGTCAGGGCCTTGCGGTGAGGTGCAGCGAGAGGCAGCACCAGCCTGCTGACGCTGCTGTTGGGAGCATCGCTCCCGAGGCATCGCTGCCTACATCAGCCACTTGACTTTCTCCATGACTGCTATGCCGCTGGTCGTAGTTCAGCTTGGGGGATGCATTGGTGAGAGCTCCAGCGCAGATGAAGCCGGCGGCTTTTAGCCTCTCGAGCTGTTGCTGCTCCATGGAGACGCAAACATCCCGCCATTAGACTTCTTGCTGCTCAGATACAGGTGGGGGAAAAGAAGCCCCCAGGAGTGTCTGAAAAAAAACAAAACACTTAGATCTATCAAATACAAAATCTTAAACTACGGTGAAGCAGCCTCAGTCTAGGAGAGTTTTAGTTTTCTCTGACAAACAGAAAAAGCAGCTCTATGCAGAAGTTCCCAGGCATCAAAGCTCCCACTGTGGGAGCAGCATCTCTTGCTGTAACCAGTGCCAGAGGAGAAGTCTGTGTCTCCAGTGCTACCCTGTCTTAGTGCTTACACTCCCTTGATTACTCTGCCTTCATCTCTGCTGCAGTCAGGTCAAGATGTAGCAGCCTGTGTAGTATAACTCACCAAATAACTGGCTAGGCTTCACACACTTAAGTTTTTAGGAAGACTGAACAAAACTGTAGATCATGGACCAGGTTTGAATTGGCTGCTCTCAGTGTTGAATTAGAAAGTGATTTGAACACAAAACTGATTAAAAAAAAAAGAAAATGAAACCCACTAATACTGACTTGCCTTCAGTGCCTTGTGCCTGGTTGCTACTGTCTTTGCCTATTACCTGCACAGAAACCTGTGGTTTAGCATGAGGGGAGCTCACGGCCCTTGAAAGGCAGCAGTTTTAATAATGGACATAAAAATGGTAGTCTGGCAGTACATTGACTTCTGATGGGAAGTAGGAAGATCTCCAACCAGACAAGCCCATGACAGATTTCAGTGTAATAAGGATGCATATTTGATAGACTTGCTGTTGTAGCCCTTTATTTTCTATTAATCACCTGGAAGAGTTCATGTGGGTTGTCTATGAATCCTTTTTTTTTTTTTTTCCCTTCAGATTTAGACCATGCTTTGTGAAGAAAACAGAGCAGAAAACAGGTTCAGGCTTTACTGAAAGGTTTGCCATTATGCATGGGATGCTGTAGTCACCTAGCAATTTTCCCATTTAAAACATAAGGTTAACAGAAGAAATCTGTGAAATGCTCTCATGTGCTTTGGAGTTTCTAAGACAGCAAAGGAATTGACCAGCACTGCTTTTTTTGCATTTCTCAGAGAAGTGTCCTGTATTTAGGGAGGGAGCAAGCACAAGCATGTGGATTTCGATTGGCTTCTCACTGCAGCAGGAAGTCCCTTGAAGGCTCATCTGATTCTGAGAATTGGACCTTGGTCTGAAATACTTGATGGGAGACCTTCTGTAGGGTCTGTCTTCCCAATTGTGCCAAAAAAAGAATGAGTTTCTGAACATACTCAGCCATAATTTAGTATGAAACAGTCATATGTTTTCACTTCTACCTGAGTTTGGAGACAGAAGCACTGTGTTAAACCAGGAATTTCCATACAAGTAGATGAAGTGTTCTCTGGCATTCATTGTGGTAGCAAGACATCTGTTTCAACCTTTCATTTCCTTGAAAGAAGCCATTACATTTCTCCAGGAAACACAAGTCAATCTTTCTGAGAATGGGAAAGTTTTAGATGTGTCAGCTCACTTTAATTTTTTGAAGACACTGGACTGGCTGACATTGATGGTTGTTCTAAAACACAGTTTATTATTTCTGAGTAAGAAACCTGTCTATGATGAAACTGATATACATTTGCACAAGTCAGAAAGATACAGAGAAAGGAAATATATCCATATAAGTGTAGTGATGGTAGAGTCCTTCTTACTAATGTCCTTAGATTTGTTGCAGTTAATCTAAAACAGAAGACTGTATTATTTAATCCCAAACAAACATTTTTTTTTATTTAATAGTAAGCTCACAGAGCCAAGACTGAGCATCTAGAGTGAACAGGATTTTTTTTCTCAGCACACTAATGGCTTTGCATGGTTTGTCAGTTTTCTGCTGTAGGTCTTGTAATTACAGAAAAACTTTACTCTTTGATTTTTTTGAATGTGGGTTTAATGCATCATTTTCATACTGTCAGTAAGCAGATCTGTCTTTGGTGAATGAAAGGCTGGTGAAAATCTTAAGGGCTCAGACAGAGCTGAGTTAATCAGTGTGACTGTACCTGAACCCATCCAAGTGTTGGAGGGCACAGTCAAGACATCTTAGTCTGTGCAACTCCGTATCTCATTGCAAATACAGCACAGATAAAAAATGCTGCTGTGTTTCAGCTCCTCACTGCTAACTGGCAATCATGGCTCTTGGTTTATCTTTCTGGGATGTGTGTGCTAGAGGAGTGCTTATATTCTAAGTCATGAGGGTATATCTGGTAGTGATTGCTTGCTTTTCTGCAGCCTTCCTCCAAGTTGTCTGCCTGCCTTTGTAGACATATATTCTTCCTTACATCCAACCTGAACTTCCCCTGTTTATGTATAAACACATCACCCCTTATCCTATCACTACAGTCCTTGATGAAGATCATAGAATCGGTGCCCAGCATGGGGAAATAATAACATAGTAGGCAAGGCAGAATTAGAATTATCTGAAGTGATTGTTTTACTTAAAAGGGAGATTAGTGGGTAGTATAATGTAGTCATCTTTACTCTTCTGAAAAAGAAAGAATGCAGAAATGAACAATTTTATTTTTATGTTATTAATCTTCTGTTACTTGCTAAGTGATTCTTGTTAGGATTGCCTTTGGATTACTTTGTTCCACCATATTTGCTTCATTTTTCTTTGTATAAGTTACGTTGTTTGCCTAATACTAGTGGAAATAAGTACATTGAGTAGTATCTTTCCTCTTTGAAACAGAAATACAAGGACTAGCTTAAAATAAGTACTCAGAATTCCAAAGCTCCCTCATTACGCAGGAACACCATGTATGAAGTACTGGCCGCTGGGCTCATGTAAATGAACCTGGGAGCTTATACATTGCAAGCTTTGATTTTTGAAATTCTGAGGAATTGCAGCCTAAAACCAAAGCCTGACTCTTTTCTGAATTTCTCTCTCAGCAGCTATAGCTGGGTGAACTAAGCAATCAATTGTTTCGCTTGCACAAAGCAAACCAAATAGCACATACATTCGTTCTATCTAATTTGGTATGATTCATAGTCTTTTCTACAATCCTTCCCAACTGAATGACCTGCTTGACTGTTCATATAGATTAATAAATTGCTCTGTAATATCACACAGTTTGCTCCTATAGTTTAACTAGATCAGATAAAATGATGACCTACTGTTTTTTAATGATCTGTGTAATATTGATAAATATATCTAGCTGGCTACCTTCTCTTTTTTTCCTCCACAGTAACTTAGTGTGAATGAAAGCACCCAAAAAAGCAAGGACCGCTGTACACCATTCCTTTATTTTCCTGTCTTAAGGGTTGCTGTAACATCTTTATTGACTCATAGATGCTATTAAACATATTTTTCCTGTTAAAAAAAAAAAAAAAAAAAAAAAAACAAAAAACTCAAAACCCCCCAAAATCTGTCATGTGTCACCAGGTCACTTTTTTTCCCCCACTACATAAGCAGAAAACACCTCCAAATAATAGATGTTGATTTTATGTCTAGTAAGTGCTGATCCATGACAGATTAGTGCTTGGCTTCCATATGAATGTGAGAATGATAGAAAGCCACTATTAATTTTGTTCTTTTTTTTGGTTTGTGGTCAACCAATGGTCAGTTTGAACAAAAAATGCTTCTGAAGGGGCACTCCTGTAGGAAAGAATAAAACATACAAACTAAAATATTGTCCTGGGAAATAGTTTAGCTCTATTAAATACAAGCTCTAGTTGTTATGTTTTTCTTTTTACTTTTTTTGAACAGTTCTAGGTCTAATAGTTCTTCCACTGAGGAAAACAAGTTAGATAATGTTTATGAGTAGTAGTGTATGGATTGTTGCCTCAAGAACTGTTTGTTTAAAATGTGCCTTCAAGGCCCTTGAGATCTATTTTACCACTTCTCGTGTTGTAAATGTACTGTGTTTAATTTAATCTCTTTAATTTGGGTAGTCATCTAAGCCTGCAGCTTCATTTGCAAACATCAAAACCAGATCAGAACTAATTTGGAATTTGTTTTCCATAAGATGTGGACATACCTTTTTTTCTTTGCATGCAGAATGCATGTTGTGTCATCCAGCATATTGGAAGCTTATGTCATCTATGTTACTTTTCTCTGGCTTCAGTTTGTTTTAATGTATTTGCATGTCAATCTTTGAGTTTCTTTACTTTCTTTCTTTTTTTTTTTATAATAGAGGTCCTTTGAACTTCATTTAAAAGCTGTTGCATGTAGCTGCCTTTGCAAAGTAAGCTTTTGGATCAGTGTCATGGAAGGAGAAAATTCTGGAAAGATTTTTTTATATTGTTTTGGGTCAGGCAACAAGTATCACTAATTGAAGTACTTTACAAATGTATGGGAATATTTTCCACCTCAGTGCCATTAAGTGTTACTTCTGGGATTGTTTTTGAAGAAGTGGTCAACTTGCTGCTGTGTCCTGAAGACTCTTATTAGCTCAGTTGTTTATAAACTTGGGCACTTAGAAAGCTTACTCAAAGCATGCTTTGGGTTTCTCCTCAGAAGGGTTCACTCATAACTGTAATGTTGTGCATGTTGCTACTTCAGATATGCTAAAATAAAGTTAAAATTTGATTCAAGTAAATAAAATTTCATTCTAAAATTAGAATCTGATTACAATGAAGTATATAGAAAATCTCAGGAAAGAAATTACTTTTAAATAGCAGGTAACTACTAATCTGTTTTATCCTAGTACTTCCCTATTTTCACTTAGTGAATTCATTTACCCTGTGGTTTAAAGACCACTGAAGATTTTTATTTCTTTGCTGAGGAGATGACCAATAAAAAAAAAAGTGAAAAATTAGGTTGTATTAGTAATTATCTCTATCATACTTACAAGACCAGGTTGGATGAAGCCTTGGGTGATATGGTTTAGTGTGAGGTGTCCCTGCCCATGGCAGGGGGGTTGGAACTAGATGATCTTCAGGTCCTTTCCAATCCTAACTATTCTATGATTCTAAGATTCTATACTTAAGTGCTGAAATTTAGCAGTAGCTTACAAATTTTTTTTTTTTTATTATGGGTTTTAAATTGTGCATTAAGTGGCCTTTGAGCTGTCTTGTATCTTGGTAGTTTTCTGTAGTTATGCTTTGCCTCACATATGTTGCGTGTATAAAATTCTGTGTAAATTTAGATGAAGATTTTGTAGATATAACTTCATTTGCAGTGTTTCTCGAAAGAGTAAGCTAACCTCTTGGTATGTCTAGCAGAGTGTGGTTTTCTACCCAGCCCTTTTCTACTACTCAGATACATGGTTTGACATTTGACTGTTGACTGGATCTCTTGTTTCTTTCTTAAATAGGGACATAATCCACGTTTATTTTTCTGAAATACTATGTCCTGTGAAGTCTTCCATCAGTTCCTATGGAAAGCAGCACTGCAATATTGATGCTAGAAGAACTGTAAGATATAGTTGAAAAATTAATGTGCCAACATATGGTAGTCTATTATGAAAAATCTGTAAATTTCGAGTTATTTAAATCAGAAGCATAGAATGGTATTACAGTTTATTGGACATTCCAGTTTCCACTCCTGCATAATTAACCCAGAGTTACAGTTGCAGCAAAGGAAACGTTGAAATTATTTTTGTTCACTTCTGCTTGCAAATTCTTCACTATTACATGAGTTGAAGACAGCACAGAGAAGAAATATTTTCCACTTAAAACATATGCACTTAAAGGAAGTATCAAAAGCAGTGTGAAAAAATAATAAATGATAAAAAGATAATTATGTACTTATTTCCAGTCTATGGATAATTATGTACATACTTCCAATTGCTGTGCTTAGCACAGCAATGTTCGTGCTTCAAGTCATGGGTGTCGTGGTTTAAATCAAATCCTCACAGTACTCTCACTCATTCCCCCCCTTGCTCCCCCAACTCCCGGAGAGTTAGGAAGGAGAATCCAAAGAATGTAGCCCCCACGAATTGAGATAAGAACGGTTTAATTGCTAAGGCACAACACAAATCACTACTGCCATTACTACTACAAATAATAATGATAAAGCCAATAACAAGCGAAAAGAATACAACACCCCACCAACCACCAACCCATAACTCACTCCACCCTGCCCAGCCAAGCACCACGTGCTCCCTCCTCCATTTCCCTTCCGAGCTCCACCCTTCCAGCTCTCTCTCCCAGTTGCATCCTGGGCATCACGTGCTATGGTATGGAATACCTCATTGGCTAGCCTGGGTCAGGTGTCCTGTCTCTCCTTCCTCCCGGCCTCCCCTCCTTCCCGGCAGAGCATGTGCTCAGAAAAGGCCTTGAACAAAAACACCCTCAAAACATGCTCGCTATCAAGCAACTGTTCCCAGCCCAGAAGTCAAAACACAGCACTGCACCAGCTACAAGGATGAGAAAAAACGACTGCTACTGCTCAACCCATGACAGTGGGGTTTTGTCCAACAAAAGAGGAAAAAGGAACAATATTTGCTAATGTGTTTAGTATCTTGTTTCTTTAAAGTTTTGTTGTAGGAAAATTCAGTTTGATGCCTCTAACTCAGTACAAATTAAATATGCATGCTCTTAAACAAAAAACAAGACGTGAAGGCCAGCTTCGTTAGCTGTGATTTGCTTGTGTTTTCTCAAATGTCCTTTTGAAACCAAATCTTTTTTCAGTTGATTGAATAATCACTACTTTGTACATTTCTTATAATATTCATAGCTAATAGACTCATCATATAAAATAACACAGGGATGATTAACTTTCTGTAGATAGCATTTTGAACTGTAAATAGGAAAAGAATTTTTTTTTGAAAATTAATTGCCGCATTTTTTTTTTGGTGGCTGCAGGTAATAGGCTTTGCTGTCTGAACATAGTCTCTTCTGCGTAGTAGTGGTGACTGTATTTTAAATCAAACTCAAGATTCTAACAACTCTATGATTCTATGATTCATTTCTTTCAAATACATTTTACTCTGGTTCTATTGAACCTGCAATCTTATCAGGCCAAGCCTGTAGTTATGAGAAAAATTGGAATCTTTGGTAAGATTCATTCAGCTCTCTGCACATACAGGATTCTCACTTGAGAACTACTCTTTCCGTATAATTAGGTTTATAGGATGTTCTTATTGCTAAGAGAAAGAAGAAAGGGAGAGAATGTCTTGCTTAGAATTATGAGCTGACTTGAGCACTGGCAGTCTGTCCCTGAAATTAAATTGATCATAATTTCCCATGGAAAAGATGATAGTTCCTTTAGACTAGAGCGCCCTACCATCCTGTTACTGCATGACAGAGAGAGATTTCAAACTTCCATTCTTGTTTTGAAACTGTTTACATGGTGAAACTCAAAAACAGGTGAGCTAAAACCAGTTCTAATGGATTTAAGAATATGTCTTCTATATAATGCCATCTAAATCTAGAGGAATTTAGATGTTAAGGTGACATGAGAGATTTTTTTTACTTCAGAGTGCTTTTTTTTAAAAAAAAAATGAATCTTTAAATGGATATGTTTTGAAGGACACTAGTTTTTTACAAAGTTGTTTTTAATTGTAACATTTAATGGTCTGTTATTGCACTTAATGCTTTTTAGTACTTTTAAACTTAATGCATCAGGAATTTCTTTTAATGAGATGTACTTATCTCTGAAAGAGTAAAAAATTTTAGTTTTAAGCTTGAGATTGTTTTGTTTTACACTATTATGTCTTAGTTTTATTATTGTCTTTTATCAGTGCAGTCTGTAACAATGTTTAATTTGTTAATCCCTCACACTTTAAATCCTGCAGTTCTGATCAGCTAATTGTCTTTAATACCTGGATGTTTGAAAATCTCACTTTAAGCACTGGGAATGATAAACAAGGGATCTTTTTGGGGATTGCCTGTTACTTGTGTTTTATATTTGGCTATGTGGAGAAACAGCTGGCATTCTGTGAAATGCAGACAAAACAGAGGAACCTGCTTAGTACTTGCAGTCTTCTTATTGCAAATCGTGTATGTGAAGTATTTAACACTTTAGAGCTCATATCTGAGGTAGAGAGACACACATTAAATGCAAAAAGTATTTCTGAATTGATAGACACATGATGTTAATGGCAAGGGAATGGTGGTGCGGTATTTCACTGGCATTCTTCACACCTTAATTCAGATGGTTTTGAATCACGACCTAGGAAACCAGGTAAGATACGGAGATGATGTACTGATCCTGTTGCCATCTAACATAAAGAACCAATACATGGCTGCTTTGAACAGATTAGGGCACTATATCTTTTATCACCTTCTGAGGAAAATACTGTGTGTATGACCAAGTATGCTGTTGTGTGAGTCTGGGTTTTAATTGTTTTCTGGAGGAGCTAGTGGGAATTTTGAAGCTCAGCATTTTTCTGCTACTAAATTTGCTGTAATCAGGCTGTAGTTTTGATCATTTGACAGTTTTCATTAGGGCCATTCTCAAGGAGATCAGTGAATAAATTTTATCCTAACTGCATGATTTCCCAAAGTGCATATGTTCCATGTATTAAAGCAGTCGAATGGCTTCACTGTGCTGAATATGCTTTGGACTTAGAGTGCAATCCCTAGCTATTTTACCTAGTAATTCACCATTACTAGGAGTAATGGTGTGGCTATATACTGGAATAAAGTGCATATTTTATCAGTTTTTGCTTTACAAAACTCATCTAAACCTGTGTTCATATGTGCAATTGTGGGAGATGTGTGGAAATATTTTTTAATGCTTATGTATTACAAGTACTTAATTCAAGAATTGTACTTAAGGTTGGAAATATCGCTGAGAAATCCTCAGAAACCACTCTGGGGGCCTCTTTGGTTAGATGAAGTAATTCTAACACATGTTACTTAGAATCCACAGAAAACCCTGGCTTAGACTTCAGTATTGGTATGATATTTCTAAGAACAATTCTTATAGAATCATAGAACAGTTAAGGTTGGAAAGGACCTTAAGATCATTAAGTTCCAACCCCCCTTCCATGGACAGTGACACCTCACACTAAACCATGTCATCCAAGGCTGTCAAACCTGGCCTTGAACACCGCCAGGGATGGAGCATTCACAGCTTCCCTGGGTAACCCATTCCAGTGCCTCATCACCCTAGAACTTCCTCCATATATGCAGTCTAAACTTGCCCTGTTCAAGTTTTAACCCACTATTCCTTGTCCTATCACTACAGTCCCTAATGAACAGTCCCTCCCCAGCATCCCTATAGGCCCCCTTAGTTACTGGAAAGCTGCTATGAGGTCTCCACGCAGCCTTCTCTTCTCCAGGATGAACAGCCCCAACATTCTCAGCCTGTCTTCATACAAGAGGTGCTCCAGTCCCCTGATCATCCTCATGGCCCTCCTCTGGACTTGTGTCAACAGTTCCATGTCCTTTTTATGTTGAGGACATGAGAACTGCACACAATACTCCAACTGAGGTCTCACAAGAGCAGACTAGAGGCACTGGATCACATCCTTTGACCTGCTGGTCATGCTCCTTTTGATGCAGCCCAGAATACAGTTGGCTTTCTTGGCTGCAAGCGCACACTGCTGGCTCATGTTCATTTTCTCATTGACCAACACCTCCAAGTTCTTCTCCGCAGGGCTGCTCTGAATCTCTTCTTTGCCCAACCTGTAGCTGTGCCTGGGATTGCTCCGACCCAGGTGTAGGACCTTGCACTTTTCATGGTTAAACTTCATGAGGTTGGAATCAGCCCACCTCACAAGCGTGTTAAGGTCCCTCTGGATGGCATTCCTTCCCTCCGTGTATCAACCGAACCACATAGCTTGGTGTCATCGGCAAACTTGCTGAGGGCACACTCAATCCCACTGTCCATGTCACTGACAAAGATGTTGAACAAGACTGGTCCCAACACAGGCCCCTGAGGGACACCATTCGTTACTGATCTCCAGTTGGATATTGAGCCTTTGACCACAACTCTTTGCATGCAGCCATCCAGCCAGTTCTTTATCCATCGAGTAGTAAACCTATCAAATTGATGTCCCTCCAATTTAGAGACAAGGATGTCATGGGGGACATTGTCGAAAGCTTTGCACAAGTCCAGGGAGATGACGTCAACTGCTCCACCCCTGTCCATCAGGTCTGCAGCCCCATCACAGAAGGCCACCAAATTGGTCAGGCAGGATTTCCCCCTAGTGAATCCATGCTGGCTGTCACCAAGCACCTTGTTGTTTTTCATGTGCCCTAGCATGCCTTCCAGAGGAATCTGCTCCAAGATTTTTCCAGGCAAAGGGGTAAGACTGACTGGTCTGTAATTCCCCGGGTCATCCATTTTCCCCTTCTTGAAAATGGGGGTTATATTTCCCTTTTTCCAGTCATCAGGAACTTCACCTGTCTGCCATGATTTTTCAAGTATGATGGCCAGTGGCTTTGCAACTTCATTCGTGAGCTCCCTCAGGACCCACGGATGGATTTCAGCAGTGCCCATGGACTTGTGCATGTTCAGGTTCTTAAGATGGTCTCGAACCAGATTCTCTCCTACACTGGGCCTAAGGTCTTCATTCTCGCAGTCCCTGCATCTGCCTTCCAAGACTTGGGTGGTGTGATTGGAGCATTTGCCAGTGAAGCCTGAGGCAAAGAAGTCATTAGGACCTCAGCCTTCTCCAAATCCAGGGTATCTTTCTTGATTACCTGTGACTGCTGTTTTTTTGATGGGCTGCCCATTGTACCATTTCTACGTCCCTGGCAAATGACTGCAGAAGTAATATTTACCAGATATATCTTGTCTCTTGTACTGCTGTTTGGCTATTTGTCTGTTACTTCTGGCTCTGGAGTATGGTTTTGTAGCAGTTTCTTAAGTGCTATCTAAAATTTACATTGAAAATGTTAGGTATGGAGTTGTTATATGTGACCTCTATATGGGCCTCTATGGATCTGGAGGCTGTATTTTTCTTCACTGCAAACTGTAACCTCTGGATCTGAGTTACAGTCATTTACTTATGGGGGGTTAAAACTTTGCATTTCAGGAACACTCACTTATTATCTTTTTTTTCTATTTGGTAAGGTTCATCCAGCTGTGCTCAGTTTATTATAACAGCCACAGAAAAGCAGTAATATATAGGTCAATACATGTTTATATTCCCTGGTGACCACAGTATAAAAGATGATTTTTACTACATGTTATTTTACTTTTTTTGTGGGGGGAGGAGTGTGAGGCTTCTTTTGCTTTGGCCTTTTGAGTTCAAATGTCAATATGTCAGTAATGGCGGTTTTGTTTTCAGGTTACCATGGTTTTCATTGAGCTCATGACCCAAAATCCTGTTTAGTTTTTTCCGGTTTACATGGGTGTGTATTACTGTATTTCAAATTACTGTATTTTCATGCTACTGGATACAGACATATTTTGAAGTCCTGTAAGGAATTTGTAATAGTTTCTTTGTATACTTACAGTCTTTTGAGAATCTTCCCCAGTGTCCTGAAAAACAGTTTTCTTTTGTAATATACCTGTATTTCTTGGCTAGGTTGTAAGTTTGCACTACACCTTCTATCTCCATATTAATTTTAGTGTTCACATAAAAATACAAGTGTCTTTGAGATCTTTCAGCTGTTATAATTATGAAGAATTCAGTACCAGTAGCTGAATGGCTCCTGCTTAGTTCCTTAGCATTAAACTCTTAATCTGTTTCTTACTTACTCTGTACAACAACCTGGCTTCTTTGAGGTTTGGCAATGGTTGTAGGTTTGAACTTAAACGTTTGAACCTAAAACACATTGAACGACTATGTGTTTGGTATTAGCAGCTGTGGAGAATGGTATAAGGGACACTTAAGCCTGAAGGAAGGATGATATGTGTTAACTAGATGTGTGCAAGTTTTAGGTAATTCAGTGATCACTTTAATTTAGGGATTTAATTTGCCATAGTGGTAGTACCTGTTGGGATGTAAATCTAAACCAATCTAATGCAATGATGAGGGATATTAAGATCATAAGTGGATGCAGATGGTTGGACAGGCATACAATAGCATGTGGTTCTGGCCTGTTACAGAAATCAGAGTCACTGTCAAGGACCTGCAGTGCAAATGGCTTTGGCTAATGTCAGAACCGCTGTAGAAGCTATGGTTTTTGGTACCTACATGCGCATAGAGTCTCATTGAAGGACCGTGTGGCATTATTCAATGAAGACTAGCTGGGAATTAACTTCATCTAGTAAGTGATACCATTATGGATATGGATATGGTTATGGATATGATTTGGGTTAGGGATCAGCTATGCAATCTGGACATCTATAAATCAATGGGTCCGGATGGCATGCACCCACGGGTGCTGAGGGAACTGGTGGAGGTAATTGCTAGGCCACTCTCCATCATCCTTGGTAAGTCGTGGGAAACGGGAGAGGGGCCTGAGGATTGGAAGATGGCAAATGTCACACCAGTCTATAAGAAAGGCAAGAAGGAGGACCCGGGTAATTATAGATCAGTCAGCCTTACCTCAGTCCCTGGAAAGGTGATGGAACAACTTATTCTTGACGCCATCTCTAGACATATCAAGGATGAGGGGGTCATTAAGAACAGCCAACATGGTTTTACCAGGGGGAAGTCATGTTTGACCAACCTTCTATGAGGAAGTGACTAGGTGGAGGGATGATGGTAGAGCAGTAGATGTGTTTTTTCTTGATTTCAGTAAGGCATTTGATACTGTCTCCCACAGCATTCTCATAGATAAGCTAAGGAAGTGGGGGCTTGATGATGAGGAAGTGAGGTGGATCAAGAACTGGTTGAAAGGAAGAAGGCAGAGAGTTGTGGTCAGTGGCACAGAATCTAGCTGGAGGTCTGTGACCAGTGGAGTCCCTCAGGGGTCGGTGCTGGGACCAGTGCTGTTTAATATTTTCATCAACGACCTGGATGAGGGAACTGAATGTACCCTCAGCAAGTTTGCTGATGACACTAAACTGGGAGGAGTGGCTGACACACCAGAAGGCTGTGTTGCCATTCAGCGAGACCTGGACAGCCTGGAGAGTTGGGCAGGGAGAAACTTGATGAAATTCAACAAGTGCAAGTGTAGAGTCTTGCATCTGGGGAAGAACAACCCCATGTACCAGTACAGGTTGGGGGTTGACCTGCTGGAAAGGAGTGAAGAGGAAAGGGACCTGGGGGTCCTGGTGGACAGGAGGATGACCATGAGCCAGCAATGTGTCCTTGTGGCCAAGAAGGCAAATGGCATCCTAGGGTGCATTAGAAAGGGTGTGGTTAGTAGGGCAAGAGAGGTTTTCCTCTCCCTCTACTCTGCCTTGGTGAGGCCGCATCTGGAATATTGTGTCCAGTTCTGGGCCCCTCAGTTCAAGAAGGACAGGGAATTGCTTGAAAGAGTCCAGCGCAGAGCCACAAAGATGATGAAGGGAGTGGAACACCTCCCTTATGAGGAGAGGCTGAGGGAGCTGGGTCTCTTTAGCTTGGAGGAGAGTGAGGGGTGAGCTCATCAGTGTTTACAAATACGTAAAGGGTGAGTGTCAGGATGATGGAGCTAGGCTTTTCTCAGTGATATCCAGTGGTAGGACAAGGGGCAATGGGTGTAAACTGGAGCATAGGAGGCTCCACATTGACATCAGGAAGAACTTCTTTACTGTAAGAGTGACAGAGCACTGGAACAGGTTGCCCAGGGAGGTTGTGGAGTCTCCTACATTGGAGATATTCAAGGCCTGCCCGGACAAGTTCCTGTGTGATGTACTCTAGGTTACCCTGCTCTTGCAGGGGGGTTGGACTAGATGATCTTTCGAGGTCCCTTCCAAGCCTTGGGATTCTGGGATTCTGTGATACTGTACTGGGACCTGGTTCATTAAATTCAGTGGTGTGGTCCTCTGAGCATGGGAAAACATCTTCGTCTCATAGGAGAGATTTTGGGCCTAGAGACAGAGGTTGGAGAATCATGTTCCTTAGAGTCAATTTTTTTTTCCCCTTTTCTTTTTTTTTAAATCACCTTCTTGAAAACAGTAAAACCGAGAAAGAGGATTTTCACTAGCCTAAATCAATTCACCTATTCTTTTACTTGATATGCTATATAATTTTGGTAAGGTGTAGATCTGATTCAGACGCTTTCTAAGTAACCTCACAGGAATGAGGCACTTACTTAACTGGAACCATTTCTTCCACTAACAACCAACAGCATAATGTAGCAGACAACAACATGGCATTCTTGTTATCTGATGGATTTTGTCAGTTTTAAACAAGTTTTTTCTTGTGTTTAATTCTCTTTCCTGCTTGTATAGTACTTACTATTGCACACACAACACCAGGAATATAAACTGTTACTGGCATCATCCAGGACATCCTGCAGCAGGGGCAGATTTTCCATTAGGAAGCTGTTTCACTGTTGCCTTTTATTTATTGCAAAAAAAAAACTTTTAAAATAAACAGAATATTTAAAATTTTAATGAAGAAGATGCATTTATATGATGAAATCTGATTAATATCTATTGTAAGGATTAAATATCCTGGGAAATTTGGTTGAAAGAAAAGATTAGAGTATACCTTTTGTTCTTCCTTAAACATGCGTTTGTTCTGGTGGATACATAGTCTAGTTTAGTGTAATGGAATGTGTAGCCTGGATTATCTCTGAAGCTCTTGTAGCCCACAGAGATTTGCTTACTAGTGCATAGCTACTTCTTCATTGTCAGCTAAGGGAAATTGGACATATATGGACACCAATGGAAACAATGATTGCAGGCTGGCTGGCCCAGCCTCCTTCCTTGAAGAAAGAGAACGGTGTCTGGAAAGGAGGTGGATTAGGATTAGGAAACTGCACAGCTGTGTAGGTCTGTTACATGATTTCTTGTAGTCAATGTTACAATGATTGAAAGGAGTAAACTTCAGTTTGTTAAAGTCAAAAGATAGATAGACTTCGCTGACTTTTCAAGGAAGATTCTATTTACTGTGAATATTGTAGACAAAAATAACAAGCAGATTTACCTTTTCCAGGAATACTTGTAAAAGTATATTTGGAAGCTAGTATACTTCATCAGAGAAGAAACATAATGATTTTTGTCTAGCAGCTTTAAAGCATAAATCAACAGTCCTTGGATGAGTTTGGGAGGAAAAAAAGAAGGTGAGGCAAAACCATGGAAACTTCAGTATGATCAGTATTATTCATCTTGATTCTTATTATTCAGTAATATTTTCATTATGAAGAATAATTTAGAAATTAAAAAGGCTAATGCAAAGTGGAGGAGCATTGCTCTGCCACTGTATGCTGTTTGCTCAGGCATACCTATTCTCTGCATGTTTGTCTCACTCTTCCTGTGTAAAACTTAATTATAAACTATGGCAGTGTTATCTTCATTTGAATTTTCATTAAGCTGTTCAGTAACTTACTATTTTGATAATATCAGGAATATATAAAACCGAAAAACTACTGGTCACGGTTGATAATATCCTTAGATTACTGCTTTTTTTCCACTGTTTGACTAGTTTTTCTGCATTGAATTGGAGATTATTCTACTATAGTTTCACTCCCAGTACTTGAGGCAGAGTGTTTTGAGGTTTTCTGTTTGGTTTTTTTTTTTTCCTGTGACTAAAACCAGCTGTAGTCCATCCAGAAAAGAGTGAGAGAGGTTTTTCCAGTTCTGTTCTGGGGCTCAAAACAGGCTGTTTCCACAAACCTACCATATTTTTTGCCTCTTACAGAAGTGGTGAGACTTGTTTTTAGCTGTATAGGGTAGTTGGTTTGTTTTGTCTGCTTTCTTGTTTAGTCTCTGGGAGAGAGAGGGAGATACATAAACATACAGAAATGAGAAAAGAAATGCCCGCTTATTTTTCTAGACTATATATTTGAACCTGCTTTACAGAAATGCCTTAGGCTTTTGAGCACAGAGATCCCTGGTGCTAAACAGAAGGGAAGCTGGGTGGCAGAGCAAGTTTTGACTGTTTGAGGATCATGTGTCAGGGCAGAATTCTCCTGGCTCAGTGAGGGCAGGAGGATTAATTTGAGAGGATGAAGCTAAGGCCAGTTTTGTTCTGAACATCAGCATCCTATTGTGAATGTTTATCGCATATTACAAGCATTTTTATATTGAACCTATTCCAGTGCGTCTTAGCACATTGGCAGCTTTATTGTTACAGATGCCATTCTTACATGAGAGATGTTACAATATCTTTTGTTGTGGAGAACATGTGGGCTTTGCAAGAAGTGCCCAGAATTCCAGCTGTGGTGGAGAGAATCGAAGAGGAATCAGCACAAGACTGAGTGCTCAGTTTGAAATATGGTTTCTGGTCTTCAAATTATGTGCCAGGACTCTTAATATGTAGTTCTTCATGAACAGTAAGAGTACTGGAGCCCAGATCATTTGTGGGTTTTTTGGCAGGGAAAAAAGATAAAATTAAAAAATGCAATACACTGTAAAGAGCTATAGGGTGATTGCTTGGAAAATTCTAGGAAAGGAAGCTGCCCTTTCACATTTATTCTATAGGACACTGTTGTAACAGAAATTTAGGGACTGCTTCAAGATGTATTAAGGCATTGATTATTAGTGTTTTTTCCCTGACAATCACCTGTTGCTTGATGATGCTGGCCAAAGTGCAGCATTAGAGTTGATTGAGGAAAATGATCTACTGAGTGATCTGCCTGTCAGAAGACAAAGCAATAGCAAGTCTGTCCTCTTAGATGGTCATATATGTTGTGGTCCAGCATGTTGGCTTTCATATATATTGTGAAAGCAGTTGGCTTTCATGTACCTTGGTATACCTTGTTTTTCAATGTGTGTTTTAGTTGTTGTGGCTTTATTTGTTGTCTTTTTTACATTACAGTTAGATTTCTTGGGATTAGTAGTAGCTTGCAATACTTATTTGCCTGAATGATTGCACAGAAATGCATCTAGAAACCTAGAGATCCAAAAAAACACACAGTCTCAATAAAAAAGAAAGATGAAGAGTGGGAAGAATATAGTATGAAAATATCTGTTGGGTCTTCATTATTTATTTATTTTATAGAATCACAGAATAGTTAGGGTTGGAAAGGAACTTAAGATCATCTAGTTCCAACCCGCCTCCCATGGACAGGGACACATCCCGCTAGACCAGGTTGCCCAAGGTCCTGTCCTGTCTGGTCTTGAACACTTACAGGAATGTTGTCTGCTTTGATTCTTGGGAAGACTGTTTCAAAAAGTATGAGCTAAAATGAGGAAGAAGGAAGAGGACTGTGGAGAAAACTAGAGAGGGGTAGGAGAGAACGTAGGAGAGAAGGGTGAAACTGGGAAGGGATAGAGGGAGGATGGATAGAAAGAGGGTCTGAGAGACTGCGAAGAGAGGAAAGTGGATTCCCAAAGAGCATCCTGTTGGTCAGTCTGCACACTGTGTACTTTCTTCTCTTTTTCCTTTACAATTTAGAGAACATGCTTTCACTTTTAAATCACAGCATTGTATGATAGAGCCTTGATGGTATTAATTTATTTAGCCGCTTGGTTTCGTTTGATGTGTGGTGCTAATACAAAGCTGCTTTCTTACCACTGGAAAAAAATCTCTCTGTATTCTTGTATCCTGCTTATTTTCAGATTTCTGCCACATGAGCTTCAGAAACAGAAGAATTTACTGGAGTTCTGCTATTCTGTTGCCTTTGAATTTGGTGGTGAGATGATAAGTTAATTAACTGCGGTATCAGCATTTTGTATGATACAAATGAACCTTCCTATTCAACATTAATTGTTAATTATAAAAAATCCCCAACATAGCAAATGTGTATTACATTTTTAACAATTACTTACCCCATTCTGCAACTCTTTATGACACTCTAGTCACATCAGTTATATCATGTTTGTGATGGAAATTCCTGTTGTTTGCCAGCATCTGCAGTAATAGTCTGGTGTGAGGGCTGTGCAGACAATAAACTGTCATACTGGCCCTGTTTATCACAGTGTTTCTCAGTCAAAGATGAGATTTCAGACTACCACTTCCTTAAAATATTTACAAACATGTTAGTCTGTATCCTGTCCATCACTAGACAGGCTAAATTCACTTTAAAGTGAATAGGATCCACCTATCTATGTCAAAGGCAGGATGTGGTCTTTTATGGAGCAAGGTTGCTGTGAAGGGACACGCACATCTTGGAGTCTGTTATGACAGAAAATCTCATTCCTAAGTATGTTTTGTGATCCATCACAGTTTGAAATTAATGTGTGTACTGGTTTCCAGTAATGCGTTCACTGGGAATTTCAATGCAATTCTAAATTTGATCATAGAGTGAGTACATTTATAGGGAGGTAATTTGCTATCTTCTTCTAATGACCCAAGACTCTAAAATACAACTTTTGAGTTTTGTTTTTTGTTCTGTTTTGTTTGTTTTGTTGTTTATTTTGTCACATCCCCACCCTAACCCCCCCTCCCCCCCCACCATGTGATATTTGTAAATGAGCATGTCTCACTCTCTGTACATTAGTGTTGTGAGGTGGCCTTTGCTGAAGTCAGTCACCGGCAAGGTGCTCAGGAGTTGTAGCCACAGCAGTAGAATTCTTGGCAGTAAGAACTGAGGAAGTTTTACAGAAAGTCTGTCTTCGATTTGTGTGTATGATGTAGCCAGTTTAAAATCAGTGGTTGGAGCAAATGAATGTAATCTGAAACAACTCCAGCAGCTCCTGATGGAGGAGCTTTGAATCAGTGTGCACATATATATAGATTATATTCCATTTTGTAACACAAGCTAGGCTTCAGCTTCTTGTTGCTGCTGCTTAGTAATGGCATTTTACTGTTCACAAAGTGCAGTCTTCACTGTTTTATGGATTAGTCTGGAAAAAGTACTCAAACTAAACCAGTAAGATTTTAAAGTAAGGTGTTAATCTGAAACAGGACACTGCAATGCAGGGGATGACTCAAGAAGGATAGATCAGTTATTGCCTTTCTTAGCTATCTCACAATAAGTAGGGTTACTGAGAGTTAATCTGTAGGCAATTTTTGCCTCAGTTGTGGTGTA
Organism: Melopsittacus undulatus; assembly: GCF_012275295.1. Lineage (NCBI taxonomy): Eukaryota > Metazoa > Chordata > Aves > Psittaciformes > Psittaculidae > Melopsittacus > Melopsittacus undulatus. The sequence continues at coordinate 39,950,427 of NC_047557.1, read as the reverse complement.
TTTTTGGTGCAAATGCAGTATAAATTTGCCTCATCATTCTATTTTATAAATGAATATACCAAAATCTAGGTTATAATGTGGACTACTGGGCATGGCTTGTGCACCTAGTGAGATGGCCTTAAGTAGCCATCCTGAGTTTGAAGTGGTTGGCCTCTGTTCTGTAGTGAAAGTACATTATTTGGGGAATATTCATTGTCAGTTAATTATGAGTAATATGAGACTGTTGTGATTTATTCAAAGGAATAATGTCTCATGATCTCTGATTAACAAAGTGATATTTTTCCCGCCATCTGCTAGTGTAATTCCTGAATTGTGGCATAAATTCAAAACATGAGACCTAGCTGTAGCTAGGTCTCAAGTTTTATACCAGTTTTATAGCAGTGAATTTGTATCTTAATGGAGTTTTAAAGTTCAGTAAGTAAAGAGACAGATGATTCTGCCTTACTTAAGGGAAAGGAACTGCGGTTTAGGAATCGTCATTCCTATAGAAATCTGTAAGTATTAAGGTAAATTATGCACACAACTTTGTCATGATGGTATTTTTCAGAGGACTCATTCAACTGACTTAAATGATTTAGTACTGAGTAACATTGGTGCATGAGAAAAAGGGTTCCTTCCATGTCCTGGTGATGCAGGACATGGAAATGGTTGAGGTACTGAATGTTCTCGTTGCCTCCGTCTTTACTAGTAAAGACATCAGAAGAGTATTCAGAAATCTACAGGCCCGGAGACCAGACAGAGAGTGTGAAGCAAGGAAGACATCCTAGGGGAAGAGTATCAGGTTGTAGAATAATTAAGCAAACTGCACATACATAAATTCATGGGCCCTGGTGGTGAGCTCACAAGTACTGATGGAGCTAGCCATGCTCAGTAATCTTTGTGAGGCCACTCTCAATAATCTTTGATCAGTCCTGCTGACTGGGAGAAGTGCCTGAGGACTGGAAAATATCACCTCCATCTTCAAGTACAAGGACCAAGAAACCTACAGGATGGTTAACCACCCTCAGTCCCTGGGGAGGTGAGGGAGCACCTAATCCTGGAAAACATTTGCACATTAATGACAAGAAAATCAACCAAGGTAAAGTCGTGCTTGAACAATGTGATAACCCTCTACAATGAAATGACTGGCTTGGTAAATGAAGGGCAAGCGGTGGGTATTGTCTAGCTACACTCTGTAAGGTTTCTGACACTGTCTGCCATAAGATCCTCAGAAAGAAGCTGATGATATGTGGACTGGATGAGCAGGTAGTGAGGTGGATTGAAAACTGACTGAATGGCCAGGCCCAGAGTGTGGTTATCAGTGGCACAAAGTCTAGTTGGAGGCCAGTAACTGGCAACGTACCCCAGGGATTAGTACTGGGTCCAATCCTGTTTAACATCTTCATTAATGATCTGGCTGATGCAGCTGAATGTACCTTCAGTTTTGCTGATGACATCGAACTGGGAGGAATGGCTGATAAACCAGAGAGCTGTGCTGCCATCCATACCCTCAGGATGCTGGAGAAATGGGATGACAGGACCCTCATGCAATTAAACAAAGGGAGGTGTAAAGTCCTGAACCTGGGAAGGAACAGCTGCAGGCAGTGGTTGCTGGCTGGCTGGAAAGCAGCTTTGCAGAAGGCACCTGGAGTTCCTGGTCGACGCCAAGCTGAGCACAACCAGCAATGTGCCAATAAAGCAACAAAGGCAAACGGCATCTTGGGCTGCATGAGGAGGAGTGTGGCCAGCAGGCTGAGAGAAGTGATCCTTCCCATGCCCCCAGCATTGGTGAGGCCACATGGTGGGTGCTGGGACCAACGCTGTGCTCCCCAGAGAGAGGGTTTCCCACAGGAGAGGAATAATCACAGAATCACTGAGGGATGTTGCTCCTGAGAAGTGCAAGGGTTTCCTATTTAAACTGTGTCCAGGTGCTACTGTCAGTTCCATAGGATACATGTGCACTTGCATTGTCTGTATCTCCTTTTCAATTTTTTTAATAAAATTATTTTAAAAATGCTTCCATTAGTTTCAATAGTAGCAGACGATTGAAGGACACTTTGCGGGGGCTGAGGGGTAGCTCTTGCATGTTAAGTGTATAATCTATTTCACAAAGCCCCATATTCCACGTGCAAAGCCTTGGAGAATTAGACTGGAGGTCGTGAGTTTTGGTTCCAGTGCTGATTTTGCTCTGGTGCTTTGTTTGGAGGTGTTCGGAAGGACTTAACAGAATGAAGAGTAACCACATGGCACTTTTATGGCACAAAAGACCAGAATAAGCTATGGAACTTTCACTTCATATAATTGTTCTTTGCTAATAATTTATGTATTTAAGCTTTTTTTTTTTTTTTTTTCCTAGGAATCCTGTAGTTGAATAGCTTATTTGCAGTCATATGGTCACTTCCACTTTCATATTTAGTAGCAGTAACAACACCAAAATAGTGAGTTATTTATGTGTCAAATGTGGTGCCAGAGCAGAAGCAGACATTCAGCTATATGTGTAGCATTAGTACATATGGATTTATAAATCATAAAAAAGTAGGTTTTGTGTGGGGTTTTGTTGTATTTTTTTTTCCTTAACAGAGCTTTTGTGGTGATTATTAAATATGTTTGGAGCCTCTCCCTCTCTTAATTTAACTTCAGAAACTGCAAACATCTTACTCTTAATCATGTTCCCTGTCATCAGGAAGGGAAAAGTCACCAGAAAGTGGCTGTAACGTAGGATTTTAGAATGAATGAGGACTGTGATTCTGGTAACCAATGTGGAATATGGTTCTGAATCCCACAGAATATGAATGGAGCTTCTGAAATAGCTGCTGGGTTTTGGGGGTTGGTTTTTTATTTTTGTTGTTTCCCTGTCCCTGTGCATCTGTTCCATGCCCTCACCCTCTTCCCTCCTCCCAGTTTGTTTATACATTTATGCAGGCGGCTGTATTGCTGGTTAGTAAAAAGTAATAGATAATACTTCAAAATATTGCCTAGCCCAAATATCAGGAATGCTCAATGGTAAATGAACAAAAGAAGGGAAAACATTTTATTTTTGGGTTATAGTCCTATTGGAAAAGGAACTAACTGGGTATATGTTGCCAAGATGAAATCTGCTTTGGCTTTTGCCAGGTCATTAAAAACAGTCTTGTCCCTGCGTTGTAGCAATGGAAATCGTTGTGGCTTTGTTTTTGTATAACTAGGAGCATTACATTGTGAAGCTAATTTCAGCATTTAGTATGGTACCTTTGGTAACTGCTGTGGAAGTAGTTTACAAAATGGGCAGAGTAGTCCTCCAGTATTACTGAATGACTCACAGAGATTTTCCTTTCTAATAAACCTCAAAAATTTCCTTGCTCCAACCTTACAATTTTTCTGTAAGTGAGGTTTATTTACTTAGACGACCTTTTCATTATGATGACATCTGGAGGTTAGATGGGGCTTGGAGCAACTTTGTCTAATGGAAGGTGCCCCTGCCCATGGCGGAGGGGTTGAAACTAGGTGATCTTTAAGGTCCCTTTCAACCCAAAGCATTCTGTGATTCTATGACATTTGTGCACTAGCAGCATTTAGTTCTGAATATCACACTGTTAATCCTAAAGTTATAGAAAGATGCTTCTTTTTTTCAGTCAAATAAGCCTAACAATTGCAATGCAAAATATTAGTTCAGTTTATAATGCAAGCAGCAAATCTCCCAATTTAATTACTAAATGTTGGTATTTTTATTCTTACAATTATTTCTGCCTGTGAACAGCTATTTTTGTTAATAAAAATGGCCATTTTTCTGTAAAGACTGTCAGAGAGTCAGCCTGTCATGCCAGCTTGAGATCAGAGGATTGAGGCCACTGAGTTTTTCATAGTCAGGTATTGCTGTAAATGTGATTTTGCCAGTGAACCTTTTCCATTGGTACCTCATAACTGGATGAGAGGTTTAATACTAGATTCTGCTCAATAGATGGCACATGGCATTGAACATTCCTTTTATAACCCTGTACCTTTCCTATTTTGCTGTAGGTATCATTGCTATTACAGAGCTGCTAATGGTGAAGAGCAACCCATATTTCAGTCATTTGAGCTGCTCAAGTGTGGATCCAGGTTTTACAGTAGGTTTCACACCTCTGCCAAATGTTCTTTAATGGCAGTAGGCTTAGCAGAAGTGGTTAGTTGGAACTGGTTAGAACTGATTTGTTCTGTCCTTAGCAATTACAGCCTAGTTTTATTGTGGCTGTATTCGGAGTTTGCTCATTGATGTAATTAAGTTGCACACACAAAGTCCTTAGGAGAATGAGAGTGCAAGGTTCTTTCATTTGGCGTTTTGAATTTTGTTTGTTTAATAACTTGTTGTTTCCTCTGCAAAGATTTGAGATATTGGACTTAGCAAATAAATCTCATCTGCTAAGGACCAGAGAGACAGTGGCCAAAACAAAGATAATGTTTTGTTCTTTGAATTAACTCTCAAAAATTCCAGTATTTCTTCTAATTGAGAAAAAGGATTTGGGTAGGTAACATCTGTGTGGCAATCATATGTTGGAAGCAGAGAGAAAAAAATTAATGCTTGAAGTGACTAGAAGAAGATAAATATGTGACATTAACAAATATAGTTATGTGTCACCTTTTGAGAATATTCTGTCTCTTGACCTAGTCAGTAAAATATGTATTCTATATTTTGGCAGTAATGATTCAAGAGATAATTTCATGAAGATAAATGCACTAAATGTATTCTGTGGAAGTGCTTACCATAAATGTCACTGAGGAGTAAAATACACTTTACCTTAATCTGTAATGTGCTATGACTGTTTACCCTGATTTGTATAAAAAATCAGGCCAGCAATCCAACATGGCTTAATCAGAGTGTTTTATTCTCAACTGTAAAGGTTACATTGGCAGTGAAAAAAGTTGGTGGTAGGGTTTTGATTTTAAACTGAATTGTATTTGAATAGTATTTGTGTTGACTTCTGAAAACTGACATCCCAGGATTGCCTTCCTGAGGGCTGTAATTTGTAATGTAGCATCAGCATTTTACTAAAAGAAATTCCTGCAGTACTTTGTTTCACATGTAGTCCAGCATATCTCTATGTTCCATCTCTCTCAAGTAAATGAATAGAATGCAAAAATTAAATACTGCAAATTTTTTGAAAGAACAGCTATATTAATCTTATTTTTACAGTCATAAGTATTAAATATCTTTTATTGCTTGATTAAAAAGTTGCTTCACTCTTTTTCTGATGATTGCTATTGGTGCTGTTACCTGGAGAGCAGAGCTGTGCTAGTGATGTGCTAGAGAAGGACTGTTGAAAAACATAGGAGATAGCTACAGCTTTGAAAGGAAGTCCGCAATGGATGATGCAAAATAGGAAAGAGTTATAGAGTAAGAATTGATGGTAGTGATAAATCTTGAGGAAAATGGCTATGATACACAAGTAATGCATGATGTATTACACTTTCCTAGGTACTTTGTGTTTTGTTGCTATTACTGTTAATGACTAGAGCCCTGCAGTTGCATTATCTTTCATTAAATTCGAACTATGGTCCGCTGTGGTACTGAGATATAGTATGAGTTTGGCACTCACAGTATTTTTCTGCTTTGCTATGTCTGAAGATGTAATGTTCAGAGGAATTTTTCCCTCTTTGTGCCCATATATTTTTGACATCTGGTGGTACTAAGTGAATATTACTGAAAGTTTGTTAATGAGGATTCTGTCTTTCCAGCAGTAGGTTCTTACTGGAGAAGTGAAGCAAATCATACAGCTCAGCCAGAATGGAATTAATTGTTGAACTTCTGGGAAATTACAGTGAAGATTTTAAGAAGAAATTATAACAGGTGTTTTTTTTCTCTTCCTTCATTTGGGGAAGAGCAAGTAAAGGCTGTCCATGACTCTCTTGTAGAAGCTCTGTTAGATAAGAAGGAATCACACTGGTGCTAACTAATTGGAAATGTAGAGAAAATCAAAGGTATGGTGGAAAAGGCATTGAGCAATTACAGGAGAAATTTTTCTCTTCAGTGTTAGTCAAGTTTTATAAGGATGACTGAAACTAAATTGCAGAAGTGTATCATGAGAGTTGGCAGTGAAAGGGGAGGTAAGTTAACTGCAGGTCAGTGCAGAGTAATACAGATGGAGAACAACTATATGACAAGCACTCTGTCTTTTAATTACTTACAGTACAGATAACACCATTATGTTCCTTCATAAATCTAAGATTTGGCAGCACCTTAGTATTCAAATTTTTGGTACTTCAGGTATATCTCAGAGGTAAACAGAGCTGAGAATGTTTCTATAGGGTCAAAGGGATGATCAAGCTAAGGAGTTGTCTTCCACCTGAGAACTGTTGGACTCTTCAGCCTAGAAAAAGTACAGCTGAAGGTGAATATATATGGTGGGTTGACCATGTCTGACTTCTAGGTACCCACCAAATTGCTGTATCACTCCCCCTTCTCAACAGAACAAGTATATATGATGAGAAAAATAATAGGTCAAGATAAGGAAAGGGAGATCACTTACACATTACCATCACAGGCAAAATGGATTCAGCTTATTGAAATTAATTTATTGTCAGTTAATAAGAGAAGGACAGTGAGAAATAAGAACAAATCTTTAACCACCCTTCCCACTTCCTCTCCCTTCTTCCCAGGCTAAACTTCACTCCCAACATTTCTGCCTCCTGCCTCTGTGCAGCACAGGGGCATGGGGAACAGGGGTTGTGGTCAGATCTAATGTTTAGTCTCTTCTGCTCCTCCCTTCTCATGCTCTTCCCCTAGTCATCCAGCCTGGGGTCCTCTCACAGGATAGTCATTCACAGCTTTCTTTAACATCAGTCCTTTCCTTCCCAGTTCTTCAACTACTCCAGCATGGGTTCCTTCCACAGTGTACAGTCCTTCAGGAACAGCTGCTGCAGTGTGATTTCCCTGAGAGCCACATCTGCCAGGAGCTTGTTCAAGCACAGGCTCTCCATGGTCTGAAGCTTCCTTCTAGAAGGAAACAGATACACATTTGTTCTCATGTGGGGTCCTCCATGGGCTATAGATGGATATTGCTCCACCACACATCTCCATGGGCTACATAGGGACAGCCTGCCTGCACTATGGTCTGCAGTATGGCTTTAAGGAGAGACTTCCCCCAGTACTTAAGAGGCACAGTAGGGCTACCAAATAGGATTCAGCTAATGAACCTCAAGCAAAGTCCTAACTTTAAAGATCCAGGGAGCGTATTGTGGAGGAACTGTCATATATTCTAGCCCCTCTTTTTACTCTTCTCTTGGCTACTACTTACAAACTTGTTTGGAGATGGGACACTGCCTGAATGGAGCCTTGGTGAGTCAGTGCAGATGCTTTTCTGCTGTAAGGCTAATAGGAAAGAATAAAGGAACAAGGCTTCTCTCCTGAAAAATGTTAGGAAATCATAGAATCTTAGAATGGTTTGGGTTGGAAGGGACCTTAAAGATCATCCATTTCCAAACCCCCCTGCCACAGACAGGGACACCTTCCACTAGAGTAGGTTTCTCAAAACCCATCCAGCCTAGCCTTGAACACTTCCAGCGATGGGGATCTGGGCAACCTGTTCCAGTGTCTCACCACCCTCACAGTAAAGATTTTTTTTCCTAGTATCTAATCTAAATCTCCCTTCTTTCAGTTTAAAGCCATTCCCCCTTGTCTTGTCACTACAGGCCCTTGTAAAAAACCCTCTCCAAATGTCTTGTAGGACAGTTTTAGGTTCTGAGAGGCTTCTTATGGTCTACCCAAAGACTTCTCTTTTCCAGGATGAACAAGGGCAACTCTTTCAGCCTGTCTTCACAGGAGAAGGTGCTTCAGCCCTCTGATCATCTTCATGTCCCTCCTCTACATTGTTAAGATTCTGTAAATTGGCTTTAAGCAATATGTACATGCAAAATATTACATGAATGATAGAAGTTCATATATAACTTTGTAATATCAATTTGTTAGTTGTTGGGATTTTTTTAAATAGGATCAGTAATTCACAGAGTATTGACAGTAATGAAAGTATTGTTTGTAATTTTGGTTAACATTTTTACAACCAGTATTCATGTAAGAATTGGTGGAAATGTGAAACTGAGTAGTATGGCCTAATGATGAAATGCTTTCCCAAGTTCAGTATTAGTGCAGGCTTTATTGTTAAGGTGTAAATGATTCATAAGCTTTGTACCAACTTCTCAGTATTAAGGAATTTTATCCTTACATGAACCAAATTTCTTTCTTTTGTACTCACATACCTTGCTTTTTTTATAATCTGACTTCTACATACAGAATGCTTAGGTTAAACACTGTAGGATGTATTATAAGGTACCTTTACCAAGTAAACTCTCCCAGACTCACCAATGCAATTATTTTGACTAAAACAGTGTAGATTATAGAGAATGGAAAATTTACATTGTGCATGCTCAGATGGGGTGCACATCCTTCTATGTACATTTACAAATATTCTCAACTGCCAGGATTTGCAAATGCAATACTTTTGTTTCTCTCCTCTTTCCCCCTCTTCCAAGCACAGGAGAGAGTGGCAAGAATACATTCATTAAACAAATGAAGATTATTCATGGATCAGGTTACATGGAAGAAGACAGGAAGGGCTTCACAAAACTGGTTTACCAAAATATATTTACTGCCAATGCAAGCAATGATTAGAGCCACAGATACTCTCAAGATACAGTACACATCAAAGAGAATGAGGTAAGACAGGAAAAAGAAAATTCTAGTTTTAGTCCATGACATTTCAGTCTGTACGCAAATTATTTGAGTCATAACTTTCTACAGGCAGAACCTTAAAAGTCCTATGTGTCTTGTGGGGAGTTTTGTGCCCTGCTGTCTCATTTTACACAACAGGTTGAGAACAACAACTACTGGGAAGAGAAGCAGGATGAGAATGAGTGGGATGGAGCTGCCTAGGAAGGGAGGAATTTTCGAAGTTGAAAGGTGGTAGCAAGTACCAAAAAAATAAAATTGTTTTTTGAAATCCAAGTTGTAGATTTAGAATGATAGGAATGTGCAGGCAGAGCCTGGTGTTCAGTACAGCTCCAGAACAAGGAGTTTTGGGCTTGTTGCAGGAAAACATCAGATCTGCTTGACACTGGTATACTTTGAAACATACCACCTAGAGCACTTTTGTGGGTTTGGTAGCAACCTTTATGTACTTAAAAAGCTTGAAAAAGTAAAGAGGCTTTTCCAACCATTTTTTAGTTTCTGTGTATGTTAGAAAATGTTTAAAGTAAAGGACTGGGAAATTAAAATTCTTTTCTTTTTTACCACAAAAGAATAGATGGTGTTAGCAAAAACGAATTTTGGACTTCAGAGAGCTGAGGTATTAGGGTAGTTTTTTCCTATATGAGAAAAATATTCCAAGGGTTAATAAGTTGTTTCTTGTAAAACAAATTTAGATCCTTAATAAGGCAGCAGTTACAGAAACACCAGATGTGATGGTGAATATACTTTGTCCTAATTCAGATTTGTATGTTTTGATGAAAAATGCTTATAATCATAATCTATTTGAAGAAATAAATTTGCACCACCTCTTCTGTTTGTTTTGGGATTTTAGTTTTGTTTTGTTTGATTTTTTGGGTGGCTTTTTGCTTCCTATTAAGAGCAAAATAAAAAGACTTAATAATTCTGGGCTCTGAGAACTGAGCTGGATGCATTTCCATAGCACACTATTCTGGCTAAATTATGTTCTTGATGATAAGTGTGTTGCTGGTGTCTTCAGATTCAGAAGATTATAATGCTATTTTTCAGTTACAGGGAGGCAGGATTTAGTTTTGTGCTTCTTTATTAAGGGTAACAAGCTGCTAAGTGATAAGAATACAGCTTGGCAAGCTCAGCTTCAGTGGCATTTAGAAAGCAAAGTAATTTTTGCTTTACACACAATGAAACTCTTGAGACACAACATGAAAATAACCACTCCAGTCGCTCCAGTCACTTTGCAGGAGACTACTGCAATTTAATCTTTCATTTCAGTGATGAATATAATGCAGAGTTCAATAGATACTGTAATTGCCTTTAATTAAAGGATCTTAAGCCTGTAATGAAAAACAGTTGACAACAACAGTGATAAACAGAAGAGTTGTGATTCTGCTGTCATAATTGTATTGTAAAGGTATGTCCAGTGGCTGTACAGAAGTAGTACAGCGTGCTTATCCGCATTTTCAGTATGTCTGTCATCTTCATGACATGTCTTCTTTTTAATGAAAAATTTGTTTCCCTCTAGCCATGTTATTAATTTTTGTTTGTTTGTTTGTTTTCCTTGTATCCATTCTGTGCTTTGTCCAGGTCAGGTTTTCTCCTCTGTGGGTCCTGGCATTATATGCCTGCTGAATATCTTAATTTAATGTTTTTGTAGTGAAGAACAGATAGTTCTGTGTAGACTCTCTCTTCCCTGTAAGTGTGACATATCTCAAAATCCGTAACTTATATATGGATAGTCTATCTTAAAGTTTGCAAATAAAAGCAAGTTCTGTAGAAGGTGTTTGAAAATGTTTCTTATTGCTGTTTTCAACTGTAAGTATTTAAGCAAATGGCCTGACTTTCTACAGATGCTGCATTGAGATGGGAAGGGGGTTTTGTTTTGTGTTGACTTGAAGTGTCTTGGATGAAGTACTTATCTATATAGGCATGCTTGACCTTTAATTGAGCAGGCAGTTTTTACCCTAACTTCAGGTGGTGGTCTTTACAATACTTTGTGTCACCTTCAATTTGAGGTTGGAAGTTTTGGGTACGTTTTAAGCATAAATCTTGCAGATGTTTAGGAACCTAATAATTCAAGGAATTACTATAGTACTATCTAAACTCTACAGTTTTTGTGTTGGGATTCCCCCCCTTTTTTCCCCTATTAAAATGACTCAGTAAAATTTGTTGCTAGAGGTGAACTAGGTGGGGCAGGGAGAGAAGCTGGAGTAAGCAATATTTTTTTTATATATACGTTGCTTTTTTCTGTGTTTTAGAGTGGAAATCACTAAATTGGATGTTGGTTAAGTAGCCAGTTACAGTACAACATAATTTACTGCCTCTGAGGGTAGTAATCTTGTGTTGTGAGGGTTTGAATCTACGTCTTCTTTCCATATGATAATAGGGATTGCCAAAAAGCAAAATGAAAGTTGATTGCAGCCTGTCTGTTGGCTTCTTCGAGAAATTGTGATTGAGTTAATGTGAATATTACATAAATGATAGAAGGAAAATACATGGGATAGCTGGGAAGTAGTGAAAGCTCCTTTTTACTCTGCAAATTTATTGTTTTTAATCAATTTAACTTGTAGGAAAAGAAAATCTCAAATGGGAGGAAAAAGATACCAGGTGATGATGGAGGAAGGGAAAATACAGGATTTCATTTGTGAGAATACATCAGTCTTAAAAAGCACATTTAAAAATATTTATTGGTTGCTTGACTGTGCCAGGCAGTCACATCTTGTTGGATTATGTTAGTTTTTGCTGTATCACAAATAGGCAGAAGAAACAAGTTATGCAAGCGTATTTGAACTGGAGATGCAGAAGAGGTTTTAAAATACTAGTTCACCAAAACTTTTCCCTCATCTTCCAAACTAAAACGTAGTCTGTATCACAGGAAAATTACTCTCTTTTCCTTCTCCACTTAAGGCAACATTAGAAATTTCAGACAATTTGCATTAAAAAGAATAAAATATGCACTTAGCCCACTGGGAAGACCTTTTTATATAGCTGTTCAGGATAAGGATCATAGAACAGGAATTCAGTCCTACTCTTGTGGGTTGGTTTGTTTTTTAGAATACCTTGGTAAGATGACATGCATATGTTTGCAGTTAACAACAAATCTTTGTAGCAGTATGAACATTTAGTTTTTTCCTAAGGAGAAAAACAGAATTCTGTGGAAAATGCATTTCAGAAAGAAATCATTATGTTGCATCTCCGGAACATTCCTTGTTTTCAATAAGTACTAATCTGGTGTCCTTCTGTCTTACAAAGATGTCCCAGCATGAGTGTGTGTCAGTGTATTTTTCTGAACAAAAGAAATACTACAGTGCCAGTTCAGTTGTACTGGACAGATAATTAACTTATGTCAGAAAAAGGGAATGAAAAAACACAAGTACAGTAAAATGAGATTTGGGGATTACTGAATGAAGCCATGTAGCTGGGACAAATGGAAAACACAACGAAGAGTAATTATTGGTTGATTTCTTTCATGGTGTTTGTTCAGTCACAAAATGTGATTTAGCTGCTCATGCATGAGCATGTAGCATCATACACTTAGACATTTAGACACACATCAGACCTCTTGCTTCCTCCGTGGAAGGGCATAGGTTTTTCTCATTGTTTTTTAAATTTAAAGTAATTTTTTTTTGCGTGACAATATGGCCTTATTCCAGTGCAGGAAGATGAAGTATCAACTTTGGGTGATTAAAGATGTGTGCTACTTTACATGAGCAAATATAAACTTGTTAATACTGAAATAGCTGCTCTCCTCCTAGAAGTCAGTGGAAAATTTACCACTTCTTGGATGACAACCTTCCCTCACACACATGGTATGTACTTGTACTCAGTTGGGACTGTGTGCATGCATGTTTGTTGACATTAGAATATATGGGACTTTCTGAGGATGTGTGGGGAGTTTTTGTTTGCTTGTTTTGCATTTGGGTTTGGTTTTTTAGGACCATATTAATCAAAATGCCTTATTGTATGTACAGATTACCAGATCCCGAATGGGACTGTTTCAAGTAATAACAATGCCTTAAATGGTGGAGTTCTTATTTGATATGTCATACTAAAAATGTGTGCTTATAAACAATAATGCTAGTTGCTAATTATTATTCAGAGACCTACAGGATAAAGCTGTGTGGGCCTGTTAATATATGGACCATTTTCTTTTCCTTTAAAATCTTCTGAGCATCTTTTCTGTGCCATCTTGTTGATGGGGGTGAATACTGTCACTTGTTTCATTTACTTATCCCTCACAATACTAAAAATTGAGTTTAAATAAATGTGAATGGCTACATTTAGGGGGTTGGGTTTTTTTATTTCTTCCTTTTCTTTGATAAATTCTGAATCTGCCAGCTGGCTGCTGTCAGATTTCCTTCCTAAATTGTTTCTAGACAGACCTAGATGCAAAAGCAATACTGACATGCATTTTCTCATTTTTCTTAGCATGAAAGCTGCATCTAGCCACTTCCCTTTTCTTTAGTGAAATCACTGTTTTCATTTATTCTTCAACATAATTGACTGTTGGCTATAAATCTTCAGGTATTTCTTTACCTTTTAAAGTCTCAGAGATACCAGAAATCCAACAGAGTTTTCCTTGAATATATTCACTAATTCATTCCAAGTTTTGTGTTGTCTTCTTGTTGTTTAGTTCAAGGTGAAGTTGGTTTTGGTTTGTTTTGTGGTTTGGGGTTATTTTGGTTGTGGGTTTTTTTCCTCCTTTCTGTCAGTAAAACCTTATGTGTAAGTTCTAATTGTTTTCATTTTGCTTTTGGTATTTTGCACTTGGGGAAACGGTTTAGCTTACGAGAAACAGAGCTAACCTTTCCAATTATTTCAATTAATTATAACTGCCTTTTGCATGTTTTAGGGAAAAAACACTTAAAACACTGTAACTGGGGTAATATCACAAACAGAACAGCAGAAAGGAGAAAAAAAGTGTCTTAAAAAGAGTATACATTTGAGGTTTTCTGGCAGAGAAATGAAAGATAGAATAAAGACTGGAGGTATGCTTTGGATTTCTAAGAAAGTTTGGGCTGAATTGACTCGCTTGAGTCTCTAAACTGAACTGCATTTGTACTAGTGGTTATTTTTAATTTCTTAGGTCTCCTAATTTTTGAGGTCAGTGCATGGTTTCTTCTTTAGAAGGAACATATTTTCTCTTAAAATACTAGCAAATGTATCCATACCTTAAATTCTGTTGTTTTTATGTAAAGCAAATATTGGTGGATACTGAGTTCATAGTGAGAAAAGTTAAAAGTTTTCTAACTATTAATAGAGCCTGTGCTTTCATAAATATGAAAGTTTGGCTAACGGTACACCAGTAAATGTACCATAATCAGGTATTTCTCAGAACCAATAACTTTATTAGACTTTTTCCAGGAAATGTCATATCTGTATCTTCAGAAATTCATTGAGGCTTTTTCACTTGACATGGCCTCTTTTAAGGTAACTTTAATAGTAACTTTATAGTTACTATTTCTATGCAGCATTTAGCATAACACGCAAAAGTACACAAGCACACAGCATGTAAATAACCAGGCTTGATCTTCAGTGCAATTATGAATAATTGGGCAGAAGTTCTTCAGCCAGAAGTGAATTCACTGTGCCTAGTGCTCCTCTTATTTTACAGTGTTATAAATCTTACTGGCATAAATAATACATATAGATAAGAAGTGATCTGATAATGAAAATGAAGGACAGCGGTGATAGGCATAAATAATTAATGATGTAGAGCTCATAAGTGAAGACACCAGACTTAGTTTTGTGCTTTGATGTAAAGGATTGTGTATAAGGGCACAACATACATATTCTACTAGAAGGATATGTAGAAGTGGTTAAGACTTTTTTGGCTTTTCAGAGCAGACTTTAATGTTTTGGAGACCAAATATCCTTTCTGTTTCCCATACTCCCTCCTTTGTAACAACTGAATAATTCCATTGGTGACTTTGTGTCTGTGAAAGCATTCTTTATTGGCAACTGACATCAAGGGAAGCTTGGTAAACAGGTCTGCTAATGATGTAGAGAGTGGAGCACCATCCAGTTATTCTGTGCTGTGGGTTAGAGATTTGAAAAGTGGCAAAACTTTGCTATAGAGGCTGAAACAAAGTCACTGTACAAAGGCTTCTGTGGATGAATATGTTTTGTTACCCAGCTTCTTGTCAGACCTCTCTGCTTCTCCACCAGAATCATGCACCTCTTGCTCTGTCACTAAAGTTCAGTCTGGCAGGTTCACATCTGTAGTTCACACAAGAAAATTAACCAGGGTTTGTCTCTCGGAGCCCTTGGTCAGCAGAATGAGTTAAAAATGACTCTCAACCAGAAAGCAGCAATAAATTGCCATTTTTAAATGATTCGTTTGTCAAACGCTGTTAGAAGATAATGCGTAAAATGACACACAGATCTGCATTTGGGGGTTTGGAGTGGGGAGCCAGAGGTTGTATCAGTTCTGAGAGGAAGATACTTAAAAATGTGTGTCACAGCTGGAGGATTTTGCCTCTTGCAGACAAATGACTGTGTAAAAGACACGTTCTCTGTGTGAAAGGCTGTGTGACTGTTTTTACTAACAACGTTTTCCAGTTCATTTTTTCTTTCTTTCTTCTTTGCATACTTTGCTTTTTAAAAGATAGAAATGAGTAGTGCATACTGTTGAAAACTCCTAATTCTTAGAAGAAAGATGAACTTTTCTATAGAAATATTTACTGTAATATGGGACTTACTACTTGCAGTGGAAAATCTGAGGATTATTTTTGTAACGGAAATTTTAATGGGTATTTTTCTAAAGAAAAACTGTCAGAATTCTATGTTGTTTTAATTAAATCTCTTAATGAACAGGAAGACAAATAAATTAATGCAGATGAAAAGACCAGTTAGTAACAACTCAGCCAAAATCATTTAAATCAGCATCTGCTAGCATGGTAGAAATGAAAAGCCACTCAAAAAAGAGAAGTGACTTAGAAAGTCCTCCAGGCATGCTCTTTTCTTAGTGTTAAAGCCTGTGACACATTTTGTAGATTTATGATCTGCTGACAAAATTATTCTTTGGAATAAATTTGCCACAGTGAAGAAATATTTTTAATGTTAATCTATTTCCTAGCAAACACTGTGCTGCCATTTTTGGTTTGGTTTTGTTTTGGGTTTTTTTCCCTTACATGTATTGAAACATGATGCATATTGCTCTTTTCATGAATTTAACTTACATATTCGCACACTGTATAAAGTGTTTCTAAGGACCATTATATTCATGCTGGTCAACAGGCCTGTATATTTGACCCTCTTAAGTCTTGGGGTCTTTCAGATCATTTTTTGGGGGCAGAGTATGCTACTCTTGATGTCTCTTAACATGCTCCCAGTTTTTCTCTTCTTTCAAGCCATTTTCACATCTACAAGTTTGACTGAGAGATTTTTATTAATAGAAGGGTACTGATGCTAACTCTTAAACATGCACAGCACTCATCCATGTTAATGGAGTGACAATCTCTGACCAGCTTGCAAGCCCTCTGTCACATATCCTGTATTGCAGCTACCTTGGCAGAATTTCACATGAACACTTATATTTGCACACCAGTGTCTGAGATACTTCAGCATTCCAGTTACATATTCAAAACATGTGTGCTACCATGAGCTACAGCTTGTCTCTGGGAAAGAGTTGGATGTCATGCACAGTTGATGGCTAATGGAAAAAGAGACAATAATCAGAAAAAGAGGAGGGTTTCTTTGAATGACGTCCAGAGGTTTCTTCCAACCTCACCTATTCTGTGATTCCATTAACTCTTCAGGGATGGGGATAGATGGGCCAGGGAGAAGGCCATCAGAGCAGTGTTGGAAGAGGTAGCCTGGGAGGTGGGTTATGAAAAAGAAGTCCAGAGGGGATCTACAGCTTTAGAGCTTTAGTGAGCTTTGTCAGCAGATACCCAAGAGGTCCTTCAGATATTTGCTGGCCTAATCTCTATAGCTGTGAGTCACAAAACCATGTTTTCTGTGTTAATTAAGTGTACAGCAAAGACAGGAATATCTAGCATTGTGTTTGTTAGTTTGAAAGGTACTTGACAAGAGATTTATGAAAACACCAGGCTTTTCTCCTTGCTTTTTGTTTTGTTTCTTTTGCTTCTACTTAAAGGGGCAATTGTTGTCTGATGAGCAGAATTAAGAAGGTAATTATACAGGTCTACAGGCACTTTGAGTGTGCAAAAAGAAAGCTGCGAAAGGTAAAACCCTTTTTCTGCTTTAGCAGAAGACTGGACTGACCAGACTTTGTTAGGCTCTCTTTTCCCCCAAGAAAAGTAGAAAAACCAGTTTTTTTCAAGGATAACCCCTGTGACCACAGGGAATCTTAAGGTATTATTGTACAAAAAGAAGTAGTTGGGATAAGGAATCCGAAGGCAGCTGGGGAGGCTTAAGATAAAGCTATAGGAAACCCAGAAAGAGCAGGGAATACAGAATGAACTAGAATGAGGAGTAGAAATTCTAAAAATAAATAGTTTAATATTGTCTAAGTTAATATTTTATTCCTAGTTGTCCTCTCTTAAATTCCTGAGTTTCTCCTTTTCCTTTTGATGCTAGATAGGTGCTAGTAATTCTCCTGCTCCTTCTCCTGCTCCGCTGGCTCCTGCTCTGTGTTCCTGCTAGGAAGAAAACAAGCTAAATATGTGGAACATAACACACATTGTGGTGAGGTACTGGAATGGGCTGCCCAGGGAGGTTGTGAATGCTCCATCCCTTGACAGTGTTCAAGGCCATATTGGACAGAGCCTTGGGTAATATGGTTTAGTGTGAGGTGTCCCTGTCCATAGCAGGGGGGGTGTAACTAGATGATCTTAAGGTCATTTCCAACCCTAACTATTCTATGATTCTATGAATTGCAAGTGGTAACTTTTCTTAAAAGTATCTGCTGACTGCTCTTTTTCTCTTATGCTATGCAAATGTGTCCCAACAGTGCTTGGCACAAAGACGAATTATAGAATGGGCTGGAGAGATGGTGTTGTGATTATCTGCACTCATTTCATGTACAACCCAGACCATGAGACTTCCGTGCATTCCAGCTTGGCTGTTTTTCTGAAAGTTATGCTCCAATTAAAAGTAAAATAGGGATCACTGTAATAGTAAATTCACTTAAATTCTTGATTAAATTATTCCAGTGGTTATTTTCATAGGAGTGTACGGAATAGGTGCCCTGTTCTGTTCGGTGGCCACCTTCCAGTTTTGGCATGTGGATACTGTTACATATTTACTGGTTATCTTGAAAAGTTATCTGTTATTTTCTGTTCTGCACTTTTGAGTTGCTTATTCTCTTTGATTCCTTAACAGTTCCAGTTTTCTCATGAAGGTACACAATAGGCGTGGCTCCAGTCATTTAATCAGGATCAGTTCCAAGCTTCTTCATGCTGTAGGCTGCCACGGAAAGGACTCAGTCAGAGACCAATATGATCAGACAAAAAGCCATTTATTGCAAAGCATTAACTCCTTATATACTATTGCTTACACACACCTACAGCAATTTGGCATATCATGATTGGATACTTGTCTAGAAGACCCTTAGTGACTAACATATAACTGGTTAAGCACAGGTGTGAGAACTTGACCTCGAACGCTTGCCAACAGTCCACAGTTCTCATCACTCAGTGAATTACAGCTTCTTCTTATCTTGCTTGCTTAGGCTTCCTCGGGCCTCCCACAGCCTTGCTGTATCCCTCAGAGTTATTCAGAGCTCATGTACCAAATATCCATTTTCCTGTGAGAACACTGCCTCCACAGTAGGCTAAAAATCAAGAGGCAGAGCAGCTAAGCTAGCTTTTCCCCAAGTCTCAATGTAATAAGATGTGTGGCTTGGAGGGACATGAGGCAGTTGGGAAACTTTGCTTTCTGGTTTGGTTGTGCATTCTACATTGAAATAAATACAGTCACAGTGGAGCAGTCAAAATAGAAAGTTAAAGTTAAGAAGGAAATAGAGATCTCTGTGCCACTGTATGATCCTCCTTTTACCTAAGCCTGTGTGGTTCTGGTTCCCCATTGCTAAAACTGTATAGCAGGCCTGGAAAAGGATGAAGAAAGTTATGAAATAGTTTCTATGAAGATAAATCACTGAGAACTGGTAAAGAGACAGGGAAGGAGTGGTAATAATGGTCTGTGAAACCTGAAGTCTTCATTTCTTCAACATCAGGAACTGTAGAGAACCAAATGAAGACTGAAAGCAAAGCAAGGTGGTTCTTCACAGAAGATTATTGAAGCTTTGGAATTCCTTCCTGTATGATTGCAGGTAACACAAGAGTGTACTCATGTAGGTTCAAGAACTCAAACAGTCACGGTCAAGTGAATGAATGCATCTCTCCTGAGGGTTATTAAATACATAGAAATCACACATAGATCAGAGCCTCACTGATCTGCAAGTGATTGGCTGCTGGAAGATGTTACATGTGAAAGGGAAATACTGAGTGTGCTTTTAGTCTTCCCTAGATGCCCAATTTGGCTGCAGTTGAAGACATTTAGTCTGATCCCGCATTGTCCATTGCTATAGAAATACAAAATGTATTTGAGATTCCAATACTGAGGCATCTACGTTAAAAATGGAGATAAAGCAGTTTTACTTTTTGATTTTATTAGCAAGAGTCACATTAGCCTTTATAACCCCAGTATGGCATTGGAAATTCATGCTCAGCTGTCTACGTAATCAGATTTCCAAGTCTGTTTGAATTGTTTCTCTCTAGAGTACTGTCTCTTCCCCACACCTCCCAGATTGCTGGATTTTCTTTAGTTTATACTGAAGCATAGCACTTATTTTGCTGACATATGTAACGTGTTATTTGGGAAGAAGAGGCTCGTACTGTCCTATATTTGCAGATATATTTTTAAAGCAGTATTTTGCAAATTATTATAAGCAATATTTAACTCATGTTAATATGTAAAACTAAAAGAATGATGTTTATTATGTGAACTTAGAAGGGGACTTAGAAATTACTAGAATTCATCAGGTGTTTTCTTTATGAAGTGGTTCTCTTGGACTAATATTTGAATTTGTTGCTTTTCAAAAGATCATTCTATTTCACTAAATGCATGCATTTTTATGTGTTTTCTTTCATGGCTGTGAATTTGCTATTTGAGACTCTTCCTCAGCCTAGGAAATCTCGAAGTAGTCTGTATTAACAGGAGCCCCACCTCTCCTACCACTTGAAAGGTTTGCCCTACACACAGAGCTGTACAGAACAGAGATGAAAGCTGTTGGATCTATGAACCTCATTACTTTCAAGGAAGGAAACCAAGGCATGGATTAATTTCCTGTTCTTAGCCAGCTGCATTTTTCTGTTTTGTTTTGACTTGAGATGAAGGTTATCTAATCACAACCTTTTTTTTTTTTTTTTTTCTCCCCTGAATTTGTTTCCTTTCTCTCAGGAATCTACACGTATTGTACCTCCAGAGAACTTCATTCATGCTTTTACTGAGTCCCTGTAAATCGGAAAGAACTCCATTACAGTCATTGATGGAATATGTGTATAAACCAACCAAATAGCAAAATCACTCAGTAACCTTTTTCTTAATTTTAAAACACATAAAGGGAGTAATGTTGTTTGGAAATATATTTTCTTTCTTCATGGAACTTTTCTAAAATGTATTGTGACTAATTCATAAGGTTTTTCTATTGTTTTAAAAAGCTGGAATAGATTCAGTAAGTATTAAGTCTGGTTTCTTAAGCAAGAAGTATTCTGTGGTCACACTATGTGCATGGCTGTTTTTCTTCATCTCTTGCAACTTTTAAACCCATTTAGATGTGCCAGCCAAAGTTACAAAAGAGGGACATCTCAAGGGCAGTTAGGGTGCAAGTATATTGGTGTATGCAAAGGATGTGGCAAGAAAGTATTGGACAGAAGACTCTGTATGATGAAGCGGGTGTGCTTGCGCCTGAGCGCTGAAGAGGGGGGAACACTACATTGCTGCAGAACCCAAGGGCACATTGTGTTAGCTTTTGTGTGCTTAGGGCTATTCCTCTGATTTAACCCTTGAAACAATGATTGATAGAGATTAATCCACATCTTCACACTAAACTTGCTTGCCATTTCTCATAATACACTGAGTAAATCCAGCTATGTACAGGATTAGCTGGATTAAATTCTGTAGCTGAAATTAGTCTGTGTTCCAGAGTTACATAACCATCATGATTTATTCAAGAAAAGATAAAATTTCTGTTATGCATATATATTTTTGTATTATTTGAAGGGGATGAAAATTAATTTTAATTAATTTTTTTAAGCACTACTGGGGAACACAAATAAAAAAGTAATCTCATTAATTTATTGTTGATTTGACAGTGTTATGTTGCTGCAGTATAAGGTTGTTCTGACCTGATCTTTTATATTATGATTTGAAAGAGCACTGTTTGGAAACTTGTAGAGTTTACAACATCCAGTTTATGTAGGAGAAAAGGGTGAGGAATATCAAAATGTGTTTACTTTTAAAAATTTCTTTCTTTTTAGGGCTTTCTAGAAGCTTGTATCAGCAAATCCTGAATGAAGGCAGGATACAGTTATTTCTTAATAGCTCTAGTAAAAACAGGATACAGACATATGAAATGGATTCTTTTTGTCATCATTTCATAGGAGTGATTGAATTAAAATATATATTTTGGCACCACAGACAAGTAGATAAGTGTTCCTGACTATCACCTGTTCCTCAAATAGCTGACATCTTCTTGACATAATCTCAGAATCACTGGAAATGGAGTAATTGGAAAACAGAGACTATCAGGGGGTATCAGAGAAGTTTGTAAGGGTAAAGACTATGGAACATTAATGTGCAATATTAATAAATAATGTTAGTGCATTACCCACATATGAAAATACAATTACATTGTGTGGTATATTGTGATCTTTTAGTGAAATTTACACTTTTTCTATTTTTCTCCTCTTTTGAAAGCTGCACGCTCTTGAAAAGGAATATTGCATTATCAAATAAATGACTTATGTCTTTTGTCAGTTTCTCTCTATAATAATCTGGTAAATTCTTTACTTCTGATCACATATGTATCAAAGAGGGAATATTTTTTTTTTAAATGAGCTTGGTTGAAATACAGTTAACTGATTTGTAGTCAGATTTCCACTTGATATCTCCACATTCTGCTATTGCAATAACATAGTAGCAAAAGAGTAAAAATAGCATGACTCAAGAACAGTGCTGGGTGAGAATGCTAGTTTTTGCCATTTGTGAGTGATTGGAAATATCATTTTTGCGCTGTTCAGTATTATTGCATGTAGGGCTAACTATACCAGAAAATAATGAAAACCCAACAGAACTGAGATTAATTAAAAGCAGGCTGAAGGGTTGCATAGAGTAAAGTGTTATTTCTGAGGCATGGTAAAAGATTAAAAAAAAAAAAAATCCCCAGAATCTCCATTAAGAAGCGTGGTAAGCAATCCCATAAGTCTACATAATGAATTGGAGAGACTGACTAAAAGAAAAGAGAAATGGAGCAATTGAACATGTGTGTATCAAAATCTGAATGAATGGTGTAGAAAACTATTTGATACCTCAATGTTTGTATTTCTGGGGTTATAAATAATGAGACAGCACTGGATGACAAGAAATGTTTTATAAAATAGGCTCATTTAAACAATTTTGGGTTTACTTTGGTAAATATGGTATGCTTAGGAACAAAGACTGTTGATCTGATTATATTTCAAAAAGGAATTGGGGATAAGAGGAATTTAAAAACGACTTCAAGGGTTGATTTGAGAATATAAAGCATACCTTACTTGTATACTGCTTAGCATATACTGATGAGAAAATGCAATTAGTGTGTCCTACTAGAAGAGCAAAATTGAATTGCTTTGACCTCACTAATAACTTCTCTGGCACTTCAAGTATTTACATAAAGACAGAACCATTTATAAAAATCTTTATATATTAAGTTGAAATCAGGAGCACGAGCAGTAAAATAATTGCTGTTGTTACCTGTGATAGGAAGCCAGACTATATAATTATGCATACTTTCAGAGGGAGAACCTGGCATGTGAGCCAAGTGTGCTTTTAGGAAGAATGCTAACCAAAGCAAACCCCTTGGTGTATTTTAAATTCAATGATTTATTGTAAATGCTAATTTTTAGGTTAGTTACAATGTGCTGATCTGATGCTGAACCATAAAATCACAGAACCATTTAGGTTGAAGAAGACCTTTAAGATCACTGAGTCCAACTGTAAACCTAACACTGCCAAATGCACCACTAAACCATGACCCTAGCCACCATGTCTTTTCAAATACCTCCAGGGGTGGTTACTCAGCCACTTTCCTGTGCATCTTGTTCCAGTGACTGACAGTCCTTTCGGTGAAGAAATTTTTCCCAATACCCAATCTAAATCTCCTCTGGCTCCACTTGAGGTAATTTTCTCTCATCCTATCAGTTGTTACCTGGGAGAAGAGACCAACACCCAAATCTCTACAATCTCCTCTTAGGTAGTTCTCCCCTGAGAGATCAGGTTCCCCCTGAACCTTTTACTCTCCAGACTAAATCCCTCAGCTGTTTCTCATCACACTTGTGCTCCAGACCCTTCACCAGCTTTGTTGCCCTTTTCTGAACCTGCTCCAGCACCTCAATGTCTCTCTTGTAGTGAGGGTCCTTGTGCTGAACACAGGATTCAAGATGCAGCCTCACCAGTGCTGATGACTCTGCTGCCACACTATTGCTGATACAGGCCAGGATCCCATTTGCCTTCTTGGCTACCCGGGCACAAGCTGACTCATGTTCACCTTGCTGTTGACTTGTGCTCCAGACCCTTCACCAGCTTTGTTACTCTTCTCTGGATACCCTTCAGTATCTTAGTATCTCTCTTGTAATGAGGGGCTCAGAGCTGAACACAGGATTTGAGGTGTGGTCTCACCAGGGCCGAGTACAAAGGGATGACAATTCCACAGTCAGCATCAGCTAAAAATACTGGGTCAACTCACTGATCACACAATGTCTGCATGAAAGCTCTTCTAATGTTTGCAGGAAAACATATCCAAATAGCCAGGATATAGTTTTCCTTGATTTTACTTCCTAGAAAGATGACAAGAGGCTTAAGCATCTTTTTTTTACACTGAGTAACAAAGGCAAACTAAAATATGTGTTTTTCTGATGTGCATATTGTTCATATTTAGTCTTGCCTCTAAAAAGTTTTTATTTTTCTCTGTGTATCCTTATCTCACTTCCAAGAATATTTGTGTCATAATCCAAAGATGGGAGATAAATAATAAAAAATGCATGGAGTTCTTAATATCCCAAATTCCAGTTATCACAGGTTAAAGAAATAGTGTAGGACTGTAACTTCTTGTTTTGATCAGACAGAAAGTACCAGATCTTACAGGTCTGAATCCTGTAGGAAGAACTATTGCTAGTTGATATTCCATTGGGGGGGAAGAGGGGGAGGCTAGAAGAAAGGAGGAACACTCTTTAAAGGAAAGAAATTAATTTTTGTCCTATTAGAGAGAGCCTAAAGAGTTCACTTATCTGTGTATGTTCCCCTCCACAGCAACATCAGCTCCATTGATCTAAACCTTGATGTTTATGTAAACTGTTCTTAAAGATCTCCAGTGATGCAAATTGTTTTGCACACACATTTCCAGGGTTATTACTATTTTGTTTTACTCACTATGATCAGACAAAAGGGGTTTTTCCTCATGTGCTACAGAGACAGCTGCTATTTTTTTTTTCTTTTTTTAAAAAAAGAAAAATTTAAGACAATAATTGTCTTTTCTCATATTCGGTTTAGATAACTATGCCCCTTTATCTGTTGCTACTTTGATTTTGTCCTTTGGACACTCTTGAAGTATGTGTTAAGAAGCAAAAGTAATATGTCACTTATGGCTTTCCATGTTAAAACAAAATGGAATGGGCTTTTGTTTCTTTTATACATCTCATGTGCTGTCTTACATCTCTGTGATTTTTTTCTTTTTTTTTCTATACCCATATTTCTCATTTGTATTCAGCTTGTCAGTCAGTCTTTTCAACTCCCAGATCATTGTTTGCAAAATTTCTTAGTTGTCTTTGTGCTCAAAAGCAATTTCCAGGGAAATTACTGGTAATTGCATGGAGAAGTAGCAGTAGCAAGTGGTCCATTGTACCTTTTTGTTGCAGCTGGAACCTGGAACCTAGGGACACAGGTTGTCAAAGTGACAGACACCTTCAGAAGGGAGAAAAAAACATCTTTGGTTCCCTCCTGGGAATAGTGGTTATGGCTCTTAAAACTTTCATGCTATTCAGATTGTCTTTATTGATCTCGAAAGTTGTAGTTCTTTTTATGAGAGAAATATTACTGAGGAATGGGAAAAATAATTTTAAGGAAATTAGCAATACCCCATTCCCCAACCACAGTTCTTAATTTTAAGAAACAGAAACTTGGTCCACTGTGCAAGTCTTAAGAAAAATTACACATGCTCGTAACTATCAACTTGCTAGCGTTACTGACATGTTGCTTCTGCTTAATCTTACAAACAAGATTTCAGTGATCGTTTACATTAACAGGAAGGAGTGTTGCATTTGCAAGTCTGTAGTCTGTCTGCAGTGAGACTGAAGATTTTAACACTGCATATATTTTCTGTGAGGTTGAAAAGCAAAAGTTAACATGTGTAAAACCCACTTGGATTAATAGACCACTAGAAAATTGTTTTAGATCAGAGCCATTTTAGTTCCTTGGTAGAGGGGCTCACTGTCTTTCTAGATGCTTCTTCCTTGAGAATAAAGAAAAAAAAGTGTAATATTTGTGTTCCATGTCAATATATGCTAGCTACTAAATGTTTTTAAGTCATGCTGTGGGTTAGTAAATGCAGGAAAGAATGCACGTTCATCTCACTCTTGCACACAGTTCTCTAAAACCATTCCTGATTGCAGCTGATGGCAATGGGTAGCCAGGAAAGAAACAAAATAACAACATTTACAAAATACGAAAACAACCATTTCAAATGCACATCATTAAATCAAGGTATGACCCAAATATTTTTGCGCTGTGCCAGAAAATGATCTTTTTCTACTGTAGGGTGAAAAAATGTACCAAGAAATGAAGGATGTCACTTGGTTATATCTGGGGACGTTATACTAATAGTTCTTGTTTCTCCCTTCCCCCTGTAAACTCTAAGTGTTGTAAAATGACTTTTGGAAGCCACGGATTGCATTTATATGTACATGTGTATTTATATTTGTACCTGTGTGTGTATAGTTGTGTGTTTATATGTGGAAATACTTACTTTTACTCCACATGTATGTAATGTGATGTGATGGCTTGACTTTGTGAACGAAGATCTGGGCTGTGTTTGAAGTCGACTAACATGTACATATACATGGATGCACTTTCACACATAATTTAACAAAAGGTGAATATATAAACTGCAAAGTGTTTCAGTTTATGAAGAAGAAAAGAAACATCTTGTGATTGTCTTCTGATTTTGTTAGCATAAGCAATTAAATTTAATGTAAAACCTGACTGTGAGGTCTTGTTTTCAATCAGGTTTTAGCCAAGAATGTGATGTTGCCGATTTTGATCTGGGTGGTGCTTTGGCCTTGTATTTTTTCAGTTGTACTTCTTAGTCTTGTTTTGCTTGCTCCTAGCTGGGGTACAATTTACTATTCCTGCTGCTGTCACAGATGGGGGGACTCATAATGACTGAAAACTTAAAGAAAAAAATTACTACAGCATACGCATGGCAGACAGAATAGGTTCCGTAAGAAAGATCCAGTCAAAGTCTATGGCAGATGGATGGTGCACAGCCAGAATGGTTATGAAATCTTTATTTTCATTTGAGAAAATTTAATGTTCAACTTAATCTGCTGTTCCTGTTCAGTTATCCAGACTGTGAACAGATTGGATAGCCATAGAACAATGAACTATTAAAACTGAATAATGAGAGACTCCAAAAAAGCAATATATATTTATCTTTAGAATAAATCTTTAGAATGTTCCAGCCCTAAATGTTTCAATCATTTAATTCCTCTCTGCTTTTCCCCTTCCTTAATTCTCCTCATCCAAATGTTCTTTCACTCACTGAGAGATTGAAACCAACTGTCATATGCTTAACTTTCATCTCTTCCTCTGGTCATAATTTGGTGATACTGGTAGTAGCAGCAGTGTATAATTTTATGTAGAACTCAGCTGATTTTTAGCTTCCTCTTCCTTAGTTTTAAGAGTGGTTTGTTCATATTCAGTTCATTCTGTACCCAAAATATGTTAACAAAACAATCATAGGTACTTGTGTATCTAATTTTAGATGTCTCTTAGTGTTGTACTTTACCTCAGTAACAGAGGTTGAGATACAAAGAAACGAAACCTCAGAGGAGCTACATGCAGTTGTAAGTAATTCAGCAAAACTCAATCAAGAATTTTCAACAACAGCAGCGAAAAGCTAACAATTGAAATTCACATAACTTCTCAGTAAAATTAAAAATGTTAACTGTTAATCGGTAACTTCTACTCAAATTCTATATGGCCTGGGAATAGCAGCTTTCTGTCCACATTGTAGTGGACTGTAAAATCTCAGGGGGGCTTGTAAGGTTTTTTCCCCATAGTTTATGCATTACCTTTTTACTTCCTCAGAAACAAAAACATCCAATTCATTATGTCAAATTAGCTGATGGGACTGTTTCAAAAATGAGATGAAAATTAGTACAAACATGGTTTTACTAAAACCACAGTGACTTCCAAAACACATTACATTATACTCCCCAGAAGAAAGTATTTAATTGCATATTTCTATATATTCTATGATGAGATATAATCTGTATTTCAATGTAAATGTAAAAATGATTAGAGATGTAAAAGATGTTCAGTGGTACACACAAGCTTCCTATTCATATGGTGTGAATGCTATAGCTTGATAAATAACCTATTTCTGAAGCAGTATACACCTGACTCTTCTTGTACCTCCCAATACTGAGCAACCACTTTGTGTCCCTTCCTGTGATCTTTATTTGCATTTGCTGTGAGGAACCTGCTGTAGCTTCCAAGTGCAAATTTCATTGAATTATTTTGTAGTTTGTTTTCCCCAGCCAAATGAGGAAGGACCTGGGGTATGAAGACAAGGACCATAAAATAGAAATGCTCTAGAAAAATCAGAGATTCGTTAGTTCCCACAGCACTTTTAAAATCAATAATTCTTGTGTTTACCACTGAGCATTTAGGAAGCATTTTCAGTATTTATTGCTCCCAAACAGACTGCTCTTCTCAGAAAGCTTTTGAAAGGAGTGATAACCTAGGTTATGGGTGAAGAAACAAACACATACTTATAAGCCCTGATTTTATATACAAAGAGTTGTGTAAGGTAACACATAGGGCCATTTTAGGTTCTGTGTCACATTTAGTTTCCTAGGCAATAGGACAGAGCTGCAAGGTATCAAATCAAATATATTTTTTTTTTCTAAGTGTGAAGTTTTAGACCCTCCGAAAGGAAGCTTTACTGAAATAATCAGTACTATGCATCACATAAAACAGATGGAGATGAAATTTGTTCATATATCTAAAAAAATGACACTTGTAATTTGTGGTGTAATCCATTTGTTGACTGGCAAAGATTTGTTCTTACTACAAGTTATATCTAATATTATAGCCATTCAGCTGGCATTTGTGCATGTTTCTTGGCACTTTCACAAAAGACAAGAAACTGCTTTTACACAGTGGTATTACCATGCGAAGTGAAAAAAGGCATACTCAAAGTCCCTCCTGATTATTTCTTTTTAGTTACTCTTTCTGATGAAAACAGATTAGCTATTTTGTGTTACACACCATCAGTTGCCTTTAAATTGCAGAGAAGTTTGATTTCCAGTGGAAAACGATGTAATAGGTTTTTAAGAGACTAACATATTTTTAGTATTCTAGTAAATTAAATAGACAGGTTTTGAACGTATTTGCCAAACAATTTTACCACTTCCTTTGAT
This sequence comes from Melopsittacus undulatus, assembly GCF_012275295.1. NCBI lineage: Eukaryota > Metazoa > Chordata > Aves > Psittaciformes > Psittaculidae > Melopsittacus > Melopsittacus undulatus. The sequence continues at coordinate 39,921,915 of NC_047557.1, read as the reverse complement.
ACACATGATCAGTTTCTTTGCTTTTACTTTGGTTTTGTAGCGTGTTTTGTCTGTTTGTAGGGTTATTTTGTTGTGGGTTGTTTGTTGGGTTTTTTTTCCTGGAACTAATTTGTTGCTTGTATTTAATTTAAAAACATTATTCCACTAACTGACATTAGTAAATGCTCGTGCTGCTTTGCATTTCCACTCTTTGTTCTTTGATTTGGTCTGCAAGCTTATAGACTCATTTTAGTTTGTTTTCTTATGTTAGTGAATGTTTTCTGTTCTTTCTGTTAAGCACCTACTGGTCAGGTATTACAGTGCTGGATATTTCCACAATGTCTCTTGATGATAGCGAAGTAAGGGGGAGAATGACCTCCCTCAATCTGCTGGTCATGCTCCTTTTGATGCAGCCCGGGATGCGGTTAGCTTCCTGGGCTGTGGGTGCACACTGCTGGGTCATGTCCAGTTTTTCATCCAGCAGTACCCCTAAGCCCCTCTCCGCAGGGATACTCTCAATCCATTCATCTCCCCATCAGTATGAATGCTGAGGATTGCTCTGACCCAGGTGCAGGACTTTGCACTTGGCCTTGTTGAACTTCATGAGGTTCGCACTGGTCAACTCTTCAAGCCTGCCGAGGTCCCGCTGTCTGGCATCCTTTCCCTCAGGTGAATCAACTGCGCCACCTGCTGTAGAATGATAGGTTATTTTGTATCCTTAGAAACAAAACTTGGGTTTATCTTTACCACACTTCTTACACTTAACAGAAGAGAGCAAACAATTACTTCTTTCCATAAAGTAGTATCTTGGCTGTATTACACTGAGATAGGTATTAAACAGAAGATGGCCCGTAGGAATCTGATGCCTGCTTGATGACTATTTATGCAATGTCAGCCTCTGGTCTGTCCTGAAACAAACCAAAAATGTCTGTACTAAAAAAGTATCTAGAATTTTAGAAACTTCACCACTGTTACAAATTGGTATAAAAATTTAGTGAGTTTAAAAATAGTAGCTTTATAGCTCCTTTTGACTTCTGTCAGGGTCCAGTTTTACAAAGAAAAATCATACCTGGATGACAGTAAGCAAGATTAACTTGGTTAAAACATTCAGTTGCAGTAATTTAACTTGAAAAAGTAAATGCATTAAAGGATTAAAACTACTCATTTTCTATGAAGTTCCTTTCTGTTGCCAAGTCTCGTTGATGGGAAAAGTATAATAAAGGGGAGAGTGTGTACTGCATGCAAACAGCAATCATTTCTCACAATAGTGTAATAATTTAATTGATTAAGAGAGTGCTCAAAAGATCAAAGCAGTGGAAGTGGGTAAGGTGGCAGTACTGGAAAGAAAACAAGTTGCAGCTACGAAAAAGCTCTGGGAAGACCCAGGAGTTCAAGAATGCTATGACAGACAAAGGGAGCCCCAGCTCTCAGACTCCGCTAAGTAGTAAGTATACTGCATAACCACAGGGACAAGTCAGACTTAATGCAGTTAACCATAGAATCATTGAAGTTGGAAAAGACCCTTAAGATCCTTGAGTCCAACCATTAAAGGGAGGATGAAGGATAAAGGGGAGTATCTTAAAAAGGCTAGGTGGATTTGATAGGTTAATAAATGGTTATAACAACAGTGCCATAGTCAGAGGGTTGCATATTTAGACCATGGGACTCAGTCTGGGAGGCCAGGTGTACTGGAGGCTGCTGGAGCTGGTCTGACAAGGAAGGGAAAGAGTGGCTTTTGTAGGAGACTTGCCAGGCTGGTCAAGAAAGCTTTAAACTAGATGTGCTGGGGGAGGGGAGCATCATTCCATCCCAACACACCCAGTCAGTTGCCAGCACCTATAATAAATGCTTGGAGCAATGCAGAGATATTCCTGCCGCTCCAGCCACTGAGCCGGCTTCATTTGGAGCTCAGCTCAGATGCCTCTATACAACTGCTTGTAGCATGGAGAACAAACAAGAGGAGTTAGAGATGTGTGCAGTTCTACTGGGTATGATATAATAGGCATCACAGAAACATGGTGGGATGGCTCCTATGACTGGAGTGTTGGAATGGAAGGTTACAGGCTCTTTAGAAAAGACAGGCAGCAGAGGGGACGGGGGAGTTGCCCTTTATGTTAGGGATAGGCTGGAGAGTATGGAACTCTGTCTGGGGACAGGTGAGCAGTTAACAGAGAGTTTGTGGGTCAGGGTTGAGGGGAAAACACTGATGGGACACATTACTGTGGGGATATGTTACAGACTGCCTGATCAAGAGGACTCTGTGGATGAAGTGGTCTCCAGACAGACAGGAACAGCCTCAAACTCACAGGCCCTTGTTCCCATGGGGGACTTCAACCACCCTGATATCTGTTGGAGAGACAGTATGGCCCGGCACAAGCAATCCAGGAGGTTCATTGATTGTGTGGAAGACAACTTCCTTCTGCAAGGTACAGAGGAGTTGACAAGGAGAGGTGCCCTGCTTGACCTTGTGCTCACCAACAGGGAAGGGCTGGTTGGAAATGTGGTGCTCCAGGGCAGCCTTGGATGCAGCAATCATGAGATGATCGAATTTGAGATCCTCAGGACAGTGAGAAGAGCACACAGCAAGCTCACTGCCCTGGACTTCAAGAGAGCAGACTGTGGCCTCTTCGGGAACCTGCTTAGTAAGGTTCCATGGGATATAGCCCTAGAGGGCAAGGGGGCCCAAGACTCTTGGCTGACATTGAAGGATGACCTACTGCAAGCTCAAGTTGCATCCCAACTAGGAGGAAGTGCAGCAGGAGGGTCAGGAGATCTTCTTGGATGGATAAGGAGCTGCTGAGGAAAATCTGAAGGAAAAAAGAGGCTTATAAAAGGTAGAAGCAAGGACAGGTGGCCTGGGAAGAATACGGGGATGTTGTCCAGGAAGCTAGGGACCAGGTTAGGAAAGCTAAGGCCCAGTTAGAATTAAACTTGGCTAGGGATGTGAAAGATAACAGGAAGGGATTCTGTAGGTACATAGCAAATAAAAGACAGACTAGGGACAATGTGGGCCCTCTCCGAAAGCTATCAGGAGAACTGGCTACCCTGGATTTGGAGAAGGCTGAGGTTCCGAATGACTTCTTTGCCTCAGGCTTCACTGGCAAATGCTCCAACCACACCACCCAGGACTTGGAAGGCAGATGCAGGGACTGCGAGAATGAACACCTTAGGCCCAGTGTAGGAGAGAATCTGGTTCGAGACCATCTTAAGAACCTGAACATGCACAAGTCCATGGGACCTGCTGAAATCCATCCGCGGGTCCTGAAGGAGCTGGTGAATGAAGTTGCAAAGCCACTGGCCATCATATTTGAAAAATCATGGCAGTCAGGTGAAGTTCCTGATGACTGGAAAAAGGGAAATATAACCCCCATTTTCAAGAAGGGGAAAATGGATGACCTGGGGAATTACAGACCAGTCAGTCTCACCTCTGTGCCTGGCAAAATCTGGGAGCAGATTCCCCTGAAACACATGCTAGGGCACATGAAAAACAAGCAAGTTTGCCAATGACACCAAGCTGTGTGGTTTGGTTGATATGCTGGAGGGAAGGAATGCCATTCAGAGGGACCTTGACACGCTTGTGAGGTGGACTAATACCAACCTCATGAAGTTTAACCATGCCAAATGCAAGGTCCTACACCTGGGTTGGAGCAATCCCAGGCACAGGTACAGGTTGGGCAGAGAAGAGATTGAGAGCAGCCCTGCAGAGGAGGACTTGGGGGTGTTGGTCGATGAGAAAATGAACATGAGCTGGCTTCAGTGTGTGCTCACAGCCCACAGAGCCAACTGTATTCTGGGCTGCATCAAAAGGAGAGTGACCCTGAGGTCAAAGGAGGTGATCCTGCCCCTCTACTCTGCTCTCATGAGACCTCACTTGGAGCATTGTGTGCAGTTCTGGTGTCCTCAACATAAAAAGGACATAGAAGTGTTGTAACAAGTCCAGAGAAGGGCCATGAGGATGATCAGAGGACTGGAGCACCTCCCATATGAAGACAGGCTGAGAAAGTTGGGTCTGTTCAGCCTGGAGAAGAGAAGGCTGCGTGGAGACCTCATAGAAGCCTTCCAGTATCTGAAGGGGGCCTACAGGGATGCTGGGGAGGGACTCTGTATTAGGGACTGTAGTGATAGGACAAGGGGTAATGGGTTAAAACTTAGGGCAAGTTTAGATTGGATATAAGGAGGAAGTTCTTTACTGTGAGGGTGGTGAGGCACTAGAATACGTTTCCCAAGGAAGCTGTGAATGCTCCATCCCTGGCGGTGTTCAAAGCCAGGTTGGACAGAGCCTTGGGTGATATGGTTTAGTGTGAGGTGTCCCTGCCCATGGCAGGGGGGTTGGAACTAGATGATCTTAAGGTCCTTTCCAACCCTAACTGTTCTATTATTCTGAGTTTATGCTTAACCTAACACTGCCAAGTCTGCCAGTAAACAATTTATCTAAGTACCGCATCTACATTTCTTTGAAATACCTCCAGGGATGGGGACTCAACCAGTTCCTCGGCCAGCCTGTTCCATTGCTTGACATCCCTTCTGGTGAGGAGATTTTCCCAATATCCAGTTTAAACCTCCTCTGGCTCAACTTGAGGCCATTTCTTCTGGTCCTATTGCTTGTTCCTTTGGAGAAGAGACCGACCCCCACCTCACTTCAACTGCCTTTCAGGTAGTTCAGTTCCTTCATCTGCTCCTCATAGGACATTCTCTGGACCCTTCAGCAGCTTCCTTGCCCTTCTTTGGACCAGCTCCAGCATCTCAACTTCTCTCTTGTAGTGAAGGGCCCAGAATTGAACACAGGATTCAAGATGCGGCCTGCCCAGTGCTTAGTACAAAGGTACAATAACTCCCCTGGCTCTGCTGGCCACAGTATTAGAAATACATAGATACAGGACATGATGCCATTGCCCTTGGCCACCTATCACACTGCTGACTCATAATAAGGATAGGTTCACTCTGGTTTTGTCAGTTATATCCGTGTTTCTGTTGGCCTGTGGTAAACAACAAAATTGAAGCTGAAGTGATGAAGCAAAATAATGTTAGGCTTACTGAACATACTGGAACCATCATCCCTCTCAGTTCTGAGCTCAACACAGCTGGTACATAACTGAGTTTCCCTTGGGGGAAATCATGAAAACCAGCTGTACAAGAAAACAAGTTGGCAGGTCATACAGTTCAGTTACATGAAAAGCTTAGTATATAAATAAGAATGAAGACAAGTTTGTTCCCCATTTTCAAATAATTTAATTGTGAAAAAATTATTGTTTCATGGATCAGAAGATTCACCTTTCTGTTTCTGCCAAGGCTGAGAAGTGACAGGGTTAATTTCAGCAGGAGGCATTTAGATTAGGCAGTTATGGTAAACTTTAACTCAGAATGGTTACACATAGGCAGTCTGTTACTGTGTGTTAAGCATTATCATTCTTGACAGATGTTTGACTGCCTTATCCTTATATAATCCTATATTGGAGAAGGAAGATGCCACTTAATGGTCTACTCCAGACTCATTTTCTTAGAAATCTGCCACAATTCAAAATCAGTTTATTTTAAACTTCATTTAATTTTCCTTTTACTATTAATTACAATGAGATCTCCATAACAATTTACTATGTTGCTGGAGAGGAGGAATTTTCTTACACTTAAATCTTTTCTGAGTGAGTGGTAACACTGAGTATTTTTGAGTTTGGAGCCCAAATTTGAGGGATGTTTGGGCAGCACGGGGAAAATGCAGAGATACCCTCCCTCTTCCACCAAAGGAAACAAGGTGGAGTTACTGCTTAAAGAAAGGAAGGTTTGTGCTACAGCCATGTTGCTTGATTTGGAATGCACCTTCTCCGCTTTTTAGAGGCATTCGGATTTTGCATGATCTAATGCTGCCATCTAGTGGTAAAAAGATAGATTGCATGGAGAAATACCAGGGCATCGTTTTTTTCTGTCGCTCACACGCTGCCCATTTATTGAGGCACAGGAATGTCATCTTAGAATTTAATTCCAGCCATGAAAAGCACAAGAGTCTTGTGAAAGTAAGGAGGGTAAAGTTAAGAATGACTGTATGGACAGGCGAGAAACTAAATATATGATCTTTCACATTAAAATACATACAAGTTTGAGGGATTCATGTTTGCCATGCTTCCCATCAATTATTTTTCTGAATTCTGTCCAGCAACCTTTTACATTTGTGTTCGGTATTAGCATCATGCAAGAAGTGACAGGGAATAGTCTATTGTTGGTAAATGTTATGGCTGGGACTGATATTTATATTTGCATTCCAATCCTAATTCTGATACTGGTTTTGGGATAGGAGAAAAGATTATTCAAATAAAACTTGAAGGGTTTTACTGGTTTATGCCAAGATTAATCGTGCTAAGGCCATGCAAAACTGCTTTTGTGGGAACACTTTTGTGATTGCTGGTTAAGCCATTGGTTATGAATCTGGGTGATTAATTTAAGATAGTGCATTAATCTTGTTTCTGTTGTATATGTAATTTTCAGTTATCTTGATCATATTGCTATGCCCTCATTTATGCCAAGTCAGCAAGATATTCTTAGATACCAAGTGCCAACCAAAGGAATTATTGAGTATCCTTTTGTTTTCTTTAGCTCTTCTTCCACTTACCTGCCACTTTTTAATCCCAACCCCCGGGGTTTTCTTGCTTTTACTCTTTCTTTCCTCACCCCCTGTCCACTCAGAGTGTGTGGGGGAAAGTGGCAGTGAGTGAGCTGCTGAGTTGTGCTTAGCTGCCCACCAAGATTAATCCACAATAACACTAAAAAGGAGTGAAAGTTGAAGCACTACAGATACGGAATCAAGTTTAAATATTAAAAAGGACATAGAATGTTAAGATGCACCTTTCACAGTTCAAGCTCATCTCAGGTAGGCAATCAACTATACAGCTGTTACAGACACATGAAGTACCTTCTTAAAATAACTAACATGTTGACTGTATTTCTGTTTAGCAGAATGGTGGATGTAGGTGGCTAAAGGTCAGAAAGAAGGAAGTGGATCCATTGTTTTGAAAGTGTTACTTCTATTGCTTTCTTAGTTGCATTAAGTGAGTATGATCAAGTCTTGGCAAAATCACAGAACAGAATCATAGAATAGTTAGGATTGGAAAGGACCTTAAGATCATCTAGTTCCAACCCTCCTCCCATGGGCAGGGACACCTCACACTAAACCATGTCACCCAAGGCTCTGTCAAACCTGACCTAGAACACCGCCAGGGGTGGAGTATTCGCAAACTCCCTGGGCCTTCCAGTGCCTCACCACCGTTACAATAAAGAACTTCTTCCTTATATCCAATCTAAACTTGCCCTGTTTTAAGTTTTAACCCATTACCCCTTGTCCTATCACTACAGTCCCTAGTGAAGAGTCTGTCACCTTCATCCTTACAGGCCCCCTTCAGATACTGGAAGGCTGATATGATGTCTCCAAGCAGCCTTCTCCAGGCTGAACAGCCCCAGCTTTCTCAGCCTCTCTTCATACAGGAGGTGCTCCAGTTCCCTGATCATCCTCGTGGCCCTCCTCTGGACTTGTTCCAACACTTCCATGTCCCTTTTATGTTTAGGGCACCAGAACTTTAAACAATACTCCAAGTGGGGTCTCATGAGAGCAAAGGGGCAGGATCACCTCCTTCAACCTCATGGTCACGCTCCTTTTGATGCAGCCCAGGATACGCTTGGCTTTGTGGGCTGTGAGCACACACTGAAGCTGGCTCATGTTCCTTTTCTCATTGACCAACACCCTCAAGTCCTCCTCTGCAGGGCTGCTCTCAATCTCTTCTCTGCCCAACCTGTACCTGTGCCTGGGATTGCTCCAACCCAGGTGTAGGACCTTGCACTTGGCTTGGTTAAACTTCATGAGGTTGGTATTAGTCCACCTCACAAGCATGACAAGGTCCCTCTGGATGGCATGTGAGAATGAGGTAAGATGTGTGGTCATGTAAGGTACAGAAAAAGTTGTGTTGCCTTTTAAGAAAGACAGCATTCATGTGTCATCATAAAGCATTTGCAAATACTAGAGCTACATTAAGAAACTGATCAAGCAGTCCCAAAATCTGTATTAAATTAGTACCCTCCTGTAAAAGTTAACTCTACCTTAGAAGACAAAACATGACTTAAAAATGTTTTAAATCACTTAAACCATGTCAAAAGATTGAGTGTTTGAGTGTCACGATATTTCTAAGCAAGTAAAAACTACCTCAGTCACCTGTAATTAGTTGGGGGGTGTTTTGTTATTGTTGCTTTTTTTCTTTTAGTCTCTGATGTTTCCAGATTAACCTGTACATTAATTAAGCAAAATTGAAACAAAATAATTTAAGATTTACCTCCTTCTCAAGGTTAGAAAACATGAGTACTCCTCTCAAAACATTTTCATCATCAGTATCCTGATGTTGTAAAAGAGAATGCAAAAAAAAATGAAACAGAAGATAATTAGGGAAGAGCATATTAGGGGAACTGCATTGCTTTTGGTAGTTGTTGCTTTATGTCCTGCATTACGAGGATTTCTTCAAAGATGCTTAATACTATTTGAACTCTGAAGTCCCAAAGCCCTTATAGATCACTGTCACAAGACCTGTTTGAACTGTGAAAAGCATAGCCTACTTCATTACTGAAGTATCCACTGTAGAGTCTGCAGTTTCCTGCCATGTTTTGATGCATGAACAATTTTAGTAATTTTTTTCTTTCATAATATTGCACATTTTGTTATGTTTACTTTGGACAGTAGGAAATAACAGACTGTGATCACCAACTTATTCCTAGAAACTCCGAACAGAAATCTCTTAATGTAGCTCCTTTGATCACTCTTGAAATGGGCAAATTATATTACTAGTATAGCACATAACGCCCTTGTTCTTTTGTTATGTTACAGTATGTTAGTATTAGATATTTGACCCAATACACCCTGCTTCACCCCTCACTGTGAGGTCAGAATAGGCTTTCATAGAGCTGCAGTCTACGGCTGCTCACTAACTTATAGAAGAATTCAAGTAATTTCTATTATTAAGGCTTACCTTGATTTCACATGCCATTCATAGCAGTGATCCAAAACCCAACAAATAAAAGGATATATAACATGAAGAGTAACGATCAAGCAATACATTGCAAATGCACTTAATATTTTTTTTAAAGCTTTCAAAAAACCTGTATGATCTCTGGCTGATGCATTTCTATTGCTGTCCAGATAGTGTAACTTCATATTAATTTTTTGTTGGTAGAATCAAATGGAAGAAAGCAAGGCCTTATTTAAAACTACCGTATCTCTCTGGTTTCTGAATACTTCAGTTGTCTTTAAGTAAAAAGGATCTTCTAGAAGAGAAATTAATGTATTCTCATCTCATTACTTACTTTCCAGAATACACAGGTAAGCATTTATCTTATACTATCTTCACAGAAGTAAACGTTATAGTTAAACCAGTTAGTTTTTCCTCATTAAATTGAAGTGCATTTATGCAATGTATTTGATACCTATGCATTCCTGCTCTATCCTTTAAACTATAGTTACTCAGTTTCACTGGAAGTCTGTTTTTTTATTGGAACATTGTGGACAGAATCCTAAGAGATTTCTTGCAACAGTTCTTCACCATTAGAGTGGCACAATCACTATTTACTTATGACAAGACTCAACTTTTTCACCTTCAATCTAAAGAGATAAGATACATGACAGGAACTTGAGGAATATGGCTATTAACCCAACTCTTTATCTAGTATAAACCCCTAGTGTAGTTTTGCATTCATTATTATAACTTGTTATCTATTTAAAAGTTCAAAGTTAAAAAGCAGCCTGAAGGACTTTTCTGAACAAATGTTACCGATACTTGAAGTTGCCAAAGAATGGTGAAAATAATCACAGATGTATTCTATCACTTAATACAGTGTTACAGTTTATGAGACATATATCATGTTGAATCCTTCAGGTAGTAAGTAAAAGATCATAACGGTTTAATAGCTACGTCCTATCTTTGCCAAAGAGAATCCTGTTTACGCTGTGCGTTTTGGAAAATCTAATTTCTCGTGGTCTTTGACATACTACAATAATGTACCAAACTATTAATATATGCTGGGTAATTTCACTTGCATAGGTTTTTATAAAACATTACTTAACCAGTAAAGTTTACCATTTAAAAAGCATATTCCACACATTTTTTAAAAGCAATGTTGCAACACCTCCTGCTCCACTAATATATTAATGAGAAAATGCAGACAAGGGAGGATGTCTTCATGGTGATTTGACATTTAAACATGAACCTAGCCTATTAAGATACTGTCCATATGTTTCTTCCTTGACCCATAGCTTTTAACTGTACAAAACCACTAATTGTGCTTTTGCCAGCACCTAAATAAGACATCAAAGCTGCCACCTATCAAGATCAAAATCCAGACAAGGAGAAAGTAATCTACTTCCACATCATTTGTGCCACAGACACAGAAAATATTAGTTTTGTCTTCGCTGTTGTCAAGGACATGATCCTGCAATTAAACCTCAGAGAGTTCGATCTGGTTTGAAGACAAAACATGGTTGCAGTCACCAAGTATGTCTTACTTATACCACAGCCTGTGCGAACTCAAAAAATAAAAGGTGTCTTTTTAAATAGCATTTACAGAAAAGGGCGAAGGATTTATCTTTACTGAAGAAGTATGGATTAAGAGAATTTTATTTCCAGTATTAGTTTTGTCTGAGAGGCTTTGGGGTTTTTTTGACAGCTACAGGAATTAAGTAGAAGAATGTATAAAATTGCACTGTTGTTCAGCTGGTATTTATCAATATTTATTTTTTAAATTTAGCTTTTACAGTCATAGCTTATAAAACTTCAAACAGTGATGCCTTAAAAATGGCAAATTTGTGTTACTTTAGGGAGCTACCATCTTCTTGTTCTGATCAACGTAGTTGAAAGACTAGGGTAAACCTATTAATACTTTTTCGAAGCATCTCTCAGTAGCCTTCATAGGCCAGACCCATTAATGTTCTAGAAATCATTATAAAAGATTAATTACTGGTGACCCTTGTCTATCACTGCATTTTTGTTCAAGTGCCATAATAAAATACCTTTCGCAGCTAAAGAATGACAGATTAAGATCTTGTAGGCAGTCCAGGGAATTTACAATTTCCTGAAGGGGAAAAAAGTACTTTGCAAATGTTCTCAGCACTCATTGCCATGGGAGCTTGCAGATCACCCCTGCCCAACTACAAACCTCTCCACTAAAGATGCCAGCACCAGTAACAGCTCTGTCAGTTCTCCTTCACTGTACATTGCTCTCCATCTGCTTGATGCAACAAGGAATGAAACTCCCAAAAGATAAAAAAACCTGAGAGACATCCAGCAAAAGATGAGTCAGGTTTCCTCCTGTTTTACCTGTTTGTGTCCTATCTCATCATGCCTGTCCAGCAGTCACATTTCTTTCAGTTTCCAGTGTACTGATCTGGAGATGATGAGTCAATAAAAATTAATGGCATGTACATACTCTTACTGCTTGTAGGAGGAGACTTCAAGTCAGTTTATTCCTCTATTGAAGTGTAACAAAAGTATTCAGAATTCTTGTTGCAGATTTGCCCTGAAATCAATCAAAACCTCTATATAAAACCCTGTGACTGCTGTGAATGGAACTTCAGATCCTCACATTCCACTTGCAGTCACAAAAGCAAAAACTATGACCAAGATCAGAGTTGAAATTCTTATGTCAAATAACAAAGCCCAGGCTCCCAGGTGATGCACATATGTACTTGCATATACTGGCCAGACAATTCCTCATTAAGCCACCAGTAAGAATATTATCAGGCAAACCTTGACCAAGAAACAGAGTTACAGGTGGGGAAAAAAGGTATCAGCTATCTGCTAAATTATTCAGTTTTAGACAGAAAAGCATAAGGCATTCAAGAATCACATAACCAAACTATGAGAATTTGCATTTAAGAAAGATGATGATAAATGCAAAAGCTTTCTGCATAAAAATGTTAAATGCTTTGTAAAATTTTGATCTGCATAATGAAATAAATATTGTGATACACATGAAAGAGAAATCTGAGTCAGAAACACTTTCCACCATACTTTAGAAAATTACAAATACACAATGCATATTAGCAGTATTTTTCACCAACAGATTCCATATGTAATAACCATGGTTCTGAAATATAGTTTCAATTCCTTTAAAAACAGTATTGGTTGTGTCTGTAGTTTTACTGCATCTTTCAGTAACAATCAGTCACTGCAGGTGGAGAGGGACCAACTGGGGGAGTTTAATGCTGGAAAAAGGTACCACAGAACTGTATGATTTGCTGACGAAACACTGTGCACTTTTGTCTTGTACAATACTTATGTGATTCCAAGCAATGCAGTCTTTCTGTAGTTCTTTTCTGGAGTTCAAATGTGACAGGCTGAAGAAGAGGAAAAAAACTGTTTCTCTTCTGAGTAGATATTCTCATTCTTGAAGCTAATACCGTGTCAGGAATTATATAAAAATCAACTATGTATACACCCATTTAAATGTCATATAGATATGGAGCTATTCACGAACAATCCACAAGACTTAGCAATCCTGTTTAAAGCTATATAATGTATTTATTGAAGCTGTTTTACATCATCAGAACAATTAAGAAACTTGGGGTTTGTAGTTCAAATCCAAGATTATGCTCTAAGTAGTAAATTTTAACTATCATCACACAGTAATACTAATCTCATATTAACTAGTGTGTGGTATTTGTTGTTTGCAGATAGATGGCTAAAAATAACTCTGAATAAAAGACCTTAGTGACTTGTTTGATATGTATTTTGTAAAGTGATGAAGTTAATAAATGGCTAATGACATAGATACAGAAATCTTTTGGGGAAAGCCAGATTCTTATGAAAACCTCTTTTCCTTTGGCAATATCATCTTATCTTTTGGCAATGCAGAAAAAAAACCCAAACCAAAACCAACAAACCCTCCCCCCGCACCACCCCCTCCACCCCCAAAAAAGTACCTCATACATGTGAATGCAGTTACTAAAATCTCATCTTTATAATAAACCACAGGTAAAGATTAAGATCTGTATTCTGCTTTTACCAAGTTGGCTACAACAGGAATTTGACCTTGTGATCTCAGAGAAGGGATTTGATGTAATTTGTCAATTTCCACCTATGAAATTCTGATTGATGGTCTTACCTGTTAATTAAATAAGCATATAAAGAAAACGAATAATAATCACATTCCAGTTGAATAAAATTCAGTTTCACTTTATTCAAGGTGAAGAAGAGGTTGGGAGGTAAGAGGGGAGGAAGTGGTAACCAAGAGAGCCATGCCACACAAAGCCATGCAGCTGAACAGAAAGAGGTGCAAATAAACTTGTAAATGTTTTAGCAATGTGTTTGGCATCTCTGATTCTGCGTTTGGTTTGTCATCAATTTCTTAGAGGTAGTTCTAACCCTTAACAAACTACTACTGAGAACCCAAATGACATTTCTCAAAGGTATTAAGCTTAGGTAACAGCCATTTAGAAGAGAAACTGTTCTTCCGTACTTAAATAAAGGCCATGGTATACTTTTAAACACCACACTGGGCAGACCTAAATGTCTACATTTTAATTTTTATTGATATCCCCTTGTCTAATTGCATATAAATTTTTAATAAAATTTAATATATATATTCTGCCATCTTGTTGAAAAAACATGCATATTGCAATAAGGAATGAGGCACAGCAGAATGGACATCTCAAACAAGTTGGAGTAATCCAGAAAACTACTCTGTGGTATAAATTTGAACACCTTCCTTCTTGCCCTCAGCTCATGTATAGTTAAAACAGGGAACAGGTGTCTGCTGAGAAATGGCAAAATTCATTTATGTCTGTATGGAGAAAGCATAAAAAAATAAAATAAAGGGGAGGAAAAGCTACAATTTACTGACTAGAAAAACAAAAGTAGAAAATTATGCTGTAATTAAAAGTAGGAGAGACGTGGGGGAATGTCCCATGTTGACTTTTAAACATTTTCAGTGGCTGAGTTCTTAATTAAGGCTTTTAGTTAGCACAGAAGAGAAAAATATTTTATACTCTATAGGAAAAATGCAATTTTGGGGGAATCGTTGTGTTTTCCAAACCATAATCTTAACCACAGACATGCACATTTAAAATAAGTTCTTCAACATTAATGGTTAAATTGCCTTAAGATTACTGAAGAGCCAGCTGAGATTTGAGGTGTTTGTTGGCAAAATAAATGTAAAAGTTAAGAGTTTGAAATAATATTAATTGAAACAGAGGCTCTGTAAAGAAAAATATTTAGAATATGGTAAATTGACAAGCTACGCAAATAGGAATGTACAAAGTAATTGCAAGACGTACTAGAAGAGAAAGTTGCAGCAGATAGTTAATACTGGGGATACAGACAGGAGGAGACAACACTAATCAAGAATTAAAATAATGAACTATCATGCCTAAGATGAAAAGTGACTAATGAAAAATAAATTACAGCTACAGAATGGTACTCAGTGCACCTAATAACACTACTTATCTAAGGCAAAGTATTCTATTAAGTTTGGCGTGATTATAACCTGAGTTAATACTCCTAGTACGTGCTTAGTGTACAAACAAGTGGAGCAACACAGTCATTGTCATAATTCAGAATTCTCTTATGATCTTTTGATTCAATTTACAATTTATGGGAAGAATTACAAGATTACATGTATTTTGCAACCTCCTAAACAGTTACTCAACACTTAAAGAAGGATTTAACAGTAAATTAAAGAACTGCAATTGTAGGTTAGCATGCTCGTCATTTTAAATTTTACAATAATGTGACAATTTGGATCTCTCAAGCACTAGCAATGTGCAATGTAGAATTATATCCTCTTGCTATAAATATTCCAAACAATTTTGAAATAATATTTTGGCAGTAGGTACTTACTACATTTACTAGATATTTTGAAGATTCTTATATGGGAATTTATAGAAACCTTCATATAAAACTGTACTGTTTTTCCTGTACTTTTTGTATCAACGGCAGTAAACAGTCATTCAACAATACTATAACTACTAAATCTCAGGAATAAACAGAATTGCACACATTCAGGCACCCTCTATTAAAGTTCTGCTGTTTGGATAGGAAACAAAAAAGTTTCTTGGGTAAGAAAAGTTGATAAAAGCAACTGTGAAATACTATATTTTTTATTAATTAATATAAATTTGACGTTATTAGTCATTTGCTTAGCACACAATACTGTGTAATTGAAGGCATTTCTTTTTGGTATGAAACAGTGCACTTATAACCCCATAAACTCCTTTTTGAATTGCAAGACTTAATAAATTACTTAAAGTGATAGGCTTTAATTAATATTTTTAGTGCAGAGATATATTAATTCTCCCCATTATATATATTTGTAAACTGTTACTTTCATGATAGAGGTTCTGCAACATTTCCTGACATATGAAAGTGGTACTGTATGATAAATTCATTGTGACCTGGTCCATTCATTTACAAAAAGAAAAGAGCGTTCAGTAAGCAGCCGCTCCTGTCATCATCTAAATTACACTTTTCTCATCGGTAGCCTCCTTCTTAAAATTTAAATTGTAAGATTGGTGATTATTAAGTTAACATTTCCTTTGATAAAAAACTCTGAATTTCAATACAGCCTCAAATCATATGAAAACTAAGTCTGAAACAAAGGACTGATTTTCAGTATAATTTGATTTGCTCTGAATAAGGCTGTAAGATTTATTCCCGAGTTCAATTTCACTATCAAATGTAATGGTGAAACAAGATAATTTTACACTGTATTTATAAAAAACTAAATCTGGAACTCTTAACATGAAAAAAAAAAAAACACCCAAACACAAGCCAAAACATGGCAAAATTTTTCTGATCACTAGATTTTTTTTTTACTTCATGTCACCTATTTTTGTTATATAGCCGTAGACTGTTATGACCATGTCAATTTCATAATTCTTTCTTCCCTCCTCATTTTGCTTTTGTTGCTGATATTTAAGTAGTTTTGCCTGTTAAAAAGGAATTAAAAGGTAGTTGTTCAGTATTCTTTGTATCTTGATGCTTCTCCATTTATTACAACTTTGGCTGAGTCTCTCTCACTTCTTCCAGTTTAGAAAGGATCCACTGTGTGAAGAAAAATTAAAAAACATGTTTCCTTAATTAAAAAGCATACAATGCAGGTGAAAATTATATTTTATTGGTCAGCCACTTCACTACATGTTCTCCTTGTAACCAAGTTTTAACACAGTGTTAAAAAATAGTGTTTAAATACCAGTATCTTATACTGAAAGGCACAGTTAATTAAACTGGCGAGGCTGGTATTTCAGTTTCATAGTCTATATTTCAGTGAAATACTTTTTAAAAATAAATTATCATTTCACCCACATCATTATTAATGCTTTTGCATTAGTCACACCTCTAGAAAAACCACAAATGACAATAGAGAAGTAAGGATACCAAAAGACAGACGACAACAATATGTTGCAGCACGATCATACAGTTATTTAGAAAGATGCTTCCTTGAACAATATTTGGTGAAATTCAGGAATTTTGTATTCACATGTTTACTCAACATGAAATGGAAATTAGTCACCCGAGAGCTCTAAAAAAACCCAAAAACAATGGTGTGGAAATCCATGGCAGAAGATGAAGTTACACAACAGGACTGCCATGAGAAATGTGCATAATGCTTTCAAGTAAGATGAGTAGATTCTGTTACTGCATCAGGTTTTAAGTTACAGATCTTTAGGATGGCCTCCCCTCTCCACCAGAAGCTCACCCCCTCAGAGAAACTCAAAGACAGAGCTTCTATATAGCAGGCTAATGAAGGTTTGCAAGAAAAATTGGCAAGAAAGAAACTGTTGAATTCGCAGCTCTCACAGATGGAACACTTTGTAGTATCCGGTAGACTCACTATCATGGAATCAGAATAGTTCGGGCCGGAAAAGACCCTAAAATCATCTAGTTCCAACGCCTCTGCCATGGGCAGGGACACCTCACTAAACCATGTCACCCAAGGCTCTGTCCACACTAGGCCTTGAGCACCACCAGGGATGGGGCATTCACAACTTCTCTGGGCAGCCTATTCTAGTGCTTCACCACCGTTACAATAAAGAACTTCTTCCTTATATCCAATCTAAGCTTGCCCTGTTGAAGTTTTAACCCATTACCCTTTGTCCTGTCACTACAGTAGTCCCTAATGAAGAGTCACTCCCCAGCATCCTTATACAGCCCCCTTCAGATACTGGAAGGCTGCTATGAGGTCTCCACGCAGCCTTCTCCAGGATGAACAGCCTCAACTTTCACAGCCTATCTTCATACAGGAGATGCTCCAGTTCCCTGTTCATCCTCGTGGCCCTCCTGTGGATTTGTTCCAATAGTTCCATGTCCTTTTTAAGTTTAGGGCATCAGAACTGTACACAATACTCCAAGTGAGGTCTCTCAAGAGGAGAGTAGAGGGGCAGGATCACCTCATTCAACCTGCTGGTCATGCTCCTTTTGATGCAGCCCAGGATACGGTTGGCTTTGTGGGCTGGGAGTGCACACTGAAGCTGGCTCATGTTCATTTTCTCATCGACCAACACTCCCAAGTCCTTCTCCACAGGGCTGCTCTCAGTCTCTTCTTTGCCCAACCTGTATCTGTGCCTGGGATTGCTCCAACCCACACTTACTTACATGTAAGTGAACATTGTGAACTTTTACACTTGTCATGGTTAAACTTCATGAGGTTGGTATCAGCCCACCTCACAAGTGTGTCAAGGACCCTCTGAATGGCATTCCTTCCCTCCAGCGTATCAACCGAACCACACAGTTTGGTGTTATCGGCAAACTTGCTGAGGGCACGCTCAATTCCATTGTCCATGTCACTGACAAAGAGGTTGAACAAGACCAGTCCCAACACCAATCCCTGAGGGACACCACTTGTTACTGGTCTCCAGCCGGACATTGAGCCTTTGACCACAACTCTTTGAGTGCGACCATCCAGCCAGTTCTTTATCCACCGAGTGGTCCATCTATCAAATTGATGTCACTCCAATTTAGAGACAAGGATGTCATGTGGGACAGTGTCTAACGCTTTGCACAAGTCCAGAGAGATAAGGCCAACTGCCCTACCCCTGTCCATCAGTTCTGTAGCCCCATCACAGAAGGCCACCAAATTGGTCAGGCAGGATTTCGCTTTAGTGAATCCATGCTGGCTGTCACCAAGCACCTTGTTGTTTTTCATGTGCTCTAGCATGCCTTCCAGAGGAATCTGCTCCAAGATTTTTGCCAGGAACAGAGGTGAGACTGACTGGTCTGTAATTCCCCGGGTCATCCATTTTCCCCTTCTTGAAAATGGGGGTTATATTTCCCTTTTTCCAGTCATCAGGAACTTCACCTGACTGCCATGATTTTTCAAATATGATGGCCAGTGGCTTTGCAACTTCATTCGTGAGCTCCCTCAGGACCCACGGATGGATTTCAGCAAGGCCCATGGACTTGTGCATGTTCAGGTTCTTAAGATGGTCTCGAACCAGATTCTCTCCTACACTGGGCCTAAGGTCTTCATTCTTGCAGTCCCTGCATCTGCCTTCCAAGACTTGGGTGGTGTGGTTGGAGCATTTGCCAGTGAAGCCTGAGGCAAAGAAGTCATTCGGAACCTCAGCCTTCTCCAAATCCAGGGTAGCCAGTTCTCCTGATAGCTTCTGGAGAGGGCCCACATTGTCCCTAGTCTGTCTTTTATTTGCTATGTACCTACAGAATCCCTTCCTGTTATCTTTCACATCCCTAGCCAAGTTTAATTCTAACTGGGCCTTAGCTTTCCTAACCTGGTCCCTAGCTTCCTGGACAACATCCCCGTATTCTTCCCAGGCCACCTGTCCTTGCTTCTACCTTTTATAAGCCTCTTTTTTCCTTCAGATTTTCCTCAGCAGCTCCTTATCCATCCAAGAAGATCTCCTGACCCTCCTGCTGCACTTCCTCCTAGCTGGGATGCAACTTGAGCTTGCAGTAGGTCATCCTTCAGTATCAGCCAAGAGTCTTGGGCCCCCTTGCCCTCTAGGGCTATATCCCATGGAACCTTACTAAGCAGGTTCCTGAAGAGGCCACAGTCTGCTCTCTGGAAGTCCAGGGCAGTGAGCTTGCTGTGTGCTCTTCTCACTGTCCTGAGGATCTTGAATTCGACCATTTTGTGATTGCAATGTTCACAATGCACTGTCATTGAAATTACCTTATAACCTCCTTACTATTAAAGGTGCCAGTTTCACCTTCACTACTCTTAGAACACTTCCATCAGTGTCATCCCTCTGTATACACAGCACAGATGTCACATTTGCACAGTAAGCCACAGTATAAACAAAACCCTCAAAAGTCTCAAAAGACTTCCTTCTGAAGGATAGCCCCTAAGGCCCTGATAACAATTTCTGAATGAAACTTTCTATTAATGAATTTCCTAGGGAAGGATTTCTGTTTTAAGATAAAACCGCATTCCTTACCAAGCCTGTCTGACAGTGACATTTCCCTTCATACTCACATTCCTGTTGATTTTGTGAGGTTCATGGCCCTGTGTAGGAAAGTCTGTAAGCCAATAGTTTTGTGATAAGTTTTTCAGCTTTCTTTTCCTTTTTTAAGGCTTACAGCTTACATAATATGATGCACTAATTGGAGTTTTGGAATTACTCCTGATTATCTGGAGCATGGATAGGATTTCCTTCCCACACAGACTACTTTAGACAAGGACGTACAAAATGAAACATAATCTTTTGTAAATAAGTAAATTCAGTTCAATGGCTTTGTAACAATAGCAATGGAAAGTAACTCAGTTAAATGTTTCACAAAAACTAGTCAGAATACAGCCGAATAACACAATAAGAATCCTTGTATAAGAGAAATCATTGTAGTTGGCATAGTTTTAGGTCCTTATGACCTTAGTACATAAATAACTGTAAGAAAAACAGGACAGAAAAACAGGACGTGTTGATAAAGAGTATCTGAATCCAGCAGATATCCAGGATGTGCTGGTGGCTATGCTAACTGATAAGGAGAAGGACAGGATGATTATGTCTGCAATTTTACCAAACCAGTTAAGATGATGTAAGCATTTATATACTGAGCATGCTTCAAAGACTGCCAGAAAGTGATGAAGACTGGGGGTCACTTCTTTTAACAAAGGCCACTACCATGTTGTTGTGTGCATGTGGAAATGGGTGCGGAATTACGTAAAGCAGTTCTCAGATGGTTAATGAGTATGTATGACGTTTAATGAATATGTACGTTAAGCAACAATTTAACCACAGTCTATTTGAGGTTTGGCTGAGACACGCTAGGAGAACCCATCCTCTATGTCTCCCAGCACTGCAATAAAGAATATCTGCTTGTCAATTAAAAAAAAAAAATTAAAAAGAGCTCAGTACACCTCCAAAGAGTACAGACAAATCAAATTCAGCATGGGGACCTCAGATACCTTGACAATAATAGTAATGCTTTTGAGGTAACAGTCGAATGTTATAACCCAGCTGTGGTTAGAAACTATGCTCATAAAGACAAAAGCAGATTAAAAGGTGCAAAACAACTTAAACTAATGAGAGGATCAATTTTCACAGATTGTTTCAAAGCATGATCTTTCAAGTACTATATCCCACTGGTGTGAATGTATACATGACTAATTTACTGTTTATGAAAATAATTAGCTATGCTAAGAAGAATAAAGCAGAACTTTTGCAAACCAAGTACCTCACAGTTCTGGTAGCAGACCTGAACTACTCTTCCTCTCTATTGTAGTTAAAACTAGTGATTATTAGAATGAAGAGGCCTTGTACCATATAAAATAAAATTTGTGTTTCTATTAGGGATTTTCTTCTTTCTTCAACAAAAAATATATAATGAGGAAGAGGAATGACAACTCATCTCCCCACCCACCTCCAAGAAAACTAAGAGTAACTTACAAATATTGTTTGTTCTGTTAAAACACACTATTTTAATTCACATTCTTGATTGCTCAGTTTTTGTTAGTACTATTAAATCAGCTGTTTGACAGTTATAATTTTTAAGATTTATAGTGAAGTAAAAAGTTTGATACTTGAGTATTTTTTAAATTCAGTACTGAAGAGATCATTGCCATTTCCATCTGTGTCATGGCTGTGTGGAAATGCTGAATTTTAAATAAACACAGTTGTTTCAGGTTAAGAATATTTGTTTCACTTTTTAAGCCAAATTTAGCACAGCATAATTGTAATTATAATTGCAAAATATTGTACAATAATTTTGTTGTAACACTAATTGTAAATATTGTTACAATAAATTGTAAAAAGTATCTTGACTTTACCTTAGCATCCTCTGGAGTTTTAAAATTAATAATTTTTCCAAATTCTTTGGCATGGAACACAGACTTAACTCGTTCCTAAAAATAAATAAATAAATAAATAAGGAAAAAAGGTAATTAAAAATTTAATTAATTTTTTCAGACTTTACAACTAAGAAGTTATTACTACTAAGGCAGCTATATAGCTATTTGTTTCAGACAGCCATTACACTGATCTGAATATGTTCACATTGCATGCACACACCCTGAGAAACTTCATTTTCTGCATGAAAGCACAGTAGAGTGTAACGCTCAAGCAGTAACAGACTTCCCTTATCATGGAGTCCCTTGAGACTCAACCATAAGACTGCGCAGGAATGGAAGGCAGGTAATGGAGTATGGGGGGTAACAAAATCCAGTACTCCCTAAGGTTGTAATTTGTCTTTCACCTTTAAGTCATTACTCGGGTAGACATTCCACCCATACTGACTTGCAAGTAGTAGAGTTAGCAACTTAAGCTTCAGAATCAGAACATAAGCAGTGATTTGCAAAATACGATTTTCAACCATAGATTTCAGTAAAGAACATACTACAGATATGTTAATGGACTCTGAAATGACTACTGTGTAGGGGTAAAGATGGATGTTATTCAGCATTATATGAAATGGCAGAAACTCTAAGAATTATTGCATCCTGTAAAAGTTCACTTGCAGTCAGAAATTCAATTTGGAGGATTCCAAACCAATATGGCTCTGCCTTTCATGCTCTCTGCAACAGAAACAAATAATCTGAGTGAAAAAGTGAATGACTTTATACACTGTCAAGACTGCCCTGACAACCAATATGTGTAATTACACACATGAAGCTTATAAAAAAAGAAAGAATACAAAACACAGTTAAATTCATTGACTGAAATTAAATTCAGTTACCATCTCAACAAGAATTTAAGAGGTAATTTCTTTTATTTTTTTAAGGAACTTCGCCTCTGTAAGTACACTCAGTTACCAGTGGTCATCTTTCTCCTTATGGCCTTCACCCGTTTACCAGGGAAAGTTTTGGGATTGTTTAAAGGAAAACTGCAACTGAGAGCAACACACTTCAATTTGCATTGAAAGAGATAAGCGTATTTATAAAGATATTAATACAATTATTATACTTTAGTAGAATTTTGTTATTAGCAAATTAAAAAAAAATACCTCTTTGAAGCACAGTACATGAAAATGTGTTGTTCAAATATATTTGAAATTTTGGGATCACCACAAGGTAGGAGGCTAACGTTGGTGTATTTCCACAGTGACAGAGTGCATAATAAGAATACCCTGCAGTCCTCTGAGAGTTCTGTTGTATCTCTATTTTACAAAATACGAACACACCATGAAGTAATGTGTACCAAAAAAAAAGTTCACAGTGTTCAAGGAATACTTTCATCTGCAAACACCATGTCACAATTCTGCTTAGAACAGTCAGAAGCTAGTTATATGAGGAGTTTGCTCATGACAAATTTCAACTCCCTTCTTTGAGCATTTTAACTAGAGGAGAGAACAAGAATTCGAAGGCAAAAGATCAAGAATTCCAAATTCAATTCTATAAACAAACAGTAAGACAAAAAGAAAACAAAACACTAAGTTCAAGTACCTTGGCTTCAATTCGTAATCTTCTGCCATCGACGATGAATGGTTCTTTGGTAAATTCATCGTAAGTGTATTGCCATTCACATGTCAGCTGTCCAAATGTCCCTTTTGTCACAAATAACACACCACTATGTATGAGAAAATGAAATTAGTAATTTTAAAATCAGTGTAAAAATACTTAAAAGTTATCAAGTAACCCTAGATCTGGTGAAGTCATTAGTTGTTCCAAAACAGTTCTCATCTAGTGACACAAAACAACCATACAGCATACTTCTAAAAAGAGTGAATTTTGAGTCTTATTTAAAATACTGTATCTCATAGAAAAACCATAACACTCCTTCTAGCTGTATTTCTATAAAAAGATGCACCAAGTTCCTATTTGAGAAGAATGCCTGCTATTCCACTGCTAGACATTATTTACTCTGTTCCTATATTATCCATTTTTCCTTTAATATGCTAATTTATAAGGGAATCCCACAGTTCTATTGACTTCTGCCTACCCAGATTTGTAACAAATTCTTCTCAGCTAAAGACCAATATTCCGCTTCTCTTCTCAAATAGAGAAATTACTGTGACACACAAAACAACACTCATGTGCTGAATAATCCCCCTGTTAACTGTTGATCCCACTGCTGGCAAACTACTAAGCATGCCTTCCCCATTATTTTATCTACATACATGACAGCAATCATCAAGGTATGAACATTTTGATGATAATTTATTAGAGTAAGAACTGTTTACCTTTTTGTAACCATTAACAGATCTGTGCTGTTGACCATAGCATGTGCAATATATCTCAGTTTTGCAAATCTTCCATTTTCAATTTTCTAAAAGAGATAAAAGTTTCATACCTTTGAATATGCTAGTATAAATTCATACGCTAATTTTGTGCTAAAAGTGTATTTATTCTCCAGAAGTCAAAGTCAGATACCACTAATAGATCTGTGACAGCTAAAGTTCAAAATTACATATGATTATTTGGTTGCTGTTAATGCAGCCACACAGATGAAAATCAATAACCAAAACTGTCAAAGAATAATGTAATTTCTCAAAACATTTCAGGTATCAGTTTTCTACATACTTTCAGTACACACCCAACTTCTGCTAATACAATTCTGAGATAATGAAAGAAATAAGGATTAATTTCCTAATTTACGTTAAGTCACCTCCAAAACACTGGAGTATCTACCTCAGGGAACAAATCTATACTTAACCGTATACAAGAACCCATTGTCATGTAAATAGTAGGACTTAATACTGCACTTGAGGCAATGCTTATTTTTTTCCATATTCTTGTTACCCCCTGACTTCCTCTTGCCCCACAACTGCTGTCAATATTGTAACAGAATATTCTTTCATGGGTATTATTTAATGGGAAATAATTTTAAAATATTAATGACAGCAGATGAATAATTTTTAGAAACAGAGGCTCTGTAACTTTAACATGACTTGGCAACCATTGGATTTCTGACTTTCTGAGCAACAAGTGATTAAATTAGTGATTGAACTAAGACTTCCATATCTTAGTTGGAAACTGACTCCTTGCTTGCTTCCCATCTGTTGCAAATTGAAAGCAAAAAAAAATTAGTATAAGCCAGTATGATTCAAGAAACCCTTAACTACACACATAATGCTTCAGATATGTATGCCAATATTTAAAAAAATATGTAGGTTAGTTCTCAATGCAGTCAAAATAGCAAAACCATTTAATGAGTATCCATCACCACTGTAAAATGATAAAGCATTTAATTAGACATACCCTACAACTTCAAATTTAGCTGCATGGATAACTTCACTTGCTCAAACATACTTTTTAAATCATTCCTTCCCCTAAAACTGCTGATTCTTTGGTGACTAACATCAAGTACATTTGATTAACAGGCTCCCAGAAGAGATTTCTGTAAGTTCTCAGAAGTTCAGAGTATTCTAGATAGTAACTCTGTTGGGCTACATAATTACAGCTATGGATCACATGCCTACTTACGTAACTCACTGCTTGAATTTCTGCAAAAGCAAGTGTCAGGGGCAGGATGAATACAGCATGAAGAATGGTATAAGTAATGAGGAATTAAGGACTTGGAAACTCCTTATTCAAGCTTTGTCTAGGGGCTGCCACTCTCCCATTTGTTCCAGAACACAACATGCTGGATAGTTAGAAGACAGACAAGGCTGTATGGACAGACAGCACAGATAGGATACCTGATCCTATGGGTCAGGTCTACTTCTATTTCCTGATGGATGTTAAGTGATAGTGGTCTTGCGAGAAAGACAGGGAAAGGGGATAGAAGGCTGACAGAAGTTATAGAAATAATGTGTGTGGAAAAAGCAAGGGTGGTTCAGTAGAGGTAACAAATACACATCATTGCATTTAATCTGCAAGACTCTGTGACAATGCTGGCAATTTCTCTTACTGACAAAACACATTATAAATATTCCACAGCATGACCAGTATCTCTCTTCTATTACAAGCAATTATAGGGAAGCATTAACAATTCAGCCTTATGAGGGTGGAGAGAAGCTGTAGTCTTTGTCCTGTATCAAGGAAGGTAACTTCCTGATCCTTCCCATCGCATTGAGGTAAGGCTCTCAGTCTGAAAGTTAATCCTCTTTAAGTGGGACTTAATAGAGCGAAGTTACCTCTTTCTCTCTTCATTAGCCTGCAAGTTAATTTTCAACAAGGCATTTCACCTGACTGTAACTGATGATGAACTGAGAATTATGAAAGTTATTAAGGAAGTACAATACTTAACTATCACACAGGTTGCAATCCTAAACAAAAGCTATTTAAATGTCCATCAAATTCCACAAAAAGTTTTTCATTCTACTAAGATCCACAAGCAAGTGACTTGTGTAGCACAAAAATACTGTCAGAATGTAGTATGTGCTGACCTAATTACTCTTCATTGTTAGCAATGAAGCTTGTGATGGTAAACTCGAAGTTACTTATATGCTATAAAACAGAAGACAGATAACTTTGTAGATATAAAGTACCTACAAACTTTGTTCTGTAGACTGTAGTCTAGAGTTGTGAAGACAAGACAAGCTAATTGGGAAATAAAGCACAGGAAAATTCTGCACAGTACATTTGCAAAGGTATCTGTGCCAATGCTGAGCAGTAAGTACTTCTAAATATTCTGCCTTTAGATTTTTCTGCCCTTCATTTACAATCTCTATCCTTTCTAGCATTAGACTTGCACTTACTCATTAGGAAATACATCATGGAGGGATATGCCAATTTACTGCTGATAATTCCTATAGCAGTACCATTACTGCACTCTGCTACCATAGTGCCTTATAAAACTCAAGCATAAAAGAGTATATAAATGTATAAATACACTTTTAAAACAATTCTACAGTATTTCACTACTGTTTGCAGAAAAACAGCAACTTGGACCACTGTTTGGTGATGCAAAACTGTTATAGTTAACATTGATCAGTCATTGTTCAATATTAGTTTCACTACTGTAAGAAAAAAACCTAATTTTTAAAACACAACTTCTGAATTTCAAACTAAAAGTGGTTTAATAACCTGATTACTTTAGTACATGTTGTGGTTCATTGACTGGACATAGAAAAGGAATGTATCCATTGAATAAAGACACTCTGGCAACTGTTAAATTTGAAGAAATCCAAGCATAAATTCTCTTCTGTGCAAATTATTCTTACCTGTAGTAAAAACGCTTAAATGTCAATGCAGTAACCTAACAGTAGATGTGATCTGTGCAGAGATGGATGTGCAAATGTGCTGAGTGTCTTAAAGTACCAACTTTGTATTTGGAAAGATTCCTATTCACACCACATGCTTCTGATTTACTGAGAAGCAAGCACAGAGGCATTTGACAATGAAATGGAACAGTCAGTAGTGGAGACAAAATTCAAAATCCATGAACCTTACATTTATAGTTCTAGAAAATACTAGCAGTATCTGTGATGCAAAATTCAGAATGTTTGATATACTTCTTGAATCATCCCAACTGAAACATGTAAAAAAAACAAACAAAAAAAATCTGTAAGAACTGTTACAACTTAAGAAAGGGTGATAAATCTGCTGTTTGTTTCTATTTCTGCTCAGATTCACTTTTTCAATTGGATTTTAGATTGCCAATGTACTTCCTTAACTGATTACTGTCAGAACATTTAAGTTTTAAAGGCAATTCACTGTTCTTGCTAGAAACTTGAATACAGAATGTATCTTTCAGTTCAAAATACAAAGTGACTTCCTCCAAAGCTGTAAAATTGCTACTTCCATCTGACTAACCTGGTATTACTGCACACCTGATCTTCACCCCAGAAACATTTAATAACTCTAAGCGGTACCCAGGTGACTTGATAGATCTAACTTGAATATGTGTGAAAAAAGGAGGAAAACTGTCACACAAAGCAAAACAAACAAACAAACAAACAAAAGTAAACCCTTCCTTTTTCTACATGCAGAATTCTCTCCTTGTCCCTTATTAATAACAATTAAAGTTAATCCTTTATTGGTTAATCCCTCATTCCAGTTATCTTAATGTGCAATGTCATTCTACTAACAGCAAAGCTTTTGTCAATGATACACTAGTGCTTGAATTCAAGATTCTGTTCAGCCATGCAGAGCAGCAACTCCAAAATCAACCTGGTTTTGCCAAAATGAACAGAAGTTTGTGGTCAAGGTTAGCATTCTAATCTAATGCCACAGGATGCAGGACAGCAAAAACTGGGACAGCAGCTGTCAGAATATGAAACTTCTACTTCACAACAGAAATATTTGCCTATGTTGACCGCAGAATTACCTTGGTCAATTTTTTATCTCAGTACCAAGAGAATTCATTCTGTGAATTGAATAGTGAAACCACACTGATTTACACTTCCACTATGATGACCACATCTAGATATTCTTTATGTTTCCTGTCAATACAACCAAAGTTATTGGATTTGTAGCTTTTGAAGTGATTACTGTATCAGCAGAGAAATGGCAAAATACTTCAATTTGCTTTTCTGTTTTCTCTGTCAGCTAACAAGCTGGTATATACTTTATCTAGGACATTTCTAGTTTTTACTTGCTTTTCCACCATAAAAAGCATCTGTTCTAGTCAAACAAGCCAAGATGAAAACTGAGTCATGGAACAAGCTTCCATGCTCTTCTGACACAACTGCTGTTAGCTGCTCTCAGCAAGCTTCCTCTAAATGTACATGAGTCTTCTATTTAGGGATTAACAATGACTATATAATAATATCCCAAATTTGCACATTTAAGTGGTAAGTCTCTTGCTAGTTCCTTTAACATAGACTCATTTCCTCTTCTGGAAAATGACAGCAGTGAATCAAGGGAGCAGCAAACTAGATGGCATGCATGAATGGATGCCTGACAAGAGTCTGGACGATGCCAGGCAAAAATGAATTTACTTTGAACTTTGGAAATTATTTCTCCCTATAATTCTATGAAGTGAAATGTCAGTTTTAGAATACTCCACAATAGAGATGTTTATGCTTTAATCTGAACCCAAGCCAAGGGAGGTGAGGGAAGAAGAGAAAGGAGTATTAAGTTTTTCCCACTTCTCAGATCTTCTTCCTGACAAACTGAAGTTTGAATACTAAGAAACAACAGTCTGTTCAATCCATTCCAACATTCTATCACCTGATCTGAAGCTTACCTCATGACCAAAAACGGACCATTGAACTGAAAGCTGAACACCTCCACCACAGTAGGCCACAGTATTGAAGCACAGTTTTTGAAGGTTTGTCTTCTCTACAAGCTTACATCCACTGCAGCATAGATGAGAAGCAACCTTACCCAACACTGTAAAAGAGCCTTCACAAACTCATGCACTATACAGGTAAATTAAAAATAATAAAAAAAAAGGTTTGAATTTATTTTGGTTTTGAGTAGGCACTGAGATGTGACACAGAGAACTCCATTAATATCATGATGTCAAATGTTAATGGCGTCATGAAGGGTCATAAGCATTAAACTACCTTATCTTTCAGCTTTATTCCCTGGCAGGGCAAAGACCAGTGATTTCTGGCAGTTCTATACCTTCTGCAAATAACTGATAACAACAAAGGTATAAACAATGCATTAAATGATCCCAGAAATAGCTATAGTATTCTGAGGTGGCTTAAGCTTATAGAATCTCCTGAGAAAACCAAAAGACCAAAGAACCCTAATTAAAAGGGACATACCAGATAACATCAGAGATAGAAAGCACAGAAAATTCTTCACCTCAGCGATGTGTAACATGTAACCTCATTACCATTACAGACATCACTAAAAGAGTAAAATTAAACACTTGGAAAGAGCTGAATAATCAACTTGTTCTGTAGCTGACAGCAGACATCTTGGCAACCTGAGCTGAAAGGATGGCACTTAGTCTTGAGGTTTTCAGCAACTGTACTGGATGCCAAACTTAACTGACCAGTGAAAAAGTGGGAGTAAAAAATTGTGCAGCCAAAAGTTAAACTATTAAAATATATTGTAGCAAAAAAGGGGGAGGAAGGACGGGGAGCAGAGAAAAGGTGGTTTCTATTTTTTTATATGTTACTGTAAATCCCTAAGTAAAACAATCTCTAAATTGTTTTAGGGTTGGGGCCTTTTGCATGTTTGTTTGTTGGTTTGTTCGTTTTGTTCTTTGTTTTTTTTTGATTGTTGGGGTTGGTTTTGGCGTTTTTTTTCCATTTTTGGTGCCTTAAAGAACACCCAGTTTTGGCTAGTTACCTATTAAACTTCTCACAAGTTTTGGTTCCATGATTTAGAGAAAAATTAAGTCCTAATATCTGAGGCAATACAATATTTTGTTACCCTAAATCCAAATTATTTGTTTAGGCAATGTATACTCAGAAGGATCTAGACTCAGACAGAATCAAATAAAATACTTGTACAAAATCACAAAATCTTCTTAGATACAAACTTCAAAAATAGAACTATATACCATGAAAGAGGTACCCTAATGTATTAATCGTATCTGCCAAATACACTGGCACTTTTTTACTTTTTACATATTTATTTTTTTAGATAGCATATTACAACCTTTCAATCTAATGAGTAAAGAAAGAACTCTTCTTAGTTTATATTCCAGTGGAACCTGAATTAATGATACCTGACCCAGAAGTACTACTATCATGCAGAATTTTACTTCCACATTCTTAAATGTTTTGTAAAATTGTTAGAAAACTTAAAAGTTAAGCCAAATTGACAGAAAAAAAATCTTTTCTTTCTAAAAAACAACCACATTTGTGTTTTTGCAGGGATTCTTTTTCAGTCACAAATTATTCAATTTCTTTCTAAAGCTGTTGCAGAAGGAATTAAAATGCTTTGTTATAAAATTGACATGCATTGTCTTGCAAGACAGGTCATTATAGAAGAAAAAAAATTTTTATAGGAAGAAAAAAGAAATTGCACTAAAAAGCCAAAGTGAAAAAGATAATGTCAGGTAACATTCAAATTGCCAAAATCCAGTAAAGTTAAGAAAATGCAGCAGTAACTTGTCTAACTTCCTCAACTTTTAAACAGGATTTGTCTTCTTTCAGTATGAAAGATCAAAACCAATTTCTACATTCTTAAATAAAAAAAAAATAAAAAAAAAGAAAGAAAGATCCTAACAAACCACGATAGTCTTTTGCCTACTTTGGAAATATGTCCTTTTGAGATGACATTACAAAATAAGTAGCAATACATGACCTGTAGCAATGTTAAGGACCAGTAGTTTCAGCTAAAACAAGCTCTCAAGTTGATATTGTCCCCTATTCTATTATATGGGAGATTATAGGCATATATATTTACTTGGCTCATTGCCAAAAAGATCAGACTGTACACCAGCTTTTGAACGCATAAGGTTAGAATAAGCAGTCTTATGGATTCTAATGGCTCTTCTCTCAGAATTTTGATAACTGGAAGAAAACAGACAATGAAGGACATGATATCACCTTTGGTGAATATGCAAACATTTCAGAAGCTCTTTTTGTTCTAGAGCAATTCTACTTCTTCAACTGCTGGCAGAAGAGTTAATTCTTACTAGAGCACTTATTGGTACATAAATATCTATTGCAAGAGATATGTAAAATGTAATGCAAAAATGTGAATTTAGAAACAAACCACACACACACAAAAAAAAAAAACCAAAACCCCACCAAAAACCAACCAAATAAAAAAGTCACAACAAAAAAGCAAAATCTGTACAAGCATTCCAGTGAATACAGAATAAAACATTTTTAAAAGAAAGAAATACCTTGAAAAGCCATACAGAAGAATTTATAATACAGAATTGTAGTGCTTCAATGTTGTTATTTTTACCCCGCATGTCAAGATAAAGAAAAAACTAAATATTTTTGCATGTTACACATGCTTTATTACACAGAGCTTTGTAAAAGGACTGCTGTTTTCTCCAGCTGTCTGTGATTTTACACAGGGTTTAGTTTTGGGGTGCATTTTTTGCTTTCTTTGTTGCTATGAAAATATTAAGAACCAAATAATATACGATCTCAAGCAAAAATAAATAAATAAATCATTGTTTTCCACATCTAACAATTCCAAAGGATATACAAAATAAGAATTTAATGATAAATGAAAAATTAAAATTTTATATTACATGCTCCTTTCAAAATACATTTTTTCTTTTAAAGACTTCTATAGGCCATTTAGTGTTTTCACATAATCTAGTTCCAGGAAATACGAGAAACAATGTGGAACAGAACAGATGAATCCATTTTAGATATACTTTAGACATGTTTATTGTTAAAAAGAAAAGCAGACAAAATACTTTTGAAATATGAAATAAAGGAAACAGTCAAACAGCATTTTAACACCAGTAATGACTGTACAACCCAGTAAAGTTTTACTAAGCATTTAAAAGCATTCCATCTAGCAAATTATAATCAAAACCTGTCAAACACATAAATGCAAAAACATTAAATACATTTGATAAAAACATATGTGGTCTAAGTCACGGTATTACTATTTCTTCCTATTATTCAATACTACTTTCACCTCATGTCCAGTTTTATGTGTAAGACTATTTTTATTATATTCTTTGCTCCTTTGCTTAGCACTTACACAGTTTATTTACCCGCATTTTTTGCACAGTTTTAAAAATAAGTATTTAGTATCAGACAACCCCATCTTCTCAGTGGGAATTATAGCAGCAACATTTAATACTTTAAGGTCAAAAGTGACAAAAGCAGTGTATATCTATTACAGTCCATATTATCCTAACTGTCATCATCATCATCATCACTACTACTGTGAGTCTTAGTCCATTCCCTGTAGGCCTGTCTTTTCTGAAAGCATGGTAAAGGAAGAAGAAAGCAGAAGTGTTAGTTTAGAAGTATTAGTTTGTCTGGTAAGTTTGTTAATTAAAGAAAAATAAATTCCCAGAAAACAAAGAAATTCTGAAGTGACATCCTAATTTAGGACACAGTATGAGCACACGGAATCTCCTATATCCTACTTCCTTTAATTAATATATAGAACCTCTAAACCACCAGAAGAAATTTTATTCCAATCTAACCCAGTAATAGTCGAAAACACTACAACACAGTGACTGCAGTGGGACCAGTCACTAGACCTGTATACATGGAAATAATACAAAAGGGGAGAATAATCTTTTTTCCCTGCAAGGAAACATTACACTATTACAACTGCCTCAGAGTGGGGACATGTAATACACTAAGACTCATGCAAAAGAATTATCAGTAAACGGAAACATTACAAAGTAAAACATTAGTGCACTTCAGGGTAAAGAAAGATTAAGGAATCAAACATACTGTATCAGAAATCAATGTCTGACCAAAAAAAAAAAAAATAAACAATTCTGTATTTTCTGATTTGATTGTCTACAGGGAGAATTGTAACACTGTTTAGAGCTTTCATAACATTTCTTGTAGTTCTGCTTCAGAATCATCATTAGTAGTGAAAAATAATATGAAACATACAATTTTTCAATGTTAGCTACTTTCAAAATAGTCGCTGTCATCAAAAATTTGATAGGCATGCTTTTGTAAGATGGATTTTGAAGGTGGTGGTACTGTACCCAACCAAACAGCAGAAATACTAAAATTACATATCACATTGCAGAATTTGTAAAAGGTTTCTCGGCACATTAAAGCTCACTCTGTTGGCTTGCAAGTGTTTGGTTTAGTGGCACACTTTAGGACAGAGAAGGGGATGTTTTGGAATTCATTTTCTTGAAAGAAAGAGGAAAAAAGCTAAGCCATTCATCATGTTACTACTGGCATAAGCTGCCAGTAGTAGCTTTTAATTATGCTTTAGTTAAGGTAATACTGCTTTATAATACTAGTTTTAAATTGGAGAGCATGGACTAAAGCTACCTCATTAGAAGAAAAGCAGAGGCATACATACTACTTTTTCTCAAAAGAACTTTCACACTCTGCTGAACTAGATCACCAGTGAATGGTATGGCGAAAATTCCTGAGATGCCCAAAAAAGGACAATTCTCTTCTACCAGAAAACAAAAGACACAACTTATAAAATGCAGAAGAAACAGTCAACCTCACTGGAACTTGACAGGAAACAAACAGCAATGGCAATTCTCAAAATAGTCTAAAATTCCTCTTATTTACTTCTCCAAAAAGGTTATTTCTACAGGACTTCAACTCTTCCTTGGCACACTGAATTCTTCAAAGTTTATTCAAAAAATTCTGTTTACAGTCATGCAAGCACTAATTACTACTTTATTTCTTATGTTTGAATATTTCTAAAATGCAGTTTTACTTCAAACAGAATAAAATAGAACCTTTTTAAGCAGCATAACAGTTAGATTATTTTTACTTTTATATCTGAATAAAATTTGTTAAATGGCAGCTAAATTATCCTGCTCAGCATCTTCATGCAAGTAGCATTCCACTAGAAAAATGTTTATGTTCTTTCAATGACTTTATACAATACAGATACACCTATTTTAAGAGTTTAAAAATCTGCTTTACATAAAATGGATATTAAAAAGTCATGGCTTAAGATGTGTATTATAAATCTACTGAAAAAAGTATCTTTAACATCACAGTTTATCAAAGATAAAAAGACAAATGTTTTTCTTCTTTCAAAAGGTTTTCTATCTTGCACAAACCTCTACAGATACACTTTAAGTTAGTGTATAAAATAAAGTGTATAAAATGCTATAAATTATGGTGTCTTCCTCAGAAGCTGTATCACAGAAACTAAACCACCAAAGTGGTCATAAGCGTAAAGAAATTAAATGAAACTTCTTCACTACTGAGTCACTAAGTAAGAGGTGGCAGGGAATTTAAGAAATGGGAAATACGGCAAAATATTTATTTCAACACATGATGAGCTTAAATGTATGTCAAATTATCTTTCATTTCCTTCACCTGTAACATTTGACTTCCAGTTCCATCTCTTAATCTGTAAGGTCTAATAACTCCATCTTCACCAAAGAAGCGAGGCGGGCGCAGGCTTATCACATCTTCTGATGAATCTGTAACTCTAACAACAAAGTCACAGATTTAAGGTATGTGTCATCATCTCTATTCAGCTATAATACTTAGCAAAGGCTCTAAATTATTTTTAAATACAAATTAAATTCAAGTACTAGCAAAACAGCTGTCCTGTCTATGCATGTACTTTTGCATAAAAGTAGACATTTGAGTAGAAATTCTAAAGATTTTACTCAGCAATCTATTTCAGAGAATGATTATTAGAAAATTCAGTGGCATGGGGTTGCACACAACTAGTGTCTAAGTATTGTACTTCAAAACTTCAACATTAAAGACTTCTGTGTCATACAGACTTTTGCTTTGATATTTTTCTTGCATCTTTCTGCTAAAGAACTTAAGAGTGGAAAACAAGAGACTGTCAACCTTACAACAGCAGATGTGGTCTGGCTCATTAAGGATCGTTAAACAGCTGTATCCAGACAAAGCTACTAAATGCCACCTCAAAACACTTTCCCCTACTACTTAAACATTACAGTGTGAAATAATCTACAGAAACAGGTTTATGAAAGTGAGACTATCACTGTATTCAATTTGCAGTCCTAACAGTTCTCAGTCTGAACAACCAGGACAGATTCTGGCATGACCAAATGGTACTGGAACTCGTCTCATATAGTAGTAATAATATAAAATGTAATTTTTGAACTGAGAAACCCTTTTTTCCCTATATTTGGGATACAAAATAAAAATCAGAAATTGAAGAAAGTGTGATTGTTGAGAATTTTAAACTAGTTTCTTTGGTAATGATAGAAATGCCTGAGATTTGATATTGTGCTTTTTAAATGCTATCAACTGTGTGTTTTTAAAGAGCAACCTTTTATTGTATCAATAAGAATATGCATAAGGTTTTTTCCTAACTCATCTTTATTAATGACAAAGTTGAAAGATCCAGGTACACTGACACAAAAGTGATAAAAAGACATAATGTACTGCTGCAATGACTATTATCTGTTTCATGCTGTATGTCATTCTTCACACTTATTTTACTTACTTCTTAATACCCTGAAATGTGCTGCTTGCCATGTCTATGATTCCTCCAGTAGGCCTAGCTACTGCTCCCACTAAACCTTTTCCAACACCTTTGAAAAAACCAGCTGCTCCTTCTTTCTGAGCTCCTAAAACAATTAAATGCAGAAAATAATTATAAAGCACTGAAGTCTTATTACAATCTTAGCAAACTTAATTACCATTTAAGTACTTAATATACAATCACATAGTCTCCTCCACACAAATTTCATGTAAACATTTTAACTAGAAATCAATACAAAAAAATAAACCTCGACAGAGTTTTATAATGTAAGATTTATGTCCCATCAAGTAATAAGAATTTACCATCATATGAACAGCTAATGTATCAGAAGACCTAAACTTACCTCTTATTGGTTTCGTAACTATTCCTGTTATGCCACTGACAAAACCCTGCCAAGAGAAATAAAGACATTATAAATACGCTTTCAGATTATAGTTTTCATTTTTCTTCACTGAGTAGCCTCAAAATACACTTGTTGAAGTATTCTAAAATTCAATACAAGTTAATGATCAGCAGCAGCTTCACAGTTCTTACCTTCTCTTCTGTCTTCACATATTTTTATTTAAAATTATTACTCAATTGTGGCCATATATTTGCAAAAACAACTAAAATAAAGGGCAACTGTGTCAGCCTCTGTATTTGTTACTCTTGCCTGAATAAAATTCATTAATCTTATAACTTTTTTTTCTCCTTACAGAAACTAATCCTTTTCCTCCACGAGTGATACCCTCCCTCAGACCAGTGGGCTGTTTATTCATGGCTTCTCTCCTTTTCTGCTGGTAATCCTCATCCATAGTTATCGCAGCTACTCCTTTTGCCATAGCACCAGTGATTCTTGATGCAGCACCAGCTAATCCACCTATTGGAAAATAAAACAAATTAAAATGCCAATGCAATTTACAAGAATTCACCTAGATTGTTTACTATTAAGTATACTACCATGATAATGCTGAAGCTTACCAACAGCTCCTCCTACAAGTGCTTTGAATCCTAGCGCCATTCCTTCTACAAATTCTTCAGGACCCTGGATGGCTCCCTAGGAACAAAAATGATGCATTTATGTTAAGCTTCAAATAATATTTGAAAGTGTGTAATGCTTATTATGTTTTCATTGTTATTATATCTAACAAAGACAGCACAAACATGAGACAAAGTGATAAAAATGTCAAAGTGACCACGAGAGCACCTGTGAGAGAAAGAAAGACTTTTTAGAACACTAATTCATTCCCTGATGTCCACTTATTTCAAGGCAAATTGAAAACAGCAGATTTATTTTAAAATAAATCTTTTGTGAATTATGTTAAATGGCCTACTCTCTTGTTTTTATCTCACTTGAGGACTCCAGTAACTTTTCCTGGTACTTTCAGTTTAAATTTTCAATTCTAATCTAAACTTAAAAACAGAAAAGACATTAATATATCCACATTTTCAATCAATTTCATATCCATTTCCTTGTCCTACATTTCATAAGGCAGGAGATTTTTACCTGGTAAGGTTCATAGAATAATGCTTCTACTCCTTCAGACAAGCCTCTTATGAATCCAAATGGATTACCCAAAACATCAAGGCCAAGAATAAGAACATACATCTGTTTAATAGCCTGTAATAAAAATGGTGATCAGCAAAAATATTTCAGAAATTACATTAAACCAAAGGCAAACAGTGTATACCCAGTGTATTTTTAAAAAGCAAAGCACTAGTTTAATATGAAACCCTAAATTCACTTGGAAAAAGTAACTGCATTGTAAAGTATCTTACAGTGAGTAAATCATATTAAGTCAGCTAAATAAATGTTACTTCTTACAAGCATATAACTGACATTAATGTTCTTGAGATTTTACAAAGCAAGCACACTACCTAGACTTTTCTCATGCTACCAGACAAAACTTGGTCTGATTGGATATGCTGAGAGAATTTTGATTGTCACTGCAAATTATCACATCTGTATCTATCTGAAGTGCAATTCAAGATTTCAAATATTCCCTCCAGGAAAAGAAAGGGCCAGAGAACAACAGAAAATTTGGTCACTAGTTAAACCCCTTTGTAGGTCTTTTTCTCCTTTAAAGATGGACAGAGCACTGAACTAGTACATCCAAAGAATCCCTTATAATTAATGATGGATGGACAGAAGAGGACTAATTCTTTTATACAAAAGCATCTCTTTGCTAGATTGTCTCCATTGGATGATAGGACCTGAAAAGTACACAAGGGCCAAAGAGGGATCAGAATTCATATACTACTAATGTCCAATAAAAAGCATCAGTGTTTTGATGCCAATTCTGCTCTATCAGAGTGGCACTGTGTTTGCTTCCACTTCCCTTTCCACCAAGCTGTTTTGTTAGCCATGCCACTCTTCCCCTAGTCATAATTCAGAAAAAGTACTTGCCCTCAAAGTAAATGTAACAGAATTCAACTCTTGAGTGATTGTTTTCTATGTGTTTGTGCATTTAACCATTGGACAAACATTTAAGGCTGAAAGTAATTTAATTTTCATAGAACCAAAGCATATAGCAGCACTTTCAAAACAAATATGCTGATATACTGAAATTTACTTAGGCTAACCTGTTTCGAATAATGCCTTACAACTGCTGATTGGAGCTGTTGTGTAGTACAGAAGTGATAGCTGAGTTCAAAGAATGCCAACCTAAAAAAAAAAACCAAACCCAAAAGGCCTTATTAAGCAGAGCAAAATCTAACATATGTAATATTGATTTAGTCTTTGGAAGTAATCTTTACAATAATATTTTTAACCTACTTGAAGACAACATCTTGCACATCTGTGAGGGTGGCCCCTATACTCTTCAGCAGGAGATTCAAGGACTGAAGTGGTATCAATTCTTTCTTTCTTTCTTCTTTGTTACTGTCTTCTCCACCCGTACTGAGTGAAAAGCTTAAGTGTAACTGAAGGATAAAAATGAGATTGGGAAATAGCATGGTTAGTTATTAGAAGTATTGTACTTATACCTTTATAATCTCTTAGGCAATTTAAACATTGAGAAAATATTCCTAATCTTAACTGAAAACAAAAAGACTTTGTAACAGAGAACATAAACCATGTAGGCCAATAAAAAACAAACAAAAAACCCATCAATATTTAAAGTCAAACTTTAACTTTAAAGTTTTTGTAGTAAAACAACTGAAGACATACCTATGAACACCTAAATGAAGATACAATGAAACAGCTGCTAAGTACACTTGGAATGCATTAGTCTAAGCCATTTACATAAAGTATTTTCCTATTCTAATAGCAGACCAATTCTAAAATCTCAACAGATACTGTAAAGAGGTGAAAGCCAAATCATTCTTTGATCCCTTTCCCATGGGATGAAGGGAAGATTCTTTTATTAAGAAGTGCTCTAAAGCCTACAATGTATCATCATGGTTTTAACAAGAATTAAAAAGATATATATAATAGTGAGAACAAATAAGCTAAAAAGCGCATGAGAGCTAGATTTGGGCAAAAAGACTGCGGTTTTCATATAAGTATGCACATACTATTCAACAGCTGTACCTGAGTGTTTACAGGAATGGGGAAATAGCCAAAAGTAGACTTTACTGGAGTAAAACCCCAAAACTGCTTTTCCAGTAAGTAACAATAAATCAGAAAAAATCATTGCACAGTTACTCTGGCTGTATATGGTTTATAGAATTTCCCTCATAATCCAAACCAAAACACACTGCCCAGACAAAACTATAGCATTTTGCAAATATAATTGTAAACTTGCAAATACCATTTTAAATAATAAAAAGCATTACTGTATATGAAGAAAGTTGTGGATAGGAATGAAGTAATCAACTACTCATGCAAATACTTAATAAATACTATTAACATAAACCCCATATAAGTAAATGGTAGCAATGGATGCACTACTCCAGAACATTTTTGTTTTATTTTTCATCATCAATCATAGAACAGTTTGGGCTGGAAGGGACCTTAAAAAGCTCATCCAGTTCACCTCTAATGTTTCTTCATTTCCACTGCCTACTATCCTGCACAAGACAAAAAAATCACAGAACCATAGAATAGTTAGGGTTGGAAAGGACCTTAAGATCATCCAGTTCCAACCCCCCTGCCATGGGCAGGGACACCTCACACTAAACCATGTCACCCAAAGCTCTGTCTAACCTTGCCTTGAACACCGCCAGGGATGGAGCATTCACAGCTTCCCTGGGCAACCCATTCCAGTGCCTCAACACCCTTACAATAAAGAACTTCTTCCTTATATCCAATCTAAACTTGCACTGTTGAAGTTTTAACCCATTAGCCCTTGTCCTATCACTACAGTCCCTAGTGAAGAGTCCCTCCCCAGCATTCCTATAGGCCCCCTTCAGATGCTGGAAGGCTGCTACAAGGCCTCCACACAGCCTTCTTTTCTCCAGGATGAACAGCCCCAGCTTTCTCAGCCTGTCTTCATACGGGAGGTGTTCCAGTCCCCTGATCATCCTTGTGGCCCTCCTCTAAGACTTGTTCCAACAGTTCTATGTCCTGTTTATGTTGAGGACACCAGAACTGTACTCAGTATTGCAAGTGCGGTCTCATGAGAGCAGAGTAGAAGGGCAGGCCCATCTCCTCCAACCTGCTGGTTACATTCCTTTTGATGCAGCCCAGGATATTATTTTCTTTAATTAAAACTTTAGTTAAGAGAGAAAACATGGGCTATACAGTGAAAAGTTATACCTTAATTGGAGAGATATGAAAGTATTCATACAAGCTGATTTGTGACGTATCCATTGATGATACACTCATCAGTTCTTCTTGAAGAGATTCAACATCCTTTCTGAAAAGTTCTAGCTGTGAATATATTTTCAAAAAACATTACTTTAAAATTTGGACTATGTAAAACTACCATGACAAACATGTATCTGTCACTGAGATGCTACTCATTGACCAGTACTACTTATACTCTTTTATCTTATTTTTTTACTTAAGGAGCTAGCGTTTTAGAGGACTTTTTTCATATGAACAGGAGGAAACATATGTATAAAGGGACAAGATACATGTATTTAATAGTAAAAAACCAAGTTAAAAATTATTTTTATGAAAGTTCAAATTCCAAATATTTTCTAGTAAAGTCTGTTTTTTACCTGGGTCAAGCAAAGGACATATATATATACCCTTCTAAACACATAAAACAATGCATAGGGTTTTAAATACAAAAAAAATAGGCTAAAGACTACTTCCTGTTATAAAGAAACTAGACTACTACAGACTTAGAAGACCACCTAGCCTCTTTTCTTTCCTTCAAAAGACAGAGCTCCTTTACAACAGCATTTGAAGAACTGATCATGTACAAAAAAAAACAACCAAACCAAATTTGTTTGCTTTTGAATGGGAAAATCCTGACACAGGAAGAAAAACTCAATTATCTTGGACGGTGTTACCCCAGGGGTTTAAAAACAGTCAACAGTTTTTGGAAATCAGCTAGCACGAGAATTAGAATCATGGGAGCCACTTACTCAGAAGGGGACTCTGTTACAATATGTGGATGACCCATTAATTGCTACAGAAACAAAGGAAGAATGTATCCAGTGGACGGTGGAATTATTAAATTTTTTGGGACTGAATGGTTATTGGGTATCGAAACAAAAGGCCCAACTAATCCAAACCCGAGTTTCCTACCTAGGATATGAAATAACAGGAGGACAGAAAGAACTCGGAACTGCTAGAAAAGAAGCCATCTGTCAGACTCCACAACCATCGATCATCGAGGAGCTCCGGACATTCCTGGGAGTGGCTGGATGGTGCAGACTTTGGATTCATGATTATGGTGTTCTGGTAAGACCACTATACGAACTGTTGAAGGGAAACCCTCCCTCTTTGGACTGGACTGATAGAGCAGAGGAGGCTTTTAGAAATTTAAAGATGGAGTTAATGAGAGCTCCAGCTCTGGGACCTCCGGATGTGACCAAACCATTTTGGTTATATTCCTATGAAAAACAAGAAATAGCTTTAGGGGTCCCTGCTCAGAAATTATGATCCTACAGAAGGGCAGTGGCATATTTTTCAAAACAGCTGGATGAACTGAGCAAAGGATGGTCCAGATGCCTAAGGGCTGTGGCAGCAGTTGTCATTAATATTGAAGAGGCTCGCAAATTCACCTTGGGACAAAAAATTACTGTGCTAGTGTCCCATGTGGTATCAGCAGTCCTGGAGCAGAAAGGAGCCCACTGGTTATCTCCCTCACGTTTTTTAAAATACCAGGCCACCCTTGTGGAACAAGATGATATAGAAATTGTGGTCACTAACGTTGTGAATCCAGCATCCTTTTTGCAGGAACAATCAACAGAACCACTAACACACGACTGCCTAGCCACCATAGAAACTGTATATTCAAGCCGACCAGACTTAAAAGAAAAACCTCTGGAAGATGCTGACTCATGGTTTACTGATGGTAGTAGCTTCGTGAAAAATGGTAAACGGAAAGCAGGGTATGCCATTACTACTACTTCACAGGTAACAGAAGCTAAACCATTACCCTCGAATACTTCTGCCCAGAAGGCAGAAATAATAGCTTTAACGAGAGCCCTGGAACTGGCTAAAGATAAAAGGATAAATATTTGGACTGATTCTAAATATGCATTTGGTGTGGTTCATGCACATGGTGCTATCTGGAAAGAACAAGGACTTTTGAACACACAAGGTAAACAGGTTAAACATGCTACAGAAATTCCACAATTACTGGAAGCTGTTCAGCTACCTAAAGAAGTAGCTATTATGTACTGTAAAGGACATCAACAAGGTGACTCTGATCAGGAAATTGGGAATAATTTGGCCGATTTTGAAGCCAAACGAGTAGCTGAACAATCACAAATCATGTCCTTAATCCCTGATGGCAAACTAACAATTGAGAAATTTAAACCTAGGTATTCAAAAGAGGATAGAAAATTGATTGAGGATCTAAAAGGACAAGAAAATAAAGAAGGTTGGGTTCACATACCTGATGGGCAAATTGTAATCCCCTATAACCAACTCTGGAAGTTAATTCAGGAAGAACATAATAAAACTCATTGGGGTGGCAATTCTTTATATAAACATTTAGTCAAACAAATTGTACAAAGAAATCTATACACCACAGTTCAATCAGTGACAAAGCAATGTCAGCTATGTCTTAGGAATAATCCTAAAACTGAAAACAGAAATCAAAGTGGGACAACAGGGAGAGGAAGTTACCTGGGACAGCAGTGGCAAATAGATTTTTCTGAACTACCAAGAAAAAGGGGTTATCGATATTTGTTGGTACTAACAGATACTTTTTCAGGCTGGCCAGAAGCATTCCCTTGTAGGATAAATAATGCAAGACAAGTGATTAAAACATTATTAAATGAAATAATACCTCGTTTTGGAGTACCAGCAGCAATTTCTTCCGACCGGGGTTCACATTTTAATGCAAAATTGTTGCAAGAAGTCAGCAAAAAATTAGAAATTGATTGGCAACTGCATGTACCATACAGGCCTCAGGCCAGTGGGCAAGTAGAAAAAATGAACCACCTGATTAAACAACAGATTGGTAAAATTTGTCAGGAAACGAATTTATACTGTTATCAAGCATTAACGCTGGCTCTATTAAGAATTCGAACTAAACCTCGGTCGAAAGAAGGGGTTAGCCCATTTGAGATTTTGTATGGAAGACCGTATCAGTCTCAGTTTAAAGGAGAAAGTCTTCAGGAAGTGGGGGAAGGCTATCTCCGACAGTTTTTGATCAATCTGGGAAAAGAATTGGAGGAGATAAATAAGAGAGTAGCAGGGACAAGAGCAAGAGGTTTGGATTATCTGATTCACCCTTTCAGATCTGGAGACTGGGTTTATGTTAAGAATTTTTCAGGAGATCCTCTACAGGAGAACTGGAGTGGACCGTACCAGATATTGCTGACCACCTTTACAGCAGTGAAGATAAAGGAACAACCTGCTTGGATACATGATTCAAGAATAAAGAAAGCACCAGAACCAGAGAAGACATGGCAGATCGAACCTTCAGGACCCTTATGTATGAAATTGCGTCGGTCATAATTTGGACTCATATGATAACTGGTGCACAAGCTTGGAACCAGAACTTATACCTGAAATTAATGCAAAATGTCACTGATGTTTTTAATCGTAGTGACTGTTGGGTGTGTGCACAGTTGCCTAAATCAGGAGAAAGCCTGGAACTCCCATTAACTGGAGTTCCAATTTCTAACACTGTTTCATGGACAAATCTGTGGGTGAACACTAGCAATTTGTATTCAAAGGGAAGGTTGAGATTCAGAATAGTTAATCCTAATCCAGGTAATAAATATTACACCTGTGCACAAAGATGTATTACACCAGGAACCAAGGTAGGAGACCATACTTGCTTAAATGCCACAGATGTAGGTCACCATTCAAACTGCAATCACACTATTAATATAGATGGTATCGTAGTTCAGTGGTGACCTGTTCCTAAAGGGAAAGGATGGTATTGGTTATGTGGAGAAAATGCTTATAAGACTTCACCCCCAACTGGAAGGGGGCAGGCACCTTAGGTGCTGTAATACCCAATTTTACTATAATTGACAGATATCCTTCCGGAACCTGGATTAGAAGTTTTGTTAAACAAATTAAGTGAGGGTTTAACCCTATTATTGAACGGCACACTGCATTTCATAATTTTGTGAGAGGGTTAATTCCATCTTTAGGAGTAAGTGAATTAGAGAAAGCAATTGTAAATATCTCAGCAACCATAGAGGAAATGGAAAGTAAGAACACTGATATAGTCCAAGCAGAACAACAAGAAATAACCAGCCTATCAAAGGTGGTATTACAAAACCGAATGGCCCTAGACATGTTATTGGCATCACAAGGAGGGGTCTGCTCTATAATCAATGAAAGTTGTTGTTCCTATATAGACCAAAGTGGCAGAATTGAAACAGATCTGGAGGAAATCTGGAAACAAACAAAGATATTTTATGAGATGGCTGTGGATGACACTTCCTGGGGTTTTGAAGAAATATGGGAATAGTTAACATCATGGTTACCTAAGATCTCCTGGTTGAGGCAACTGGTAGCAGGAATATTGTTATTAATTTTTGTAATATTG
This sequence comes from Melopsittacus undulatus, assembly GCF_012275295.1. Taxonomy (NCBI): domain Eukaryota; kingdom Metazoa; phylum Chordata; class Aves; order Psittaciformes; family Psittaculidae; genus Melopsittacus; species Melopsittacus undulatus. Next base: position 39,877,564 of record NC_047557.1, on the reverse strand, counting down.
ATTACTTGTGGTATGATACAATGTTCCCTCTGGTGTTGTAAACGATCTATGATCAACTATGAAGATTGGAAGAGACATGAAATCAAGCATCAAGTAGAAATGGGAAGGTATTGTAAAAAGACTTTTGATGGTAATTGTAATATATAAAATGTTGCAAAAGAATTTGCAAAGGGACAGAAAAAGGGGGGAATTGAAACAAGGGGAACATAAAATCACAAAATGGAATATATAAACCTTTAGAATTAGTTTTAAGTAATGTTAAGTTCGATGGCTTTGTAGCAGTAGCAGTGGAAAGTTACTGAGGTGCTTAGTACATAGAAGAAAAAACAGAGTACAGATAGAGAACATACTAGCATAAGATAAATCGTTATAGTTAAGGTAGTTTTAAGAAAAACAGTCTAGAAAAACAGGACGCAGGGATAAGGAGTATCTGGGAATAGCAGGTGTCCAGGATAGGCTATGGGTAAACTAACTGATAAGTAGGAGGACAGGGGGACTATTATGTCTCTGGTGCCAACAAACCAACTAAACTGGTGTAAACAGCTACTGCACATGCTTCAGAGGCTGCCAAGAGTGATTAAAATCGTTGGAAGAAGTAAATGACCCTCAGAGACCACCACCAAAATTCTGTGCGCATGCGGGGAGCTTTCTGGAAAATGATGTAATCCATACGTAACCTCATGAATATGTATGTATGCCCGAGGGCTATATAAGGATGGCTTGTGTAGCAATAAGGGAGACACACACTAGGTGGAACTATCCCCCATGTCTCTCGGCGCCGGAATAAAGAATACCTGCTTGTCAACTTTAAAACTTTGTTGGCAAGTTTGTTCCTGGAGTTTTCTCCGAATCACCATCAACCCACCAAAAAAACAAAACCAAAAACCAACTTTAAAATAACAACAATTCTGAAGTTATAGTCAGAAAAGACTTAACTAGTCAAAGAAGTTTTATCTGAAGTAATGTGACAGGTTCTATTGGAACAGTAAGTCCAGATACCACTTTTCTACTTAAACAAGCAAACAGTCAGAGCACTAAATATTAAGTAGGGATAAAATCCTAAAACCATGCCTTGCAAATCCACTAAAAAAAAAAGTGCAGAGGAGGGCCTCCACTAATTTCTGGATTCAGTGGTTCAGCTAACAATTTTATCTCAACTTACCATTCGACTGGAAGGGGATAAAAAAAAAAAAAACACAACCATGTAGTTTTTCCACTACAATACCATACATTGAAAATTAAGGTAAATTCTTCAAACTACCACAATAATCTAGAATTCACTGGTACACCTGGTTTAAAGCAGATTTAACAGACTGTATGCCCTAGAACACTGCTTAAAACCACTTGTTTAGTTACATATTTCCACACTTGTTCCACACTTCCTTCTCATTTTCTGGAGCAACTTTTTAATATTTTCTCCTTATTTTAGTATAAGCCCTGAGCAGTAATGCCTTCTTAATCTCCAACGTTTAGATACGGGGAAATACAAGCAAAGTTACCCTTCCAGCATACCTTTCACCTGACATACTAAAGATAGCTTTTAACACCCCGTCAGAAAGGACCTTTTTACTCTACTCATCCAGGCAAGTCTTTTATGCAAATATTTCCGGTTCATTTTTCAATAGTACCATTTCTGAGATAGAGACAAAACCAATACACTTTCTGCTACGTAACTTACTATGTTTGTTGTGTACTGACATCCAAATTTCAACACTCTTAACAGGAAGAAAGCCAAATATACATCGTAACTGCATTGCATCTATTAAGCTTACCAACTTTTTGGTTTTCTTTGGTGAACCCAAGAAACTCTGGCTCCTCTGTTGCTTTATGATTGTATCTAGAGTTTTTATTATTATCTCCGAAGCAGACTACCTTGCAATTTGTATTACTGTATTTAGTTTATGTCTACTGTTGCTATGTACAAACTCCTCCCATTATCCCTATACAATAATATACTCCCACTGCCCTTTCCTCTCAGTATCAACATGTCAACTATTTCATCTTCCAAATGAATTATTTTGCATAAAACTGCCACAGACATTTTTCATTTTCTGATCGACCTCTATCTCAATTACTTTTACATTCTCTTGGTCTCATGGGCAGACACGTTTCAAAATTTTCTGAGATTTAATTTTTACTTTTTTGAATAAGATACACTAAGGAAAAAATCATTATTTTCACTTCTTTTCCATCTTAATTACCTGATCATTCCTTCAGGCATTAGTAAGACCAAGTAATCTAGAACAGCACTAGTTTCTTTTCAGAAGGTTCTGAAGCCTTCTTTGCATATCATGCAAGGTGAAGATACGAGAAAGAATTGCCCCTGACAACTGTAACTCTTAAAAACATCACAGGTGCCTACTAGCCCCAGACACAGCAATTAATCAGTATTATGAACACAGAAGACTAAGGGTTTTTTTAATTTTTAAAATACAAGTTTCATAATTATAAACTTTAAAAATCTTTAAAAAACAAAATGTTTCTACCTGTTGGTCACTCAGCACATCAGTGCGTGTAAAGAATTCAACCAGTGCATATAGGAAACCAAGGTCTAACCTGAGATCCATCTCTTGAATCAGGACCTTAAAATACCTACACAAGAAATAAAACTCAGTTATTATGGTCTTTTGCAAAAATGTGTAACATACAAAACTTAATCTAAAGTATTCAGGACACATATATTGAATTCAGGTTTTTTGGTTTTTTAGGGGTTTTTTTTGTTTTGGTTTTGTTTTGTTCTTTGGTTTTTTTTTGAGAAATTTACCACTGCTGATGGAAAGAAGGCTCTCCACAGTGGTGTAAGATAAACGCAGTTCCTCTAACCAGAACTATTTTAATCAAGTAGCAGCATTTAGAACTGTATATAGCACTGTTTTTATTAAATTAAGACTAAAAATATGCATTTAAAAGACACTTTAAAATCCTTGCTTTATTCTGCAATTATGTGTATAATGGAGGGGGCTGACTTTTATCTCTAAGTGCTCTGATCTTTCTGAGAAAGAGTTGGTGTAAAACTATCTAGCATTACATTCACCCTTATAACAATTTTAATTTTAAAGCTTCATTAAACATGATCAATAGCAGAAAAGATGGAATATGTCAAAATACTTACTTAATATGAGATATTTCTGAATGTCCTGCAGTTCTCATGACAATACTGACATCAGTAAATGGTTTTGGTGCTATAAAGTTGTAAAACAAGAGGAGATCAGCACAGATTTTATATGATAGAATACCTTTATATTTTTTAATATGAAAATGTCATACATGTTCAGGATTTTCTCAATCCTGTAAAGTAGAATTACATAATGGATATGACTGGCAAACAAATACGGAAAAAGAGCAGGAACAGAAAGAAACAGGAAGACAGTGAAATGAAACATCAAAATTGCATTTCACTGATTTATGAAAATGTGACATTTTTTATTGAAAAATTAATACTGATCTGAATCTTAGATTTATATACTTTCCCTAGTCATAGAATAAGGGTTTCCAATGCCTGATACAAGTATTAAAAATAAATAATCTGCAAATTTATGCACTCTAATTTGAAATTGACTGTATTTAGAACAAACATGTAACAGCTTATCTTCTGTAGAAAACTCTTAGCAGTATTCTGTTTCAATTGAGAATGCCTTTTGACATTACAATGGTTTTCCAAGTGACCTTGCACTTAACAAGTTAATGAAAGATATTACCTGATCACATAGTATACTGACATTAAGCTTTACGCTCCAAATAATGGAGAAGTCTTAGAAAATAGGCAAAATATAACTTGCCATGTACAGAGCTTATAAATGATTCCTCACATAGCAATTCTCAGCTTAGATCAGAACACATTTCTTATTAGTCAAGATTATTTCAGATAGATTACTAGGTTGTCTACTGCGTGCAAGAAAAAAACTCAAAATACCCAACATGATTAAGGTAAACAATTTATTTAGGGCAGTAGGGAAAATCACATTACTAAAGATGAAAACTGAATCCTCATTGCCCCAGAACTCCAAAGGCAGGTTATACAGAAATGGTGCAACAGATTCACTACCATTAAGATAGGCAACAATTTAATCATTTGTTTTCAACAGGCAACTCTTCCATATTAGTCAGCATTAAGTTTCAGTGTGGTCTGAATGCAACCACTAAGAGTCCCTTTTAAACTTAATGAACTTTCAAATTGCATTCTCCAAGAGAACGGAATTAGTGTGTCAAGAATATGTGCTTAAAAGGTATAATATAGAAGGACAGGAAAAAAATTTTGTTTTCTTCTGTTTTCTGTGTCTCTTCTTTTTAAAGCAAGCTGCTTCTCTATCTCTAACATTAGTATTTGTTATCTGTAGTGAGTAAGCTTTTAAAAACTTCATCTGATAAAACTGACATAGTTAAATTCAGTACAAGCAAGTTATCTTGCAATTTCAGAAGTATGGATTATGTTAAACTCAAAACAAACCTGAATCCAAGGTGATGGACTTTGGAGGTTTAATAGGATAGAACACAAAGGGAAATATGGCTCCAGGAATCTGGTTTTGTATCTAATAGGGGGTAAGGATAGCACAAGTTGCAGCATGTTAGCTTTTCAATAGTGAAATATTTCAAAATCAAGAATTACAAACATTACCTGTAGTATTCCACCAACTCAAAACCAGAAAAAGAAAAGCTGCTTTTGTGGTTCAAATTATCTCTTCAAAATTAAATCATCCAATCCCAAAAATCTAGAAATGCTTCTATAAGTCAGTGTTAATAATAAATGGTCCACAAAATTTTTGTGAAGGATTTGGTTTTAACAGCTTTAACATATGCACAACAATAAACCATACCTCTCGTACCTATGATTCTACAATTTTGTTTTTTGCTGGTTAATAAAGAAAAGCCGTAAAAAAAAGCATGGAAGATGAATGGTAAATGTTTTTCCTAAACAGCCATCGCTGTCTGGATTTTTTTTCCCAAAATTGTGTAAGTAGTATTTACACAGATTTAGAAGCAGTGCTGTAAAAGCCAATGAGTACAATTAAATCCAAAACATAAAAAAATCCAAACAACTCTAAAGCCAAATCCAAGTTTCCATGGAAGCTGCTTTTATTAATAAATAAGACAGTGGGGTTTTTTTTTTCTACAAAACTTACCTGTATCCTGTAAATTTGAATTCTGACAGATTTCTGATGTGCAGATGAGCTGTATTCTACTTTTAAAGCTGGCAGATAATTCCTTCTGATAGGAATTTCATGTGGTTGTTGAATTTTCATATTCATTCCATTAGGAGTTAAACACACCTATTGTATTATTGAAGAAAATTTAGAATGCTATGTGTTTCAAAAGACTGCTTTTTAAAATATACTGTAAAGTGTACACTGTTCATTAACATTGTAAAGACAGCTTAGCAGAAAAAGTTTTGCAGCTTTTAAGTTCGATGTCATAACTTTATTTACAATGATCTAATTTTGCCATAGATTTCAACAGAAGTAAAACTACAAAATACTGCATTATTTGGGGGACTGCAGTTTAATATATGGCTTTCTAGAGTAAAGGCAGAGTAATAGAACAATGGTCAATGACAGACAAAAATTGGCTCATTTACCATTTACTCACTGGAATTGTGTTGAAGGTATCTATAACTTATCTAGCAATAAGGACAGCAGCCTTTGGAGCATAATGTGCTTCTACAGTACAGAATATTTTCTGGAATCTTTTAATATTTATGTGGTTGAATGACACAGTTGATTTACCCCACAATAACACACTTGAAAAGATTCTGCACTAAAACAAACAGATTGAAGACTAGCACCCTGCCCACCTTCCCAATGAATCAAATGCAAAGCTTCTTTACTATGGTTTAAGGGTAGTCCCTTCAAAAATGTTACACTTCAACTTCAAAGACAGATGCTAATAACAAAGTTTACAATAAGCTTTTAAACGTTTCGGGAGGTTTTTTCCAAAGATTTTTTTTTTCTACGCAGAGATAAAGAGGGTTTTCAAAAGGACTAGGTAAATCAATTTTCACAATTTTCACTGGAAGTTCCTTCAAAGATAGCAAAACTGACGTATTATCTTTTTTCTGCATATACATGAAAACAATAGAAAACTATTAGTATTACCAAAACATTTGATTCCAGCTCAATAATCTTATTTTCTGATGGAGTTAGCTCACTGTAATCTTTGAATTCTTGTTCTAATTTATCAGTCTGCTTAACACTCATCGGTCTCCATCTTGACTTCTTCTTGGGTTTTGTTTCCCAAACCACATCAGAACTTCGAAAACAAAACAAAGGAGCAACAGAGAATGATTAGCTACTTCAAAACAAGTTTCACCTACCATATCATGGCTTTTAATAGGTTAAAACTGCAGAATGAGAAACTACATCATAAAGAACTACTGTAGTAGATAAAAGTGACCCAAAGCACCCTCTGCCTTCTTGGTACTAAGTGAAAGCCAGTCTCTCCAATACAGTGCAAAAACCAGAAGTTATTAGCGTATCTCCCTGCTTTAATGAAGATGGGCATGTAAGGACACTTAATCAGAAAGCTCAGTTCCAACAGCACTGCCAGCCATTATTCTTCTACAATGAATAGTAAAAACTGTGAAATTACGAACTTCAAGTTGAGATTAAATGTCTCTTGAACTGCCTCTTATTTTTGATGGCTAGTTTCTTCACTCTTTCCGTCTAAATCAATAGATGGTGATTTTGGTATACATGTATCCTCTACCAATTTTACGGTTTTGGGTTGTTTGGGTCTTTTTTATTCTTTGTGGGTTTGTTGGGGTTTTGTGGGCTTTTTTCTTTTTTGTTTGGGTTGTTTCTGATTTTTTTTTAATTTGTTTTTTCTTTTTTTTTTCTTAAAAACTGTATACCAAAAATCATTCTATTGTCTCTTACTTCTTTTATGAATAAAACATCAAAAAAATTAACTGTTCTTAGATGGCACTGGACTCTTTCTGCTTAATGCCACTGCTTCTGCAAGAAACTCGTGTTTGATTTCACCCAAAGGCACACAATAGGGCACAAACCAACACTATCAGACAGGTGGAGGCTGTTTCCCCTTTCCACAAGTTACTCTATAGCCCACAAACACAGACCTCCACACACAGCAACCTTAACCAATCCCTTTTAGCTACATCTCTGCTTGCATTGATACATCAATGGCAGAATCACCAAAAAAAAAAAAAAAGTGAACTAAAGGGCAAAACAACAGCTACAAAATAGAGTACTAGCTTGAAATTGCTGGGAATTTTCCCTTATTTTCTTCTTCCCCCAACCCCACAATATGATGCCAGAACTACCATGGTGAAACTTGTTTCTGCATCAAGTTTGATACAAACAAAACCTGTTATTTTTGTAACAACACAGTCACGAATGGGAATGTTTTGGAATACAGGGTTTTCTTCACTGAAACCAGGGAATAATCTGTTGCCTTTAAAAAGAGCTTTCAGGAGATTGATATCCACCCAGGTTTTAACAAGAAAACAGTAAGTACTGCTAGACTACTGACTATGAATGACTGCTTACAAAAAATAGATTCAGTGAAATCTCAACACTACTTTTGAACCTGGGCAACTGGCTGCCACTTTTAATGGAGTATTCCAACTGTCTAGATAGTTTTCAGAGCTCAGTTTCGCAGGTGAGGGCAAGGATCGGGATTTTAGTTGCAAATAAGAGATGTGAATGAGTATACATGTATGTGAAGTTTTTTGCTTGTTTGTTTTGCAGTGTGATGCAAAGAATCAAGAGGAAAAATCCTCACTCTAGCAACTTAAGAGCTGTGAATATATAGAAGTACGTCTCAAGCACTACATAGTTCCTTTTCTGCTTTCCTCTGAGATGTTATAGTAAAAACCTAAAGTATCAGAGCCTTGGAGTCACCATAATTTCTCAATCAAAACTAAAAAGAACTGCAAGCCACTACTGCATCAGAATTTTCAACACAGAATTCAGCACTTGTTTCTTCAATAAAGACCTAAAAATCCACTTACACAAACTACCCACAGACCTTATTCCTTAAAACTCTACTATGATTCCCCAAAATATATGGACAGGAAGCACTTCTTTTCAATCTACTGGGAGTTTTGCCATCCAGAGTTTCAATTCTGTGTAGCAAAACCACATACATCCAGTTATAGAAAGCATACACATTAATATAAAAGAGTGAAAACATTTCTCTTTACAACAAGAAAATATGATTACTTAGTTCTAAACACCCTCACCCAGACCTCTTTTTCCTCTTCAATCACACCCAAAATTTCAAAATTAAATTCTGTGAAGTTAAAAAATTTTAGACGGTTGGAGACAAAAGAAGTTACCTTGTAATTCCAATGTAGGACACCTCCTGCTTTGTATAATTATTTACTAACGAAATTCCAACATCTTGCAAAGAGAGAACAATTTCTTGCTCTGCTAGTTCTGCTTTTACACTTTCATAAGCCAATTTAAATACATTCACATTATCAGTTATCAGGACAATGCGCTGCAAACCTTCAAAAAATGACACTAAATAGACCACTTTTCTACAGTCCAGGCTGAGTGTTTCCATTTTGTCCTATGAAAAAGAGAAGAAAATTCTTTATTCGTCATTCTACTACTACACAAGTAAATCCAGAAATCTTAGCACGATAATAGGCAACATTTTTTTTAGAGGTACAGGGAAATTATTAAATTAGGAAGTTTTACAGCAGTCTCACACACACACACTTCTGAAGACAATGATGCTGGCACAAGCTCCAGAAAACAATGTTGTTACTGTCATACTCATTGCATATAGAATTTCACACATACACTGCTGAAAAGGATACTAAATTAGTATTAAAAGGCACTTTAGAAAATAAACGTACCTCTTTCGGTGTGATTTCCTCAATTCTATTTCCACATTTCCATTTCAATTTTCTAGATCCTGCTGGGTCCACCCAAGTATACAGTACTGCCTTATTTGGCTGAAGACAGTCTTCCAATTCACTAAGGGAACTAGAACAAATGTTAAAAATTAAACATAAAATTAAAATGTTAATAATCTTTTTCTGTGTCCGTGACATCTATATTCTAGCATTTCAACAATTTTTTTTAATAATGAAAATGAAAACATTCTGCATAAAAAGACACACAGAACCATACTCAGTAATAAATAATAAACCCAGTACTTATACTTCAAAATACATATATATACTTCATCAATAAAGTATACACAGTATATTGTAATTACTTATTTTCTTCCCCACTTGTGATTAACAAGGGAAATAGTAAGTAGAGAAAAAAGACAGCGGAGTTTGCAAGCTGAAAGGAAAACTCATTATTTGTGCTGCCTGATTATTACTATTCCAAGAAAAGTGTATTCAAAATTCATTGTTTAGGAAAGGTTTCTCCTATATGATCTGCTGAAGGGAAAACTGCAGTGTTTAGTATATGGATGCAGGAGATGTTTGCAGACAAACATATTTTAAACTCCATTCTCCCTCACACAGAGTTAAAAACTGGCAGAACTGCTTCTACAGGTCTCTGAAAGAAGTCTACCCCAGGAGCGGAAGTGGAAAGGGAACTGCTAATCTCTTCTCACTGGGATCCAGTGATACCACATGTGGTAATGGTTCAAAGCTGTGCCAGGACTGGACATAAGGAAGCATTTCTTTACCAAGAGTGGACCAATGCTGGTACAGGCTTCCTAGAGAAGTGGTCAATGCCCACACCTGTCAGTGTTTCAGAAGACAATGGCCTTAACAACATGCTTTAACTTTTGGTCAGCCCGGAACTGATCAGGCAGTTGGTCTAGATAACCACTGTAGGTCCCTTCCAACTAAAATATTCTATTCCTCAGAGTTAATTACAGAAGTTACATATATGCTTATAAATTTATTCTAGGGATACCCAAAATCCAGGTAGGTACCCCTATCAGGAATGTAAATCAATGTAAAGGACAAGGCCACAATATTCATATAAAAAGAGAACAGAGAGGCTCCTTTGCTCACAAAACAGCTTTTTTACTTGTAGAAACAGACACCTAGCACTAAATAATATTCCTCCATTAACCATTCTCTTCAATTTAGAAAAAGAGATTTATTTTTTTATTGCTTTGACAAACTTAGGGCATCTTTAGAAACAGGCATACTTACAATAAATGAAATAACAGTTCACATTTCTATGTGCAGACATCTACTCTAAAATACTTACATACCTTTGTCCATACTCAATGATTTCCTCTTTAGTATGGTTTATTAACAGAAATGGAGCTGCACCATCATGGTAATTAGCAAAGGTAATCACTGTAGAATGTTCAGTCAGGTTAACATCCACTGTAATTCCTCCAAGCTATCAGATACAAAAATTACAAAGTAAGTAACAGTGGAATTCATTTCTAATAAAGCAAATGTAATTTAAATATTTTTGGAAGCTTTTACTGTCATAAGATAAAATCACCAAACAATCAAACAACCAACCTGTTTTAACATACCTTTAAAGTATTTCCTGAATGTAATTACTAAGTAAAAGACATTGCGCTTAGTAATCAAAAATATGGAGAAATTCTGTACTGTCAAAATTTAGGCTGGTAGTAGAGGAATCTTCAACCATTCATATATATTAATGCCCTCCAAAGCATTCTACTTTAAAAACATTCACATATTTTAGAATTACTGCTAGATGAGACCATACGCAACACAGAAGTAAATTCAGTGGAGCTGCAGTTTCTTTGACAAGTAACTTCACATTAGTTCTAAAATAACATGAAATACTTATTAGCCTACTTATATCTGTGTGTATACACTCCAGATAGTGAGTATGAGGATGACAATACAGCTGCACATACATGATCTTTTCCCCAGCATTTTTTTTCAATAGCTGATTGTATGGGAAGACAGAAAGTTCTGAGAATAGAAATGAAGCAGTCATGTTGTTTTATCTGATTAATGAAGGCAACCATTTACCTTGTTGTCCAAATGCAGTAGCAGGCAGTTTTCCTGCTTATCAAAATTTATCTTCTTTGGGAGGACATTAGAATTTTCGACTCTAACAAGCAGTTTGTTGGCATCGTTTTCAGGCCAAAAGGGAATGCACTAAAAAAACCCAAACAGGCATTTTAAAGTAAGTGGGAAAATAAACTAGATGTTAAACAAAATTCACTTTAGCCCAAAGTTCATCTACTAAAATTCTACCCAAAAGTGTAGTGAGTGGGATCAGAAACACTACTGAAACCCTTAAGGTAATACTTACCTGAACACAGTAAATTGAAAGGAAGTAAAAATTAATTCAGACTACATTGAAGATTCAAAAGATTTAAGGAGATAAAAATGAAAACAGTAAGACTTCATATTCACGTGAAGAAGTAGATTTAAAATGGATAATGTATTTGCAATCCAGAGTATAAAGCTGAGCACAGCTACACCACCAAAACAGACAAACTTCAACAACAAAAAGGCAAACAAAAAATGCTCCAAAAACCAAGCCAAACAACAACAGCAACAGCAATCAACAAAATCTCTTGCCAAATAAGTATGAATTACAAATCAAACTTACAGTGACAATGAATGACAAAAGGGGATATTAGCATAATATACCATGTAACTTGAGTATGCAGGACACCAGTGTACCAGATATTCATTCAAAATACTATATATATACCTATATATCCACGCACACATATACACACACATATCTACATGTGGGTATAAAACATTTAAATAAAGTATGAAGCATTAGGCAGCTAAATCAGAGAGTACTTTCTGCTAGTCACACCTGACTGAAGTCACAGCCCTTCTTGGTTTAAAAATCCCTCAGACAATCTCTTTTTAAACAGTTTACACAAATGGATAAAATGAGGAGGCAAGGAAGACAAAAATTTTAATTGTAACTAATGAAAAGTTTCCTACTAATTAAGAGGGTCCTGCCACAGTAGCAAGCTATGATTAACAATAATTCTCAATCAGCAAGAGCCAGTCTAAGTAGATAAACCACTTTTCCTGTATTTCACACTGTTCACCTGCAACACCCAACACTTTTGGAGCATCTTTCTCAGACACAGTTTAAGAAATGAGATGTTTATGTTAAATTGCATCTGAATCCTAGAATTCAATCTTCAGTGGTGAAAGACTAGTTCACCAACTTACCATGCCACTAAGTTCCCTTTCCCATTGTTTCTCACACCACAGGAAGCAGGAAGACAAAGGAAAAAAATATAGTTAAACAGCAAGATTGAAGATTATCTACACCGTGTATCCTACAGACAAAAGAAATTCAGAGTTGTGTTGTAAACTAGCATAAAACACAGCAAGTAAGTCTCAACATAGAAATTTACAGAGCCCAAAGAAAATTCAAGGAGATTCAGTCAACAGTAAATGAAAGTTTATAATCAAAACCAAAATAAAAGAATTGGCTAAACAAAAAGTTACAGAATCAACCAGAGAAAACTAAACCATAATTTTTTTCAATGATCTTTAGCCACAGAATGTGTTATAAAATGATGCTGCTTCCAAATGTTTTACCACATATCTGCTAAGTGCTTCACTAGATACTATATTTCTACAACAACTTCCATTCCATAATAGGATGTTTGTATTTAACAGTGGTCTCATGTAAAGTCTTCGGCAATGTTTTCTTTCTTTCTCTAAGGATGCATGCTGGTCAACTCACTTGCACTATACCTAATTCAAAGGACTACCCTTAACAAGCCATTTCATACTAATCACCATTGAACGACTTCTGTTACAGCCTTCTGAAGAACAACAAATTTTTCTAAAAATAGTAATTAAAGATTCTGATAGAGTGACTGCTTTCCAGACATGGAATATGTCCACGAGCAAATGAGATCTACATAATAATTGCTTTTTTCCCTCCGAGAAGACAGTCTACCTGTCACTAAGAAAGAAAAGTGGATAAAAGCTACAGCAGAAGGAAGGACTCTGCTTAAAATGACAAAAATAGAGTGAAAGGAAAAAGGTAGCAAACTGAGATATGAATTAACATTTCAACAAGCTTGGGTTTTCTTGAAGATTAACCAAATGTAAGAGAGTAATGTGAGAAACACGTAAAAAAAAATCACAGGCATTAAATAAATAAATAAATCTAGGCTAGCTGGACAGCAGTTCCATATCTTAAGAACAATATCACATGGTAACTTGGTTTCTGGAAATCATGGTAACAGTTTCTGGATGCTCCAAGATAGAGCAATAGTGGCCAGACTCTACCTAACTTTAGAAGAGATAACAGATATACTGGATTGAGCACTGGGTTACAGATGGACAACCTTGGCAGACTTAACTGTCATAACATAGGCTTTTAGACTGTTTATCAAAAGGGAAAACATCTACACCATGTGAAAAGGCAAGCAATTGTTGAAGTGAAGTTTGGAATCATTTAGGAGGAAATAGATTCCTCTGTTGACTTCTGCTACTCAATTTGATAAATTAGCACATCGAATCTTTCAAAAGATTATCAGCACTCCTAATATTTACAAAGTCCTCCTTTGATACTTGATAACTGAAAGGAGACCAAGATCAATTAATACAATTATGAAACACCTGAAAAACAATGATGATTGTGGGACAAATCAGAAAATTTTGCAAGGATATTAACAAAACAACAACACAGAAAAACCACAGATTATATATGCAGTAACGTATTTAAACTTTCAAAACTATTACCTCTGAATAGTTCTCTTCAGAAAATTTCAGAAGTGCTTGTAAAATAACTCAATTTATTCTAGTAACAGCTCTTCATCAAATACAAACCACAAAACCAAGAACTAATAAAATCTGACTATATTTTCTCAAAATAAGAAGTCAGATATGAAGTGGCCCATACTATTACATGTGAACCTTTGTCATTTCAGAGCTTTATCAATGAACTATATGAGTCACCAGGCATGTAAGGAACCCAAAAAACTATGTACAGTCAAACAAATGTTTGGTTCAGAGGAAAGAGAATACAGGTGTAGGCTTATGGCTAAAAGTATGAGTAAAAGCAAAGAATCTTATTTTAAAATAATAATAAACATTACAGGAAGCTGAACTGACTTAAGACTCTTCAGGATCTAAACATCACTGTGTATGCTTAAAAATCACAATGGAAAAATGACTACAAAAAGCAAGTGAAGTTGTATCACAATCATAAATTGAAATAATGATATTTAAACAGTATTTCCCTTCTGTAATAATTACATACAAAATACATACCTAAGGAGCATGTGTTGAAAGCAACAAAAACGTAACAAAGATCAGATTACAAATCTGATTTAAAATACTCCTTTAACTTTGGTATTTTAGTTTGCAAGCATTTTAGGTAATCATTTGGAGTACTTACAATACCTCAGAAATGCAAGAAAGCCTCCAACTGCACCATCTGATAAGCTAAACTTTTGTCCCTGCTTTAGATACACTCTCTTCAAGACACACAGGAAGGGAACAAGGGAGATTTCACTCTTACCAGAAGGCAGTATGGATCACTTTCAGCTTTCATAGACCTTCAACAGTACCCCAAAACATGCACTGTTCTTCCTATATGTCCAAAAGGAAGGCATGATGCCGCAAAACTCACCACACATACAAAACATAATTGCAATCCAGTGTGAACAGCCAGTCTACATGCCCTGTCTTAAAAGTCCAGACTTCTGTGGCATAAATGAAAATTCAAAAGCCACTTTCACACCACTTGTCCTAGGGGCCAATGATACATCTTTAGAAAGTATGCATTAAGCATTAAAAAACAACAGTGAGACTAGTCCCAGAACAACAGTTTCGAGCATTTGAACTGATCCACAAGAGGATTTTTCTTGCTACATGAAAGTGGCATCACATGTAGGACATCAACCAAACCACTCTGTAAGGTACCACTGCAAAACCCTGAACAGAAGTTCCTGTGTAGAGAGAGATAATATCCTAACAGTATAGGTCTTTTTCTCTTATTACTTATAATACAGATAACAGAGATAACATTCCAATTACAATGTAAACCAGTTTTACAGTATGTCCAAAAGCACCACTGAGAAAAAGTAACAGGACACAGGTAATTTATTGAATAAATACAATATACTCAGACACTCATTGAACACTGCATGGCTAGTTTTCCATCAGCGAGTATTCAATCCAATTCATTTAATAGGTTCCTTTATAAGTTTACCTGTTGTAAAACAATAGGAATCCACTTTTCCTTTCCTTCTTCAGCTACTTCCAAAGTGTATTTGCTTCTATTTGAGATCATAAAAAATGGGGTGAAAGTTACAATCCTAGTAATATTAAAACTGCTGTTGTCTATGGTGACACCAACCTGTAAATAGGAAGACATTGTTAGAAGCATGCTGTCCTTTTCTTACCTCATTTGTATCTTCTGAGACTAATGAATTTGAAAGATGAATTTAACTCACATGATAATCTTTTTTATGACTCTTGCATTTCACAGAACCATGGCTTCCAACAGTGTCCAGTGAAAACTGATCAGACAGTTCACTGTCAGTTACCATAAGTTGCACCTAAGAAGAAGCACCCTGAATTAATTTTCAACTTACAGACACTAACAACATTTAAAATCACACACAAAGTAAGTGTTTATATAAACACAAATATAAGTGAATCCTGGAAATACTGGTGTTTCTATTCAAGACACAACAACTACCAGTATAGTCTCACAAAGTACTCTATCGAGTCAATCCAAGATTTTCTACCACCCTTAGTTACAAGCTATGTGGAATAAGAATTAAAGCTGTAAGATACTGCAGAGGAAACAACCACATAAGTATCCTTTCCAAACTTATACACTATGAAAATCTCGGTCACGTAATCTTTCTTGTATCATTCATCCATCAGTAATCAGCATTAAAAAACTCACATAGCAAACTCAAATGGTAAACTGCATCTTAACCTTAGCTTACTACTAACTTTGACGCAATCTACCAACAACCGTTGCAAGGATCCATTTTCAAGTACCACAGCTTTACATTTCTTACACAACTTCTAAGTCTTATTTGGAATAAGGATCACTTCTTGATGCACTTTAAATGGAATATAGGAAATACTTTTATTTAGGAAGCATTTCTAAGTTAATTTTGTTACTCTCAAAGATGACAATCTCCTTCTTAACAATGCCTTTGATAATGCAAATTTCCCATCTCAAGCGTATCTGACAACATGCTTACTTAAAATATGGGTTTAGACAGATATGGTAGCTTCCATGAACTTTAGAGATCACAGCATGGTGTAGATAACTTCCAAAGTGTAAAAATGCTTTCATACAACAACACAGGGGAGTGCAGAGCTGTTAGGTTTTACGAAATATAATACCTTGTTATTCTGGAAGAAATTTTTGGGCTGAAAAGAGAAAAGGAGTGGCTTTTTGTAATCTGGAGGATGCTTGCGGTGAATACCATCGGCTTTGTACTGCAACATTCGACCAGTTTTATTCACCATCCAGTACGGACTGTGAATCTCTATAACCATCTGCCCGGTTGTGTAGGTCACGTGGACAGCAATATCCAGTTCAGTTTTATCCAACTCCGTGATGCAGTAAAACGTTGTAAAGCTGATTTCAGGTAGATTGCTTTTTATATGGTACTCACTTTTCCAATTTTGATCAAGATAGTTAAGTAACTGTAAATCTAGTTTTGTTTGATCCAAGACTGCATTATGTATCTGAGCTGAACATCCCTCTTGGAGAGTGTCATACTTGTTCCCATTTCCCTTTTAAAAAAAACAACAAAACACAAACAAAAAACAACAGTGTATATTTAAATGAGTCACACTCAAAATTCATATCAACTTTTACTTTCTAGCTGGCTTTGAAAAATGAGACACAAGATACTTAAGCAAATTTTCAAAATGAGTCTTACACTATTTAATTATGTTACATACTATGTCTGAAAACCAAGACACACAACTAAACAGCTTAACCTGACACATTAAAAGAAAAAAAACAAAAAAAAAACCAATGCCGAAACAATGCATAGTCATCAAAATTTAACACACACACACACACAGACACACACACACAAACTGTCACCAAACTCAAATACATAAACACACTTAAATACTGAGATAATTTCCTCAACTCAGTATTTCTTTCCCTAAATAAATTTGTAAGAGAGGTATCTTGAGATAGAAAAGAGCCTGTTACTATCACACACTTGGCAGAGACCACAGTCTCTAGCTCTAGTAATTGTGTATTTCCAGCAAAATTCTTTATTAAATTCTACTATTTGAGTCCATATACTAAATATTACGGTCATTTTGGAAAAAAAAAAAAAAATAAGTGGGTTCACTGTCTTCCACCTATTATATTATGTCTAGACCAGCAAGTAGTGGGACACAACTATAGCAGATCCACAGAATGAAACTGATGTTGAGGGAACCAATGTCCACACCACATGTTCTAGGTGTTTTACTTGAGACTGGCTTCTCACCCGGAGTGAATTACTATTAACAGTCAAAAGTGCATCTAATAATTTAATTTTGTCTGAAAAGAACAAAGTCTGGCACTAGGCTGCAATTCAAGCCAAAAACCTGGCAGAAAGGCACGCCTTTCAGAATTTGTTAAAAGCATACTACCACTAAAATTCAGTGATAGCATGTAAAACACTACTTTAGGATGACCCACTTATGTCACTTGAGACAGTCATAATTCAAAGTAAAAACTATACTGTTTAATTAGGTTCAAGTTGCACTTGAGCAACAGAAAGTGTCTCACAGGGGTAAACTTATACAGCGTAAGTTTTACTTCACATTATGTATTTAAAGTATGACTTATCATTAATAATAATAAAACCCTAATCATTAATACCACCACTTTTCACACTCTGATACTGTTTCATTTCTGTAATACAGACATGCCCTTACAAGATCTGTAAACCTGCTTCACAACTACTCTACCAGAAGCCCTATCTTTTAATATCTATTTATAAACACATTTCAACCACCTTGTGAGCTTTCCTATCACTGGTGGGAAACATCACAAAAAAATTAAATATTAAAGAATTACCTCTAGAGAATAAGTTATTTGATACGGAAGAAGATTGCGGAGAAGAACAGAAGGCCATAAATGAACAACATATGGAAAATCCCACTGATCTGTGCATAATGAAGTTGTCAACATGTCTTTTACAGGAACAATATTGATGATAAGTGAGTGGTTACTTGACCTCACAGACTGACATTTCCTTTGTAATAAACTGTCAACATTTTTCATAATTTCATCAAATGTAATTCCTTCACACATATCATATTCTCCATCCACTCCATTTTCACTGGCTAGTGGTTGCAAACTCAGTATGGACCTGTAAATGAAAATGTTTTTTTAAACACTTAACATGATATTGAATTTTTCATTTATGAAAAAGAAAAGCCCTATGCAACATTCATTCTATGATTGTTTGGATTTTGGAAAATTTCTGACAGTAATTAATTTTGTTAGTGTGGATCATTTCCTGAATGTTCACTACAGCAAATGTTTACATGTGCCTAGCTGAACTCGTCTGTGTATCCGTGCAATAAATTTAAAAGGTCACTAACCCTTATTAAACAAAATCCAGGTAATCAGAGATACTAATTAACTTACATCATCCACAATAACTTGTAGCTTATTTAACAAAAAAAGACAAACAGCTGTCATCTTCAAAAAAAAACAAAACAAAAATGGAGGGAAAGTATTTGTGGAAAAACAGAAAGAAAATCTCCATAATCATAAAAAAACATCAAAGCAAACTTATGTGCCTAAAATTTGGTGACAGTTCAGCTGAACTGTACACTCAAACTCAGTGCAGTTTCAAGTGGGTATTAGCTTGAAGGTGCTAATAGTATAGATGTTCTGGAAGCCAAGTCTTTCTAAGGTTGACAAGTCTTTTTTCACAACTGTGATAAGAGTTTAAGTGTATTAGTTTCAATTTTTCACTTCAGAATCACAAATAACAAAAAAAAAAAAAAAAGCTGTAATGCATCACTAGACATCACTCCTCTAAGAAAAAAAGTCTGTACCGTGTGGATAACAATCACAAGCAGCACGTGGGCTTGGATTCTTAGTTAATTTAAGTTGTCCAGTAAAATGGATTTCAAAAGGCTTCCAATTCAAGAATTATATAGTATTTTATTTAACTCAACAAGATGCTTTGAGAACATCATAGCCAACAATGGCAATACAATTACAGTATTAGGTAGCAAACAGAAACTTTTTTTTAGTGTAATTGTATGGATACAATAATCAACAATCTATAAACATATTCCATGACAAAAGAACAATGCAACAAAGTACCTGTAAGAGGACAATGGTATGTTGAATTCATTTTCTGGTGAAGCAGTCCCTATACATCTTCCTTCCTCAAAAATATTTAACGGGATTGAAAAATGATTCCTTATCTAAGTGAAATAAAAATCCAGCAACATGCATTAGGAAAAACTGGAAAGATTAAGTGGTTTGAACCTAACAGAGGACATAACAAGTAGCCTCTTATTTTTCATCTTACCCATTTACCATTTCAGATCAGGTATTTCAAAAGAATTGTCTCCAATAGCAGCAAATCTCCTTAATAATTTGGTTGTGCACTTTAATGCTATATTTTAATTATAAAATGAATATATTAGCTGTAAAATTATTTTTAAGAAGAAGCATAAAGCCCTTTAAAACTAAATACAAGTAGATCTGAACTATACCATAATTTTTCAAAGAAATTTCTCCTAAAAATTGTATTAGATACAACGGTGTGGGGGTCAAAAATCCACAAGGTAAGTAAAATATGTACTTTAAGGCTAAGCCATCAGCAATCTTTATAATTCGGGGAGTATATAGTGTTTTTGTTCTTTGCAAACATTAGGATTTTTACTTTATGGTTACTTAAATGGTATTATCAGCTCTAGGGAAAAAATATTAATTTAGGTAAGTATAAAACAGTAAACCTGATTATTAAGCAAGTCATAAACCACTCCAGGCAAAAGTTGCAAGTGATACATAACAGGGACACTACCACTATAAAGCACTAATATCTGGATTATTCCTGTGCTTGTAAACTACATATAAACCATACATCTAACACTACTGAATCAAAACCAGATACACACACAAAGGGCTCACTCTTCAGCTGACTTGTTCCTGATTTGAAATTCATGTCTCAATCATAGAGAATGAAGAAAAAATAAATCTGACAGAGTAACAACCTTGCAGAATCAATGTAAAGTTAAGAGAAGTTTGATCACTTCATATAAAGCGAATATGTCAACAAGACTGCAATCACAGCTAGCACTGTAAGACATAACTGATGAACTATCCTGATCTAAAATCAGGCCCATTTTCACTCCCATCCTAGCCCCTGCTTTCGTCACTTTGGAAAAGCTTCTTATTCTTGAAAAATCTCTTCTGAACTACCTTATAAAACACAACAGCTATGTTATAGGAATTGTTCAGGTAAGCTTTTGAAGCACTTTCTAATGTGTCTTTAAAGACTACAAGATCATTTTTATTCATTAAAAATTAGAATAATAATGAAATTATGATGTATTTAAATATAATAACCTGAATAGGAGAACGTATAGTTATCATCTTGCTTCCTTCAACAGTATCAATTTGACAGACAATGGCCCTTTCAACACCCGATTCATCATGTCTCACTCTGTAAATACATCGACCCACTTTTGTCAATGGAATCTTTTCCACAGTGGAATGATTATGTGGACCTAGAATTTATAAGACGAGAAATAAAAGACTCAAAAAGAAGCATAACATACATCTGAAAGACAGAAATGCACATTCAGTATAATTTTCTGTATCAGTCAATCTATTAAAAAAAAAATAAAGCAAATGAAAATGTACAATCACCAGTTTCAATATGCCAATTTTGCAGTGCTCCTAAGAAACAGCAAAGACTTTGTTTCACCAGAGGAAAAACAGAGTCAAGTGGCTTTTGTCACTACAAATAAAATTAGTGCCTAAAGGGAAATGTTTACAAGATGTGATGGCTTTTTAACAAGGTACAGTTCAGACACATTGTGCAAACAATCCAATTAATACATAATATGGTCAAGACCATTTGTAAAAATCAGTTTTGAAAAAAACTGTCAATTTATTACAATAAATCAGCTTAAAATATTTAACACATTTACATTAAAACTAGATGTTACTTTTTTTTGTTGTTATTTTAGCCTTAACTGTGTTTTACTTGAAAATTAAAAAAAAAAAAAAATCTTTTCTTCTAAAGGTCCCCATCAATAGTAACCTTAGGAACACTCACATATACATACAGGCCTCAATTCTACAAGAAAAAACAAACTGAGGTGGCTTAATTTTGCATTAACTTTTGAATGCAAACAAATATTTGACTGCAATAAACTCACGAAGATCGGTTAACTAAATAATTTACCACAGTAGAAAACTTACACTCTGAAAATTAACACGATACATGTAACTTTTAGCTGCAAAGACTAAAGCAGGATTTCAAATACTGCTGTTCACAGAGAATATAGACACTCTTTTCATATTATGTAGTTCCCCAATGCTTACTGACATGTGCAAGATGTATGTATGATGCACTCTTTACAATAACAGAAGATGTATGAACTTTGGAACTTACAGATCTGAACGTAAAACCTCTTGCTGCAAAGAGTTGTCATTGCTGTGAATTGGTCACTCTCATTTTTAGTTCTGACAAATTCCATATTTAAATTCTCTTCATCTCTTAGAATAAATGTTTTTGCTCCAAATTCAACATTAAGGACACTAAAGGAATCACTAGGTGAGACAGTGATGGGAAGTCCTAAAGAATTTATTATTACAAATGGTGCTCGATCTTTTTTGAAGATGTCTGAAGTTCGACTAGCTGCTTCAGCAAATGCCTGGAAAACAAAGTATAGATACAAACCACAAATACATTGAATAAGATTTCATCAAGATTATCTGCACAAACATTCATTTAACATTTCTGACACTGCATAGTTAAGCAGTCTTTCTTACCGTGCCCAGGTTACTCAACATTTGTAGTCCACATTTGGACAATGTAATGTTCAGCTGGTCTTTTGAAGAAATATTTATTACTGTTTTATATTCTGGAATTTTGAAGCGTTCTTCTTCTGCATCCGATTCAATCAATGCTTTTTTAGCCTTCTTCTTCATCTGAAATGAGATTTTTAAAGAATTCTTATCTGACCACTTCTGTAAAAGCAAGTTTCACCTCAAAACACCTTCTCTCTCCCCTTCCCATTTCTATGACCTGTCATGGCTTTTATCTTCCTGTTCATGTTTTTATTTTCAAATACAGAAGAAGACAATTAAGAAGGCAAGAAGCAGAAGAAGTATTTCAGAAATCAACATTAGCTAAACTTATGATTATTCAATAATTAAGAACATACACCTATACATAGCCACTAACCTATCTAGTAAACGCTGTGTGAAAACAGTCATTGTAACTTCTAAAAACAGTGTAAAATTATTAGATATAACCGATTTCCTCTTCTTAGAAGAGTAACGCCAAATTTAGTCTTTTGTATTTCCAAACCAAATAAATTTTCCTGACCTTCAACATTTATGGAAATTATGTATTTCCAAATGCTGTATTTCAAATCTGGGCAAGATAGAAGGTCTGACTCACTGTCTTCTACCCTTCTTCTGCATTAGATCTCACACCTTTTTGAAAAATTCTTCGGACTAATTTTAATAGCAATTTCCTGATTGCAATATCTTAGTCAATAACCTTTACCCTTCTGAGGGCATTACTTTAGAAAGTTGTTTGGTAATGACAGTCCTAACAAAA
Source organism: Melopsittacus undulatus (assembly GCF_012275295.1). Lineage (NCBI taxonomy): Eukaryota > Metazoa > Chordata > Aves > Psittaciformes > Psittaculidae > Melopsittacus > Melopsittacus undulatus. Next base: position 39,854,884 of record NC_047557.1, on the reverse strand, counting down.
GCACAAGTTTTCTATTCTGATCAACCTCTTGGGCTACAAATACTTGAACAGTTTTGAAAAAGAAAAAGGGGGTGGGAGGAGAAGTATCACTCTTCCTTAGATAAATGCTTATCTACTTTGAGACCAGAATCTAGACTATTTCACTATAAAGGATGGAACTTAACTGGTAAGAGCACTATTCCCACAGCACACTTTGTGCTAGTCAATAATGGGTATCAATTCTTCCAATAAATTTCTACTACAGGTAATACTGTGGAATGAGATCCTTCTGAAGTCACTGAGGGCATCATCAGTATATGACCTAGTTTCAGAGAAACTGATTTAAAGTCATTATGATTATCTAGTGCAACTGGAATCAAATTCTCTCACTACCTAAAAGACAGTATTATTTAACACTTCTGTGAGTCCAGATCTTCACTTGTGCAAAAGCAGTTTTCATTCACTAATTGGGAAAAGAAGTCTTGGTAACCAACAAGAAGGAACAAAATCGTTAGATTAGCCTCAGCTATGAAAGATGCAGAGCATTTGTTTTTGCTAAGGTAGCAAAATAGAAGACTTGAGTTCCAATTTGGAAAATATACCTTAATTTCAAGAACCCACGGTTTGAATAAATCAGTCTTCTCAACTTCTAGTGGTTCAAGCAAAGGTTCCCACACCCCAAACATCTCATTAAAATAGTGTACCTGTCAAAATACAGAAATCAATTAGGGAGTTAAATTCAACTGTTAAATCAATGGAAGCTCTACAGGTTTTAAAGACTTAAAATTCTGGTTTACAAGTATATTAGTTACTTCGGTAAAATGAAATAATTATAATCAGACTGCACTTAGAGCTGAGTCTATACTGCAAAGACCCACTTCCAAATAAGTGGTATAAAATATGTCACTTAAAATATAATTTCAAACTAAGCTGTAGGCTTAGGCACTGGAAGTGCCTATAAAAAAGAATCTACCTACCACAACCACTGAATTTTATTTCCAAACATGAGCCACTGTGAATATTTTATATACAATACTGGTACCACATAGTACGTTATAGAAATGACACATGAATATATTCTACTATAATCTTAAATAAAGATTGTCATAGCATTTTAGCCAGCTGATACTCCAAAATCTAATAATGATGGCACAGGCTTTTGGGAAGTTCGTACAGAACATAAATGTGAGATTGTATAACACCAATTACTGCCATGAATACATCTAATAATGTAGATTTTAACTATCTGAACCCTCCTCATTCCCATCATGCTCCCACAAACATATATCTGTAGGCATTTAGTCATCAAATATATGGATTATTTTTCCTCTACTGTCTAAGCAACATAACATGTTTAATATCCTAAGAAAACTTTTATTTCTTTTGTAGGATTCCTCACCTCTAGCTCCAGACGAGAACGCAGGTTGATTAAAGTCCTCCAGTTTTTGACTTCCCCGAGAAATGAGGACTTAGCTAAAAGCATCGGTACAGTTCGGTGCCCAACACCAGCTTCAAGAGTTATAAAAACAGATTCTACATTCATTTTCAATGATTCTCCTGTGGGAACCAGTTCAGCAGTTGGATTTGTATCTTCATTTTCATTTGACTCTTCAAGAAACCACATTTTTAGATTTTTTATATCTTTCTTATTCCACAGGTCTGGAGGAATTGGACTGATCTCTTCTTCTGTTGTTTCTGCAGTTTGATAAAGGGCTGATGTAATAGTAATGACTGTGTTTATGATTATTGGTGAAACCTACAATTAAACATTGGAATAATTTGAACGGAGAAGCTTGGTAAAGGGAAATACTACTTTCAGAAACAAAATTATAATGAATACATTATATGTATGTCAACACTAACAAAACACCTCTGTTCTCTACAGGACTTCAGTGTTTGAAAACTCACTACTTTCCATAAAATACAGTTCAAACTATACAATTTTCAGCCCTTGCCTTTCTTCCAGATGGAAGCTTCCTAAGATACATTATTCAATGCTCTATTTGAACACTTCAAAACTCATCTCTGCAGACCAGGCCATTTTATAAAACAGATTCTAAACCCAAAACACTGTGACAGAACTGTTAATTTTCAATTTCGTTTGTTTCCACATGCAAAACAGATAGCTGAACCAATAAAGAACAGAAACAATTCCCCTCTTCAGTCATTCCTGATGGTTTTTGTGTTTCCTAAGAAACATATTCACAAGCTACTTCAAAGCCTTCAAAGTAGAAAGCAGTAGAGAACTAAAAACGTAATGAAAGTGTACCTACTTTTATAGTTAGAGATCTAATTGTTAGATCAGCTGTCTGTGGATTATTACTTGACTGTTTCATTTCAAAGAAGAAGTCACAAGGCTGTAATACCTATACAAAAAAAAAAACAAATAGAGAAAAAAATCTTTCTAAAATCATATACTTTTTAAATACTATGGATCAAATGTACTGAAAGGAAAAGTAAAGGAAAAAAAGTATCAGAAGCATCACCTCAGCCACTCATAATTAAATCATTAAAGATTCAAACACTGTCTACCATAAAATGCATTATACTTCAGTAAAACTGTTCCTTAGGTAAAGTCTGCTAATGTCTTCAGATACACCATATCATGACGTCCGTGACTTCTGAGAAGCAGACTTTTCAGTTAAGAGCAACACAGCAACAACAGTTACAGTTTTCCTGAATAAAATTATCACGGAATCATAATTACTCAGTTCCAGCTTTATTTTACAGTCAGTCCTTGCATACTCTCACTTGCCAAGTGTTACGACAATCTAATCTACAATACATTATAAATAAATAAATAAATAAATAAAGTGCTATGTCATTAATAAAGCACTCAGATGTAGTTAAGACTCTACTGAGATTGTATTGACATGTAAAGTTGTTCTCCAGTCCCTACCTAAGATATGTCTTTCAAAATATTTGGGCAATATAAAAACCTTTACATCAATATCAGCGTTCAGCAATCTTGTGATCTTTATATCATATATTTTCATTCTTCACTAAAGGAGAGCATAGAATATAATCTGAATTTCTATTTCTTCAACTACTTTCCCAGACTGAAATATTTATTGTTTACAGAAAACCTGGGTTCAAATATTTCCTTATGTACCAGTTTTCAAAAGGGGCAGTTATGCCACTTCCAGCAGAGGATGTCTTGATTTTTGACCTCTACTCTTTAACTACTCAAATACTTTCTGAAATTTTAAGCTTCAAAACTAAAGCCCTCTGAAGTATTTTTCGCTATTTATATCACAAGCATCTTGCTAAGTATAGGTCTTTTTTTAATGCTGTCTGAGACAAGAGATTCCAGCAGAAGATATTCCTGTATGAGAGAAAGCTTGGTGTGAAGCCTTTTAATTGCTTTTTATGAAGCTAGACACATTTGTGCCATATTCCCCAGCTACACAAATGGAAGTTCAAGCAGCTTTGTATTGTGTTGTGGTTATCAGTGAAAGTACATCACTTTCTCAATAATTAGACTGTCAACAAATTAATACAGTCAAAAACTCTGTCTATCCAAGGAGTAAACTAAGCTGTTATGGTAAGTGGAAGTCCTAATCCTTTGTACTTATAGCTTTGGTCTTTCCTACATAGTTCCACAGAGTAAGTTGGCATAAATCCAGAGCTGCAAAGACTCATTCTTTGAAACTCATCTGTGTTTTGAGGACAGAGATAACAGTTGGTTATACTGTCAAATTGCTTTTCTTCTCTGACTTCACTAGGTATAGTGTGTTTAGCTGCAGAGGCAGAAAAACTCCAAGAAGCTCCAGAAGTCAATACATTTCACCCGGTCATTAAAACTGAAAAGTCCAATTCTGTTGCCAAAATATAAACAGGCAGTTTTAATATAATGGATCTATGGCATACAGTTTGTCATAAATTTCATAATACATAGTTTCCATTTGGTCTGTGACCTTCTGTAACTCACGTTGCTATTTAACACAAAGTTTTAGACTGAAAATATTCCTAATTTACAATGTTGCATTTGAAATAGTGCACATTCATTAAATTATATCATTTTGCTAATACAGAATGCAAAAGATTATTAACATCTTACTCATCTGGGCTTTTTATTTTAGCTTGACTTACTAAGCAAACCTCAAAGCCACCGATCAAGATGATGCTTTTGGCGTATTAGACAAAACAGAGTAAAATCAACAAAATAAGTTAGCCAAAAATTTTACTGATATTTCTGTAATATACATGCTAATGATTAAAGCTTCAGAAATAACTTGCATTCTCATAATATAAGTTACACAGCACCTGCTGAATACGAAGTGGATGTCTGCAAACTCACCGTAGTAATGTTCCCTTTCCTTTCTTCTGGAAGAAATGGGCATGCTTTCATTTGTAACTCCTTAACAGCAGCTGTCATGCTATACCTTTCAGGACTATTTTTAATGAAGACCTCACATTGTGTTGTAACCACCAATGCAGGAGCATCGCTTCTTGTTAAGTCAGCCACAAACACAATCTCTGGATTTTTAACAACAATGTTCATTTCCATCGTAGACATAGGCTGCACAGGTGCTTAAAAAATATATATTAAATGAGATTATTTTTTCACAGATTAAATTGTCATTAGTTACATCTCTCAATTTACAGACATATTTTAAAGATCTATCATTACTGGTGTCAGAAAACCTGTAGATCCCAGTGACTGAAATATTTCTAGGCTCTTCACCGGAGACACAAAACCATTAAAGCTTTAATACGCTTTCAGATACAATGAAAGATTCCACAAAGCTTCTTTGTCAATTGGTATCACCACTATTGCTACGTCTTTTATCAGCTTCCCTAAATATCTACATCAGCCAGCTACAACAGGGTCTTCTAAAAATGCTGAAATACTGGACACATTTTGTGCCCTCTGGAGTGGCAAAACACATTTTTCCATAAGACAGTAATGTAGCACTTAGTAGTGCTTGATCTAGCCATTTGCTGTTCTAATATACTTCTGTGTAAGGCTTCCTATGTTTAGATTTTGATCATCTATTAAATAACCACAGCAGCCCCACATGAGGTGGACACAACTAAGATAATCAGGGTACAGGAAAACAAACAATAACAACAACAAAAACCCACAAAAAAGCCCACAAAAGAAAACAAAGCAAAACAAAGACAAAACACAAACAAACAAACAAAAAAAGACTTGCTTTGCAGACCTGATGTAAACTACAATGGCGGAATAAATGGCTCATTTCCTGTTTTGATGCTCTAATGGGCTAATTCCTGTTGACAGGTATAGTGTCCTGTACTAGAAAGACCTTGGGCACTCAAGCTAAAAGCATGTTTACTGGTGTAGAGAGAAACACACATCAGTGGACAACTGAAATGACAACACTTCTAAGCAGCAACATCAGGCAGGCTGAGTTCATACGTAAGCATAATATAAATATGCTCCATCTTTCTCTAAAAGGATGAAAATGATGATGGTGGCAATCATCATTATAAACTTTGTTGAAACTGCAAAGATAGTGAGTACCAACTGTAATTGTCCTCTTCCATTTTAGTTTATTTATACATACATTTTTAGATATTTCCTTTGTCTGGTAAGACAAAGCTTCATTTAGAAGTAAAGACCAAGGGATATGAACCAACTTCCAGGATGCAAAGAAAGAAATATCAGTTGTTAAAAGAATTTGTTTTATATGCATGAACACAGGAAATAGAATAAAAGGAGTATCATAATTTTAAAAATAATATTATAATACAAAAAAATAAATGGACCTTTAAATGGAAATTGAAAAATATTTCCAGTGTATTACCTTGCTCCTTTGAAGGTATTGACTGTTTGAGACTTTTCTGTGCAGCAGCACTTTCTGCATTAGCCTTTAAAAATATATCTGCAACAGTAAGTAGAAACTCCATGCTTGCACAAAGGTATATCTCTTGAATAATCACATCAAGAACAGTGCCATCTCTCCCCTGCTTATAGCTTATATCCATCATAACTTTCTTGTCAAATCCATGTTTCATTTCCACCATTCTGAAAGACCATTAAGGCAGAATTCAATGACCCAATAAAAAACAGCTACAAGTTCTGAAACACACTCAAGAGTCTCACCCCAACAATACATTAACAAGAGTGAGCTTAAAACAGAACACCAACAATTATTAAAATTGACTGATATAAACAGCAACATAAATTCTGTAAAACTTCAAAACTAAGTAGATTCCCATACACTGGCAACTAAAGGTGTTCATAATTTGAACAAGTCATACCATCACAATTCTGTGTTTACATATCAGAAGTATAATTTACTGACTTTTTGTTTTCATGGGGAGGAACAATCTTAAATCTTATTTCGTCGGCAGTTTATTACGGCTAAAAATGAAACTTGTTTCTCCATCCACTTATTAATTTTATATCTAAAGTTTTATTCATATTATATTGGTTTCTAGCATTTATACTGGTCTTATAAGCAACAATGTAATCAAAAGGCACATAAGACACACAAGTCTACTGTGATATGTACTTTAAGAACCACCTACACCAAAACAATTGCAGTTTTAATAGAATGCTAAAATGGAAACATTTGGAACTCTTTGTCAAATTTCAATGAACAGTACTTTATGTCGAAACACAGACCTTGGTGTAGCCATCTGGATTGACTGTCTTTTATCATCCAATGTGCAATTTGCCAGCTTGACTGAAGCATTCATTGAACCATCTGATAACATTTTGACAGCAGCTGACATCAAACCTAATTTAAACTCTGCAAGCTTCAAAAGGTCATCTCTCTGATCCAAATTTGTAACCTGCTTAAATCAAAAATATGTTTGTAGACTTGCTTACAGGTAATGGAAATAATACACAGTTGTGAGATACAGCTTTCTTCTAACTGGTAAACTTTCTAATAATAATATATTAAACCCACCAGTAATTCAAAAGACTAGAATTCAAAAGACATTAACATACAGAGAAAAAAAAACCCAAGCCAAATTTAACAAAAAAAAAAACCAAACCCGCAAAGTTTTAAACTTCTAATAGCTTGCTAAAGCAAGCTTACATTTGTGAGTGGGAGACAATGTTTGAAAGAAAGCAGAACTGTCACATGCAATTTAGGTTTGTTTGCTGTTTAAAAACTACACACTGTACACAAAGATGCCAAATAAGTTTTGTCTGTTTCGACTATGTAGTGTTCAGCCAGATACTGGAAAATTGTCCAAAACCTAAGTTTAAAATAAAGTATTACTAAACTTTTAGTCAGAAATCTGTTGACAAGTTTTGTAACTTTAAACTAAGAGTAATAATAACATATTCATACTGTAACACAAATTTAAAATCTCTCTCCACGATTTTATTTATATGCATGTTTGTATTCACACATGCCTAACAAAGAATAGGTTGCATCCCTCTGCATTTTCTTCTTTCCAAACTGCATTTTAAACTAACGGAAGTTTACAGGGAATTTTTAGTAGGATCACGAAAAATTACATATATTATGTGCTACCACTGATTACACTCTTTCCATAATGTTTACCATAATATTTAGTTTAAATACCTATTTATAATTTCCATCATGTTTGTTACTATTGTTAAAAATAATAGGAACCGGTCTTGTTCAACATCTTTGTCTGTGACATGGACAGTGGGATTAAATGCGCCCTCAGCAAGTTTGCCAATGACACCAAGCTGTGTCGTTCGGTTAATACGCTGCAGGGAAGGAATGCCATCCAGAGGGACCTCGACACGCTTGTGAGGTGGGCTGATGCCAACCTCATGAAGTTTAACCATGACAAGTGCAAGGTCCTACACCTGGGTTGGAGCAATCACAGGCACAGCTATAGGTTGGGCAGAGAAGAGATTCAGAGCAGCCCTGTGGAGAAGGACTTGGGGGTGTTGGTGATGAGGAAATGAACATGAGCTAGCTTCAGTGTGCACTCACAGCCCACAAAGCCAACCATATCCTGAGCTGTATCAAAAGGAGCGTGACCAGCAGTTCAAAGGAGGTGATCCTGCCCCTCTGCTCTGCTCTTGAGAGACCCCACTTGGAGTATTGTATGCAGTTCTGGTGTCCTCAACATAAAAAGGACATGGAAGTGTTAGAACAAGTCCAGAGGAGGGCCACGAGGATGGTCAGGGGACTGGAGCACTTCCCGTATGAAGACAGGCTGAGAAAGTTGGGGCTGTTCATCCTGGAGAAGAGAAGGCTGCATGGAGACCTCATAGCAGCCTTCCAGTATCTGAAGGGGTCTATAGGGATACTGGGGAGGGACACCTTGTTAGGGACTTTAGTAACAGGACAAGGGGCAATGGGTTAAAACTTCTACAGGGCAAGTTTAGATTGGATATAAGGAAGAAGTTCCTTATTGTAAGGGTGTTGAGGCACTGGAATGGGTTGCTCAGAGAAGTTGTGAATGCTCCATCCCTGGCGGTGTTCAAGGCCAGGCTGGATGAAGCCTTTGGTGACATGGTTTAGTGTGAGGTGACCCTGCCCCTGGCAGGGGTGTTGGAACTAGAAGATCTTACCCTAACTATTCTATGATTCTATAATTTCCTCTGCTCATGCATTGAACTATTCCTGTTTGGAATTTCCAGCACTCTAAGCAGCCTTGAAGTTTTTTCTCTTTGTAACCAAAATATTTACCTGTTTTGAATCTGGACTATACAATACCAAAGTCAGAGAGTCGAATCTGAAGTCCAGTTTTAGTGTTGTTTTTATTTTCATAGATGAATGCAATTCCACCACAGCTGATGTCACAACAGTTACACCTTTTGAAAATTAGAAAAACACTTAATATTAAAGAAAATTACCTGACTGCAAATAAGGAAAAACTAAAACCTACATCCTCACTAATGACATTATAAAGACACCAACTTCCCCTTGCTTTCACACGTAAATCCATCCATAATAAGGATATGTTTATCATGCTCTCCGTAATTATTTCTGGCAAAAAGCACACAGTGTTTGAGAATATAAAATACTCCGCTTATATATTCTATATGCAATTTTTACCATCTTTAAAAGACATAAATGTACAACGTCCTTTAATGTTATGGTTCTGTGTGCAAGATTATTACAAAAAATACAACTTTACTGTTATCCTTATTTGTTCATCTTGCCACATTTTTGCTGTTTTATTCACATTTAATAGAAGTGTTCAATAAAAGATTCTTTTCTTAACCTTATGTCATGGGTTTAAACCACGACACCTTACTTGCTTTTTTTTAGTCTCTGCTGAATAGTTCATGGCTCTCGACTGAATAGGAACAACTTCCAGGGATGACATCATTATGACAAGATGAACAGATCTAAAACTGAACAGCAACAGAACCAGCATACACAAGAATGAGAGTAACATACCACCTTTCCTAAACTGAGATGTTACCAAATCCAGCTGACAGACTTTTAGGAGCTCACTGCATTACTGCCAGTGGAACAAGACTGTCATTACATTAAAACACATCATGCTGTAAAACTCACTTCAGTAGTCCAGTTGCATCTATTCATTATTGTTATTGTTTGGTACAGTTCAAACCACAACGTCAAGATAACAGAGGCATACTGTTAAAAACAACCGAATTTGTCATCCTTTCATAAAGGCAATTCTAACAGAAATAATAAATTGACAGTAATGTCTAAAAATGTTAGACCACATGTAATTTTGGAAAACATTACCTGCAGAGTGCTGTGAAGTACTATGAAAATCACTACATTGGCTAGTCGTATCTTTCGGCTCTGGTAAAGATGTTGATGCATCAGAGCTTCCACCTATATTTTCATTTAGTGTCCTCAATATTGTGGTAATATCTTCCTGACTGAGAATTAGCTTAAAAAAAGAATTAAAAAAAAAGTCATTACTAAACTCAGAACAAAGCAGTTCATTAAACTTTTGGTAACTAAAGTTAAATTTACAAACACACAGATAAACCAAATTAATTTCATCTGAGTCTCTGTTTAGGAAACTAGAGATCCAAGTAAAATTTATTTCTCAAATGCACGTAACTCCTTTTTGCTTTGATCTGTGAACTTTCTTTACAAAGCTACAATTTATGAATTGAATGTTAGAAGTTGTACTCTTATAGTATGGCTTACAGTCACCCAAAATCATCCATAGTTAAGTCACAAGGTACTTTACAGTATTAGTTACTAGTTCTATTTCAAAATTTGGCAAATTGGTTTTACTCATATGACTGACAATTTTATTAAGTGAAATTTAAATGAGCACATGCACTAACTCAGAACTTGTGACAAGTCTGAATTCAGCAGGTGATCATGCTGCTAATGAATAGGCCAATAAATCCCCACTTTTCCCAATCCTTCTTTGAAAAATACTGGCTGGTAAAAGAAGGCCTTAACATTATATCCAGTTCTAACTAGTAAAAGTAAGACACAGTACAAAGTCTTCCTGCAGTATCACAGATGAAATAGAGAGCTTAGATTAGAACAGAACGCTATTGACTTCCCTTTTCTCCATGAAATGACAAAATCTGTTCTATATCTCAAAAGCAAAAAATACCCCAGGGAACTTGGATTTTTATGGACAGAAAATCAAATCAATTTTCCATGGATATTTTAACACCTGCTTTCAGAAATGAGTGCTTACATTCATAGGCTTGAGTAGACCAGATATTTCAATATCTGGAACTTCGTTATACCATGCAGCAGCTAAATTTCGCTCAACAATTACTTCCAGATTGAGTGGCTGCAGTAACTGTACTTCAGTTTGTAATAAACCTTGCTCATAGCATGACCTGTGAAAAGAAAGAAAATGCTCTCAACTTGACATACTTCATTTACACATTCTAACAGACTTCTGTCTTTTCCTCATCTTTTTGAATAGTACTGTAAAACAGTCTTCATACTACTCCTAGTATCTCTACCTAAAGCCTCACTCCACCAATCAGATACTTTTTTCTTGGCAGAGGAGACACTTTAGCCATACTCCTAGTATCTCTAGCTAAAGACTTAACCAACCAACTAGATATCTTTTCTTAGCAGGGAGGAGATACTTCAGACACACAACACACTAACTTCTTGCAAGTTAGGACTCCTTACCTCTTCTCTACTGGAGAGCAACTGCTTCTTTCTTCAGTATTTTTCAACTGTGTTTGAAAATTCCCTTTCCCTCCCTCTCCCTCTCCAAATGTCCTGCCCATTTTCAAACACTTCTTTATGGCTATGTGACTTGGTATCTTTTCTGCTATGTACAGAAGCATAAAACCATTTAGGTTGGAAAATATCTAAGATTATCGACTCCAACTGTTTACATAACACTACCATGTCTAACGCTAACTTATATCCCTAAGCACCTTGAAAACTCCATCAGAATAGCCTTCACAAACTGATATAACCCGTTCCAAAGTAGTGAAGGATGCATAAGTCTATTATTCTACATAATATTCCCTAAACAAACATTGCTTCTATTTAAAGATGTGTAGACTGCACTTCACTGAAATCATACATATTAACTGCTTTTACAAATTCTTTATTAATTTGTAGTTGTATTTCAAGGTAACAGTGTATCCACCAACATCAACTGATTAATTTGGTAACTTCTCAAAGCTCTCCAACTTAAGTGTCCCATGTTTTTTTAAACATGAGTTTAAAAAAAAAAAACAATACATTACCTGTATAACTTTAGCTCACTCAATTTCACTGTCATAGAGTCAACAACAGGAGGGAGATCATACTGTGTTTTTGTTTTAGAGATAAAGAACCGGTTCTTCACAGTGATTAGACCAAGATCAGCCACCAGGACATTAGTAGACATTGCCGACTGTGGAACTATCACAACAGGTGCTTTAATATTGATATCTAGTGCCAAACGGGAACTACGCTCTGCTAGTTCTTTTACACCTGTAGCTGCTTTCTCTGCTGCTTGAACAGTTGCCTCAGTAAGAGCTTCCTTGGCCGCTTGGAAGTTATTTACAAAAGCCTAGTAAAAGAAAACAGATCCTGGGATTAAGAATTACACTACTTCAAAAGCACTTAACAATCATAGTTTTTTAAACAGCAAACCATCCTGAGATACTCTTTTTGCTATGCACTTTTCCTGAATTCATTAATATGAAAATCTCCCCCCAAAGTATGAGAAAGACTGCATATAGATGAAAGCAAATTTCCATACTATATATTTGGTAAATCAAGTCTTAACAGCAATGACCCTGTAATATGACTTGTATGAATTATGCTTCACATACTCATATGGAGAGTAAAAGATGTATTTATTTAGAATTCATGGAAAAGGCATTAATCTTCTTGGTTTACTGCCTGTATTTCAGTGTTAAAAACAATGAACAGAAAATTACTAGCAATAACAGCAAATGCTGTTGCTTGGTCACCTCTCCACAATGAGAAGCATATGGAGAAGAAAAGTAAATAGTCCAACCACCAATCCAAGTAAACTTTTTACAATACTATATAAGAGTTCTTACATAAATGGGCACCACCCCATATGGGATGTTTTGTCTTTTTCTAGGTCTGACAGTGTTATCTGAATGGTGTAAAACAGTATCCAGAAAATTTAACTTACCAAAATAGATGAAACAAACTTGTTGACAAAAACTACTTGAATACACCCAACAGTCAGGTAAATACGATTGTCAACAACATTCATATTTGTATATGCAATGCCATCTGTAGCATTCACATATGATATCATTCTAAAGTTGAAGACTTCTTTTCCTGTGATATAAAGAGCCTGAGGAAAAAAAAAATAAAATAATAAAAAACAATAAAAAAAAATGTCTGCTGTAAAAAAAATTTATAGTGGAGAAACTGAATTCCAAAGTGAAATGCAGTACTTACATTTCAGTACTTCACATTTCCAAAACATTTTTACTTCAAATATTTCAACAATAAATTAAATAAACAAAAATTCTTTAAATTGATTAAAATATTCAGTTAGAATCTCAGCCTGAATAATTATGTCCGTTATGTAAACAAAATAAGGACTGCAAGGATTAGTTGGGAGCACAGTTCCACAAAAATCGATATCAGCCTAACAATTGCTGAGTCTGCCTATATAGAGAACAATGCTCCCACCAAACACACAAAATATTATAAAGAAAAAAAAATTAATCACAGCTAAAGGGCACAAGTTCAGAAAGGAAAGTCAATTAAACATCTATATTCCATTCAGTAATCAATTCTACATGAAAATGCATACCTTTTTGTACAATGCTGTCTCGTCAGAATCCACAATAATGATGTTCTTCAATTTTGCAGTTACTTCTGTTGCTGATTTTTTCATGATCACTTGGCTATCCAGACCTTAAAAAAAAAAAAGACCACAAAATCTAGAGATGATTATTGTTACAAAGTTTTGTGTCTTTGTGATTGAAGTTCTGTTCCTACCTTCAATGTGAATTTCAGCTATTCTATGTTTTTTCTCGCTAATAAAGATACGTAAACAAGATAAATCCGCACAGATATTGAGGTCAATAACATCTTCATACTTCGATTTTTTTGATGCTGTGGGAAATATAAAATTATGAAGTTAGAATTCTTCAAGGAGGAGACGTAATATTTTAGGATCCCTTTCCCAGAGCTTTGTCTGAATTAAGTCTGCAGCACTGGCAAAATGCACTGCACTCATACTAGCAAGCACAACACAAGGGAAGTATATACACAGAATTGTATATGTAGGAGTCCTTATGTGCTTCAAAAAGACTGTGGTAATCAACATGAGTATTTTATTAACTGCAGGAAATACATTTTATAGTAATAAAAGCTGTGAAGTGGAGAAGTATATATACCCTGAAGAAAATTTCTCATTTTAAAAGTCACTGACAGGCTCATAAAAATAGAAAATATTTGGTTTCTTCCTTGCATAAATAAGTTAAGAGAGAAGAATTAAAAGAGAGAAAGAGAGAGAGAAAAAAAAGAAACTTACTTAGCTTCTTAAGAACATCCTTCTTCTCCTCTATTTTTTCACAGACCGGTTCTTCTACACCTTTGGTTTCTTGTTTGGGTAGAATATTATTCAGATAGTTCATAGCATTCAGCAGAGCTTCAGAATGCAATTGAACATCTAGAGATGAAAAGTTCACCTAAAAAAACAAATTATATTTATCCAATATGCCTATCTTCCCACAGTGACACATTTATGTTAAGGGAAAAAAAAAAAAGTCATACCTTTATTTTCTGTAGAACATTCTGATAAATAGCTTTTAGTTCTGGTCCATTAATATCAGCCTATTCCACCAAAAGCGCATGTAAAACAAATAAATCAGGAGGTTACTAATTTCACAGGATCACAGAACCATTAAGGCTGGTACAGACCTCTAGTGGGTTTTGAATATTACCGGAGAAGGAGACTCCACAACCCCTCTGGCAGCCTGTTAAGAGCACTCTGCCAGCCCCAATGTAAAGAACTAAAGTTTTTTTCTTACCTTTATGTACTCCAGAGTAAGAAGATCATCATCTACATTATCCAATGTAGTAATTATGAAAACAGGCTTGTCATTATCATCTTAAAAAAACCCAGAAGGAAAAAAAAATAATTACTTCTTATAAGAAAAAAAAAGTCAGGTTTTGTACAACTTTTTTAATCATCTATAGACTACAAACTAGACTACTAGCTACCACTACTATTTAACCACAAAATCTCTTCTGCAGACCTAAAATAGTTAGATATCTACTAAAGTCATCAACACTAAAATATATTTACCAAAGTCTTTCTAAGAGAATGAATTCCCTAATTTCTTTTGCCTTCCCCATCCACCCGTTCCATTTAATTCAGGGAACAAATCTTCCTCAGTTGACAAAAGAAAGCCCCACAGGCTTTTTAAAGATAAATTCACAGTGTTATTTGTGAATTATTTTTTATCAGATTATAAATACTTACCCATATACTCTGGGCACAGCAGAGAAATTTCACGAAGGAAAGCATTTGCAGTCACGTCAAATCTTCTTAACTTCAGTTCAGTGCCTAATTTAATGATATCAAGCTCCAGCACAGGTGTCTCGGTATTATCAGTAAGACGGCATAGTTTAATTAAGACCTAAAAAAAACTCAAACAAACAGAAAAATTAAAAAAGGGTACTAGCTTATCTTCTTAGTTTTTAGATAGCATTATGTATTTATGCATATTTTACTGGTTGACATCCACTGATCATTTGACTTTACAGAGCACATGCCCTGAAAGTATAAACAGTTCAACAACCAAAATGCTGGAATACCGTTTGCTGCTATTTTAACAAAAACTTCAAACATACGTGTAGTATCAAAGCTACACCTACACGAACTAACTTGGTTTTTTAAATCTCTATAAAGCATTAGTAATGTTCAACCCCATCAAAACCAGATTTTCAGTCAGAATAAATAATTTACTTCTATCACTGGAATTTCTTTGAACTCTCCTTGTAAGAATTAGCTTCCCAAGCTGAGTATCAGCCCAAAGGATTTCCTACTTTTTCACCCATGTATGACAAAGATCTTGTTAAATAAATTCATAGATGAGCTGTTTTTATCAGTCTCAAACAAAATGAAATAAATACACATGCACTATTCTGTTCCACATAATGCTCTCCACAAAGACAGAAAATCAAAACCAAACCTAGTAAGTCATTTTTAATTACAAAGCTGACAGGTAACTCTTCATAGATTCTCAATTGACTTAGTTTTTTTTAATAAATTTTAAGATAGCTTCCATTAGTGAATAACGTAATACACAGCATTTATCTTTAGACTAGTAGTTGCTCGAGGCTGGGCTGGACAGGGCCTTGAGCAAGCTGCTCTAGTGGGAGTGTCCCTGCCATAGCAGGGGGGTTGGGACTAAGTGATCCTAAGGTCCTTTCCAACCCAAACCATTATATTATTCTTAAACAAGGTCTTGTCATCACTCAAACTCCCAAAAATTTCAATTTTATTTATGTATTTTCTATATGGTATAGTATATAGTATGCTGCAAGCTAGTTATGATGTGTTGAAGCCATTTTGTAAGCCCTACCCTAAAAGAGAATTTGTAAAGTTAAGTGGGTTTTTATAGTTTAATGGTAAAGCTAAAAGAAGAGCAGTAGTACTAACACTGTCATAGGTGTGATAGCCTAATGATAAAAGTAATGATAGTGGTAAAAGGCCATCTCTTTTACTAGGCTAACTGATGGGAGTTAGGATCCTGCATTTGGGTACAATACCCTCCCCCCAGCCTTCTCCCAAGTCTGGAACAGCAAGAATAACATAAGAAACATTTCATAGTGAACATGTTACAGATTTAGGTATGAAGTCAACAGAGTCTGAGAAAAACTGGAGCTGAAAAATCCAGTGCCTGTTACAAGATGAAATATGCAGGAAGTTTTCCTAGTGACCACATTAGTATCCTGAAGAAAATGTCAGAAGCTACATCTTAAGCCAAAAATATGTAACATGACTTCTGAGTGATAGTTAGGTAAAAGAAATTCACCAATAAAATTAGTCAGGATAAATCAAATGAGATAAACCAAAGAATTTCAGTGACAACAAAAATGGAGAAGCAAAATTGTGACTTGGAAAAAAACCTACAGAGTAGTTTCAACAAGAACTGGGGAATCACTATTTCTGTAGACATGGATTAATGACACAACAAACAGGGAAAAATAACCAGGTGTGATTCAGAGAAATTTTAAAATGTCACTTTACCTCGGCCACTTCAAACCTTAGCTGGAATTTTGTCATGGTTTTCAAAGATTCTTGTTTACATAGGTTTTTTTGCCTCGTACTGCCTGTTTGCTTCAGGGAACCAGATGGAGTTTCAAAAAATGGCATGTCTTCCACAGGACTGCTTAGAGCATCATAAAATTCTTCTTCTGATTCTGAGGATCAATTAACAACAACATTACATATAGATTTCAGACAGCCAACGTTTTGCAATACTCTGACCTAGAAATTTCTTGACTACCTCTATAAAATCTTCAATGTACAAGTATGGGAAGATTACCAAGCTGGTAATTAGCGAACAGTAAAGTCTGTTTCTATCATATCTGCTCCTGACTCCACATCTTTTCACCACACCTACATCTCCCTCTAAATCAGTTCTTAGTAACTAATTCCTTCATCAACAGTCTCTCACTACTGTGCATACAGCTGACAGCACAAACCATGCCTCATCTTGCCTTCAATTTGTACTAACATCTTAAATTATCTTACCCTGGTCTGACTGCTGCTGACCATACAAAAGCCTTTGCGTCACTATTAGTGGCACTGATTTGGATCTCTCCCTACTAAGGATTTCGCATTTCAGGGGAGGCTCTTAAGTACTATCAAGGTTTTAATCCAGCAACTACAGAAGTCTAACCAAGAATGGCACCATCCTGTAAGGCTCTTCTCCTTCACCTAAAACCATAAGCAGTGAAATTAAAGGAGGTAACTGAGGAAGAAGTATCCCTCTTCTGACAAAACTGAAGAAATGACAGTAACAGGGATTTTCTGCAGCTTAAAAGCACCCTTCCATCTGGAGGTGTGGAGACAGAGAAAGAACATGAATTACTTAAAATTACTGCACAGTTACACTATAAATTTAACACCAGACCTGTTTCAATCTAAAACTAGTTATTACTTTCTCAAACCGATTTTAGTCACTGTTTGCCTTCAACTCACCCTAGTATTTAAGACTCAAAAGACACTTTCTCTCTTGCTTTGGCCACTTAAAGGAGCTCATAGTTCCAAAAAATACACAGAGATACACAGATACATATTTCTATCAATATTGTATACACACACTGAATTTAAAGTGATGAAGCAGGTGAAAAATTTACTTTGCTAGTGTTTGCAAACCACATATATTATTAACATGAGGAAAGGTAATATTGTTCTCTATTTCTCCAGCTGAGTATTTTGGCCTCAAAAGGTGACCGACACTGAAATAACACTTGTGTATTTTTGTATTTTCATATGTAACTGCTAGATGGAATGTTACAATCTAAACTGTTTGAACAGCAAGGCATTATTAAACATGACCAATTTCTCCACAGCCAATCTTCCATTTGATCCTGCAGAAGTTGAAATGATGAGATTTTGTAACAACACAGTAATTTCCAACTGTCATCATTTCAGTATTTTGTAACTTACATAAATCCAGCTAAGTAGGAGAAAAATCCTTCACCAGAAGAAAATAATTTAAATCGCTGTCAGATAACTAAGTACATAGCAAAGCAAAAAATGGCATACATATTACGTCAAATAGAGATTTGTAGTAAGATATGCAAAGACAAAAATAAACAAACCTATCCTACCAAACAATTTACTGCTTTGCCTTCAGAAAAGAAACAAGAAAAACAAGCATACAGAATTTTACTTCTATGAGAAAACATACAAATATTTTGTATAACAAGCTGCACCCACTGCAACACTAAACCTCCAAAACTTAAAGCCACAAATGGTCACTTACTCCAAGAGAAACAAATTAATTCAATGAACTCAAAAACTTGACCTGTGTATTATATCAGACTTCAAAAGAGATAGTATTACCTGACTCAGTAAATGAATAAAGATCCAAACCAGGAAACACACTTTGTGACAAATGTGTTGCTGAAAGCACAGGCGATAGCATTGACTGAAACAGAAGATACCATTATTTGTATTTTCTGCTTAAATATGTGCTATGGTATATACATATGCTGCACAGAAGACTTACAACATTAGGCAATTGGACTTATTTTAAGTGCAAATCACTATCGTTAAACAATTACGTTACCAAAATCAAAAACATGGGGAGAAGTGAGGCCTGAATCAGATATTACATATTCATCTCACTACAGACAGAGTACATCAGGAAACAAAACTGGAACAAATCTGCAAACAGGTTCAAACACTGAACATGACAGATAGAAAGATGGACAGAAACAGCACATCATATGAAAACTCTGGAAAGACAAACTCTAGTCCCTCATGGGACCACAGCATGGCCACATCAGCGAACATAGTAAAAGATCAAGTGCTCTTTATAAAAATGACATTAACACTAGTGACAGGTGAGGAAAACAAAATACAGAGCTAGGGATCATTTTAGAGCAAAGAGATGTTTGTATGTCTAAATTTCTCAGAATCGTAAAAACATTTAGTTTGAAAAGACCTTGAAGATCATAAAGTCCAACCATTAACCTAACACTGACAAGTCCGCCAGTAAACTATGTCTCTAAGCATTGCATGTATACGTCTTGTAAGTACCTCCAGGAACTGGGACTCAATCACTTCCCTGGGCTGCCTGTTCCAATGCTTGACAACCCTTTTGATGAAGAAATTTTCCCTAATAGAATCATAAAATGATTTAGGTTGGAAAGGACCTTAAGATCATCAAGTTCCAAACCCCCCTGCCAGGGGCAGGGAGACCTCACATTAGACCATGTCACCAAAGGCTTTGTTCAACCTGGCCTTGAACACCGCCAGGGATGGAGCATTCACAACTTCTTTGAGCAGCCTGTTCCTGTTCCTCACCACCCTCACAATAAAGATCTTCTTCCTTATATCTAACCTGAACTTTCACTGTTTAAGTTAAACCCATTACCCCTTGTCCTATCACTACAATCCCTAAGGAAGAGTCACTCTCCAGCATCCCTGTAGGCCCCCTTCAGATACTGGAAGGCTGCTATGACGTCTCCATGAAGCCTCCTCCAGAATGAACAGCCCTAACTTTCTCAGCCTGTCTTCATATGAAAGGTACTCTAGCCCCCTTACCATCCTCGTGACCTGAGCCTCCTTTTCTCCAGACTAAAGAACCCCAGTTCCCTCAGCCACTCCTCAGAAAACTTGTGCTCTAGACCCTTCACCAGCTTCACTGCCCTTCTTGGGACATATTCCAGGATCTCAGTGTATTTCTTGCAGTGAGGGGCCCAAAACAGAACTCAGTATTTGAGGTGCAGTTTCACCAGTATCGAGTACAGGGGGACAATTTCCTAGCACTGCTGGTCACACTATTTCTGATGCAAGCCAGGATGCCACTGGCCTTCTTGGGCACAAGCTGGCTAATGTTCAGCTGGCTGTCAACCAACAGCCCCAGGTCCTTTTCCGCAAAGAATCTTTCCAGCCATTCTTCCCCAAGCCTGTAACGTTGCATGGGGTTGTTGTGGCGCAACTGCAGGACCCAGCACTGACCCTTGCTGTCAATCTCATTTCTTCATGTATCTGGAAAAACTGATGCTAGTGGAGTCTTTAATTGTGAGACATAGCTATGCACAATGCAGAGAAGTAACTGGAATGTATGAAATGTCACTGTTTTGCCACTGGAGTGGAGAAAAAGACAAAAATCCTTACTCCATATAATATCATATATAACTGAATTAAATTGCCTTTGTGATGGTAACCAAAGCCAGATTTCCCATCAAGCCTCAGAAAGCAGCCTCAGTGTTTTAATTTTGTAAAAAATTCTCACTTGCGTTCTCACATGCACGTAGAATGTGTGTGCCTTGCACAGAGTTCTAAAGCAAGGAGAGATGTGTACGTTGTCTGTGTGCCCCCATTCTTCTCGAGCACCTTTGGCTTCAAACAGCACAAGCAGTTGTTCTTTCCCCTCCAGCCAACCCCTTACTGCTACTTTCAAAGCCCAGTTGGGGACAATTACTCAGTAATTCACTGTATCTTACAGAAAACTAAGTATTATGGAAACAAAAAAACATTCATGTTTGTATATTGCTTCCAATGCTCTGCTTTCATCTGTCTTAACATTTCACCACTCTCCCTTCTCAGTCTCCAGCCTATATAATTTGACCTTACTGAATATATCCATGTCTATGAGGAATAATTACACCAAATCTCTTAAGTGTTTTGTAACTGTGAAAGTGTCTCATCTGTAACTCTTTCCCATTCTAAGACAAGAAGAAACTGTGAGACTTGATTTTACAGTGTCAAATCATGAGAAATAAAGCCTTCCACACCAAAGAGCCTTCTTGTACTAAAGTATAAGAAACTGCAGTGTGTAAAAAACTACAGGTTATCTGTTCTGAAGAGTCTTCTTTTCACAGCCCAAGAACAATTCATCCACTAACTCAAAACGTAAAGCATAAAGTTCACATGTGGAGCTACAAAAAAGGATTTCATTTCACATCCTTTTTGGTTCAGAAGTGATGTGATGGCAACAAAGCTCAGAATTTCAGCTACAAGGATGAAAGCATGTGACTGTATCTGCAATCAGCAAAGCAGCAAACCCTCTCAAATTAACTGAATTTAACACCAGCAATTAGTGTCTGTCAAGCTCTGGTGCAGACAGAAGCTTGAGCAGACAGAGTTAATCACAGGTTTTAATACAGATGCTGCATACAATTTGAATACGTTCATACTGGCTCAACAGTCTTTCCTCACCTCATCTTGTACATGTACAAGGTAATACTAAGGACAAAGTTATATTATTTTAACTGTAGTAATTGAATACTGTAATTAAATTTGAATACAGGTAATGTTATGAAGTACAGGATGATCATCTTACATATGCACATTTTATTTATGTAAAACAAAAATCCCATCACTTATTCTTTAGGAAAGTTTGTAATTATTTGTCAAAACAACAGAGTCTAGGGCAGCATTTGGCTAGGAATACTATTATTAGTGCATGAAGAGTGAAAAAGCAGATCATAACATGACCACTAAAGAAATGGTAGGAACTACATATTGAAGTGGAACAATCTTCAGTCTATATATACTTTGAATAAGTATGCATGTCTAGTCATGTGCATTTACAGTTAACAAATATTATGCTAACATACCACCAAAACTGCAGCAATAGCCATCA
Organism: Melopsittacus undulatus; assembly: GCF_012275295.1. NCBI lineage: Eukaryota > Metazoa > Chordata > Aves > Psittaciformes > Psittaculidae > Melopsittacus > Melopsittacus undulatus. The sequence goes on along the minus strand of NC_047557.1, from coordinate 39,833,250 downwards.
GTGACACAACAGAATAATGAGTGTAGTGATGGAAAGCTAATAATCAAGTAGTTTTTAAAAATAAACAAAAACGAAAGACGACCATCATTCATTTAGAATAAAGTATACAAAAGATTAAGTAACAGATAATTAGAGGCATTTACAAACAACAGAAAAATGGACAGCAAATTTTATCTTTGACCTTGAGATTTCACATATGTTCAAATGAGAAGACTGCTTTAAAGCTATATAAAACACAGCCAGATCACACAGATTAGAGCAATGTTAAAAATTAGCAACTGAGAATTTATTTCTTAGGTTTGTTAAAAACAGCTCATATCACATGGTAAAACACACTCTTCAGGAATAGAAACAAGTGCCAATCCTCTATCCCAAAAAAAGCATAGAACAGTGACCCAAACCATTTTTACTAAGGAAAGGGGATGGGGATGTAGGGAGAGAACAAACACCACGTTCCTAAGCCTCAAATTGCAAGGCAAAACTGCTGCCCACTCAGGTATGTTGTTATCACTGAAAAAGAAAAAGCTGGGAAGAGCACTGAAATCAGCTGCAATGAAGCTGCCATTTCTGCCAGCCAGGCACTGTGTAGCCAACATTAGCCACAGGCAGTGGATATTTTGCAGGTTTTCTTCTTTGTTGTTGGGTTGTGGGGTTTCTTAAACTCCAGGCTAATCCATGTGCAACTTCAGCTTTCAAAATTACAAGGTTTCAAACTTTTCTTTGCTAAACAAAACAGCTGAACCCAAATTCTGCAGCACTCGGATATGTGTATAAATTTGAATGTACTATTAAACTAAGCCTCAACAAAAGCAAATATATTTGTTAATCAAGAATATGTACTACAAAGTAATACCCAGAGCAGTAGAAGTTTGGAGATAACTAGCTAAGAAGCAAAACTTCTATACTTTGAAGAATCCCTAAGATTTTTCAAAAAGTACTCAGGAAATGCTCGTTCTCAACTTTCTGGTGCTCCTTTAATAACTGCAAATAGCAGCTAACAGCAAGAAACTATCTTTCTGATAACTGTAATTGAAGTATTTTTTAGAAACCTTACCTCAGTTATTTTTGGATGTGTACTGGTCGCAGGAGCACTTTCTGGCTTAGGAATGCTATCAATTAGCTCCAAGATGCGTGTCAGGTTCTGGTCTGATATTTGGATAGAGAGTAAAGGCAGCTGTCCAAACAATTTGAACCTGTTTCATAAACAATGAAATTTATCTTAAAACTATTTCATTCAAACTTCATATCAGTTTTCTCACTGGTCAGAAAATCACTCATCTAACTATTTTGTTGTTTTTAATATATTACCTATACAATCACAGAATAGTTAGTGTTGGAATGGACCTTAACATCATCTAGTTCCAAACCCACTGCCAGGGACAAAGACACCTCACACTAAACCACGTCACCCAACGCTCTGTCCAATCTGCCTTCTTGAACACCGCCAGGGATGGAGCATTCACAACCTCCCTGGGCAACCCATTCCAGTACCTCACCACCCTCACAGTAAAGAATTTCTTCCTTATATCCAATCTAAACTTACCCTGTTCAAGTTTTAACCCATTACCCCTTGTCCTATCACTACAGTCCCTAACGAAGTGTCCCTCACCAGCATCCCTATAGCCCCCTTCAGATACTGGAAGGCTGCTATGAGGTCTCCATGCAGCCTTCTCTTCTCCAGGATGAACAGCCCCAACTTTCTCAGCCTGTCTTCATACGGGAGGTGCTCCAGTCCCCTGATCATCCTCATGGCCCTCCTCTGGACTTGTTCCAACACTTCCATGTCCTTTTTATGTTGAGGACTCCAGAACTGCACACAATACTCCAATATATAAATATACACACACATACATATATGTAAATTCTGTTGCACACAGAGGAGTTCCTTAACCAGCAATAGGGACACCTTCTGCTAGACCAGGTTGCTTTTGATACAATGCCTTGCAGATCACAACTTCAAATTTTACTAATAACCACTTCAGTTTTGGCTACGTAAAGCATCTTCCTCGCAATCAGAAATTGTCCACTCTTGTTTGTATTTTTAATTACTTGTAATAAACCACATAAATGACCCTTAGCACAGTATTTTACAGAACAAAAGGTGTGGGCTTTCTATGCATAAGAATGTTTACAACCCAAAACTTCAAATGAAGTATGGAAAATGCTTCCTACTTATGTATATAGTTACATATATTTAAGCTTATTCTAGAAGTAGTCAAAATACTTATCAAAAAATAAATATCATAAGAATAAATGACCTCAAATAATAAAATAACAGTCTTTAAAACTGAAAACAGTAGAAGATATTTTAAGTTGGCTTGAATAGGCTTTGGCAAAAAAAAATTAAATCACTTCAAATGTAGATGTTGACTTTTTAAAGAACTAAAACCCATCCCGGCTTCTCATAGAATTGAGTAGAACACAAGTAAGCAGAAAACTGGCACCAAGAACATGATTATACTTTTATTACAACATCTAGTTGGAACAGATTAAAGGGGTCTATTGAACAAGCCAACTGTCTCCTACAATGGGCAGCAGCATAGAAGGTGTAAGGAACAGAACCTATTATTCCTTTCCAGTTTTGCTGGACTGACTACAGCTCAATATTCTAAGAAGCACAAAATATATGGAGAAGATACAAGGACAAAACCCCCAAAATTTTCAATCACCCTCAACTAACTTTGAGAATACAAGGATAACTGGAAAAAATAGCTCCTTATACCTGAGCAAGCCAAGCACAGAGTTGTACATGTCAAACAGTAAATACCTCGTTTTCTACAGTTCATTTAATTCCTTCACATCCTTAAATTCTAAAGTAATCAATTCCCAACTAGTTCTGACTTTTATTCTTACTTCCAGTTCTGTCACAGAGAAATTTTGACCTTTTGTTTTTGTTTGGTCTTTTATTTCAACAGAGAAGGGCCGGGAAAGGACCTATCTATGCACTGTTGAGTGCTCTAGTAATCTAGGACACCTAGCAATCCTCACTTCAACTGATATGGTGGTCTTCAAAAGATGAAAACTACATTAATTTGTATTCTCCTCAAGGCAGCAATGCAGAAATGAGCCTTCCTAAATAAAGCCAGTACAAAGTTCTGGTGATTTCATTCTTCAAAAATAATAATAAGGAATTCAACTGGATTCAATGGTCACCCAAGGAAGTACAAATATTAAAGAATAAAAAAATATAGACAACCCAATTACCTGCTTTTTATATAACTTCAAGTAAAATAGACATTCTCTAAACTAGGGGACTAATTCATTAAAATATACTACATTGTTTTAAAAAAAGAAGTTCTGGTACTGGTTTTTATTGTAGAATAAGCATCTTTCAATTCACCTCCCTTCACGGAACTATTCTGTTCTACAGCACAGTTCCAAACATTAACGGAAAAAAAACTCAGGAAAAATATAATGCTGACATCATATATATGTATATTTATAAAAATTGGAATATTAAAGAATAGCTACATGTATACTAAAAATACATTCAGAGATGTGTAACTGATGTGTGCAATACTGATGCACAATGCCCTAGCCACCTACAATTACTAAAATTTACAGTTTAGCAGATTTTTACTGACACAAAAGCTATCAGTTAATTTTTATCACTTGTACACAATGTCATCTACAGATCACAAGAGCCAAATTATTTGTATTTAAGTATCTGCATATAAACACATTAACTGACCATTAAAAACAAAAAGAGATTATGCAGAAAAGGTCAAATCTCCACCATTGGGTATAAAGCTGCTATATGTGTCATTTCAAGACTGGTAGGCAACTCTAGAGTATTATAATACCATCTGCAGAATACACTCTGGAAGCATTTGGAGACTGAACAAGGTACAAAATGAACAAGTTCAGCTGTTGTTCAGTCATGGTATCAACATGCTAGGTTTGAAACAGTAACTTGCTCTTGGTGCAATTTAAAGTATTAGTTATGCTTAGTAACTTACTGTGGTGTATGTTTACCTAGTACCAAACTGCTGTTCGTGGCATTCCTAACACTTTTAGACAGTACAGGCACTCAGAAAGAAGCAGCAGCTGATCCCCAAGAAATATTACTATCTCAGTGGAAGAAAAAGCTATTTCTAGACACAGGTAGAAACTATTCACTGTCAAGTAAACATGAGAATTCAGAATACAGGAATAATACAGAAATTTTTTTCAGCATCAGTCTAGATATAAACAGCCAAAAAGAGAAACAAATCTGTTAGCCAAGACACTTAGACAGGTAGCACTACAATACTGCAACGGCTGTTCTCATTAAGAGCAGATATTCTTTAATCCAGGTCATACTAGCATAACTTGGAGATATGTTGATTACAAACTGTCATGGGTTGAGCAGTAGCAGTCATTTTTTCTCCTTCTTGTAGCTGGTGCAGTGCTGTGTTTTGACTTCTGGGCTGGGAGCAGTTGTTTGATAGCGAGCATGTTTTGAGGGTGTTTTTGTTCAGGGCCTTTTCTGAGCACGTGCTCTGCCGGGGAGGTTTAAACCACGACGTTTTTGGCACCCAACATGGGGCCCGAGGGTTTGAGATAAGAACAGATCTGAGCGGATTTATGGTCTCTTGTCACAATGCTGATTTATTGGCTCTTAGAGTTTTTTCTCTGGATCTCACAGTTTCAGGATTTTGCCAGGTACTTTAAGTATGGATGAGCTGCGTTCGTGTTTATCAATCATGGGGCTTGGGCTAAAGCTTTTGTTTCACTGTACTTTATGTCAGAGGCTTGTAATATGGTGGGGCTCCGGCAGCAGGGGGATGGATGTGGCCGTGGACTGGCCGCTGCTCTTCACCGTCCTTGCCCTTGTCCTCGCCTCCGTCTGCGTGAGGCTGTGTGAAGCCGGGAAGGAGCGGCGCCGGGAGCTGCCGGTGGCTGAGACTGCCAGGGAGAGCAGCACGGGGAACCAAACTGCTGTGGCAGAGCAGCAGGAAGAGGCGGAGGAGGAGCAGAGGGAAGCGGTAGCTGAGCAGCAGGACTAGGTAGCGGGGGAGGTGAGTCCTGCAGCCATTCCCAACCCCGCGACAGCCGAGAGTGTTCCCCGGAAGTCACCTGCCGAGCCCCAGCACGATGCAGGAGACCACGCAGCACTTCCCAGCGAGGCAGTGGAGGAACCGAGTCCCGCCGCCGTTCCGAACCCCGCAGCGGCCGAGAATATTCCCCGGAAGTCACCCGCTGAGCACGTGAGCTGCCAGGAAGGAGGGGAGGCCGGGAGGAACAGAGACAGGACACCTGACCCAGGCTAGCCAATGAGGTATTCCATACCATAGCACTTGATGCCCAGGATGCAACGGGGAGAGAGAGCTGGAGGGGTGGAGCTCTGGAGGGAAATGAAGGAGGGAGCACGCGGTGCTCGGCCGGGCAGGGTGGAGTGAGTTATGGGTCGGTGGCTGGTGGGGTGTTGTATTCTTTTCACTTGTTATTGGCTTTATCATTATTATTTGTAGTAGTAATGGCAGTAGGGGTTTTGTGTTGTGCCTTAGCAATTAAACTGTTCTTATCTCAACCCGTGGGGACTACATTCTTTGGATTCTCCTTCCTAACTCTCCGGGAGTTGGGGGAGCAAGGGGGGGGAACTGTGCAGATTTAGTTTAAACCACGACACAAACCTACATTAAACTGACAATATGTTATACAACCACAGAAGAGAAATCTAATTTTCCCTAACTGGACTTTCTAACATAAAAAGACTGATTCCCATGAGTTGTACTACCCGTATTATCTCACTTTCACCACCTAACAGAGAAAAAGAGGGAAAAATTAAGATGTTTTATGAAGTCAAGCGTCAAAATTCAGAATCTGGCCCACCAGCTTTCCAGAAGGTGGCACCATTGTACCATGCAATCACTGATCTCTGTTCACAATATACAGCACTAGTGAGGTACATTGTTTTTAAAGCTTTTCTTTCCTGACTAAGCAAATCCTTTTATAACAAAGAAAATTGAAAGCATTCTTTTATTTCATAAACTGCCTCGAGTTTGCTGATTGTACTGAACAATTTTCTACAACAGACTATGTCTATTTTTATGTCATTTATTTTCTGAAGTGTGTAGCTAAAAGACAAATTTCCAACAGTGTTATGAAAGTATATGCTAGCTTGTTGTAGCTAAGGAATATGATTCTTATTAATGACTCAAACAAATTACATAAGGCACTAATGCACGAGTTTGCAAGTACTTCAAACTGATCAGATTATTTTAATTAGCAGTGTCCTTTGCATATATTAGTGAAGATGCGCGAACATAATCTTTGCCACTTTTACTCAGTGAACTTCAACATCAAAGTGTCATCATTAATAGTAATGCACATTTTCTTCTGAGCACAATTTCCATAACCAGGTTTTCCAACCTAAATGCAAACTCAATGCATTATGAGCTGTTTCCCTGAGAAGTAGTCTCTACTAGGTAAATAAACACAATGAGTAACTTAAGTAAAACAGAGGGAATATGAGAGCAGATCACTTCTCAGAATATTTTTGTGATGTTTATAAGAGACTTGAGTTTTCAGTTCCTCAGTAATTTTCAATGAGAACTGAAATACAGGTATTAGAAAAACCTAATTAGAACAGGTATTAGTATCTTTAATAACAATCTTAAAATATATTATACAGACTTCTTTAATTATCACTGTAATGTTCTATCACCTCCTCAATACTCCAGCTTCTTGGGTTTATTCTCTATTTTTCTCAATTAAGGTATTTTACTTCCACAATTCATAATGTAAAATAGCATAAGTATAATCAGATTATCTTTTTTACAAATAAAAAAGCAGTTTACTATAAAAATTTCAAAATAGGAAAACACACATACTTGGGCATTCTTGCATCTGTAACGACCATAGCCCTGCTAAATTCCAGGTTCACATCCAAGGGCTGCAAGATATGTTGAGATGAGTATTTCAGCTTCCGAGCCTCTTGCCACTTCTCATCTGTAAGAGCAAAGAAAACCTGTGTTTTAAACACTGAGATTCCTTCTCATTACACATACCACAGAATTAAAGTATCTGATATTAGTTAGCATATACTGCTAAAAAATCAGGTGACATAATCTCTTCTACAGTTCTATCAATGCACGTATATAACACAAGATCCAAATTTCAGACATATAAGACTACTTAATTTCCACTGTTCACATCTAAAGAGCTAACCCATCCATGCCACAGATTTCGAAGGACCAGATTCCTCACATGCATGACTCTGAAAATTCAGGCTCTGCATTCCCCTTTGGAATCAGAGGGTTAAGAATAAAATTCTTACGACTTCCATGGTTCTGACTCTTTCTGCACTTTAAATTCCAAAATTACTAGTAAAAGTTTCCTTCAATACGGGATTCTGATCCTTTCTTTACCCTCAAAAAAGGATCAAAACTGTAACTACTCATGGATTCTGCCTTAAAAGTGGAATGATACAAAGAAAAAGGCACTGAAGGAAAATATCAGAAATTAATTACACTTATATTTATTATGCAACAAATCAAGTGAGATATCTTCAAAAATAAGCAATTTATTCTAAGTTTATTTATTTAGCAAAGGTTAAGATTGGAATCTAAGGCCTAAAGGTATGTTTTGGAAATTCATTACATGCTCATAGGACTGAATTTAGAGTAATAAAGAAGTATGTTTCAAAGATTCTCCACTGCTACAGTTAAAAGTATAAAAGGCACATCAATCCTCAAAATATTTTTAGAGAGAAAGATTACTTTCATAAATACTTACCATGTTTGCTGTACAGTAACTGTATACTACTGAGCTGGATATCAAAACTGTCATAAGCTCTTGACATAATCTCTTCAATAGTACTTTGTCGTACTACAAGTTTTGATAAATCAGACCGACTTTTGCTTTCCATCTTAAAAAAGAGTCACAGAAAAGTATAAATGTATTTCAAAAATATCCAAAGCACTAGTTCTACAATTAGTTGATCCTATCACAACAAGAGATTAAATTTAAAGTCCTCTTTATAAGGGCTCCTGTGTTACCACTGTCAAAGCAGAGGAGATATCTAAACTTGATATTCTGTATCAAAACAAAAAATGGAGAGTATTAAACTCCATTTCTTCTTCGAGGAGAGAAGCAAAATACAAATAAACAAAAATCTATGAAGTATTCTACAATATAAATTTTGTATAGAATAATTTCCTTTAACAGATATAGAATCATAGAATAGTTACGGCTGGAAAGGACCTTAAGATCTTCTAGTTCCAAACCCCCTGCCATGGGCAGGGACACCTCACACTAAACCGTATCACCCAAGGCTTCATCCAACCTGGTCTTGAACAGCGCCAGGGATGGAGCATTCACTACCTCCCTGGGCAACCCATTCCAGTGCCTCACCACCCTCACAGTAAAGAATTTCTTCCTTATATCCAATCTAAACTTCCCCTGTTCAAGTTTTAACCCATTACCCCTTGTCCTATCACTACAGTCCCTAATGAATAGTCCCTCACCAGCATCCCTATTGGCCCCCTTCAGATACTGGAAGGCTGCTATGAAGTCTCCAAGCAGCCTTCTGTTCTCCAAGCTGAACATCGCCAATTTTCTCAGCCTCTCTTCATACAGGAGGTGCTCCAGGTCCCTGATCATCCTCGTGGCCCTCCTCTGGACTTGTTCCAACACTTCCATGTCCTGTTTATGTTGAGGACACCAGAACTGCACATAATACTCCACGTGAGGTCTCACAAGAGCAGAGTAGAGGGGCAGGATCACCTCCTCCAACCTGCTGGTCACGCTCCTCTTGATGCAGCCCAGGATACGGTTGGCTTTGTGGGCTGTGAGTGCACACTGAAGCTAGCTCATGTTCATTTTCCCATCAACCAACACCCCCAAGTCCTTCTCTGCAGGGCTGCTCTCAATCTCTTCTCTGCCCAACCTATAGCTGTGCCTGGGATTGCTCCCACCCAGGTGTAGGACCTTGCACTTGTCATGGTTAAACTTCATGGGGTTGGCATCAGCCCACCTCACAAGCGTGTCGAGGTCCCTCTGGATGGCATTCCTTCCCTGCAGCGTATTAACCGAACGACACATCTTGGTGTCATCGGCAAACTTGCTGAGGGTGCACTCAATCCCACTGTCAATGTCACTGACAAAGATGTTGAACAAGACTGGTCCCAGCACCAATGACTCATACCCAAAGCTTAAAATTTCAAACCTTTTGCAATCAATGGAATAACCATTCAAGTTTTTTTATATATACATAAAATATTACTGCATTAATCACCTTAGAAACATGAAATCTATTTCTGAATCTTGTTGAACTTAGTTGTGGTATTATCCGGAGTAAAAGGCAAAAGGGTGTTTGGACTGTTCATCATTTATGTTTACTGTCTTCCTGTAACAGCAGACAATATCCCTATGACTCAGCTTTGGAATGCCCATACCTTCTACATGACCTCTGCTTTTCATCTCTGATGAAATGTGGCTGTTCTCATCCTTAAATGTCAAATGATTTTGTATCCCCATCTGCTTTCATCAGACCCTGGTAATATTCAAGGTAACAGTGAAACAGGCTCAAATACTAGTGTCTAAGACATAGCATTTCTTCTTCCAGTGGTACTGAACTATAACTACTTTTACATTAAAAAGCTTGCAGATTGATTATTCAGAATTATCAGATTAATACTTCCTGTGCAACCTTAATTAAGTGCACTTATGAATCAGCATTGAGATACAGTTTTACTTTTCAATGCCATTTTCTCCATTTGGACTTGACCTAATCCAGTATATAACTGAGGGAAAGATATTGTTTTGTATTAAACGTATCAATTCAACAAATAATCTGCCTCTCTTAAGCATATGCCTCTTAAAGTGAATACAGAATTATTCATCATATCCTGTGAGGCATCTAACTTTTCTCTTTTGGTATTGCTGAATTTCTACTAAAGGACAGGAACCAATTCAAGAGTCACATGCACTATGAAAATTACTCATGCATTTCAAGGAAAAAAAATCTTGAACATTTACTGGAGTCTGACTTTGAAACATATTCTTCTGTGTATTATTCTGAAAGCAATATCCTATATGCGGAGTGGAGAAGGTGGGCTGTTCCATTCCATTACCTGGCTCTGAGCTTGGTGTCACTGGCAGCCAGCCACAAGTGGCATTCCCCAGTGCTCAGTACTGGGGCCAGTTCTGTTTAGTACCTTTATCAGTGATCTGGATGAGGGGATTGAGTGCACCCTCAATAAGTTTGCAGTCAATACCAGGTTGGGCAGAGTGTTGATCTGCTTGAAGGAAGTAAGGTTCTACCAAGAGACCTGACAGGCTGGATTGATGGGCCAAGGCCAATGATAAAAGAGGTTCAACAACTGCACTTGAGTACTGCACTTAGGCCACAACAACCCCATGCAACACTGCAGGCTTGGGAAAGAGTGGCTACAAAGTGGCTTGGTGGAAAAGACTCTGGCGTTGTTGGCTGACAGCCAGCTGAACATGAGCCAGCTTGTGCCCAAGAAGGCCAACACCATCCCAGCTTGTATAAGAAACAGTGTGGCCAGCAGCACCCTGTACTCAGCACTGGTGAGGCTGCACCTCAAATCCTGTTTTCAGTTTTGGGCCCCTCAATACAAGAAAGACACTCAGGAGCTGGAGCATGCGGTGAAGCTGGTGAAGGGTCTAGAGCATATATTTTCTGAGGAGTGGCTGAGGGACCTCAGGGTGTTTAGTCTGGAGAAGAGAAGGCTCAGACCACCTTATCACTCTCTACAATTACCTGAAAGGAGGTTGTAGTGAGGCACAGGTCAGTCTCTTCTCCCAAGTAACAAGCGATAGGACAAGAGGAAATGGCCTCAAGCTGTGCCGGGGAGGTTTAGATTGAATATTATGGAAAATTTCTTCACCAAAAAAATTGCCAAGCAATGGAACAGGCTGCCAAGGGAAGCTGTTGAGTCCCCATCCCTGGAGGTACATACAAGACTTGTAGATGTGGTGCTTAGAAACATGATTTAGTGGTGGACTTGGCAGTGCTAGTTAATGGTTGGACTTCAAGGTCTTTCAACCCATATGATTCTGTGATCTGTACAGGCTGGTGTATGAAGGGATTGAGAGCAGCCCTATGGAGATGGACTTGAGGGTACTGGTGGATGAAAAGCTGGGCATAAGCCAGCAATGTCTGCTCAGAGTCCAGAAAGCCAACTGTACCCTGGGGTGCATCAAAAGGAACATGGCCAGCAGGTCAAAGGAGGTGACTCTATCCCTTTACTCCACTCTTATGAGTCCCCACATGGAGTAATGTGCTCAACTCTGGGTTCCCCAGTACCAGACAGACATGGACCTGTTGAAGTGGGTCCAGAGGAGGGCCACAGAGATGATCAGTGGGATGAAAGGCTGAGAGATTTGCGGTTGTTTGGCCTGGAGAAGGCTCTGAGGAGATTTTTCAGTATATTAAAGGGAGCTTCTAAGGTGGAGAGAGACCTTTTAGCTAGACCTGTTGCAATAGGATAACAGGTAACAGTTTTAAACTAAAAGAGGGGAGTTTTAGACTATATATAAGGAAGAAATCTTTTACAGAGTGTAGCAAAACACTGGAACAGATTGCCCAAAGAGATGGTAGATGCCTCATCCCTGGAGAAGGGGATGTCCCATCTTCAAGGCCAGGTTGGACAGGGCTCTGAGCAACCTGGTCTAGTTAAAGGTGTCCCTGCTCACTGCAGGTGGCTTGGGCTTGATGATCTTTGAAGGTCTCTTCAAAACCAAACTATTCTATGATTCTAACTGACACACACATTTCAAAAAATCAGTCTGTGGCAGAAACATAAAAATCTTACTTCACTTTCACAAGATTTTAAGCTTTGAAACAGGTTATTAAAAAGGTTTACCTGCTACAAAAAAGCAGGTAAAGCAATCTAGATTGATAGTAAGTGGAAGAATCACTCCTACCTAGAGTACAAGTAAAAAAAAAGGAAAATTTAATTGCCTACATGCATGTAAGATCATTTGTCCTGAAAGAACACAAGTTCACCAATGAGTAAAAAGATTACTAATAATATGCAGAAGCAGCCTCATTATGATTTTATAGTGCTAAATTGTAATTTTAAACAAACTACCTTTTTAACTTTTCGCTTGCATAAAGCATCTCAAGCGTATCTCCAATTTCATCAAAGTTACTTTAAAAAGTGCCAATACATACTTTTCTCATTGTAAACTGAATGCCGGAAAGGTAACTGATAACAAGAATAGTAGTAATAGTAAAAATAAGAAGACTGTTTAATCGTATAACTACAAAGCTTACTATTTTATATTCTAAGGTAAAACATTATTAGATATTTTCCACATATGAGTTCAAAGCATCAACTGTAGTTTCATTCCAGAGGAGGATTATTTTCTAACAATTCTTTTGGGTTGAAAGAATCTACTGAGAAGTGTTCAGTAACTTCTGCCTTAACTGGAAAGCAGTTTAAAATAAATGTCTAATATATAAACTGCAAGAGGAACTTTTGCTTAACCAGTACCACAGAACACATGCTAAGAAACTGGAAATAACATAGAAGCTGAGCTGTCATTTTCAGTAAGTTACTTGACTAAGTAAATATATACCTTAAGACTACCAAGATCCAGGAGTAGTAAATTTGATGTATGATCATAGAATCCATTTTGTGGAACAATGATGTATGAAGCCATGAGGTTAATTTTGAGGTCAAGAACTTTCTGGGTTTCAATAATATACAACAAACCTGAAAAATAATATAATTAGTAAATACAAGCCATGTAATCCATGCAGAAGCTACAGAATTAAAAGAAGATAGAAAAAGAAGTCCAAGTCTAACTTTAAATGAGCTGTGAATGCTAGATAATTGAGTTTAACTACAGGTACACATGCTCATTCAGCTTTCTTCTGAACCAATAATTACCATCAGCCTTTAAAGAAGTAAGAAGAAATTGTGACAGCAAACAATGCTAATGGACAAGTAGAGACAACATCACAACACATACAAATCCAAAGCAGTTTCACATTAAACACAGATGAAATAAGAAGAACTGGAATTTGTACTGCAACTTGGAATTGCTGAGGTAACCCACTGTGCTCTGTAGATTCAGAAACTTAATTGTTCTAGAAGTTCTTACTGTAAGTATCCAACTATACTAGACAAACTACTAGTGTTGATCTCAGTATTAAGGCTTAAAAGTATTCACCACTTTCATTCATGTGTCAAAATATAAGATCTCTTGAGATAAAACAGCTAGAATGAAATTAAACTTGAGGAATGGTTTTAATGCCAAGTAACTGGAAAACAGACCAATATAATCAATATTTACTGCAGAATAAATAATGTGGTAACACCTGTATAGAGGCAGATGAAAAGTAACAACTCTGGAAAGGTTTTAGGGGTTTTATTAGAAGACCAGTATCTCTGAATATATTAGTCATGTATCAATACCAATCAGTTTTTTAGAAGTATGAAACAATTAAGACTATGTAGAAACTCAGATGAACAACACAGAAAAGTTAGAAGTAACAAACCATTTGAAACCCTGTAGGGAGCAGAACAGAATATACAGCGAAATATTATCTCAGGGTGTTAAGTGTATCTTTCAAAGGAAGCTGAAGTTGAGAAAGATGAAGACATAAAATTATCCAATACCTAGAACAAATGTTTTGTAATGAGACTGAAGAATTCAACTTACTTAGGTACTGTGTTAGAAAACTATGACTTGGATCCATGCATCCCCATGGGTAAGCATGTAATATTTTCATACCCCTAAAATGTAAAATCTGTGTGAATGTACAATCAGAAGAGCATGCAGCACTTGCCTGTTGATGTTTTTTCACGAAACTCTTCAAGCTTCATCAGAGTTGCTGATGTCAACTGCTCTAAATGGACATCTTTTGGAGGCCTGAAGAAGTCCACTAAGCTATTTATTGTCATCTGTTAAAATAAAACAAAAAAAATACATGTCATATTTACTATTATGATTTTTTAGCATTTATATCTTATTAAAATATGTACTTACGGCATCATACACTATTTCCAGTGGCTGTGATTCTATTCTAAGCCTCTGATCTGCTTTCTCATCCAAAGGATTAGTCTCAAACATTATGCTTAAGAGTGACGTACTCTCATCTGAATACACTGTTCGAGAAGATAGAAGGCAGGGTGTAGACTTTTCTCGGGACATGCCTGTAACTTCAAGTGACGTAATTTTCGTTTCAAATCTGTAAAGGTAAACAGCATGTTTGTATATAATATCCATCTGGCTAGATACAATTAGATGACAAAAGTACAAGGAATAAGCTGGGGGGGGAAAAAAAAGGGCAAAAACCCGAACAAAAAACAATGTATCACTACCCCACTTTAAATATAAACAGCATAGTCTAAGGATAGAAGACATATACCCATGTGCTAACTGTTTTTCATTTCATTATCTTCTGTGTCTATTAGCCACTGCTAAGAAAAGGGGACCAAGTTATTCACTTCATACACTTTTCATAATGACAGGTGTCAGGGTGGAAGGAGACATGCAAACTGGAATTCTGTATTATCAGCTCCAGAATTGGATGCCACAGCTTATTCCAGGGAACAGAAATACAGCAGAGAGGGAAGGGTTCCAGTGCAGAGAAATAAAAGAAACACCACAAGAGGAGCACAACATTAAAAGTCTCATTACTCTAAGGAAGTATTATTTAGGTGCTGTACTTATGTTCTCTCAATACCATGCCTACCTCTAACAGCTTTCAACCAAAGATCTTTATCTCCCAATACTTAAAGTGTTTAAATGTAAAAAATATTCTCTTCCCTTTTTCTCAGTATAATGCATTATTAGGACTTTTTAGATGAGCAGGGGAATAAACAGAAAAGCTGCAAGCAAAATTTAAATTAGGAATAGAACTCCACAAGATCAATAGTATCTTAATATCAAAACAGAAGGGACAAGGTTTCAAGCAGGAAAGCTGAATTTTTTAAGTCATTAAATTTGAAATGAAAAGTAAAATATTACATACTGCTGCTTTTCATCATCTACTGTGAGGGCACAAAAACAAGCCACAATCATCTGTTACAGCCGCCTTCTGCAAATCTAAAGGCTCAACTAAAAGCTCAAGAAAATTTCAGTCATGTTAAATGCCTATACACATGTACAAGATCATCTTACTATACAAGTAATGACAAGATCACATGCTCAGATAAAGTTTCGAAAGGAGTTAATAATCATTTTTCAAAGCAAAAAACAAGTTAGTAAATGGCTTTCTTGTACGGAACAATGCTAAACTGAAAAAAAAGGGAAAAATCTGTAGTGGCACAAAAAAATCTGAAGCCAGAAAGAACTTATATCTTAGAAACTGTATCCATCTGTATATATTTCATCCATCAGTTGCAGGATGATTCTGCTGCTAAACTGCACAAGAAATGACAGTGAAATATGGAAGTTAAAAATCATAACAGAGCCTTAAAATGTTTATTAGCCATCATCAACATTTCATAGAGAGCAAAACCAGTTTGACAAAGACAGTTCACCTTATTGCTTGTGCGCCTGGTCGCTGAGTAAATACGGTACTCAAGCCAGCTAATGCAAATTCTACCAGCTCAGGACTTTGCTTGTTTTCTCTTATTGATATAGACATGCTTAGTAACTTCACAGAGAACTTCATGGCTTCATACTAGATATGAAGGAAAAGCAACAACAATGGATCATAAACACAGTTTATGAAGACATAAAACCATAAATACCAGTTTGATACTATTTTTCTAGTGCTATAAATAACTTACATCATAGCTGGTATAGAAGTCATTCCAAATTAGCTATTATGAAAAGACAGGGTTATAGAAGAGTTTACTGTGCTTACAAACATGTCTGGTGTCTCTACACCACATTCGGAGTTAAAAGGCCTCTGATGTAGATCTGGAAGGTGTCCACTGTACCATACAGGGTATCTCACATAAAAATTACTTAAGACTTTCTGAATGGTTCAAACTGTTGCTCTTCTTTACTACAGTCCTTTAGTAACCTGTTCTCTAATATAACCTTCTCTGCCTCATAAGTAACCTACTCTACCTCACATACTATCACTCATATTTAAGATTCCAGAGAATCTTTTGGTGTGCTTTCTTAAAAAAAAAAAAAAAAAAAAACAAAAACAACAACTCAAAATTGTAAGAAGGTATGAAGCATTTCATAAATTAAATACCAATATACTACTTTATATGATTTTATTTAACTTTAGGCAAGCAAAATTTCTTTTTGAACTTTTTCAGAATATCCAAAGTAAGCTACATAACCACCCTCCAAAAACTACACAAAGCCAGAATGCAGTAACTTGGGTAAGAAGTAGTACTCAAATATAGAGACAGCTTTAAGTAATTTTAAGGGTGATTATTATCTTTAGACTTCTATTAGCAGACAAAGCCACCAATTGTTTGGGATCACAGCTAGTTTTGACTGACCGATTTTGGAAGGGTTGGATCCACAGCTGTTTCACTATATCCAATTGCTGCATAAAGTTTAGCCTTCTCTTCAAGTGTCATCAGCTCTTCAAGACCTGTCACATTGCACGAGGTTAGTTAAACTCAGCACAGGTATCTCAAAAATTAAAATACTGTTCTACACTTTCCAGTAGCTCTTTAACTTACTGTTAATATTGTCCTAAATCCAAGCAAAATCCCTGCGTTTAAATTACTTGAATGTCCTAAAGCATGCTTTAAAATGCAGCTATACTTCTATTCTGACATATGCTATTTCCAAGCCTACAAAACAACAGAAGCAACCTTTTTGATTTACTTTGTGTTTTCACAACCTTCACTAGGTGTCCTGTGCTTAAGTGATTCAAACTCTAATACACCACATGAAATAGTCAAATTACAAAACGAATGGAAGTAAAATTATGTTGCATTAACTGCTACTGTTTTATAGCACTTTCTCCAAGTACCCATACACAGTACCCTATGCAGACAAATGCAAAAACTGTGGCATAAGAAAGCACTAAGACAGCTCAAAGAGACTTATGAAGGTAGCTCTGTAACACTAAATTAACAACTTTATCAGCAAAAAAAAGGCAAAGAGTAAATGCAAATGTCAATAATATGACAGCCCAAATATTAAACAAATGCAATGTTCCATTGCTAGGAGCACATTATTCTAAAAGTAATTTCTAGAAATAGGGAAAAAAAAACCACCAAAAAACTCAACCAGTAAGTGAACATACTTGAACCCTTTACTTCTTGTTTTTGTTCCTGTTTTTTTTCACCTGACCAGTTCCATATCCAGCTAAACCAGCCACCAGAGTTTTCATCATCTTGTTTCACTCCTGGTCTGTAGATTTTTAATCCAGCCTTAGTTGCCTGAAAATTAAGGAATTTTCAATCAAGTAATTTTTGTAAGAAAAATATAGACTCAAGACCTGCGCTAACACATGAAAACATCATTAGACTATCATTAAGAAGAGCAGTATCTTTTTATTTTTTTGTCTAATAACTTTTTCAAGTACACAGTGCATCATCATACTAATTCTCACTTGCCTAAAACCAGCCACCTTTATTAACAAAAAAAGAAAGCAAAAAGCAGCAGCTGATTTATAGTCAATAAATGTTTCTTACATAGCATATTTTTTCTTTAGCTTTCACCAAAAAAAAAAAAAAAAAAGTCCACAACATTAGACTGGGCTCTACCCTACAACAACGCAATTATAAGGAATCATTAAAAATACATATGCAAGCAATTAAATAGCCAGCACAGGCCAAATTTTAAATGATCCCTTCATTTTTCATTTCAAGATAGATGTCCAAAGCAATAATAATAATAATAATAATAATAATAACAATAATAATAATAATAATATAACAACAAAAAACTAAATCACTCTTGTAATACAGTACTTACTCTAAGGAATACAGAAAACTACTTCTGGACCTGATATATGTAGCTGTAACAGCAAGGAAGCTCTCCCTCCTCCCACGTTCACTATTTCAACAACCAGGGACATTTTGTCTGATGCCAATAATTATTCCAATACCAGGTCCTCCCAGAAAGTGCAAACTGCATCCAGACTTGAGCACTGGAAGCTTGGCATAAGGGACAGCAAATGACCATCAAGTGATCAAAGAGACAGAGGAGTCCTCAAATCTGTAGTGGTCTAAACAAACCATTTTTTTTTTCTTCATGACTAATATGATCCAGAAAGACACAAACACTTGCAAATGAGTCCTGAATTTAGAGATGCTCTAGTAAATATGATACCCAAAGTGAGTGAGACAGACATCCCTTCTCAGCATGGAAAAAGCCCAAGACCTTTCTACAACACAACTAGGGAAAATAGCTGGCTATAAATCAGAATTTTAAAGGGACTTGTCACATCTATCCACCTACAGGCAAATGGAAAGCAGGAATCGCCATAAAAACATAAACGCTTCTGAACTGGTACTGTTGATTCAGCCCATAGAGATGATGTAGTTGTCATTTAAACAACACCAGGCCTCAAAACATTTGAACAAAATTCTCCAAAGTCCTCTTTATCCAGGATACCAAGTCATTAAGCAGATGTTACAGTGAACAGTCCAAGGAAAGAATGGACAGAGCCTTAGAAAAAATGGCTGTTAAACCCTTGAAATCAGAGGTTTCTAGGACACCAAAGAGCTGGTGTTGAAGAACTACTGCCATGGAAAAAAAGTAGTGACGCTCAAATCTATGATTCTCATCATGTCTGAGGCAGCAGCTGACACTAGAGTCTAAGGTAACAGAGGCTACAGAGAGAAGGGAGGGCAACTGTACTTCTGTAAGGATAAAGAAAACATTTGTGTAGTACTAGAACCAAAGAAATTTCCTTAAGAAATCCTGATGAGCTTTCCCTGTCCTCCATTTACAATAATTTAGTAATGAATACAGTCACAGTTCGTGGAATCATTCAGCAAGGTAAACTGTTTTCACTAAAAGAAAGGAAGAACATCACCCTGTATTCCAGTTAAGGTGAATCATCTCTAAAGTGTTCTCTAGATTGAAAGCACAAAATTTCTCCATCTGATACAGACTTGACACTTGGCTCGCTGAAGCTGGTGTGTGGTACCAGTGATAAAGATTATAAAGTGGCCTAATGTAATATGGAATGGAATATATAAGGAATATAATATGGAAAGGAATATATATAGAATGGAATATAATGCTCTTGCTACAAAGTTCCCAGAAAATCAGATGGTATGGCATTCGCAAGTGTGAGCTGTGGGCATCTTAATTTCGAAGTCTAGAGAAAAGCAAGCCTTAGAAATTTAACTGTAAGGTATATTTCTAAGAAACTAAAAATGCTTAAGAGCAGGATCCTTCACCTGTCTTTACTCAATCCATGTCTAAAGGGTGCTCCTTTAATTTTCTACTAGACTCAAGGCTAGCTGGCAGGATACCAAGCTAGTAGCAGATTTGCCTCTTACAAGTCCTTTGAAACCTGATAACAATAAGAGATGGCTTCTGATAGATGGAGGTAGAACACAGTATAGAATCACTGACTGATTTCAATACTTTGAAATAAATTCAGAGTTAGCTAGCAGATCCTACAAGATGCTTTTCTAACACTTTTCAAATGCAAGGCTTTTTTAAAAGCCCAAACAAATGAAAACCCATTTGCTTGCAACCTATCATAAGCATTACATAAATCCATCTTAAACCGCAGGACTGGAAGGCAGTCAGGAATGCAATACAGTCACACTGGAGAAAAGAGGAATAAAACTAGATAGGAAATACTCTGGGATCTTTGTCACCTTGCAGAAAGAAGGAGCAAGAAGATAAAACCAAAGAAACTACGTGTCACAACATAAAAACATACAAAAATTAAGCAAGAACTAAAACAAACAAACAAAAAAAAGAGAATCCCAAAAACTGGTGAAAAGCACACCAGGTCAGCCGAGCATTTGAAGGGGAGAGACATGAACCTGTCTTCCAGTTCTGTAAAAGTCTGAATTAAAATCATACAAGCATCCAAATGTGGTTGTATATATATATATAAGGAAAAAAATCACATTCCTATATTGCTGTTTAGAGTTTTGGTCTAGAACCACCATATCTATCACTGCAGTTTTTATGCCATACTTAATACACTCGACACACAAAGAGAAGGGAAAAAAAATAAAATCAAGCACTGCCATACAAAATTATTGACATTCATGAAGTTTAATTATCAGTACACTATTTCAGATTCTAAATATTATATTCTGTTTACTTTTAGTCATATTGATAATTAATGAAGGAAGGTGACTTTGCAGGTTTCAGAAAGCCTGTATAGATTATACTTCAGTCTCCTGGAATGATGCTCAGACTAGTACTCCACTGAAAACTAAGCAGTATATCAACCTAGGAAAAACAAGGCTAACAACTGTAACTATTCAGGTCACATTGTCTTGCCTAATTGCAATTATCTACTTAAATGTATTCTGCATTTTCTTTATTCCAAATTATTTGCAAACAGTAACAAAAGGTCCACATACTACACATAGAGGTGTTCAGCCTACATAACAGGGTATCAGGAAGAAAGAAATAAACAGTCTGGGTTGGAGAGTTGGGGGGCTTTGAGTATAATAATCCAATAAATTTTGAATATAATATTCCAATAATAAATGGGAAACACAAAGAAAATAGACCTTATGATGCACAACTCTATCACTAAAATTCAAATGCATCTGCCTAAAATCTCCACAACCTCATGTTGCAGTTATTCTTAGATTCACTTAAATGATGAAATTTTACCTCAACTTCTGCTTGTTGCCTTGCTAGAGTGATGTTAAAAATATCCAAAGCCTTTTCAAATTCCTAGAAAGAAGGTGAGAGATTATGTTTTTACAATTTCATTTGGTTACATTTCACAGCTCAGTTTTACAGGGAATAACAGTAAACAACTTTCAGTGCAAGTTAATTTGCTCAAGCTGAAAACTTAAATCTGGAAAAGAAAAGCACATCAGTTCAAGTCTTCCTTCACTGCAGTTCTAATTTAAAAAAATTATCTAGTACGTTTATTAATACTACTCAACAGAAAAAGGTATCAATGAAGTTGCAAGTTTGGGCACTGAAAGTTTAACTTAATACTGACTTATGAACATATGAACACTTAAGTTTAAGCAAACAGCAAGGAGAACAGTATTTATGCCTTTAAGGAAAAAACGGCTAACCTCCAATAATTTTAAGATTTCTTCACTAGGTTTTTTTGATGTTATCTTTGTTTTATACATCTCTTTATAGCTCTTCACTTGTTTCCTATGATGCCGAATATGTTCCCATGACCACATTTGGAGCTTAGGTTGAACATTTACTTCAAGGATGCCATAAATAACATATTTCCACCTAAAGCAAAGACAAATGAAGTATAGTTTGCATTTATTTTGGTATATTGAACAGACACCTAGAGCTATGCAGACTCCCATTAAATACAACTTCAAGTTGTAAAAAGTGAAATCCCTTTTCTAATAATGACACTTCTGATCAACAGAGGAACCCAAGTTTATTTTTCTTCCCAGAGTTGACTGATTTCTATTTCATGAAATTAAAAAGCAACTTTCTACAAAAAACGGCCACAAATATGTGTGTGCAAATAATCAAAGCATATTAGTAAGGAATCTTCTGAAAAGAATCAAATCTCTGCCATCTGTGTTGACAATGTTTGTCTATTCGCAGACAACAGCTATATACTTGTAATAGTACCTAACATATAATGCAGCGTTCTTCATTAAAACAGAGTTAGGATATTAAAATACTAGCGGAGTTCAGTTTCTGATAATGATCTTTAAGGAAGTAAATGAAGGCTTTCAAATATCATGTCCTCACCCTTGGTTCGAGATCCCCACCATTTTTTTTTTAACACTCCTAGTTTCAGAAAAACAAAACCAAAAGAGAAGTACGTCTTCAGTTTCAGAAGGAAATAAGCTCTAATCTCTTTAGGTAAGAAACAATCACTTGGCAATTATTCCAAATTAATAACTAACAAATTGTTTACAAAGTCTGAGGTAGCCTACCATGTCTTGGCATTGTTGTGCAATGGAGCATCAGGTCTGTACTTCCTATACGGCAGATTTCGAGTCATCATATCAATAGACTCAAGAAGCTCCATAACACTGAAGTACTAAAAACAAAAAAAAAAAAATCAAACTGTTACCTTTTTGAGAACAATGTGAATCAAGCTTTTCTTTAAAAATAAAATAATTTACAAAGAAAAACCAAGACTAAGTAAATCGATTCTCTGTTTATTAGAAAATCTCAGACTGCTTTTCTTATTCTTGCAAACTAACATTTTTATCACATTACATCTAACTTCAGGAAAAATAGTTTATACCTGTGGCTTGTTGAATTCAACAGTTATATCCTGTAAATTTACATTTAAATCCATTTTTGGTGAGGAAAAGTCAACATCAGATCGAGGATTCATAAGGAGTTTGGCTCTCGCTGAGATTGGGCGGAATACTAAAAAACATAAGTTGACATAAAAAGTGCAATTAAATTACTTAAGACTGCTATAAATGATACATAATGCTTATCAGAGCCAAAGTTATGACAGATTATTAATTTTAAAATCCTAGACTTCGTCAACATATCTTTAAATGTAATACAATCTACACTCAATTTCCAGTTTCATTCTGGCAACATCTGTGGAATAAATCCAAGCCCAAGTAAGCATGAAAAAAATTAATGGATCCCAGCTAAAGCAAATCACATCACATGAAAAACTACTGAGAGCACAAAGTTTCTATCTGTTCCTCAATTCAGCAATATCAAGCATTCAAAGCCATGTCTAGATCAGCGTTTCCACTGTTTCAACAACTGATCTAAGAATAATAATCCATGTATTACATGAATTTGTGTAAATGCCATTTTTATCAAATAAAATATCTTTAATTTCAACAGAAATACTGATAGGCCATCTACAAAGCAAATATTCTAAATTCACCAAGAGGTTCATACAAATGGAAACAGGCATTTTTTCAAGATGAAACCATGTTTACAACAATTAGTTTTGTTTCATTTTAAGCCCTGTATTTCTTGAAGCTTATTTTACTTTTAGCTGCCTATCTTACATGGTAGCATTTCTATTCATTTTCTCCGTGTATTTAGTTTACTAATCTTAATTTTTCATCCTTCCTATGTGTAAGTATTATGTTTGCATTTGGATCAAATTACAAAAACTTTAGACAACTGATGATGTTTAAACTTATTTTCTTGTAAAAAAAGCATTGAAACTAACAATTGGAAATAAGAAATCAGAAGAAATTACTAACTAGTTCCCTGGCAAAGAAGACCTCTGTGAAAGCAAGAGACACAGAAGGCTTCCCTTTCCGGCAAAGGCAGCAAGAAAAGCCGATAAACATAGCAGTGCTCTTTTAAACCCTGACTATAGTGAACTGAGAACTTGCTTGCTAAAGAACAAGGCACTTCAAAGGCCATTCTGCCTTGTAAACAATTACTAACAATCACACAGACGCACATGAGAAATAAAACCTATGCGTTTTCCACACAATGAAAAGTAAATAAACACCATGTTTGACTGAATCCAATGCAACTTTGGAACTCAAGTAAGCAACACTCAAAGCAATATAATGTGCATTATAGCAACAGTAAAAAAATAAAATAAAATAAAAATCTTGATGTTTCTAAGTTGTGTGATTACTGTTTCCACCTCTAATGAAGATACATTTCACTTACGGCAGGTGACCTCAAAAACATGAATCTATTCCTCAAACCAATCTGATTCAAAAAGCATACATGATGCACATATTATTGCTAAACTTCTTAAAATAATGAATATCAGTGAATGTGAACAAGAAGGATTTATGTATATTTCATTAGAATGATATATGACTCAAGACAAGTATTTTAATCAAAGACAAATTTTTAAGGCTACATATAGGGTACAGTATTCATTGTCAGAGAGACAGGTATTCCTGCCAAAGAACTAAACTGCACTCCTTACTAGGATTCCTGAGTAACAGCCAAAGCAGCAACCTCTGAGAGGCATTAAAAATTAGAAGCAAGGTATACATGCATTATTACAAATAAAGTACCACTTACCAAAATCATAACCTTCTGGAATCACATTGTGGCTGGCAACTCCATGTTTTAAGTTAACCTACATACACCATGGAGTTAAAAACAAGTTGTATTTTTATTTCATCATAAAGTTTTAAAATACAAAATGTTAGCCTTTTAATACAGGTTTCAGATAATCCCTCTGATAGACAGTCTAAATCTAAATACTCATCTATGTTTTAAACAGCATGAGATTTCTATTTTTTCCTGATAAAAATCACTGAACAGTAAGATTACCACATATTGTGTGTAATTTTTGTAACTGGCAACAGACTTTTTTTTTTAACTTCCTCAGATGGGTGTTGTACTTCCATCATGTAAAAATCTTTAAATCTACTGGTTTTCCTAAAAAAGCTATTAGTAACAAGACAACTCTTGAGGACATTGATTAACATAAATGGAAGAAGAAATGAATGTAAAGCATGCTCTATGCTTCACAGTATGAACTACAATACTAGATACATTATCTCACGCTTTCCTTACCAACGATTCATCACTACCACCATGGTAGAACATCTCCGATTTCACGTTCCAGTAAGCAAAAAGGTTATCCAGTCGTACAAGCTGAAAATACAATAGAACATATGTATTAATACCTACAAATTTTAGATTCATAATTTGGATTTCATAAAGTGTTGATGAATTAAATATTCAGAACATCCCCTGAACACTCCGCATCCTTTTATTTTAAAGCCCATACAGATGTTTTCTTGATCTTACTTTCTATGGAAGGAACTCTGATTCAGCTTATTTTAGTAACAATTCTTTCTTTACCATACAGGTTATATTATACCTTGTAGAACAACTTGGCAGTTTCATCATGTAAACATGGATTCCAATTCTGATCTGAGGTCTGGAATGAAATTTAAAGAAAGTTATTCCAGTACCTGTAATATATCAACCTATTATCATCACCAAAAACAAACCAGGAAAAAGAGAGGAACATCATCATAATTAAGCCACTCTGAAAATAATGGGACCGTATCTTCTGATTAAAGATGATTAAGACATTCTTTTAAGTGGAAACTTGATAAGGCTACATACCCCCTGAAAAAAATACACACATCTAGCCACCATGACTGCCAGGCTACACATAAGAACCAAAAGATTATTTAAAGTTCTATTTTCAGTAGTGCAATTCTTTTCCTTTATAACAATATTATTTTTTGGCAGGTTCTTTGGAAAGAGATAAACAATGGACTCGAATTTTTTTGTCATTCTAGAAGTAGCATTTTAGCGTGAGCCCAAAAGAAACACTAAATGCTATTACAGTTTTTCAAGAGTGAAATAATATTTTTTTTATTCACTATGCAAAACTGTTTAAAGGAAGGGGCTGGCAAATACCTCTTAATGTGCTGGGAACAAGCGCTCATAAGACAACTATTTATTTTAAGAAAGTAACATTTACTTAGACATTTTATCAGTTACATAGCAAAAATTACTGAATCAGAGCAACTCAGCAGAATAAGCATATTGCTGCTACAAGGTAGTCTTCTAGAAAACAAAAAAAGTATATAGTCTATGATGACTACTATTAGCACTTCAAAGTGGACCTTGCAGATCAAAGAAATGAGCTCCAGTTTGAAACAAGATGCCACCCTCTTTCCCCTTTTTCTCTCTTCCCCAGTCTCAAGTAATAACTTCCTTTCACAGTGCTCAAGGCAGTTTCAGTAAAATATTCATAGACTTTGAAAAACCCAAAACCCGGTATTTGACAAAAAATAAAGTGCAGCAGGCAGAAAAATTATAATTTACACCCAAAAGTCTGTTTTAATGCTAGGACTCAACCTTTAATGGCAGCCCACCACAACATTTATGCTGGAATTGATAAACCAAGTAGTTACTGTTGTGGATTGCTCACGATTATGGGCAAACTTTCATTAGATATTATGACACCACAATAGTACATAAAAACATAACTTTCAACATGCTTTTAAGATGAAAAATAAAATTACCTGCAAACTTAGGTTCTGAAGTGAAATCCCAAATGACAAGGGATTATTCCGATTTGTGATCTAGCAGAGCAGGAGGAAAATATCAAAAACGGATTACCTTATGCTCTAAGTTTAGATTTGGAAGCAAACAGACAACAAACAAATATATATATATTTATATTTATATAAAAATAAGTATATATATATATTTATATACATAACACAGATCTGACAATTATATCTTATTTGTGCCTGACACGTGCTTGTAAATATCTTCATGCTTCAGTGCAAGCTTTCAATCAGTCTTCATTTATAAGGTGCTCTTGGGGTTTTTTTAAGACTATGAAATTCCCAGAACTTTACTAGGATTCCCTTCACAGGGAAAGCAACTGGAAGAAATGAAATCAGATGGGTTCCTAATTTCATGTTAGAGTGTACAACCTCTTACTCTGAGACATACAAAATACTTACATCATCTTCATAGCGAATATGGATGTTGGAAATTTTCACCTGAAGATTTTTGATAACCTGAGTGACTAGTTTTTCCACAAAAGTGTCTTGTTTCTCTTCTTTTGCTTTATCTAAGTTAAAGGAAAATAATATTTTGTTTGCATTAAAGCACTTTAAAAATTACATTAGAGAAAACAAAAACATAAAGAAGTTCCTATGATAGATATTTAAATTTTCTATTACACTGTACTCTAGTGGTATATAAATGTCTTTTCAGTATAATCCACGAAAATTATGGTCAGACTAGACAGTTTCAGCCTTATTACCCCTGGTCTGAAGAATCAGGTTGCTCAAAAATATTACTTGTACCCACTGATACTCAAGGTGGCCAATACATATTTCTTGAAAGTACCAGAAGGTAAATTCAAGATTATGAAACTTTACATGTATCAAAGAACAAATTAAACAGAATCTTTAAAAAGGTGTCATTCTTTAATATTAGAAACAAAGTTCAATTGTTTCAATTGCATATGAAAGAAGAGGAAAATAACATCAGGCAACATAGGACATAAGCAATAGTTCAAAAGCCTCATTTATACCAGATCATGTCAAAGCTTGAACCTTTTGATTTTCAAGACGCTTGCTCTGTAATATTGATGACAGCAACAATTAAAAATCTGTGACTAATAGGTTTTTAAGTATCAAGAGGAAAACAGGAATCTAAAACACTTAAAGTGACAAATTAAATGAAAGAAATACCATTATTTTTATTAGCTTTTCCCACTCTTACCTTGGTCAGCTATTTTCTGCTTTGCTTCCTCTATTCTTTGTAATTCCCTTTGTCTTGCTTCCAAAAACTGCCTGGCTTCTTTTTCAGCATCATATTTTACACCTAAATAGACAATGTAAAAAGGTACAATATAAAAAAATAAACATATTTTTAGATGCTATTTCAAAAGCAGTAATTTTCATGGTTTGTTAATAGTTGCATAAGATCAAAAAAAAATTAGGTGACTAAATGTAAAATACTGAAAGACACCCCATTCCCATAACCTAATTGCATTTGCTAGGACTATTTATCAGACAAAAAGTTCACGAAAGCAGGATCAACTCATTCTGGATTCCTTTGAAAGCACATCAATCTATAGTCGCTTTTCCTCTACACGAACTTACTGGCTGTGGGCACAATAAGCAAATAAACTCCATCAAGAACTGCCTCAACAGGTTGAGTATAAAGGTTTTGCCATGGAATCTGTAAGTTAAGTTGACCTACAAACACAAAAGAAAAAGGTTGAGATACACAGTTAAATAGCTGACTGGAAAATAAAAATATTTAAAAGGTAACTGACATTTAACCACAAAATCTCTGAACAATTACTTTACTGGACAGAAAAAAAAACAGGGCAATTGAGGCACATGTCCTTTAGGTTATTTGTTTTCCACAGGACACAAATGAACATGCGGCAAGTTTTTCCATGAGCAGAATTATTAAGTATATAGGTCCTCTCTTTTTTCCCCTCAAATTACATTTCTTCTTCCTAACAGCAATCTCTCTCCTTGCAAACCTACTGCAGCATCCTCATAAACAAGCAAAGCATGGGCAGCTCCTATATGATCAGCCAACTAAATACTCCCCAGTATTTTCCTGTGGAAGAGGGTCTTCAAGTAATGTGTCTGCTTTGTAAACATGGGGAACATGAGGTTATAGTCTCTGACTCTTCACAAAAGTACTAATTTTAATAAACTATGAAATCAGTCAGAGAAAATACATACTTCCAGGGTAGATTAAGGGAAATATAATGGCTTCAGACTTAGTCTGATTTAAGAAACCACTTTTACAAGACAACCAACTTGCAATGAGAGAACTTCCCATATTAGCAAAAATAGGGAAGGAGGATTAGAAAAGGAAGTGGAAGGCAAAATCCTTCTGAGGGATGAGAACTAGCCCTGCTCAGTTGCTCATCTTTGCTGTGTTAGGCTCTTATTAATATTAAGCTGAGTAGACAGGACCCCAGTTTATTTTAACTTTGCCACTCAGCTTAAGAAAATGAGTGGCTTCAAATGTTTTTGCTTCAGAAGAAACAAACTTCAGAGTGCACAAAGCCTTCAAATCAAGGAAACATGGTAAATGACTTGCTCAGCATGCCTAGGGTAACTTGCAAGGAAAAGCAGTACGTTTAGTAACTCCTGCATGGGTTTATGGTGAAATGTAACTTACCAATATGTCCCGCTATAACTTTAAATGGCACATCCAGCTGACTCTGAAAAAAAAGTGTTTTAGAACATTAAAGCTCATTTCAGCAACTTGTGAAATGTTCCCTTATTAGAAAAAAAAATTATAACCTTAAAGCTAACAAGTTTACTTTTCAACCACTGAAAAAAAAACAATATCATGGGACAAGTAAGCCATTTGTTTGCTTTTGACCTCAATACATTCTTTCAGCTATTCAGGGGTTTCTTTTGAAGAAAAATAAAGCTAAGTGAAGCCAGCATACACATTCACCTTTAAATTTAATCTCAAATTAATTAGGCAATCCAGGCAAGTGGGGAGGAAAAAAAAACCAGTAAGTTTACACTTAAAATACAGTGTACCTTAAATATGAGCAAAAAAAGCACATACAAGCCCAGAAGTTCAAGAATCATTTTTGCAATCATTTTATTTTCACTAACTTACCAGTGCATTTTCTTTTATTTCAAGATTCTTAAGTGCTACAGCTCCTAAAAAAACAAGAAGACAATAAATAAAACTATAATAAGGGAAGTAGTTGCGATCTTCGCTAAATATCCCAAAGCCTTAGTCATTAGTCCCTGACCTGTGGTACTTCAACTATTTGATGTAAAAGATACCCATAACCTGCACCTCAAATATCCATGAAAGATTTTTAAGAACACACTGTTCATTCATGCTATAAAACAGTATCTAGTATTTTCTTATGGAGTTTGCATATCCATGGGAAAAAAAAATCTATGATTCATACAAATGCTGGAAATTACTGTCACATTTTGTAAGGACCCATTTTTTAATTAAAAGTTTGCTTCTTTTTCCTCAACCATCTGCTCCCTGTGCTTGTGGAAATCTAGCAACATTAAATTTAGAGTGAATGTTTAGCTCTCAAAAGAGCTTACATTTGCAAGACGTATTTATAGGCTTATAAAAGTTCACAGGAAGCATTTCAGCAAATCTAATTTTTTAAATGTCTATAGAGAACAATAACTCCATACTCTGTAAACACAGAATATTTGAATTTGTAAGATTTGATTTCACAACATACTTCGCATCAGACCCTTGCCATACAAAAGGAACATTAGAAGGGACCAGGAAACTCATGACACTCACACATTGCAAAGCAAAGTCTTCTGCAAATTCTACAAGAAGGATAGAACACCTGCAATGGTTACCTTCAAATCAGTTGTATAGTGTTAACACAGGAACATGGAACAGACACCTTATACAGCTTAGCAACAGCATAAATGAGATTCAGGAAACCAGAAGCAGATTACAAGCCTGGAAATGAATACAGCTTGAGACTGCAAAAGATTTGATTGACCCAATAATGCCTTCCTCTGGGAGACACAAGTTAGGAATAGCCAAACATAGGGGCAGACAGGAGCTCCAACTGCAAGGAATATCCTTGCCATTGTACAGTGTTGACGGCATTAGACTAATGTTCAGTCACCAGTTTTGTGAAACCGGACCCTAATCTCAAATATGCATTTATTAGAACAGTTGGCTCAAGTTGTTGAACTGCTGTGGAAGCACTGATCAGGTAAAGTGATCCACCCATCTTGTAGTACTCATAAAATACTATAAAGTTTTTAATTATTTAATTTATTCATTGCAACAATCTATTACCACTTTACAGCAGAACTCTATACATTGATGCGCGGATAGACTCCACAACTAGTTAAAGTTGTAAAGTAGGTATGCTTTTATTCAGCGCTGAGGTGCATGGGGATAGCTCCTGCAAAGCATGCACGCCTCAGGGTTGTTGTCCCTTTACACTTATTCTCTTAAGGTATACATAGACATGAGGTTGCTCAGTCCGCCTATACATATTTATTATCTATCCCCGCTTCGTATTATAATGAGCCGGAAGGTCCTTTGCACTTGCGCAGTGCCCCTTCTGATCATGGGCAGGGGTCTCAGGATGAAGTAAATGAGTCTTCCTCCTGTGGGCAGGGGTCTTCAAGATGAAGTAAATGAGTCTTCCTCTTCTTAACCTTTTCACCTTTTAATCTTCAGACATGGACTTAGGGTTAGTTGGCGCCCAGTCTGCTTCTCCTGCCACTTATCAGTAGGAACAAACATCTGTGTTTTTGTCATGGTCTTAAGGCTTGATCGCCCAGTCTGCTTCTCCCCGGCTTATCAGCAGGACATTTCATCTGCTTTTGTCAGCAGAACTAGCATCTGCTTCTTCCCCTCCAGCAGTAATCAATGCCTTGGCAAGGTGGCAATGGCAGATACTTAGGACAGACAATACTTTTGTTTAAGCAAAGGAATTCCTTTAACTCCCTTGTACAATTTCTCTGTATTACCCCCTGTACATTGGTTACCTGTGTATCAACATCTGGCAGTTGGTATCATCAGCATTTCCAGACAAATACTATATGCAGAAGGTATTTTTTGAGAGCTAGTGGTTCTGCACTTAAGCCTTACAACACACCTATACTTTGCAAGAACATTGGGAGGAAAAAAAAAAAAATCAAAGGATTTCCAGCAGTAGCCTGTAACTACCCTAGTAACTATAACTAGCCTACATAGTTTGTAGTTAATAACAAGATGACAGGTTTTATTTACCATTGGGTTCAACTCTAAGTTTACTCCTTGAAAAAGCTGAGCCTGCACAGACCATTTTAACACTCATTAGAGAAAGTTTCACTATATGGAAGACACCAATAAAGGGGGGGGGTGGGGGGAGAAGCCATTTGCTTCTCTAAGATGACATCACTAACTGTAATTGTATTCACGGCAAGTAATTCTAATTGTATGCAGAGCAAATGTTCAGGTTTGTAACCAAGTTACGATGCATGGCATGCAATTTTTGCACATCAGTTGAGCCACCGTAAAAAAAGTTCACAGGAAAACTCTAAACATGACACACTAAGCAGTTTAACTGGGTTTGGTTTCTTCACTTTCACTGTCAGCTAAGCAAACATCACCTTATTTATCAAGGGTCTGGCACATGTCACATTTCAGCTGAGGAACTGTAACTTAAGCTGCAACAATTTGGCAACCCTAATGCTTCTGAAAACAAGGTACTATAAAATGAGTGAGGATCATTATCTCAAGCATTTACAAACACTTTGTTGTAGAGAACTACAGCTCGTTTTAGCTGAGCACACTGTTAATGGCAGAGGATAAACATAGTATCAATAGTGTTTCAAACAAGGCAGCTTTGACAATTCTACATGAAATGCTGGGAGTGGGAAGTCAGGTAAACAACTATTCAACATTTTTCCTATACTTATGGTTTTACGATTAGTAAGTTTAAAGATTTCAGCTAAAAGAAGAGGTAGAAATTAGGAAAACTTCAATTATCTCAATTTTCATATAAAACTACTGAAACACATTCAATAAAATATCAGAGTTACAAAAACCTTGATTGCGAGACTAACCACAGTGAATAGATTATCAAAACACATCAAAGCTTCCTACTGAAGCGCTATGTTTTATATACGCATGCAACCCTTCCTTTTCCTATACTTGAGATGGAATGTAAAAATGGTTGACTAAACATTCCTGCAAGTAAACAAGAACTATTTGCAAAGTTAACATACCTCACTGGCAACCAATTTTAACACTCACTATTTGAAATGCAATAACTGACCATGTTGGTATCTTCTTTCATTGCCAAAATTTAACCCTCACAAATAGAAGCGGAAAAAATCAGAGAACAAAGGCATGTTACAGGACATAACACAGCTACTTTTTTACTACAATTTTACTGTCTTGGAGCACTGCCAATGGATTTTAATTGCAAGAATTTCAAAATGCATTAAGATGTGGTTGTTTGGCTTTGTGGGGTTTGGGGCAGAGGGATGTCGTTTCCCCTTGGGGCAACTGGATCTTTCATTATTTTGACAGCAGAAATGCAGCCAAATAAAAGCCCATTATGATAGATTAAAAAATGCCCAACTAAGCAACCTTGAAAACTGTATGGAGTGGTATAAATGTCTAGGATTAAGCATGCAGCCAAAACAATAATAAAAGCCAGAACGTTTATAAACACCTATAGCACAGTCTAGGAATTATGTAGGCCATATTATAAAGCAAATTCTTTAGTGATCTCTGGACATTGTATATAACTGAACAGAATCAAACATTTGTCAAAATCATGGAACAAACAGGTTTGTAGTTTCAATTTTAGATACTCAAAATAACTTCATGAATTTGCTTGCATGAACTAACATCTACTACCAAGGGCTTGGCTGACAAGAACATATCTATAAAATAAAGTAACACTCAGTAAATCATTTGACCAAAGAGGCTTAACTGAAATTGCTACAGATGTCAACAAGAGCCAAAGAGAAGGAAGAATATTAACCCACAGAAAAACCTGCAGATTTAACCTATGTATTAATCCCATCTCTGCTGCCTTGTAAATAAGAACAGGGTAGAAAGAGTGAGGGAGCAGAGAAAGCAGGCAAGAGAGAGATGAAAGATGGCAGGCATCAGAAACTGAAAATACCTTAGCTGGTATTTGACCAGTACCAAACACTTCCACTGTCATAGTTTAAGCCCAGCTGGTAACTCAGAATCAGCCACTCACTCTCTCTCCCCATTCCTACCCCCTCGCTCCTAGAGGGATAGGAAGGAGAATCAAAAGAATGAAAATCCCATGGGTTGAAATAAGAACAGTCCAGTAACTAAGGTATAACACCAAACTATTACTACTGCTAGTAATAATAATAATAATAATAATGATAGGGGAAATAACAAGGGGAGAGAATATAAAACTAAAAGGCGAAAAGGAAACAAACAAAAAACACAAGTGATTCACAATACAGCTGCTCACCACCCACTGACCAATAGCCAGCCTGACCTGAGCAGTGAGTGATCTGGGCCTTTCAGGTAACTCCCTCCAGTTTATATACTGAGTGTTACGTGCTGTAGTATGGAATAACCCTCTGGCTAGGTAGGGT
The DNA here is from genome assembly GCF_012275295.1 of Melopsittacus undulatus. Taxonomy (NCBI): domain Eukaryota; kingdom Metazoa; phylum Chordata; class Aves; order Psittaciformes; family Psittaculidae; genus Melopsittacus; species Melopsittacus undulatus. The sequence goes on along the minus strand of NC_047557.1, from coordinate 39,799,744 downwards.
CAGGTGTCCTCTCTCTGCTTTCCCCCAGGTTCTCGTGCCCCTCTTCATTGGCAGAACACGAGATTGAAAGTCCTTGTTCAGAATAAACATTACTTAGCAAGAACTAAAAACACTGGTATTATCAGCACTGTGCTCAGACTTAAGTTGAAAACTCAGCACTGCACCAGCTACTAAGAAAGAGAAAAATAACTGCTACAGCTGAAACAGGACACCCACTCACATATTTTAACATAAATTCTGCTTTTTAGCAACAGCATTATCAGCTTCTGAACCCTTTTGGTTACTTCATACAAATTGCTGCCTTTGCCTTTCATTTGTGCTGTTTTTTCCTCTTTAAGAACACCTTCAGGAGACAGGCTGTAAGTTTTTGAGGATGACAGTGCCTGCCAAACACCTGCTCTATTGACACCTACTGTAAAATAGGTCATGAAAGATAGCACAAAGTACTAGATATTCTTCATTCCTCAATAAATTCAAATTGTTAGCATGTAGGGAATGGATTGCACCTACTATACACTTGCTCTGCTACTGTATCTGAATGTGGTATGCAAAAGTAGCCATCTTTATTACAATAGGTGTAGCCATAAAAAATAATTTTTTTTAAAAGAAGTGCTTGTGTGCTCACAGATTTGTGTCAATTATCTGCCTGTATCATCCTACTAACATAGCTTGCCCATAAGAGACACCAGCTATTCAAATAACAAGTTGTGTTAAGTAAGATACACTTGAGACATTACCTAATAAACAGGTGTGCCAAGTCAACCGAGAATTAAATATTTTAAAGGACAGTATAGAAGGTCTGACTATGACATGGAATGAAAAACTTATTTAGGCCCAGTCAAAAGAAAATAGCAACATGGTGAAACAGCTGATCTCTCATCCTGTCTGGAAACCTCAGTGTCACTTCACTTCTCCCAGATAACTGTCATTACTTTAATCATTTCTTTGGGTATTGAAATACAACTTCATTAGGTCTAGAGCATGCAAAAATACGTAACTTGTCTAGATACTTCTCTAACCTGTTTACCTAAGGCAAGTACTTAGACATTTGTTAACACAGCTTATTGAAACTATCCAAATAAGAAGAGGTTTAAAACACTATCTTTCCGAGCATCAGGATTAAATAATCATCCTTGATAACTGCCTAACACAGTAGCTTTTTATTCTGCTTCATACTAACAGAATTCTTAAGGTAAAAATAACAAGCTTTTGTACCCTCTTACATTGTTTTCTGAGCCTTGGCCTTACCTATTCAAAGTACCTTCTTTAATTTCACAGGCTCTCATATGTTCTCCCTTTCGCATTGCCTTTTGAATTTCAGGTTATTCAGTTCTTGCAAAACTCTCAGCCATGACTCTGTGTCCAGATACCACATCTATCTTTAGTATGGAGACAGACTGCATTTTTACCCTTGTTGGGGTTTTTTTTAAGAGACAAAAAAATAAATAAAAGAATCATAGCATCCCAAGGCTTGGAAGGGACCTCGAAAGATATCTAGTCCAATCCCCCGGCAAGAGCAGGGAAACCTAGAGTACATCACACAGGAACTTCTCCAGGTGGGCCTTGAATATCTCCAACGTAGGAGACTCCACAACCCCCCTGGGCAACCTGTTCCAGTGCTCTGTCACTCTCACAGTAAAGAAGTTCTTCCTGATATTCACATGCAAACTCCTATGCTCTAGTTTACACCCACTGCCCTTTGTCCTAACACTGGATATCACTGAAAAAAAACCTAGCTCCATCATCCTGACACCCACCCTTTACGTATTTGTAAACACTGATGAGCTCACCCCTCACTCTCCTCCAAGCTAAAGAGACCCAGCTCCCTCAGCTTCTCCTCATAAGGGAGGTGTTCCACTCCCTTCATCATCTTTGTGGCTCTGCGCTGGACTCTTTCAAGCAATTCCCTGTCCTTCTTGAACTGAGGGGTCCAGAACTGGACACAATATTCCAGATGCGGCCTCACCAAGGCAGAGTAGAGGGAGAGGAAAACCTCTCTTGCTCTACTAACCACACCCTTTCTAATGCACCCTAGGATGCCATTTGCCTTCTTGGCCACAAGGGCACATTGCTGGCTCATGGTCATCCTCCTGTCCACCAGGACCCCCAGGTCCCTTTCCCCTTCACTTCTTTCCAGCAGGTCAACCCCCAACCTGTACTGGTACATGGGGTTGTTCTTCCCCAGATGCAAGACTCTACACTTGCCCTTGTTGAATTTCATCAAGTTTCTCCCTGCCCAACCCTCCAGCCTGTCCAGGTCTGGCTGAATGGCAACACAGCCTTCTGGTGTGTCAGCCACTCCTCCCAGTTTAGTGTCATCAGCAAACTTGCTGAGGGTACACTCAGTTCCCTCATCCAGGTCGTTGATGAAAATATTAAACAGCAGACTCATCTGTAGTTATAATGTGCTCATGTATGTTGTTTGGAGCAGTTTCATCACACAACTTTACTACACAGATTGAATCTGGATAGATTTAATGTGGCATGATGAATTCTCTTATTATGCAAAACTAAAAAGCTTGTTCATTAAAAAGTCATTACTAAAGCTCTCAAATTTGAAGAAGCTGAAACTATATAAAGTTAGTTTTAATCCATATAACAAGAATCTACCAACAGGTTACCATTCTTGATTTAAACACGTTAGCTATGAAATACCGTAACAACATAATCTGTTCCAGCATCTAAAAAAACTCCCTTGGTTATTTAATCATTCCAAAACAAACAAAAAAAAAAGCCTCTTAAAATTTAGGATACAGATTTATAGTGCATCTGCAGTCCTATAGCATCCAAGAAGCACTGGTCATTTGTTACAAAAAGAAAAATTCCATATTAATTGCTATCAAAATATCTAATTGATTTGGGACAATGTAATTTCAAGACTACCTGATTTATGTAAAATTTAGCAAGTTTATGACACACAAAGACAAGTACTATATAAAAACACAGAGCTGTTAATGGAAATGCTTTCAGAGAGTGCAGGCAAGCACAAAAATGTATTAAGTTTACACAAAATACAAAGACAAAATTGTACTATTTTATTAAAATTATAATAATAATTTAGTTCCATAATTTCAGTCATTAGGAAGACAATTAAATTACCAGTAGAATCTAGATACACTGAGTGTAGGGATCTACTAATCAGTGATGCCCTCCATATAAATACAGCAGTCTACTGCTATTACTACTGTTACTGCCTTTTAGATAGAGGCATGCAATTTTTAAGTCCTCCAAGATCTTTGGAATGAAACAAAACACATTGTTTGAAAAGAAACATTAAACACAGTTTATGTGTTAATGCCAGTGAAAGCATCATGCAGTAGATGAGATAAAAATAAGCCTCTACAGGCAATCCTTCAGCAATGCTACAGTTAGGCATCTCAGAGCAAGATGTAGCTTCATATATCAATTTTCATGCTAAGCAAGTGTACAGACTAAGTAGAGAAAAACTAATCTTTTCTCTAGTACAAAGGCACCATTCTGTAAAAAAAGGAATTTAAAGAAAAAATATACTAAAGCCTCTAAAATATTAAAACTACTTGAAGAGGAAATAATATAAAACTCAAAATTAAGTTCCACATAGATAAAAAAATCGTAACAGCCCAATATTAACACTCTACATTAAAATTAGTAAGAAATATTTAGGATTTCTTTTTAAGTGATAGAGCTAATGTGCATCTAGTCTGGTAAGAGTTGCCTCGTAGAACCATAACCTGCCAAGAGTAAACACCAGCAATCTATAGAGCTGGAAAAATAAGGTTTTACCTCTTTGCAATGTCTAAACATTGCCCAAAATATTTAAATGTTCTATATCTTAGAGTTCCTTTCTCCAGAGAGGTACAGAGGTCAGGCTAGTGTGGTGCTGACAGCTCTATGGCGTTAGTGCCATCTTCATTCTTTATTATTAGACAAAGTTGCAAGTGTGAAGCTGCTGTCCTTATACTGATACCAGGTCTGAACAATAGCAACAGCAAGAAAGATGGAGGGAGGAAGGACTATTTATTCTATGATTCTATTCCCTGCCCATGGCAGGGGCTTGGAACTAGATGATCTTAAGGTCCTTTCCAACCCTATCCATTCTATGATTCTATTTTACATTATCTTGCTTGCCTTTCTTGAAATGAAAAAAGAAATTCTGATAACTTAAGAACACATATGATGTCTTCTATACACAGACTATTCATTTGATACTGTGTCTTTCAGCAAAAGTGCAACTCGTTCCTTTCCAGTAAGACATACACAACGCACAGTATATAACACATCAGTGCTACACTGGGCCTTACTGTTATAGATCAAGGACTACTCCTTCTTCTCCAGCAGTTAACGGGTGCTGTTGCAGTGTTACAACTCCATACAGAGACTGAACTTTGCAAAGATCCCAAAAATGCCCTGACTAACTGAAGGAAAATTACAGCAGACATGAAATCAAACAAGAACATCATTTCGGAAAACAGATGCATGACACAAAAATGTCCAAGACACTAAAAAATCTGGTTCATAAACATGAGTACCTAAGACTGGAATTGTACCTCGAGGATGCTTCACACCTGCAGACGTATGAACACACATGTAAAAAAAAACCAAACTCTCTGTGTACTTCTGCTTTTGCTGATGCTGCAGACACCCAGAATGCACATTTAAAACCCAGGCAAGAGTGGTCACTGCAGACGCATCTGTCAATCGTGTGGGTCTTACTCTTCTTAAGATGCCTTACTTTGCCCAGACCCAGACATACTGGAAGGAGAGATCTTCGTTGCTGTTTTCTTGTACTTATGCTACTAAAGGGACCTCCACAGAACAGAATACTTCCCCTCCTTCGGAACTGGCATGCTAACTGCCATTCTACAGACTATTCTACTAGCCTAGCACGTCTGGTCATAGCCTCTGCAAACACCTAAGACAGTCTCCATTCCCGATTCTTCAACGCTAAAAATGGCAAATACTCTAGACCTACTGATGATAGCACCAAGCAATGGAATGTCACTGCTGTTCGCAGAGAGGCTGCTCGCTTTCACCGGCACACCACCGATACTAATATGCTATCAAAACCCCGTTTGTTTCAGTTTCTTATTTCCTGATAGGGAAGAAAGTCGGTCCAGTTTGGCGCTCAGCAAGGCCGGGTAAAACTACTCGCCCAGCCCTCCCCGAACTTTCCGCGAGCGCCTTAAGCGCCGCTCGGACCGACACCCGCAACCTTCCCACCCAGGGTACGACCCAGCTAGGAGAAGGCAGCAGGGACAACTCCACACGGAAGAATTAACCGCAAGCGGGCATTCACACACCCCCAGCGCTTCCTCCGCCCGCTGCAGCGCCTCCCGGCCTCTCCCTGCTGCCGCACCCGGCTGCTCCACGCCCCCCGCGGACACTTCCCTGCCACCCGCCCCCACAACTATTTTTAAGCTGCCGAGCAGGTGGAGCGGCGGCGGAGCTGCTGGCAGTCAGCCCAGCGCGGTGGTGGGGCGGCATCGCCCGCTACGGCCCGACCGGCCCCGACGCTCAGGGACCACCGCCTCGGTCTCCTCCCCGCGGGGCCGGGCGGGCAGCTAAGCGAGGGTGCTGAAGGCGGAGGGCGGGCGGGCAGGCTGCTCCCCAGCGCAGCCGGGCCAGGCGGCTCGTTCCCCCGCGGCATGGCAGCCCCCTACCTCCCCAGATGCCCAGCTTCAGCTGGGAGCTGTCGAGGTTCACCACGTAGTCTCCGAGGAAACGGTTCAGGACGTCCACAACCAGCGACTCAAACACCATCCTGCCCCCCGCTGCCGCGCCGGCGGCAGCAGTACCAGCACCACCAACACAACTCCAGCTCCTGCACGGCCACTGCCCCTCCCCCAGCCCGAAGGGACGGCGCTGGCGCCCCGTTCCGCCTCCCCCGCATGCGCATTGGGCCGCTCTCTGTCGCGCAGGCGCGGTAGTTTGGTGCCGGCCGCAGGCAAGGGAGGGCGGGGTGCGCTGCGCCACGGGAGGTGGTGGGGCCTAGGTGGGGTGTGGGGAGAGAGAGGGGAGCAGGTTGACCGGGAATAGGTGCTTCCAGGTGTGCCCGAGCTCTGTACGAACGCCTCGCGGCCGGCAGCTCTTCCCCGGGCTTAGGATGTCAGTCAGCTGGGCCAAGTGGTTCAAATGCGATGGCCATTACAATTTTTTCGAATATGTTTTTTTTCCCCAGCTTAAGCCAGTGTAAAATTACTGCAACACTCAGCTGACTGAATTTCTGTCGACGACACCAAGCTGTGTGGTGCAATCGACACACTGGAAGGAAGGAATGCCATCCAGAAGGACCTTGAAAAGCACAAGGGGTGTCCAATGCCGACCTCATGAAGTTCAACAAGGTCAAGTGCAAGGTCCTACACCTGGGTTGGGGCAACCTCAGGCACAGGGTTGGGCAGAGAATCGATGAAAGCAGTGCTGGGGAGAAGGACTTGGGGGTGTTGGCTGATGAGAAGCTCAACATGAGCTGGCTTGAGTGAGAAACCAACCATATCCTGGGCTGCTTCAAAAGGAGCAGGCCAGCTGGTCTAAGGAGGTGATCCTGCCCCACTACCCTGCTCTCATGAGACCCGATCTGCAGTACTGTGTTCAGCTCTGGGATCCCCAATACAAGAGGGACATGAACCTGCTCAAGCAAGTCCAGAGCAGGGCTGAAACATCTTGCTATGGAGACAGGCTGAGAAAGTTGGCCTTCTTCAGCCTGGATAAGAGAAAGCTTAAGGAAGACCTTAGAGCAGTGTCCAGGACCTAAAGCGTGCCTAAAGGAAATCTGGAAAAGGACTTTTTTACAGAGGCATGTAGTTACAAGACAAGGGCTAATTGCTTTAAACTGACAGAGGGGAGGTTTAGATAAGACATTAGGAAAAATATTCTTCACTGAGGGTGGTGAGGCACTGACACAGGTTTCCCAGAGAAACTGTGGCTGCCCCATCTCTGGAAGTGTTTAAGGCCAGACTGGAGGGGACTTTGAGCAACCTGGTCTGAGCCTATGGCAGGGGGGTTGGACTTCAAGGTCCTTTCCAACCCTATCCATTCTATAATTCTATTATTAGCATAATGACTAAACCAAGTTGAATCTTGGTACTTCTCCAAAGAGCTTGACTCTCACACCACTGGGATGTGGTGAATCAAACTGCAAAATGTGGGTCATGTTTGCCCTGAATGACTCTGCCAATGCCTCCTGCGCTCACAAGATTCTTGTTCTGTCAAACAGCCACAGTGATGATGGCAGGAAGAAAATAATTTATATCCAACCTGTTCCTGGAACTACAACAATTAGGTTTTAAATTAAGTTAAAAAGTTTCATTGGTAAGCAAAAACCCTGAGTTTTTACAGCATGCAGTATTGAGTTTGCATGGCACATTTGCAGATACAGAGGGCAGCATTTCTTAGAAGAGACTGAGTACTGCCCTGTGCCAGACAGACCATTCCTGCCAGCTCCAACTCACCCACTCCAGAGCACAGCTGGACCTCTCAGCAATGCCTGTGGCACCTCTGTGATAATGTATTTAAGAAAGGGTAAAAATTGCTGCACAGCAGCTGTGAGTGAGAGGAGTGAGAAAAACACGGGAGAAGCAGCCTTGCAGGCACTGGGGTGAATGCAGGAGGAGGGGAGGACGTGCTGCAAGCACCAAAGCACAAATTCCCCTGCAGCCTGTGGTGCAGGCCATGGTAAGGCAGGCTGTCCCCCTGCAGACCACGAAGATCCACGCCGGAGCAGATAACTACCTGCAGCCCATGGAGGACCCACACTGGATCAGGTGGGTGTTCCCCAAAGGAAGCAGCAGCCCATGGAGGAGTGGTTTTCTGTCGTGACCTTGTAGCCATAGCTAGAAGTCTGTAACATTTGCAGACTTATCAAGGCAAGAGAGTTCAGAAGAAATCTGAGCAGTGTTCACACAGAGGTCAGGATGGCAGGTCATCAGGTCATCTTCAGGATACAGGGCTGTCCTCTGGTACAGGACAATCACAGCCAGCCTTCTCAGTCATGTACTAAGAGTTCAGGGAAGTAAACTTGCCCACAGAAAAAATAAATAAAAGACGTTTCTGCTTGTTTTTGTCCCAAAAACTTCTAATTTCCAGGGTCTAATGAAATCATATAACTTTAGACCTATTGATTCCATGTATTTTCATGTACATAAATATGAAAATTCTCATGCTTGTTTCTTCAGTGTTGCTGGTAGTGCTTTCAGAAAGGCTTTGGCTCAAACCAGCATGAGAGGTGGTGAATTAAAACAGGATGGACTGTGAACCTCATTTAGTGTATCACCAAACCCCACCAAACATTGAGTTCTGTCAATCTTACAGGGATGTCAAAATGTATGAACTCTTTCATAAACCATTTTTGGATGCATTCGTAATTACAGTAAAGCCACACATCACAGGGATGCTTTATTTCTAAGTCTTTCAGAGACACATGGTTTTGAGTCTTCTTTGGAATCAGCTGAATCATGCTGGAACAATGTTTTCTCTAGTTACACAATCTTTCCTGAGGACAAGGTGAAATATGTGTATGTCCTAAACTACTTTAATTATACATGCAGCAATGTACTAACTGCTGTAAAATGTAGTAAGCTTGCTCAGTAAATCCAGAGTACTGAGACTAAACTCTTCAAAACTAGAAGAGTCTAAACACTGCAGAATTTTACATCTGTTCATGATACACAATAAAAACTCCAAGGTCTGCTTATCAATAAAGCATTTCATTTCAATTTTAGGGCTAGTACTTGCAGTTGTAGCAACAAACTAGAGAGTAATTGCATTCTTCCTGCCATCATCATCAATGAAATGTATTCAGTGGTTTGGCAAAACAAACACTGAAAGTTCAGTAGGCTTCTGAATACATTCATCAGGAAAACACTGATCTTCAAGTTTTGTTCAGCAGACTCCTAGCACTGTAAACTGTGTCTTTTCCCTCACTAGTTGTAAAATGCTCTCTTGTTGATGTCTGCTGAAAAGAATTATTTGTTGCTTACATCAATACCATCAAGAATGTGTTTTTGGTGCCTAAGTTGATTGAAGATGTCTGGCCCTGTGTGTGAATGGTTACTAGAAATAGAACACAAAGTAGAAGGTTCCTGCCTTAACTGAAGAGGTGCCATATGGCAAAAGAAAGGAACTTCATAACATTGTCTATGACACTAAGGACAATAATTAAGCCCAAGTATATTACATCCACACTTTATCCATATGATTCAGTATGAGCTTTTCCATTTAAGCTAATGTTTTTCCATATTTATGGTTTCAATTTGGTAGTTTGATATTAAACAATATTGTCATTTTTTTATGGTTACTAATTTGTTATTATTGCATAAACTTTTTGTTTCAGAATCATAAAATGAGAATTTTGTTGGGTTTTTTTGTTTATTTTGGATTTTTTTTTTTTTTTTTTTTTTAGGAAAACGGGATATTTCTCTAGAGATTAGGTATATTAGCCAGGTTGTTACAGCACTCATTGGTCTTGATAGAGGAATAAAGATCTGGAATTCCTTTCTGAAGTCAAGGCATTTCTTAGCAACTTGGAGTTCTCATGTGAACTACATCCTTTATTAGTTGAAATACTTTGACTTTAACTAAATAAGATTATTGCAGATAATATATAGTCAGAAGAAAATGTACTAAATGGAATTACAGTCTAACATAACAGTAAACAAAAGAAGTTTTTTAAATACTTTTTGCATTTTGGCAGTTGTCATTGATTAAAAGATTTTATGAAGTACTGTACTTAACATTTAGTTTACACCAGATTTTGGAAACTGCATTTAAGTTTAAATAGGGTAAATCATATATATCTCTACTATAACTGAAAGGATTTTGGAGCTATATCCTGACTCTCATGTTTCCAGTGTAGATAAAATACATAGAAATGATTACTCTGAAGAATTCCAATTGAAACAAAGAAACATGAAAAAAAAAAAAAATGGCAACAACTAGCAACGCACCTTAAAAGTGGCACTTCCTCAACCATCACATGCACTCTGAGTTGGCTTCCCAAACAGCCAGTGTTTGCAATAGCATTTGTTTCTACTCTCTGGTTTTAGAAGAGCAGCATTAATGTCATTGTAAGTGATTCTCAGATTAGTGAAGTAAACAGAGATGTTACCACTGATTCCAGTAGAAATGGCATCAGGGCCCCAGCAGGGCAGTTCTGAATGCTGGGAATACAAGTAATTTGTGTTTGATATGACAGATTTACACAAGAGAAACCCATGTTAATAAGATTGTTCATAGGTTACACATGCTATTGACAGAACTGCTCAGGGTACAATATCTGCTATTTTGCATAAGCCAGACCTCATTTTGACAGAAATGGCAGCTAGATATAACTTCCTTAATTTTAAGAAATCACTTTGAGAACTCATAGGCTATCTTGATCTTTTTATTCACTCCTAGCCTTTGTGGGTGAAGTATGGCTCTATTTGTTCAGCTGCAGTGTACAGTCCTGCTGTACTGCAGAGACAAATACCCACAGTGCTGCATAACCTGCACAATGTGTGGCACTTTGCTTCTATTTCTATGTGCTATCTAATTATTAGATATATTATTTGTGTTTTAACTAAATACAAAGTACTAGTCTTCAGTGAAGCCTGTACTCCCTGTCCTGCATTCACACGTCTGTTGTGCTACTGAACCTCAGTCAGGTAATATAGTTGTGCGGTTTAACTCCAGCTGGCAACTAAGTACCACACAGCCCCTGTCTCACTTCTTCCCCACTGGTGAGATGGGGATGAGAATCAGGAAAAGGTAAAACCTGCAGGTTGAGATGCAGACAGTGAAATAATTGAAATGAAGTCAAATGTAATAGTAATAATTGTAATGAAAAAGAGAGGAATAAAGCCCAAGAAAGACAAGTGATGCACAATACAATTGCTCACCACCCCCTAACCAATACCCAGCCCGACCCAAGCAGCGATCTGGGCCTTCCAGATGTCTCCCTCCCTGTTTATATACTGGGCATGACATGCTGTGGTATGGAATATTCTTCAGCTAGTTTGGGTCAGGTGTCCTGTATCTGCTTCTTCCCAGCTTCTTGTGCATCCCTCACTGGCAGACAATGAGACTGAAAAAGTCTTTGATCAGGGTAAGCACTACCAAGCAACAACTAAAACATTGATGTGTTATTAACATTGTTCTCAGACTAAAGCCAAAGCACAGCACTGCACCCACCACTAGGAAAAAGATATAACTATCCCAGCTGAAAAAAGACACAGCTGTACTGTTGTAATGCTGAAGGTTAGTAGTAGTAGTCAAATCGTAGTTTTTATGTTAGATTTAACCTGTAAGACTCTTTAGTCTGCTAAATGCATTTTCCCATAGAAAGAGGACATATGGGCACTTGTACTTCAGTTAGAGGAGTGATGTACTGCTGTAGTTAAAATCCCCATGACACTAGAGTTCAATTAATTTTAAGAAAACCTAGCCCAGGTAGCCTAGTCATAAGCCCATGGTTACTTCTGTCATTATATGAGAAAATCACTAGGGTGCAAACTTGTACAAAAGCAGCTGGTAACTTGTGGCAGGTAACTGTTTAGGAGGCCTGAAGTCATCACTGATGAGAAATAAAAGGGCATGTGGAAAATAACAGAGAAAAAACATGGAAAAACAGACACCCACCCACCACCAAAGCATAAATTTTTCATGTACATATAATTTGTAACTGACACCACTTGCCATCTGCAAAGCAATGCCTGAATTGGTGTTAGCCAGTTTCAACTTTAGGTACAGTGAATTTTCTAGATCATTATAATAAGTCAGTAAGTGTTGTTATCATGATTTTCCCTCTTGATTTGTGCCAGTAAACATTTTTGGTATCAGAGAGAAAACTCAGAATGATGATGATTTTTTTTTCTTATGAAATGATAACTAGAAATTTGGTGAGCCTGTTTGGTTAGATAATCTTTAAATTCTTTCTAATACTGTATAGTCATGACTTTAGAACATGATTTTGTGACAAATCCAAGTGTAATGTGTAATTTACTTGATTAGTAGTAACAACAAATTCATCTACGCCCATTAATATCTTTGCATCTATTCTGCTGACAGGCAGGGTATGCAACAAAACGACCATACACTAGTTTGTATAACACACACAGTTTATTAAACAAGCACACTAAAGCAGATAAGCACTCTAAAACAAACAAGCACACTAACGCGGGTATATATCTCTATATATTCAGTAAATAAGTACAATAAATCATATATATATATATAAATACAGTGGAAAATTAGGAATGCATCACATCATTGCTGCATAGAGAGGACAGAGATTAAGAAGAAATACATCACCAATTACCATCAAATCATCATCCAGGCCCACACTTTAAGCTGGGAAGTCCTGTTGCAACCAATGCCAGGAGTCTGAGGTAGTTGGGAAAATACCTCTGCAGTGCATACACCCATAGGTGAGGTTTTGGATTTGCCTACAAAGGGGGTCCTGCTTTTATACCCTTAGAAAAACAACTGGCTTTATGATAGATTGATAATTGTTTACTTGTGGGCAGTGCAGTTTCTCATGATCTGCTGTTATCCACACCAGTGTAGCCAAGTATGAAGGTCATGGAAAGCTGTACCCCCATGTTTTCCTGCCTCTTTCCAACAGACAGTCATGATGAACGTAAACATAAATACTCTACTGAATACACTTTGACAAAAAACGCACTTGGTTATGTCTCTCAGCCATGAGAGGGAATCAGCTCTCACGTAGGTTCCCATCCATTACAGCATCCCCTCTTCTTTAAAATTTTTAAATATTAAACAGTAATTATTATTTTACATCTCTCACTCTCTTTTCTACTATTGCAACAATATTTCATCTCATGGTCAGCTACGGACCCAAATCCTCTTGTAGGAGGATTTATCAAGAACTTTCAGACTATCTAAATAATGATAAAACCTATTAACTGTTTGTTCTATATTTTCAGTTTTCAAAGATATCTGTCAGGCTAATGGTTCACAACAGACATTTCTAGGCTGCTTATTGGTTTCTCCCTGATTCTATGCTGTAGAATTCTGTCTAGCAATTTCTTCACTTATTTTTCCTTGTTCTGAGTTGTACTTAATTTATCTTCAGAACCCTGACCTCAAGTAATTATTTCAATGGGGAAAAATGTGTATGAAGACCAGAACTCAAATAATAGTCATCTGCTTGTGAAATTGTCTCTCTTCTCTGTTTTACTTCTATTGGGCAATCCTCTGTAACTGGAAGAATAAGTCTTTAAAAATGCCTAAAATTCAGCTTGTCACGGGTACCTCAAGTTGCTCAAATTGTCTTAATCCACATGCCTTGATGCCTGTTGAAATCCTTCTTCTCAAGACATGGGACAAGCTGGCCATACATCATTTGGGGAAGTGTAGCAATAAGGAAGGGATGCCTAGAAATTGAACTGAAGTACTAGGGCATTCAGTGCACATTGGTCTTGTAATATTTAAGTAGGTTGGCCAAAAATAAGCAGTTTCCTCTATGCAGTAAGCAAAGCATTCTGCCTGCCGTGCTTCAGGGCCCTCACAGTGAAATGCATTTAAACCACTTCTACTTGAGGAAGTTTCTTGCATCACATCAGATCAATCATAGTTTTGAAGGCTTAAACAACTGGATATCAGTAATTTTATGAATTTCAGTGTCATTTGGTAGATTTACACACATGTAGAGGAGGTTGCATAACAGTCTCTGAGCATAAAGCCAACTGATGTATTAAAAATCATATTTTCAGACTGAACAAGGCAGGTCTGAAGTGATCACTGTGCTAAAGAAAACGGTATGTTCATAAATTGTGGTACGGTAACATGCATGCATCTCGGATTACCAAACCATTAGCTTGGTGGTACATCCAGGGTCATTAATCTTCTGTTCCTAGAAATTAAGGTCTTAGTCCAGTTCCACAAAGAGTTTATTTGGAACTAGCTTGCAAGCACTTGTACCACTGTTTGGTACTCACATGTCTGTTGTTTTTTTGAACCTCTGAATTTAGGACCTTGTATACCATTTCATACCTTTGCTGAATTCTTGTTGATTTATGCCTTGGAGATTGCTTTAGAATTCTCCTGATTTCCACTTCCACTTCTCCTGGGTTGGCAGAAGTGACATAAGGTCGACTTTAGTCAACTTTCCAATTCTCCTGGGTTGGCCGAAATGACATATCATAGAATCATAAAATAGTTAGGATTGGAAAGGACCTCAAGATCATCTAGTTCCAACCCCCCTGCCATGGGCAGGGACACCTCACACTAAACCGTATCACCCAAGGCTTCATCCAACCTGGTCTTGAACAGCGCCAGGGATGGAGCATTCACTACCTCCCTGGGCAACCCATTCCAGTACCTCACCACCCTAACAGGAAAGAATTTCTTCCTTATATCCAGTCTAAACCTCTGCTGTTTAAGTTTCAACCCGTTACCCCTTGTCCTATCACTACAGTCCCTAATGAATAGTCCATCCCCAGCATCCCTGTAGGCCCCCTTCAGATACTGGAAGGCTGTTAGGAGGTCTCCACGCAGCCTTCTCTTCTCCAGGATGAACAGCCCCAACTTTCTCAGCCTGTCTTCATATGGGAGGTGCTCCAGTCCCCTGATCATCCTCGTGGACCTCCTCTGGACTTGTCCTTTCTATGTTGAGGACACCAGAACTGCACACAATACTCCAAGTGAGGTCTCATGAGAGCAGAGTAGAGGGGCAGGATCACCTCCGTCGACCTGCTGGTCATGCTCCTCTTGATGCAGCCCAGGATACAGGTGGCTTTCTGGGCTGGGAGTGCACATTGAAGCTGGCTCATGTTCATTTTCTCATTGACTAACACCCCCAAGTCCTTCTCCGCAGGACTACCATGAATTTCCTTTTTGCCCAACCTGTAGCTGTGCCTAGGATTGCTCCGACCCATGTGTACGACCTTGCACTTGGCATGGTTAAACTTCATGAGGTTGGCATCAGCCCACCTCACAAGTGTGTCAAGGTCCCTCTGAATGGCATTCCTTCCCTCTAGCATATCAACTGAACCACACAACTTGGTGTCATCGGCAAACTTGCTGAGGGCGCACTCAATTCCATTGTCCATGTCAGCGACAAAGATATTAAACAAGACCTGTCCCAACACCGATCCCTGAGGGACACCACTCATTACTGGTCTCCAACCGGACATTGAACCATTGACCACAACTCTTTGAGTGTGACCATCCAGCCAGTTCTTTATCCACCGAGTGGTCCACCTATCAAATTGATGACACTCCAATTTAGAGACAAGGATGTCATGTGGGACAGCGTCGAACGCTTTGCACAAGTCGAGGTAGATGACGTCAACTGCTCCACCCCTGTCCATCACTTTTGTAGCCCCGTTATAGAAGGCCACCAAATTGGTCAGGCAGGATTTTCCCCTAGTGAAGCCATGCTGGCTGTCATCAAGCACCTTTCTCTTTTTCATGTGCCCTAGCATGCCTTCCAGGAGAATCTGCTCCCAGATTTTGCCAGGCACAGAGGTGAGACTGACTGGTCTGTAATTCCCCGGGTCATCCATTTTCCCCTTCTTGAAAATGGGGGTTATATTTCCCTTTTTCCAGTCATCAGGAACTTCACCTGACTGCCATGATTTTTCAAATATGATGGCCAGTGGCTTTGCAACTTCATTCACCAGCTCCTTCAGGACCCGTGGATGGATTTCATCAGGTCCCATGGACTTGTGTACATTCAGGTTCTTAAGATGGTCTCGAACCAGATCCTCTCGGACAGTGGGCCCAAGGTCTAGGTTTTCACAGTCCCTGCGTCCGCCTTCCAAGACTTGGGTGCTGAGGTCAGAGCCTTTGCCAGTGAAGACTGAAGCAAAGAAGCCATTCAGAACCTCAGCCTTCTCCAAGTCCTGTGCAGCCAGTTCTCCTGAAAGCTTCCAAAGGGGCCTTACATTGTCCTTAGTCTGGTTTTTTAGCTGCTACATACCTATAAAATCCCTTCCTGTTACCTTTAACATCCCTTGCCAAGTTTAGCTCCAATTGAGCCTTAGCTTTCCTAACTTGGTCCCTAAATACCCGGACAACATCCCTGTATTCATCCCAGGCCACCTGTCCTTGTTTCCACCTTTTATAAGCCTCTTTTTTCTTGTGAATTATTCTCAGCAGCTCCTTATCCTGCTTGTGCCAGGCCGTACCGTCGCCCCAACAGATGCCAGAGTGGTTGAGTCCCCCATGAGAACAAGGGCCTGTGAGCGTGAGGCTTTTCCTATTTGTCTGTAGCGTTCTTCATCCACAGGTTCCTCTTGATCAGGCGGTCTGTAACCGATCCCCACAGTAATGCCTCTCATTGCTGTTCTCCCTTTAACCCTGACCCACAAACTTTCTGTTAACTGATCACCTGTCCCCAGACAGAGTTCCATACTCTCCAGCCTATCCCTAACATAAAGGGCAACTCCCCCTCCCCTTCTACCGGGCCTGTCTTTTCTAAAAAGCCTGTAATCTTCCATTCCAACACTCCAGTCAAACGAGCCACCCCACCATGTTTCTGTGATGCCTATTATATCATAGCCCTGTAGATGTGCCCACATCTCTAATTACTCTTGTTTATTCCCCATGCTACTGGCATTTGTATAGAGGCATCTGATCCAAGCTCCAAATGAAGCCGGCTCAGTGGCTGGAGTGGCTAGAATACCCCTACATTGCTCAGAGTATTTATTATAGGTGCTGGCAACTGACTGGGTGTGTTGGGATGGAATGATGCTCCCCTCCCCCAACACAACTAGCTTAAAGCATCCTTGACAAGTCTGGCAAGCCTCCCAGCAAAGCCACTCTTCCCTTTCTTTATCAGAGCAGTTCCACCAGCCCCCAGTAGGCCTGGCCTATAAATGTGGGCCCCATGTTTGAGACACCCAAACCCTTGACTATGACACCACCCTTTTAACCATTTATTAACCTGTCCAACCCTCCTTGCCTTTGGAAGGTCCTCCCCTGTGTCTTGGAGAATTGTCGAAAAGACTATCTGAGCTCTACAACCCCTGACCACCTCTCCCAGAGCTCTGTAGTCCTTTGTTATACTCCTCAGGCTACTACTATCTATATCCCTAGCACCCACATGTATCACTAGAAGTGGGTAATAGTCCGTGGGACTTACTAGAGCAGGCAGCCTCTCCGCAACATCCCTGATCCGTGCCTCAGGTAGGCAACACACCTCCCTTGCGACCGGGTCAGGCCGACAGATGAGCGCTTCTGTCCCTTTCAAGGCAGAGTCCCCTACTACTACAACCGCCGCTTTTTCCTGGCGGCACCAGTAGAGATCTTCTGTACCAGTGCACCAGCCACTGTTTCTGATGCAAGTGCATTTCCTCATCAGCCCCCTGCAGGACAGCAAAGCGGTTCTGGGTGGGTGCAGCAGATTTAGGAGGAAGCCCCTTGCTTTTAATTGCTCTCTTCCTCCTTTGGTTGTTTTTTTTTGTTTTGTTACTAAATCCCAGCTTCCCTGATCAACAGCTTCCTTCTTTCCTCCATGAGTTAGAGAGGAAGTTTGAGGCCCCTGTGCTGTTTGGTCCTGGAGCAAGCAGTCCTGTTTCCTCTCGGCTTCCCTGACATCTTGCAGTTTACTGACAGCATCCCATAGCTCAGCCAGCTGCTGCAGGAGGACCTCCATCAGGGAGCAGCGAGCGCAGCCCTGCCCATTCTGCACCTTTCCCTCACCAGACCAGTGCAGGCACTCTCTACACTCCAAGCTCTGCACCGCAACCTCCCCTCTTACCGGCTCTGTCTGGGTGCCTACATTGGCCAC
This sequence comes from Melopsittacus undulatus, assembly GCF_012275295.1. NCBI lineage: Eukaryota > Metazoa > Chordata > Aves > Psittaciformes > Psittaculidae > Melopsittacus > Melopsittacus undulatus. The sequence goes on along the minus strand of NC_047557.1, from coordinate 39,782,034 downwards.
CACCGGGACGGCCGGGGCAGAGCTCCCAGACCGGAGCCTGGTCACACAGCGAGTGCTCACCATCCCGCTCGCCTGCCCGCGCGAACTGCCGCGCAAACTGCCTCGACCCGCTCTGTTTGCCTGCTCTGTTCGCCACGCTCCTGGTTGCCGCGCTCCCTGGGCAGGTTTTTAACCACTCACAGTTGGTGCCACTCCTCCTGTCTCCGCCCCCAGGGAGTCTCCTCCTCGCGGTAGCTGAGCTCTTTGCAAGTCCTGTCGAGGACTTGAGGTTCCCTCCTCAGTAGCTCTTGTCGCTCTGTGGTGAGGCTTCTGGACGCTGATCTCCCCCGGCTCTGCTCCGGTGTTACAGGTGTCCTTTCTCAAGCTACGGTCGACTTTTAGTCAACTTTTTTTTTTTTTTGGTTGATGCATCTTTTTTAATGCAAATGTGAAATTTCCAAACAGCACAGGACAGCACGTAATGCATCAGTAAGAGTACACATGTGGTCATATAAGACATTATATAGTAAGATATAAGGTATGTCACCGGTAACTTACCAATAATAGAAATGTCTCATTTTTTATAATCTATAAAACATAACTGCATTATGAATGTTTTGCCAGAATTCCTTTTTCTATGTTATCAAAACTCCGTGCTTCATGTATGCTTTTTGTAGACTTCCATCTATGAGACATGAACATCGCTATGAAACTGGATAGTAAATTTTTAAAGTGTCGTGTTTCATCTTGTGCCTGTCCCAAAGGAATGTTTTGGTTTGAAAAAAAAAAAAAAAAAAAAAAAGTCGTTTTTAATATACATTTGTGGATTTTTATAAAACCAGAAGATGGCAGCAAGTGTTGACTAGAATTTTATACCACTGAACCACTTCACACCTTCAGAGCAAATTGATATCCTTTGTAATGCAAGCATTTGCTTTGAATGTGATGTGTAACAGAAAAGAGCTGATTTACATTTGCATCAGTACCATTATTCTTGGGGAAGTAAAAAGGCTAATCCATTTCAAACAGATTTATCCATTTGAAAAGACTAATGCTGTGAGAGGCTGTCAGTGTGCATATGCCAAACAAATAAAGCAATGATCTGTCTAATATGTTCCCTGACAATACAAAACCACACATACAATGATGTTTTTTCTGTGTACTGTCATCTCTGAAGCTTTCTGCAGCACGTGTTTGGAAGATAGATGCTGTTTCTGAATAGGCATATCAACAGCTGAAAGTATTAGTGTTGGTGGAAGATACCTTATGTGTTGATTCAAGGGTAGTTCAGATTGTGGATAGTGTTTCCATGGAAGTTGGTGAGAACACTTAAAGATGAGGTCTAATTCTCTTTGATGTGTCAGAGTCTGTTTCTAGTTCTGCAGGGTGGATGGGAACCCAGTTTTGGACCTGAGCAATGAACCAGCAAGTAGCGGTGTAGGAGGTTTAATGCTTGGTTTCCAGATTTTAATTTGGGTATTGCATATAATGTCAATTTGTGGAAAGGCAGGAGTAAACCCAGACTATATTCTCTGCACATTTTTATTAGAATACCACACTTGCCCACAGAAACTGATTAGAATAATTTAAAATCCTTTCTGGAAATCACATACTGGCCCACACACTAAAGCTAGCTTTGAGTAGTTAGCTCAACAGATCTTGCTGAAGTTAAAGAAGGAAAAAGTTCTCCCTAGTTAGTGTGAGTTACACTGGATCAGATAGGAGCTGGGAGAAATATAATGAACATCATAGATCTTTAAATAATAGTTTTGTAATACCAGCATCTTTCAAAGAGTTTAGATTTGAAGAATTACAGAGTAGCTATTTTGATGTAAGGTTTAAGTATCATCAAAAGTGATCTGGAAGCCACTCATGTTTTTAAGTCTTCTGAATATTTTGCTTCATCTGGGCCTATATAAGCCTGGAGGAACTTAATTTATTTAGTTTCTTCTCAGGCAAACCACCTTATAACTTTGATTATCCTCATTGTCTTGATCTTGTTTTCCAGTTTATCTGCTCAAGGTGCAGGTGAGTCACGGGGTTTATATAGTGGTATGCTAATGTTTACTCATTAACATAATTATGTTGACTGCTAACAAATTTTACTATTAAGTCATTACATTTGACTTGCTTGTCTGTATCTGCTGATAGTTCAACAGTCATGCAGTGAGGGAAGGAAATGAAAGAAAAATACAACAGTTGAACTGATAACAATATTCTGAGTGTGTGTGTGTGCATGCGTGGATGTGGGTGTGGGTGTGTATGTTGCAACAGCATGTTCAGGAATATGGTCAACTACCTTCTAAATAGAAGAGATGTAAGGCTTTTTATTTCCACATCCCTCCCATGCAGAATGGAGAGTATTGGGAAAAATTGAGAAAGTTTTTGAACTTCAAGGTGAAGTAAGTGGCCAACAATAAATTTACAGGAATCAAAAGAGAAAAAAAGAACAGATTTATTGAATTGTTTTGTGTAAGAAAGATTTTGTGTTGCACTGGTAAGGGAAATGTTGGCAAGAATATTGTTTAGGGATCTGAATGCCATCCAGCTAGTAGAAAAACAGAGTACAAAATTAGTGCTCTGAAAAGTGCAAATACACAAGTGTCTCAAATGAAAGTATTGTGCATCAATATTAGAAGACTGAACAGGAAAGAAAGTTATGTGTTATACCTACCTGTCTAGTGGTTATTGAATACTGCTTAATACTGTGTACGATTTATTTCCAAAATTAAATACAGTTCAGGAAGTCCCACAGCCTTTTTAATCAATTCTACAAGTTTCTAATCACCCTCCTGGTTTAGAGACAAGTTAGACAGAAGTAAGAATTTAGGCAGGAAGTAATTGCACTTTTTTTTTCCATGTGGATCAGTTTCTTGTTTCTATGGTTCATCAAGTTTGAACGGTGAATTGCACTAGAATTCACTAGTTTCCTAATATAAATAGGCTATAACAATGATTCTAAAATAAACCCATTACACCAAAGAAATATGCAGGTCTAAGAACATGTTATTCTTCCACATTTTGTACAGTATAACTTAATCTCCAAAGAAGTCTACCTGGACTCATAAATGGAAAAACATGAACGAGAGCAATAAACATTATTAGTCTTCTGCTACTGCAGATAACAATAAGTTAAATGTCCTTTTTTCTTAATTAATTACAATATTCTTCCTTAGTGCAGCAAAATAGTGAGTGCTTTCTTCAAAACTAAACTCTGAAACAGTGGACAGATGCATGTCGGTGGCCACTGTTGGATGTGTATTAGCATTTACTGCTTTGTTGGCTAACTCCTTTGAAGAGGGAAGCACGCTACTTACACCATGATGGGTTCACAAAATACACCCATTTACTCAAGGTATTTTGTAGTGCTGTTCCATCAACTGTAGGGACCAGATATTGGTAGCTGAGGATGAATGTCAAGTAGTGTCAAGGCTCCTGAGTTCATAAAGCTGATAACATTTCATATGATTCTGTGTGTCTCTTTACAACTGACATGATCTCCCTCTTTACCAGCCTTCAACAGAATAGCATGTATTATTCAACTGCTGTCGCAGCTACAACAGTGCTGTGGTACTTGTTTCTGAGGAGAAGCAACTCTGAAATACTCTATGAATGAGGAAAAAGAAAAAAAAAAACCCCAGACCTTGATTTTGAAGGTATATTGCCTCTAAAAAAAAAAAAAAATTAAAAAAAATCACATAATAGAGACAAATCAGTGAAGCATGAGAACATTTGGACTGGCTTCTTAACTATGAGTGAGGAATTCGCAAGTCTAGTAATGTTTCATAGGTTTTGTCTCTTGTATTTTTGGTTTACCTTATCTACCATTACCATGAGTACTCTCTTCTTACATAGTCTTTCTTAATCCCATGCAAATTAATTTCTTAGTACACAGTAGAATATAAAACCTCTTTGGAGTGAATCATTGTTTCAATTTCACAGTTTCTTGCTGAATTGCTTAGTCGTTAGGGAGATAACACACCACAGCACTGAATTGTTCTGTTATTCTGTCCTGGGTTCAGCAGTAGCAGTCATTTTTTCTCCTTCTTGTAGCTGGTGCAGTGCTGTGTTTTGACTTTCGGGCTGGGAACGGTTGCTTGAAGGCTTTTTCTGAGCACGTGCTCTGCTGGGGAGGAGGGGAGGCTGGGAGGAAGGAGAGACAGGACACCTGACCCAGGCTAGCCAATGAGGCATCCCATACCATAGCACGTCATGCCCAGGGTGCAACTGGGAGAGAGAGCCAGAAGGGGTGGGGATGTGGGGGACCAAGGGGGGGAGTGAGTGAGCGAACTGTGCGGTTTTGGATTAAACCACGACATATTCAAAGACATCTCCACAGTAAACTGGCTTTGCCACAACCTGAGAAAATATACTTTTGAAGATAATTTAAAAAATATTTTAAGATGATGTTCTATTAAATGTATGAATTTAAAAAATGTTTTAGGATGTTGATGTTCTATTAAATGTATGTCAGTTACATTTTATTGAAATAACTTTAGTATCTCCCGTAGCACTACTAGAAAATTCTAATGATTTGTTTCTTCACATTGCACAAAGAAGTGTTGAAACTGAGAGAACCCCTTGGCTGATATTAAAACTCTTCTGTACTTCTTTATTCCAAATTTATCTCAGCAAGGAGGTACACTCTAAGAAACAGTACTATTATATATACATCCACATGTTTTAACTTCTGCTTTTCCCAGCATGCCAAGTGAAAGAGAAAATTTCAGCTTTGCAGCCCAAATGTGTTTTAAAGTCTGGTCTAAATTTTGTAATCTCTTTAATAATATGCATTTTTCATTTTAAACATATCTCCATTGACCGCAACTCTCAGAATCACAGAATCATAGCATCCCAAGGGTTGAAAGGGACCTCGAAAGATCATCTAGTCCAACCCCCCTGCAAGAGCAGGGAAACCTAAAGTACATCACACAGGAACTTTCCCAGGTGGGCCTTGAATATCTCCAACGTAGGAGACTCCACAACCCCCCTGGGCAACCTGTTCCAGTGCTCTGTCACTCTTACAGTAAAGAAGTTCTTCCTGATATTCACATGCAAGCTCCTATGCTCCAGTTTACACCCACTGCCCTTTGTCCTATCACTTGACATCACTGTAAAAAAGCCTAGCTCCATCATCCTGACACCCACCCTTTACATATTTGTAAACACTGATGAGCTCACCCCTCACTCTCCTCCAAGCTAAAGAGACCCAGCTCCCTCAGCTTCTCCTCATAAGGGAGATGTTCCACTCCCTTAATCATCTTTGTGGCTCTGCGCTGGACTCTTTCAAGCAATTCCCTGTCCTTCTTGAACTGAGGGGCCCAGAACTGGACACAATATTCCAGATGCGGCCTCACCAAGGCAGAGTAGAGGGAGAGGAAAACCTCTCTTGCCCTACTAATAACCACACCCTTTCTAATGCACCCTAGGATGCCATTTGCCTTCTTGGCCACAAGGGCACATTGCTGGCTCATGGTCATCCTCCTGTCCACCAGGACCCCCAGGTCCCTTTCCCCTTCACTTCTTTCCAGCAGGTCAACCCCCAACCTGTACTGGTACATGGGGTTGTTCTTCCCCAGATGCGAGACTCTACACTTGCCCTTGTTGAATTTCATCAAGTTTCTCCCTGCCCAACTCTCCAGCCTGTCCAGGTCTGGCTGAATGGCAACACAGCCTTCTGGTGTGTCAGCCACTCCTCCCAGTTTAGTGTCATGAGCGAACTTGCTGAGGGTACATTCAGTTCCCTCATCCAGGTCGTTGATGAAAATATTAAACAGCACTGGTCCCAGCACCGACCCCTGAGGGACTCCACTGGTCACAGACCTCCAGCTAGATTCTGTGCCACTGACCACAACTCTCTGCCTTCTTCCTTTCAACCAGTTCTTGATCCACCTCACTTCCTCATCATCAAGCCCCTACTTCCTTAGCTTATCTATGAGGATGCTGTGGGAGACAGTATCAAATGCCTTACTGAAATCAAGAAAAAACACATCTACCGCTCTACCATCATCCCTCCACCTAGTCACTTCCTCATAGAAGGCTATAAGGTTGGTAAAACATGACTTCCCCCTGGTAATACCATGTTGGCTGCTCTTAATGACCCCCTCATCCTTGATATGTCTAGAGATGGCGTCAAGAATAAGTTGTTCCATCACCTTTCCAGGGACTGAGGTAAGGCTGACTGATCTATAATTATCCGGGTCCTCCTTCTTGCCCTTCTTATAGACTGGTGTGACATTTTCCGTCCTCCAATCCTCAGGCCCCTCTCCCGTTTCCCACGACTTACCCAAGATGATGGAGAGTGGCCTAGCAATTACCTCCGCCAGCTCCCTCAGCACCCATGGGTGTATTCCTTCTGGACCCATCGATTTATATATGTCCAGATTGCTTAGCTGATCCCTAACCCAATCCTCATCTACCAAAGCAAACTCCTCCTTTGTCCAGACTCCTTCTGGGGCTATAGAAATCTGGGGCCCTCGGGGAGAGTCTGAAGGAGTAAAGACAGAGGCAAAGAAGGCATTCAGCACCTCTGCCTTCCTTATATCCTCTGTCTCCAGGGCACCCACCTCATTCAGCAGTCGTCCTATATTGCCTCTTGTGTTAGTTTTATTCACTATGTATTTGAAGAAGCCCTTTCTGTGGGAATTCTTAAAGAGCCAAGGCCACGTAGTGAGCGATCCCGATACCCTGAACCTTGTTACTATAAAGTAAGAAGATTCTTGGCAGGCATAAGCAAAGTCAATTGTCTTGTTAGGCCTCTGTAATTTTCCACTGAAAACGTGCAGAGAATGATCTCTGCCAAAGTTGTAGTTTCCCACTGTATTTTTAGAGTAAGGTATTTAATCGCAATTATAACATGTTATAAACATTAGCTTTGTAAACTGTAGTAACCTCTGGACTAACCAATCAAAGCTCAGTATCCAAGGCTGTTACATAAGAAACCCAAGGGTGTAAGGGTATAAAAGGAGCACTGTATCTGAATAAACTTTGGCAATCGCTTGATCACATTGATCGTCTCCGTGTTGTCCGTGACTCCTGCATCGACAAGTGGCACCCAAACAGGGACCCTCAGATCGGTAACCTTCACAGAGGGTTTGAAGTCCGATCAGGAACGAGGGGGCAGGAGCCAGCCAAAATTGACGCTGCCTCGGCGCTGCCTCAGTGCTGCAGAAGTCAGCTAGCTGCAAAACTGGGAATCTCGCCCTGATCAGGTGAGTGGCCAGGGAGGAGATGGGGCACTCACTATGCAAAGATGAACAGGTGGTAATGAAGCTCCTCCAACATATTCTCTCTAAGAGAGGACTAGAATGTGATAGTGCCGCCTTACAAAGGCTGTTAAAATGATCCCGAGACAGTGGTCTTCTGCCCACTGTGCAGGCAGCATTTGAAGTTTCTGAATGGGAACATATAGAACAGGTGCTGTGGGACGAGATCAGTAATGGGAATGTACTCGGAGGCAGAAGCCTCAGAACTGAGCCTATGCTAAAAAGATTGTTGCTCTGGAGTAAGGAGAAAGAGGTAATTGTGGCAGTCGGCGAAGCTTTTAATCCCAAGACTTGGGAAAAAATACTGAGGAAGAAGCCTCCTTTTTATGTTTTTTTTCAGTCCTTCTTAAGGTGAAGGGCACAACCTTTAAAGAGACAGACTTAAAGTTAATGTTGAAATAGCTGAAGACGCGTTACCCAGAGATTGATGAGTCTACCAGATTTGAGATCTCTTTGTGGAATGAGGCAGTAGTTGAACTGTGGAATGCAGCCACGAAAGGCAATGACACTGTGGAAGGTTTGTTAGTCATTTGGAGAACTGTTTTAGAGATGTTGAAGTCAAAAAATGAGATTGTGGAGCCCAGTGTCCCCCCCACCCCACGCCGCCCTCTCCTCGAACCTCCACCAGTTGCCACAGCGACTGCGAAGACTGGGGACGAGGATGAAGACGATCCTTTCAACCCAGCTCCTATTGACCCCAACAAGGAGCCTGTGCACGTTCATCAGTTTGCTGTTGCTGCTCCTGAGATTCTGACACCTGATAATTCCGATGCTGACCTAGATAGTCCTTTTGACCTGGAGCCTATTCATCTGGAAAAGAAGCCTGATTTATATCCCCCAGATCCTCATGATAAACGGGTAGCTGTAGAGAGAGAAGTGAGATGGGTAGGGGATGCATGTATTGTGTGCTTTCCCTGTGGTGTATATGCTGGATCAAGACCCACGGTGGGAAGGTCTCTCATATGCTCTTATCAGGGGTATCGGGCAGACTGTAGCAGACCGTGAACTTGGGACCCCATATACAATTCCTGTGGTACAGTCTCTCTGTGATACTCATGTACTAGAAGTTGGTAAATATAAGTATGTCCATGTTTCTATCAACCCTTGGAAACCTTTATAGATATGGCTGGCCACTTCTTCCAATGTAGGCTGGCCACCTGTGTCAGAATGAGTGTGCATTTTGGTCAGTATAAAAGCCCAAGCCACATGTGATGTGAGGGAGGCAGGGCCTCTGTGGGGATGCCCGCTAAGGTTGAGCCTGCTACCTTGCACTGTGATGATGCTTCTCAGAGCTGGTTTCCTGATAGTCTTCACAAGGTCCTTGTGCCATGTTTTGTATGTGGGACCGTGTAGTGGGAGCAATGATTGTCTGGATTTTATGCTTCAAATATTGTAGTTGTGTGGAGTGTGCTTGTGGGATCCCATATGTATGTGTGTGTGTGTGATAAGGGCAGACAGTGTTCTGTGTATTTTTGTTGTTGGGTTCATGTAAAAGTTTTTAACAGGTAGCATTTTGGGCAAGAAAGAGTTAATGCAAAATTGCTGTTGCCGGCAAGTATTTATGGTTGCTGCTGAAGCAGGCAGGCAGCTGTAGCTGCTGCCGAACAAGCAGGCATTTATAGCGGCTTCCAAGCAGGCTGGCGTTTGTAGCTGTGTAAAGCAGGGTGAGCAACTTTTGAAAAAAGTTTGGTACCCATGTTCAGATGAAGCTGCCCTCCAATTCAGCTCCCAGTGCCCCCCCGGTGGAATGGCCGGGATGGACACTAGAGCCAAAGAGTGGGAAAAAGAAAAGTATTGGGGCAGTTTGTAACCTGGGGGTAAATCCAAGACTTGGAGGGACAGTTCAGTTGAAACGAGAACTGAAAAAGTGAGAGGGATAGTGCAACCACAAGCTTTATCAGTTGTCACCTAAGCAGTTTATTTCTGCAGCTGCTTCACATTCCTTTTGCATCAAAATGCTTCTGCTTTAAGGAATCACTTTAACTGGTCTGTTTCTCAAGAACTGATAACCTGGGAGAGGGGGTGTATTTGTGTCTTCCTACCTACAGGTCCATGGTGGCTGCCTGCAGAGTTTGTCAAGTCTTGCCATGAGCTGGACAGATGAGTGGAAGAACATGATGCCTCAGCTACAGGAGCTGACCGTGAATACCCCAAACAAAATGAGATAGAGGAAGAGAAAAACGACTGATTGCAAAACATCACTTGGGGGCAACTGAAAAGTAACAGCTTGAATGTGCGTGTTTGTAAAGTTGCTATTATTAGAGGCTATGATTTTCTGTATAAAACCACCTGTATTTACTAACCAGTTGCTAATAAGAAACTACACCTTGTATTGTATGGATTTGTCACTTGTAAAAGAGATGTTAGAGCATGCAAATTTGCAGCAGCTGCTAGAAAATGCTAAGGCAAAAGCTAGAAAGATTCTAATATGATGGTACTGTTACAAAGCAGGTAATGGACAAATTAAGAGGGTGGGAGAACTCCACTGTAAGAAATTTCTTTGGCTAGTCCCTCACTGCCATCAGCATCTTCAACATGCTGATGAACTCTGTAATAATTACTCTGCTAATGTAAATCTGTCTGTGCTTTGCCATAGTAGTGACTTGTTCCTGGATGAAGCAGGTGAAACTCTGCACCAACAACAGGGTGCAAGGACTGATGTTGACCAAATGCCTGCTACCACAATCAAGGGCAAGACTGGGTTGGCCTCTGTGTTTGCCACCAAGAAGAACCTTTAGCTCCACTGTTGGCTGAAACCCAGCAGGCATGGAGCGGTGGGGACACATGCCATGCCAGACCTTGATGTGAGGGATGGCCTCCGTTGTTATCAGAGAGCCATCCAGGAGGAAAAGGGCAGGCCCAGCTGTGTAAAGCTATCGACAGGACCATACTGACTGCCAGCGAAACCTATAAAGCTGCAGAACTCAACAACGTAAAGAAACGGCAATGACAGAAATCTTTGTACTATCTGTTCTATTATGGGCAAATACATTGAGCACATTTGTTAAATCCCCAGTATTCCGACCTGTTACATGGTGTGTAGGATTCACTGGTATGCCACATGTTATAAAGGTTCAAGTGACTTCAAATCAGACTAATCTTACTGAAATAATGCTGCCTAGAGTAGTGGGTGGTTATGTTACACAAGCCAAGCAGTGATAAAGCAGACACATCAAATTGTAAAAAACTTTTAGTAAAACAGAAAGGGGGAGCCCCTAGTCCCCCAGGGCAGTGTTTAGCAAAGGTAGTTGTCGTGGTTTAAACCAAGTCCCCCAACTCCTGGAGAGGTAGGAAGGAGAATCCAAAGAATGTAGTCCCCACGGGTTGAGATAAGAACAGTTTAATTGCTAAGGCACGAAACAAATCACTACTGCCATTACTACTACAAATAATAATGATAAAGCCAATAACAAGTGAAAAGAATACAACACCCCACCAGCCACCAACCCATAACTCACTCCACCCTGCCCGGCTGAGCACCGCGTGCTCCCTCCTCCATTTTCCTCTAGAGCTCCACCCTTCTAGCTCTCTCCCCCAGTTGCATCCTGGGCATCACGTGCTATGGTATGGAATACCTCATTGGCTAGCCTGGGTCAGGTGTCCTGTCTCCCCTTCCTCCCGGCCTCTCCTCCTCCCCGGCAGAGCATGTGCTCAGAAAAGGCCTTGAACAAAAACACCCTCAAAACATGCCCGCCACCAAACAACTGCTCCCAGCCCAGAAGTCAAAACACAGCACTGCACCAGCCACAAAAAGGAGAAAAAATGACTGCTACTGCTCAAACCATGACAGTAGTGTATACCATGAATTTTTTGCAACTTACTGGCAAGCACTTAGAGCCACCAATAGTTGTTCTTGGTAATGCTTTGGCATCAGGCTGTGTTAGGACTACAGATGTGCAAGTCCAATATAGAGAGTTAAGTACAGGTGTGTGGAAGGGACCAGTGGAAGTGATAAGGACTGGACGTGGTTATATTTGCGTTTCAACAGAGGCTGGGCCAACGTGGATAACAGCAAAGTGGGTTAAGCCATGGTTACAGGAGAAGTCAGAGAGAAACAGTCAAGCAGATCGGCTTTTAATTCAGCAGGAATGTGTGTCTTGTTAATAATAAGTATTTTTGCGATCGTGTTGAATGTAGATTATGCATTTTGTCTCCCAGCACAGTCAAAGGCCAATGTTTGGATAACTCTGGCTAACATGATGGGCCAGGACTCTATCTGCTTAGCTACTGCGTCTCCAAACAATCCTTTTTGAACATGCCTGGTCGCTGTCCTGCTCGACACTTGGCTAATCCCTGAACCAGCCAAGCCTTTACAGCTCTAAGGTCAAAACATGACAGATAATTGGGATGAGTGGACTGTACATTTTCTGCAAAGGGGTCTAGAACCTCAAGAAATTGAGTTCTTGGGATTGGTAAAAATGGATTATTGTGTATATTTCAGTTACTCAGGACAGAACTCCACCTCCCTTGTTTTGTAATCCTACTGTTAAAGATTATTCCTTGTATCTTACAATGTACACAACGTATTATAAAAAAAAAACTGTGAAGGGTATCTGGATGGCTCAAGAACAAGAAGGGGGATTTGTGGGAATTCTTAAAGAGCCAAGGCCACGTAATGAGCAATCCCGATACCCTGAGCCTTGTTACTATAAAGTAAGAAGATTCTTAGCAGGCATAAGCAAGGTCAATTGTCTTGTTAGGCCTCTGTAATTTTCCACTGAAAACGTGCAGAGAATGATCTCTGCCAAAGTTGTAGTTTCCCACTGTATTTTTAGAGTAAGGTATTTAATCGCAATTATAACATGTTATAAACATTAGCTTTGTAAACTGTAGTAACCTCTGGACTAATCAATCAAAGCTCAGTATCCAAGGCTGTTACATAAGAAACCCAAGGGTGTAAGGGTATAAAAGGAGCACTGTATCTGAATAAACTTTGGCAATCGCTTGATCACATTGATTGTCTCCGCATTGTCTGTGACTCCTGCGTCAACACCTTTCTATTGTCCTTAATCCAAGCTCTGTTAAAAGCCAGGAGACAATTACACTTACTGTATCAAAACCCATATCCTCACACTTTCTTCCTCAGCTACAGATGTAGCTTCTCATTTCTGCTTCTTTCCTACACTGTCTTTGTCTCTTCTTGAGGTATCTTTCTTCATCTGCTTGTTGGGGCTCATTTCTCTTGGTATACTGCCAAATATTCGATTCAATACTATTAAATAGGGTTCAAAAGCATGAGTGGAGTTCTCCTCTGTAAGTCTATTCATTTATCTGCAGCTTTGGGTGTGGGTGGTTTTGGGTCCTTTCAGGAAGGAGGACACAATGCTCATGAACGGCTTATAAATTGCAGTAAGTGATCTTCAGATAAATTAAAAAAAAAAAAGAAAATCTTTTTACTCTTTTATGTTGCTCATTTTCATGTATTTTTAGAAAGGAAACAGAAGTGGAAAGTTCAAATATTAATTCCATAGGAGGATCATGGTATAGTTAAACTACTGAGAGAGATTAAGCAAATGGGATATTCTTAATGAAAAAGGTTGAGGGCCTGGCTGTTTTCAAAGTCCTTTTTCACAACATCTTTATTTCTCAAACTTGTCGGCATTGTTATTCACAGCTTTCTTTGGGCATCCATCTTCTCTGGTGTGGGGTCCTACATGGGCTACAGGTGGAATATGCTCTACCTTGGACGTCCGTAGACTGCGGGCGCACAGCCTTACTATGGTCTGCATCACCACAGGCTGCAGGGGAATCTCTGCTCTGGAGCCTGAAGCACCTCCTGCCCTCCTTCTGCACTGACCTTGGTGTCTGCAGGGCTGCTTCTCTCACACATTCTCACTCTTTGGCTGCAGTTGCTCCTGTGCAGGAACTCTTTCTCCTTCTTAAATATATCTTCCCAGTGGCGCTACTACTACCACTTGATGGGTCCTTCTTGGAGCTGGCTGGCATTGGCTTTATTGGACACAGGGGAAGCTTCTGGCAGCTTCTCAAGGAAGCCATCTGTGTATCCCCACTGCTACCAAAACCGTGCCATGCATACCCAGTACACAGATACCTTTGACACCTTTAGGTTGAAATATATCTTCATCATGTTTCAGGAATACATGTTCTGAATCATAATTCTGTGGATTTTTAAGACCTCTTAGGTATCAATAAATTACAAATACATGCAAATAATACTTTACTTGTTCAGAGTTTTATTTCAACATGATGGTATTTTGTTCATCTTTGTACATAAAATAAATATTTTAAAATAAAATATTACATCTTTTATAATTTTAAGACAATAATTTTGCAACTATCTATATATATCTCCCAAGGGTGCATCACATACCTTTTGAATAATACCTGTTATTCATAAATAAAAGTGAATGTAATGATGCTTAAATGGAAGCTTGCCATGTTGAACAAGTTGAACATTCACAGTACCATATAAATGAGGAACGCTGAACTATGGCATTAATGACATTAATTCACCTTGCATTTCAAAATTTTCAATTTTGTATTAAAAAGTGAGAGAGTAAGTCAAAGCTGAAGAAGACTTCAGCAGTTAAAAGTTGTTTGAAGCCCATTGAGCATGAACGAGGCAGCTGAATAAGGCAGACAGCATAATGAACTAGAGATAAATGATCCCAAGCAGACCCCTGCTGAGTGCCAGGAGAATATGTTTGTTTGGTAGATTTATTATCATAGCATCCTTTTGCAGTGACCTCCAATTTAGAGAAAATACCTGAAACATTTATAATCTGTGTGTTTTTATTTGTAACTGTAGGACAATGTTCTTGTCAGTTACTGGAGCATCTGTGAATAGTTGCTGGCTGAAGATACGTTATAGAATCAGCTTGATAAATTCTTCTTTCGGGTATGTAAAAGTTATTAAAATCTCAGTCAAATCTGTTCTTGATCAAGCATTTAAGACTGGTCATTTATCTTCAGGCCACAAACCAAATAACTTCTGAAAGGCTGTTTTTCGAGGCTTCCTCCTTTTCTAATAGAAAAGCCTTACTTTATAAACATTTTTACTATTATTTGTTTTATGTCTACACCCTCTATTCCGATACAGAAATATAGGAAGTTGTTAAGAGTTGCTTAATACAGATCATAAGGACTCTCATACAGAATTAACTGGTGTTGCTGTACTTGAATATTGTAAAGTATTAGCCTCACTAGCTACATTAAGGTTCATTCATCAGAGGCTGTGCTGGGACAGAAGCTCCTTCACTCTTCACAAGGTACAGCAAGTAATACTCAGAAAGGCCTTTCAGATTCAGGTGTCAATTCCCTATATTTTTATTTTAACTCCATGTCCTGGGTTTAGCAGTAGCAGTAATTTTTCTTCTTCTTAGTAGCTGGTGCAGCACTGTGTTTTGACTTTCAGCCTGGGAACAGAGCTGATAATACTGATGTTTACTCTGGTCAAGGACTTTCTGAGTCTCATGCTCTGCCAGGGAGGATGGGAGGCCAGGAGGAAGCAAGGACAGGATACCGGACCCAAACTAGCCAAATAGGTATTCCATACCACAGCATGTCATGCCCAGGGAGGTAATTGGGAGCTACCCAGAAGGGCTTGCTCTCTTCTCGGTTGGGCTAATTTCGTGCGTGATATCGTATTCTCTTCCCTTGTTATTTCCCGTATCATTATTGTTATTGGTGGTAGCAGTAGTGTTTTGTGTTATACCTTAGTTACTGGACTGCTCTTATCTCAACTTGTGGGAGTTACATTCTTTCAATTCTCCTCGCCATCCTTGAGCGGGGAGGGGGTGGGGAGGAAGGAAAGAAAGAGGTGGGGGGGAGTAGAAACTGTGTGATTGATGGTTTTAAACCACAACAGTTCTTTTTGGCGCCCAACATGGGGCATGAAGGCTTGAGATAATGACAGATCTGACCAGATTTATAGTCACTCATCACAATGTTGATTTATTGGCTCTCAAAGTTGTTTTTCTTGATCTCACAGTTTCAGCGTATCCCACCTTACTTAGAGCCAGTATTTGCTGTGTTTGTGTTTTTCAAGTGTGGGGCTTGGGCTAAGGTTCTTGTCTCATTGTACTTTATGGTAATGACTTGTAATACAATAGAATCATTGATCATGAAACTGATCTGGCTTATGTTCCCAGGGTGGTCACCACCTTTATACTTTGTGAGGTATATAATAGAAGTGCTTAGCAAATACACATCTTTTTTTCTCCTTCTCAAGTTGGCAACCTGTGAAAGAGACATTCTTTTACCCTCCCATTAGCTCAGCCCCTAGGTGTACATCACCTTCCCCTTAAGTTCCCAGAAAAACTTCCTTCCCATCAGTCGTACTCTTGGGAAAAAAAAAAACCATGCAGTTAAGTCTTTAACTAGTGAATGGATCATCAGCAAGAGAACTAGTTTTGAATGGGTTCTTGAGTGGGTCCAGAAGAAAAATTTTCCTTGAGTTCTGCTGTAAATTACAATCACATTTCTATGAACATACAGGATTAGCTCTAGGATTTTTGATTACAGAGAAAATTTGATGTTGGACATCTTATCTTTTAATAGCAGCATTTAAATTGCGCAGTTTTACAATTTAATCTCAGATTCTTCTTCCCTAGGCTCACAGAAACTGTAAACAGAGGACATAAGCAAGGACCATAATACAACTGGTTTTTTGCTACCAGTTTTTTTTCTGCTGCAAGTGCAAAAAGCAGCAGAGGGTTACCTCATTTCATGGACACCCTTTCAGCTTTCAAGGAAACCTAAGAGCCTTCTACAATGAGGTGGCTACCTTGGTGGAGAAGGAGAGAGCACTGAATGTTGTTTTCCCCAACTTTGGTACAGCCTTTGACACTGACTTTTGTAGCATCTTCATAAAAAAACTGACAAAGTACATGATAGTAAAGTGGACAGTGAGATGGACTGAAAACTGGGAGAATAGCTAGGCGCAGAGGATTGTGATCACTAGCAGTTTACTGCAGTGACAATATTGGGGCGAGTACTGTTTAACATGTCACCATGACCTGGACACTGAGACAGAGTGCATCCTCAGCAAGTTTGCAGATGACACAAAACTGGGAGGAATAGTGATTCGGAGAAAACTCCAGGAACAAACTTGCCAACAAAGTTTTCAAGCTGACAAGCAGGTATTCTTTATTGTGGCACCAGGAGACACGGGGAATAACTCCTCCTAATGTGTGTCTCTCCCTATTGCTACACAAGCCATCCTTATATAGTCCCTGGGCATACATACATATTCATGAGGCTACGTATGGATTACATCATTTTCCAGAAAGCTCCCCGCATGCGCACAGAATTGTGGTGGTGGTCTCTGAGGGTCGTTTACTTCTTCCAACAATCTTCATCACTCCTGGCAGCCTCTGAAGCATGTGCAGTAGATGCTTATATCAGTTTAATTGGTTTGTTAGCACCAGAGACATAATAACACTCCTATCCTCCTACTTACCAGTTAGTTTAACTGTAGCCCATCCTGGACACCTGCTATTCCCAGATACTCCTTATCCCTGCGTCCGGTTTTTCTAGACTCTTTTTCTTAAGACTACATCAACTATATTGATTTATCTTGTGCCAGTATGTTCTCTAGCTGTACTCTATTTTTTCTATGTACTATGCACCTCAGTAATTTTCCACTGCTACTGTTACAAAGCCATTGAACTTAACATTGCTTAAAACTAATTCTAAAGGTTTATATATTCCATTTTGTGATTTTGTGTTCCCCTTGTTTCAATAGCAAGTTTACCAGATGGATCTTGACATGCCAAAGAAAGAAGTGGGGAAGAATCTCACAAAGTGCAATAGGGGTAATGCAAAGATTTGACTTTTTGGAGGCACAGCGCCGTGCACCAGTACATGCTGAGGGCCATTCAGTTGGAAAGCATATTTGCGGAAAATGACCAAAGGGTCCTGGTAGACACCAAGTTGAACATGGGCCAACAGCCTTGGGAGCTGAAACAGGCAGATTCTGTCAGCAGACTGAAGTGATCCTTCCTCTCCACTCTGCATGGATTAAATATATCTGGAATGCTGGGTGCAGTGCTGGCTCAAGAGCAAAGGAAAGATGCGGACATACTGAAGTGAGTCCAGTGCAGGGCCACAAAGAAGGTAAAGGAACTAGAGCATCTTTCATATGAGGAGAGTCTGAGAGAGCTGGAGGCACTCCAGCCTGGGAATAGAAGGCTCAGG
Source organism: Melopsittacus undulatus (assembly GCF_012275295.1). Classification (NCBI taxonomy): domain Eukaryota; kingdom Metazoa; phylum Chordata; class Aves; order Psittaciformes; family Psittaculidae; genus Melopsittacus; species Melopsittacus undulatus. The sequence goes on along the minus strand of NC_047557.1, from coordinate 39,764,632 downwards.
GAGACCTCATTCATGTGTGTAAATGCCTGATGGGAAGGAATGAAGAAGGAGCCAGACTCTTCTTACTGGTATTCACTGACAGGACAAGAGGTAATGGGCACAAATTAAAAAAAAAAAAAAAAATAAATTTCATATGAACAGAAAAAAACATTTTGTACCATGAGGGTGGCAAAATACTGGCAGAGGTTACTTTGTGAGGTCGTATTCTTCTGTGTAAATACTCCATACCCAGCTATATGCAGTCCTGGGCAACCTTCTGTAGGTAGTGATCCTACTTGAGAAGAGGATTGCGCAGTAGTGATAGAGGTATTTATGAGGGTCTGGTTTGGTAAGGAGAAGGAGGAAAGAAGAGGAGAAAGTGGAAAAGGAAGATTTATTTTTAGTTCATTTTTGCTTATTCTGCACAAGGCCATCACCACTTTTTATCAACATGACACATATTTCAGTAAATTAATGCTGTTCAACAAGTTCATATGAACCTGTAGATAATGAACAATTAATACATTTTAATATTGAAATGAGAAAGTATTATTTAATGTGACACTTAACATGTATTCATAAATAATCATGCATACAAACATATTAAGTCACTTAGAACTGTAATTAGTAATGTTCAAGTCCTGGCAAACAGCAGTGTTCAATTGGAATATACGGTTTGGCTGCTTGGCCTTAATAAAACTTTCAAAAGAGGGGCAGCATGTCCTTTCTAATCTGCTTCTCAATGGCTAGTAGTAAATAAATGAACATGAGATTGGTGGGTATGACGAATTAATATGCACACTGACAACTTATAAGCACAGCGTTGCTTAGGGAATTACTATATGAATATATACAAGCAATTATATGTTTTAAATGATTTATTTCATTTTCCAAATAATATACCACTGAGTGGAAGTTGATAAAAAAGAGAACACAAATACAATATTATATCAACTTTTTACTGAACTTATTAAGTGGAGGCCCTCTTAATGAGGAAATTAATGAATGAAGCAGTTCATTATGGCTAAGCATTCTTTGTGGTCATTAAGAATTTGTCAGCATAGACCTGTCATAGTTAGTTTAATTATGATTAATATCTTATCTTGAATTCCATCTCCAGTCATATCTGAGAAACAAATGCAAACCCTATTACATGACCAAAGTTCATCAAATAGGGTGAGTTGTTGATGACCTTATATTTTATTCATCTTCACATTCATATTTATCAGTTTTTACAAGAGCTAAAGTCCATCTTCCAATATTAAAAAACAAACCCACACCAAGACCCCAAACCAAAACACTTATACACTTATTCATCATATGTTATGTAACCAGTTGTTCTTCTAAGAAACAGGGTCCTATATTCAAGATTAAATATTGCAACAGCTTTATTACCCTTTTTCAAATGCAGTTACCACTATTTTATAGCAATTTGAATGAGAATTACTATCTTAGTCTATAAGATTTGCTATAAGACTCACTAGACTGTGTAATTTAAACTGATTTTTTTTAGCCAAAGCTCTCATAAACATCAGTGCAAATTGTACTTCGGTTGTAATCAAAGTTTAGTCTACTTGTTTTATGGGCTTTTTCTGTGTGTCTGTGAATTGATGTATGGGGAGTAGGTTTCAATTAGTTTGTATTTCTAAGTGCCTGTCAGTCCTCAATGTCCTATAATTCCTAGTATTTGACCTTCTATTGAATCAGTTAAGTCTTGTCCACACTAGCAGTTTAGTCTGAAATAGTCCACACACTGTCTTTGGCTGTATTGTGCTGGTTTCATTAATACAATGATTTTATTCTCTTGTTTTCTTAACAGAATAACTAAAAACAAAAAAATGTGATCAGACTCTCCATTTGTAAATGCTGTTCCCTTTTCTGAGTACCTTGGCTAATTTCAGGCTAGCCTTCATCTTTCCAGAGAATTATAGTTCTCAAAAGTATGAAATTTCTTCAGCGTTCACGAAGACTGCTGTGTGAATGAAAAATTGAGCAAAGATACAGAAGTGATGGTCTTTAGGGAATATAGGATACAAATCTGTGGTGCGTAGGCTTTAGTGCTTACAGTCCTCACACAAAACTTTGTCTTACAGAGTTTCAAAACAAATTATTTTGCCATTTATAAGAAAGGAACCAGGGCAAAATATTAAATATCTTAATTAAAGTTTCTGAAGCTGCCAATGCTCTCACACAGTATATTATTTAAAATGCATTTATTTTCATCCACTGCGCTATTAGCATGTCCCACAAATAAATCAGGATTCTATGGTAACAGCTTTAGCTTGTTAAACCTCATCCTCATGAGCTGCAGCAGTTAGGCAGATCTTCAGGAGGAGAAGAAGTGGTTGCTCAGTGAGGAAAGCAGATTTCCTCCATAGGAAGGCAAAGAACTAAATTCCGTTTTGTTCTTTTTTCAGGATCCTCCGAGATGACACTGGGCAAAACCACTAAGTCAGCATCTTCATTGATAGTCATTGACTAAGGGTTCCTCACAGCTGAGAACATATGGGATGATTTTGCAACACAAAAAAAAAAAAAATCTAATTCTCCTAGGTACTAGCATAAGCCAACAGTAGTATGAATATAAAAATGCAGTCTTCTAGACCTCTTGAAAGCAACTCTAACTGTAAGGGGAAGTGGGATCTGCAACTGCATGTTCCTATGACTTCTAATAATTCTTAAACTATTACCAAAATCAAAATAATTAATGGATACTATCCCATCATTCTCTTTAACCAGCATGGACTTTTGACATCTGTATTTGGAAAAAAAAAAAAAGTTATTTATCTAACTGAAAACTATCTAAATTTATGGAAATTGGAAGATTCTTTCTCAGTTACAAGCATTTACACTGTTCTTCAACACATTATGTGCTCTTCAAAATTTTGCTAGTTCGGTTCAACTTGAACTGAGTGACTCAGGGGTGGCTGGGGGAAACCCAGAATCATCTTGTGAAATCCAGCAAATCATTCTTGTGCATTTTTCCCTAAAAGTGAAAAACAAAAAAATTTCCTGACCATTTAAAGACCATATTATTTTATTTCAAATCCATAGTATAGAGACAAATGTACCTCATCAATGTGTAAGTCTGTGGAATCAAAGTAGTCTATGTGAGTGAAAGATTTGGAAGACCACATTTTAATTATGATTTCCCATAGGCATCTGGGGTTGTATGTTTAAGAGCATGTGATGTACTTAAAAGTTATGTCTTTCAGCAGTCTCCACTACTGACTTCATGAGTCTGCCCTTTTGAAAAGCACTCTCTATCATATTTATGATGTTGTCTTACTTAAACTGGGTTCTAATCTGTCTGCTGAAGGCTTGATTGTACTCCTGTGACTGTTGGCAGTGAATCCCCTGGGAGGGACAGCATGGATTTGAGCAATAATTTCTCTTCTGTATTAGTGACTTCGTAACCCACTTCCAGGTCATATTTAAGTCTCCTCACTCTCCCCCTCAATATTTCCAAGGTACTGTCTTTGTACAGCTGTCTCTCTTTCTTCTCATTCATATTGATTATCACAAAATCATACTCCTATTTTATCTTTCTTTAGCTTCTGCACAGCTAACCTCTGCTTAATGAAGTTTGAATTCTCATCTCTATGGTGCTTTCCACTGATATAAAATCTCAAACCCCTCTTTACTTGCTTTTTTCCCGTATTGCTCCATTTGCTTCCACTCTGCCAGTGCTCACAAGCACTTACATTAATCAGATTTTAACATAAAAATTCTTCCTAGTCGCAAATGTATCTCCTTGTGAAACTCCTACTCACTGTCAGATTGTACCTAAAACTCACTTTGGCTATTTGGTTTATAGATAATTTTTTTTTCTTTTATATTTTTATAAATATGCAGATTATATAGATATCCTTTTATTTGTATAAATGGTATATGATTTGTCCGTTGTTATTCTTCTGATCTCTGTATGTAGGCAAGAGGCTCTTCAGATCAAAGCTGTCTCAGGTATCCAGTTAGCATTATTCATCCTATTACTGGGATCATTTTAATGACAAAATAACTTAACTATCTAATCACACTATCAGCATTCTACTTTTACGGAAATACAAAAAAACGTTATGCTAAGAAACATTTTCAAAAGATAAATGAAAATGATTAGGGCATGCACCTTTTTTTTTTTTTTTTTTTTTTTTGCTTGTTTGTTTAAGATCTCTAGTTTAAAATAGTTTGTAGGGAAAGAGTCTGTCTCTAATGTTAGTCATAGATAGTTCAAAAAATATACATGCCTAAAGGTGATTGCAAGATAGAAAGAAATAAATTCCCCCGGATCAGATTCTCCCTTGTTCACACTCACTGTACTCTCTTGTATTTGTGCAAGGTAAGCATGAGTCGGCAGTAAAGCTCTGCGTTCACTTCCATTGCTGATGATTTGTACTGTATTTTGTCCTGGAATAAATAGCTTTAAAGGTTATGAATCAACACCCTGAAAATTCTAGTTTAACCTCAGTGATCTTGTGCTGACCTGGTTATATTTACAGCATTTTCATTTCAAAGTCCCTTTCTGGGACTGGATAGAACAGAGATAACTAAGTCTAAAGGGAGGCTCTGCAGCTACAGCTGCACAGGCAAAACTGATCGGTAGAACCTTTGGAAGTGACAATTCCTGTGTGCTTCACTGTTATACTGATATTCAGATGTAGGTGATTCTCGGTAGAATATTCAAACCGGCCATCAGCGGCCATTCTCAGTCACTTGCTGAGGGGAGTAGCTTGAAAGAGGACACCTGTAACACCGGAGCGGAGCCGGGGAGATCAGCGTCCAGAAGCCTCACCACAGAGCGACAAGAGCCACTGAGGATGGAGCCTCAAGTCCTCGACAGGACTTGCAAAGAGCTCAGCTACCGCGAGGAGGAGACTCCCTGGGGGCGGAGACAGGAGGAGTGGCACCAACTGTGAGTGGTTAAAAACCTGCCCAGGGAGCGCGGCAACCAGGAGCGTGGCGAACAGAGCAGGCAAACAGAGCGGGTCGAGGCAGTTTGCGCGGCAGTTCGCGCGGGCAGGCGAGCGGGATGGTGAGCACTCGCTGTGTGACCAGGCTCCGGTCTGGGAGCTCTGCCCCGGCCGTCCCGGTGGTGGCCAATGTAGGCACCCAGACAGAGCCGGTAAGAGGGGAGGTTGCGGTGCAGAGCTTGGAGTGTAGAGAGTGCCTGCACTGGTCTGGTGAGGGAAAGGTGCAGAATGGGCAGGGCTGCGCTCGCTGCTCCCTGATGGAGGTCCTCCTGCAGCAGCTGGCTGAGCTATGGGATGCTGTTAGTAAGCTGCAAGATGTCAGGGAAGCCGAGAGGAAACAGGACTGTTTGCTCCAGGACCAAACAGCACAGGGGCCTCAAACTTCCTCTCTAACTCATGGAGGAAAGAAGGAAGCTGTTGATCAGGGAAGCTGGGATTTAGTAACAAAACAAAAAAAAAACAACCAAAGGAGGAAGAGAGCAATTAAAAGCAAGGGGCTTCCTCCTAAATCTGCTGTACCCACCCAGAACCGCTTTGCTGTCCTGCAGGGGGCTGATGAGGAAATGCACTTGCATCAGAAACAGTGGCTGGTGCACTGGTACAGAAGATCTCTACTGGTGCCGCCAGGAAAAAGCGGCGGTTGTAGTAGTAGGGGACTCTGCCTTGAAAGGGACAGAAGCGCTCATCTGTCGGCCTGACCCGGTCGCAAGGGAGGTGTGTTGCCTACCTGAGGCACGGATCAGGGATGTTGCGGAGAGGCTGCCTGCTCTAGTAAGTCCCACGGACTATTACCCACTTCTAGTGATACATGTGGGTGCTAGGGATATAGATAGTAGTAGCCTGAGGAGTATAACAAAGGACTACAGAGCTCTGGGAGAGGTGGTCAGGGGTTGTAGAGCTCAGATAGTCTTTTCGACAATTCTCCAAGACACAGGGGAGGACCTTCCAAAGGCAAGGAGGGTTGGACAGGTTAATAAATGGTTAAAAGGGTGGTGTCATAGTCAAGGGTTTGGGTGTCTCAAACATGGGGCCCACATTTGTAGGCCAGGCCTACTGGGGGCTGGTGGAACTGCTCTGATAAAGAAAGGGAAGAGTGGCTTTGCTGGGAGGCTTGCCAGACTTGTCAAGGATGCTTTAAACTAGTTGTGTTGGGGGAGGGGAGCATCATTCCATCCCAACACACCCAGTCAGTTGCCAGCACCTATAATAAATACTCTGAGCAATGTAGGGGTATTCTAGCCACTCCAGCCACTGAGCCGGCTTCATTTGGAGCTTGGATCAGATGCCTCTATACAAATGCCAGTAGCATGGGGAATAAACAAGAGTAATTAGAGATGTGGGCACATCTACAGGGCTATGATATAATAGGCATCACAGAAACATGGTGGGGTGGCTCGTTTGACTGGAGTGTTGGAATGGAAGATTACAGGCTTTTTAGAAAAGACAGGCCCGGTAGAAGGGGAGGGGGAGTTGCCCTTTATGTTAGGGATAGGCTGGAGAGTATGGAACTCTGTCTGGGGACAGGTGATCAGTTAACAGAAAGTTTGTGGGTCAGGGTTAAAGGGAGAACAGCAATGAGAGGCATTACTGTGGGGATCGGTTACAGACCGCCTGATCAAGAGGAACCTGTGGATGAAGAACTCTACAGACAAATAGGAAAAGCCTCACGCTCACAGGCCCTTGTTCTCATGGGGGACTCAACCACTCTGGCATCTGTTGGGGCGACGGTACGGCCTGGCACAAGCAGGATAAGGAGCTGCTGAGAATAATTCACAAGAAAAAAGAGGCTTATAAAAGGTGGAAACAAGGACAGGTGGCCTGGGATGAATACAGGGATGTTGTCCGGGTATTTAGGGACCAAGTTAGGAAAGCTAAGGCTCAATTGGAGCTAAACTTGGCAAGGGATGTTAAAGGTAACAGGAAGGGATTTTATAGGTATGTAGCAGCTAAAAAACCAGACTAAGGACAATGTAAGGCCCCTTTGGAAGCTTTCAGGAGAACTGGCTGCACAGGACTTGGAGAAGGCTGAGGTTCTGAATGGCTTCTTTGCTTCAGTCTTCACTGGCAAAGGCTCTGACCTCAGCACCCAAGTCTTGGAAGGCGGACGCAGGGACTGTGAAAACCTAGACCTTGGGCCCACTGTCCGAGAGGATCTGGTTCGAGACCATCTTAAGAACCTGAATGTACACAAGTCCATGGGACCTGATGAAATCCATCCACGGGTCCTGAAGGAGCTGGCGAATGAAGTTGCAAAGCCACTGGCCATCATATTTGAAAAATCATGGCAGTCAGGTGAAGTTCCTGATGACTGGAAAAAGGGAAATATAACCCCCATTTTCAAGAAGGGGAAAATGGATGACCCGGGGAATTACAGACCAGTCAGTCTCACCTCTGTGCCTGGCAAAATCTGGGAGCAGATTCTCCTGGAAGGCATGCTAGGGCACATGAAAAAGAGAAAGGTGCTTGATGACAGCCAGCATGGCTTCACTAGGGGAAAATCCTGCCTGACCAATTTGGTGGCCTTCTATAACGGGGCTACAAAAGTGATGGACAGGGGTGGAGAAGTTGACGTCATCTACCTCAACTTGTGCAAAGCGTTCGACGCTGTCCCACATGACATCCTTGTCTCTAAATTGGAGTGTCATCAATTTGATAGGTGGACCACTTGGTGGATAAAGAACTGGCTGGATGGTCGCACTCAAAGAGTTGTGGTCAATGGTTCAATGTCCGGTTGGAGACCAGTAATGAGTGGTGTCCCTCAGGGATCGGTGTTGGGACAGGTCTTGTTTAATATCTTTGTCGCTGACATGGACAATGGAATTGAGCGTGCCCTCAGCAAGTTTGCCGATGACACCAAGTTGTGTGGTTCAGTTGATATGCTAGAGGGAAGGAATGCCATTCAGAGGGACCTTGACACACTTGTGAGGTGGGCTGATGCCAGCCTCATGAATTTTAACCATGCCAAGTGCAAGGTCCTACACCTGGGTCAGAGCAATCCCATGCACAGCTACAGGTTGGGCAAAAAGGAAATTCATGGTAGTCCTGCGGAGAAGGACTTGGGGGTGTTAGTCAATGAGAAAATGAACATGAGCCAGCTTCAGTGTGCACTCCCAGCCCAGAAAGCCACCTGTATCCTGGGCTGCATCAAGTGGAGCATGACCAGCAGGTCGACGGAGGTGATCCTGCCCCTCTACTCTGCTCTCATGAGACCTCACTTGGAGTACTGTGTGCAGTTCTGGTGTCCTCAACATAGAAAGGACAAGTCCAGAGGAGGGCCACGAGGATGATCAGGGGACTGGAGCACCTCCCATATGAAGACAGGCTGAGAAAGTTGGGGCTTTTCATCCTGGAGAAGAGAAGGCTGCGTGGAGACCTCCTAACAGCCTTCCAGTATCTGAAGGGGGCCTACAGGGATGCTGGGGATGGACTATTCATTAGGGACTGTAGTGATAGGACAAGGGGTAACGGGTTGAAACTTAAACAGCAGAGGTTTAGACTGGATATAAGGAAGAAATTCTTTCCTGTTAGGGTGGTGAGGTACTGGAATGGGTTGCCCAGGGAGGTAGTGAATGCTCCATTCCTGGCGCTGTTCAAGACCAGGTTGGATGAAGCCTTGGGTGATATGGTTTAGTGTGAGGTGTCCGTTGCCCATGGCAGGGGAGTTGGAACTAGATGATCTTGAGGTCCTTTCCAATCCTAACTATTCTATGATTCTATGATTTTTCACCACATAAATAAATAGTACAAAGTTAAATTCATGAATATAGCTGGATGACTGAATCCTGACTTTTCAGTTCTCACTCAAGTAGGACTTCCTGTTTGTCTGCTTGGTATGTAGGGGATTATGACTTGCCTCTGCACTTCTCTGGTTTTAAAATCTTCTTTTTGATTTCTGTGTAGCTTGACAATACCTGGAGAATGTTTGGGTTTGCTATTTGATCAACTTATCTCATGAAATCGCATATACAAACTATCTCCATATACAATACTTACATTATTTTCATGACAGGATGTTGGGTAGTCTAGTGAAATAGGCTCTTTCAATTACATATTATTTCCCCTTTTACAGTCCTTTTTATGGCTATTAAAGTTCATTTCAAGAGACACAGTCTCTGGTGGGTTTTTTTCTGCTTTCTAGTGTGAGGTTAACACTTGTGGACAATGTTTATTTGTGCTGGTAATATAAATTAGATGTGAAGCACTGGAGAGAAAAAATATACAAAAAAGAAGAGATTTTCTGCTTCCAACACATTAACTGTCAGTATGGAGCTTTATTTTGCATAATACTTAAACACATGATAAAAAAAGAGTTTTGGTACTGGAATGGTGAGAAGTGATAGTAGGAGCAGGATTGTGAGAATTCCAATAATGAGTAATTTTTTGAAGTCTCGAGTTAATGATATTATAAATATGATGCATATCAGACAGCATTTTAAAGGGAAACCTTTGAGATTTGTGGTTATGAAAAATTACTTTGAACTCATATTTTCAAAAGGCAAAGAAAGACTGTGGGTTGTGGGGGGTGGTAGAATTTAGAAGTTTTGAATGGCTCAAGTTAGCAGTACTTTGTCTTCCACCAAGTATATTTTATACAAGGGTAAGGCAACAGACAAACCTGAAGGTTTATTCTTTATTTGTTCTATATACTGTGGTTTGATAAAAATGAAAGAGCAAATTGCTCTGCTTTTGGTTCATGGCAATGATCACCAAGCATAAAGATCCCTGAATCAGTCAGGAATGTATTTTTTACATTTTTATTCCCATTTTCTTTTAGTGGATCCTTTCCATTATGAAACAAAAAAACCTTGCCAGACTGTTTTATGTCATATTCTATGTTTCTGCAGCACACCTTCATTCTCCGTGCTCATGTGCACACACACACATGGTTTTCCTTTTTTCTGAGAAGCGTAAAATTCTACTCCTTGGGTAGACTGGCACAAAATTCTTACATTCCATAATTCACCAGAATATAATGTGGATAGTTCATTTATGGATAATTTGGCATTAGTTGTTTTGTGAAAGACTGAATTACAGACTTTGCAAGGTAAATCATGCAGAAATTATGGTCTCACAGTCCAACAGTTAGGTAGGTGATTCAACAACTCTTTATTCTTTTTTTTTTTTAATGTTACACTGAACAAAAGATAATTCATTACAAAACTGTTGCTCCACCACTAGCTTGGTGGAATTTCTCAGCTGAGGTGTTTGCAGATAGGGTCAATCCCTGTTTTCATAGCTGTCTCCTTGCTGCGGTTGCAAGAGGAGGATTTTGTAAATGTATCTTTATCCATTTAATTCTTATCAGATAGTCTCCACACTGCAAAGCAGTCTTCCATACCACTTTCTAAAGGTTTGTTATTTTAACTGCAAGACTAACGTTCTGGATTGAAGACAAATGCAAAATACCATGTTCCTGTTTGCTATTTGTCTCATGTAGCTTACCTGATTAATTGATGTTAAAGCAAGTGTATTGCAAATACTCATCCTTCAAGGCAAGTGAAAAGGGTAGTCTGTAACTTCAGTAGTGTCACTGGGAATATATTTGACCTCACACCTCCAATCCTGACATTGTTTAACCATATCCCACAACTAGTGGATTTCAATTATTTGTTCAGAGGAGACATTCATAATTGCCTGGTGTAAGCCTGCCTTTAGGATGCAAAACAGAAAACAATGAAAATGCTACACTAGTGAATTAGAACAGCAGCACTTAAATGTATAAATTAAATGGGCCTCTTTTCACAGCTTTCTCTTTCTATTCTGAGAGGCCTCAGCCTGGTGACATCAAAGACAGGATTATGTGAGAAGATAAAAAACTTGATCGAATGTCCATGTTTGAAGTCATGAAAGTCCTCTTCTCTCCAAGCCAAAATAACCCTCCTTATAACACAATGAGCTAGGGTCCAGGTGCAGGGAGGGGGGAAGTTTTCAGCAAGGCACTAGGGATATCTCAGAGAAGCCAAAGAGTTGTACATTGAGCCATAATCTTCCCAAATGTGCTAATAGATTGTATGTAGGCTTTGGAAGCTTTGCCCTGTCAATTAATTTGCTAAGTCTTTCTTTTAATTGAGGAAAGTTATTATGCATGTGACTGGATTGGCCTTTAATAAGAGTTTAACCTGTTTTATCTGCTTATAGGGAAATTTACGTCACTTTATATGAGGAAGAAACAGGAAATGCTAAAGCACATTTTTAGCTAAGAGTACACTGTGATCATAAGTTGTTGGCTTCTGTGCATGTTACATTCCATTTCTGATGTATCATGCCGACAATGTATCTTGTAATCCAGCCTATGGATTACAAAAGGATTTGGAATGTATGGAAAAATGATGAGTTTTTTGTATTTTGAAATGTGTTCCTCTCTGTGAGGGAGTCTTCTTACATTCAAATATTCTCTTATGTGATAAAATTATCTGCTCTGACTCTCTAAAAATTAACAGAGACCAACGCAAATTTTCACCTTGTAATGATTTAGAACATCAGGGCTTCATAAAGAAGACTCTTGTTTTAATGTGAGCATCTGCAGAACACATGCCCTTAAAAGTTCTTGCTCTTAAAACAGTGAAACAACTATCATGGGCTTGTACAGTCTCTCAATGAGCCAGACATTGCTTCTGTCTGACTTAAAATGAATGCCAACTGCTGTGTTTATAAACATCAGATATTAGTGAGAATGTTTGCCATTTGTATAATCTATGATCCTACTATATGATCCTCTCTTTGCCCTGCATTTTCAGCCTTTGATGCATATTCACTAGCAGAAGAGATACAGAAGTACTAGTCTTTCGTAACGTAACTATAGTCAATCAGATGCAACAGCCAGTGTGAAAAATAGGGTATTAATATATCATACGTCTGATGCTCCCCACAACCTCAATTCCAGCATTGGACAATTTGCAATGTTTTTATCATACTCGATTCTACTGCAGCGGTGGGAAAAAGATATCTCTGTAGTCTATTTACAGTAACTTTAAAATAATGTATCTGTTATAAGTATTACTGCTGTTTACCTTATGTACTTACTTCCAGACAAATATCTATGTTTTTATAAAAGTATTAGAAGAAGTATCTTTCACTCAATTTGAATTATGATGACAAATAGAATGCTATTATTCAACAATCTGGTTTTATACTGGTTTTATATGTATGATCCATGTAGCTACATATTTTGATGGTTATAAGTAGTCTAATTTCTGGCTATTAAGGTTGTGCCCAGGTACACGTAATTTCTGACTGCCAATTCCCAAACTCCCTGCCTAGATATATCCATTACTTGAAAGGTCAATACTCCTTTCATTTACTGAGCTTAAGTCATTAAATGCATCCTGCCGTTTTCATTTGAAAAAGGTTTAGAATTGAATACTCTGTTGAATGAAAAGCTCTATTAGTGCAAGATTCGTGGAAGAACCATCAGTAGCATCTTTGTTAAATTAGCCCTGACAGACAGGGTGATTTTGAAAGTTTCCTCATGTCACAGGACACACAAATTAGTGCTAATTCTATAGGCAGGTGGCATATTAATTGGATTTCACAGGATACATAAACCATTAGAATGTGTTTTCCGGTGTCTTACTACTTTGACATAATACTTATGTCAAGTTGGACTTACAGGTAGATATTTTCTTCTGGTCTAGATTTCAGGCAGCACAGTGATGCTGAAGTGATTGGGTAAGTACAAAGAAAGATTTTCATTACTTGGTTATGAAGGGAAAGCCCTCATAGAATATTTTCAAGATGTAAAAGGGGAGCAACTTTAATCCTGCAAGAGGCCCTTGAGGCTTCTTTTAGCATTTGCAGCTCTGGGTGGTCCAGCTGAATCCTTTGTGGTCCCCCTAAGCATTCTGATGACAATGTAATTCATGGAAATTCTTGGGATGAGGGCCTGCTAGGATATTTAACAAGCTCTCAGCATCCTTTACTGCTTCTATGAAGCTTTTATGCCGCCATCTTCCTGTATTTTGTCTCTGCCAGATAGGGTAGCCAGAGAAATTTGGTAAGCAAAATAACTGAGAACAAAGAGAATAACCACGAAGAACTGGGTAGTGTCCATGCTAGAGCTGAAAACATTTGCCTAATTGGTTAGGTACAAAACAACAAAAAGCTGACATCCATTCATCTATCCATACTCGGAGCTGGAAGCTGCCATCTGCCAGAATCAGGACCTCAAGGCACTGTGAGGCAGTTCTTCCAAGAAGCCAAAGCTCTGTGGCCCTTGGAAAAGGGATAATGTTAATTAGAAATGCAAAGCTCAAAGGGATGAGGAAACAGTATTAGGTAGCTCAGTAATATAATGAAAATGTTTGACTCAGATAAGTCTCTAAGGAAAAGGGAAATTCAGGCTGTCCCTGAGGCAGGGCTGGGACCCAAAGCTTATTTTCATGAGAGAACCAGTGGATTTTACTGCTTCTAAGTAAGACAGGTACCAGCAATTAGCCCAAAGTTTTATCAACACAATATGTTATTTTGTGAGCCTTTAGGTTTTTTTATCCATGCGTTTCTGGGAACTGAATTAAAATGAAACTACCAAAAAGGAAACTACCAAAATGAAAGGCTCTTCCTATGAAGAAGACTAGCTTGCAAGTGAGAGTCTAACCAATATTTGTGATTTTTAGATACAGCCTCTGACTCTGCTACTAGCTGCCAAAGCAAAGTTAAGTGTTCTTTCTGTTCTCCTTGTGTAAAATAAGACAGTACTGCTACTTTTTTTCTTCTGTATCTATCTCTGTTCAACACCTAGAATGGAAAAAAACTTTGACCTTGACTGGAGCTCCTGATTACCTAGCAAGTAGACTGAAGAAAAAAAAAAAAAGAACACTTCTCATATGACTTGAAAGTTCCCAAGAAATTAAATGTTATGGCTTTGATTTTTTTTTTCTTTACCTATTCCTTAGTTATGTTTTCCTTGACTGCATCATATGACAGTAAATTATGCAATAATGCTATGAACTAAACAGAAGGCACATGACAATCCCAAAGCAAGCAATAAGTTTGACACCAGTAAGGGAAAGTTCAGACTGAGAGTATATGAAAGCCTTCCTGTTGTTCTGAATAATCAAATTCCAAGAGTTAAACCTTGGTAAAGGTCTTGCAGCTACCCTCTACACCAAAATTTTTGTGCTAGAAATATATGCCCTTAGTAGCCTGTATTGCCCAATCTCTTCCTGTCTTCTCCTTCAGAAACCCCAAAAAATTCTTCACTTCCCACTTCTGGGACTTCCAGAAAACTATGGGTAGTTACAGGGTGCCTCTGATGGCAGCAAATCACTGCCACTGCTGTGGTCCCACTCATATTCATGGACGTCTAAACAGGGAGCAGTTCCAGGTGGCAATTTTAATTTTCAGCAAATCAGGGAAATGTGGTTTTGTTCCACAGATTTCTGATTCCTGGCTGGAATTCCTGAAATTCCTGGAAGGAAGGTGTGTTTGTAATGCTTCTCAGGCACAACAATGAAAACTAAATCTGTTGACAGCAAGCTTAACTTCCCTATAAAAATTCTTCTCACTGGAGAAATTGTGGAATGTCAGTAGCTGAAAAAAATGGCATAACATTGTAACATCTGCTAAGCTAATATTTCTTCACAATCAGTGCAGAATTGTTTGCAAAATATCATATTCCAGGAGAACTTAAGAGGAATTCATTGTCAAACTGGGAGAATGTGGGTTATAAGGTAGACACTTTTCAGTTTGGTGCTGTGAATATGGAGACATGATCAGAAACAAATAAAACTCATTGTAGCAAATAAAAAGGACTATGCAAGGAAGGAAGTGAGGGTGACAATAAGAGTACCATATGTATGCTAAAGGTAATAGGAATCCATGATAACTTTACATTTTTTCTTGGCTTTTTTTCACATTTCTGCATAGTCAATGAGTTTTCTACTCATTTGTTAGAAAAGAGTGTCCTATGAGTTGCTTGTTTCTGGCAAGGCTCCTCAGATGCCCTTGTTAGAAGACCTAAAATGCGTAAATTTATATGTCATGTTACTTCACATTATTTCAGTGTATAATCAGTGCTGGTGTGAGGTTCTAGTCCTCCTCTACTTACACTGGTGATTTGCCAGGCACTCTGATACCAAACTCTTTACTGAAGCTCTGTTCAGTATCCAGTCTATTGCACTGCTTTCATTTTTACTAAAAATCAGTTAGCAGAGACAAGCAATAAGTTACCCTGTCAAAGCTTGCATTTGATGTACAGAAGTTGCATACACCCCGTATTATGTTTATATTTTTAATTATTTGTCTCACAATTTCTTTTCCTTCAAAATAAAGTCATATATTTTCCCTTCATTTCTGTCTGGAGATTTGCAGATGAAGTATGCTAATGACACAGATCCATTTCCAAAGCAGAGAATATATTTAAATGTAAACGCTAGAGCAATATGCATTTTGACAGCAAATTTAAGCCCATGTTTTCAACCTGTTTGTTTGTTTGTTTTCAACACTGGAATTTGTGAGCAAACTGGAACATTTGGAGTTTATTAAAAAAGCTTATAAACAGATTTTTTTTTTTACATTTTATTAAGCATATGAAGTATCACAATAATTTTCATACATACTAATTTGTTATGGTTCAAATTCACACCACCCACAGGTAAAAGATCACATGAAGATTAAGAAAACTCTAATTTCAAGCCTTACAAGAGGATAAATCCAAATCATACATCCCACATAAACCAACAGATTAATAAAACACAAACAGTTACTACAACTACTTTACTAAGTCTTCTTATGCTTTTCCCAGCAAATCATCTTTTTTCCTGCAGCAGTTCTATGGTGCAAGCAGTACATGAAAATACATTTTTGTCTTTTCTTTCTGCACTTTTAACCAGAATTAATCATTGATTGAGCTTCAGTTTATTTAAACCATTGTGAAAGGAAGACCTGATCCACACTGGGAGTTTGTTGTATAACATGCAGAGTTAAAAGCCTTTCTTTGTGGATTGAAGACTGGCAAATAGAAATTAATAGCCCTTACTAGTTCTTTTACTGGTAAGGGCTACTTTTGCTTTGCCTGATGGTTTATTCACTGGGTAACACCTACGTTCAGTCAAAACCCTACTTTTTTACACTAAGGGGCAGTGATTAGTTGTTGAAGAATATCAAGTTGTTTTTATTTTTTTATATGACTGCTTTAAGATGACTCTCTGGCTTAAAAGACAGGCACCCTTGGTCCCTGTGTTTGTTTAAAAGGGTGTTAATGTCTATGGTCCTGTGATTATTTTAATAAGTAATATATAATAAAAGCAGTCCATGCAAAATGGGCTTATACTTTTCTCCCAGGTGTTCCCAGATTTTTACATCTGATTGAAAATGCGTATGAGTACCTCTCCCAGTGTAGATTAAGCATCCATATTAAGTCTAGAGAAATATTACAAGATTATGAGGTATATTGTGGGCATCAAATGCATTAAAAATTTTATTTTAAAGCTCTGTGATACTCAGCATTAGAGTTGGGGGTTTTTTGCATGTGTCAGAACTTGATTATTTTCTTCTTCAAAAAGCAAACTGTTTCTTTTCACTGGTCCTGTAAACAGAGAAGGAAGTGTGGACAAAAGTGCTACACAGACACCTATGTTGATGCCTAGAGGAGCATGGATGCCTCAGACATTCCTGGCATAGACATGCCCAGACCAGGACACAGATGTCTGGAGTTGGTTCTCCATCTTAGAGGAGACTCAGTTCTATACCTATACTCAGTCTACTCTGTTGTTTATGCTGGCATAATATAAAAAGCTCTCTCTCATTCTGGAACTTCCTAATTGTTAAAATTTATTTCACCAGAAAATAATCAAATTAATGCAATCAGTGGTGCACTTTTCTTGGAAAGAAGAACTTGTGCATTTCTGGACCATTTGAAGTATTTTTCATATAGAATGCATGCAGTTAGCCTTTGGTGACTGTATTCCTTGTAGCTGCATTTCTGCATGCATCCACAATGTCTACTGTTATATGGCACACACTGAAATAGCTTTAAAGAACTGTTTTGATTTAGGACACTTGTCAGGACCATTCCACTCTTACATTAAAAACAACTGTCATAGGTCAGCCCAGATGTTCATCTAGCCCAGTGTCCTGTCTCCATCAGGAAGAAAAACAATAGATGCTCTAGAAAGAATAGAATAGGAAAAAGGTGTAATGATGCTTTCAGAAATATATTACTAGCACAACAAATTTGAGCAAGAAGTAGCAACTTTTTACAGATCAGCCCTCAGTGGATTTATCTTACATGAGTTTTCCAGCTGTTCTTCAAACCCATGTGCAATTTTAACACCCTCAGCACCCTGCAACAATGAATTGCAGTATTTAATTATGTGCTGTGTGAAGTATCCCCTCTTTCTGTTTGCTTTGAACCGTTTTGACTCCAAGTTCTGGCATTAAGAGAAAAAATGAGCAAGCATGCCTTAGTCACCTTTTCCAGTCTCTCTCCAGGTCATTTTGTAAACTTGTGTCATACATCCCTGTATAGCCTTGCTTTCCATTCTGAAGAGTCTTAGACTAGTGAATGGCTACTTTTACAGAAGATGTACCTTTGACTATCCAATCTGATCCTCTATGTATTGTACCAGTTTTAACATTTGTTTTCAGGTGTTAGGTACTTGCCAAACTTATTGGTGCATTCCAGTTTACTTAGGATTTAAATAGGAAAATAGTATTTTCTGACAGGTTCTCTGCTTCTTTCCTACTAATTATGCTTTTTTTTTTTTTTTCACAGCTAATAACTATTAAGCCAACATTTTTGTAAAGCTATCCACTATAACTCCATAAGAATCCTCATTTCAGTATCTATTGTTATACATATATATATAGCAATATATATATAGTTATGCTGATTCTACATAAAATCAGGATTATTTTCCCCATGCATATCAGTTTGCATATGCCAACAAGGAATTTCATTTTCCATTTTATTATCCTGTAACTCAGTATGGATGTCTTTCAGCAGCTCCCAGTTTACCAACTGTTCATTTTTATCAGTCTGAATGACTCTCCATAACTCACCTTTTACACACCATGATTATGAATTTCTGGGACACCCAACACCAGTTCATGTGGTACTCTGCTGTGAAATTTTGCTGCTTGTCCCTATCCTTCTTTCCCTCTCTTCATCATTGTGTGTTTTTCTAGTGGCTGTAGGACAGCACCTAGGCTCTGTGACATATTTGATACTTCATGAAACTTACATTTGTTCTTGCTATGTAATAGCATAATTTCAGCAAAAAGCATAAACTCTTCTCCATGTGCCATTTTGCAGTTGATCAGTTTTGGTACATGGATATGAATTTGAATCCTTTTGAGCTGAAATGATCTTGAACTTAGATTTCCTTCAGATGTTCTGAGAAGAGTGCTCTAGCTATTACACTTTCCTGTATGCACAGTGCCAGTGACCACACTGTATGAACGTTGATTCTTTAGACAAATTAGAACATACTTATATATTTCCAGGATAGAGGTCCATTGGCAGTAAGTTTTCTAACTTAGTATACAGTTGTCTAAAATTGTACCTGGTTTATCTAACTAAAGCTGGTTAATCTAACAATATGTTCAGCAGAACTCCAAAAGCAGAGGCAGAACTTTAATTTTTGAAACTAGGACTATTGCAGATTTCAAGCACTTACAGGGATAACTATATCTTAGAATAGGCTTTATGGGAAATTCTTTAAAATAGTGTCTTACAATAAAAAGGAAAATCTGATCCTACAAGCAGCGGCAGCAGCAAAATTCAAAGCAGATTTGTCAGATCAATTTGTGAATGGAGACTTTAGGACTGAATGAGTGGAGACCAGAATTTCAATTTTAACACTGGTAGGTACACCGTAGCATTCTGAGATCAGAATATATCCACAGAAGCACTGCTATTGTATTTCGGGCCATACAGTCATAGAATCAATGAGGTTGGAAAAGACTTTTAAGATCATCAAGTCCAACCATTACCCCAGCACTGCCAAGACCACCCCTAAATCATATCACTAAGGGCCTCATCTACATGTTTTTTGAACACTCTCAGGAATGGTGATTCCACCACTCCCCTGGGCAGCCTGTTCCAATGCCTGACCACCCCCTCAGTGAAGAATTTTTTCTTAATATCCAGTCTAAACCTCCCTGGCGTAGCTTGAGGCTCTTATCTCTTGTTTTATTGCTTATTTCTTGGGAGAAGAAACTCACATCACCACCCCCCCACAACCTTTTTTCATGTAGCTCTAGAGGCAAATAAGGTACCCCCTGAGTCTCCTTTTCTCCAGACTAAATAACCCCCCAGCCATTCTTTCAGCTGTTCCTCACAGGACTTATTCTCCAGACCCTTAATCATCTTTGTTGCCCTTCTCTGGACCTCCTGCAGTTCTTCAATATCTTTCTTGTAGTGAGGGCCCAGAACTGAATACAGTATTCAAGGTGCAGCCTCACCAGTGCCCATTACAGGGGGATGATCACTGACCTGGCCTGGGTGGCTACCCTCGTTGCTGATACAGGCCAGGTGCCATTGGCCTTCTTGGCTGCCTGGGCACAAACTGGCTCATGTTCAGTTCCACCAATAAGCATCTGCAGGTCCTTTTCCATTGACCAGCTTTCCAGTCACTCTTCCCCAGGCCTGTAGCATTGCATTGTGTTCTTGTGACCTAAATGCAGAACCCAGCACTTTGCCTTGTTGAACCTCATACCACTGGCCACAGCCCATTGATCCAGCCTGTAAAACATATTAACTTGAGAATTCTTACTACACTGCTTTCCATACTCAACTCACATGTCCTATGGACTCATAATACAGAAAGCAATGCCTTGGTTAGGAACAGTTAGGTAGAAATAGATAGAAATACTAATCAGTACATTAGCTAGCCACAGTAAATCAGAAGCATACTGGGGTGGGATCATGTCTTTTTCTAGACCTCTTTTCTTCTATCACTAATTTTTACTTCCCTACCCTTGGCAGTCAGATGATATGAAGACTAAGCTTGCTTGTCCTGTTTGCATCTGTATCTTCTGTTTATAACCATCCTGCCTGCACCCCCTCAGCTGCCTTTTTTGTGCAGAACACATATATGCTTTAATATGAAGGCAAACGGTTTCTACGTGAAATGTGCTGGTATAGTCACCAGACAAACTTGTAGTTGGCACAAGACTGTCTTTCTGCTTGATTTATCAAGTGAAAAATCTTACCCTTCACTGGTTTATACTGGCTTCTCTGCTTGGAGGAAAGGTGACTGTTTTGTTTCTCTACATCCTGTACCATCATCTTGTTTTCTAAAGCAGCATTGGGAATTTTTTTATCTATTTGTTGTTGATGAAAAAAAAAATAGCGTGATGTTGCCAGGGCTATGTTTACAGACAGAGCCCTTAAAAATAAGGGGAAAATGCATGAAGGAGTTAGGAATTAGTTAATTTCTCCCTTCATTCAGGCAGTCTGAGTTTACCAGGTTCTAACCCTCTGTAATTTTCGCTGTACGAGCTACGAAACAAAAGCAGCTTCTGTTGGTCGTACAACGTGTAGGCAACTGCTTTGCAAGTTACACGAAATCCTCTGGGCGGGTGACCTGCTGCCTAACCCACTCTCCCCTGAGCTGTCGCTGGTGAAACAAACCTGCTGAGAACCGTCCGTATTGACCCAGCAAACCGCGCTCTCTGCGATCGTCCCCCTCGGATGCAAGCAGGCACCTTCTTCCGTCGCGACACCCTCCTGCCCCGCAGCCGGGGTCTGTCGCGATACCTGCCCACAGAACCCCTGAGCCGACACCCTGCTTCGGCATGCAGCGCCGGACTTCCCAAGAGGTCCCCTCACACCCCACAGAGCTTTAACGAGAGAAGGTTCGGAAGGTTATCCGGAAACTTAAACCTGTCCAGAATCCTCTGAATAATTCCCAGGATGATCACTTCTGCTGCTGCGGGTTTCCCATTCTTCTTGCCCCTCAGATCGATGTGAAGGAAAAACTCAGCCTGCCTAAGTTGCCACACCGAGGTGTTATAGGGAACTAGCTCTATTCACGATTTTTCTTTGGGGCTGCTTTCTTTATAAACAACTAGATTTTAGCAGCAGAAATATCGGCTTGACTCCCTGCCTAAAAAGCAAATTGAAGAAAGTGTGAAGCACTTTTTTTCCTTTTTATTTATATATATATATATATATATATATATATATATTTCTTTTGGATATCTGAGTACTGGTCGGTGTATCTGGCTGCAAAACTTTTGAGGCAATTCCCCCTCCAGACCGATTCCCAAACCGTGATATCGATCCGTGCCTCATTAGCATAACGTTATTAGTTTGGGTTTTTTTCAGCGCTAGGGCTGTTACAATTTTCGAAATTAAGGTGTAACCCCCATACAAAGCGAAGGAACATCTGGAAAAATCAACAGTTCCAGATGAATTTCAAGTGATCAAACAGATCCCACGAGTGTGCGTGGGGAAAACTTTGGACAGCCAGTACTCGTAGCCGGGCAGGTTCACCTTCCCAGGAATAGTTTCTCCGTCTGCGGGTCCACCTAAGGACCAGCCTGGCAGAGGGTACCCTTCCCCGGGGACTGGGACTGCGACCTGGTCCCTGGGAGCACGGCAGGTAAATCCTAGACAGCGGCAGCGATCCATCACTCACTGAAAACGGTGTCAAAACTTCAGCTGCCTTCAGTGGGATGGGGATCCGAGCCGGTGCCCGCTTCGCATACCCGGACGCCAGCACTTCGCCCTTGAGCTGCGAGTACCGGCGAGTCAAAGTGTCTCTGCAGCAGGCGATTTACCTGCGATATGGTTCTGTTCACTTTCCTCTCCTTGCTTTGCTGCAAAGAAAACTTCTGGGTACTTTTGTCAGACTGGGGGGAGGGAGAGAATGTGAACTTACGCTATACGAGCACGCGTTTCTAAACCCGTGTGAAAGGCGAGTATTTTAAACAGCAGTACCAGCAGAAGCAAATGAATAGATGGGCTTTAATGAGTATTGGTGTACAGCAGGGCAGACGGGGTACGGCAGCAATCAGTCACAAACCATCGGGGACTCATCAGCCAGCGCCTCGCTCTCTGACTTCTGATCCCTATGCTTTACACAGACCTCTCGTCTGTCGTAAGGTTGTTTTCAGTAAAGTGCTTTTCCCGCATATTTGCTTTTAACAATTTTTCTGTCTGCTTTCCCCCACTCCCCCACCCTTATCCCCAGAAGGTTTTAGTGTTCGCACTCACGTGGAAAAAAAGCCAAGCAACACATACAAACTAGCGATAGCGGTGAGTGGTCAAAGGTGATGCGAAAAGCAGTCTACGAATCGCCGGGTTATTTTTTGTTTTAATGAGAAACTGAAGAATTCAGACACTCATTCACAGCTTGAGAGGCCAGGTCACACTTTAGTCCCATCCTGAGGTATTTCCCTGCGATGTGAAATATTGGGATGGACTGTAAAAGTGTGAGGAGGAGGTCAAGTGATCGTCAGTTAAAGGAGCCCTCCGCCGTCAGTGCCATTTTCATTTAAATTCCCACTAATTAATCTAGCTATTTAAAGCTTACTCTTTAAACAGCGAGCGTTACACATCCTGAGCCCCCGCAGCTCGCAAGAATCTAACGTAACCGCTTTGCCCACCTCTTTCGGAGCAAGATCTACAGGACAGCGGGGCAAAGGATTCCGGTCCCTCGGGGGAGAGGGTGAAGCGGAATTCTGTGGCGGCTTGCCCTTCTGATTCCCCCAGCCGCCGGAGGGCTGCAGCCCTGCAGTGGGACTGTCTCACTGGGAGCCGTGTTCCGCTGGATCTTGTGGCCGACCTCCCCAGTAGCGGTGCTCGGCGGGGAGGTCGGACTGAGAGTCAGCCCCGTGCCGCAGGCTGTCGGGATGGGTGGGAGACCTCCCCTCCAGGGCCCTTCTTCCAAGCCAGCCACTCTGGCTTCAGCTGTGAATTTTCACATCACCGCCTCTCCGCCACTAGCGATAATTAACGACGACAAAAGCTCTTACCTGCGACCTGGCTCTCAAATAATCTGATTGTACACGATATAAACACAAACACCAGAGGGGTATAGTAATGAGATCGATCGGGTTTCCGTGCCGCAAGCATGCCCCAAATATCGGCATCATCCCCGCGGGAGCCTCTCTCCCCCTACCCCCGCTTCTTAGGAGTGCACAAGGACAGAGTGGAGGGAGCCCTTGCCCTCGGGGGTGTTACTCGCGGTTTGTCCTAGCAGCGAAGCTGCAGACGGGGTGGCGGTGGGGCAGATCTGCGAGGCAGCGACCGTCAGAGCAGGGATGGCAGAGGCAGCGGTCATCGCCGGCGCTGCTTTGATGGGTACCGGGACGGCGGGCATGGTCTGAGCCGGTGGGTGACAGAGAGCCTTCACGGGCACACCGAAGGGTCCGTAGTCTGGAGACACGGGCACGCCGGCCACGGAATCCATCACCCCCACGTGCGGCCACACAGAGCTTACCACGCTGCTGAGCTGGCCTGGCACCGGGTAGCCCAGATGATGCATCACCGAGGCCAGTGGCAGCCCGCCGGCCTGCAGCACTCCCTTGTAATCTCTGCCGATGATGTTCTCGATGGCGAAGGGATGCTTGAAGCCGGAGGGCTGGCTGCTCCCGTAGGGCGAGAACTGCGGCAGCCTCCCTACGGATGCGGCGGCAGCCACGGCGGCCTCGGAGCCCACCAGCCCCGGCACCTTGCCAGAAAGAGGCTGTGGCGGCGGCGGCGGGTGCGAGTGGAAGTAGTGCACCATGTGCGGGGCTGGCGCCGGGGTCTTGCCGGGGCCGCCGCCCCCCGCCCCGCCGCCCGCCTCGCCGCCGCCGGGCAGATGATGCTCGGGGCGCAGGACCTTGAAGCGCTTGCGGCGTCGGAGGAAGCTGCCGTTTTCAAACATGTCCCCGCAATCTGGGTGCAGCGCCCAGAAGCTGCCCTTGCCCGGCTGGTCGGGGCGGCGAGGGATCTTAATGAAGCAGTCATTGAAGGAGAGGTTGTGGCGGAGGGAGTTCTGCCAGCGCTGCGTGTGTTCCCGATAGTAGGGGAACCGCTCCATGATGAACTTGTAGATGTCACTCAGGGGCAGCATCTTTTCGGGAGAGTGTTGGATGGCCATGGCCGTCAGGGAGATGTAGGAATAGGGCGGCTTCTGGTCGCTGTACGAGCTCTTCCCCGGCCTGGGCATCGCCGCCCCGTCGCAGCCCTCCCGCGGCCGCACCTTGTCAGGTCGGCACTGCCCTGCCCTGCCTCCGCGCCTCTACATCGTGGGCGCCACCCACCCGGCCCACTCGAGACCGCGGCGCTGCCCGCCGGCGGGCTCCGCTCACTGCTCCGGACAGCCTCGCCCAGCGGGAAGAGCTCTCCACGCCGCCCGATCGCTCGCCGCAGGCACAGCTGCTGCGCGGGTAGCGGGGCCTTGGAGGGCTCGGGGCAAAGGCGTGTCGCTGTCCCCTCTGGTGTCCTCGCTTGCCTCCGGAGGCTGCCGAGTCTCCCGTGCTTCCCAGCTGCCGCCCGGAACTCTCTGCTGGAGTCGGTGCTCCGCACGCACCGAGAGCGCGGGGGCATGGAGTTACCCCGCACCGCTCTCTGCGGGGACGGGGAGGAAGGAAATTAAGACGTCCCTCTCACCGCTCAGTCCAGCGTCCCCGCTTAAAAGTTTGCAGCTGTGGCGAGGGCCGGAGCCGGCGATGAGAGGAGACAAGCGGGGCGGCCGCCGCCGCGGCTGTGGAAGGGCTGCGCGCTTGGGCCCGGTTTTGTAATGGTGCCCGAGTGGGGAGACCCCCGCAGCTCCTACTCTCTCGCTATCACATGACAGCGTCGCGGGCACTTGGCGTGTCGTGGAAAAGGAGCGAGGAGCGGCTCCCGGCTCCCCTGTCGCTCACACCTCCTCATCAGGGCGAGGTGGGGCCTGAGGGTTGAGGAAACGGCATGTGGGAGCGGGATCCGTTTTCAAAACACAGGGCAGGGACAGCAGCCCCAGCAGGGAAGCTCTCCCGCCACACCTCCCAGCTTTCGCATCCACATTCCTCCTTCTTGCCCCCTCGCTCCCGCTCAGCCAGGCTTCGAGCGGCGGAGGTCTCCCGCGGGCACCCACCGCGAGAGGTGGAAAACGGGCGAAATCTTTCTCTGTCCCAGGGGGGAGCGTACCAAGCGTACCCTGGGAAACGGGCGTCAGGCTAACCCCGGGAAATATCGAGAGAGAAATAGGGGCCCTCTGAAGTAATTTCTTAATATCCTTTATATCATTTTCATTGAGTTTAAAAAGCTACTCAAAACCTAGAATAGAACAGAGAGAGATTTAAAAAAAAAAACCATTACGGTCAACTCTTGTTACCGGCAGCGATGCGGCTGGTATTAAAACAAGGAAAGAACCAGCCAAAGCATCCTCAGTAAGCTTCGAGGCGAGCTACTTAGCGCCAGTGTTGATTTAGACCGGCTCATTAGTAGGAGTCAATGAACAGTGCAGCAATACACATCTATCCTTCAAGCGCCCCGTGCTGCAGCGGACAGTCTGTGGATTTGAGCGAGAGGCAGGGAAGCCTGCTCTCTCTCCTGCAGCCAGAGCTGGGACCAGAAACCTTGCTCAAAGCCAGCACCCGCCAGAACTCAGCCAGCTGCTGCTGTAGAGGTGTCTGCCTTAAAATTATTAGTAAGGCTTTTACTGGATAAATAAATAAGTCGAAGGAACTCAGTACTACTAAAACAGAAGGAAAAAAGGAAAATAAGGATAAACGCTCCTTTCAGCCCACTTTCCTCCCTGGTGCCGGCCTCTACCCTCCCGCCACCTTGGGGTGATGTGAGCATCAAAACTGGTTATCTCTCTGCTAGTCGGGCGCTGCAGGTGGAAGTGGCGAACAGAAGGGGGAACTCCACCCCCCCAAAAAAAACCAAACCCCCAACCTTTTAAGTGGCTACATGTAATCTCAGCTAAGAGGGTGAAGGAAAAGACTAATTTGAATCCCTTCCTTAAGTGACTTGTATTTAATAGTCATACACTTGACCAAGATGAATCAAATGAACAGCATAATCAGACGTAAAGAAACAGAATAAGTAACCAAAATTCTGGAAAGCCAAGTCTTGCGGGAAACCGTATACTTTAAAGAAGTTTCGAGTGGTTTTCCAAAGCATTCATTTTGCCTCTGAGAAACTAGGAGAAACTTACCGTGTAGGCAATATTTACACCGTACGTCCTGGGGAGCTTTTCCCCTTCTAATCGTCAAGGCAAGAGCCGAACATTCGGGCATCTTTACTGGTATGTTTG